>NC_138994.1:24121910-25434681 GCF_964341445.2 Mesoplodon mirus
GATCCCACGTGCCGCAGAGCGGCTGGGCCTGTGAGCCATGGCCGCTGGGCCTGCGCGTCTGGAGCCCGTGCTCCACAACGGGAGAGGCCACGACAGTGAGAAGCCCGTGTACCGCAAAAAAAAAAAAAAGTAAATGGTCTAAATATCTCGAATAAAAGGCAGTGATTGTCATACTGGTTGAAAAAGCAAGCGCAAACTACATGCTACCAATAAAAAACACACTTAAAAATAAAGAGGCCAATAAACTAAAAGTATTAAAAGAATATACCATGCCAACACTAATCAAAAGAAATCTGGAATGGCTATATTAATATCAGCCTAAGTAGATTTCAGAGCAAAGAATACTGCCAACAGTAAAAAAGTCATTTCATAATAATTACTCAATAGACTGATACAGATCTTCTAAATACAAAAAATAAAAACTTATGGAACTGCAAGGATGAATAAAGACATGCAAAATTATAATTGAAGATCTCACTGATAGGAAAAGCAGGCAGATAAGGATAAACAGGATTTGAACAACACTATCAACCAACATGATCTAATCGAATTCCACCCAGCCACAGCAGAATACATATTAATTTCAAGAGTGGAACACTTACCAAAATAGACTATATTCTGGAACATAAAACAATTCTCAAAAAATTTAAAAGGATTCAACTCATGCAGTGCATACTCTCTGATCACAGTGGAATTAAATTTAAAAGCTATATAAGAAAGATTTCTAGGAAACCCCCAAATAACTGAAAACTAAATAATACTCTTCTGTCAAACCTATGAGTCAAAAAAAGAAATAAAACAAGAGTTAGAAAATATTTTGAACTTAATGAAAATGAACATAAAACATATCAAAATTAAAGAGATGCTGCTAAAGCTGTACTTGAGGGAAATTTTATAGAATTGAATACCTATATAGAAAAAATTTTAAATATACGGATTTCAAATCAATGGCATCGGCTTTCACCTTAACAAGTTAGAAAAAGAATAGAAAATTAAACACAAAATAAGTAGAAGAAAGAAAAGAACAATAATAATCAGAACAGAAGTCAATAAAATAGGGGCAGAAAACATTAGAAAAAAATCAGTGTAACCAAAAGCTGGTTCTTTGAGAAGACTAATAAAATTTATAAAACTGTAGCCAGACTGACTTGGAGAAAGACAATACAAATTAACAATATTACGAATGAGACAGCTTACGTCACTACAGATTCTATACTCTTGTATTAAAAGGACAAGAAGGCAATGTCATGAAATAAACAGAAAAAGATTTCAATTCATACTTCCCAGCATATACATAATTAACTTAATAAACAAGTCATATTCCTAAATGTAAAACCTAAAACTCTAAAATTTCCAAAAGAAAACAGGAGAAAACCTTTGTGACCTGAAGTTAGGGAAAGAGTTCTTAGCTATGACACTAAAAGCACAATCCATAAAAGAACAAATAAATAAACTGGATTTCATCAAAATTGAAAACACCTGCTCTTTGAAAGTAACTATTAAAAGAATGAAAAGAAAAGTCACACACTGGGAGAAAATATTTGCAAATCTATCTGTTAAAGGACTTGTATCCAATATGTACAAAGAATTCTCAAAACTCAATAATAAGAAAATAATCAACCCAGTTAAAAAATAGACTAAAAATCTGAACACCCACCAAAGTAGATATACTTATGGCAAAAAAAGGACATGAAAAGTTTTTTCAACATTGGTCATTAGGGAAATGCAAATTAAAACCACAAAGAGATACTTGTACATACCTGTTGGAACTGTGAAAATAAAAACACTGATCATATGGAGTTTTGGCAAGGATGTGGAGGAACTAGAGCTCTTGTACACGCTGGGGAGGATGTAAAATAGAGAACCGTTTGGCAATTTCTTAAGGAGTTAAACACCCACCTCCCACATGACCTAGATATTTGACTTTTAGATTTTTATCCAAGAGAACAAAAAGCAATGTCCACACAAAGACTAGATACTGATGTTCAGAGAAGCTTTACCTGTAAGAGCCCCCAAAGTGAAAACAGTGTGAATGTCCATCAGCAGATACATAGATCAACAAATTATGGTAAATCCATACAATGGAATATTACTCAAAAATAAAAAAGAATGAACTACTGATATACAGTACAACATGGATGCATCTCATAATCACTAAGCCAAGGGAAACAAGTGAGACCAAAAAGTATACAAACAATATGCTTCCATTTACTTAAAATTCTAGAAATTAAAATATAGTGACGGGAGATCAGTGGTTGCCTGCATATGCAGAAGGAAGAAGGGTGGGCAGGAGAGATTACACAGGGGCAAGAGGAAACTTTGGGGAATAATTAATGCTCACATAGACATATTTTTTGTGTTGATAGTTTCACAAGTGTATACATATGTCAAAACATGAATGTACTGTATTTCAATTATAACTCAATAAAGCTGTTAAAATGGCCCTTAAATATATGAAAATATGTTTACTCTCACTTATTATAAGAGAAATGCAAATTAAAACTATACTGAGAAACTATTTATCACCAATCAGATTTTCAAAAAATTTAAAATACAACCACACATTCTACTTGGGAGGCTGTGGGTCAAAAGTCACCCTAATATGGAGCCAGGAGAGACTCAATCAATGCAACCTTCATGTATTGTCTTTGGCAATACACAGCAAAACTACGTCTATGTTTGCCTTTTCACCCAGCATTCTCATTCCTAAAAAGTTACCCTGAGTATGTATTTCAAGCAATGCAAAAATATATATCTCCTAGGTTATTCATTATAGCATAACCTGTCATTGAGAATCTTGGATACAATTTCTACGCCCATAGGTTGGAGAGCAGTTGTATAAACTATGATTCATCCACATATTAGCATACCATGCTGATGAAAGAAGAGTGACTGACTTCCACTTTACAACTAATGAAAAAGCAAAGCGTAAGAATGAAGAGAAAATCATGAGATATACATGTACCTGCTCATCTGTGCAAAAACAAACACAGAGAGGATCAGCCTGAGACTGATGAGATCACCAATCTACAGGGGAGGCTGGGAATGGAGAGGAAAGGACAGAAGGGATGGAGGTGGGGAGACACTTCTCTGAATACACATTGTAGCTCTGATCTGATTTTTAAAACCATGTTAATGTTCCACTTACTAAAAAGTAAAAAATAAAATAAACAAGGACAGAGGAGGGAAATTCTAAGATGAAACAATAACAATAATAAAAAAAATCTAGTGGCACTTCAAAAGATTAATAACATAATCACGCTGAAGCAGGAGAAGGGGGAAGAATTACCAAGTTAACTTTTGAACACAACGCTTGGATCGAAGGCTCAAAGGCTAAGGACAAAAAGAACTCAAAGAAGAATTAAACTACAGCTTTAGGTTTCTTTTTTCACAGAGTATTCTTTATCAATTCAAAAACCACTTCCTGGCATTCAAGGTTTGGGCAAACAACTTTACAGATATTGGAAGTCAGACCTCTCGTTGTCAGAGAAGGGAATAACAAATAAAGAAAGGGAAAAAACAACCCTGTGGTATCTCCCTGGAACTGGAATTAGTGTGAATTCATGATTTTTATACATTTAGCTAGATATAGAAATAGAGGTAGGTATGTGTATTATTGTATGTATATGAATAAAAACACACATGTATATATGTTTACATATGTACACACATATATGCATGTCGATGTATACATTCATCTGTTTCCTATCTCTGCGTGCTGAGAGGGGATAAAGCTCATTCCTCAGGAAAGCAGAAAACACACCATTAGGTAATTTCTAACTGTCTAATAAGAAATCATACTGAAGATCAATGAACCACAAGGAAAACATGACATATAAAAATTGGTAGGGGGCTTCCCTGGTGGCGCAGTGGTTGAGAGTCCATCTGCCGATGCAGGGGACACGGGTTTGTTCCCCGGTCCGGGAGGATCCCACATGCCGCGGAGCGGCTGGGCCCGTGAGCCATGGCCGCTGAGCCTGCGCGTCCGGAGCCTGTGCTCCGCAACAGGAGAGGCCACGACAGTGAGAGGCCCGCGTACTGCAAAAAAAAAAAAAAAAAATTGGTAGGATACAACTTCAGCACCGGGGCACGAACCCATGTCCCCCGAATCGGCAGGCGGACTCTCAACCACTGCGCCACCAGGGAAGCCCACAACTTCAGCATTTCTTAAAACAATTTAGAGCTTTAAATACACAAGTTAGAAAAAGAAAAGCAATTGAAATCTGTTTTGGAATTATGCTGTTCTACCTTAAAGTGCATACGGTGGGAGTCATAATTTGGGACTAATTTGTGATTTCGGTTGTGGGATTCATACATGTCCTGGTCTGTGTGAGAAACTGCTCAGTTACGACTATCAAAAGTCTACTCGCATAAGGGACAGACAATTCTCCTTGAAGAGAATTCATCCTAATGAAAATCAGGTATCTTTTCAAGGAAGTAAACAGCCTTTAAAAGACACTGTAAAAGCATAAAGTAGGAACAAGAAAGGCGTGATTACCTCTGGAGAAGGAAAGAGAGAAAACCCATACCGATGACATTTTTCCCGTTAATTACAAGGTGCACCCTTTGTTAAATGTGCACCTGCGGGCTGCGTGTGTGATGCTCTCCTCCGACCGCACGCGGCCCCCCCCAACAACTTGGCCCATAAAGTAAGCACTTCAGTCAGCTCTTCCCCGACAAGAAGAGGACCTCTGCCCTTTCCCGCCCCACCTTCTCCACAGCACACCACAGTCCTTGGCCTTGGGAGGGGCACGCCCCTGAAAACACTGTTCAGCCCGTCCTCTCTCTCCAGGAATCCAGCACAGGCTCCTGCTGGCAGCTCTGGCCACGACCAGGTGAGCACACTCAACCTGATGCGGGAGGATTATTTATTATTTATTTAGTGGTCTCCAATCTCTCTCAAATAAAAAGTGTTACAAATTTTTCAGATTTTATACACGTTAACATTAAGAATTTATTTCTACTGAATAAACCCTAGATGTTGCTAAAAAGTAGTATCATTAATTTCATTTTTTATGAACAATCTTCCTTAATATTCCTAAGGAATCTACAAAAGCATGCCATACCCATAACTAATTCAGACTTTGTTAGCACGAATTTGTGATAATTTTGACAGGGGACATTTAAGTTCGCCTTTATCTATTCTAAGATAAATTTATTTTTTAAATGTATACATGTTGTATATAGGCCACATTTTGTCTATTTTTTAAAATAAACATAACTATTTAAATAAAATTTTAAAATACCTTCCAACTCACACCACCTAAAATAAAACAGCCGTACACTGCAAAGATGCAGGATCGCGGCGAAGTGTCTCTCCTGAGAAGGAATGGGAAGAGACAAAGCTCGTCTACACATGGGCTGCATTTCTTCAGGCGTCTGGCCTCTATCTGTGCATCTGGCTCCATTTTCCTGTTGGCATCAACTAACTGCTCAAACTTCAGCTCGCATATGGCCCATCGCAGCTGCCCAGCCAACCTTCCTCAGACTAACTTGGAATGATTTTAGCTTCTGCACTGAGTTAGTCTCTTGGTTTTCCAGCTCCAAATTCCCAAGATCAGGGAGAAGGGGCAGCGCAATATAGCAACATAGCTAAGATCAGGGCTAGAGTCAAACACACACAATTTCAAATCCTGGCACCTCCATTTACCAGCTGTGTGACCTTGAGCTCTGTGTACCTCTGAGTAAAATGAATTTTCTGCCTTTGGACCAGGTGTCCACACTAGACCCAGTGAGCATGGCAGAGAAGGGGAGGTGGCCCTATGCACAGAACATGGTGGGCAGTTGGCAGAAGCTGTGGGCAGGGCATGTTCTCCCATTTGGGAATTAAGCCAAGAATAAGTAATGGCATAGTATATGTTGTCATCACTTGGAACAAGTCATTAAAAAAGCACAAAAGGAAATCTACTGAGTGACACCAAAGGTAAAAGCGTTCTAGCACTGAATCAGGGATCTAAAGGCCGCGGTGGAATTCCCAGCTCAGCCACACCCTAGCTAAGCCACACTGGTTAAACTGCTTCACCTCTTTGAACCTCAGTTTCTCTCTTTAAAATGCAGATAATAATAAACAACCACATAAAACTCTACTGAGGATTAATTAAGAGGGTATCTATTAAAATCATTTTGGTAACTATAAAACATTAAGTAAAGAATTGCTACATTTTGTGTTTATCAACTCCCACTGGATTATATTATTTCACCACATCTCATTGCCAAAGTCAATTTTGATTGTAGTAAAACTCAAGAAGCTAAAAAATATGAGTTTTGCAAACTTAATTTCTAAAGAAAGCATCCAATAAACCTAAAAATCTCATGTTCCAAATTAAACCTATTGTGTAAAATGGTGTCACAACTGTCTCTGTCAATAAGAGGCCTCCTGACTGTCATATTATACAGACACTCATTTAAAGCAGTGAGAAGAAATGCAGAGCTCTGTGAAGACGTGCCCACAAAGAAGGACTTCATAGAATAGAAATTTCCTTTTCAACTTGAAACAAGGTCACCGCAGATTTCTGTCCTCCCTTCGAGCTTTCCATCGTGCTTCTTAGAGGCAGGGTTATGTCAGCATGCTCACTGGGGCTCAGGAATGCTTACAATAAACTGGAAGCTTTGCTCTCCATCTAAAATGGTTTCAGATGCTCAAGCAGAGTGCAGAAAAGAGAACAGATGGGTCCCCACCACCACCACCAGTGATACTTAAGAAAGCTATTTTTGAGAAGAAAATTATATTCAGAGTTTTTAGGAACATTTTTCCCAAAGCATAGGGATAACTTTGCTCAAGACAACACAAACATTGGTATCAAGGCAAAGCCGAATCCTTTTTAAGACACCTAACAAAAAAGGATGCAAATTTTCATAATGCCTTCTGCTTATTTATCCATAATTTCCCACTTCAAATACGATGGTACCACCTGCAAGAAAAGCAAACTATTATATTCCCATTAATTACTTAGAAAATCATTAAAACGAAACATCTTAAGTATATAATAAAGGTATGTTCACATCATAGCCACAAGCTGAAAAATAAATGACTTCCCATTAGCTGTGTGTGACAAAACTCTCATGACGAATTGGAACTTTCTCTACTGCACAAGGTGAATCTCCTGAGCAATAATTTCAAATACCGCTACCATTCAAAAATACATGATTAGTCGTAGCAGAGCAAGTTAGGGAGCAATTAACTTCCCAGGTAAAGAACTTGAAATGTTTCTAATTATAATCACATAGTACCCCTTTAAAAAGAAAAAGCCGAATCAAAGAATCAGACATCAAAAGGCCATTAGGTCTTACAGTATAGACCATTTCCAGACCTGGTTTACTCCACATTAAACCTCCTTTGGGGTGTTTTCATTCTTCACTAAGAATACAGATATATGGTTCAAGTCACTTAAAGTTTCTTCAAAGTTCCTTGACATTTGTGTATTCCACACCTAACATGAGTAAATTTTATATCAAGTAATAAAAAACTAGAGGATCTGAATTTTAACAAAGCCACCAATTTTTAAATTCTCTTGTTAAATTTCATGACATCAACCTTCAGGGACTGTGATTTAGGGAAAGAATAAAGGAAATTCAGTAAGGAAATAAAAGCATGTTTTTCTTAAGGATGGAAATGTTTGACATTTACTTATCTATTGTTTATTATATTCTGACAGAATCTTTCTTCCAGAAAATGAGGTCTGTTTGCTTTACTCCTAACCTCATGGCTTGTACATTAACATGTTACCAGATTCACGTCTTTGAAATACTTTACCCCATCTGGCAGGGGAATTCTCTCCCCTCCTCCAGCTCATTTTTCGTCCTTCCCTCAAAACCTGGTTTATTGCAGAGAAATATTTAGGAAAGTAAGTCTTATTCCAATGTCACTGTCATCACAGACCACACTGCTACCAATTCTTCCCCGTTCCCTCTTCCCTATGGGGAAAAGTATGGCCTTTCGCCCCACCCTTGGAGGGATGTAGGGTCCTCCTCCATCTGGACCATGAGTCTCCTGTACTTTCTGTCCCAGGTGGGCTCATCTTCCCAGGTTTCTTCACATACACTCTGCACTCTCCATCCTAGACATTGGTTCACACTCATGCAACTTCCTAGATGACTCTTATTATATATAAGAATAAATACATCAGGTATATAACCCATTGTGTTTAGGATACTGTGGACACCATTGGAAAGAGATCTACTACCAAAATTAATACCAGATTGAGACTTAGCATATACAGATTTATTACTGATAAACTTTATTTTCTGAGTCTCTATGAAAAAACCAAAGTATCTGATAATTAATAACCAACAATAACCATGAGAAGTTATCATCATTGAGGATGTTTTTCCAGTATTTCAGATGCATTATTTAATTTTGCTTTCTTCCTTTATATTTTAACACACAAGCTTAAGTCCAATGTGAAATTAATTGAGCATTGCTTTCAACATGGCTAATGATTTCTATCGTGTCACAATTATGTTTCCTTCATAAGATTTGATTTCCTATCACTAGCCTTGGCACTATTTTTCTGATTTGCAAAATTACAATCAAATATTAAAATTACTGTATAAACGAGCTATTATAGCAAAAGGAGACAACACCCACACACTGCCCAACAGCCAGCAGGTGTAATAACCTAACAATTCTGTTGTAACTCCCCTGGCACAAGGTGGTGATGTTTTCAGTTTTACCATTTTTTATGCTGATGACTAGGCAGGGATGAATCTGGAAGGTAAAAATCCATCAGAGTACTTTCAGCACTGATGAGCAAAGAAAAATTTTGATTATGAAGCCTAGCAAAGGAGATACAGGCAAAACACCCACAAAGTAGAGAAGGGTAAATTACCCAACTTAACTGCTTACCCTAATTTAATAGAAATACCACTTGAGAACAACCAACTCTCTTAGTTATAATTCTATGTTATCAGATAATGCTTTAATCAATGGTTTGAATTCTTTAATAGGCTAGTCCCCTAAAAAAGAATATTCTTACCAAATGCCTAGAAGCCCTTTACATAATTTGCAAGGACTATTCTCCTTCTGTGAGCTATAGTAGCAGCTGCAATGAGGGAAAAAGGGAAATACGTGTGCCATCTGCCAGAGTATCATTTTGAAGGCCAATAACAGAAGCCAAGAAAAAGAAAAAATAGCTGTCCCAGCAACTCCACTCCTAAATATATACTCAAAGAATTAAAAAGAAGTGCTCAAATATTTGCACTTGAGTGTTAACAGCGGCGCTATTCACAATAGACAAACGGTGGAAACCCAAATGTCCATCAGCAGTTGAATGAAGAAAAATCTATAGTATACACACACAATGAAATACTATTCACCCATCAAAAGTGAAGCAATAATACATGCTTCAATGTGGTTGAACCAAGAAAATATTATGCTCAGTGAAAGAAACCAGACACAAAAGGTCACATATGGTGTGATTCCACTTGTATGAAATATCCAGAATAGGTAAATCCGCAGAGACAGAAAGCAGACTGCTGGTTGCCAGGATCTGGGGGAGGAGTATAATAGGGAATAGCTTGTTCAGTGAGGACAGAGTTTTACTTGGGGGATGAAAATGTTTTGGAACTGGGCATGAGTTGTGGTTGCACGACATTGTGAATGTACTAAATGTACTAAACTGTTCACTTTAAAACTGTTAATTTTATGTTATGTGAATTTCACCTCAATTTACAAAGAAAAAAAAAGCAGTAACAGTGGAGCAGGGGTCCAAATCAAAATGTCTACAGGGTCCAGGTAACAAAAATGAGGAAAGTGACTTGAAAACAACTTGCTCTGCATGTAGTTATGTTCCTAGATTGGGGGTTTTTTTCCTTAAATTTGTTTAATTTTTTCCTTTTAGTCTTTTTTTTTTTTTTTTTGTGGTACGCGGGCCTCTCATTGTTGTGGCCTCTCCTGTTGTGGAGCGCAGGCTCCGGACGCGCAGGCCCAGCGGCCATGGCTCACAGGCCCAGCCGCTCCGCAGCATGTGGGATCTTCCCGGGCCGGGGCACGAACCCGTGTCCCCTGCATCAGCAGGCGGACTCCCAACCACTGCGCCACCAGGGAAGCCCAGTCTTTTGTCTTCTTTTCTTAGCCAATCTAATAGAGACCTGTATAGTTTATTAACTTCTTTTCAAAGTGTTTTCGGTAATATTCTGCATTCTGCTTCCAATTTCATTGATTTCTGCCCTTGGCTTTATTTCTTATGTTTTCTTCATATTTACTTTTTTTGTGTTTATCTAGCTTCTTGAGGTGAAGGCTTAGCTCATTTCAGTACAGATACTGGATTAGAGGTACTTTATAACATTTGATGAGTAATACTTTCATTATCTTCAGTTTTAAGTATTTGGAAAATTTTATGATGATTTCCTTTTTAAACCTAATTTACTTAAAAGTACAATTTTAGGTTTCCAAGTATGAGGGTTTAAAAAGAAAACTGTTTATTGTTACTAATTTAATTGCACCAAGAAAAGAAAATGTGGTCTTGATAACAATGATTCCTTGAAAACTATCCAAGCACTATCCAATCAGCTCCAGCCATGTGTTGCCATGAAAGAAGATGGCTGACTGTTGCCAGAGATCACGTTTTTCAAGAGAAATCAGAACTCCAAATTTCATGTGAAATCTCCTGATTTTATAATGTTCACAATTAATTTAAAAATTTTCAAAATGTTGTGCAGGCCAAACTGAACACATGTGTAGAATGACTGAACCTGCAGCCCAGGAATTTGTAACAGCTGCTGGAAAGCATGAACTCAAACAGGAGAGCAACAAAATGGACAAAAGCACAGAAGCAAGATAGAGAAGAGCAGCATGTAAGAGAAAATGAAGGGAAAGGAATGGCTTATACGACATCCTGGAACTCCTTAGAAAATGAATTTAAAAGTGGAATTTAAAAAGCGAGAAATAAATAAAAATATTAAAATACCATCTAGTAAGAGTGCTATAAAGAAAATAAAGGAAGGAAATGGTCTGAGACTAAGATATACATTTGTAAATCATTGCCATAAGGATGGTATAGAATAATGGTCTCTAATGCCATGGTCCTGCATTGGATTGTCTCAGGATAGAATCTAGAGTGAGTAGAGAGTAGAATGGACATGCACAGCAGACAGACCAAAAGGAAGAAAACCAGGAGAAAGTGTGTCACGAAGAAGAAGAGAATGTTGTAAGGAAGGGGGACTGAACGAAATCCAGATTGGAGGTCACTGAAATCTTGGAAGAAGTTTTGTTGCCACTTGGGAAGAAGCCAGACCGGATTGGGCTGGAGAACAGAAGTGGAAGATGAGAAAACAGAGGCAACAAGTGAAGCAACTCTAAAGAGAAATGACTATAAAAGCAAAGAGGGAGAAAGGATCTCAAATGAAGGAACAGGAGTTGAGGCTGAGAAAGGAGGTTTTGAGATGGATACCTTCTCTTGTCTACATGTTAAAAGGAGCAGTGCAGCTGAGACCTGCTGGGGTCCTGAGTTAGATGGAACATTGGGAACATGCAGGAAATTGTGAGGGGGGCAAAGAACTGGGGGGAGGATGGCTGCCAGGGACACACCTTGTAGCTTAATAGAATCAAGAAAGTAAGGGTTTAAAACAAGCGCGTTAATGAAATTGGAAAGAGTATTTGAGACTGGAGTTGGCAGAACAGAAATAGACCAATTTTACATGTATTGGCGATAGGAGACTGGGGAGGTGGAGCAGGTGATGACAAGTGAGGACAAAGGCTTCCTTACATGCTCCACGAACAAACAGTGTCGGGAATTTTTTAAATAAGGATAAGAGCTCAGAAGGAGTTGACTGTGTTCTATTATATGTAATAAAGCATATAGCACTGGTGTGAAAAATCAAAGAACACTCATGGCAACAAAGAATATGATGATTTTCTGGAGTTAAAAAAAACCATTTGCGAGATCTGAGTCAGCCTTTGATTCACTTACTAATTTTGCAGAAAGCTAACAGTGTTACACAGCTCAGGAGGTCATACAGCTCCACATGGCTCACTGTCTTCTTGAAAAAGAGGCAAAAGACCACAAACCAAGCTGAGATCAAGGGCTTTTTTAAAAATCAAGTTTCAAGGTCATGAGAAGGTCACTGTGTGTTTAGGTTTTAGTCACACAAAATAATCTATAATTCAATCTACAGAAAATCACAATAATTGATTCCAAAAATGATGATGCCAATTTACCATAAATTGTTTTCATTATGCAAGGATAAAATGGATGGGAGTGTATATATTACATTTCACAAAGAATTCTATCAAAAAATAAGTTAAGACTAGTTCTAGTCTTCATACACAAAATGACATCTGGCTACCATCTCCTGAACAGCCTCTCTCAAATATGCACTAAAATACCTAGAAAGAGAAAGAGGAAAAAATGGAAAAAAAATCTCAATAACAAGAACTGAGATGAACAAACAACAAAAAAACCCAATTAAAGAACTCGGGAGGAATCTTGAATAAAGAAAAAGCAAATGGAAGTGGATTGATAAAAAATATCTACAGGGCTTCCCTGGTGGCGCAGTGGTTGAGAGTCCACCTGCCGATGCAGGGGACACGGGTTCGTGCCCTGGTCTGGGAAGATCCTACATGCCGTGGAGCGGCTAGGCCCGTAAGCCATGGCTGCTGAGCCTGCGCATCCGGAGCCTGCACGTCCGGAGCCTGCACGTCTGTAGCCTGTGCTCCGCAACGGGAGAGGCCACAACAGTGAGAGGCCCGCGTAACGAAAAAAAAAAAAAAGAAGTGGTTGTAGATAGAGAAGAGATGGTTAAGGATTGTACATGGAGAACTCTGAAACACAGAATCCCGGCAGAAAAGGAGGACTCAGTTCAAAAGAGATTGAAAAAGAGAACCCAATGAGTTAGGGAGAAAACCATCAGATGCTTCTGGTACCATGGAAGCACAGGGAGGAAAGAATTACAGGAAGAGGAAAAAGAACTTCAAATGAGAGGATGTCAACCAAGAGGATAACACAGGAGGCCTCCTCCCACAGACACACTGACTGCACAGCTACACATAGAGTAATTAACTCTAAAAGAAACCCAGAAACTACCTGAGAAACACCTACACACTGCCTGCCTCTGACAGTCAGCAGGGCTTGCATTTACGAGTCCCACAGGACTGCAGCAAACAAAGAAGCAGTCCTGAATGGGCACAGGGACAGCCCTGGCTGTACACCAGGGCTACACCTCATAGGGTAGGAGACATACTCCTGCCCCCATGCACACAGTACGTCATGCAGTGCCACATAACAGGGAGGAAACTCTCAATTCCCAGCTTCTCCCTGAGGAGCAAAGGGTTTGGACTCCACGGATACACAAACACACACACACACACAAAATGGAATATTATTCTCTTTTAAAAAGAAGGGGGGAGGAGCTTCCCTGGTGGCGCAGTGGTTGAGAATCTGCCTGCCAATGCAAGGGACACGGGTTCGAGCCCTGGTCTGGGAAGATCCCACATGCCATGGAGCAACTAGGCCCGTGAGCCACACTACTGAACCTGCGCATCTGGTGCTTGTGCTCCGCAACAAGAGAGGCCACGACAGCAACAGGCCCATGCACCGCGATGAAGAGTGGCCCCACTCGCCTCAACTAGAGAAAGCCCTTGCACAGAAACAAAGACCCAACACAGCCAAAATTAATTAATTAATTAATTAAATTTTTTTAAAAAGAAAATAAACTTGTTTTTTTTTAAAAAAAAAAAGGAGGGGGATCTTCAAGGTGGCAGGGGAGTAAGACGTGGAGGTCACCTTCCTCCCCACAAATACATCAGAAATACATCTACATGTGGAACAACTCCTACAGAACACGTACTGAACGCTGGCAGAAGACCTCAGACTTCCCAAAAGGCAAGAAATTCCCCAAGTACCTGGGCACAGCAAAAGAAAAAAGGAAAAACAGAGACAAAAGAATAGGGACAAGACCTGCCCCTTGGGGAGGGAGCTGTGAAGGAGGAAAAGTTTCCACACACTAGGAAGCCCCTTCACTGGCAGAGACAGAGGGTGGGTGACGGGGGGCAAGCTTCGTAGCCACAGAGAACAGCGCAGCTACAGGGGTGCAGAGGGCAAAGCGGAGAGATTCCTGCACAAAGGATCGGTGCCGACCAGCACTCACCAGCCCGAGAGGTTTCTCTGCTCACCCGCCAGGGCCGGGGGGCGCTGGGAGCTGTGGCCCGGGCTTCGGTCGGATCGCAGGGAGAGGACTGGGGTTGGTGGCATGAACACAGCCTGTGGGGGGCTAGTGCGCCACAGCTAGCTGGGAGGGAGTCCGGGAAATGTTTGGAACTGCCTAAGGGACAAGAGACAATTGTTTCCGGGTGCGGGAGGAAAGGGGATTCAGAGCACCGCCTAAAAGAGCTCGAGATGGCCACGAGCTGTGGCTAGCAGGGCGGACCCCAGAGATGGGCCTGAGATGCTAAGGCTGCTGCTGCCGCCACCAAGAAGCTTGTGTGCAAGCGCAAGTCACTGTCAACACCTCCCCTCCCGGAGCCTGTGCAGCCCGCCACTGCCAGGGTCCCGTGATCCAGGGACGACTTCCCCGGGAGAACATACGGCGCGCCTCAGGCTGTTGCAATGTAATGCTGGCTTCTGCCGCCGCAGGCTCGCCCCGCATCCATACTCTCCGCCCCCCGGCCTGAGTGAGCCAGAGCCCCCGAAGCAGCTGCTCCTTTAACCCCGTCCTGTCTGAGCGAAGGACAAACACCCTCAGGCGGCCTACACACAGAGGCGGGCCCGATACAAAGCTGAACCCCAGGAGCTGTGTGAACAAAGAAGAGAAAGGGAAACCTCTCCCAGCAGCCTCAGGAGCAGCGGATTGAATCTCCACAATCAACTTGATGTACCCTGCATCTGTGGAACACCTGAATAGACAACGAATCATCCCAAAATTGAGGTGGTGGACTCTGGGAGCAACTGTAGACTTGGGGTTTGCTTTCTGCATCTAATTTGTTTCTGGTTTTATGTTTATATTAGTTTAGCATTTAGAGCTTATTATTATTGGTAGATATGTTTATTGATTTGGTTGCTCTCTTCCTTTTTTTTTAAGTATATATATATATATATACATTTTTTTTTCCTTTTTCTCTTTTTGTGAGTGTGTATGTGTATACTTCTTTGTGTGATTCTGTCTGTATAGCTTTGATTTTACCGTTTGTTCTAGGGTTCAGTCTGTCTGTTTCGTTCTTGTTCGTTGTTTTTTTTTTTTTTTTTTTGCGGTATGCGGGCCTCTCACTGTTGTGGCCTCCCCCGTTGCGGAGCACAGGCTCCGGATGCGCAGGCCCAGCGGCCATGGCTCACGGGCCCAGCCGCTCCGCGGCATATGGGATCCTCCCAGACCGGGGCACGAACCCGTATCCCCTGCATCGGCAGGCGGACTCTCAACCACTGCGCCACCAGGGAGGCCCTTGTTCGTTGTTTTTTTTGTATAGTTTTTAGCGCTTGTTATCATTGGTGGATTTGCTTTTTGGTTTGGTTGCTCTCTTCTTTCTTTCTTTTTTTATTTTTAAATTTTTTTATTTTTAATATTTTTTTATTTTTTATTTTAATAACTTTTCTCTTTCTTTCTTTCTTTCTTTCTTTCTTTTTTTCTCCCTTTTCTTCTGAACCGAGTGGCTGACAGGGTCTTGGTGCTCTGGACAGGTGTCAGGCCTGAGCCTCTGAGGTGGGAGATCCGAGTTCAGGACATTGGCCCACCAGAGACGTCCTAGCGCCATGTAATATCAAACAGCAAAAGCTTTCCCAGAGATCTCCATCTCAACGCTATGACCCAGCTTCACTCAACAATGAGCAAGCTACAGGGCTGGACACCCTATGCCAGACAACTAGCAAGACAGGAACACAACTCCACCCATTAGTAGAGAGGCTGCCTAAAATCATAATAAGGTCACAGACACCCCAAAACACACCAATGGACGTAGTCTGGCCCACCAGAAAGACAAGATCCAGCCTCATACACCAGAACACAGGCACCAGTCCCCTCCATCAGGAAGCGTACATAACCCATTGAATCAACCTTACCCACAGGGGGCAGACACCAAAAACAACGGGAACTACAAACCTGGAGCCTGCAAAAAGGAGACCCTGAACACAGTAAGTTATGCAAAATGAGAAAACAGAGAAACACACAACAGATGAAGAAGCAAGGTAAAAACCCACCAGACCAAACAAATGAAGAGAAAATAGGCAGTCTACCTGAAAAAGAATTCAGAGTAATGATAGTAAAGATGATCCCAAATCTTGGAAACAGAATGGAGAAAATACAAGAAACGTTTAACAAAGAACTAAAAGAAGTAAAGAGCAAACAAACAATGATGAACAACACAATAAATGAAATTAATCAATAGCAAAATAACTGAGGAAGGAATCAATAGCAAAATAACTGAGGCAGAAGAATGGATAAGTGACCTGGAAGATAAAATACTAGAAATAACTACCACAGAGTAGAATAAAGAGAAAAGAATGAAAAGAATTGAGGACAGTCTCAGAAACCTCTGAGACATTAAACACACCAACATTTGAATTATACGGGTCCCAGAAGAAAAGGGGAAAAAAAAGGGGACTGGGAAAATATTTGAAGAAATTATAGTTGAAAACTTCCCTAATATGGGAAAAGAAATAGTCAATTAAGTCCAGGAAGCACAGAGAGTCCCATACAGGATAAATCAAAGGAGAAACATGCAAAGACACATATTAATCAAACTATCAAAAATTAAATACAAAGAAAAAATATTAAAAGCAGCAAGGGAACAGCAACAAATAACATACAAGGGAATCCTCATAAGGTTAACAGCTGACCTTTCAGCAGAAACTCTGCAAGCCAGAAGGGACTGGCAGGACATATTTAAAGTGATGAAAGGGAAAAACTCACAACCAAGATTACTCTACCCAGCAAGGACCTCATTCAGATTTGATGGAGAAATTAAAACCTTTACAGATAAGCAAAAGCTAAGAGAATTCAGAACCACCAAACCAGCTTTACAACAAAAGCTAAAGAAACTTCTCTAAACAGGAAACACAAAAGAAGGAAAAGACCTACAATAACAAACCCAAAGCAATTAAGAAAATGGTAATAGGAACATACATATCAATAACTACCTTAAATCCAAATGGATTAAATGCTCCAACCAAAAGACACAGACTGGCTGAATGGATACAAAAACAAGACCCATATATATGCTGTCTACAAGAGACCCACTTCAGACCTAGGGACACATACAGACAGAAAGTAAGGGGATGGAAAAAGATATTCCATGCAAATGTAAATCAAAAGAAAGCTGGAGTAGCAATTCTCATATCAGAAAAAATAGACTTTAAAATAAAGACTATTAGAAGAGACAAAGAAGGACACTACCTAATGATCAATGGATCAATCCAAGAAGAAGATATAACAATTGTAAATATTTATACACCCAACATAGGAGCACCTCAATACACAAGGCAAATGCTAACAGCCACAAAAGGGGAAATCGACAGTAAAACAATAATAGTAGGGGACTCTGACACCCCACTTTCACCAATGGACAGATCATGCAAAATGAAAATAAATAATGAAACACAAGCTTTAAATGCTTTAAACAAGATGGACTTAACTGATATTTACAGGATATTCCATACAAAAACAACAGAATACACTTTCTTCTCAAGGGCTCATGGAACATTCTCCAGGATAGATCATATCTTGGGTCACAAATCAAGCCTTGGTAAATTTAAGAAAATTGAAATCGTATCAAGTTTCTTTTCCAACCACAACGCTATGAGACTAGATATCAATTACAGGAAAAAAATCTGTAAAAAGTACAAACACATGGAGGATAAACAAACAATACACTACTAAATAACCAAGAGAACACTGAAGAAATCAAAGAGTAAATCAAAAAATACCTAGAAACAAATGACAATGAAAACATGATGACCCAAAACCTATGGGATGCAGCAACAGCAGTTCTACAAGAGAAGTTTACAGCAATACAATCCTACCTTAAGAAACAGGAAACATCTCGAGTAAACAACCTGACCCTGCACCTAAAGCAATTAGAGAAAGAAGAACAAAAAACCCCCAAAGTTAGCAGAAGCAAAGAAACCATAAAGACCAGATCAGAAATAAATGAAAAAGAAATGAAGGAAACGGTAACAGAGATCAATAAAACTAAAAGCTGGTTCTTTGAGAAGATAAACAAAATTGATAAACCATTAGCCAGACTCATCAAGAAAAAAAGGGAGAAGATTCAAATCAATAGAATTAGAAATGAAAAAGGAGAAGTAACAACTGACACTGCAGAAATACAAAGGATCATGAGAGATTACTACAAGCAACTCTATGCCAATAAAATGGACAACCTGGAAGAAATGGACAAATTCTTAGAAAAGCACAACCTTCCAAGACTGAACCAGGAAGAAACAGAAAATATAAACAGACCAATCACAAGCACTGAAATTGAAACTGTGATTAAAAGTCTTCCAATAAACAAAAGCCCAGGACCAGATGGCTTCACCGGCAAATTCGATCAAACATTTAGAGAATAGTTAACACCTATCCTTCGTAAACTCTTCCAAAATATAGCAGAGGGAGGAATACTCCCAAACTCATTCTACGAGGCCACCATCACCCTAATACCAAAACCAGACAAAGATGTTGCAAAAAAAGAAAACTACAGACCAATATCACTGATGAACACAGATGCAAAACTCCTCAAAAAAATACTACCAAACAGAATCCAACAACACATTAAAGGGATCATACACCATGATCAAGTAGGATTTATCCCAGGAATGCAAGGATTCTTAAATATACACAAATTAATCAATGTGATACACCATATTAAGAAACTGAAGGAGAAAAACCATATGATCATCTCAATAGATGCAGAAAAAGCTTTCGACAAAATTCAACACCCATTTTTGATAAAAACCCTCCAGAAAGTAGGCAGAGGGAACTTACCTCAACATAATAAAGGCCATATATGACAAACCCACAGCCAGCATCATTCTCACTGGTGAAAATGTGAAAACATTTCCACTAAGATCAGGAAGAAGACAACGTTGCCCACTCTCACCACTATTCTTCAACATAGATTTGGAAGTTTTAGCCACAGTAATCAGAGAAGAATAGGAAATAAAAGGAATCCAAATTGGAAAAGGAGTAAAAGTGTCACTGTTTGCAGATGACATGATATTATACATAGAGAATCCTAAAGATGCTACCAGAAAACTACTAAAGCCAATCAATGAATTTGGTAAAGTAGCAGGATACAAAATTAATGCACAGAAATCTCCTGCATTCCTACACACTAATGATGAAAAATCTGAAAGAGAAATTAAGGAAACACTCCCATTTACCACTGCAACAAAAAGAATGAAATACCTAGGAATAAATCTACCTAGGGAGACAAAAGACCTGTATGCAGAAAACTATAAGACAGTGATGAAAGAAATCAAAGATGATACAAACAGATGGAGAGCTATACCATGTTCTTGGATTGGAAGAATCAACATTGTGAAAATGACTCTACTACCCAAAGCAATCTACAGATTCAATGCAATCCCTATCAAACTACCAATGGCATTTTTCACAGAACTAGAACAAAAAATTTCACAATTTGTATGGAAACACAAAAAAACCCAAATAGCCAAAGCAATCTTGAGAATGAAAAACAGAGCTGGAGGAATCAGGCTCCCTGACTTAGGAGTATATTACAAAGCTACAGTAATCAAGACAGTATGTTACTGGCACTAAAACAAAAATATAGATCAATGGAGCAGGACAGAAAGCCCAGAGATAAACCCATGCACATATGGTCACCTTATCTTTGATAAAGGAGGCAAGAATATAAAATGGAGAAAAGACAGGCTCTTCAATAAGTGTTGCTGGGAAAACTGGACAGCTACATGCAAAAGAATGAAATTAGAGCACTCCCTAACACCATACACAAAAATAAACTCAAAATATTTCAAGACCTAAATGTAAGGCCAGACACTATAAAACTCTTAGAGGAAAACATAGGCAGAACACTCTATGACATAAATCACATCAAGATCCTTTTTGACCCACCTCCTAGAGAAATGGAAATAAAAACAAAAATAAACAAATGGGACATAATGAAACTTAAAAGCTTTTGCATAGCAAAGGAAACCATAAACAAGATAAAAAGACAACCCTCTGAATGGGAGAAAATATTTGCAAACAAAGCAACTGACAAAAGATTAATCTCCAAAATATATAAGCAGCTCATGCAACTCAATATCAAAAAAACAAACAACCTAATCCAAAAATGGGCAGAAGACCTAAATAGACATTTCTCCAAAGAAGATATACAGATTGCCAACAAACACATGAAAGGATGCTCAGCATCACTAATCATTAGAGAAATGCAAATCAAAACTACAATGACGTATCACCTCACACCAGTCAGAATCGCCATCATCAAAAAATCTACAGACAATAAATGCTGGAGAGGGTGTGGAGAAAAGGGGACCCTCTTGCACTATTGGTGGGAATTTAAATTGATACAGCCACTATGGAGAACAGTATGGAGGTTCCTTAGAAAACTAAAAGTAGAACTACCATATGACCCAGCAATCCCACTACTGGGCATATACCCTGAGAAAACCGTAATTCAAAAAGGGTCATGTACCACAATGTTCATTGCAGCACTATTTACAATGGCCAGGACAAGGAAGCAACCTAAGTGTCAATCAACAGATGAATGGATAAAGAAGATGTGGCACATATATCCAATGGAATATTATTCAGCCATAAAAAGAAACGAAATTGAGATATTTGCAGGTAGGTGGATGGACCTGGTGACTGTCATACAGAGGGACGTAAGTCAGAAAGAGAAAAACAAATACCATACGCTAACACATATATATGGAATCTAAAATTTTTAAAAATGGTTCTGAAGAACCTAGGGGCAGGACAGGAATAAAGATGCAGATGTAGAAAATGGACTTGAAGACGTGGGGAGGGGCAAGGGTAAGCTGGGACGAAGTGAGAGAGTGGCATGGACATATATACACTACCAAGTGTAAAATAGGTAGCTATAGGGAAGCAGCCACATAGCACAGGGAGATCAGCTCAGTGCTTTGTGACCAACTAGATGGGTGGGATAGGGAGGGTGGGAGGGAGACACAAGAGGGAGGATATATGGGGATATATATATATATATATATATACATATAGCTGATTCACTTTGTTATACAGCAGAAACTAACACACCACTGTAAAGCAATTATACTCCAATTAAGATATTAAAAAATAAAAAAAATAGTAAAAATGTAAGAAGAAGGAAATCTTGTCATTTGCTACAGCATCGATGAACCTACAAGACATTATATGCAAAGTGAAATAAGCTGAGCAGAGAAAGACAAATATTTCATGGCATCACTTATATGTGAAATCTTAAAAAAAAAAAAAAAGCAAAAAACAAAGTGGCCCTACTGTACAGCACAGGGAACTATATGCAATATCCCGTGATACACCATCATGGAAAAGAATATAAAAAAGAATGTACACATAAACATAACTGAGTCACTTTGCTTTACAGTAGATATTAACACAACATTGTACATCAACTACAATTCAATTTTTTAAAAAACTGAACACACAGAAACAGAGAGTAGAAAAATGTTTGCCAGGAGCTGGGAGGTGGGGGAAATAGGTAGAGATTGGTTTTTAAAAGAGCACAAACTTTCACTTAAAGATAAATAAGGTCTGAGGATACAGTGATAACTAGAGTTGATAACACTGTCATATAATTAAAATTTGCTAGGAAAGTAGAACTTAAACTTTTTTAAAGATTTTTTTAAGTTATATGATCATCTCAATAAAAACAAAAACTTTTTGATACACTGTAACATCCATTCATAATTTTTTAAACTATAAAGAATTCTTAGGAATGAAAGGGAATTTCCTTAACCTGATACAAGGTGCCTATCAAAACCCTCCAACCAAAAATTACACACTTAAGTTAAAGTATTCCCTATACATAATGATGCCCACACTCACCACAATATTCAACATTTTACTGGAAATTCTAGCCAGTTCAGAAAGGTAAGGATGATGATAGAGAAAACATAAAAATTGAAAAAGAAAGAAAAGTCATTTACTAATTATTTAATTGTCCTTATCTGCACAACAAATCCAAGATAACTTGCAAACCCTGAAAATAAATTCAGCAAAGTTGCTAAATGAAGGACTTCAGTATTATAAAAATGTATTTTTGTTCAGCTAGATCCATTACTTAGATAAAAAGATAAAATACAAAACGGTAGCATGAACTATAAGGTACTAAAGAGTCAATCTAACAAAAATATGTAAAACATATATGGAGAAAATTGTAAACATTTATTAAGACATTAAAATAGATAAATTAATGGAGAAAAATACTATTTATGGAAGACAGAAACCAATACAGTAAACATTTTAATTCTACTTAATCTATAATGAAAATATAATAAAAACCCCAACAAAATTTTAGTAAAACCTGATTCTAAAATTGAAATAGAAGACCAAATGGCTAAGAATAGTTTGTTTGGAGAAGAAGAGGGAATGGGGGAGGAAAAAAGAATCTGGAAGAGGATATTCTCATTCTCTGAGAGCTCAAGATTTAATCTGTATTAAAAGTAATTAAAATGGCATAACAGCTTCCACATATAAGTGAAATCATACAATAGTTGTCTTTCTCTGTATGACTTATTCCACTTAGCATAATGCCCTCCAAGTCCATCCGTGCTGTCAACAATGGCAAGATTTCATTCTTCTTTATGGCTGAGTAATATTCCACCATGTGTAGGTACCGCATCTTCTTTGTCCATTCATCTGTCAATGGACACTTAGGTTGCTTCCATATCTTGGCTATTGTAAATAGTGCTGCAGTGAACACTGAGGTGCACATATCTTTTCAAATTAGTGTTTTCATTTTCTTCCAATAAACACCCAGAAGTGGAATTGCTGGATCATATATCATAGTTCCCTTTTTAATTTTTGAGGAACTTCCATGCTGTTTTCCATAGCGGATGCACCAATTTACGTTCCCACTAACACTGCAGGAGGGCTCCCTTTTCTCCACATCCTCACCAACACTTGCTATTTCTTGTCTTTTTGATAACAGGCATCACAACAGGTGTAGGGTGATATTTCATTGTGGTCTTCTAAAAAAAAAACAAACAAACCAACCAACAAACAAAACAGAAACAGACTTCATAGATACAGAGGACAAACTAGTAGTTGCCAGAAGAGAGGGGAGTAAGGGGATGGGTGAAACAGGTGAAGGAGATTAAGAGGGACAAACTTCCAGTAATAAAATAAGTAAGGCATGGGAATGGAATGTACAGCTTAGGGAACACCATCAATAATATTGCAATAACTTTGTATGGTGACAGGTGGCACTAGACTTAATATGGTGAACATTTTGTAATGTATAAAAATATCAAATCATTATGTAGTACACCTGAAACTAATAACTATGTAAGTGAATTATACTTCAATAAAAAATAATAAACTAAAATAGCAAAACAGTAGACAGCTCTACTGAAGGTGATCATAAGCTATTTTGATTTTCTTATTTGTGCTCTTTGGTAATTTTACAATGCTCTACAGCAAGCATGTACTAGTTTTGTGATGCAAGTAAAAGGAAAGAATAGATACTTTGAAAAGTTTTCTCATTGCACAATGTCAGCATCCTCACCCTCCAAGGGCCTTAGATAGGTTCATTTTAACATAAGCCCTCTATTATGATGGTAGAAAAAAGTCATTTCTCTTTTGGATTAGCCCAGAACTTAAGCGGCACTGACATATAATAAACTTTTTAAATAACTCAACTATAAAATAATTTATCAACTTCTGGTTCCATTTAATCCTGTTTTGATATAATTAATCTAATTCTAGCTACATAAAATCTAAAATGATTTCACACAGGTCAAATATCTCCCTGCTACCCCAACCCTAAACAGTACCAAGGTTTTTAGTGGTAGCGTTAAAGGCAGATATGAAAATCTGATATATTTTAATTGAATAATGTGTTATAAATTGCATCTGTTCTTAATTTTAGTCACAATAATAATAGAAAAAATACTGAAAATATACAAAGTTAATCAATTAGTCTTTAAATTTATATATTCTTGGCTAAAACCAACACCACATCTTCTTTAATAAGTACCATAAGCTACAGGCTATTTTTATATTGTAGTGGAACCCATTTTTACTAACTCTTCCAAGAAAACTTTATAAAGTAAAAATGTGTTTTCTACACGGAATAAAATTTCTTTTCAAGGTGACCCTGTAAAGATGTTTTCATTCACTTCTTAGGCACAGAAATCTTTAGACTGAGTATTCAAGTTTGCAGGCTTCCTTTAGCTTCTTTCTAGGTGACCCCTTGATTCCATTTTTTTCTATTTTAAAGAATATATAACTATTAATTCCTTGAGATATTTTTCACCAACCTTACAAACAAAATGACCAAGCTACAGTTCCTCAATTTGGCAGTATATAAAACGAAATCTGGAATTACACTATTTAGCTGCACTTTAAAATCCCTACACAAGACTGATTTAGCCTAGGTCTCCCCTTCTACCAAAATTCAAAATTCAAGCCCCTGGGCAAACTGCAACGTTATCTGCTTTTAATGCATCTTCATCCAAGTTTCTGCAGTAAGCAATGTTCCACTGAAAAACAAACCTAATCAGCATGTAGTCCACTCCCTCTTTGAATAATCACAAGATTGTTTAGTATTCCATTTATATCTTCTTTTAAGATTAGTTTCTAGCAAATAAAAGTACAAAACACACTGTCATTACAACTTTGCAGTTTCACTATCTTTACTCTAAGGCATTCTTATTTGAAGATTAATCCCTGTTCCTACTAATATTATAAATGTTGATTTGTAACAACAAACAAGCAACCAAAGATAAATGGAGATTTAAAAGAATCTTATACGAAAGCTTTTCCATCTGTGTTTAAAAATAAAACTTCTTTAAAAATATAACTGTAGGGGTAAATAATGTATTTTCCACTGTAATGGGAGATTATAAATACTATGTATATTGAGCAAGAAAAAACTGTGTCCTTTAAAAGCTATATCTCAGTTTGTTGGAAAAATAACACCCCAAAAGTATTTCATAAATTTCCTCATTTTAGACAAAACTGTAGATAAAGCCAGGCAAAAGAAGAGGTGCTGCTAATTTTTTTACAAATAAATAATTTTATAGAATGACTTTCAATAAACCAGATGGTGAACATTTGCTGAATATCACTATTATTGAGAGTTGGCTTCAAAACAGGTCAAATAAAAACATAATTCCAGAACATCGTGAATCACTTTAGAAAACATCAGGCATTTTTTCTAACAATCTATGTGCAAGTAAAATTGTACTTGTAAATGCAATGGTATATGAAAATAAAATTACACATTTTCTAAAAAAGCCAGCTACCAATAACAGAAATCTTTATAGGAGGGAGGAATATTTGTAAAAATCAAGAATATGGTAAAAATAAGCCCTTAAGAAATATTCACATTCGCTCCTGGCTCATAATGCTTGCTCAGTTAGCCTATAATCACCCATTCACCAACCAGCAGGTCCATGAATCAGACCACTTGTGTCTTAGATCCTCCTAAACAAATAAAGTTGATATAATGACTGTGTCCTCAGAAACAGAAGTTCAAAACTACACAAAAGGGCTTCCCTGGTGGTGCAGTGGTTGAGAGTCTGCCTGCCGATGCAGGGGACACGGGTTCGTGCCCCAGTCCAGGAAGATCCCACGTGCCGCGGAGCGGCTGGGCCTGTGAGCCATGGCCACTGACCCTGTGCGTCCAGAGCCTATGTTCCGCAACGGGAGAGGCCACAGCAGTGAGAGGCCCATGTACGACAAAACAAACAAACAAACAAACAAACAAACAAAACTACACCAAAGTACAATAACAGTGAGGAAAGGCCTCCAATATCTTACCTTTGGTCCCAAACCAACCCTAACCCCCACTAAGTTCAGCTGGCTCTGTGATGATGCCAGTGCACAGGCTACAGGCGCATCCTCCCCAGACTGGTGCTGCACTTGGCACAGCATAAAAACTGGGTGGACGTATGTATACCAAATAATAAGAATGTTCAGAGCAGCACTGTTTATTGACAAGAGCCAAGACACAGAAACAACCCAAGTACCCACCAACAGATGGATGGATAAAGAAGATGTGGCCATGGAATATTACTCAGCCATAAAAAATAATGAAACTCTGCCACTTACAGCAACATCGATGGACCTAGAGAATATTATATTTAGTGAAATCAGTCAGAGAAAGACAAATGCTGTATGATATCACTTACATGTGGACTCTAAAAAAAACACAAATGAATATATATATATATATATATATATATATATATATATGTATGCAAAACAGAAACAGACTCACAGGCATAGAAAACAAACTGGTGGTTACCAAAGGGAAGAAGTAGTGGGGAGGGACAAATTACGGGTATGGGATTAACAGACACAAACTATTATGTATAAAATATAGAAGCAACAAGGCTATATTGTATAGCACAGAAAATTATAGCCTTTATCTTATAATAACTTATGATGGAAAATAATCTGCAAAAATACTGAATCACTGTGCTGTACAAATGAAACTAATATAATATTGTAGATCATCTATACGTCGATTAAAAAAATAGAAGCTAAAATAAATGAGAATGAATGAACTACAATGATGTTAACAATATAACTCTCAAACCTGAAAGAAGCCCACTTCTCTGTCACCCCATCCAGAGCACTGAACCGAGAACTGCATGATGAGGGGCAGGATGAGGCTAGGAGGATGGCAAACAGGACCCCTGGAGAGCACTGAAGGACGCAGATCCTACCAGCTACATCCTGGACCCCATCAAGAAGCTTGCCATGGGCTGCTAGGCACACCCGACGCAACAGGCCCCCAACAGACAAAGGCCCACACCCAGCATTGCGTGCACCTCTCCCACACACCCCAGCCCGAGTCCATCTCCCCCTCTGTGCTCCCAACGGGGCAGCCAGAGCAAGCTTCAGCAGATGGCTAGTGAGAACACGAACAAAGCCAGCCCAAGTCTGAGAGTCCCGGAGAGAACACAAACTTGAACTTTGGCACCACTGTTGTTAAGACAAAAGAGAAACTGTCAGCACTTGGCCTGATACATTGCAGGATCGAAAAAAGGCAAACAAACCTAAGAATTCTGCCACAAGAGGGAGGAAGAAGCAGGGAGCGGGTGCCCCAGAAGGTCTGAGAAAGCCTCAGAATAACCAGCAGAGCTGAAGAGAGGTCCTTTTCTCTTCAAAGTCACCCTTGTAGGTGACTGCTACTTCAAATGTGAGGACAGCAACGCAAAACTTTAAAGAACGTGAAAAATCAAGGGAACGTGGCAC
Organism: Mesoplodon mirus; assembly: GCF_964341445.2. Lineage (NCBI taxonomy): Eukaryota > Metazoa > Chordata > Mammalia > Artiodactyla > Ziphiidae > Mesoplodon > Mesoplodon mirus. The sequence goes on from NC_138994.1 coordinate 24,149,265, forward strand.
CACCAAAGGATTACAATCTTCTAGTAACTGACCCCAAGGACATGGAGATCTGTGATTTACCCAATAAAGAATATAGAATAGCTATCTGAAGGAAATTCAATGAGATACAATAAAGACACAGAAAGACAATTCAATGAAATGTGGAAAACAATACACAAGCAAAACAAGTCTAACAAATAGACAGAAATCATTAAAAAAAAAAGATTCTGGGAGAGGAGGAAGATGGCGGAAGAGTAATATGCGGAGATCACCTTCCTCCCCACAGATACACCAGAAATACATCTATACGTGGAACAACTCCTACAGAACACCTACTGAACGCTGGCAGAAGACCTCAGACCTCCCAAAAGGCAAGAAACTCCCCCACGTACCTGGATAGGGCAAAAGAAAAAAAGAATAAACAGAGACAAAAGACTAGGGACGGGAACTGCACAAGTGGGAGGGAGCCGTGAAGGAGGAAAGGTTTCCACAAACTAGAAGCCCTTTCGCGGGTGGAGACTGCGGGTGGCGGAGGGGGAAGCTTCGGAGCCACGGAGGAGAGCGCAGCAACAGGGGTGCGGAGGGCAAAGCGGAGAGATTCCCGCACAGAGGATCGGTGCCGACCAGCGCTCACCAGCCCGAGAGGTTTGTCTGCTCACCAGCCGGGGCGAGCGGGGCTGGGAGCTGAGGCTCGGGCTTCGGTCAGATCGCAGGGAGATGACTGGGGTTGGCGGCATGAACACAGCATGAAGGAGGCTACTGCGCCACGGCTGGCCGGGAGGGAGTCCGGGGAAAAGTCTGGAGCTGCCGAAGAGACAAGAGACTTTTTCCTGACTCTGTTTCCTAGTGCGCGAGGAGAGGGGATTAAGAGCGCTGCTTAAAGGAGCTCCAGAGACGGGCGCGAGCCCGGCTATCAGCACGGACCCCAGAGACGGGCGTAGGACACCGGGGCTGCTGCTGCCGCCACCAAGAAGCCTGTGTGCGAGCACAGGTCACTATGCACACCTCCCCTCCCGGGAGCCTGTGCAGCCCGCCACCGCCAGGGTCCCGTGATCCAGGGACAGGGACCCGTGATCCAGGGACAACTTCCCCGGGAGAACGCACGGTGCGCCACGGGCTGGTGCAACGTCACGCCGGCCTCTGCCGACGCAGGCAAGCCCCGCATCCGCACCCCTCCCTCTCCCCGGCCTGAGTGAGCCAGAGCCCCCGAAGCAGCTGCTCCTTTAACCCCGTCCTGTCTGAGCGAAGAACAGACGCCCTCCGGCGACCTACACGCAGAGGCGGGGCCAAATCCAAAGCTGAACCTGGGGAGCCGTGCGAACGAAGAAGAGAAAGGGAAATCTCTCCCAGCAGCCTCAGGCGCAGCAGATTAAATCTCCACAATCAACTTTATGTACCCTGCATCTGTGGAATACATGAATAGACAACGAATCATCCCAAATTGAGGAGGTGGACTTTGATAGCAAGATTTCTTTTTTTCCCCCTTTTCCTCTTTTTGTGAGTGTGTACGTGTATGCTTCTGTGTGAGATTTTGTCTGTATAGCTTTGCTTTCACCATTTGTGCTAGGGTTCTATCCGTCCGTTTATTTATTTTTTTTTTAACTTTAAAAAAATGTTTTTCTCTTAATAATTATTTTTTACTTTAATAACTTTTATTTTACCTTACTTTATTTTATTCTATTTTATCCCCTTTCTTTCTTTCTTTTTCTTCTTTTTCTCCCTTTTGTTCTGAGCCGTGTGGATGACAGGCTCTTGCTGCTCCAGCCAGGAGTCAGTGCTGTGCCTCTGAGGTGCGAGAGCCAACTTCAGGACACTGGTCCACAAGAGACCTCCCAGCTCCACGTAATATCAAACGGCAAAAATCTCCCAGAGATCTCCATCTCAACACAAGCACCCAGCTTCACTCAACAACCAGCAAGCTACAGTGCTGGACACCCTATGCCAAACAACTAGCAAGACAGGAACACAACCCCACCCATTAGGAGACAGGCTGCCTAAAATCATAATAAGTCCACAGACACACCGAAACACACCACCAGATGTGGACCTGCCCACCAGAAAGACAACATCCAGCCTCATCCACCAGAACACAGGCACTAGTCCCCTCCACCAGGAAGCCTACACAACCCACTGAACCAACTTTAGCCACTGGGGACAGACACCAAAAACAATGGAAACAACGAACCTGCAGCCTGCAAAAAGGAGACCCCAGACACACTAAGATAAGCAAAATGAGAAGACAGAAAAACACACAGCAGATGAAGGAGCAAGATAAAAACCCACCAGACCTAACAAATGAAGAGGAAATAGGCAGTCTACCTGAAAAAGAATTCAGAATAATGATAGTAAAGATGATCCAAAATCTTGGAAATAGAATAGGGAAAATGCAAGAAACATTTAACAAGGATCTAGAAGAACTAAAGATGAAACAAGCAATGATGAACAACACAATAACTGAAATTAAAAATACTCTAGAAGGGATCAATAGCAGAATAACTGAGGCAGAAGAATGGATAAGTGACCTGGAAGATAAAATACTGGAAATAACTACTGCAGAGCAGAATAAAGAAAAAAGAATGAAAAGAACTGAGGACAGTCTCAGAGACCTCTGGGACAACATTAAACGCACCAACATTCAAATTATAGGGTTTCCAGAAGAAGAAGAAAGAAAGAAAGGGACTGAGAAAATATTTGAAGAGATTATAGTTGAAAACGTCCCTAATATGGGAAAGCAAATAGTTAATCAAGTCCAGGAAGCACAGGGAGTCCCATACAGGATAAATCCAAGGAGAAACATGCCAAGACACATATTAATCAAACTGTCAAAAATTAAATACAAAGAAAACATATTAAAAGCAGCAAGGGAAAAACAACAAATAACACACAAGGGAATCCCCATAAGGTTAACAGCTGATCTTTCAGCAGAAACTCTGCAAGCCAGAAGGGACTGGCAGGACATATTTAAAGTGATGAAAGGGAAAAACTCACAACCAAGATTACTCTACCCAGCAAGGATCTCATACAGATTTGGGGAAAATTAAAACCTTTACAGAAAAGCAAAAGCTGAGGGTTTTCAGCACCACCAAACCAGCTTTACAACAAATGCTAAAGGAACTTCTCTATCAAGAAACACAAGAGGGCTTCCCTGGTGGTGCAGTGGTTGAGAGTCCGCCTGCCGACACAGGGGACACGGGTTCAGGCCCCGGTCTGGGAATATCCCACATGCCATGGAGCAGCTGGGCCCGTGAGCCACGGCCACTAAGCCTCCACAATGGGAGAGGCCACAACAGTGAGAGGCCCGCGAACCGCAAAGAAAAAAAAAAAAAAAGAAACACAAGAGAAGGAAAAGACCTACAATAACAAACCCAAAACAATTAAGAAAATGGGAATAGGAACATACATATCGATAATTACCTTAAATGTAAATGGATTAAATGCTCCCACCAAAAGACACAGACTGGCTGAATGGATACAAAAACAAGACCCATATATATGCTGTCTACAAGAGACCCACTTTAGACTAAGGGACACATACAGACTGAAAGTGAGGGGATGGGAAAAGATATTCCATGCAAATGGAAACCAAAAAAAGCTGGAGTAGCAATTCTCATATCAGACAAAATAGACTTTAAAATAAAGACTATTAGAAGAGACAAAGAAGGACACTACATAATGATCAAGGGATCCATCCAAGAAGAAGGTATAACAATTATAATTATTTATGCACCTGACATAGGAGCACCTCAATACATAAAGCAAATACTAACAGCCATAAAAGGGGAAATCAACAGTAACACATTCATAGTAGGGGACTTTAACACCCCACTTTCACCAATGGACAGATCATCCAAAATGAAAATAAATAAGGAAACACAAGCTTTAAATGATACATTAAACAAGATGGACTTAATTGATATTTATAGGACATACCACCCAAAAACAACAGAATACACATTTTTCTCAAGTGCTCATGGAACACTCTCCAGGATACATCATATCTTGGGTCACAAATCAAGCCTTGGTAAATTTAAGAAAATTGAAATTGTATCAAGTATCTTTTCCAACCAAAACGCTATGAGACTAGATATCAGTTACAGGAAAAGATCTGTAAAAAACACAAACACATGGAGGCTAAACAATACACTACTTAATAACAAAGTGATCACTGAACAAATCAAAGAGGAAATCAAAAAATACCTAGAAACAAATGACAATGGAGACACGATGACCCAAAACCTATGGGATGCAGCAAAAGCAGTTCTAAGAGGGAAGTTTATACCAATACAATCCTACCTTAAGAAATAGGAAACATCTCGAATAAACAACCTAAACTTGCACCTAAAGCAATTAGAGAAAGAAGAACAAAAACACCCCAAAGTTAGCAGAAGGAAAGAAATCATAAAGACCAGATCAGAAATAAATGAAAAAGAAATGAAGGAAACAATATCAAAGATCAATAAAACTAAAAGCTGGTTCTTTGAGAAGATAAACAAAATTGATAAACCATTAGCCAGACTCATCAAGAAAAACGGGGAGAAGACTCAAATCAATAGAATTAGAAATGAAAAAGGAGAAGTAACAACTGACACTGCAGAAATACAAAAGATCATGAGAGATTACTACAAGCAACTCTATGCCAATAAAACGGACAACCTGGAAGAAATGGACAAATTCTTAGAAATGCACAACCTGCCAAGACTGAATCAGAGAGAAATAGAAAATATGAACAGACCAATCACAAGCACTGAAATTGAAACTGTGATTAAAAATCTTCCAACAAACAAAAGCCCAGGACCAGATGGCTTCACAGGCGAATTCCATCAAACATTTAGAGAAGAGCTAACACCATTCCTCCTCAAACTCTTCCAAAATACAGCAGAGGGAAGAACACTCCCAAACTCATTCTACGAGGCCACCATCACCCTGATACCAAAACCAGACAAGGATGTCACAAAGAAAGAAAACTACAGGCCAATATCACTGATGAACACAGATGCAAAAATCCTCAACAAAATACTAGCAAACAGAATCCAACAGCACATTAAAAGGATCATACACCATGATCAAGTGGGGTTTATTCCAGGAATGCAAGGATTCTTCAATATACGCAAATAGATCAATGTGGTACACCATATTAACAAACTGAAGGAGAAAAACCATATGATCATCTCAATAGATGAAGAGAAAGCTTTTGACAAAATTCAAAACCAGTTTATAATAAAAACCCTGCAGAAAGTAGGCACAGAGGGAACTTTCCTCAACATAATAAAGGCCATATATGACAAACCCATCCTCAACAGCGTCCTCAATGGTGAAAACTGAAAGCATTTCCACTAAGATCAGGAACAAGACAAGGCTGCCCACTCTCACCACTCTTATTCAACATAGTTTTGGAAGTGTTAGCCACAGCAATCAGAGAAGAAAAGGAAATAAAAGGAATCGAAATCGCAAAAGAAGAAGTAAGCTGTCACTGTTTGCAGATGACATGATACTATACATAGAGAATCCTAAAGAAGCTACCAGAAAGCTACTAGAGCTAATCAATGAATCTGGTAAAGTAGCAGGATACAAAATTAATGCACAGAAATCTCTGGCATTCCTAAACACTAATGATGAAAAATCTGAAAGTGAAATCAAGAAAACACTCCCATTTACCATTGCAACAAAAAGAATAAAATATCTAGGAATACACCTACCTGAGGAGACAAAAGACCTGTATGCAGAAAATTATAAGACACTGATGAAAGAAATTAAAGATGATACAAATAGATGGAGAGCTATACCATGTTCTTGGCTTGGAAGAATCAACATTGTGAAAATGACTCTACTACCCAAAGCAACCTACAGATTCAATGCAATCCCTATCAAACTACCAATGGCAATTTTCACAGAACTAGAACAAAAAATTTCACAATGTGTATGGAAACACCAAAGACACCGAATAGCCAAAGCAATCTTGAGAATGAAAAACAGAGCTGGAGGAATCAGGCTCCCTGACTTCAGACTATACTACAAAGCTACAGTAATCAAGACATTATGGTACTGGCACAAAAAACAGAAATATAGATCACTGGAACAGGATAGAAAGCCCAGAGATAAACCCACGCACATATGGTCACCTTATCTTTGATAAAGGAGGCAGGAATGTACAGTGGAGAAAGGACAGCCTCTTCAATAAGTGGTGCTGGGAAAACTGGACAGGTACATGTAAAAGTATGAGATTAGATCACTCCCTAACACCATACACAAAAATAAGCTCAAAATGGATTAAAGACCTAAATGTAAGGCCAGAAACTATCAAACTCTTAGAGGAAAACATAGGCAGAACACTCTATGACATAATCATAGCAAAATCCTTTTTGACCCACCTCCTAGAGAAATGGAAATAAAAACAAAAATAAACAAATGGGACATAATGAAACTTAAAAGCTTTTGCACAGCAAAGGAAACCATAAACAAGACCAAAAGACAACCCTCAGAATGGGAGAAAATATTTGCAAATGAAGCAACTGACAAAGGATTAATCTCCAAAATTTACAAGCAGCTCATGCAGCTCAATAACAAAAAAACAAACACCCCAATCCAAATATGGGCAGAAGACCTAAACAGACATTTCTCCAAAGAAGATATACAGATTGCCAACAAATACATGAAAGAATGCTCAACATCGTTCAGCATTAGAGAAATGCAAATCAAAACTACAATGAGATATCATCTCACACCAGTCAGAATGGCTATCATCAAAAAATCTAGAAACAATAAATGCTGGAGAGGGTGCGGAGAAAAGGGAACACTCTTGCACTGCTGGTGGGAATGTGAATTGGTACAGCCACTATGGAGAACAGTATGGAGGTTCCTTAAAAGACTAAAAATCGAACTACCATATGACCCAGCAATCCCACTACTGGGCATATACCCTGAGAAAACCATAATTCAAAAAGGGTCATGTACCAAAATGTTCATTGCAGCTCTATTTACAATAGCCAGGAGATGGAAGTGTCCATCATCCGATGAACAGATAAAGATGTGGCACATATATACAATGAAATATTACTCAGCCATAAAAAGAAACAAAATTGAGCCATTTGTAATGAGGTGGATGGACCTAGAGTCTGTCATACAGAGTGAAGTAAGTCAGAAGGAGAAAGACAAATACCGTATGCTAACACATATATATGGAATTTAAGAAAAAAAAATGTCATGAAGAACCTAGGGGTAAGACGGGAATAAAGGCACAGACCTACTAGAGAATGGACTTGAGGATATGGGGAGGGGGAAGGGTAAGCTGTGACAAAGTGAGAGTGGCATGGACATATATACACTACCAAACGTAAAATAGATAGCTAGTGGGAAGCAGCCGCATAGCACAGGGAGATAGCTCGGTGCTTTGTGACCACCTAGAGGGGTGGGATAGGGAGGCTGGGAGGGAGGGAGACGCAAGAGGGAAGAGCCATGGGAACATAGGTATATGTATAACTGATTCACTTTCTTATAAAGCAGAAACTAACACACCATTGTAAAGCAATTATACTCCAATAAATGTGTAAAAAAAAAAATGCTGTTTTACACATCGACTCCCAATTCCCCAGCTGCAAACAGTCTTTCTTATTCCACTTGCACTTATGTCAACAGCTTGATACCTAACACTCCAGGGACTTCAAATGCCTACCCTGGACTATAAAATTGTTAAGAACAGGATTATGTCTTGAGCTATAGTTTCTAAACCTTCGATTTCCTTTCATATGATAATACAGTATATAGACATTGTAGGTACTAAACAAATATTTGTTGATTTCCTGTTATTTGAAGGAATTACCTCTTCCTTTATGGATATAAAATACACATCAACAAGCTAATGGAAAAAGTATAAAGAAATTACAAAAAAAAGAGACAAGGTAGAACAAAAAAGAAACAAAAGTGTGGTAAGTTGAATATATGAAGAAAATTGTGAATCAATATTTTAAGGAGGAAAAAAATGAATTAATGAGGGATAAAGGGAGGGCATCCCATCCATAAAGCAAGAATGCCCTAGTTGTGTCACTATTCAAGTGGGGGTATAAAATACAGTTATCTGGCTTAATGTTTAATGGACATTACAGTTCTCCTCTAAATTTCACCTAATTCATATGTGGTGATGTGAACAAATAAGCACCAATCCTGGTATAGATAAGAAACTGATATCCTATGATGTCACAGCACATAGATTATTTTAAGATGTCCTATTCAGCAACCCATTCAGGACATTTTACTAACAAGCAGAGTGAAAGAGAGGGAATGGTTATGCAATCTTCCCAGGAAGAATTTGATACTAGGTTTCTTTGATCCTGGATATTCTTTTTGGCCTTTCTCTAAATTATTCCTCTTTGGAGGTTTGGAAAAGCACAAAAAATGGAATTTGCTGATTCACTGGGAGTTAGCTAGATATACTGTGCCCAAGTAAGCTTCCCTTCCTAAATCACTTTCTTGGGGCAGGTACCCTATTGACCTTTATCCTGTGAAAGTTCTAATCACTCCAGACTGTAAGTGCCAAAGTGCATGAATATCTTCCCAACTGGACTATAATACAGGTCCTCCAGGAAGGAATTAGACATTGCCTGAAACATGGTGAGAACACAGCAGTTATTGAATAAATCAGTGTTCTCCAGCTAAAAACTGCAGGATAATACCTAGTGATAAGTAGGGCCTCATCAACTTAGTAAATGAATGGAAAAGACAAATAAAATATAACATTTTAATGTGTATGTTTACATACCATAAGACAAAACCTTTGCTAAACAATGCCTGTATAGTAGTCCATTTTTAAATATAACAACTGAAACATTTCATTACCCAAATTCCTCCCAAAAAAGCTACAGAGGAATTTCTAAATGTCCTAGATCTAAATATTATTGTTGTTATTGTTGGTTTTAGATCTGTTTTCATTTAAGAGGAAGAAAGCATCTGAAACCACTAAGTTGTCTTTCTTACCTTCCTATCATTTAAAAACAGCTGAACTGATATTTTTCCTTTACTGGCTAGTAATAAAATTCTGAAAATAGAGATTGATGATAGAAAACTGACTCAAGCTAAACCACAGCACGGTTATGATAAAAATATGATAATGTTTGGGTTTTAGTTACTTAATTTGGCTCACAGTTTAGAATAAGAGTATTTCTTTTAATTAACTGTATCACAATTTTACTCACTTCAAAGCCTCCTCAAATTTATGCATCTTCTTTTGAGCATCTTCTTTTTCTTTATCGAGTTCAGTCTGCAAGTCATGAACCTGCCATGACAAAGATGTAAAATTTACTAAAAGACAAGTCAAGTTTACTCATAGGAGAAATACAATGAAACAGTAATCTTAAATCTATTTTTAATATAAAATTAGATTTAGATTTTTCAAGATAGAGGCTTGGTTAACCATAATCATTTACCATAGAATTACTTTAATAGTATTCTTCCAATAATAATTTTCTGGTCAAAGTTAATCATTGTTTAAATGTACCTGCATGTGGATTCCCTGTAAAATAAATTGATATGTAAGAAATTCAAAGAGGGAGGAATCACTTTTGAATTTTTTTAACATTACACATTAACCAAAGGAAAGTAATCCAACAAGACACAGGAGAATACAATAAATAATGTGTCTATATTCCCCAAAAACATACAGGTTGTGACGAAACAGTCCTCCACTTCTGGGAATGATCTATATAACCATCTACTGAGTTGGGGGGGAAGTCCCCCCACCCTGAGAATCTCTTTACTAAATGTGGCATCCTCTGAACAGGTGGGATGGCAGCAAGAATAATGAGGGTCAAATGAATACTTCTCTTCACAGAAAGCTCTTCGTATGCAAATGCAGATAAGCATACCTAACATGGACCCATTATACGGATCTAAAAATAGGAAAAGGAAACTGCTACAGCTGGAGGGAAGGGGAGAGTAAAACAGCAGCTATGGTCCCACAGAGGAGACAACTGAGGGTGCAGAGCCCAGCTGGAAGGTAAGGGAGCTCAAGTCACTTAGCGGGTGGGGGTCCCGGGCACAACCTGCCGGCAATCCAGGTGAGGCGGACAGTGCGCCTGGTGGGCACAGGAGATGGGAGAGGAGTGAGAAGGATGAAGTCAATGAAACGCACACACCCACACACCCACACACACAGTCACAAACCTTTTCAAACACTGAATCAGTGCTCCTCAAAAATACCTGTATTTAGTTAGTTATTTATTGGTTTGGACAGAGAACTATTTAGCTCAAAAATTCTGTGTTCTTTGGCCTTTTCCTATTACAATTCTCTTATATTTTTTCCTTTGGTGTTTTAGTAAAATAAATAATAAATAAAATCAACTGCCTGTAAAGTGCAAGAGTGAGGACAGAGAGGAGCTTTTCCAGGACAATATTTGATCAAAGGCGCCTACTGGCTGCTGTGATGGCAATCACCAAGGTGTCAACTATCTCCATTTCCACCTCAGCCTTTTCTTTCCTTATGATACCTATTTCTCCTTCATGGACATCATGTCTTCTGGGATTCTACTGATGAATTTCTTAATGTTTTCTTTTGAAGAAACTCCTTTCTCTGAGTCACCTGTATCACGCTCTCCTCCCTTTGCTCCACAATATTTCTTCCACAGACCCCATTTTGGCTTCTTCCTCTTACTCATTCTTTTTTTTTTTTTTTTTTTTGCGGTATGCGGGCCTCTCACTGTTGTGGCCCCTCCCGTTGCGGAGCACAGGCTCCAGACACGCAGGCTCAGCGGCCATGGCCCACGGGCCCAGCTGCTCCACGACATGTGGGATCCTCCTGGACTGGGGCACGAACCCACGTCCCCTGCATCGGCAAGCGGACTCTCAACCACCGCACCACCAGGGAAGCCCCTCTTACTCATTCTTACACAGAGTATTATCTGTTCAGATTTGGTGCTTGACAAAAAAAAAAAAAAATACAGAGGACATAACGCTGCTCCTGTCCCACGTCCCCTAGTGAGGTCTCCTCAGAGCTGCAGTGAAAATCCAGTTACCAGGAAATCCCCAGGAGGGTTTGGGGAGGTCTTCCCTCACCCCACAGACTAGGTCTCGGGTTGTGCGAAACCACACGTTACGTGGAAACCTCACAGGAGCCGCGATCAGAGTCGCTGGCAAGTCAACGACACCTGACACGCTGGCCTCCAGCTGGCTGCACTAGCAGGGTTTCCCCTCAAGTTCCTGCTCGGTTTTCTTCTGGGGCTCAGGACTCTCTGCACGTTAGCATGACTGAGATTTACCCCCTTTGGTGAAAATGTCAAAAACTGAACCAACTTTGAGAAAAATCTATTAAGGTTACACGGTGATTATGACCGCAAGCTCTGGAGCCAGATGGCACAGGTTTCGCGCCTTCACAGGCTACTCGACACTGTGCCTCAGTCGCCTCTTTGGAAAATGAGGACGGAAGTCAGGATGAGCGTGCTTTTCAAACATTGTGATGAGTTAATAAGTGACTCCAGGTAAAGCTCTTAGAACAATATTGGGAACATGATAAATGCTCAGCAATGTTAATTATCATCACCTCCTCAGACTGAATACTCTACACACAAACATTTTCTTGAAAATTCAAGGTCATTATGAACACCCAAAACGGCATGCCACATAATGGAATTCCCTGTGGACTATTTGCCCTTTCAGAAAACGGCCCCTGAATTGCTAAGAATTTTGAGTTCTTGTAAGCACTTTATACCACTCACGATTCAATCTTAACCTTGGTCAAGTTCTAGCTGCCACTTCCTGATTGGCTTGTGCTACCCAAGCACCTTGATCTAATTTATCGCTTCTAAACTATTAGGACCATTTCTAAAGCAGGAATGAGACTATCTGGGTGGGAGAATGAGAGCCTTCCCTCTGAGTGAAACATGCATGTGTCAACACACAGGCTTCTGAGTTGGTGGCTCCTCAAAGCTAAAAGCTGTTTCTCATTTATTTTTATATCCTCAGCACTCAGCACAACACTTGGCCCACACTAGAATAGTCAATAAATGCTGTTCTGGGTTTGGTTTTTGCTATTTGTTCTTAATTGAATATATTTATATTGAATGCTAAAGGGACTCTTGGGGTTATACTTTTAGTTTCTACCTGTATTCCACAGAGCTGGGGGTGACAGCAATAAGGCTACTGCCAACCTTTGCTTCTGAATGTACTAATGGCAGTGGGAAATAAGCCTTAAATTGACTTGCTTGCAATCCTTTCCCTACTATATAGTTAGCATCAAAAATGAAGTTTAGGGCTTCCCTGGTGGCGCAGTGGTTGAGAGTCCACCTGACGATGCAGGGGACGCGGGTTCGTGCCCCAGTCCGGGAGGATCCCACATGCCGCGGAGCGGCTGGGCCCGTGAGCCATGGCCGCTGAGCCTGCGCGTCCGGAGCCTGTGCTCTGCAACAGGAGAGGCCACAGCAGTGAGAGGCCCGCATACCGCAAAAAAAAAAAAAAAAAAAAAGAATTTTAATAATTTAAATAATGAAAACACAAGCCAGATAGACAAAGATACAGCATATACTCTCCAACATGGGCGTCTGCTGTAAATGAGTGAGTCAGGCAGCCATTAGCACATTTATCAAGCATTTAGTAAATGTAGATTTCATTCCCTTGCACCCTAAGAAGTTAAGTTATCAAGAAAAGTGTGCTTGTATAAAGAAGAAAGAGGTTTGCTATGTGCAAGCAAACAGATGGCAGCAGACACCACAGCATACAGAAGAGCGTGGAACCGCGGCTGACTCGTGCACGGACCAGCCGTCGGCCCCACCGTGTCTCGCAACCACACTGCCCACCCTGCTTCTCACCATGACAAATACGTTGCATTGTGCGCCATGAATTCTATAAATCATTTCACTGCACAATTTCATTTTTTAAAGCTTCACTCAAGACACCTGTCCTCTTAAAGAAAATCAGGCCGGCAGTAGTTGGAAAACACTATGCAATACACATAGAACTGTGTAAATTTAAAATTTTTTTAACCTAATTAAAAGAATTATATATAAACACTAAAGACTGGAATAACTATTCCTAATAATTTTGAACTCCATCAGACTTTAGATCTCAACTGTGACACAGTTACATCAGAATTATTATAAGTAGATATTTCAATTCCAGCACATTTTAGGATATGCATGCTTAACATCTGTCTCATGAACTTCTTTCGGTAAACAGCACCATCATTTAACTCTCTGGTGCCTGTGTGGAAAACAGGCAACAGGTTATTTGTAGGAGGCAGGTGTTTCCTTGCTAGTAAAATCATTTAGCCTAACCGTTTCCTGATTTAACAGATTAGGACACTTCATCAAACAATGAAATTTAGTTTTACTACCTCCTATTTGTTTGATGTTCGAAGATCTTAAGAGCAGGCAATAGCCACCAGAGATCAATAAAGACCATTAGATAATGTGTGTGTGCTCAAATCAGGGACAGCATCTGATGCTATTTCTCTTACCTCAAAGACAAGTTAGACCCTGATGCTGCTTTCTTGTTGGCATGAGGAAATGTCATTCAGATGGCATTTCCTCCTCCTGAACAGATATTCAGAACTTAGTTTTATACCAGAAGTTACTGAATGCACACACCTGTAACACTGTCTGAGACAAAAACAAAAGCGCTATCCATCCCACTTGGCTATCCGGTTACACAGTCTGGTGCTAGGTAAGATTTATGTCAGCTCTCTGAGCAGTCAAAGAGGATATTCCCTGAGGGGGGTACAGGACATCAAATCTTCAAGGGCTGAGATCACAGCAGGTTTAATAAAGAAAGAAGAACAGATGTCAATTTAAAAGGGGGAGATTATGGAATTAATTGTAAAACAAAAAGTGGCACGCTGAGCGCCATTTTCTTCCAATACAAATAAAGTTAGAACATATGCAATATGTACAACTACACTTATTTTTCTTTACAGATGGCTGCTATTTTAAACACATCTTATTTACACTGAAAACAATTAACACTCTTTAACTAGTTACGTTATTTAAAAGCGAGACCACTTGATAGCTCACGGAAAGGGAAAAGCTGTAGTTATGACACCTAATTAAAAGGATTTAGGTCTGCTCCCTGAAGTGAAACAGAATAGGATGGGGGAAGGTGGCTGGCTAGGGATGAACTGAGCTTTAACATTCTGTTTCTTGTGTGTGTCCATCAGGGAGAGGGGTTGGTGCAGAAACCTGAGTTTACTCAGTGGCCGAACAGCCAAGAAAAGACCGTGGTAGGAGAGACTGCCTCTCCAGCCCCAACTCTGTATGTCACAAGCCCACAGGAGGACTCAACTTTGGGGTAGGAATACAATCTTGTATGTTAGTCAGTGTGCACCTTCCTCCTGGTACCAAACCCTCTGGGGTTCACAGGTAAGCAGATACCATCACTCAAGGAGGAGGGCTGACCACGGAGTGTGAGAGAGCAGTAGGCCAGGAAGGTGTCCCTGATGGATGGGGAGCCAGACATCTGCCCAAAGAAAGAACAAAGGACTAACAGGTACACCCAGAGGATGTGGATGCCTCAGGCAGTGGGGAGCAAGGCTTATGATAGTGCATGGTCTGCTCTGGGTAAGTCAGATTGTTAAGCAGCTGCATGGCTCAACAGTAGAAACTGAAAAAATTCTTTATTTCAGTGAAAGCAGTATTTCTCCCTCCTGTTCAGATATCATTTTGTAGGCATGAAATATATTCAGTATCTTGCATTGAGCTGTATTAAAACTGCAGGGGAAAAAAACTTTAACAATAAGAAAATTAATTATAATTTTAAAGAGCACATATTTAGGTCAATGCAGATTAGAAGAAATACTCACTTTTCCAAAGGACAGAAACCTTCTTCTTCCCAGACATTAAGCTGCTGGAGAGCAGCGTCTATGGCTAATTCACCCTCAACCCCTCCCCTGCATCCAGTGCCTGGTGTGATACCTTGCCCTGTGAAAGCATTTAATGCATGTCTGCGGTGACAATATGCATAGATAAGATGTGGTATTACAACATCTTTTAAGAATTTTGTGCTATAAAATCTGTCTAATTTTTATTTGTACGTATTTTAATTAGTTGAAGGGGTAACTTTTTTCTCATTTTCCA
Source organism: Mesoplodon mirus (assembly GCF_964341445.2). Taxonomy (NCBI): domain Eukaryota; kingdom Metazoa; phylum Chordata; class Mammalia; order Artiodactyla; family Ziphiidae; genus Mesoplodon; species Mesoplodon mirus. Next base: position 24,164,291 of record NC_138994.1, read on the forward strand.
TTATGTGGGTATTTTACAAGAGGATTAATTTGGTGGATGTTAGAACTGTAAATAATTACAAAAGCAGCAACAAAATCTTTGCTCTTTCAATTACAGTTATACAGCAAACAACAAATTCAAAACTCAAGTTTGAAAGTCACAGACATATAGAATTCTATACTTTATCACCAAAGGTGTCAACAGTGTGGCAGTGACCCTAGTTGTTACTGGTAACAAGGACACTAGCATGCACCAGTAGAAACAGTCACTACAGTCACTGCTCTAAATCACGAGAGACAATGACTAATCCATTTCTTACTAATCGATCGTAGTAGACAATGCTTTCACTGCTTCATATTCTTTGGTTAATTTCTTAGAGTTCTTATTACACATATGATACAACAGAAAAAAATAACACCCAACAGTCACATCACATTTTTACTGGTAGAAAGAAAATATAATTTCAAAAGATTATGAAAGGTGAACATAATAATACTCTTCTCTCAAATATAACAGAGAAGTGGTGTTTTAATGTTGATATAATTAAAAATCAAACTGAAGAAGCTGTTTATAAACATGAAAAAGAAGAAAAATTTGATTACTGGCTAACTGAAATGAACTCAGAAATAAGGGCTGGAATGCACGGCTGTATAAAAATCAACCCTCATTCTTAACTGCCTCATGTGTTATTTTAAATGTCATAGCTTCCCACGAAACATGTTACCTTTTTCTCATAGGTGCGTTTTACGTGATATTTCTCCATTTGAAACTTATTTTCTTGATCCTGTGAATAATAAATATTTATCTTTATTATACTTAAAATTGTTTCTAGGGTCAATAAAATTGGTAATCTAATGAAACAAATCAATCTCTTTGATGACAAACCTTATTTGAGTTTTGCATATTATTAAGAGAGCCCTACCTATCCAGTTATCTAAACTACAACTAGAAACATGCATAGCTTTATGTTGGAGGCCATAAAACCTTAGTTATCTGAAGATGTTACCACTCTCAAAAGTACATACTTTACAGTGAAAGAGAAACTTTCTGACCCTTAGAATTAGATCACTTAAAAATGACCAAACGAAGCAACATGAAAATAATAAGTTTGAAGTTATATCATATAGAAGTGCTTGGTATTTTTTGACCATGAGAGAAAAGGCAAGATCTAAAAGGTGTGAAAGAGGGAGTTCCCTGGTGGTCCAATGGCTGGGATGCCGCACTTCCACCGCAGGGGGCATGGGTTCAATCGCTGGTCGAGGAACTAGGATCCCACATGCCGAGCGGTGCAGCCAAAGAAATAAATTAATTAATTAAAGGTGTGAAAGAAAAAGAGAGAGAGAAATTATAAAGAATGGCAGATAATAATTTAAAGAGAGGAAATAATTCTAAAATAATAATATATTTAAATAAGGTTTATTCTTTTAACTAATCTCAAAAAAAGTAGATTGTTCAAATTAAAATTATTGTTCTTTTTACTCTATATCCTATTAGCATCTACTTTTGTTAAAGTAAATAAGATGAAAAATGATACAGTGCAATAAAAGAATCAGAAATGGCTACCTGCATTTCTGAGTTTTTTTCATCAACTCTCATTTATATGTATACACCAAGAAAAGGAAAGGTGAGTTTTAGCCATTATTCTGTGTAAAATTACAGGACTCACCTTTAACTGTTGCTTTCTTTGAAGTTCTGATTCCTGTAACTGCTGTTTTAATTGACAGATGTTCTGTTCTAATTCTTTCATCATACCAGATGCCTAAAAAGATTTTAAGAAAATAATTAAAAAATGCAACTTAGATTTTTCTACCATCCTACAAACTTCTGGTTGAATAAATTTAACTTTTTTCCCCCCTGAAGCTTCAGTTAGAATTAAAATTATCTATAAATCTGAATTTTTTAAAAATTTTAAGTTAAAAAATCTTTTAAAGTAAAAAGATAAATACTGCATGGCATTTAAAGTTATGAAAATATATTACTGATGTAAAAAGAATAGGTATATAGAAAACTTTTTAAATTTTAATTTTAAAACCAAATCCACTGGAATATTTAATTCATGAAATATCAAGTAATTGACTATTTTAGTATTGAGGCTATAGGATTTTCTTTGCAGAAAGTTTCAATTATTTGACACAAAAGTGTGTAGGTGCCCCTGAGGGTGTCTGTGGGCTCATATAAGTGTATGTGATGGCAGGAAAACTAAAGCATAACCAAGATTTCATAATAATAATAATAATATATAGAGTTACTCCAAAATATGTATTATTAACACTACTGAACATTTCTTCTCGGATTTTTATGTTTCCTCCTTTAAAAACTTTGGTAATTAAAAGGGTTAACTTATAGCAGACTTTAGTTTATTAAATATTTGTGTTATGCTATATAGACACTTAGCATTAAATCAAGCAAAGAAGAGACTAATTTAAATGCCAGATAGTAGTTAGCTTCTACTACCTTTGGCTATATGCTGAGTAAAGGAAATAAGTACTTTGTATGGCTACATCTACCAGCATCTATAATACCTTAGAAGTTGAAAGAGCATGTTCCTTTTTCAGAAGGTTTATATCAGCATCATATTTGGTTTGTAACAGTTTCATGTTTTGCTCATAATCATTTACAAGATGATCCATCTCTTTATGCAATGTGTTGCGCCTAAAAACAATCAGAGAATAAAACATATTTCTAATATATTTATAATCAATCTCAAAAATGGAATTTTTTAGTCAACCAAATCCAAATGCATTATCTTTCAATATATCAAATAAGTATCCACATTTTTATCAATTGTTTTTAAACAGTATGCTTCTTATATTAAATGGTACTTTAAAAAATTTAACAAATGGCAGCATTTAGATTGGAAACCTCCCAAGTTAAATGCACAAGTGTGATTAATTTTAGCAGATAATTTAATAGAGTTAATATCAGTACTTTATAGCCACACCTGAGAGATATCTGACTTCAGACAATACCTTGCCTTTACTTCTTGTAATTCATTACATGTTATCTGGTAACATCTCTCAAGTTCCAATTTTTCTTGAATTAATTTCTGCTTCTGGAAATTACTGTTCTCTGCTTCTCCAGTCAGCTGCTGGACACGGGACTCCAGTTCTTTGATCATCTGGTTCTAAAATAATAGGTCATTGTTAAGAAAGCCTCTAACTTTATAACAATTCTGTATCATTAAATAGCCTGAAGAAAAAATACAATGTATGAGAGATAAGAATATGAAAAAACAAATGTATCATAAACCATACTAATAAAAACTAAACAAACCTCTAAATTAACCAAGTCTTTTTTTAAAAAAAAGGAGTGCTTTCTACCATAAAAGTAAGGCTAATGTGTTTATATGCTTTTAGCCATTCATTCATTCACTGAACGAATATTTACTGAACCTAGAACTATTCTCATCTAGGGACATAGTAGTAAATAGAAGAGGTGAAGTCCTTAGCCTCCAGAAGGTTATATTCTTATGAAACTTAATAAATCTGTATCTGTTAAGTGAGTACTCAGCAGTTATTTGCTCTTCATTTGAAGTTTTAGAGAGTTTTTAAATTATAAAAGCAATGTAATATGTTTAGAAAAGAAATTCATAACCCAAATATTTCAATACAGAGGTTATAAGTGACATATGTAGTATCACATAAGTGTACAGGAATATTTTATTACATAGCTGCAGTGTTTGTGCACAAATTTTTCATTCATTTTTTTATTTATTTACCATTTTATCAAAAGCACTTCATTTTTCCAGTCTTCAAAATTATCACATAATTAAATCATTTCCTTCTTATTTGATAAAGTTGTTATGAATTTTTTATCTTTATGGAACTAGATAAAGGTGTTTATAACTAGGTACTTTATCTAAAATTAGGGTAAGCAAGCATTAGCTAAAAGGATAATCAATTTTCATTTGAATGATTACACTTCCAGTAATTAGAAAAGGTTAGGATGATGTTCCAAATAGTATCCTTTTATACTCATTCTAAGATAAACATTTAAAATAACGTTTAAGTATTAAATAATATTACAGCCCCAACATCCTGTATTCATTTCATTCTTTTATTTTAATGTTTATTTATTTTCTTATTAGTCATCCATTTAATACACGATAGTGTATACATGTCAATCCCAATCTCCCAATTCATCACACCACACCACCCCCCGCCGCTTTCCCCCCTTGGTGTCCATACGTTTGTTCTCTACATCTGTGTCTCAATTTCCGCCCTGCAAACTGCTTCATCTGTACCATTTTTCTAGGTTCCACGTACATGCGTTAATATATGATATTTGTTTTTCTCTCTCTGACTTACTTCACTCTGTATGACAGTCTCTAGATCCATCCACTCTACAAATGACCCAATTATATTCCTTTTTATGGCTGAGTAATATTCCATTGTATATATGTACCACATCTTCTTTATCCATTCGTCTGTCGATGGGCATTTAGGTTGCTTCCATGACCTGGCCATTGTAAATAGTGCTGCAATGAACACTGGGGTGCATGTGTCTCTTTGAATTATGAATTTTCTCAGGGTATATGCCCAGTAGTGGGATTGCTGGGTCATATGGTAATTCTATTTTTAGTTCTTTAAGGAACCTCTGTACTGTTCTCCCTAGTGGCTGTATCAATTTACATTCCCACCAACAGTGCAAGAGGGTTCCCTTCTCTCCACACCCTCTCCAGCATTTGTTGTTTGTAGATTTTATGATGATGCCCTAGAATGGGCACCAGTTAGAATACTGGTGTGACGTGATATCTCATTGTAGTTTTCATTTCCATTTCTCTAATAATTAGTGATGTTGAGCAGGTTTTCATGTGTTTCTTGGCCATCTGTATGTCTTCTTTGGAGAAATGTCCATTTAGGTCTTCTGCCCATTTTTGGACTGGGTTGTTTGTTTTTTTAATATTGAGCTGCATGAGCTGTTTATATATTTTAGAGATTAATCCTTTGTCCGATGATTCGTTTGTAAATATTTTCTCCCATTCGGAGGGTTGTCTTTTCGTCTTGTTTATGGTTTCCTTTGCTGTGCAAAAGCTTTTAAGTTTCATTAGGTCCCATTTGTTTATTTTTGTTTTTATTTCCATTACTCTAGGAGGTGGATCAAAAAAGATCTTGCTGTGATTTATGTCAAAGAGTGTTCTTCCTATGTTTTCCTCTAAGAGTTTTATAGTGTCCGGTCTTACATTTAGGTCTTGAATCTACTTTGAGTTTATTTTTGTGTATGGTGTTAGGGAGTGTTCTTATTTCATTCTTTTGCATGTAACTGTCCAGTTTTCCCAGCACCACTTATTGAAGAGACTGTCTTTTCTCCATTAAATAATATTACAGCCCCAACGTCCTGTATTCATTTCATTCTTTCTTCACTACAATATGAATTAGGTATATAATTTAAATTTTTGTGCCATAACTTCCAAATCTGAGCAATGGAAATAATTATGTCTAATGTAAAAATATGGTATGTAGATTAACTTTTAAAAGTATGTACAATTTCTAGCTCAAAGCCTGACACATTGATATGCTCAGATTTCTTCTCTATACACCCAATTCACTTTGCCTCTTTGTTAGTGATGCCTCTGCTTTAGGAGTTTCTTTCAGAAGATAGTTTCAATTTTTCAATATATATCCTAAACTCTCCCTGTTTCCTAAATGTTAATTTACTGGAAGAAATAAAGAAAAGAATATTTCTTTTGCCTTCCAGTTTTAAATGGTGGAAAAAAGGTGATTTGTTTTCCTTCTCTTGGAAATTACCAAAGAGAGACAAGATATACTAGAAACATAAATGAAACTCCATCTTAATAAACCCTACGAGAGGAACTTATATTTCCGACTATGAAGAAGTAGCTTGCAACATGTCATGCTCCCACTGAGAACAACTGAAAACCCAAAAAGATACAAAAGAAATCTATTTGAAGGCACTGGAGAACTTCCAAGGCAGCTAGGGCTTTGGGGGCCAGAGGAAGAAACACCAGAGAGGTGAGTCCACATTGTGTAAGCTGCTTTTACCTTTGAGGCATTTTCCAATCTTGAAGGATGAGAATGGGGCAAGGAAAGCAGAGCAGAGCAGAGGGTGGCCAAGCAGCCAGAGCTGAGCAACCAAAATCCCTGAGAGAAAGGAGCTCCACACAAGCAGCTTCTCCTCAAGGCATTTGGCAAATTCTTAACATCTACAGGGCAGGAAGCCAAGAAACCAAGATAAAATACTCTGAAAAGCAGACTAGAGTTTTCAGCAGTGTCACTGTACTCAGGAGTAAGAAATCGTAGATTATTCAAGGAGGGCCCTAATTAGTAACATCACAGGCTTTCATTTGGGACCTGTGTTGATGGCTACAATTAGGACTGGAAATGAATCAGCAGAAGACCAAAGATTACAAAGACTTCAACCCAGCCTTGAGTCAGCTCAGTCCGTGAATGGATCAAGGTGAGTTATCTCCATACCAGCTGCATCTCAGAGTTTAGGGTGGAGCCTCTCTGGAGGAAGAAAACATCATCCAGAGCATTTATTATTTTTCATACACAATGTCTGGCATTCAATCAGAAAATACTAGGACTCCAAGAAATAGAATCCGGAGGAAAAAAATAGAAATAGACATGCATATGGTCCAGATATTGAAATTATAAAACGTATGAGGAATTTGTTATCCTAACTCAAAATATATGAGGATGGCCAGCAAAATTAAATGATCAAATAGAAATGCAGGAATACTCCAGGAGAGAATGACCTATGGCTGGAGATCTTAGAAAATATCATCAGAACACAGTTATCCAAACTAAGCGGCATGCAAATAATCTCTTCCTTGGTTCAGTGATAACATATGCACAGGTTGCGGCTGGAAACTCTGAACCCAATCTGGCATGAAAAAGAAGAAAGAAAGGCTGGACTGAATGAAAAATCATACAAGCCATATTTTCTGGAAACAATCTATGGCTAGGGCAATTAAGGGAAAGAAATGACATTATGAGAAGCATTACTGCAGCTATTGAGCAATAAATGCTCAAAGAATTCTCTCACATACATCCCTGCATAGTAAGAAATTCATGCTATGATGGAACATGGTCCTGGTCCTATATACCCAGTAACTGTCTTCAAATAACTGGCCAAGGAAGAAATCTGTATATTGAAAGATGAGTAATAATCAAAAATGGGCCAGGATTCAATCTATATAAATATACAGTAAGGAAATGAGAGGAAAGGCAGAAAAAACAAAAGACAAATTAAGAATATTCACTAAATAAAATCACTTACATGTGACAGATTAAAATCAATGCCAAATGTGTCACAAGGAACATCTTTTACAATATGCAAAAAAATCACATATCCATAAAAACTTAGTAAACCTCACCTCTATAAAAAAAAAAAAGTCAGAGAAAAACTGTAAGATCTCAGGTAGTTATATTGAGAGACAGGAAGTAATGAAACATGAACACACAGATCTTAGGAAAAGGAAAACTAAAATGAAAATAGCTCCAAAAAAAAAGAATGGTTAGGGGGGAGATACAGTTTAAAAAAAAAATGAAGGAAAAGCTTGTGGAAAGCATGCAAACCAGAATGGACAAAAATTAAACACAAGAGCAAACAACAGATGTAGAAAAGAGAAAAATGATGGTTCAAATTTACATTATTGGTGTACCTAAAGAAAATAAAAAACATACTATAAGAAAACTGTACAAAGGGCACACCATAAAACTGACACAGATGAAAAATGCCACAGTTATGGTAAAGTTACTGAACTTCAAGGAAATGATCTTTTCAGAACATTAATCAAATATCACTCTCCTGCTCAAAACCATCCAATGACTTCCCTTCCACTCAGAGAAAGAAGAGATTATTATGGCTTCTCTGTTCTCATCTCCTACCACTCTCCTTTCTCTTTTATTAACCTTCATTTTTCTTTTTAGTACTTGTCACATATATTTATTTGTTTTTTTATTGTTGTTGTTTACCTTTACCAGTAAAATGTAAGCTCAAGACACTGCTTTGTTCACTATAAATCTCTCATTTCTAGAACAGTGCTTGGCTTGTAGTAAGCACTCAATACAAATATGTAGACTATCAATATTTTTTAATTAAAATAGGGTAATTGTTAAATTTTCAAAATCTCCATCCTACACATCTGTTCTTCATAGAATATACCAAAAAGTTTTGTGTGTGTGTTATAAAAGGTAAAGATAGAACACAAGAAATTCGAAATAGGGATAAAGGTATTCCCCCTATATTCAAACTATTTTTGAAAATCCGTTTTTCTTTTTCTTAATGCAAAAAGAAACATGTGATCCTTATAAGATATTAGAAATTGTTAAAGAAACCAAGGCAAAGAGTATTGAATTGATACAAATAAGTAATTCTCCAGAATTTGCTAAGGAAAAAGGGTTTCTATTAGCCAGAAAAGCAGTCAGCCATCTTTCTACAATATGAATATTGAATACAGTGGACATGAGAGAAAAGAATAAAAGTACTAGTTATATGAGAAAGAAAAATATAGGTGAGAGGAAAACATACCCAACAAATCAGAGAAGAAAGTCCAGGATGTTGAAACAATATTTTGATCTCAGTTGTCTGTATATCATTGTACAGAGTAACAGTGATTAAAAAATATATATTATATATATATATATATATATATATATATATATATATATATATAAAATATATATGATAAAATAGAAATAAAATAAGTAAAACAAAATACACATTGTACATATACCTATACAATCTGCCCCTCTAATAGGCAGTGGCAATGCAACTGGGTATCATATGATTACCTTCTGACTCTTGCATTCCAAACTGCCCTGAACAACTCTAACCTTTTCCTTACTTTGCTCTTTACACCCATACCAGCAGTATAATGGTGAGTAATGATCAAATCATCTCATTCAAAAATATGTATATGTAGTGTTTTTCCCATTTGAACAAATTAAACTGTCCATCCTGAATTTTATGATGGAAGACTTTTCTAACTCAACAAGATTATGCTTCACTTTTTATAACAACAACTCCTACTCTAGCACCATACAAGTATGAAGAGTGCACTTCCAATTACTTCATCAATAACAGAAATAAAGAGAGTAACTCTCACCCAGGTATGCAAAGCTGTTTCAACATTTGAAAATCAATTAATGTAATCCATCTCATCAATGGCTAAAGAAGAAAAATCACAGGATCATATCAATAGACGCAGAAAAAGCATTTGACAAAATCCAACACTGATTCATGATAAGAAAAAAAAACTCTCAGTCACATGTGAATAAAGGGGAATTTCCTCAATTTGAGGAAAAAATCTCTACAAAAAACCTACAGATAACGGTTAGAAGCTAGAAGCTTTCCAACTAAGATCAGGAAAAAGAAAAGGATGCTCTCTCTCTCTCACAACTTCTTTTCAGCATGATACTTGAAATCCTAGCTAATGCAATATATAAAAAAGGAAATAAAAGGTATACTGATCGGGAAGAAAGACATAAAACTGTCTCTGTTCACAAAAAGATGATCATCTATGTAGAAAATCTAAAGGTATACATCAAAAAACTCTTGAAAATAATAAGACATTAAGAAATAATAAGACACTAGAGAATATTATACTTAGTAAAGTAAGTCAGAGAAAGACAAATATTACATGATATCAATCATATGTGGAATCTAAAAAATAATACAAATGAAGAGAGGATCTATATACAAAAGTGAAACAGACTCACAGACATAGAAAACAAACTTATGGCTACCAAAGGGGAAAGATGGGGAAGGGAAAAAAAAAAAAAAAAACCCTTGGAAATAATAAGACACTATACTAGCTATAGGATACAAGGATACAAGGATACAAGGATACAAGGATACTTGTATCCTTGCAGGATACAAGGTTAATATACAAAAGTCAATCACTTTTCCTAGTAATAAACAAGGGGAATTTGACATTACAAACACAATACTATTTACATTAGCACCCCCAAAATGAAATACATACAAATATAACAAAATATGTACAAGATCTACATGAGGTAAACTACAAATCTCTGATGAAAGAATGAGAAAAATCAAAGAACTAAATAAATGGAGAGATAGTCCATGTTCATGGATAGGAAGATTCAATAATGTCAATGTCAGTTATTCCCAAATTGATCTACAGATTTAATGCAATACCAATCAAAATCCCAGCAAGTTATTTTATAGATATGGACAAACTGCCCTTAAAGTTTATATGGAGAGACAAAAGACACAAAATAGCCAATACAAAATTGAAAGAAAAGAACAAAGTTGGAGGACTGACACTGCCTACTTCAAGACTTACTGTAAGGCTACAGTAATCAAAACACTGTGGTACTGTCAAAAGAAAAGACAAATAGATCAATGGAACAGAACAGAGAGGCCAGAAAGAGACCCCCATAAATACAGTCTGCTGATCTTTGACAAAGGAGCAAAGGCAATACAACGGAGCAAAGATAGTCTTTTCAACAAATGGTGCTAGAACAGATGGACAACCATGTGCAAAAAAAAAGAATCTAGACACATCTTAAAAACTATCTCAAAACATCACAGACCTAAATGCAAAATGCAAAACTACAGAAATCCTAGAAGATAACATATGAAAAACCTAGATTATCTTAAGTTTGGCAATGACTTTTTAGACACAACGTCCATGGCACAATGCATGAAAAAAATAATTGATAAACTGGACTTCATTAAAATTAAAATTTTCTATTCCATAAAAGATAATATGTATTAAGAGGATTAGAACATGGGCTTCCCTGGTGGCGCAGTGGTTGAGAGTCCACTTGCCGGTGCAGGGGACACAGGTTCAAGCCCCGGTCTGGGAGGATCCCACATGTCGCGGAGCGGCTGGGCCTGTGAGCCATGGCTGCTGAGCCGGCGCGTCCGGAGCCTGTGCTCTGAAATGGGAGAGGCCACAGCAGTGAGAGGCCCGTGTACCGCAAGAAGAAAAAAAAAAAGAGGATTAGGACATAAGCCACAGACTGAGAAAAATATTTGCAAAAGACACATCTGATGAAGGACTGTTATCCAAAATATACAAAGAACTCTTAAAATTTAACAATAATAAAATAAAAAACTAATTAAAAAATGGGTCAAAGACTTAGACACCTCACCAGAGAAGATATACAGATGACAAATAAGCATATGAAAGGATGTCATATCACATGTCATCATATATCATCATGGAAATGCAAATTAAAACAATGAGATACCACTACACACCCATTAGAATGGCCAAAATCCAGAACACTGACAACAAATGCTGACAAGTATGTGGAACAACAGAGACTCTCATTCATTATTGGCAGGAATGCAAAGTAGTACAGCCATCTTGGAAGGCAGTTTGGCAGTTTCTTATAAAACATACTCTTACCATACAATCCAGGAATCATGCTCTTTGGTATTTACCCAAATGAGTTAAAAACTTGTGTCCATACAAAAATATGCACACAGATGTTTTGTCTTGTTTTAATTAATTTATTTATTTGGCTGCGCTGGGTCTTAGTTGGGGCACACAGGATCTTCATTGCCTCATGCGGAATCTTTAGCTGAATGTGGAATCTTTTTTTAGTTGCAGCATGCGGGATCCAGTTCCCTGACCAGGGATCAAACCAGGGTCCCCTGCATTGGGAGCACGGCGTCTTAACCACTGGACCACCGGGGAAGTCCCTGTACACAGATGTTTATAGCAGCTTTGTATTCATAACTGCCAAAACTTGGAAGCAACTAAGATGCCCTTCAGTAGGTGAGTGGATAAACTGGTACATCCAGAGGATGGAACATTGTTTAGCACTAAAAAGAAATGAGCTATCAAGCCATGAAAAGGCATAGAGGAAATTTAAATGCATATTAATAAGTAAAAGAAACCAATCTGGGACTTCCCTGCTGGCTCAGTGGTTAAGAATCTGCCTGCCAATGCAGGGGGCACGGGTTTGAGCCCTGGTCCGGGAAGATCCCACATGCCGTGGAGAAACTAAGCCTGTGTGCCACAACTACCGAGCCTGCACTCTAGAGCCCCCGAGCCACAACTACTGAGCCCACATGCCTAGAGCCTGTGCTCCGCAACAAGAGAAACCACCACAATGAGAAGCCCGCGCACCACAATGAAGAGTAGACCCCGCTCGCTGCAACTAGAGAAAGGCCGCGCACAGCAATGAAGACCCAATGCAGCCAAAAATAAATAAATTAATTAATTTTTTTTAAAAAAAAGAAAGCAACAAATCTGAAAAGTCTACATACTGTATGACTCCAATTATATGACATTCTGGAAAAGACAAACTATGGAGACAGTTGCCAGGGGTTGCAGGGAGGGAAGGATGAACAGGTAGAGCACAGGGGACTTTTAGGGCAGTGAAAATACTATGTGTAATACTGTAAGTTTAGATCAATATATGTCATTATACATTTGTCCAAGCCCGCAGACTATCCAATACCAAGAGTGAACTCTAATGGAAGCTATGGACCTTGGGTGATGATGCAGCAACGTAGGTTCATAAACTGTGACTGCTGTAGCATCTGGTGGGAGATGTCCATGGAAGGAGGCTCTGCATGCCAGGAGTAGGGACAGGGGTACATGGGAAATCTCTCTACCTTCCTCCTCCTCAATTTTGCTGTGAATAAAACAGCTCTAAAAAATTAAGTCTAAAAAAGGTAGGCCCCAAAACCATTTCCTTTACCACGCTATTCAACACATTTCCTCAGGCTCATGCTACGCTTGGAAATGGATTGTATGGATGATGTCCACACTAATTCCAACAAACATAGACCAAACACAGACCAAACAAGTAAGTCAAAGACTTACTTCTCCTGAGAGTCACTTACCAATTAATTCAAATAGTTCACATGTTTAGCACAGGAGATACATAATAAATAAAGAGCCCATGAAATGGGCCAAAACAACCTAGTTGGTACTGTCTGTGAAGACTGGCACAAGGTTAGGAAGTCCCAGAGCTGTGCCAAACAGAACAGCCACCAAAGGGAAGACAAAGAGTGGAAGTTAGGAAACGGGTTCAGGAGTAGAAAAGCAGGATAGCAGCCAATCAAACTAGAAAGACAAGGCACAAGAGGGGTGAGAGTGACAGCAAAAGAAACAGAGTGAGGCATGAGCAGGCTTGAAACAAAGAACAGAACCATTCTGATACCAAGTCTCAATCACTGGGCACCTGTGTTCAACACCTGCATTGCTGGAAGCTGGCACGGTTTCTGGTGCAAGGATACTATTAAATGTGGCCCTAGGGCTTCCCTGGTGGCACAGTGGTTGAGAGTCCGCCTGCCGATGCAGGGGACACGGGGTCGTGCCCCGGTCTGGGAAGATCCCACATGCCGCGGAGCGGCTGGGCCCGTGAGCCATGGCCGCTGAGCCTGCGCGTCTGGAGCCTGTGCTCCGCAACAGGAGAGGCCACAGCAGTGAGAGGCCCCCGTACCCCTACCCCCCCCAAAAAAGATGCTGATGTAGAATCACATTTTTCAGGCTGTAACAAACAGTGTGGGAGGGGAATTCCAGAGTTAATAACTACAGGATCAGAGAAGGAACAAACAGATTACCTTGCGTACAAAGAATATATTCACACATGGTGAACTCAGAGGTGGCACTCGGAAGACGAGGTTGGAGTTCTTAAAAGGACGTGGCTTGTAGACAGAAGTTATAATAGGCATCAGATTAGTAATTCAAGTTCTCAGTCAAGGGAAAATGGGACAAACTGCACTTGTGGGATTTGGAACAAGAGGATAATGGGAGAGCGACCGGCAGGCTACTGGAAGATTCCGGAATGAGGCAACAATGGCCTGAACTCAAGTGGTAGCTATGGAAACAGAAGGGGAGAGAGCAGGTCCAGGAAAATTTTCAGAGAAGTAAATAGTATGATTGAGTAAAATACTAAATGCAGGAGATGAGAAGTGGAAAAATCATAAATCTTCCAGGTTCAAAATCTAATATGCCAAGAAAACTGGCACATTCTTCCCCGGAAGAAATGCAGGCTGTGAAAAAAGAATCTAGTTCTATTACAAATACATAAAAGAATCTAGTTCTATTACAAATACATAAAAACCTCATTGAAGGGGTAGCGGGGAAGGTGATGACCTACACAATTTTGAAATGAGTGCCATCTGTGAGACCGAAGGCAAAAGGAATTGCACGTAAGCACTGTTCCCTAGTTGACAAAGTTGGTTGCCATGGGGATATGGATCAACAACTCTGATTATATCCATTTCTGTACACTGAAATTGAACAATTAGAAGATGATGGTGGAGGCCAAGTTTCCAATGTTGGATTGAGAATTTACAGAGGGGAGGAGAAGGCTAGAATAATCCATGTGGTAATGGTTTAGAGTTACAGACATCATTAAGAGATTATGTTTAGCTTAATACAGATATAGATGGTTACATATACTAATGTTTATAGATATGCATATATATACAGGTTTATGTATACACAAATACTCTATCTGGCGAGAGGACATAAAAGAAATGACACCCCAGCAGTAATAAGTACACCCAGCAAACAGATCTTGGTTTCTAATACCAGTCTCCTTGTAACCCACATTGATGGGGTGGGTCAAAAGGGCAGAGGGGCCTACTGTAGAATCTCCCAACGGCTGAAGCTGGAACAATTCAAGCAACAAAATAAAGGAATACTGGATTATAGCCCAGAGCATAAGATAAACATCCATGAGTCCATATTGATAAAAATAAATGATTCAATAAATTAATAAATGAGGGAGAAGAGACAAATCTCCCATGCAGAAAAACTCCAAATAATTTACATAGATACTCCACCCTGAAGTATGGAGAGTATAACTCCCCACTTCTTATGCACAGGCTGCACACAGGTACTTCCTTCCAAAGAGGACAGTATGGAAAGGCAAGGAGGGAATGCCTTCACAGTGGAAAACCTAACAAACACTACCTCAGCCAGATGATCAAGGTTAATATCCACAGTAAGTCATTAGTAGCATATACCCTTGATGTGATATGCTGAGAACAGCACTTTGCCTCCATGATCTTACTGCCTCAACCCATGACCCCAGTCTAATCATGAGAAAAACATGAGACAAATTCCAATACAGGGCATTATACAATATTCCTGAACAGTCCTCCTCAAAACTGTCAAGGCTATTAAAAACAAGGGAAGTCTGAGAAACTGTCACAACCAAAAGGAACCTAAGCAGAAAATACAATGTGGTATCTGGACGAGATCCTGGAAAAGAAAAAGGACATTAGGTAAAAATTAAGGAAAACTGAATAAACTATGGACTTCAGTTTATTAACATATCCTGTTGATTCATTGATTGTTAACAACTGTACCAAAATAACGTAAGATGTTACAAAGAGGGGAAGTTGGGTGTGGGGTATATAGGGACTCTCTGTACCATCTTCTCAAGTTTTCTGTAAATCTAAAACTGTCCTAAAAACTAAAATCTATTTTTCTAAATGGTCATCTTGTTCAAAATGATGAACTGGTGCTATATGGGAGTTTTTTCTTTAAAATTGTGAGGCTGGGAGAAAAATTCTGGTGGCGACTATAAAATGACAAATCCTGGCCATCTCAGAGAGTGACGAGCTGCTGTATGAATCACCACATGCCACTAACAATAATAGTTAATAATAGTTAACACAATACTTCACGTGTCTAGGCCCTTTTGAAACTCTTTAAACTTGATTCAGGTCCATGAATAGAATTCAGAGTCTCAGGGACTTTGAATGGAAAAAAATAGCTCCTCTTTATTTTCAGTCCCCTAACTAACTGACCTTCAGCATTTCCCTTTAACTATGAACACAGTCAACAACCAAGTTAGTATTAGCAATACCTATGAATAACAGAAACACAGATATTTCCATAGACCATACAGTGTTGGATAATCACTAATATTGTTTATCCTCCTCATTATTCATAAATTACAATAGTTATTAGGCCCACTGCTAAATCTTGATATTTACTGCATTAGTTTAGAAGCATATGGATTACTTTATCATGACTTTGATTTATTAATATTTTGATGACTGTAACTCAATATAATTTCTTTGCAATCTCATATATTTTATTAAATTTTCAAATGTTATTCTGAGAAAGGGTGCATAAACTTCACAAGATTGACAGTGGCATCCATGGTACAGAAATGGGTAAAGAATTCCATTAATAAAGCCTAAAATCTCAATAAAACTACTCACAGACTGTGTGTCTAAACCCTGGTATGAATAGAGTCCTGTACTTTACAGCTGTCACCTCCCCAAGCATCTAAGAATTTTGCTATCATTTTCATATTTATAAGTTCTAATATATTGTTTTAAAAACCCAGTGTTTAAGGGACTCTGTTTAAGACTAAATAATGAAGAATTACATATCTTATTTCAAAAGAACTTGGAATATTTCCAAGTAAAAGAGCAATGTAACATGCTACTCCACACTGATTTAGTTATAAAAATGTGACTTTTCTATCACCAGTATTTTGTGTTCTGTTTATCTAAATAAATTTAATACAGTTCAAAACTAAAAAAAAAAAATACAGTATTTACATGTTTAATTATTAGTTTCACACAAGAAAATCCCTGCCAATACTGAAAGACATGAGTCTAATCATCTATACAATTGTCTGCTTACAATAAATGGCACGGAAATAGAATAAGACCGAACAAAAACAGAAAAAAGCCTGAAAGAACAAAACTAATTTGTTTTGTTAAAAACAGGAACTAATTCTCAGTGACACTCTCATCTTTCATCTTAAGCCATGCCTTGAACTCTATCTTGTTTAACTGTTAAATCAGGAGTGGCTCAGCAAGATCTGTCTAGTTTTGATGATTCTTAAATTCAATGCTGCTGACAGACTCTGTCCATTTTTCTCTATACTTACTGTTACCTAATGACAAGGTCTGAATGCTAATTTTTAAATTCAACTTTCATTAAAAATATAATGAAGTTTCTCTAACAGTAACCTCTTGGCCCCAAAGTATCACTTTACTTTACATCCTAAATTGATAAAAGTTAAAATTCCACTGTGAAAGCTATTACTCTCTTAATGATATTTGACTAATGAAATATAACAATGCAGTAGGCATTTTAGACAGTCAATATGTTTCATAAATTTCAACCCTAAAATTACTTAATATATTTATTCACTTTTGTGAAAATTTAGGATGTTGAGATGACGAAAATGTATTTCAGATATAAGTCTGGGTTTTGTTCATGGCTTTGAATATCACCACTATGTTGATTATCCAGAAAATAAACCCTTGGTTTTTCCCCCTAGTAAACCTGATCCACTTTCAGGCTTCTCCATCCCAGGGAACAGTAGCAGCACTTGGCAGTTCTCACCTCTTCACTGACACCCAAGGCCAAGCCGCCCACCTCTCCCGCCTGGACCTATGACACCAGCGTCCTGATTGGTCTTCCGGCTCCCGTTCTCGGCCACCCAGAGTTTGTTCTCCGCACAGAGCAAGACAGATTCTTTAAAAATAATAGTCAGATGGAACCACTTTCATGTGCTCAATCCAATACAGATTCAATACAAATATACCAGAAATTCACTGAACTGTATGAAGGATTGTTAACAATAATCCAATACAGGGTTTTCCCTGATTTGCCCACTGACGAATTTTCCCACCACGCTCCTTTCTGCTCCTTTCTGCTCACAGAGCCCAGTCCACGCCGCCCCTTACTCTTCTATGAACTTGCCGGACAGTCCCAGCTTTCGGACCTTTGCACAGGCCATTCCTTCTGCCCGAAATGCTTTTCCCAGAGGATCGCACGGCCCCCATACTTCTCAAAGGCGCTGTGTAAGCATTCCACCTCCAGAAGAAAGGCTCCCCAGCACCTGTCCGCAGTAGCACTCGCCTCTGCTTTATTCCTCATACCAGTGTTGCTCAACCTTTTTTAAAAATTACTGCCAGGGCTTCCCTGGTGGCACAGTGGTTGAGAGTCCGCCTGCCGATGCAGGGGACATGGGTTCGTGTCCCGGTCGGGGAGGATCCCACACGCCGCGGAGCGGCTGGGCCCGTGAGCCATGGCCGCTGAGCCTGCACGTCCGGAGCCTGTGCTCCGCAACGGGAGAGGCCACAACAGTGAGAGGCCCGCGTACCGCAAAAAAAAAAAAAAAAAAAATTATTGCCATTAGTCAATTAACTAAGAAGCCAGTTTAGATATTTTTCTTCTAATCATCCCCTACTATGAAATTTTAATACCACAGTCTTGCTGTTTATAAACTATGCCCGCTGGAGGGTCACAATCCATTATAATATCTAAGTTTTTTAATCCCAAGAACCAATTTCGACCTCCTTGAGGATGAAATCATCCCACTGATTTTCTTTGGAAATTTATTTATTTTATATACAGCAGGTTGTTATTAGTTATCTATTTTATACATATCAGTGTACACATGTCAGTCCCAATCTCCCAGTTCATCCCACCACCACCACCACCCACCCACACCGCTTTCCCGAAACGCTTGGTGTCCATACGTTTGTTCTCTACATCTGTGTCTCTATTTCTGCCCTGCCAACTGCTTCATCTGTACCATTTTCCTAGGTTCCACATATGTGCATTAATATACAATATTTGTTTTTCTCTTTCTGACTTACTTCACTCTGTATGACAGTCTCTAGATCCATCCACGTCTCTACAAATGACCCAGTTGCATTCCTTTCTATGGCTGAGTAATATTCCATTGTATATATGTACCACATCTTCTTTATCCATTCGTCTGTCGATGGGCATTTAGGTTGCTTCCATGTCCTGCCTATTGTAAATAGTGCTGCAATGAACACTGGGGTGCATGCGTCTCTTTGAATTATAGTTTTCTCTGGGTATATGCCCAGTAGTGGGATTGCTGGGTCATATGGTAATTCTATTTTTAGTTTTTTAAGGAACCTCCGTACTGTTCTCCCTAGTGGCTGTATCAATTTACATTCCCACCAACAGTGCAAGAGGGTTCCCTTCTCTCCACACCCTCTCCAGCATTTGTTGTTTGTAGATTTTCTGATGATGCCCTAGAATGGGCACCAGTTAGAATACTGGTGTGACGTGATATCTCATTGTAGTTTTCATTTCCATTTCTCTAATAATTAGTGATGTTGAGCAGGTTTTCATGTGTTTCTTGGCCATCTGTATGTCTTCTTTGGAGAAATGTCCATTTAGGTCTTCTGCCAATTTTTGGATTGGGTTGTTTGTTTTTTTAATATTGAGCTGCATGAGCTGTTTATATATTTTAGAGATTAATCCTTTGTCCGATGATTCGTTTGCAAATATTTTCTCCCATTCTGAGGGTTGTCCTTTCATCTTGTTTGTAGTTTCATTTGCTTTGCAAAAGCTTTTAAGGTTCATTAGGTCCCATTTGTTTATTTTTGTTTTTATTTCCATTACCCTAGGAGGTGGATCAAAAAAGATCTTGCTGTGATTTATGTCAAAGAGTGTTCTTCCTATGTTTTCCTCTAAGAGTTTTATAGTGTCCGGTCTTACATTTAGGCCTCGAATCCATTTTGAGTTTATTTTTGTGTATGGTGTTAGGGAGTGTTCTAATTTCATTTTTTACATGTAGCTGTCCAGTTTTCCCAGTGCCACTTATTGAAGAGACTGTCTTTTCTCCATTGTATACCCTTGCCTCCTTTGTCGTAGATTAGTTGACCATAGGTGCGTGGGTTTACCTCTGGGCTTTCTATCCTGTTCCATTAATCTATATTTCTGTTTTTGTGCCAGTACCACATTGTCTTGATCATTGTAGCTTTGTAGTATAGTCTGAAGTCGGGGAGCCTGATTCCTCCAGCTCCGTTTTTCTTTCTCAAGATAGCTTTGGCTATTCGGGGTCTTTTGTGTTTCCATACAAATTGTGAAATTTTTTGTTCTAGTTCTGTGAAAATTGCCATTGGTAGTTTGATAGGGATTGCACTGAATCTGTAGATTGCTTTGGATAGTACAGTCATTTTCACAATGTTGATTCTTCCAATCCAAGAACATGGTGTATCTCTCCATCTGTTTGTTTCATCTTTAATTTCTTTCATCAGTGTCCTATAGTTTCCTGAGTACAGGCCTTTTACCTCCTTAGGTAGGTTTATTCCTAGATATTTTACTCTTTTTGTTGAAATGGTGAATGGGATTGTTTACTTAATTTCTCTTTCTGATCTTCCGTTGTCAGTGTATAGGAATGCAAGAGATTTCTGTGCATTAATTTTGTATCCTGCAACTTTACCAAATTCATTGATTAGGTCTAGTAGTTTTCTGGTGGCATCTTTAGCATCCTCTTTGTATAGTATCATGTCATCTGCAAACAGTGAGTTTTAGTTCTTCTTTCCCAATGTGGATTCCTTTTATTTCTTTTTCTTCTCTGATTGCCGTGACAAGGACTTCCAAAGCTATGTTGAATAATAGTGGCTAGAGGGGACATCCTTGTCTTCTTCCTGATCTTAGAGGAAATGCTTTCAATTTTTAACCATTGAGAATGATGTTGGCTGTGGGTTTGTTGTATATGGCCTATACTATGTTGAGGTAGGTTCCCTCTATGCCCACTTTCTGGAGAGTTTTTATCATAAATCAGTGTTGAATTTTGTCAAAAGCTTTTTCTGCCTCTGTTGAGATGATCATGTGGTTTTTCTTCTTCAATTTGTTAATATGGTGTATCACATTGATTGATTTGCATATATTGAAGAAGCCCTGCATCCCTGGGATAAATCCCACTGGATTATGGTGCATGATCCTTTTAATGTGTTGTTGGATGCTGTTTGCTAGTATTTTGTTGGGGATTTTTGCATCTATATTCATCACTGATATTGCTCTGTAATTTTCTTTTTTTGTAGTTTCTCTGGTTTTGGTATCAGGGTGATGGTGGCCTCCTACAATGAGTTAGGGAGTGTTCCTTCCTCTGCAATTTTTTGGAAGAGTTTGAGAAGTATGGGTGTTAGCTCTTCTCCAAATGTTTGATAGAATTCACCTGTGAAGCCATCTGGTCCTGGACTTTTGTTTGTTGGAAGATTTTTAATCACAGTTTCAATTTCAGTGCTTGTGATTGGTCTGTTCATATTTTCTATTTCTTCCTGGTTCAGTCTTGGAAGGTTATACCTTTCTAAGAATTTGTCCATTTTTTCAGGTTGTCCATTTTATTGTCATAGAGTTACTTGTAGTAGTCTCTTATGATGCTTTGTATTTCTGCGGTGTCCATAGTAACTTCTCCATTTTCATTTCTAATTTTATTGATTTGAGTCCTCTCCCTCTTTCTCTTGATAACTCTGGCTAAAGGTGTATCAATTTGGTTTATCTTCTCAAAGAACCAGCTTTTAGTTTTATTGATCTTTGCTATTGTTTTCTTTTCTCTATTTCATTTATTTCTGCTCTGATCTTCATGATTTCTTTCCTTCTACTAACTTTGGGTTTTGTTTGTTCTTCTTTCTCTAGTTCCTTTAGGTGTAAGGTTAGTTTGTTTATCTGAAGTTTTTCTTGTTCCTTGAGGTGGGCTTGTATTGCTATAAACTTACCTCTTAGAACTGCGTTTGCTGCATCCCATAGGTTTTCAATCATCGTGTTTTCATTGTCATTTGTCTCTAGGTATTTTTTGATTTCCTCTTTGATTTCTTCAGTGATCTCTTGGTTATTTAGTAACGTATTGTTTAGCCTCCATGTGTTTGTGTTTTTCACGTTTTTTCCCCTGTAACTGATTTCTAATCTCATAGCATTGTGGTCGGAAAAGATGCTAGATATGATTTCAATTTTCTTAAATTTACCGAGGCTTGATTTGTGACCCAAGATGCGATCTATCCTGGAGAATGTTCCGCGTGCACTTGAGAAGAAAGTGTAATCTGCTGTTTTTGGATGGAATGTCCTATAAACATCAATTAAATCTATCTGGTCTATTGTCATTCAAAGCTTGTGTTTCCTTATTAATTTTCTGTCTGGATGATCTGTCCATTCGTGTAAGTGAGGTGTTAAAGTCCCCCACTATTATTGTGTTACTCTCAATTTCCTCTTTTATAGCTGTTAGCAGTTGCCTTATGTATTGAGGTGTTCCTCTGTTGGATGCATATATATTTATAATTGTTATATCTTCTTCTTGCATTGGTCCCTTGATCATTATGTAGTGTCCTTCCTTGTCTCTTGTAACATTCTTTATTTTAAAGTCTATTTTATCTGATATAAGTATTGCTACTTCAGCTTACTTTTGATTTCCATTTGCATGGAATATCTTTTTCCATCCCCTCACTTTCAGTCTGTCTGTGTCCCTAGGTCTGAAGTGGATCTCTTGTAGACAGCATATATATGCGTCTTGTTTTTGTATCCATTCAGCGAGCCTGTGTCTTTTGGTTGGAGCATTTAATCCATTCACATTTAAGGTAATTATCGATATGTATGTTCCTATTACCATTTTCTTAATTGTTTTTGTAGGTCTTTTTCTTCTCTTGTGTTTCCCACTTAGAGAAGTTCCTTTAGCATTTGTTGTAGAGCTGATTTGGTGGTGCTGAATTCTCTTAGCTTTTGCTTGTCTGTAAAGCTTTTGATTTCTCTGTCAAATCTGAATGAGATCCTTGCCGGGTAGAGTAATCTTGGTTGTAGGTTCTTCCCTTTCATCACTTTAAATATATCATGTCACTCCCTTCCAGCTTGTAGAGTTTCTGCTGAGAAATCAGCCTTTAACGTTATGGGAGTTCCCTTGTATGTTGCCATTTTTCCCTTGTTGCTTTCAATAATTTTTCTTTGCCTTTAATTTTTGTCAGTTTGATTACTATGTGTCTTAGCATGTTTCTCCTTGGGTTTATCCTGCCTGGGACTCTCTGTGCTTCTTGGACTCTCTCTTCTCCTTCTGGGACCCCTATAATGTGAATGTTGTTGCATTTAATGTTGTCCCAAAGGTCTCTTAGGCTGTCTTCATTTCTTTTTATTCTTTTTTCCTTATTCTTTTCGATGGCAGTGAATTCTACCATTCTGTCTTCCAGGTCACTTATCCATTCTTCTGCCTCAGTTATTCTGCTATTGATTCCTTCTAGTATATTTTTCATTTCAGTTATTGTATCGTTCATCTCTGTTTGTTTGTTCTTTAATTCTTCTAGGTCTGTATTAAACGTTTCTTGCATCTTCTCAATCTTTGCCTGCATTCTTTTTCCGAGGTCCTGGATCATCTTCACTATCATTATTCTGAATTCTTTTTCTGGAAGGTTGCCTATCTCCACTTCATTTAGTTGTTTTTCTGGGGTTTTATCTTGTTCCTTCTTCTGGTACATAGTCCTCTGCCTTTTCATTTTGTCTGTCTTTCTGTGAATGTGGTTTTTGCTCCACAGGCTGCAGGACTGGAGTTCTTCTTGCTTCTGCTGTCTGCCATCTGGTGCATGAGGCTATCTAAGAGGCTTGTGCAAGCTTCCTGATGGGAGGGACTGGTGGTGGGTAGCGCTGGCTGTTGCTCTGGTGGGCAGAGCTCAGTAAAACTTTAATCTGCTTGTCTGCTGATGGGTGGGGCTGGGTTCCCTCCCTGTTTGTTGTTTGGCCTGAGGTGACCCAACACTGGAGCCTACCCGGCTCTTTGGTGGGGCTAATGGTGAACTCTGGGAGGGCTCATGCCAAGGAGTACTTCCCAGAACTTCTGCTGCCAGTGTCCTTGTCCTCATGGTGAGACACAGCCACCCCCTGCCTCTGCAGGAGAACCTCCAATACTAGCAGGTAGGTCTGGTTCAGTCTCCTATGGGGTCACTGCTCCTTCCCCTGGGTCCCAATGTGCACACTACTTTATGTGTGCCCTCCAAGAGTGGAGTCTCTGTTTCCCCCAGTCCTGTTGAAGTCCTGCAATCAAATCCCGCTAGTCTTCAAAGTCTGATTCTCTAGGAATTCCTCCTCCCGTTGCCAGACCCCCAGGTTGGGAAGCCTGACGTGGGGCTCAGAAACTTCACTCCAGTGGGTGGACTTCTGTGGTATAAATGTTCTCCAATTTGTGACTCACCCACCCAGCAGTTATGGGATTTGATTTGATTGTGATTGCGCCCCTCGTACCATCTCACTGCAGCTTCTCCTTTGTCTTTGGATGCGGGGTATCTTTTTTGGTGAGTTCCAGTGTCTTCCTATCGATGATTGTTCAGCAGTTAGTTGTGATTCCAGTGCTCTCGAAAGAGGGAGTGCTGAAATCACCCCCATTTAAATGCATGTCTTACAGTGGCTTCTTTTTCATCACACCACTTATCACTACTGGACACCTGTAGCTGTTCACTGGCTGTCGCCCCATGGAAACATGAACACTGTGGAAGGGACTTCTTGTTTACTACTTTGTCCCCTGGTCATGTTAGATGCCTGGTAAATTTAACCTCATGAGCCAAAAACTACTTAGGCTTTTTCACTTTTATACAGCATGCTACATTTGTTGTTAACTTATACAATAGTTATGGGCTGAATTGTCTTCCTCCAAATTCATACATTGAAGTCCTAACACCTTAGCACCTCAAAATGTGACTGTATTTGGACAGTCTTTAAATAGGTAACTAAAAAAAATCATATATCTGATAAGGGATTGACACCTAGAATATACAAAGAACTCCTACAACTCAACAACAAGGAAAAACCAAACAACACAATCATAAAAAGAGCAAAGAACTTGAATAGACATTTTTCAAAAGTTAATATACAATGGCCAATAAGCACATGAAAAGATGCTAAGCATCACTAATCATAGGGAAATGCAAATCAAAACCAACCACTATGAGGTACCACGTTGTACCCATTAGGAAGGCTATTATCAAAAAAACAAAAACAAAAGCAAAAAAAAAAAATAATAATAACCACATAGGAAGAGGCAAGGAAAGATCTTCCTCTGGAGATTTCAGGGAGGGCAGGGCCCTTTGGACACCGTGCGTTCAGACTTCTAGCCTCCAGAACTGTGAGACAATAAATTTCTCTTGTTCTGAGATACCAGGTATGTGGTCATTTCTTACAGCAGTCTAGGAAACTAAGATGCCTATCAAATTGGCAAAGTTTTGGTTTGTCTGTCTATTTTTAATTAAAACACCCATTGTTGGGCCCAAAATGTAGAAGAATGGGCACTCTCACACACTTCCCATAACAGTAATTTTATTAGGTAGACATTCATTTTTTTCTTTTTGACTATATCACGTTTCTAAATTTTCAATAATGAGAGTATAGGTATATTTTTTCCAAAAGAAAAAAATTTTATTTTTAAATCCACTATCATCACCATTATTTAACATTTTCCGCAAGTTCTAGTCAAGGTACAATAAACTATAATAAAATATTTATTACATACATGTTAAGAGTTAAAAGTTATGACATATACATTTATTCCTGAGTCTTTTATACAACAAAAGTATAAAAATTTTATGTGACAAAAATATAAAAGACCCAGGAAGAAACATTACAAAAGGAGTTCAAGAGACCCCTGGGTTTTATTTTCTTTATCAACTTGGAAAGCTGATTCTAAATGTACATGTAAAAGAAAAGGACTCAGCATAATCAAGACCCTTCTGATGGAAAAGGAAGAAAGGAAGCCTTCTCTAACAGACATCAAGAGTAATCATGAAGCTATAATAATGAAGACTGTATGATACTAGCAGAGGTAGAGAAATTAGCCAACCAACTAGAAGAAAGACCCTCATATATATGGAAGTCTGACAGCTGACAGCATGGCAGATCAATGAGCAAAGGAGGAATTAGCCAAAAGTAGGAATTGGGGGAGGAGGGCATGTGGGGAAGAAGGTCATCCAGGTAGAAAATAATGAAATTAGATCCTTACCTCATACCAGTCACAAAATTAACTCCACATGGACTAAGAACTCAATGTTAAAAACAAAACTTTAAAGCTTTTAGCAGAATATATAGGTGAACCTTTCTGCACTTGTACTAGAGAAAGATTTGTTTAACAAGACATAAAGGGCTTCCCTGGTGGTGCAGGGATTAAGAATCTGCCTGCCAATGCAGGGGACATGGGTTCGAGCCCTGGTCCGGGAAGATCCCACATGCCGCGTAGCAACTAAGCCTGTGCGCCACAACTACTGAGCCTGCGCTCTAGAGCCCATGAGCCACAACTACTGAGTCTGCGCACCACAACTACTGAAGCCCGCATGCCTAGAGCCTGTGCTCTGCAACAGGAGAAGCCACCGCAATGAGAAGTCCACACACCGCAACAAAGAGTGGCCTCCGCTTGCCGCAACTAGAGAAAGCCCACACGCAGCAATGAAGACCCTACGCGGCCAAAAATAAATAAATAAAATAAATCAATTTATATTAAAAAAAGACTTAAAAAGCACTAATTACAAAAGATTGATACGTTTGAATAAGTTAAAAATAAGACCTTTTTTCATCAAAAGATCATCTCTCTCTCCAAAGCTTGGGGGCTGATATACTACAATCTAGGGAGATGCCTTCCCTCCAAAGTTGCATTTTCCTTAGGGTTAAAGAGGTTTGTGTGTTACAAATGGGAAGTTGCCAAGGAGAGTTCAGCAGTGGTCCCATGCTTTCTGGGGCTCTCTGCCCTGAGGGTCACCTCCTCCTCACTATTTAAAGTATAATTGATCCCCACAAGGATCTGGTCTTCCAGCTTTTCACCAATACACCTTAGAAAAATGGATAAACCCAAAGGACATGAGCTCACAGTACAAAATAATTAGACACCTTCAGACAACTAGGAAAGAAAGCCAGCAATACATGTATATGTAAATAATAAAATACATCAACTATAATTTATAATACATATATAACGCAGTAATATATAATATATAATATTCTGAAGGCAAATAATTAAACATATGGACCAAGAATTTCAAATAAGCCTAATAAGCATATTTAAGAAGATAAAGAATCTATTAACAATGTGAAAAACAGGAAATTCCTGAAGAAGAAAAAGGAGGAAAGGGGAGAAAGAAAAACCAAATTAAAATATTGGATATGAAAACAATAATAATTGAAATAAAAGGTGTAATAGATACATTAGAAACAATAAAATAAATACAGCAGAAGGAAATCTACTAAAAAATTAATTGGTAAGAATAAGATCAGAATGGGAAACTATCCTAGGAGCAGAGGATAGGAAGAAAATACAAGGAGACAGAAAACATAAAATAAGACCCAAGGAGTAGTAAGGATAGATCTTTTTGAAGAAATAATGTATATAAATTTCTCAGAATTAAAGAAAAATGAAAAACACAAATTTGAAGGGCTCAAATAATGCCCCCAATACTCATACCTAGAGACACTGGAGTGACATTTAACACATATAAAACTCAAAGATATTTGCTGATGTTTGAAACTGCTTGTGTCTTTCACTTGAAAACCGTCTTAGGCCACGCTTTTTCTCAGTTTATCTCTTAGTGTTGCTCCACTGTCTTCTGGCATGGAATGCTGAGGTGAAGAAATCTGAGGAGAGCTTAGCACTTTTCCCCTTATAACAAGTGACCTGATTTTTTGTTGCTTTCTCTGCGGTGGAAAGTGGGGAGAGGGTTACAACCTGGCCCCTCACGGGCCCCCCCAAGGACACGCTCTCTGCACACACGCTCTCTGCTGCGCTAAGAAATCCCAGCTGTGCCCCCGTGTCCCAATCCAGAGGCTGCCATTCCCCCCGGAGGGTAACCTCCTGTCTTCCGCTGAGGTGGGTGAGAAGCAGGCCCACGCTTCACGATGTGGGCGAGAGGATGTAAAGAGCTGGCTGGCTTTTGCTGTTAATTTTATCATTAAAAAAAGTTTTGCTATGGGACATTTCAAACGTACAAAAGTAGGAGGAATGGTATAACAAGCTGGCTTGTATTCCTCACCCCAATCCCACATCTAGCTGCATCTTAAACCACCCAGCTCTCCATGTGCTGAAGAAGCACCTGCACCCTGTCTTCCAGAGGTGAGCAGTAAAACAGGTCCTGAGCCCCTGGAAGGTCCACGTGTAACTCAGTTTGCTTCTTAGATTCCCCAATGCTGATGTAAGGTCCTGCTTTCATGAACCGGCTGGGTCAGTGTCAGCTCATCCATCGCCTTTCCAGCTCCAGAATTTTATTGCTCTCACACTCTCTTTCTCCTTCTGGTTATGCTTTTTTCTCTATCCCTTTACTACCATTTTTGTGGGAGGGAATGGAGGCCAACACCAAGTTCAACCTGCCATCTTCAAGCAAACATTGATTAACTTGAATTGAGTCCTTTCTCATGTATATGGCTCTCTTGATTACTTTTCTTGTATGTTACATTTTCAAAGACATTAGCAATTATCTATTTCAAAGACATTAACAATTATCTATTGAGCACTTATTAAATAACTTATGTATATTAATTTATTTAATATTTTCAATGACATATATTACACTTTACTACTACTGTTACCCTATCTGACAGATGAGGAAACTAAACATTTGAAGAGCTCGCATGGCACTCACGGTTTTAAGGATCTGGGATTTGAGCCCAAGACCTAAAGCCCAGGCTCCAAATCACTGTGGATCCTGCATCCCATTCCTTTAACCCTCTGAGATTGGCCCTTCAGCTGGTCTAGGGTCTCCAACACATGCCCGGGTAATAGACTCTTGCTCAAATTCCACAGCTTTAAAATCAAGGAAGCACTTTGGACCAAGCCAGGCTGGCCTGGGTGAACTGAGTGGTCAGGGAAGGACACAGGGCTCCATACGCCACAAAGCCGTATCATACATCAGAAACAAGACTGACAAGGTGCACTTGCTCCAGACGGGAGGAGACCTGGCCCAGGGGCCCCTCAGCCCACCTGCCCAGGCTTCTGTATCTCAGGAAGTCAGCTGAGCTTCTAAAGGCTGACAACATTCACACCCTCAGACCCACCCTCTGCAAGCAGTGCTCACTGAGGGGGCTCTCAGGGGTTCCCTCTGGGGCTTACCCATGTGGTATCCATGTCTGGCTCCTCGGTCAAGACAAATCTACTAAGAAAACCTGTCTTCGATCGCTCACACTACTCCTATCTCCAATTTGACTGTCTTCACACTAGCATTAGACGTTTTCAGAAAAACAATCAAGTCTTCAGTTAAAAAGACTGAAACAAACAATAAAACAGAAATAAAGCAAGAAAAGAAATTATCTCTAGGTTGAAAGTCAGTGAAGAAAACAAGAAGAAAGATTTGTTAAGGCTTCTGGGGGGTTAAAAAAAACAGTGGCATCAAACAATCCAGAGTGAAATCCCACGGCAAACTTCAAGAGACCGTCCACTGTCCCATGTAAACCCGTGTCGAGTGGGAAGGTGAGCTGTTTTCTTTTAATTCTGTAACATACTTATTTATGCACTGCACACAACCTGGAAGCATGGGGACATGGAGATGAAGAGGACAGTTTATAAACACGAAAAGAAAAAAAAAAAAAGGACTTACTGTGGACTGTGTTTGTGCCATGTATTCACCCTCCATTTTGTTCAGACGTATGTTTGTGTCCTCAAGCAGTTCTTGAATATTTTCAGTGTGCCGCTTTTGAAGTTCAAACTTTTCCTTTTCCATTTCTGCTACAGCATTGTGGAGCTACACGGTGAAATCAAAAACTGACCCTTTCACTACTATTATAGAAGAGACTATTTTGCAATTCAGAAAAAAATGTTTTCCTATATTTCTCTATTTATTTATATGGTGACCTGAACAACAAGAGATATAAAACTCATAAATAAACATTCAAAGTAAAGATATCACGTAAAGAGCATGATTAAGAAACAATTTTTTGTTTACTTTCGTAATTGAAAATTTTAATGGATAAACAAATATTAAATGGAATTATCCACCTCAGGTAAAAACAGTAAATAAATCAGAAAGATAATAGAATGCATCAGCTAAACAACACTAGTATTAGGCTGAAATCAGAAAACAGAAATATTTATAATATTGTTATTGTTTAGGAATATTACCTCACTGTCTGTATTTTCATCTTAGTTGCATGAAATTTTGCACAAGAGTAATGTTAAAAATGCTTTATCCTTCACCCTAACCCCCAATGAGAAACTATTTTTATCCATCCCATAACCTATACAAAAGTGGACACAAAGATGGTATTTATAAAACAAAGAGAGTTCTCTAGGGAGAACTCTATGTCCTCATGCATACTGGTCTTTTTTTATGAAGATTATGTATACATGTTTAAACGGATGAAGCTCTAAACTATCGATGTAACTGAGGTAAGGAAACCAAAGTTCAAAGGACAGGTTCCAAAGGGAGTTGAACACCTGTGCTCTCAGACTCGTGGGCGTTTGTTCACTTTCATGGGAGGGGAATTCAGAATCTAATTCCTCTCCCCTGCATCCAATCCCAGACTCATTCAAGATTGGGTGGGGGGCAGGAGTCCAAAATAGTCTAAAAGATACATTTTACTTCCCATTCATGAGTAGGTGAGACAGACAAGGGTATGACACATGCACAGAGACGTTATTGGACTAGGAAGATACTGGAGGGACAGGGAAAACCCTGAGAGATGGTGGAAACGAGAGGAGAAGACAGGCCATAACTACGCCTGTTAGTGGGAAGGGTCCCAGGAGCTTTCCTTCTAGTTTCTGGCTGAACAGGAAGAGCAAGGATGGCTCAGTAATAGCCGTACAGAAGATCCTGGGGTTTCACAGATTTAACAAATGCAATTTTGACTATTTGTAAGTGGTCTCCCAAATCACTGATATGGTATATTTCTTTGCCAAGGTATACGTTTTAAACTGGTGTCATGTCTGGTATTCAGAAGTCAGTCACTTGTCTGGCACGTGAATGCAGCCAAGCCCACAGCGCCTGCATCTCAGAGCTGCTTCGCAGCTGCTGACTGACGTGCACAGCAACACTGATAAAGGGTGTAAGGAGTCACTTGGAAGGTCACGGTGCTTTCTTCACGTGTGTGGTCCCCCAAACGTCCCACGCCACACGCCGCCTGAACGTCAAACCCCTGCTGTATGCAGGAGCCGTGAGTGCAGCGCCTTCTCGGGGGCACCACCGTCGCTTTCTCAGGCCGGTGCCTGCTGCCCCTGGGGCGCGTCTGCAGTCAGCCTGAGCCCTTTAAAGCTCACCCGGGGGTTTAGAGCAGAGCCCACAGGGTGAGCGCAGCCAGAGCACAAGTGTGCTAGAACTCGCCTAGCCGTTTGAGGAGCGGACAGGCGCACTTGGCCTAGCGGTCTGACTGGGGCCTAATCGCGCGCTCCGTCGGCCCTGGGCAGCCACCAGGTGTCTGCTCTGGACCATCCGCGGTGCTCAGGCCCCAACGTAAACGGTGTCGTCCAAAGAATACGGTCGGCCCTCCGCACCCACAGGCCTCACATCCACGGACTTAGCCAACTAACTGCAGAGCGAATTTTGACTGCATACGTCCAACACGTTTTATTAGCATCTACCATATGTCAAGCAAATGCGTCACCGAGAGCTTCCCCAAGCTTAGCAATGAACTGGAGTCCAGGTCACTCGGCCCGGGAGCCTTTAGAGGGCAAACATTCCCCTGAGGCATAAACTGCTTAAGCAGCAAATATTATTAGGCATGTTCTAAAGTACAAACCTTGCTAAGCCATAGGATGCCATCATGGCCCTGACAATAAGGGGATCTATAAACCCACAAGGAGATATTTTAGCCAGGGTTTGGCAACGGGTTGAGGGGATGCAAAGGCCCTCTCAGTACCCTACAGATTGGTCTACAGCCTGGACATTTGACCACGTACTTGCCTCACGCCAGAGGAGGCCCAGAGGAACCAGGAATCTGTCCAAATAGAAGAAAAAGTATCGTAAAAGCCAACAGGTTAATGGTGTAGCCACTCTGGAAAACAGTATGGGAATTCCTTGAAATGTTAAACACAGAATTAGCACATAACCCAGAAATTCCACTCTTAATTATATACCTGTGATATAACAGAAATATATATATATATCACTCTTAATTATATACCTGTGATATAACAGAATATATATATATATATATATATATATATATATATATATGTCTCTGCCCCCAATTCCTGGCTCTGAGGTCCTATATCCCTTGGGATTTCCTGGGTGACAGGAGTGTCTTTGGTTCCAAGGAGGCGACTCTGGGTGGGCTCCTGGGCAGCTTCAGGATGGGGGCTGGTCACCCGAAAGACCAAGCCATCCATGATCAGAAGCCGGGAACTTTCATCGCACCCTCATCCTCCAGGAAGGGGAAAGGGGCTGAAGATTACATTTATGGTCAATCATCCCCACATGATAAAGCCTCCATAAAAATCCCAAAAGTACAGCGTTTGGAGAGCCTCCAGGTGGGTGAACAGCCGGTGCCGGGAGAGCAGTGTGCCAGGAGGGCGCGGGGAAGCTCTGCGCTCCTTCCCACGTACCTGGCCCTGTGCATCTCTTCATCTGGCTGCTCACCTGCGTCTCTTATTATATCCCTTACAATAAAAGGGTTAAATGGTGGAATGTCAGTGAGTGCTTCCCTACATTCTGTGAGCCATTCCAGCAAATCATGGAATCCAGGGAGGAAGTGGTGAGAACTCCTATTTATAGCCGCTTGGTCAGACGTACAGGCAACAACCTGGGACTTTCGACTGACGTTGAAGTGGGCGCACTCTTGTGGGACTGAGACCTTAACTTGTGGGATGTGATACTGATTCTAGGTAAATAGTGTCAAATTTAATTGAATATAGGACATCCAGCTGGCGTCAAAGGGAATTGCTTGATGTGTGCAGAGCCCACACATTTGGCGTCAGAAGTGCTATGAGGGGCGAGGAAAGGAAAATGCAGGCAGTGCTTCTCCCTCGTCAATAGCCAAGACAAATGAAAACACAGGTCCACACAAAAACTTGTACACAATTTTCATAAAAGCATTATTATCCAAAAAGTGGAATCAAATGTCCACCAACTGGTGACACGTGGTACATCAACACAATGGAATATTATTTGACCATAATACGGATTGAACTACTGATTCATGCTACAACATGGAGGAAACTTAAGAACATTATGATAAGTGAAAGAAGCCAGTAACAAAATGCCATGTATCGCATGATTTTATAGGCCAAAGTGTGGAGACAGAAAGTGGATGAGTGGTTGCAGAGGGTAGAGGAAGGGAACATGGGAAGAGAGTGACAGCGGGTACCAGGTATCTTCTGGGCTGACAGGAATGCCCTGAAAACCATACAGTGGTGATGGTGGCAGGACCTCATGAACAGACTGAAAACCACTGAATTGTACACTCTAAGAGGGTAGATTTTATGGCATGTGAGTCATAACTCAATTTTTTTAAAGGCCCATAGATTACAAACAGCATGGCAGAGTCGGGTAACTGGCACAGTTTTGTGCAACCAGTAGAGAAGTGTAAGAAGGGGAGCAGGATTGTGGCAGAGGAGGAGAGGCTTCAGCGGTGACCAGCGTCTCAATCACAAAGAGCCTCGTCACCCCAAGGGCCGCTGGGAACCACTGGGGCGATTCACGGTGACGAGGGCCACCAGATCTGTGTTTCAGAAAGACTGCCAACATGGGGCACAGACTGAGGAGGTGCCGAGGGTCCAGTTACAGCGACGGAGGCCAGAGACACGGTCTCCAGACCTATGGGAGGGACAATGTGAATAAATCACAACAAATAGAACAGAAGTGTGAGTGATTAGGTGTGAGAGGTGAGGCAAGAGAAGAGTGTGCAGCAGCCAGCAGATGCCACCACCATCGGGAACAGGGAGAAGGGGAACCTCAGGAGGAGGCTGCTTCAGCAACAAAGGAAGAAGATGGAGTTTGGGGAGAATGATGGAATTTAGATCAAGGAGAGATCCATTTTTTTCCCACAGCTTTATTAACGTTAGCAGCTTTATTCACATACCATACAGAGCACCAATTTAAATCAGCCAGTTCAAGGGTTTTTTGTATAGTCACAGACTTACGCAACCATCACCAAAATCAATTTTATCACCCCAAAAGAACACCTGTGCTCTTTAGCTATAATGTCCCTCATCTCTCCGCCTCTACAGATTTGCCTATTCTGGACATTTAATACAAACAGAGTCATAGAACTGGTCTTTTATAATTGGCTTTTTTCACTTAGCATGATGTTTTCAAGGTTCACCCATGTTGTAGTGTGTACCATACCAGTCCTTCATACCTTTCCACTGCCCAGCAATATTCCATTGTATTAATATACTACATTTTATTTATCCACTCAGCAGTTGGTTTCTACTTTTTGGTTTTCATATGAATAATACTGCTATGAACATTCATGTATAACTTTTTGTGCAGACACATGTTTTCATTTCTCTTGGGTATGTAGGTAGGAAAGGCATTGCTGCGTCAATCATAGGATAACTCTAAAAAAGCTAAAAAGGAGAGATCTTAACTAGGTAGTTGGATACCTGGGCCTTAAAGTGAGAAACGTAGGATGGAGAATTCTACGAGGGAGTACACACACATACACACACACACACATCACCTCACCTCACCTTGGCGGTACAGATACTTCACACTTTCTGAAGGGATGACCGCATAAATCACGACATACATCTATCCTCTGCTTACTCATTTTTGGCACCTACCCTGCTTGCACCAGGCATTCATCTCTGCCCAGATTTACATGCAACTGTACCTCACAAAAAAGACCTTTCACCACATTTGCGGTCTTTCACATCCACTAATCACCGTGTTAACTGTAAGAAAGAGCTGCTGGTCCAGCTGAAAGCATAAAATGCACCCTTGCGCATGGCAGGAGACAGAGAGTCTTCTCTGCAAACACCAGACAACTTAAACTGGGGAAGAAGGAACTGGGGGAAAGGGAGTCAGGGGCTACTACAAACACAACGGACCTGACGCAAGCAGAAAAATATGCCAAATTTATAGAAAAGATAAAACCACTCAAATGAAAATGCAACTAGAAAAGAGTCTGCCCCTCTGAACACGGGCCCTTCCCAGGCTGGCACTGAAGCTGCCACAGCCAGGACAGATCAGACCTGTGTCTGCCTGGGAAGGCATCAGAGCTTCAGGAAAACAGACTGAACCCAGATTAATCGGGAACTATGAATCGGGAGGAGGAGTTAACCGCAGATCTTTATCACAGAGCTCCTCAGAAGAAGTAACGCGCTTCCTTCCTCTTATATACGTACTGTGACGTCAACTAATGGCTAAGGGCTCCTAATGAAAGTACTGCACGTGACTATGTAAGACTCGTTCATAATGAGCACTTTTTACATTACTCTTGGCGCTGCTGAATTTTATGAAAATATTTTTCAGAATTAAATGTTCCTCCAAGAATAAGCCATCCACTACTGATTTTGTTTACATCAAAAACAAATTTATGCTACAAATATTGTGTTACCTGAGATTTCAGAAAAGAAATGATCTTTAACTTCCAAAAACTACCTGCTGTTACATCCCTGCTAATTTCACTTAAAATCTATTGGCTCTGACAAAACATTCAGAACCTTAATTAAATTCAAGAATTCTTAAGAGTAACTTTTCTAAATGAAAACTAGTTCAAAAACCATTAAAATTCCAGAAAAAATATACCAAAACACGAACAGCTATTTCTAGTTAGTCTAGAATATTAAGTTATTTTTATTTTTTCAAACATTTCTGTATATTTTGTGAACACCCATTATTTTTATAATTAAATTTGTTCCGTTAAAGTACAACCCTTTATATTTTTCCATAACTGTTTTATTTTATGTGGCTTACCTTTTTTTCCCAATCATTATTCAGAGATTCTGTACTTTGTTCACATATCTTTTTTAACTCTGCAATCTGGTTATCTTTGGTCTCTCTGATAACTTGACATTCACGTATGAGGGTCTGAACTGTCAAAAATGATGAAAACATAGTTAAACCAATTCTAGCTGCCACGTTAAGAGTCTGATGATAATAAAAGCATAGCGCACCAGTTAACAGATCATTCCATTTCCCTCCAAGTCTTATCCGTTCTCTCCCCTAAAATCTCTCTTACTCTTTCCTCTCTTCTTCTCATTTCCACCACCACAGCCTTGGCTCAATCCCCCGTTACTCACTCCCTCGACAACGTGAGCAGTGTGCTGGCCTCAGTACCGTTCCCCTCCAGCGGATCCTCCGCCTCTGTGAAGAGGTCTTCCTACAGTGCAGATCCCGTAGCGCCACCCCCAGACGTAAAATCACCCCGCAGCTCCCCTCCCCTACAAGACGGCGGCCAAAAACCTCTGGCGGGAGAACAGCTCCTCATGATGTGGCTGCTTTCTGGCCTCATCTTTTGCCACTTCCATATGTTTAAACTCATGAACGTACCAGCCTATCTGCAGATCCCTGAGGCCATGTCCGCTCCTGCATGGCTGCCCAAATGCAATCACTGATCTACCTGACACGCCCAGCCTTCCCTGCTGCAACACTGCGCATCTTTAGTCTCGGCCCAAGTCGCGCCTCGTTATGGACTGTTCGTCAACCAGGCTCCTCCTCTTGCAGGGGCGGAAAGAAGCTCCTCTTTCTTCCCCGTGAGCCTCACAGATTTCTCCTCTAAGTCACTTATTACATTATGTGTTATAGTGGTTTACTTGCTTATTTCCTGAGGAGAAAGATATTTCAACTTTTTATCCACAGAGCAAAAGAGTGGCGCAGAGGCAAGTACTCCCAACTATGTGTACTGAGTGCATGGATGAAGGGCCGTCGTTACAACATGCTGCTGCTGGGCACACTAAAATCGCTGCCAAAGTTTGTGTGACTAAAACAAAATACGCTTTAAATTATATAAAAGATTTCCCTTTAAAATCATTTAAATTTCTATCTTCTCTTTAAAAATGCTTTAAACTGTCATTGATTCAAGTGAAAATGTGTTTAATATATTCATGTCATCTGGATGGCAAAATAAATTCAGCTGTGTATCTGCTTGAATGCAATATTTTCTTAGCTTACTGAATATGTTTTTATTCACTTACTTCAAGATAGCAAAATTTTCATAAACATTTACATAGAAATTTCTTTCACTCTTATATCTCAACCATGCGACAAATAAGGTGAGAGGGAGAAGAATCCAAGTTAACCTAATATTAGTCCAGCATCTACAACTTCACAATTCTAAAATTAAAACTAAGCCCTGTTTGCAAGTCAAAAAGCCTTAGGAAATAATATTTTTAAACCTTAGGCATGTTTAAACTGCCTGGTTTGAATCAGGGTAAAAAACGAAAACCTAGAAATAAATTTTAAATATTTTTGTAGCCACTGGAATTTGGAGCAGCTCAAGGAAAACCTCTCCACTTTCCTCTTATTCATCACCTACCTCTTATCATTCACCAGACCCTTCAAAATTTCTTCTTCCGTCCCATTCTCACTACTCCCCCTGCCATCGTTCAGATATTCTGGGTCCTCATCATCTTACACACAAAATTCCAGAAGCATGGAAGCATAACATCCTTGAGTTGAAGGGACTTCATATATATTACTTATCTAATGGCGCCATTTTATAACAAGTAAGCCGAGGTGCAGAGACTTGCTGATGTGACACAGCAGACGCTGAACAGCAGGTCTGGGATTAGAGACCAAGTTTCCTAATAAGTGGGGTGCTCGCCTCTCTCTCCCTCTCTCTCCGCCTCTCTCTCTCTGTCTCTCTCTCTCACTCCATTCTGCCTCTGACTATTTTAACAGACTGGGAATTGGCCTCACCGTGTTTCACACGCCCACTGTTACCAGACTACTCCACCCAAAATATGAGGTCCTAAAACTCACCTCTCAAAAATCTTTTCTGACTCCCCAGCATCTATGGGATAAACCTGAAACTTCTAAATCTGAAATTCAAGGTCATGCTTAGGTCACGCTAAGTCACCAATCTTAATCTTTTTCAGTCTGTCTCTTAATGTATAGGATCTCCACTCTAGATACATGGTTTTGCAGCATCCCTTCCACAACTTACCAATATCACATTCCTATCCCAGTACCTGGAACTCTTCTCTCAACTAACCCAATCTTACAAAATATTTTCAGCACTCTCCCTAATGACTGTCTGTTGCATTTCAATGTTTCAACCTATAGTCATAGTCAATTTAACACTTGATTACATGCTTTCTTTTCCTTCATAATGAAAGTGTAAATGGGGAATACTTTTTAAATGTTTGTTCTGTCGATCACAATACCAGCATGTACTATAAGGCATAAAGATACTTAATGGAATGAATTTTATTAGACCAAAAGGAGTAATTTCTCTAGACTTCCTTGTGAAAGCCAGTAAGTTCTAATTCTATGACTGACCTATGGCAGCTCCAGCCCAGTGAAGAGGGAGAGAATTAAGAAGGAGTAACAGTTACAGACTCTTCCAAATCTTTAACCAAACCAACCACCATTGCTACCACACACACACACACACACACACACACACACACATACACACAGAGTTTTTCTTAAGTCCTGTCAACAGATCGACTGATGGAAACCCACATAAACATTCCCTTCTCATACTACAAAAGGTCAGAAATAAAATTTTACTTTATACAAGCACTAAAATAAAATGGAAGTGTTATTAAAAGGTTTATATAACAATACAACATCACCTTTCTTTTCAAGTTTTCTAATAGTCTCCTCCGTTTCATTTTGTTTCTTTTTGTATAAAGTTTTCATTTCTTCTATTTCATTATTCTTTCTTTCTAAAATCTGCAAATGAATTTAAAATATTTTAGTATACGATATTGTTCTATGTATGGAACACATAATTTTTTTTTAAAATAGCATAATATTTTTGCAAGTCTGTCTCAGCTAATCCCATAAATGGCTTCCCAAAAAAGATGAAAAAATTATACTTTAGTGCATTGACAAAATATTAACTACACTAGAATAATTGATTACCGAAAGAAATGTTATCTGCTTTGAATTTGCGTGTACCAATTCTTAAGGAGAATGTAAATGATAAATTAGGTGATTCTCTAAAATATACTTCAGAGATTAAGCCGTCACAAACTAGCAGAGAGAAGCCATCAGAAACTTGATATGTTGATACAGTACAACTCACCTCCCCACCACACTGGGATAGAACATCTGCAGACACGCACATCCCTGAACCCTCCCACTTCCTATCACTTTCGTGCACAATAACAAGAATTCCCAGACACATGGGAACATGCGATGCAATAGGCTTCTTTTATATTTAGTTCTGCTATTGGGAATCAAAAAAGTCAGCTCAAAATATGTCAAAAATTGCATGGATATTTTACATCCTTAATTTATATTGTGTCAGAAGTTTTTAAATGAATCATTTAATAAACTTAATTATGATTATATGCTTCTAAGTACATCTATACGCAAAAAAAAAAAAAACTAGAGAATAACCAAAGAGTAAGAAAGTTTGCAAGCAGAAAAAAAAATGTGCAAACCAAAGGGAAAAAAGAAAACCAAATTGAGGCAGAAGTACAAATATCCACTTTTCTTGTGGTTGAGGTATATTTCCTATATACCCAAATTCAGTTTTTTAAAAAAGGTTATTCACCAATGTCTAACCAACTTTTTCTGAGTGCTTTTATTACCAGCATTTTACTTCTCCTTTCATTGTTTTGGTCCCACCTCTAAGAATGATTAGTAAATAAGAAAAGGAGATAGTTTGAGCCCAATGTCCATAAAGAAGCAAAAAAGGAAAAGAATGTATGCAAATAGATAAAACACTCTCAATTTTATTCCTTCCCAATTCCTAACACTTAGAAAATGGCATACATGCAACAAACGGATGAATATACTTTCCAAATCTAGCATGAGGTCAAGGATTTTATTTATATTTTACCTGGCATTTCAAACCAGTTGCATTGCTTTCTTTTTTCATGCAGAATTTATTTTAAAAGAGAAATTCCTGGAAAGGATTCTATTATTAAATGTTTTTCTTAGAACAGAGCTTTGTAACAGACATACCAAGAAGCCTATTTCAAATTCTATTACCATGATTTTCCCAAATATATTTCTATATTTATTTATCTTATACATCAATAGGTTCTATTTCATTTGGACATATACATATGCTATATTGAAATTATATTACTGAATCTCTAACATATCCATGAAAGAGAACTGTTTTTCTTGAACCATTTAAGTAAAGTAAAATACTAGTAAGAGCAGAAAGTAATATTTGCCTTTAAAATTTGAATGGAAAAGAGGAAAGGAGAAAGAAAAGGATTCAATATTTTTTCTCTTTCTAATTTTCAGCCAGTGGTTTCCGTCTTGTTGCTCTGAAAGGAGGTGAGCCAAACACGCACCTGACTAAATACTAGCATGTTCTCAGCTCTACGGAAGCACGGGCACGTGATGCTGTGGCCTCAGCTCCCTGTCTCCACCTTTGTCACTTAACTCTGTGAAGCAGGGTCACAGGCTTAGTTCCAAAACAGACAACACCAGGTTTCCATCTGGATCAATTTTCATGAGTTACAAATTCATACATCATATGTTAAAATTATACATTATATACCATTACATTTTAAAAATCAATACTAAAATAGTTATAAATGCAAATTCAATGTACAATAATTATAAATTGATGACTTTTGCTGTGCTCATTAGGAAGAAAAATTATACTTCAAAGTACAAATTGAAATACTGTTAAGGCATAAATCCCAACGAGCTACTGAAAAGAAAAAAGCCTACATTGGCAGTGCTAGCATTACAATGCACACAGTCTATACCAAAGAGAACTAAATACAAGAGTTTCTTTTTAAAGTAAAGGGGAAATTTTAGGGACTTCTCTGGTGGTCCAGTGGTTAAGACTCCACACTTCCAATGCAGGGGGCGTGGGTTCGACCCCTGGTCGGGGAACTAAGATCACATGCCGCAAGGTGCGGCCATAAATAAATAAATAAAAAGAAAGGAATTTTTAATTGCCAGAAAACTGAAAGAATCTTAGACCAAAACAAACTCTAGTATTTACAGTTGATGTCTTATTTCAGCCTTTATGAAAGGTAATGATAGAATGTAAAGGACTATAAGAAGACCAGCCTTCCAACGATAGATAAAGAAGAACTAAAAGGTCATGTAAACTACAAGGATTTACATAAATACATCTGTTTAGCAAATGAAGTTTAAAGATCAACTTTTGCTAGGATATTAATTTAGCAAATCCCATTTATAAGATCGACTCCCATAAGTACATAAATAAGTGGATGGATGGATGGTCACAAGACCTAGAATATTTCAAATACTCAATATCAATAAAATAATAAACTGTATATACCCTACCTTCTGAACATCAGCATCATGTTTCTGTTGCAGTTTAAGTTTCTCTTCATGATATTTAGCTTCCATCATTTTTGTTTTCATGTCCAACTTCAAGGAAAATATTTCAAAGGTGTGATTAATTTACTTTTCCCTTTGGCAAAAATACACAAATTAAAATAACTACCTGTATGAAAGAGAGTATCATTTTCCACCTTTACCTTATAGCCACTAGTCCAGCAATCATACTACATATACCAATATGTTGGTTACATTCTTTGATTACTTCCAAGCTAATTAAAAGTCTTTTGAATAAATCTCACTTGACAGGCAAAAGTGAAAATACAGAACTCAGATTCGTCAGTCCACTCCACCGCCAAAAAGCAGTCATTTTAAAGTGATATTTTGCTAAATCCACTTGGTATTTTAGCCTTTGTTTATTATTTTTCAATTGAGTAAGTCTCTATTCAACTTTTTACTTTTTTCTTTTCTCATATCTACGTACTCATTTCTAAATGCTCTTATTTACCTATATACTTAAATATAACAATTTGTGAAAGAATGTCCATATAGGCATATCACTGATAATGCACAGATTTTCCAGTTCTCTCTCCTGGAATTACAGACTCCAACTACCTCAGGGCAGTGACTTCATCTCCTTCCAGCATCCATCAACAGCTCCTAGCCTCCTAGACTCCTCAGACTGACACCTGACCCACCAGTGTTCTGAGCAGAGCCAGCAAAATGTAACCAACACTTGTTAACAATAATGAGTGCATCTTAGGATTAAAAGAATAATAGTGACAGATTTTAAGAAGAAGAACAGAAAACTGATTATCTTACATGTGAAAGTATTTGAACTGATTCCTTACTATTTAAAAGATTATGTACATTGGGGTCTGACAGGCCTCATTCTTAACTCTAATTCTAATCCCACTAGACATTAACTGTGGTGACTTTGGGCAGGTCACCATTCTGAGATTCTATTTCCTCTTCTAATAGTTAAGGATAATTAAAGGATAATCTTAACTCAGTGAGTTGTGAAAATTATATTCAATGACATCATTTAAGTAACCATAGTCAGTACAATGACTGGTACAAAGTAGGTATGCAAAAAAAATTAGTCTACAACCTTCAGGAAATTTTGCTTTTAAAATATTAGAAACGTACTGTCAAAACATTTTCTTGAAAATTTCTGAAATATACTTCATATTTTTCAATTACTGTTTTAAATAATGAATCTGAACTAATGATGAATGTGCATAATCAAATAAATATATCAAAATGAAATTTTAAAATTTTACAAACAAAAGCTAACATAACATAAATTCATGGCATTTGCGACAACATGGATGGACCTAGAGGGTATTACGCTAAGTGAAATAAGTCAGACAGAGAAAGACAAATACCCTATGACCTCACTTATATGTGGAATCTGAGAAACAAAACAAATGAAAAAACATGACAAAACAGAGTCATACATACAGAGAATGAACAGGTGGCTGCCAGAGGGGAGGGGGTCCAGGGAGGAGAGAAATAGGTGCGGGAGATTAAGAGGTACAAACTCTCAGTTACAAATAAGTGACTCAAGGGTATGAAAGGTATGATGTGGGGAATATAACCAACAGTTATGTAATATTTTTGTATGCTGACAGATGGTAACTAGACTTATCATGGTGATGACTTTCAAATGTATATAAGTATCAAATCACTATGCTGTGTACCAGGAACCCACATAGTGTTGTGGGTCAACTATACTTCAAAAACAAACAAACTCATAGAAAAAGAGATCAGATTTGTGGTGACCAGAGGTGGGGTTGGGGGGAAGGAGCACTGGAGGAAGGTGGTCAAAAGGTACAAACCTCCAGTTACAAGACAAACAGCTGTCAGGGATGTAGTGAGCAGCACGACAGATAGAATGGACACTGCTGTGCGCTACAAATGCAGGTTGTTGGCAGACTGAACCCTAAGCATTCCCACAGGAGGAAAACAAATGTTTCTGTTTCTTTAATGTGTCTCTGTGAGATGACGGATGTTCACTACCTTTACTGTGGGTCACCGTTTCATAATGTGTGTGAGGCAAATCATTATGCTGTGTGCCTTACACTCACACAGTGCTGTGTGCCAATATATCTCAATTATATTGAGATATATCTCAATAAAACTGAAAGAAAAAATAATAAACGTTATGAGTGGCAGACGGAGGGAGCTGTCCAGTTACTATGCAAAAGGACGAAATTCTGAACATTTCCGTCCTCTGGCTTCTAACTCACGCAATAATCCTTCCTCATTTTAGCAAAAAGGGGGCTGGGTGATCTACGTCCACCTGAAGATCCTCAACAGAAGCACTGGGGGGTCCACTGTAGAGGAATCTAACTCAAAAAGCAACATGACAAAGCTGGGCAGATGCCGGAGACACAATTCATTGCTGTGTCTTTCCACAGCACCTCCGAGAGAACGCATCAGGCCTCAGCTTCTGAGGTCCAGCCCTGAACACCACGTGACCGTGCGGCCACAGCCGACACCACCACCTCCACCCGCTCTGCCTCAAGCTTGGTTGACCCGGTGAGGAATAGACGCCTGGCGCCTGCCTCAGGAATCCACTAGCCAGAGAAGCATCCTTCAGATTCTCGCTCTCA
The DNA here is from genome assembly GCF_964341445.2 of Mesoplodon mirus. Taxonomy (NCBI): domain Eukaryota; kingdom Metazoa; phylum Chordata; class Mammalia; order Artiodactyla; family Ziphiidae; genus Mesoplodon; species Mesoplodon mirus. Next base: position 24,207,865 of record NC_138994.1, read on the forward strand.
GCCAGTCAGCTACGTTGGGGAACACACGCCAGTTCTCGAGGGGCAGCAACCACGAGAAAGCGCATGAATCCAGGAAACAGAAGAAAGCAAAGCAAATACACAACACAGCAAAGACTAGAAGCCACACAGCATCTGAAATAGGAAGGAAGCAGCTTCAATGGTCTCCATGAGACGAGCCTTGCTTGAATTCAAAAGAATTTCTGTATTCCTGTTTACGTTAGGTAGCTTCATGAATCTCTGTTCTTGTAACCAAAGAGATCTATCCAAATTCCATTTTTCTGGTTTAACTTTTTACTTTGGTATAATACTAAACTTAAAGAAAAGTTCCAATAATAGCACAAGGAGCTCTCTTTAGCCAGATTCACCAACTGTTTACAGTTTGCTTCATGTGCTTTATCATTTTATACCTATATCAACATATATATAATACAAATAATTCTCTGAACCGTTTGTGAGGAAGCCAGAGGCATCATCCCTAAAGACTTCAGTGTATGTTTCCTTAAAACAAAGACTGTCTTTTATAACCACAGCAGTCATCAAAATCAGGAAATGTAACATTAACACAATAATATTATCTGATGTACAGTCTATAGTCGAGGTTTATCAGTTATCACAATAATGTCATTTATATCTATTTTCTTCACAATCCAGGATCCAATCCAGGATGACACACTGCCACTAGTTGTCATATCAACGTATCTCCATTAACTGGGAAAAGCCTTTCTTTGTATTTCTTGACCTTGACATTTCTGGAGAGTACAGCCAGTTATTGAGTGTCCCTCAGTTTGGAGTTGTCTGATGTTTCCTCATGGTTAGACTTATCAGATTTTGGCAAGAATGACACTAAAGTGATGCTGCGTCCGTTTTCATTCCATCTTACTAGGAGGTCGGTTTGTCCCAATATTGCCAATGTAAGGTTTAATAACTTGGTTAAGACAGTGAATAGTGAACACCTAGTTATCACAAGGTGGTATGATAGAGAAAGTTTCTCTACTGACATCCTTAAAAAAATGTTTTACTTAAAAAGAGTACCTCTTCCCTTGACCTCGACACCACAGAATAGCTCTATCTTTCTGCCCTATACTCTATGGCATGATTCATGATAAATCATCAGTATTACAACATGGAAACAATCTAACTAGTACAGTATATAAAGGCAATACAGGATACAGGATATAGATATAACTATAAATGTAGATAGCTATACATATGTGTGCATCTTTATACACATACCCACAGGTGTATGGAAAAGACATTAAACAGCCTTGCTTAGTTTAGTTTAACACAGAAAACTGAAATTGAAAGACTGACTATAACACTTCTAACTTGTTTGACCTCCAAGTAACTCTGATTACAAACAACATTTAAGTTTTCCTTATTGAGCTCAGAATATATGCTATCAATTTCAGACTCAAGAAGAAGGGAGATCTACTTCAGGCTGTAATGGAGTAACTAGTACCGACCTCACCTCCCACTATTTTTTTTTTTGTTTTTTTTGGCGGTACGCAGGCCTCTCACTGTTGTGGCCTCTCCCATTGCGGAGCACAGGCTCCGGATGCGCAGGCTCAGCGGCCATGGCTCACGGGCCCAGCAGCTCCGCGGCATGCGGGATTGTCCCAGACCGGGGCAAAAACCCGTGTCCCCTGCATCGGCAGGCGGACTCTCAACCACTGCGCCACCAGGGAAGCCCCTCACCTCCCACTATTAATAGCCATCAAACAGGATAAAATTTGTGAAGGAACCATTCTCCGGTATTAGAAGCTGGGCAGTGCAGTAAATCCTGGCGTCCTCCTAAGCCGAGCCCCACTGTCATTCAGGCTCTCTGCACAGACACAACGGCCAAAGCCCAGCTAGAACTGCAGCCCTACTGAACCAAGATGGCAAAGGCAAAGAAATAACTGAGCCTCAATGACAGAATCTTCAGTGTCGGGCTAAGGCAGAGGGAGACACGAGGAGTGTGAGCACAGAAGCCCCTCGGAAAGCAGTGCGTAAGAAAAGGGAGCGCTCTCCTGTCCCATTTTAAAGTCCTTGCAGACTTGTTCTCACCTTGATAGCAAGCCTCTAATGCCAGAGAGGTTTGGTTTGGAACTCACGAATCCCTCTGGGCCATTTGCCCCCATCAAAAGTATTTTACCGTGAGAATCATTGGGATAAACGGAAGAGGAAAGCCTCACCTCATTGGACCAAGTCCCTAGGCAATATGGTCAGAAGGTCCACTCAGACAATGACTGGAACCACCCCAGGGCTAAACCACCTACTTCTAGAAAAAGAAGTAAAAGCCATCAAGAGATGGTGACAGCTCCACAGGGGTAAGTGGAGTGTGTGACAAGCCATTCTACGGATAACCGGCTGCTAAGCAAAGGAACTAAAATTGGGCAGCTTCACTTTGAAGAGGGCTTTCCCACGAGCTTTTTTAAAGAGAACTTCTGAAATTTCTGCTTAGAAAGAGCTTAAGAAATTTTATTTACAAAATCCATTGGGCCCCATTTTCTCTGAAGTATTTCCTTCAAAGAATAGCTCTGAGGTTGGACATTCCTACCAAATGAATAAAGCTGATGAAAATGCTCACTTACTTCATGTAAAAGTATTTCCTTGGGTTTAAAAATATCCTACTTACAGTATAACTAATTAGATTTCATGACTATTACCAATGTCATTTTACTCAACTGAATATTCGCAAATTTTGGATTAAGGGTTTTTTTAAAGAAACACTTACCAAACTATTCACTCAGATAATCAACATTCCCTCTTACAGAGGAGCAAGTTTCTTATTCAAAATCCTACTTTTTACTATCACTAGTTTTCCATATGCAAGTTATGTTTAACATTTGAACTGAAATTAGCAGAAGGACAAAATAAAATAGCATAATAACCTTTAATGAGTTTCTAAGGAAAATAATGTATTAAAGTTACTTAGATAGGAATCACTACACACTTTAAAATACCAAGGAACAACCTTCAATGTTATTTCAAGGCTTTAATGTTGACCGACTACCTCAACCATGTCTAAAGGAACAAAATGTACAAAACAGCATGACTTATTTTCATGCAAAGAATAACTCTACGACTTGACAAGTTTTAAATGATGTATAAAATGTAGCCATTGTAATATCACTGAAATATTTTGTGTGCCTTAAATTGTAAGGCACAAAAGGTCAAAGCATGACTGAAGTCAACCATCTCTACTTCCAAAGTATTATCAGCAACACATCCCAATGATGTGTTTTTTGTTTGTTTGTTTTTTGTTTGTTTGTTTGTTTTTGCGGTACGCGGGCCTCTCACTGCTGTGGCCTCTCCTGTTGCGGAGCACAGGCTCCGGATGCTCAGGCTCAGCGGCCATGGCTCACGGGCCCAGCCGCTCCGTGGCATGTGGGATCTTCCCGGACCGGGGCACGAACCCGTGTCCCCTGCATCGGCAGGCGGACTCTCAACCATTGCGCCACCAGGAAAGCCCGATGTGTTTGTTTAGTCACACTTTCTTTCCACATCTCAACAGTCATCACAGCAAATTACAGAAGAAGTGATTTATAAAATAATCATCACTCTACTTACTCAGATACCTAATTGTTATAATCATTTTTTTAGAAAATTCTATTAGTTAGTAGTCAGAGGAAATTATGGTGTCAGTGATTAAGATTCTTCCTGATTAAAATCTCCAGTTTATCCTACTCAAAATGTTCATTTGTAATATTGCATAATGCCAATTGTTATTCATTGTGCTTATTTATAAGCATAGCACAAATAACAATGTGTCTCCTTCTCTTGTTGTCTTACCACTGGGGCTTAGAGATGTATGAAATCTTCCTAAACAGTACTTTCTGATCTCCTCAGAACTCATCACATTAAGGGAAGAAGTGATATTTAAACATTCAGAGTGTATGCTGGTATTTTCTTTTTTCTAATTTTTAAAATTTTGTTCATACATCATACATGAACACAATTTACATGAAACATGGAGATAATCATATTACATACTGAGATTTTGTTTATTTTGTTTAGCTCCTCTGTACTCCTTGGTATTCCTTTCCTTTTTTTATTTTATTCTCTCCCTCTCCTCCACCAACACCTGCATGGGGTATGGAATACGGACATTAACAACGGAGTATATTTTCGTAACTTCTGCCATGCTCAGAGGATCATATATAAATATAAAGGGGCAAAATGCATGCACCAGTATGGGGGTTTGTGGCACAGACTAGGCGGATCCCCGGACATTTATTTTCCTCTTCTTCCTTTGGGGTCTCACTAACACCACCAAACTTGGGCTGGGCAGATGGTTGCTCCATATGTAAGTATGGTCAAGGGGGATGATGGGACAGAAATGATGCAGGCAACTTTGATGGACATATTTTTTTAGAAGTGGCTTCCTCTCCATCCTCTTTCTTTCTGAAGGATCACGCTTAAAAGATAAGGCATTGGTGAGCAACCGAGACCTCAGATGCAGAGACTGAAGCTGTGTGCTGAGGATGGAGAGTTTCCCCACCAGCCTGGGTCCCTGATGACATCATAGAGCAGCACACTCCCCACATGCCCTGCACTGTTGTATGAGAGCCAAGTAAATTCTCTTCTTTAAACTGTTATACCCTTAGCAATATATAATTTTTTTTTATTATGAATGTTTCACACACAAAAATACATGTTTTCTACACCTTGCTTTTCTCTCTGAACAATATCTCATGGAAATCACTCTAAAAACATCTGCTACAGTTTTTTTTCATTCTTTTAAATAGCTGCCAACTATTCCTTAATGAGGAGAAAACAAAATTTGTTCTACCATTCTCGTTAATGCGTATTCACTTTATTTTCAGTCTCTTTCCACTTCAAACAACACTGCAAAACATTCTCATATATGAGTCCAACACACTTGAATTTTGATTTCTACAGGGTGGATTCTCAAAAGATATGCAAATGATTCAATGGTGGCTATATCTTAATAGCTGTTGCCCTCTGTTATAGGCAAATTCACATTTCCACCAAGAGTAGATATCTCACTACTACTCTAAGTTGCATTTCCCTGAAAACTACTGTGTGTTAGTCCCTTTTCACATGTTCTGGGACCTTATGAATCTGGTCTTCTATGAAATGCCCTTTCACATTTTAATCCACGCTTCTGTCTGTCAATCAGTAAAACCTGGTATGCTGTACACATTAACACACAGTCTGTCTGAAATATTTTCCCCAGATCGATTATTTTTCTATTGATCTTTTGTTGTATTCTTTTTTACCTTACAAAGTCTTTATTTCACTTGAGTCAAATATTTCTATCATTTCTTGTTTTTTGTTTTTTTGTTTTTTTGTTTTTTTGGTACGCGGGCCTCTCACTGTTGTGGCCTCTGCCGTTGTGGAGCACAGGCTCCAGACGCACAGGCTCAGCTACGTATTTCTGTAAGGAAACATTTAAGGAAGAACTATATTCCAGTATTACACAGGTTCTTTGAGATTGTGGAGGAGGAGGGAATACTTCTCAACTGCTTTTATTAGGCAGTTCCGACATGGTTAAAACCAAAAAGAACATTCCAAGAAAAAAATCAAGTCCCCGTAAAATAAAAATGAGGTAACAAAGTTCATTGTCAATACATTGAGAACAGACTTTTATTTAGTAAATGATCCTGGTACAACCTTTCATTTACTTGGAAGAAAATAAAATTGGGTCCTCTCCTCTAAAAACAAAAATAAACAAAAACAAATTCTGGATGTACCTTTAACCTGTAGAAGCCCAGACAAAAAAAGTTTCAAAACAACAAAAATCTTGACATCAGAAGATCTTTCTAACCCCAAAACCTTTCCAAACCCAGAACGTATAAAAGAAATGATAGAGGGCTTCCCTGGTGGCGCAGTGGTTGAGAATCCGCCTGCTAATGCAGGGGACACAGGTTCGAGCCCTGGTCTGGGAAGATCCCACATGCCGAGGAGCAACTTGGCCCGTGAGCCACAACTACTGAGCTTGCGCGTCTGGAGCCTGTGCTCCGCAACAAGAGAGGCCACGACAGTGAGAGGCCCGCGCACCACGATGAAGACTGGCCCCCGCTTGCCACAACTAGGGAAAGCCCTCGCACAGAAACGAAGACCCAACACAGCAAAAATAAAAAACTAAAAAATTAATAAACTCCTACCACCAATATCTTCCAAAAAAAAAAAAAGAAATATGTAGTTGTAAAGTGGAGTATTTTAGTACCCTTTCTGAATAATTGTAGATATTCTTTTTAAGTAAACCAACACTCATAAGTGCTAGGTTTTTAAAGTTACTTGCACTGTAGAATATGAAAATTTTCACACTGTCACAGTAAGTTCTATTGGTCTATCTTGAACTTGGAATGGCTCTTTTACCTATGCGTGATTTTATAACATCATCCATTACTCATTTGGAAAACATCAGTTCAATGAGTTATAGAGATTTCCAAATATTGAAAATTTCATTACATAATATAAAAACTTCACACTGTTTCATATCACCACCGATCTCATTGGAAAGGTCTTAGTATTGGAAAGTTCTCGAGCTCACAGTGACTGATACAAGGTTGTCAAAATTCTAACTTGTATTAAAAGGTCAAATTTTATCACCAGCAGCAAATACGGTCAGTTGTTTTGCTTAAAGTGACAGGCTCAATTTGTTCATTTTTGAGAAAATGTCTGACAATATCCCAGTCCAAATAACCATATTTTGTCCCTCAGTCATTCTTTCAAATAAAAATGATATTCTTGATATTCCACAAGAACAGCAGCTACTGCAATTCATAACTGAAAAAAGCACACAAGGGTTTTGCCTCTGGCACGTTGATATGCACTTGGATATGAACCATAAGTTCTTTATACATGGTTCCATTTCGTCACTCAGATATCCAGAAGATGCATGTTTGAGGTACAAGATTTAATAAAATTAATAATTTTCTACTTGCTTCATCGAGAATATTCTTAAATAAGATTGGTAATTTTTTCCCTGTGAGCATGTGACAGTGAAGAATATGCCTACCAGTACAATTTGGTGCCACTGCCTTGATGTGGGTTAGGATACAGTTTTACCCAGCACTGTGTTTGCAACATCAATGCAAGTGTCAATACAGTAAAAAAAATAAATAACATTTTTAAATTATTACAAAAATAATTTTGACCTCATGAAAGAGTATTGGGGATCACAGGGTTCGCAGCCCACACTCTGAGAACCACTGCCCTAGAGAAACTCTTGTACATGTGTGTCAGGAAACATGTACATGATTTTTCATAGGGTTATTGTTTGCAAAAGTCAAAAATTAGAATAGATTCATCGACAAAATGGCAAGAAACTGTGGAAGATTCATTGAATAGAAAGTAATGCAAATGAAGCCAACTATAGCTAAATGGCATAACAAGGATGAACGTCACCCACATACTATTGAGCAAAAAAATATGTGAAGTTTAGTTTTATTTAAATGAAGGTCAAAATCCACTAAAACAGAAATATTTTCATTTTTAAGAATGCAGGCATTGGTGGTAAAGTCAAGTTTATAAACAAAGGAGGGAAATTACCAGAGAAGTCAGGATAGCAGTTACTGCTGGGGGAGATGGATGAGGTAAGATGGGGAAGAGTCAGACAGCAGGCTGCTGACGTCTTGGCAATGATCTCATCCTTGCCTGCATGCACTTTCCAATGGTTCTCCTTTGTATAATTATTTATTATAGTTTGTAAGACTGCGTGTATCTGAATGCTATATTCATAAGAAATGTTTTAAAATATAAATTCTCTCATTACGTCAATGACTGTAGATTACAACATCTTGGATTTATTTAAATTCTACACTTAACTAGCAGATTTGCAAAAGGAAAAAATGCCTAATTGGCATTCTGTGTAAGAAAGAAGCAATATCCCTTTTTAGGCAATGGGTGGGAACATTCAATATGGGTGGAGGTGAAGTTCAAAGGAAATACTCTATTTTATTTCACAAAAAGAGCAGTTTCTACTGTCTGTTCTCTGAAACTGATGGTTTCTCTGAAAATTGATCTCCCCTTGTGTTGTCTCTTCTTTCATTTTCAGTGACAACAGTTTTCCAAATGTCTTAATCTGTGTCAGAAATCTTTTTTAAGACTACTAAAAAAAAAAAAAAAAGAACCCCACTGCTTGATGGTGCTCAAGGTCACACAATTCTGTGATGTGGATATCACAGGAAATGTGTTAGCAATTACAAAGGCAAACAAGTCCAAGTATGTTTGTGAATGACAGACTAAGGTTAAAATAAAGGATCACGATCACCGAACATCTTCCCATAATGCCAAATAAATTCAAAAAAACTTCTAATCTTAAAATATTTTATAGGTGTGTTTTTACCAATCAAAAGAAAACTACTACAGTTCTTCAACTCTAATAAAATAATATTGCAAATATTACTCATTTAACATCTAAGGTATTTTCCACACAGTTATAAACTTAAAATGGAAGTTGTGTTTTACAAAGTTTGATTTCCAAAGGCTAATTAAATATTTTAGGACTCTCTAAAGCATCAAAAGAATTAAATCATTTATTAAACACAGACAAACTCTATAATCTGTATAGAATTTCATGTCACTCAATTCTCTCCACACTTACTGCATTCTTAAACTTAAGCATTTCAACTTCCTAAATTTTGATTTTATAACATTAAGAACTGACTAACCTAGATTATCATCACTACTATAGTAAAACCCTGTGAAATGGATCTGAGATTTAAATACAAAAATAAGATTTAAAAAGAGACAAAAATATGAATTTTTTTCATAATCTTGGAATAAGAAAGTCTTTTCTACAAAATACAAAAACCAGAAGCCATAGAGAAAAGACTGATAGATCCAACTACTGAAAAGAAAACTTCTATATATTAAAAAAATAGAAATAAATCAAAAGACATACAGAGAAAAATACTTGTACGATATATGACAAAGACCTGAATTCCTTAACATATAAATTGTTCTTAGAAATCACAATGAAGACAAACAATTTAACAAAAATATGGAAAGGTATAAGAAAAGACAGCTCACAAAAGTGAAACTAAAAAGACAATAAACAGGGCTTCCCTGGTGGCGCAGTGGTTGAGAGTCCGCCTGCCGATGCAGGGGACACAGGTTCGTGCCCCAGTCCAGGAAGATCCCGCATGCCGCGGAGCGGCTGGGCCCGTGAGCCATGGCCGCTGAGCCTGTGTGTCCGGAGCCTGTGCTCCGCAACGGGAGAGGCCACAACAGTGAGAGGCCCGCAAAAAAAACAAGACAATAAACAGACAAAAAATATGTTCATTCTCACTTACAATAAAAGCAATGGAAATATCAAAGCAACAAGATGCTATTTTTCATCTCACAGATAATCAAAAACGTTTATAATTCAGTGTTGATGATGAAATGGGAAAATAGACATTCTCATACACTATTAGTGCAAGTACAAATAGCCCTAACCTTTTTTAATAGTTTATTAAGATATACATAATTCACATACTATAACATTCACCCACTTAAAATATACAATTCAATGTCTTTTAATACATCAGAGAATTATGCAACATCACCACAGTCTAATTTAGGACATTTTCATCACTCCAAAAAGGAACTCCCACACCCACTGGCAGTCACTCCCTACTCTCACCCAAGCCTGCAGCCTGAGGCAGACATAACCTAATTTTAAGGGCAATCTGTCAATGTCAATCAAAAATTTAAACCTGCAACCCTGTTAATGAGAAATTCAATTTCACAGAATTTACTGTATAAGAAGAAATATGCAATACATAAAAGTATACACAGGGATATTCTTGAAACACTATTTGTTGTAGCAAAATATTCTACATAACCTCTATCCCTCAATAGGAATCTATATTAATAAAATGTGGTCCATCAGTAAAATAAAATACAATGCAACTATTTAAAAAGATGATGCCATACTACTGATATAAAAAAATCATCAGAATATATGTTAGCATTTAAAAAGCAAAATGAAACAGTATATAGAGTATGCGCTAGGATCTTATTTGTATTTTAAAAATGAGATATTCCTGGAAACTTTTAAAGAGAATACATGTTAAATTTTCTGCAATGATTACCTTGAAGAGAAAAGATCAGGTGTTGAGGAAATGAAGATTACTATTTAATTTAATATTTAATTTTAAAATAAACTTAACTCACTTGAAACAATGCTATTTCTTATTTTTAAAATGCTACCCAGCAACAACAAAAGCGTTTGTAGATGAGAACATGTACAAGACACATCAGGGTTGTCTGATGTGAACATGCAAGAGCCTGCTGAATTTCAAAACAGAAAAGCATTTATCCTCATGCCCATAAGTATATGTCTAACAAAAGTGACTTAATCAAGTAGACATAAGGTCATCCTTCTAAAGGATAACTACACACATCACAATGTAACTATGCATTTAAGTTTAGGGAAAAATCCAAGTTAGAAAACTATCTCTTGAAAACAGACAAAAATATTAAAGTGGTATGGTTGGTATTTTCTTTTTTGTTAATTCTTTTTTTTGCAAATGGACTTTTTTATTTATCCATCTATTCATGCACCAATCTAGAAAGAATTTGATACAGTTATACAAATATTGATATACACAAATATAATAAGATTAAAGTACACAGACAAAAAATTGAAAAGAATATGAAATAGAAAGAGACCACTAAGGACAAAGATTTAGGACAGCACACAAAAGTACATGTCATAAAATATTACAGTTGCTGAAAATATGCTGTGGAAGCTCTGATCTTTCTAGTGACCAGAACAGGGGAAACACCATGATCTCTAACAATTATATTGTTTAGCATAGAGATACACATGTAATTCAGGAAAATCAATGTTTTTCCTAAAGTCTGAGTATCTTTCTTTTAATGATTAGTATTCTCTATTTCAAAAATGAAAATATTAAAAAAACTATCTCCTGAAACTGAAAAAAAAACAAAAAATACACGTTCTGTATTAAAAATATAATTAGTCTTTTTATATTTACAAAGGCAATCTAAACTGCTACCTTCCTCTACCTTCAAATGGTTCCTAATTATCTTTGCTTTTTTATATTCATTCTCATTTCTGCATATAATACATCCTTTACTTGTACCTTATAATCACATACAATATTCATGACACTTCCAAGCATTCATTTTTATTTTAGAGGTTAAATTGTTTATGATACTAAACTTACAAAAATCCATTATTTCAATTTACCATGTAAGACATAATTCATTACCCCATATAAATATTTAGAATGCATATAAAGATAGACATATAAGGACATTCTTCCCAGAATTATTTATATTAGTGAAAACTCAATCTCAATACCCAACAATAGGGATAATTTAAATTAACTGGGGCTAATTCTATAATATGAACTATAATACAGCCATTGAAAATAAATGCTTAGGAACAATATTTAGTAGCATAAAATAGTTGAGTTATACAAAACAATGTATATGGTATCATTTCAATCTTCTAAAGAAAAATAACATGTTTACAGGATACATAAAGAAAAGACTAAAAGACAACCCAATGATATTTTACCAGTGTTTTTATTTCATAGATGATTTTATTTCCTTCTTTACATACATCTATATTTTCCAAGTTTTCTTTAATAAAAATCCACGAATTATTTTATAATCACAAACACTACTTTAAAAGAAAGATGAAACTAAGATAATTCTCACACTGGGGCAACTCAGCATATACTTTTAAATATTTTAGGATGGATAAAAAATATGATCAAAAAATTTCATCAAAAATAGTCAGACTTGAGGACACAGGGAGTGGGAAGGGTAAGCTGGGACGAAGTGAGAGAGTGACACGGACATATATACACTACCAATTATAAACAGATAGCTAGTGGGAAGCAGCCACATAGCACAGGGAGATCAGCTGGGTGCTTTGTGACCACCTAGAGGGGTGGGATAGGGAGGGTGGGAGGGAGACGCAAGAGGGAGGAGATATGGGGATATATGTATACGTATAGCTGATTCACTTTGTTATAAAGCAGAAACTAACACACCATTTTAAAGCAATTATACTCTAATAAAGGAGTTTAAAAAAAAAGTCAGAAATGACTATGTAGCTACACAAAGAGTTATTTTAACCAAAATATACACTGGATATATTTTAAGATATGGTGTAAGTTGATGTTTACATGCAAACTTCTCAATGATGCCACAAATATTTTTACAGTATGCCAAAAAGAAAAACAAAAACATAAGGGGGTGGAAAAAAATAAAGCCACACACATTTAAAATTATGAATCTCAAATGCAATACACAATAGCTTTAAACGTTTTCTCTTTCAACACGTATGTGGGGAGCCTTGGTATGTTTACCCCTGACCCAAGATGTCATCATAAAGAATAAGGACATTATTTCACGAAACACCAAAAAAAAAATTCAAAAAGACACCAGGTCCTTTCAATTATTTTAAATATTCTATGGTAAGCAGTCTCAACAGTAAAAGGAAAAGGAAAAATAGTTGGTAATGACTTAGAATGACGTGAAAAACAATTAATGACAATTTTTTTAAAAGGAAAGAATTTCAGGGTTTCCCTGGTGGCGCAGTGGTTGAGAGGCCACCTGCCGATGCAGGGGACACGGGTTCGTGCCCCGGTCCAGGAAGATCCCACATGCCGCGGAGCGGCTGGGCCCGTGAGCCATGGCCGCTGAGCCTGCGCGTCCGGAGCCTGTGCTCCGCAACGGGAGAGGCCACAACAGTGAGAGGCCCGCGTACCGGAAAAAAAAAAAAGGAAAGAATTTCGAAACAAAAGTTCCACAGAAGGTGCATCTGAATGTAAGTATTACCCTCAAAAACGCTTTTTAGAGTGTAATTTCTTTTTATTTCAACAGGTTCTTCAAAATCACTAGCAGTGCACTAAGAAACAAAACACTGCATGCCTTAAATTGGAGCTATAAAACGACGGAATATTACTGAGATCAGCAGCAGTCATTCCACCAGACTGAAATTTAAAAGGGGGGGGGATGAATTGGGAGATTGGGATTGATACATATACTCTACTACATATAAACTAGATAACTGGGCTTCCCTGGTGGCGCAGTGGTTGAGAGTCCGCCTGCCGATGCAGGGGACACGGGTTCGTGCCCCGGTCTGGGAAGATCCCACATGCTGCGGAGCGGCTGGGCCCGTGAGCCATGGCCGCTGAGCCTGCGCGTCCGGAGCCTGTGCTCCGCAACGGGAGAGGCCACAACAGTGGGAGGCCTGCGTACCACAAAAAACAAAAAAACAAAAACAAAACAAAACTAGATAACTGATGAGAATCTACCCTATAGCACAGGGAACTCTACTCGGTGCTCTGTGGTGACCTGAATGGGAAGGAAATCTAAATAAAGGGGATATATGTATACATACAGCTGATTCACTTTGCTGTACAGCAGAAACTAACACAACACTGTAAAGCAACTATACTCCAATATCAATTAATTAAAATAAATGAATACTTTTTTTTTTTTTTTTTTTTTTTTTGCAGTACGCGGGCCTCTCACCGCTGTGGCCTCTCCCATTGCGGAGCACAGGCTCCGGACGCGCAGGCTCAGTGGCCATGGCTCACAGGGCCAGCCGCTCCACGGCACGTGGGATCCTCCCGGACCGGGGCACGAACCCATGTCCCCTGCATCGGCAGAAGGACTCTCAACCACTGCGCCACCAGGGAAGCCCTAAATGAATACTTTTTTTAAAAAAGAAATTTAAAAGAAAAAATAGCGCTTCCTCCTCTGTTATCAACAAAAATAAACTTATATGCTCATGATATTATATGGAATATCTGAGAAAAATATCATTGTCTTCTGTGATATTTTATAAATAGGATGGTAAGAAAACTATCATGTTGAAAATACCCAAATTGAAATTAAATTTCATAAATTCTTAGAAGCCTCCCATTAAAATGAAAGATAAAATTATTGAAATAAATTAATTAGAACCATTAATCTAAGTCCAATAATATTTTTCACAATTTGCCCATTTAAATAGTGCATTACCATTTACAAGTTACATACATATTCACTATTCTCATCTGACTTCGTAACAACCCTGTTTAAACAAAAATTAAACTAATATTCTTGACTTCCCTGGGTCATATAACTAGAAAATGGTTAAGGCAGATTAAGAACATAATTTTTCAGGTTCCTAATCTAATTGTCTTTCATCATACCACACAGATGACCAGTGTTTCATTGGTGTCATAAGCAAAAATAAAATAATGATGATTTTTAAATTTTCCAGAATAAAAATTTTTTTAAAGAAAATAATAAAGCAAATTAATGACTACTATTATACATGTGGAGTACACAGGTACCCAAAGACTACAAAATCTTCCTACTAATCCTGTAAAGCAGACACCTCCCAAGTAAGATGAAGAAACTGAGACTCAGGGAGGATAGGTATCTGCCCATTTTCACATAGCTGGTAAGGAGGATTTATATCCACATATTCTTGACTCCATAGCTTTTGCTTTTAACCAATAAACACCACTGTCTCTTTAATAATTCTATTTTCAAATGATCAAAGAAAGATAGTACATTGTGTCCTATAGCAGCTCTAGCATAGCTGAATTTATCAGATCAATTTAAAATAGTAGAAACAGTAAAAATAGTGAAATTAGAAAGATACATTATGAGGAACGTGAGATAAAGAGAGGATGAAGGGATTCACTGAGGTCAAAGATACTGCTTCTAAAACCTGCCATCCCCCCCAGGCTCTGATAATCAGGAATTGATAGGCCTGATAATGAGGAATTGATAGGCCCTGATAATCAGGAATTGATAGGCCTGATAATCAGGAATTGATAGTCAGGAGAGAGCCCCTCAGTGCAATCTGTCCAGCAGGCCTGGAGCCAGGACACACAAAACGGAAGACGGGCATCACAAAGTTGAAGACGACCCTGCCTTACTGGCATCAGCATTTTATATCCGTACCAATGACAACCTCTTCCTACCATGCAACCTTATTCTAACCAGAAAATTTACATTACACAAAATACAAAAATTGTTTAATAAATTAGATGCATCAGAAATATCTCGATCCTACCTCCTTCTCATGCATTCGAGACAATAACTGATCATCCTGGAGACTGCTGGATTTTCTCAGGCTGAATTTGGGAGTCATCTGTTGAATGAGGAAGAGTTATTCAATACTTTTTCAGGACTGGTTTATCAAAAAGTAAACTCTAAATTGGCTGAAGTCCATGCCAAAATAATACCCATATTGGAGAAAAATAGTGATTTATTCACTTCCAAGCGATAGGATTAATAGGACTATTATGCTTCATAATGTGGACTTGAATTATTTTCTCCAAATAACTTGAGGATTATTTTCTTTTAAAATATCTGACCGTAGGAAAAGTTCAATGCATTTCTCACCTACCAAAGTAACTGGGATAGGCTTCTGTCTCAGGTACCGAGGATTTTCTATCTGAAAATTTTAAAATAAAATAGACATTAATATTTGAGTTTTAATTAAACTATAATGAAAATGTTTCCCATATGTCTTAATATTTAGTATGTTTCTTAGAATGGGTATTGCATAATATATTTTTAGTGCCCCATGAACAAATAAAATATAAAGCATAAACTCCTTTGTGCCATAAATGCACCTGCATGGCCCTCTCACAGCCTAACCACCCAGCCTCATCCCCACTTCTCCTCACCTCACATTTCATCCCCCAGGACCCTGAATGACCTACATCACCAGAATACGGTAGGTCTTCCTGTGCCTCTCTACCTCTGTCTACCCCTCTAACCCCTATAAGTACCCTCCTATCATCCTTCTAGTCCCAATTTAATCGCTACACTCCCAGGCAGATTTGATGTATGAAACCTTAACTTTACCTCCATAATAAGAACTGGAATACAAAATTCCTTTGGGATTCCTCCTATATCTACCTTTCTATCCCCCAATATACCTTATGCTCCAAGGACACCGAACAAGTTGCATTACTTTGAAAGCACTACACTCTCTCCCATATCTGAGTCTTTGCAACCTGTGAAATCATTCTCCCAACTTCTTCATGTGGTTAACTTATTCCAGACTCTCAGTTCAGGAATGTCTCCACCAGGACATTTAGTTAACTTCCTACTACTGCAGCAGTACCCTGGAGGTTCATCTCCTTTTTTGTGATCTAATATCTATCTTCTGCAAAAGATTGTGGACTCTGAAAACAGACTATGCCTGTCTTGTAACACACCTATCCCGACATCCACCACAGGACCCAGTAGGTAGTGGGTGTCCCACAAATATTCAGTAAGAAGGAATAAAGGAAGGGAGAGAGGAAGGAAGGAAGAGAAGAAAGAAGGAAAGAAAAGAAGGAAGGAAGGGGCAAACTGCACCTGATCCCACCCTCTTATCATCTCCTGAAGTACGCTGTGTGTCTCTCATGGCTCTTCTGTTATATTTACGTGTTTATCAGTATGTCTCCACATCTGTCTTTAAGCTCAGTGAGTGCAAGGATGATGACTTCTCAATTTTGTATTCCTGGAACCTAGCATAATACTTAGCATGTAGCAGGTTTTCAATGAAATATTTATTGAATTAATGTACTACATGATCAATTAGTAACACTGATTGTTATCTCAATTATTTGATCCACAAATGAAGTGATAATTAAAAATCATTATCATGGAATTCCAATCTCTTAACATCATAAACTCACAATTTGCTACATGGATAACCTCAAAATGTACAAGAATATAAATGTAACACTAATTATGACTTCAACCTAGGATAGTGGTTCTTACCCTGAAGTAAACCATTAGCATCAACTGACAAACTTTTTCAAATATATATTACTGGGTTCCACTCCTCTAAAATCCCATTGTGTTTTCAAAAAGCTTCTCAAATGGTGTATTATAATTAATAATCATGGAAGATGAACAATCCATACCCAATTTGACAATGAAGTTCGGGGTAAAGAATCAATTAATCAAAGAATATAGCAGCAATGAAATTAAAAATAGAACTTAACCAAAAAATATTTTAATATAGGATGGATAAACAACAGGGTCCTACCGTACAGCACAGGGAACTATATTCAGTATCCTTTAATAAACCACAATGGAAAAGAATATGAAAAAGAATATATATATGTATAACTGAGTCACTTTGCTGTATAGCAGAAATTAACACAACATTGTAAATCAACTATACTTCAATAAAATTCAAAAAAAATTTTAAGCCTCTATAGCTACAGATAGGATCTGAAGAATAACTATATTTCTGCACCTAGATTAGAAGAAATTTACAAAATAATTTCTTTCACCTGGAGGCTGGTTCTCATAAAGTAATGGCAACTGCCTGAATCTAAATTTCTCTCCCCATCCTCCAAAAATCCATACAGATGAACAAAGAGAGCATTTATTTTTATTCATACCCATCACCCATGCCTACATCACAACAAGGAGAAAGAGATCACAAAAAATTCGAATAACATGTAAGTGGCCAAAGAAAGATCACAAATCAGCAGAATTAGATTCTAAGCCAAACCTGAGTGATAATATGGAAAAAAAGCAAGTCCTGAGGGTCCTACTAGTGGTGGGACATAAATGTCATCAAATATTGACCTGTAGAAGGAAAGTCGCTTAAGTGGGTCAGACAAAAAGCCTGAGAGATGAGAGTGCTGGAGACAGAGAAGTCAAAGAGGGTCACGGGGTGTGGGCCAGAGAAGGCAGTCTTAGGAAGCAAGCACTTCTGCAGTAGAGGAAGGGCCCTGGAAGGAAGGCTGTCCATGAGGAAAAAAGAAAAAGGGGCTACAGAAAAGGGCCCTACGGAAACAAGAAGAAATCAAGGAATCTGAAGACAAGCCAAAATGACAGCCACAGAAGGCACCATCTACTAAAGATACTGCAGTTCAGTGGATCAGGAGAAGGGAGCCTTCCTGAACTAAGAAATAAAGTAAGCTACCCAAGCCACCACTTTCATATGCTCGCTGGCTATTGCTTGTTCAGAAAAACCTAATAGAAATAATCATGAACAGAAAAAAGAATCTGATGTCCATAAAAGCTTATTATAAAAAAAAAAAAGAACATCAAAATCAAAACCTGTCAGCAGAAGGAATCACTTTTTTAAAAATCCATGAAACAGAAGAAAACTGTCATACAGCCCCGCTTTTGACTCCCCTGTCTGCAGTGCTCTGATTCATCAGGCTTTTTTGGACAGCCCACTTAAGGTAGGCCACTCTCCTGCAGGTCAATATTTGATGATATTTACATTCCACGACCACTAGAACAATATATATTCAAGTACAACTTTTAAATAATTTCAGGAAGTTCATAAAGAACACAACAAATAAAGACAAAAAATAGAAAGATGTTAAGTAGAGGCTGACCAAATAAGAGCTTGGCAAAGTTGCCGGATGCCAATATGTAAAAGTCAGCTGCATTTCTATAAATTAGCAAAAATCATCTAGGAAAAAAGATGATTTTACAAAGACATCATTTATAATCATAAAACAATATATAATTCCCAAAAATAAATCTAAGAAAACATTCATAAACCCTTTATGGAGAAAATAATTAAGCTTTTTCTGAAAGACATTAAGACTGAAATAAAAAGAGTGTGAAACCATGTTTTTGGATAGCCTCAATATTATAAAAATGTCAATTCCCCTTAACTAGATCTAGTGACTAAATTTATCCAAACCAAAATCTCAATAGGGTTTTTGGAAAATTTAATAAGCTCACTATAAAATGTATATAAATAAATAAAGGGACAAGGATAGCCAAGACATGCCTGAAGAAAAAAAATCAAGGTGGGTTGCCTTACAAGACATAATAAAACTATAGTAATGAAAATAACTCCAAGGAACTAACTGGAAAGTACCAGAAACTCAAATATATATAAGAATATGATTCATGAAAGATATACCACAGCAAATTATTGAGAAAATAAGGATGTGTTCAATAAGAGGAAGAAAATAAGAGCAGATCCCTTCCTCACACCATGTATAATAAATTCCCAAAGGATTAAATACTTATAATTAAAAGCAGAACTATGAAAACTTTCAGAAGACAACTGAGAAGAATGACTTCATGGCCTTGGAGTAGAGAAAATTTCTTTAAACAACACATAAAAAAAGCATAAACAAAAAAGAAATAATAAATTTGACCACTTTAAGTAAGAACTTCTCTCTAAAAAAAATATTATAAATAAATTGAAAAAGGCAAGCCGTAAACTGGATGGAGATATTTGCACAAATAATTAGTCTACACAATGTGTAAAGAAGTTCTTTTAAAATAAAAGAAAGGGGGGCTTCCCTGGTGGCACAGTGGTTGAGAGTCCGCCTGCCGATGCAGGGGACATGGGTTCGTGCCCCGGTCTGGGAAGATCCCACATGCCGCGGAGCGGCTGGGCCAGTGAGCCATGGCCGCTGAGCCTGCACGTCCGGAGCCTGTGCTCCGCAATGGGAGAGGCCACAAGAGTGAGAGGCCCGCAAACCGCAATAAATAAATAAATTAATTAATTAAATAAAATAAAAGAAAGAACAACAGCCCATTTGAAAAAAAAAACAAATGGGAAAAACTTGAGATACATTTCACTGATGAGGAAATCTGAATAACATAAACATGAAAATATGCTCAATCTGTTTAGAAATATGAAAAATGTAAAGTAATACCACAAAGAGATGGTATTTTACAGCCACTAGATTGGCATACATTAAAAATTTGACAATAAAAGTGTTCCAGATGTGGAGCACTACTGTTGGGTGTATGAATTAGTGCATTTACTTTGGGAAACATTTATTAAGTAAAGATAATAATAAAATCTACTTAAATATCATACCAGAGAAAGAGGCATAGCCTTTAGTAAATAACACTGTACTATATATACACAACTTTTTGAAAAGAAGAGGCAGCAAATTTCCAGCAGGTAGCAAAGTACACTCAATAAATATTTATTGTCTGAAGGTATATATATGAAAAGTAAGTAACCATTCTCTATTTTTGGAATGGAGAAAACCAGCATAGAAAGTAAGTCCTTCAAAGACACATGCATATAAAACCCTAATTCATAAAGTAGAATTAAATATAAGGGGGAAAATAAAGGAAGAGGGAAACAGAGAATTCCCAAAGATGCTCAAGCTCTAATTAAGCTTAAAATTTAAAACCAAAAGCCAAGAAAACCATCTGTGACTTATTTTTACCCGGCTCTACATTTATAAGCAGGGTACAAAATATTGGTTTAGCTAATTACAATGTAGCCTCTCAACTATGCAAAAATAACTCCTATTTCATCCTCTTCATCTTTAAAAGCCATTAAATACAGAAATTAAGGACACATCCTGTTATCACAAATTTCCTCTCTCAAGTTGACCAAAGAAAAAGTCTATTCTAATATTTAAAAGCAAGAATGAACACTGTAAACAAGTATAAATCTCCTGTTGTTGTTACTCATTTACAATACATTGAGTCTGTCTCACACCCACTTTTAAAATATAATGAGAGGGCTTCCCTGGTGGCGCAGCGGTTGGGAGTCCGCCTGTCGAGGAAGGGGGCGCGGGTTTGTGCCCCGGTCCGGGAGGATCCCGCGTGCCGCGGAGCGGCTGGGCCCGTGGGCCATGGCCGCTGGTCCTGCGCGTCCGGAGCCTGTGCTCCGCGGCGGGAGGGGCCACAGCGGTGAGAGGCCCGCGTACCGCAAAAAAAAAAAAAAAATGTAATGAGAACTATTCATAGTAGACCATGTTCTCTAGTCTATTTGAGGGAAATAAGCAATCTATTTTCTGATTTTATAACAGCAGCCAGACGTGCTTTGAAGTTAAATGTTCCCACTTTGTAATCCACAAGTAACATGGACTTGCAGCAATCTGTAAAGTCTTAACATTTACCTTCTTCATGCTCTCTTAGAAGACTTCTTGTTCTCTCATAATACCTCAAGAAAGAATACCACAATAAGGAATGTCCAAAATGGAAGATAAAAAGAACTTATGTGAAACATTAAAGTCTAACAAAATATTATACAGAAAACAAAGCCAAAAAAATGTAGTTCCAATAGCATGAATAAATCACGTGACAGAACATTTCTTGTTTGAAAAACAGTCACAATAAAATAAATAATAATTTAAACTAGACATAAATACAAATATCTGAATGCTCTCTAATGAAAACTGGCTTTTAACTTTTTATTTTGTTAAGTTTTTTAGCAGAATTGTTCGGTTACAAAGAGTTCTGACGGTTTGTTTCTTCAGATTATTCAGGACTTGGTCAAACTGACCTCCTTATAGACTAACTAATGTTGATCAAATAGAGATGCTCCAAGGTTCCAGAAAAATAGAAAGACACTTTATCTGATATTTTAGCTGTCTTAGGGGAAAGGACATTCTCGGGCAATATATTACTAGCAGCAAAACTAGAATAAGCGTTTTTAAGTCACAGCATCCGTCAGAAGAACTGCCAAAACTCTTTCTATAGCATAAAATAAATTCAGACATCAATGTCAAATCAATTATGCTCCAAAATAATGTTTTTAAGTCAATATTTTAGAACTTGAAAAATGTTTTCCACAGAAAAAATACTACAAATGAAGGTTCATTCGTTGGTTTACTCACATTTCAACAAACATTTAATGAGCACAAATGAAATACAGATATAGACATCAATCACTGCCACAAGGAAAAGCAAATAAGCCAAAGGAACAGAATGGAAACACACATGTACTGTCACCTGATTTATGAGACAAGTAACACTGCAGCGCAGCAGGAAAAGAAGTCTTTGCAATAAATGGGAGTGTCACCTGGATACTTATAAGGGACAAAAACAAATCTTAACTTCCTATCTTACAACATATACTACAATCGGCCCCAGATAGCATGTAAATCTAAATAGAAAAAGTGAAACAATAGAGTTGTTAGAAGAAAACATAGGAGAACATCGTCAGGAACTCAAGATAGTCAAAGACTTTAAACAGGACAGAAAAAGCATTTTTTCATGAGATGAAAATGTGAAAATGAACAGCATTAAAAATTTAAATTTCTGTTCATCAAAGACACCAGTAAGAGAATGAAGGAAAGCAACAAAGTGGAAGAAAATATTTACAGTACTATATTCCAAAAGTAGTCATCCAGAACAGATACAAAGCTCTTACATATTCAGAAGAAAAAGGCAGACAACCCAAAAGGAAAACTGGCAAAGTCTTCAGTAAACACTTAACTCTGAGAAGCTACCCAAACTGTCAGTCAACATACTATAAGGCATCTAGGGCTTCCCTGGTGGCGCAGTGGTTGAGAGTCCGCCTGCCGATGCAGGGGACACGGGTTCGTGCTCTGGTCCGGGAGGATCCCCATGCCACGGACCGGCTGGGCCCGTGAGCCATGGCCGCTGAGCCTGCGCGTCCGGAGCCTGTGCTCCGCAACGGGAGAGGCCACAGCAGTGAGAGGCCCGCGTACCGCAAAAAAAAAAAAGGCATCTAACTCTATCAGTCATCAGGAAAATACATATTAAAAGCACACTTCGCAATGTCACTAACCACTGTCAAGAACGGCTAAGTTTTATAATTAAAAGAAAAACTGACAACACCAAGTATGGAAGCGAAAGGAGAGGGGCAGGAACCGGTCCACGCCGCATTCCGATGAGGGTGCAGACTGGCACAATCACTTTAGAAAACTGTCTGGCAGCATCTCCCGTACCCATTAGCTTTGAGCTCCGTGGCTTCCAACTAGTCCACTTTATTTACCCCAGGACTCCGAGGTTCGGCAGCGTGGGCGCTCCTCTCACCCGGACTCGCCCACGTGTCCGCTCAGCCGGGGAGACAGATGTGCCCGGTGACTGAGCACAGTTCTGGACAGGCCCCGGCAGGGCGACCACAGGGAAGACAGCCAGGGGTCCCTCACTCCTTACACGGGGGGTTCGGGGGCGTCCCCAGCTGTCGAGGGCTTGCAGGTGCCCCCCAGCCCTGGACAGTAAGTTCTTCCCCATGGGCTCTGCCCTCAGTGGGGCCGCCGGACTAGGGTAGGGGTGCTGTCCGCCCTCGGGAGCTCCCCGCGGGATCGGGGGGGGGGGCCTCACTCCTGCTGACCTCCCCCGCTCCATCCTCCGCCGGGTCCCATTTCCTCCACTGCCTGTCCTGGGAGATCTCCCGCACAAATTCTGAAGAGACCTGACCTAAGGGGGTCACCTAAAGCGTCCCCACTGTTAGTTCGCTCCTGATGGGAGCGAGGCTCAGCCAGCACCTAGGCCCCGGGTGGGAACGGGTGGGGAGCTGGTGACCCGATGGAAGGCCTGGGAGAGCCCTCCCCCTCCAGGTCCCCCAGCCGTGTTCAGGAAAAAAGAAAAAAATTTTACATAAAGACAGTCATGCATGAAATATATGTTAACAAAGCAAGAAAGCTTCCCAAAAGCTAAAGGTTAAAAAGGTTAAAGAGTAATTAAAAAGTAATACAGGAGGAATTGTATCATTTAATTGCTAGCTTTACCAAGTAAAGTTCTACTTGAATTATGCATTCCTAGGGAAAATATTAACACACTCCTAGGAAAAGAAAGAATATAATTGGGGGAGAAATATATTTTTTCAACAGTAACTAGAAAATTAAAAGTCTAGAACATCTAATGAATCAGAAAGTAGGCCCTGACAGGCATGCCAGCAATATAAAACATGTGCCCTTAGTACAGAGCACAAAATTCACTAGCTATAAACTGATCATTCAGAGGAAGAAAGAAACAAAAGTGCATTGCACATTCTCATACAAAACTAAAATCAAAGCAAAATCGAAGCTTTTGAATACACTGGGTATTTAAATTATTCTACTGTGATCAAGAGATATAGTTCAACCTGATTAATGCATATGCGTTATAAATATATAAAAATGCAAGACTTTCATATTTTTCACTGTTAGTGCATTCTTTGAACAATAAAAATGTGAAACAAAACCCCAGGCAGTCCTAGTTTTAGGGCATTACCTCAAAATATTTTAGATGTCTTATCTTAATTTTATCATATGAATGAAAATTTTAATCCTCTGAACAGTTAAATAATTGTGAAAAGTACTCTATGTGCTAAGAAATGTACATCAGAAGCTTCAAATGGCTAAGGGCAAAGCCAAGTTTAAAAGGATAGCCCAAAATTGTATTTTTCACTTTGATACTGCTTTCTGGCAAACAGAATGGGTCTTCCTGAGGGATTCCTGTGCTCCTCTCCCACACCAGTAACTCAGCACTCCCCTCCAGTGGCAGCTTCCCCTACCCCTTCAACTGTGAAAACGGTCTTCTTTTGACCTCTTATAGCCCTCTCACTATCAATTCTTTCTTCTCTTTCATTAGCATACTCCCCAAATGCCTGGGAGATTCACACTGCTTTAAATCCTTCCGGGTCCCCTCCCCTCTAACTGTGGCCACTGCGCAGCCAGCCCCCTCAGTCTGAAGTCTCTGAAGACTAGATCTGTCCCAGGCCCTGGATACAGCCACCACCTAGAGCAGTGCAGCTGCAAATGAAGACGCCAGCCCTGGAGACTCACTCGTGGAGCTGAAAACCTTGAACTCTCCAATTAACCTTACCGCCTCTCTTAACCCTACCAGTCTAGAATGACACGTTGAAACCCCTGAAATGCTTTCCCCATCGGACAATCAATTAACTGACAGAGAGACAACCTTCCCACTTTCCTGCAACCAAACCTTCAGGCGCCCTCCTATTCAGCCCACCAATCAGCCACTAAGCATTCTTCATTCTCTTTGAAATTTGTTTCTTTCCTATCCTTTCCATCTTCACAGAAATCACACCACTGTGGAGTCCACCACAGACACCTAAAGGAAGGTTGGCTCCCTTTCTCCGTGTCTATGCACACCCACTGTGACCTTCTTAATACCACCTAGTCACATGTCCTAAAGCACTGCTTTCATTGAAGATCGGTATTAGTATGGGGTTTCCCTGGTGGTGCAGGGGTTAAGAATCCACCTGCCAATGCAGGGGACACGGGTTCGGGCCTTGGTCCGGGAAGATCCCACATGCCGCGGAGCAACTAAGCCCGTGTGCCACAACAACTGAGCCTGTGCTCTAGAGCCCGCGAGCCACAACTACTGAGCCCGCGTGCCACAACTACTGAAGCCTGTGCGCCTAGAGCCTGTGCTCCCAACAAGAGAAGCCACTGCAATGAGATGAGAAGCCCACACACCGCAATGAAGAGTAGCCCCCGCTCACCGCAACTAGAGGAAGCCTGCCCGCAGCAACAAAGACACAACCCAGCCAAAAATAAATAAATAAATTTATTTTTAAAAAAAGAACATTACTAGTAGGAAGGGTTTTAGGTTTTTTTTAAAAAAAATAACAACACCTGATGTCAGTGAAGAAGTAAGAAACAGACAGTTCTATATACTTCTGGTTGGAGAACAAATTGGTATACACCTTCTGGAGGGCAAGGTACCAGGACCTAACGTAACCTAAGAAAGCAACCAAACAGGTATAAAAGGACTCTTTTATGGAATTTTATTGCAGTATTACTTATATTAGCAAATCACTGGGAGCAACCTACATGTCCAAAAATGTCAGAATGTTTAAATAGGTTATGAACTATCTACCCAAAAGAATAATTAGTGCTACCATTAATATTCATGCTAAGAGAACTATTATTAACTCATACCAAATTTAAAACAGCACATAATAAAATAGTAATTATAATATGACCCCAATTTTGTTTAAATCTTAATTTTATAAATACACACAGAAAAAAATGAGGGAAAGATATATTTAACAAAACGTTAATACAAATTTTATTCATCTGACTTTATGTTTTTCAAATTTTTCAAGTTACAAATTATTTTGATAATAATAAAGTGGGATTAAAAAAATTGATCAAACCCCTTTTCACTTCCTGAAAGCATTTAAACAGCATATATGTAAAGTGGAATGTGGAGGGGAAAAAAAATTAATCTCACTACTGCCTAAAATTTAAAAGCTAAACTTCTCAGTTTAGTATTCAAAGCTCCAATACAACCCAGCCTGATGGCACTGCCCTCTAACCATACCTGAGTCCCGGTCAACGGTCACACCTTTCTTCACGCCTCTTTCTGCCTCTAGCTCCTGCCCCCTCCTCCCTATCCACCCAGAAACATTCACAGCCGGCCTCTGAACATGATAACCACTGTCCACGATGGCAGCTCATCCTGAGGTCTCCTGGAGAATTTTTTTAACCCAACTGACCTTGCTTCTCCAAGTCCTCCTCCTCTCCCCTCCACTTCAGGATTCTACTTTCTATGTAACTCATTTTGCTTATATAGTTGGATCATACACTATCTTAAAGTTTATTTAACTGTTCCATGTGTATATCTCTTATTTCACCAACAAGGAAGTCAGCTTGTCAAGGGCAGGGACCATTCATGCTTCTTTGGAACGTTATTTCTCTTTCCTGTTCCCCAAGTCCTTCCCAGTGCTCACACAGTACTAAATGTCTAACAGCCAGTAATAGTCATTGTTTAGAATTAAATGAGTGAAGATGTTTTCCAAATACAACATGATTCTGCCACATCAACATGCATACATGAAACAAATACTTTTTTACCCCAAGATTCCAACTATTAAGGCGAGCTTCGATGTCACTGTCATCCAGAGAAAGAGCAGATTTCTTCGAATGAATTTCCTGAAATACAAAAGAGAAAAAGAAAAACAGGATGAAAAAAAAGACAGGATGGAGGGAAGAAACAAAAGAGGAAAGGAAGGAGGGAAAGAAGGGACTGAAAGAAGGCAGGAAAGAAGGGCAGAGGAGAGGGAGGGAGGGAGGGAGAAAACAGGACAAAATATATGTCATTCAGAGTAATAAGAGTTTTGTGTGCCTTTTTTAGTAATGCTATACTACCCTCAGAGGAAAGGATTATGTTACAACTGAGTTAGTTCTCAATTCTAAGTAATGACTGTTTATTACAGCTGCTTAAGGCTATGAGAGGCCTTAACAATATATTCACACAGCAACTAGATTTCAAAAAAAAAATCAAAAGAATATTTTAAAAAATAATCCAGACTCTTCTCTTTAAGTTCTTTCACAAAAAGTTTTAATTGTGATATACCACAGTACCTTTAAAGGGGGGTAGGGAAACACTTGAAAAAATGAATTATTTACTCTCATTAAAATTAGTTAACAGGAAAGTTTGTATTGCTGTCCAAGAAGCTCTTTGTTCTTAAATTAATTCTCGTTCATACACTGTACATAAAGAGAAATAAGCTTTGGATTCACATCATGAAAACATAATTATTTATTATGAAAAAGTAATTCTTTACTTCTTAAAAAAATTAAGAGACTTCCCTGGTGGCGCAGTGGTTAAGAATCTGCCTGCCAATGCAGGGGACGTGGGTTTGAGCCCTGGTCCGGGAAGATCCCACATGTCGCGGAGCAGCTAAGCCTGTGTGCCACAACTACTGAGCTTGCGCTCTAGAGCCTGCGAGCCACAACTACTGAGCCTGCGCACCTAGAGCCCATGCTCCGCAACAAGAGAAGCCACCACAATGAGAAGCCTGCGCATCGCAACAAAGAGTAGCCCCTGCTCGCCACAACTAGAGAAAGCCCGCACGCAGCAACGAAGACCCAACACACAAAAATAAATAAGTAAAAATAAATAAATTTATAAAAAAATAAAATAAAATTCCATGCTCTTTTCCCTCCCGTATAATTTATTATATTACAAACTTATCAAACAAGATTAAATTATCATTAACTGAGGACAGCCAAAGATCTGTACCCAGAAATGGACAATGATCTGAAAGCCCTAAAAACTTAGAAAGGTAAGTCTGTAAAATAATAATGTATATCCTACAGTACAGCCTAAATATTTTATTTTATTTAAATTTAAATTTAATTTGTTGGTACAGCATTTTCATGCTTTTAGAAAACCTCACTACTAACAAATAAATCTATTTATCTATGGTCATTTAAATTATCTGAAGTGATGAAAAATACATTAAAATGTTCTTCAGACACAGATGTAGAGAACAAACGTATGGACACCAAGGGGGGAAAGCCGTGGCAGGGTGGGGATAGTGGTGTGCTGAATTGGGCAATTGGGATTGACATGTATACACTGATGTGTATAAAACTGATGACTAATAAGAACCTGCTGTATAAAAAAAATTAATAAAATTTAAAAGAAAAAAAGATGTTCTTCATATTTTACTGATCTCCAGATTTCTATTGAAGAAGATGTTGGGTTTATTAATATACACTATATTAAAATTCATTATTGCCTCTACTGTTGGTCCCTTGCTTTTTGAATGTTTGTGTGTGTGTGTGTGAATGAGAATGTCTTTTAAAATGTACCTTCCTTATTTATTTTGAGTAAATATAATGATTGATAATAAATTCACAAATATCTAAAATGTGCTGCTCTTTATATTAAGATATTTATGAAAGTTGCAAACTGGAACTCTCCATCACTGGAGAAAATGGAAGGAGTTATGTTCAGAGCAAATGTGCTAAAACAGTCATGTTTCACATTCGACTTGCTTGTAACTAAAAGTCTCATCACCCAAGACAAGCAGAGTTATGCTGTAGGAAGCAGGCAGAGCCCTTCTCTTTATCAAGCTGACTGGAATGCTCATTAGCTCCATGGTCAAACCAAATCTACATTAAGTAGTTAAATGCAAGAGAAGTATTCATATTTCAAGATAGGAACAGTTCACCTTCATCAGGAAGGCAGTGTTCCCTACTTCACTACAAACTAATCCCAATTTCTTAAGTTTATGACCATTGTGTGTCTAATCATTTTTAGACATATACTGAGTAAAAGGGGAAAAGTAACTAAAAAACAAACCTTTCAAAGTTATTCTTCAATGCACAGGAAAAATGATAGACTGATTAACACAATGCCTCAGAATCTTTGAGAAAGCAGAAGGAATGCTATGGAATATACCAAATACACCACTTTCTTTGAAACCAGGATATTCATCAAAACCTTCAGACTTTATTGTTTGTAAGTAATCGCTGGAATTTAACAATATGAAACTAAAATATGTGGAGGGCTTCCCTGGTGGCGCAGTGGTTGTGAGTCTGCCTGCCGATGCAGGGGACACGGGTTCGTGCCCCCGTCCAGGAGGATCCCACATGCCGCGGAACGGCTGGGCCCGTGAGCCATGGCCGCTGAGCCTGCACGTCCGGAGCCTGTGCTCCGCGACGTGAGAGGCCCACGTACCGCAAAAAATATAAATAAATAAATAAATAAATAAATAAAAGTATGTGGAGTTTTTTTGTGTGTGTGCGGTACGCGGGCCTCTCACCATTGTGGCCTCTCCCGTCGCGGAGCACGGGCTCCGGACGCGCAGGCTCAGCGGCCATGGCTCACGGGCCCAGCTGCTCCGCGGCATGTGGGATCCTCCCAGGCCAGGGCACGAACCCGTGTCCCCTGCATCGGCAGGCGAACTCACAACCACTGCGCCACCAGGGAAGCCCTATGTGGAGATATTTTAAAACAAGAAGCAAACAAACAAAAAAACAAAAGTAGAATATGATCTTACACAACTCCTTGGGGTAATAATCTGCCCATCTTCTCTGTAGGTTGGACTCATAGACTGTGATCTGGTTTGGAGCTTTGCAATGCATTGTTCCCTATTAAGAGACCAAAACAGTCACAGTCAGAATTGGGGGAATTCAGAGGACACAGGGGTATTCAAATCTAGGATTACAATATTTTTTTTTTTTTGGAAATGAGATGACTGTTTATATTAACAATGACGTTTCAATAGCAAAGAAAAAAGAAACACGAATAATAACCTGTATTTATTAAACTATAAATAAAATGTCACCTAAATGCCACATGCTTGCTTACAAACAAATGCTATTGTTAAGTGGGACTACAATAAACCACATGTATTTCCCCTTTTCCTACGCGTAGGAAGAGAAAAATTGAAGCATACATTCTCAGAGAAGATAATTGTTTTAAAAGGTTAGCAAGTTTTGTTGGATTCATGTTTCACATCATGATGAAGTCTTAAAATATATAAAATCCAAAACTTTCACATAGCTGAAAGTCTGAATTAATTTGAAGCCATCTCAGAAACCACAGATAAATCAAAGTCCTAAATTTAAAAATATGCCATGTTAATTTAGGTAAAACATAAGTAGAGCATAAATAGGAAAATAGTTTAAGCTTCCAGATGAATTAGAAAAAGATTTTTCTCCAATATAAAATATAGTACAAAAAATGCCATTCTCAATATTCTACTTTAGCCTAGAGTCTCCCATATATTTTTTTCTTTTTTAAAAAAGAGCTCTATTGAGGTATAACTGACATACAAAGAACTGAACATATTTATTGTGTGCAATTTGATGAGTTTGAACATACGCAAACACCTGTGATACCATCACCACAATCAAGGTAACAGACATATCCAATACTTCCCAGAGTTTCCCTGTGACCCTTTGTTTTTGTTTTGTTTTAAGAACACTTAATATAAGGTCTATCCTTCTAACAAATTTTGAAGAGCACAATACGATATTGTTAACTAGGCAGTATGCTGAAGATATGGAAACAACCCAAGCATCCATTAACAGAGAAATGGATAGAGCAAAAGTGGTATACACATACAATATGATATTGTTAACTCTTTAACTGGATTATGTGGATGGCACTTGGTGCAGTCATCTTCCTGTACTGCCATATTTTTATATTACCAGGGATAATGGATAAATTACTTTATCCATTATCCTAGGGAATCTAGTTTCCTAAGAAAATATTTGACTTCCCTTCATGTCCACTTCTCTCCCATATATTTCTATTCGAGCTACTTCAATGGAAGTTCCGTGATTACAAATATCTATTCTCTGAATGGTTACTTCAAGAGACACAAAATGAAAACTAACCATTATTTAATTAATTAAAGCCACTGACTTTCAACCACTAGCCATATCAGGATTTCCTTCACAAGTTGTGGGTCATACTAAGTATTCTCAAAAGACAGAACAGTAGTTCAAAAAGACAAGATTAAAATTAAGGTGTTTTTTGGTAGTTAACACTGACAGAATAACATTCCTTAGACTAGTTACTAAGTAATTTAGAATGTCTGAAAAAGTTGTTTTAAAGAGAGCTGTGGATTTTTTTTATACCCCTACTCAGTAGTCCAGATATCCAAATACTTAAAAATAAATGAGAAAAGGAGATAAAGTAATATTTTGAGAATAATCTCATCAGCCAGTGTGCTTGAGCTGATATAAAGCATTTAAAACTTAGTATGTGGGAAGAGACACCCTGATATATCATACTAAGTAGTGGCCTGTTCTTCTTTAAGAATAGATTAAACAATCATAAAAGGAGCGATACTTAAAAATTGAAAAATGCTTAAATATTAAAAGTAATTCTCATAGAAAATATTAATAAAAAAGAGGACTGAAACATTTATCTATTTATTATACAGGGTGCATACATAAAACAACACATCCTTTTAAGTCACATGTAGCTGTCTTCTGTACCGATCCTACCTCCTTCCATTCTCAGTAAATTTTCAAAATGAGTTATTGAACCTATGTCCTATCCTGCCATGGTCTTTCCAATCGACTCCAATCTGACTTCCACACATCCTGAAAAGTCAGCATTGATCTCCTAGATGCTCAAGCAAATGAGCCATGATCTGTTCTTACCTTGGCTGCTCTCACTAAAACATGAGGGGTGGTGCTTTAAAGATGCCACATTTATTGGCTCCACAGAACCATTCTTTCCCGGTTCCTATCCGGTCCTTTAGAAATCTCCTTCTCAGCTTTTTCACTAGCTTTTCTTTCTCTGCCCATCTCATACATGCTATAATCCCTGGGGTTCTGTGTCTAACCATATTTATTTTCCTTTTATGTGCTTTCCCTGGTCAATCCAATATACTATTAGTTTTTCCAATAATAAGGAGAAGCTCTGATTACCAATCTACATCTCCAGCCCAAACTGCTCTCTTGGCCTCCAACCCCATTGCAAATACAAACTGAAGAGCCCTACCTCCAATTCAACATGCCCAAAACTAAATTCATTCTATTTCCCCTGAAACATGCTCCAGTGCAGGCCAAGTAAAGCAGAGGCATTGCTGAACTCAGCTTCTTGTGAAGGCAGTTGAGCCAACTAAAGAAGGAGGTCAGTATCATTGCTAAAATCCAGCTGGCACAAGAAGCACAGGGCATTAAGCACAGAAGTTTCATCTCTTGCCACTGATAATGGCTCCAGCTGGAAACACAATTAACTGGAACTCTAAGGAGGCACAAAGACGGCTCAGATTCGCAGTGATGGGGCTGGAGGTCAGGGTGAACAGGGAGACAGAGGGCAGGGGGCAAGGCTTAACCCTGTGTTATCCTTTAGGAAGAACAGCAGGTGCTGCCTGCCACAGAGGACAAATAGCACGCCATGATGCTTATAAAGACAGCCTACAGTTGGTATGGGGGAAACGATTACAGCGAGGTCAGGACTATGGAGCTTGTGCCAGTGAGGAGGAGGGACTGCAGCTCATTCACGTGTGGGTGCCAAGCTAGCCCAGAAAGCAGGGTCTCAGTGTATGAGAAAGATTCCCTGATGGGCACGTGCCTTCTTCCTCCTCCTGAGGAGTAAAACTAGAGGAAATGTAAGTTTTTCCCTTTCACTTTTTCCTGATGCTAAAATATTTCAATGACAATCCAGAAACATTTTCCCAGCATCTTTGCTGATTCCAAATACTACAGAAACATAGACTTGTCACTATGAAAATAAAGAGATAAGTAATGAGACATATAATAAGCTTTAAAAGCCTAAAAAAAGACTGACTGAATTTCTTCCTGCGAAAGAAATTTATACATATGGAAAATTTCTAAAATGTCTTTTTAATTTGTGTCCTCAATGTGATTCAAGTAGACATTTCAGATATAAAAAGGAAATAAACAATCTGTGATCATAAAAAATGTGCTTAAAAATGAAAAACTTGATTACCAAATTTTAAAACCACAATGTAAAAAGAGAATGGCAGATAAAATATAGCATAAAATCAAATCAGCGAATTAGAAAACTACTTCAAGAAATATTCTGAGAACACACAAAAAAGTTAAGGGATGAATATAATAAATAAAAATGCAACAGATAAGGGAGATAAATTCAAAATCTCTCACATCAAAATAATATGAATTCCAGAAGGCATAAATAAAACAGAAACTGGGAAATTAATAATTAAAGAAATAGTAGTGACAATGCCAGTCAAGACTGCATTGGAGAAAAACCTAAAGGAATAACCGAGAACATCTCTTTTGCTCGGACAGAAATGCAATGCCCAAAAAAAACCCCAAAAATGTAATGCCATGCTATTGTCAAAAAGACCACAAATAAATGTTGGTGAGGATATGGAAAAAAGGAAAACCTAGCACCCTGTTAGTGGGTATGTAAATTGGTGGAGCCACTATGGAAAACAGTAAGGATGGTCCTCAAAAAACTAAAAATAGAACTACCATATGATCCAGCAATTCCACTCCTGGGTATATATGCAAAGAAAACGAAAACACTAATTCAAAAAGATACATGCACCCCAATGTTCACAGCAGCACTATTTACAGTAGCCAAGACATGGAAGCAACCTAGGTGTCCATCAACAGATGAATGGATGAAGGTATGGTACATATGTACAATGGAATACTACTCAGCCGTAAAAAGGAATAAAATTTTGCCCTTTGCAACAACATGGATGGACCTAAAATGTATTATGCTAAATGAAATAAGTCAGACAGAGAAAAGCAAACACTGAATGTTATCATTTATATGTGAAATCTAAAAAATAAAGCAAATAAATATAACAAAACAGAAACAGACTCACAAGCTAATTGTTACCAGTAGCAAGAGGGGTGGGGGGAGGGACAAGGTAGGAGGAGGGGATTAAGAGGTACAAACTACTATGTATAAAATAAATAAGATACAAGGATATATTGTACAGCACAGGGAATACAGCCAATATTTTATAATAACTTTAAATGGAATATAATCTATAAAAATACCGAATCACTAGTAATATGCCTGAAATTAATATAATATCATAAATCAACTATACTTTAATTTTTTAAAATGTAATGTCATAAAAAGGACAGGAACTGAAGGTCTGCCAGGCTCTGGTTTCGGAGACAGCTAGAAAGAGCAGGAAGTATGACTCTGGACAAGTAGGAGAGAATCAAAGTTCCTCTAAGTAGAAGGACAAAGTCAAACTCATCAAGAAACCAGAAGCAGGGATGGAGTTCCTTGTTCTTGAGAAGAAGCTGAAAATCAGTGCTGGTGACCAGTTCGGAAAGCTCTGGCTTATAAGAAGCTTTGTGCCCGGGAAAGGCAAGGAACACAGACATGGTCTCAAAGCCAAGGAACTAGACTCGTCGTATGAAAGGACAGAGTTCAAAGTGAAAAGAGGGGGACTTCCCTGGTGGCACAGTGGTGAAGAATCCGCCTGCCAATGCAGGGGACACGGGTTTGATCCCTGGTCCGGGAAGATCCCACGTGCCGCAGAGCAACTAAGCCCGTGCGCCACAACTACTGAGCCCACGTGCTACAACTACTGAAGCCCGCACACCCTACAGCCCATGCTCTGCAACAAGAGAAGCCACTGCAATGAGAAGCCCGCGCACCACAATGAAGAGTAGCCCCCGCTCGCCACAACTAGAGAAAGCCCGCGCGCAGCAATGAAGACCCAATGCAACCAAAAATAATTTTTAAAAATTAAAAAAAAAAAAGTGAAAAGAGGCATTTGGTTCCCCAAATTCCTATAAACAAGAGGCAGGCTAAGAAAACTACTCAGCTTAAAACAAATCATTGCTTCTGTTAAAAAGAAAAAAAAAAAAGATAATTCAGAAGGAAAAGTCAAGAACTCAAAAGACAGAGCAGAGAACCATGAAGAACACTTCCAGGAAGCAGCACTAAGCCCTAATCAAGAAACTGGCAAGAGGGCTTCCCTGGTGGCGCAGTGGTTGAGAGTCCACCTGCCGATGCAAGGGACACGGGTTCGTTGCCCGGTCTGGGAGGATCCCACATGCCGCGGAGCGACTGGGCCCGTGAGCCATGGCCGCTGAGCCTGCACGTCCAGAGCCTGTGCTCCGCAACAGGAGAGGCCGCAATAGTGAGAGGCCCTCGTACCATTAAAAAAAAAAGAAAGAAAGAAACTGGCAACCAACAACTGCTAGATTTCAGAATTTCTACAGAACTGTCATTGGTTTGTGTCTCCCATTTTCCCTGTTTTTTAAATGGGAATTCTCCAGTCCCTCTCTCACCACTGCGAAGTGGGGGGTACGTTAGGGGTAGTGGTCAGGGGAGGTAACTTATGACTTTAGTTCACAGGTGTTTACAATGGAAGAAGCCACACCAGGAAAGTATCACCTACATCTAGATACGATTTTTTTTTAATTATTTATTTATTTATTTATTTATTTATTTATGGCTGTGTTGGGTCTTCGTTTCTGTGCGTGGGCTTTCTTCTAGTTGCGGCGAGTGGGGGCCACTCTTCATCGCGGTGCGCGGGCCTCTCACTGTCGCGGCCTCTCTTGCTGCGGAGCACAAGCTCCAGACGCGCAGGCTCAGCAGTTGTGGCTCAGGCGGCATGTGGGATCTTCCCAGACCAGGACTCGAACCCTTGTCCCCTGCATTGGCAGGCAGATTCCCAACCACTGCGCCACCAGGGAAGCCCCTAGATACGATTTTTATTAGGTTTACTGAGGTATAATTTATGTACCGTAAAGCCATACCCATTTAAAATGTAGTTTTGACAAATGTATATACCTGTGTAACCAACACAATGAAGATACAGATTCTTTCCATCACACTCAGAAGTTCTCTTGGCCTCCTTGGCAATCAATCTACTCCCTCCCACAAACCCAGGCAACCTGCATTTTGCAGAATCTCTTATATACGGAATCAAACAGAATTTTTTTTTTTTTTTTTTTTTTTGCGTTATGCGGGCCTCTCACTGTTGTGGCCTCTCCCGTTGCGGAGCACAGGCTCCGGACGCGCAGGCTCAGCGGCCGTGGCTCACGGGCCCAGCCGCTCCGCAGCATGTGGGATCTTCCTGGACCGGGGCACGAACCCGCGTCCCCTGCATCGGCAGGCGGACTCCCAACCACTGCGCCACCAGGGAAGCCCCAGAATGCACTTTTTATGTCTTGCTCCTCTCACTAAGGAAGAGAGATTTAGCCAAGTTGTTGCATGTATCAAAGTTCATTTCCTTTTATTGATTAGAAGTATTCCATTATATGCATGAACCTTAATTTCCTTTCTGAGTCATGTACTGATGGACACTTATCTCCACATTTGGCTATTATGAATAAAGCTGCTATGGACATTCAAGAATTTATGTGGACATACATTTTCATTTCTCTTGACGTGTAGGAATAGAATTGTGAGGTCAAACGGTAAATTATCTAAAACTTTGTAAGAAATTGGTAAACTGTTTTCCAAAGTGGTGGTGCCACTTTATATTCCCATTAACGCTGTATGAGACTTCCAGTTTCATCTCATTGTCACCATACTTGGTTTTCTGTCTTTATCATTTTAGCCATTCTAATGGGTGTATAGTGGTATCACATTGTGCTTTATAATTTTCATTTCCCTGATAAAGGATGATGATGTCCATCTTTTCATGTGTGTACATTAGCCATTTATTTATATATACATTTTGTGAAGTGTCTGTAAAATCTTTTGCACATTAATTGGGTTGTTGTCTACTTTTCCTTGAGTTGCACATACTCTAGACACAAGTCATTTATCAGATATATGTATTTAGAATATTTTCTCTATACGTGGGGAGCACCATCTATTCATGATATAATACCCTTTGTATATTTTCTGGATACAATATGTTAATTAAGAATTTTAAAATCTATATTCATGCAGGAATATTGGTATGTAGTTTTACATTCTGGGAATGTCTGTCTTCTTTTGAAAACAAAGTAATACAGACTTAACAAAGTGAGTTGGGAAGCATTCCCTCTTTCTCTATTTCCTGAAAAAAATTTATGTAGGATGATATCATTTCTTCCATAAAAGCCTGATAGAATTCACCAAGGAAGCCATCTGGGCTTACAGATTTCTTTATAGGAAGGTAGTTAATTATAAAATAAATTTCTTTGGTTAACTATAGGGATACTCAGATTCCCCATTTCTTCTTGTCTTTTAAGGAATTCTTCTATTTCATCCAAATTTTCACTGATACAAAGTTGTTTATAATAGCCTCATTATACTTTTTTTTTTTTTTTTTTTTTTGGCCATGCCACATGCTTGCAGGATCTTACTTCCCTGACCAGGGATCGAACCCTGGGACCCTAGCAGTGAAAGTGAGGAGTCCTAACCACTGGACCACGAGGGAATTCCCACCTCATCATATTCTGAATGTCTGTAGGATCTGTGTGGAGCATCCTCTTTCATTCATTCCTGACGTTGCTAATTTGTGTTTTCTCTCCCATTTTTAAATTTTTAACTGTGGCAAAATACATGGAACATAAAATTTACCATCTTAACTACTTTTAACTGTTCAGTTCAGTGGTTGGAAATACAATCACAGTGCTGTGCAACCACCATCACCATCCATCTCTAGAGTTTTTCCATCTTCCCAAGACTGAAACACTCTACCTATTAAACAATAACTTCCCTTTCTCCTCTCCTCTCAGCCCCTGGCAAACACCATTCTACTTCCTGCCTCTATGAATTTATACTTCATATAAGTGGAATCATACAGTATTTTTCATTTTGTGACTGGCTTATCTGTCTTAGCATAATATCTTCAAGGTTCACCCATGTTGTAACATGTGTCAGAATTTCCTTCCTTTTTAAGGCTCAATAATATTCCATTGTATTATATGCCACATTTTTATGCATTCATCCATTGATGGACACTTGGGATGCTTCCATCTTTTGGCTACTGAAAATAATGATGCTATGTACAAGGCTATACACATATCTGTTTGGGTCCCGGTTTTCAATTATTTTGGATATATACACGGAAGTGGGATTTCTGTATGATATGGTAATTTTATTTTTAATTTTTTTTGATGAGCTGCTGAGTGTTCAACCACAGCTACACTATTTTACATTCCCACCAAGAGTACACAAGGGTCCAACTTCTCCACATCCTTGCCAAACACTTGTTTTGTTTGTTTGTTTTATAATAGCCATCCTAATAGATGGTATCTCATTATGGTTTTGACTTGCATTTCCAGAATGATTACTGATCATTTTTTTGGAGAAATGTCTATTCAAGTCCTTTGCCCACTTTTTAATCAAGTTGTTTGTTTTTGTTGTTGTTGAATTGTGGGGTTCTTCACATACTCTGGATATTAACCCTTTTTCAGGTAGGTGATTCGCAAATATTTTCTCCCATTCCATGGGTTGCCTTTTCACTCTGCTGATTGCGTCCTTTGATGCACAAAAGTTTTTAATTTTGACATGGTCCAATTTATCTACAGATTTTTTTGGTTGTTGCTTGTGCTTTTGGTATCATATCCAATATATCAATGCCAAATCCATCGTCATGAAGCTTTCCCCCGATATTTTAAGAGTTCTGTAGTTGTAGCTTTTACCTTTAGGTATTTGATCAATTTTGCATTAATTTTTTTTTTTTTTTTTTTGGCGGTACGCGGGCCTCTCACTCTTGTGGCCTCTCCCATTGCGAAGCACAGGCTCCGGATGCACAGGCTCAACGGCCATGGCTCACGGGCTCAGCCGCTCCACGGCATGTGGGATCCTCCCAGACCGGGGCACGAACCTGTGTCCCCTGCATCGGCAGGCGGACTCTCAACCACTGCGCCACCAGGGAAGCCCCACATTAATTTTTATATATAGTAAAAAGTAAGAGTCCAACTTCATTCTTTTGCAGGTGAATATCCAGTTTTGCCACACCATTTGTTGAAAAGACTGTCCTTTTCCTATTGAATGGTCTTGGCACCCCTGTCAAAAATCATTTGACCATATAAGCAAGGGCTTATCTCTGGGCTCTCTATTCTAATCTATTAGCCTATATGTCTGTCTTTATGCCAGTACCAGACTTTTTTATTAATTTATCCAATCATTAATTTGTTCATTCATTCATATTCATTTAACAAATAACTGAGTTATTAACTGTGCTCCATGGTACAGTGACAGGCCTTAGGAATATAATTGTGAGCAAGACAGAGTCTCTCTCCTAAAGGAGCTTTGTGAAGAGGAACCACAGACTGATATCAGAGCAGACTACACCCCTTCTATAGTTTGTTAAAGATTATTCCCAATAGTCTTTGCATCATCTTCATAAAACATGAAGTCATAAGGGAAAAAAAACGCTTTATTGATTGCTACATAGAGGTACCTAAGTACCATGGCCTCTATATCATTATTACTGACAAATTGTGGTGCCTCCCTTACCAAATTTGGTCAGTGTATTATGTGTTAACGGGCACACTAACATTTACGGTGGTGTCTGTCCTTTGTATAGAGGTTGGTTTGGGTACATTTCCTCTTTGCTTCAACAAATACCGAGCACAAAGAACATCTAGAATCTCCAAAGGTGTGTGGACTTATATATATTTTTGGTGCTCTCTCCAAGTGTTTTTAGCATCTCAGTGTAGCCAAGCAAGAAACTTATTTAATTCAAAAACTGCTAGTTATTTTTTATTTAAAATGCAAAAAATATATATGTTCATTACAAAAAGTAAATAAAACTGGCAACAGATCTAGCTTCCCACGTTTCCCAGCACAAACACCAAACGTGAAAGTGAACTGTAGGGTTGTGTACAGTTCTCTCTTTCCTTCATGTATCTTAGACTAGCATCAGCATTGACTGTCCTGCAAAATAGCCTTGTTTCCCAGAAACAGGAAGACTACTATACCTGGGTTGGGAGATCTATCCTTGCTATATCCAAAATAATAATGATAGAAAAGTAGATTAAAAATATTTACATGCTTGTAACATGTCTGATTTTTTTTTTCAACTCTAACAATTTTATAGCCACTTTTTACCTCCTCTTCTTTCCACACCTCTTTAGTCTCCATTATGAGGTGCTAGCTACTAGAAGGGAGGTAAGATTAAAACTGCACACTGGTGCAGAAAGCTCACTCTATCCTTTGAGGATAGCACGACACTGTTTAGATTACTGTGGCATTGTAGGAAGTTTTGAAATTAGAAAATGTTAGAATTCCAGTTTTGCTTTTCTCTTCCAAGACTGTTTTAGCTATTCAGTGTCACTTGAGATTCCATATGACTTTTAGGAAGTATTTTTCCTTTTCTGAAAAGAAAAAAAAAGCCACTGGAATTTTGATAGGGATTGTATTGTGTTGGCCAAAATGTTCATTCGGGTTTCCCATGTTACCCAACCCAATATTATTCAATATATCACTTTGGGTTGTATTGTACATCATAACAATATTAAGTCTTCCAATCCATGAACACATATCTTTCCATTTATTGGTGTCTTTTTAAATTCCTCTCAACAATATTTTGTAGTGTTTTTAGTGTACAAGTCCTTGGTCAAGTTTATTCCTAAGTATTTTATTCTTTTTGACACTGTTGTAAATGGAACTCTCTTAATTTCCTTTTCAGATTGTTCAGTTAGTGTATAAAATTGTGACTGATTTTTATTTGTTGGTTTTGTATCCTGCTACTTTGTTGAATTTATTTATTAGTTCTAATAGTTTTTTGTGGAATATTTAGTTTTCTGTATATAAGATCATATCATTTGTGAACAGAGATCATTTTTCTTCTTTCTTTTCAATTTCGATGACTTTTCTTTTTCTTGCCTCATTGCTCTGGTTAGGACTTCCAGTACTATGCTGAATAGAAGTGATGAGAGTGGGCATCCCTGTCTTATTACTGCTCTTAAAGGTAAAAGTTTTGCTTTCACTCTTAAGTATGCTGTTAGCTGTGGGCTTTTCATATACGGCCTTTATTATTTTGAGGTAGTTTCCTTCTATTCGTAGTTTGTCAAGTATTTTTATCATGAAAGGGTGTTAAATTCTGTCACATGCTTTTACTGCATCGAGATGATCACGTGTTT
Organism: Mesoplodon mirus; assembly: GCF_964341445.2. Taxonomy (NCBI): domain Eukaryota; kingdom Metazoa; phylum Chordata; class Mammalia; order Artiodactyla; family Ziphiidae; genus Mesoplodon; species Mesoplodon mirus. Next base: position 24,248,712 of record NC_138994.1, read on the forward strand.
CTTTCCCATCATTCTGTTAATGTGGTGTACTAAAATGATTGTTTCATTTGTCAAATTTTCCTTGCATTCCAGGAATATATCCCACTTTGTCATGGTGTATAATCCTTTTAATGTGCTGTTGAATTGTTTGCTAGTATTTTTCTCAGGGTTTTTTCATCAATACTCATCAGGAATATTGGTTTTCAGTTTTCTTGTAGTGTCTTTGTCTGGCTTTGGTATCGTGGTAATGCTGGCCTCATACCATGAATCTTAAAGTATTCCCTCCTCTTCAATTTTGGAAGAGCTTAAGGAGGATTGGTGTTAACTATTCTTTAAATGTTTGACAGAATTCACCAGTGAAGCTATCTGGTCCTAGGCTTTTCTTTGTTGGAAGGTTTTTGAATACTGCTTCAATCTCCTTACTAGTTATAGGTCTGTTCTAGAAACAGAAATAGATTTTCTATTTCTTCATGATTCAGTCTTGGTAGGCTGTGCTCCTAGGAAATTATCCACTTCATCTAGGTTACCCAATGTGTTGGTTTACAACTGCTCATTGTACTCACTTATAATGCTTTTTATTTTTGTAAAATCAGTTGTAATGTCTCTTCTTTCATGTCTGATTTCAGTTGTCTTTTTTTCTAGTGGTTTCCATGATTTTCTCTAATGTTTTCCCATTTTCTGTTTTATTTCCTTTCTTCTGCTAGCTTCAGGGTTTGTTCTTTTCCTAGGTTCCTTAAGATGTAAATGTAGGTTGTTGATGTCAGATTTTTCTTTTTTAATGTAAGATTTTACAACTATAAATTCCCCTCATAGCACTGCTTTCACTGCATCCTATAAGTTTTGGTATGTTGTGTTTTCATTTTCATTTGTCTCAAGATATTTTCTGATTTCCTTTTTGATTTCTTTTTTGACTTCTTGACTATGAGTGTGTTATTTAATTTCCATATATTTATGAATTTTCCAGCTTTACTATTGATTCCTAGTTTCCCTATATTTTGATCAGCAAAGATACTCTGTATGATTTCAATCTTTTAAAATATATTAAAACTGGTTTTGTGGACTATCAAATGGTTTTATCCTGGAGAATATTCCATGTGCACTTGAGAAAAATGTATTCTACTGCTGTTGGATGGAATGTTCTCTATATATCGGTTTGGTCAAATTGGTCTGCAGTGTTGTTCAAGTCCTCTGTTTCTTTATGATCTTCTGATTGTTCTCACCATCACTGAATGTGTCGTACTGAAGTTTTCTTACCACTGTTGTAGAGCTATTTCTCCCTCCATTCTGTTGATGTTTGACTCATATATTTAAGACTTCTGATGTTTGGTGCATGTATGTTTATAACTGTTATATCTTCCTGGTTCATTGACCCTTTTATCATTATACAAGTTCATTCTTTGTAACAGGTTATTACTTAATCTATTTCTTATAATACAAATCCACTCCTGCCCTCTTTTGGTTACTATTTGCATGGAATATCTTTTCCATCCTTTCACTTTCAACTTGGATGTGTCCTTAGATCTAAAGTGAGTCCCTTGTAGGTAGCATATAGTTGGATATCTTTTTATTCAACTGCCTTTGTAATCCTATAAAAAATAAAAAGTGGAGTTGTAAACCAGAATTACCATTCTACAGGTTTTTATATTTACCAATGTATTTCTCTCTTTTTATTTCATGAGTCTAACTAGAATTTATCAATTTTATTTAACTTAAAAAAAAAATGTTTGCCTCCACTGACTTTATTGTTTTCCTGTTGCATTGATTTCCACTCTTACCTATTTTATTTCCTTCATTCTGCTTACATTGGATTCACTCAGCTCTTATTCTTCCATCTTCCAAAGGGAGAAGCTGTGACCACTGATTCTGGATTTTTCTTCTTTTCTGACACAAGCATTAAAAACCCTATATTTCCCTCTAAGCTGCATCTCATAAATTTTGATGTTGTATTTTCTTTATCATTTGGTTCAAAATTTCTATAAACCCTCATGATTTCTTTCGTGACAAATAGGTTATTTAGAGGCGAGTTTTTTTAATTTATAAACGTTTGACGGCTTTTCTGGATGTACTATAATTGTTTCCTTCTTATTAAATTCCGATGAGATCAGAAAACATGCTCTGTGTGACGTCCATCCTTTGAGACCAACTGAATTTCTTTTACAACCCAGACATGACTTATCCAGATGAACATACCATGTGCACTTGAAGAATGTGTAATCTGCACTTATTGGATGGGGTATTTCTTAGATGTCAACTAGGTTGAGGTAGCTCAGAGTATTGTTCAAATCTTCCATATCCTTGTTGATTCTTTGGTCACGTTGCTCCATAATTCCTAAGAAAGGGATATTAAAATCCGCAACAATGGCTGTAGACTTGTCTATTTCTCTCTTTAGCTCTTTTTACTTTTTGCTACATGTATTTTTTTTTAAAACAGATCTCTATTGGAGTATAACTGCTTCACAATACTGTGTTAGTTTCTGTTGTACAACAAAGTGAATCAGCCATATGCATACATATATCCCCATATCTCCTCCCTCTTGGATCTCCCTCCCACCCTCCCTATCCCACCCCTCTAGGTCATCGCAAAGCACCAAGCTGATCTCCCTGTGCTATGCTGCTGCTTCCCACTAGCTAACTGTTTTACATTCGGTAGTGTATATATGTCGATGCTGCTCTTACTTCACCCCAGCTTCCCCCTCCCCCCGCCATGTCCTCATGTTCATTCCCTATGTCTATGTCTTTATTCCTGCCCTGCCACTAGGTTCATCAGTACCATTTTTTTTTTAGATTCCATATATATGTGTTAGCATACGGTATTTGTTTGTCTCTTTCTGACTTACTTCACCCTGTATGACAGACTCTAGGTCCATCTACCTCACTACAAATAACTCAATTCCGTTTCTTTTTATGGCTGAATAATATTCTATTATATATATGTGCCACATCTTCTTTATCCATTCATCTGTCAATGGATATTTAGGTTGCTTCCATGTCCTCCTGGCTATTGTAAATAGTGCTGCAATGAACACTGTGGTACATGTCTCTTTTTGAATTATGGTTTTCTCAAGATATATGCCCAGTAGTGGGATTGCTGGGTCATATGATAGTTCTATTTTTAACGGAGCTGGAGGAATCAGGCTCCCCAACTTCAGACTATACTACAAAGCTACAGTAATCAAGACAGTATGGTACTAGCACAAAAACAGAAATATAGATCAATGGAACAGGATAGAAAGCCCAGAGATAAACCCACTCACATATGGGCACCTAATTTACAACAAAGGAAGCAAGAACATACAATGGAGAAAAGACAGTGTCTTCAATAAGTGGTGCTGGGAAAACTGCACAGCTACATGTAAAAGAATGAAATTAGAACAGCACCTAACACCATACACAAAAATAAACTCAAAATGGATTAAAGACCTAAATATAAGACCAGATACTATAAAACTCTTAGAGGAAAACAAAGGAAAAGCATTCTTTGACATAAACCACAGCAAGATCTTTTTTGACCCACCTCCTAGAGTAATGGAAATAAAAATAAACAAATGGAACCTAATAAAACTTCAAACCTTTTGCACAGCAAAGGAAACCATAAACAAGACGAAAAGACAACCCTCAGAATGGGAGAAAATATTTGCAAATGAAACAACGGACAAAGGATTAATCTCCAAAATATACAAACAGCTCATGGAGCTCAATATCAAAAAACAAACAATCCAGTTAAAAAATGGGTGGAAGACCTAAATAGACATTTCATCAAGGAAGACATACAGATGGCCAAAAGGCACATGAAAAGATGCTCAACATCACTAATTATTAGAGAAATGCAAATCAAAACTACAATGAGGTATCACCTCACACTGGTCAGAATGGCCATCATCAAAAAAATCTAGAAACAATAAATTCTGGAAAGAGTGTGGTGAAAAGGGAACCCCCCTGTACTGTTGGTAGGAATGTAAATTGATACAACCACTATGGAGAACAGTATGGAGCTTCCTTTGCTACATGTATTTTTGAAGCTCTATTATTTGATGCATACACACTTATAACTGTTACATCATGCTTATGAATTGACCCCTATATCATTACAAAATGATTCTATTCATCTCTGGTAATTCTCCTTGTCTTAAAGTCTATTTTATCTGATATTTAATATGGCCATTCCAGCTTTCTTATGTTTGTTGTTCCCATTACACATCTCTTTACATCCTTTTAGTTTTAATTTACTTGTCCTTATATGTATGTCTCTTACAGAAAACATACAGTTTGTTCGTGCTTTTTTATCCAGTCTAGCAACTGCTACCTTTAAATTAGAGTGTTGAGTCCATTTACATTTAATGTAATCACTGATATGGTTCTATTTACTCTGCCATTTTGCTATTGGTTTTACATTTGTCCCATCTTTCTTTGTTCCTGTTTTTTCTCATGTTCATTCTCTATGTCTATGTCTTTATTCCTGCCCTGCCACTAGGTTCATCAGTACCATTTTTTTTCCCAGCTTTTCCCAGTTTTTTTTTCCCAGTTTTCCCAGCACCACTTATTGAAGACACTGTGTTCATTGACTATTTCATTGTATTCCATTTTAATCCCTCTAGTTATATTTCTTTCTAGCTGTATGCCTTTCTATTATACTTTTAGTACTTGTTCGAGGTATGGGCTAGGCAAGCAGTCCCCAACCTTTTTGGCACCAGGGACCGGTTTTGTGGAGGGCAATTTTTCCACGGACAGGGTGGTGGGAGGGGAATGGTTCAGGTGATAATGTGACCAATGGGGAGCAGCAGATGAAGCTTCGTTCGCTTGCCCGCCGCTCACCTCCTGCTGTGCGGCCCAGTTCCTAACAGGCTGTGGACCATTACCGGTCCGTAGCCTGGGGGTTGGGGACCCCTGTGCTAGGCAATATCTAATATGCCCCCCAGTTATCCCCACATCCCTTGTGTAATGCCCTTTTCTTGAGTGTGGACTGAACCTAGTGACTTACTTCTAATAACCAGAATCTGGCAAAAGTGATTGATTATCACTTCGAAAACTACCTTACGAAAAGACTCTGGCTTCCATCTTGCTTACTTCCTCTGATGGAAGCCAGCTGCCTTATTGTGGGCTGTCCTACAAAATACAGAGCGCTGGTCTTTCAGGACAAGGGGGAGGAAGCACGGCCGAAGGTCTCCTGGAGTACTGATGTGCTATTTCTTGGCTGGGTTAGCAGCATAGGGATGTTTATTTTCTAACTGCTCTTTAAACTGTACCTGTCATTTTCATACACTTTTTACATATATGCTATGTTTCGCAGAGGTAAAACTTTTTAAGAGTAATACAACTACTGCCTTATAAATCAGAAAACTAAAATGAGAACTAACTTTATATTTCACATCTTTGCATTCATCTGAGCAGCAAGTAATACTGTTATATACCATCTGCAGAATACTTTTCTTACAGTATTGCTAAATATCAATGAAACATAAAAATAATTAGTAAAAATTAATACTGCTCTAAAGTATCAAATAACACTGAAAATAAGAAAATGAAAATAACGTCCATGGATCCACAACATATTTATTTTAATATTTCAAAGGGAACTTTATTAGGAATAAAAAGAAAAACAAAACTAAATCTTAAATAAATGAGAAGCTTGACAAAACCAAAAAATGACCAGAGATTCATAAACATTTTAAGACTTCGTATATTTCCCCATTTCCTACTTTAAAATAACACATTTGATTTTAAAATTAAAAACCAGCTTTAAAAGTCACTCATTTAAATCAACGTTTATTAATACATCTCTGGTTTAATAGTATCAACACTCAAGAGAGTATTTTATTTTAATTCCCTTTAAGTTTTAACAACACATATAAGCTTACTGTCATCCTTTTTTGTTTAAAAGAACAATCGGAACTAAACTGTTCAGTATTATGATCTCACAAAAAGAAACTTGCTTGTGAAACAAAGAGATACTTATTACAAAGCCCCACTCGTTAAAAAATTTTAAAAAGGAAGAAGTGACTAAATTTGTCAAAAATCTGACTCAATGAAAAAAAAAGCCTAAAAGAAATGCAAGGCCATTATTTTCAAAGCTATTCCATCTCAGTTACAAATTGTTGTCACTTGGCCTTGCCTTGGTAAATACTTAAGAATGATATTTAATTAGCACATCACTGTTGAAAATTAATGAGCAGCTAAGTGGTCCCATGAGTGTGTGAATCATACTGTTCTACTGAGGATCCTAAGAAAGTTTCCATCCCTTGTTTATGAAGCAGTCTTACCCCCAGAGCTCAAGGTTAAACGTCTACCTAACAAGTGTCCATTCTGGCAAAAAGACCAAGTTAATCACATTTGTTCCTCACTAAACGTTCTCTCCAAACACAATGATGAAAAAGACTGCCTTTTCTTTCATTAATTTAAGAAAAATGATTAATTTTTCTTTCTTCCAAAAAGACTTGTTGGGGAGAGGTCCTCTTAAACCTTAGACTGACCAACAGGAAGCTACCAGATACTGATCACGGGTGATCCTCACCAAAGAAGGGAGATACCCACAAAGTGCAGTAAGCACACAGCACAGGTCTCTCCCGGGGGCAGAGGCAGTTTAGATGCACCAACACCCACCTCCCACTGCCCACCTAGAGAGCAGCTCTCCACCTGGCAGGAAGACCCAGGTCTAGAACTCCAAGCCCCACTTGGTAGCCCCTAATCACATATGGCTACTTGAACTAATTAAAACCCAAAATTCAATTCCTCAGCCACAGTAGCCACACTGCAAGTGCTCAGCAGTCACATGTGAATAGTGGCTGCGATACTGCACAGCACAGCTGCAGAACATTCCCACCACTGTGGGATGTTGTATTATACTGCTGCAGAATATACGCAGTATACGTATGGAATGAAAATATGTAATGTACTACTGCAGAATGTATCTTTGCCTAATCAACAGGGCAATTCTTAAATAAAATGAATGTACTTTTTTGTGAATAATAGTTAAGGATGTTTTACTATGTGTAACCATAAGTACATTTTTTCATTATACTTGGTCACCATCTGCTGGCGATGTTCTTAAACTGCACCAGCACATGAAACACTGGCTGTACTGGGAGACATTTTTAAAGGACACAGTCTCAGCTCTTCACCACAATGCATTCCTGGAAAACCACATCATAAAGAGGCTCATTGTAAAGCAAATCATATTTTCCATAAGGGCAGGACTATAATTAGATTCTTCATTCCAAACTAAAATCTGGCATCAAATAACCCATGGAAAGATCTCATTAAAGCAAGATGCAGAAATTATAGTCCTCTATACTCATTTAAAATAGGATAATTATTCTCCAAGTCCTTTCTTAAAGGTATGAACATATTTTTTATTTGAAGGATACAACATAAATCAAAAGATAAAACTTTAATTTATATAAAGTTAACCTAAATCTAATATGGTAAAAGTAATAGATAATAGATAATAATTCTGCTTGCATGCTCCTAGAATTCTTAAGCAATCTGGATGATGACTCTTTATAAAGTGGCATCTGAGGAAATGTAAACAACTGCTGCCTTCTTTTTCAGCAGTGAAGTCCTCGAAAATAAGCAGCATTGTCTCTCCTCCACCGTGAAGCAGTGTTTAAAGGTCGGCACTGATTCCACATCTCTCCCCTTTGCTTTCTCCTAACTCGTAACTCTTAACCAAAGTTTCCAGTAGAAATAATAAGGGGTATTACATCATTATTTTTCATCTTCCCCTATTCCAGAACCTAACTACACTCTGGTGATAAGCTACCAGACCACATCATACTTGACTAAAAAGTTATAAAAATAATTACAAGACATTAAAAAGAAGCTTCAAAACATTTTTCACAGAACAGGAGGACAAGAATAAAATCTATTATCTTTGTGTCTGTCTTTGGGATAATGCACAGAAAAAAGCACATAGACACGACAAGAACTGAAGTCTAATGTCACTTAGGCAGCTTCTAATACACGCTGTGATAAAATGTTTAAAAACAGGGCCAGCCACACTGTGTTCCCTCTGTCCTGGAAAAGGGGGCTTGCTGAGTTATCTAAATAAAGACAGATTCAAAACCTCTTTTATTTTATTTTTACTTTATTTATTTTTTTATTTCTTTGGCCGCGCTGCGTGGCTTTCAAGATCTCAGTTTCCTGACCAGGGATTGAACCCGGGGCCCCGGCAGTGGACACACTGCGTCCTAACCACCGGACCACCAAGGAACTCCCAAAAGCCTCTTCTAAAATACTATTACCTCTCTTTATTCTGAGAGTGTGCAGGATTCATACTTACAATCAGAACTTTTCTGCATAGCCATTAATTTCTTTCTCTCAGGAACACAGAATGACTTTTAGGAACTGAAAATAATTAATGACCAACGGATCTTAAGACAATACCCTTTGGGAAGATTAGATAATGAGAGAAGCAAAAGAGCAGTCACTCTAACAAGCAAGCCCCTGTGAGGCCTGTTAAAGTAACCATCCCCCCACCATTGATGATGGCGTTAACAACAGCCAACGCTTTCATAGCTCCCGTGTCAGAAGCTCGACATGCAGTATTCACTTCACCCACACGACTCTGACGTTAGTACTACCCCCATCTCCAACTTACACGAGACAAAACTGGGGTTTAGAGAAAGTAAGTAACTTGCCTGAGGACACAGGGTTCCCAAGTGTCCCAAGTGATATTTGAGCAAAGGCAAACTGCCTCATTTCAGCTCAACCTAGAAATAACCAAGAACAAAGGTATAGTCGCCCAAGATTGCGAACACAGCTCAAGTGGAGAAAAAATGGATTATAGTGAAGTTTCCGTATTTGCTGCATAAAGTACTCATGCCTACATGGAACACCAGAAAGAATATGGGGTCTGGAATCACAAAGACCTAGATTCCAATACTGAATCCATCACTGGGAAAGTTTATTGACCTTACTGAAGCTGTTACCTCATCAATTAATACAAAGGGCCATTTTGTCAACCTCACAGAATTACAGAGAGGATGAAATCAGATAACTTACAAGACTTCTAGAAGAATATTTAGCATACAGTAGGTGCTCCATAAACGTACAACTTGCCTCACTTGGTTCCTATTTTAACGAACTAGAAATACAAGTGAAATCCACAAACACTGAGATTGTTTATTGGGAAAATTTCATTCTTATGTTTAAATATGTATATTTGCTACATATGGTTAGATTTATTAATGTGCATCACTACTGTAAATAGTGTGTATGTCCAACATTTTAATAAGGTAGTATTTTGGAAGGCAACTTGACACCATCTATCAAAAAATGTGTGATTATTAAAAATAACATAGACATGTGTACAAAAAATTTCTGAATTACTCCCACTCCCTAAAGGTAAAACAGTTTCGTATGTGGCACCCAGAAATATTCCATGCACACGTACCCATACGTATCCATATATCCTCTTTAAAATACACACACACACACACACGAATGGAAGCTTACTACACTTTTATGTACTTCTTTTGAACTTTATACATCTCAGAGATCATTCCATACTAGCCCATACATTTTTGTTACCGTTGCACAAGATGTTGAACCTACAAATAATCCCACCAACAGCTCACCCACTAAGTGTTTTACTGTGCCCAGCTACAGCATCACTAATAGGCCAAACACACACAGGTGCATGATGATGTCTGGACCAGGACGTTAACTAAGGCGTTCTTTTAACACTAAAGAATCAAAAGCAACGAGATGTGTGAGTTACAGTAAATCTACGCTATGGATTATTATCTGTGATGAAAATGATTACACAGGTTACATGACACAGGATTAAGACACAGTTAAGTGACAAAAGAACACTACATGTAGTACAAGCCAACTTATAATTTTTGATTACATACGTGCGGGTATGTGTGTACTATGGAATGATACACACCAAATTGTTGATGCCAACTACCTCTCGTGAGGGAAGCGAAGCAAGAACATGGAGGGAAGGACTCTTTTTACCCTTCATAGTTCTACACTGAGGTTTTTACAAAGAGCGTGTATCATATATAGACTGTATCATTTTCTAAAATGAGGATAAAAACTGTATCAGTCATCTATTGCTGCATAACCAATTACCACAGACATAACAGCTTTAAACAACACATACATTTTCTCATAGTTTCTGTGGGTCGGAAGTGCAGGTGCAGCCGAGCTCAGTCCTCTGCTTAAGGCCACACAAGGCTGCAATCAGGGTTTGCCCAGAGCTGGGTTCTCATCCGGAGACTCAATGAGGGAAGAATCTGCTTCCCCATTGTCACGGTCGTCGGCAGCTTCCATTCCTTCTGGATATGGGATTCACGGCAGCCAGCTTCTTCAAGCCAGCAAGGAAGAGACAGCAAAAGCCTCTAGAGCCAGGCTGCCAGCAGGGCAGAGTCTTATGTACCGTAATGTATTCGTGGAAGTGACAGCCCATCACCACTGCCATATTCTATTGGTTAGAAGCCACTCACAGGTCCTGCCCACACTCAAGGAGGAGGGACTGTACAAGGCTGTCAACACCTAGAGCAGGATCTCGGGGCCACCTGAAACTCTGTGTACCACAAAGACAATTAGGATCTTTACCATCTCTCAATGGTAAGCACCTGAAAGATGACCGGGAAGTAATTTATATGGATGTATTTCATGGTTGTCTAAATGAAATTAACCAAACTGTACAGGCAGGAGATCTATGTCTATGGTCTCATTAGTAACATTTTGTAAAACCATGCTCCAAGTTCAAATATAATTCAAGTATTTCATTGTCAAGAAAAGAAGCAGCTATTTGACATTAAATACAATAAAAGATCTCTAATAAAATGTCAAGGCAATTTGGAAAGTGGTTTTTCTAAAATAAACCATGGGTAATAACATAAGCTTACACCAAGAACTATGAAAAAGGAAAGCAAAGGATAAAACCAGGACAGGATTAGTTATGTGTTGAAACTGTCTGAAGTGAAATGCTAAGTTTACTAGTGTGCAATGTGTATTTGGTGGAAAAAAGCATGATAATAAGCCTGATAGAATATGACCTCATAATACTTCTAGTGTGTCTAGAATGAGGCTACATGCCACATCCTACAGGAAGAATAAAGGTAAAGGAAAGGTGCCATCTATTGAATAGGGAGTCCTAACAAAGAGGCTTCAAAAGGACTCTGCATCTTTAATAATATAAAAAGGCTAGGACACAAACAGCATAATCTAAAATGCCATTAGAAATACTTCACATACAAAAAGGTCTAAGTAAAGCAGGATTTTATAAAGTGATCAAAAAAGAAACACTAAGGGGGAAAATCTTTTAAGATTAAAGAGGATGTTCAAAGGACAAGCTGAAGTGGTTGTAACATTTATGAGGCAGCATTAAACTTCAGTTCTAAGTAACAATAAATTATTCACTACAAAAACATACATGTGTCAAATATTATAAGCCTCTTAAACTTTTTAAACAATTTCTTGCAGAACGGAGGAGATGTATTAGGTCAACATGAGCAGATTCTAACTTTTTCAGCAGCACAGTATGACCACTCAGAGCAAAGGAACAACTTCAGAAAAAAATATGAAGACAGACCATCAATAGATTCCACCACCACTACTGATCTGATCTCACACATTTTGTATCTGGTCTTAAATCCATTGTATTGCCTTTAGATGAAGTAAATGTTAGTTTTATTTTTAAGTGCCTTCATATATGTAAAATTACAAATATCTGTTAATTAATGTACATGCAAGTCAAAATTTTTAAATAGATCAAGTTAAATTAAGAGAAGCATGTAAGTAAAGATACCCCTGAGAAGTTTTGTTTTTGCAGCCCTACTTGGCCTTGGCCTTAGTGAAATTCTAACACTTGACTAGAAAGAGACTTGCCTTTTCCAGTTCCTTCACTGCCTTTACTAATTGCATTGTTAAAAATATAAAAAGGTTAGGACACAAACAGGGCATCTCTGTAGCCTATAACCACACATCTCTTAACTTCTTCTAAAATTTATCCTTCCCTCAACTTTTTCTAACAGTACTTTTTGCAAATCCTTGTGAGCCACTCTCTCTGCCACGATATGCCTGTCTCAAAGGGGTTGTGTCCAGAATAAATTCAATGTGTGGCAGTGCCTAACAGCCCATTCACTGACTCGTGTAGGCACTCACCAAAAACTAAGACTCATGCCGTTTGTCACAGGTGCCCGCCCAGGGCCAGGCACTGGAAATACCGTGCAGACAGGAAGAACACTGTCCCTGCCTCAGTCCCTGTAACGAGACCACAATCTCCTTACACCCCCACTTACTGCTACACAGCTAACAAAAATTCCACAGTCACACCTCTTCTGCTTCTAAATCTCCTAGGAAGGCAAAAATTAGTATTTAACACCACCAGCTATGGACTCATCTATTGATTCCTTTTCACTCTTCCGAAACATGTCCTTAATTATATCACCTCTTCCTGTTCCATATTAATTTGTTTCCCTTTCTAATAAAAAAATTTCACATGGACTGGATCTCTTGCTTTCTGTTCACCTGTTCTTTTCCACCATAATACCTGAGGTCTGAAAAACATAACCAGACTATATCAACTACGAAGACATTTGAAATTACTAATAAGATTTCTGTATCTTTTAAGGAATAAACAAAAAAAAAATTATAGCAGAAAAGAAAGATAACATTGTTAACCTATTCAAATTCCCAAAATTAAAATTACCAAGAGAATGGTGAGGAGTGATGTATGAATTGACACTGTCCAATATTTTAACATTTCAGGGAACAGTGCCAAAGGTAAAACTCAAAATCGGATAAAAGTCCAATTTAAATCTATCCGTCCTAAAGGCCAAAAGTTATGCTACAACAACAATTATTTTATTGTGTACTTAAAAAACTTAGAAGTTCAGTTTTATTTGTACTAAAAATCCTATTTAAGCTTAGTACTCTAGTAAGAAAGCACAGTTTAATAGGGTTTATGTTTGCATTCATTATTTTATTAAATCAAAATGAATACTGTTCAATGAGGGGGAAAGGACAGAAATTCAAGCATAAGCTTCAAGATGGATATGGAGGATGTTATATTTGCTTGAAGTCAGTGAAATGTTCTTAATTCATGCTTGTCATAAAGGAAAACAGAGAACTGTGTCATTTAAAGATTTTCAGACACCGCTTTCCAAGCAGTGGACAAGATAGAAATATTTAACATATATCCAAAAAGCAGCTAAAAACATAATATAATCTTGAGTATACAATAAATGGAAAAGCAAAACTGTTATTTTACCTATACAACATTCCTTCATAGTCCTCAACTTCATAGCAAAAATATAAAGTAAACCAACTGTTTACCATAAAAAAAACATGGAAAAATGGAATGTATTAACCAGTTCCAAACACGGGCTAAATAATGAAACACACTTGAAACCCCAAGTTCATGGCGTACCTCTGGACATGGGTCGGCGACTGTACCAAAGAGCAATCTTCTCCAGAAGAAAGCGTCCGTGACTCGCTGAATCTGTGCTCACCATTCCCCAGCTCGCCCATCACCCAGTCTGGTAATCCTTCCGGGCCGGACAATCCTTTGGCTTGTGCTGGATTTGGTTCATCAAAATAGATGGACTGATTTTTAAAAATTAGAAAAATTATTCTTTCAAAATGTACTATATGAGATAATCAGTTAAGATTTCCATCAAGTTTAGTGACAACCTTTCAAATACTCAAATTCAATTACATAAAAATATATAAAAATGTATCATTCAATGAAATATTAAAATACATAAAATGGATAACTTATTTACATTTTAGTTATGTTGTGCTGTATAAGAAATCTGATAAATGATAAAATTACATGACAGATACATCTGATAATAATGATTTATATTACAAAAGAAATATTAGCTGTATGAAAAGATAAGTGAAAAGTTCTTTTTAAATCATGTGCTCTCCTATTTTTCTGTGATCATTAACTACTCTGCTCACACACACACACACACACACACAAATCAGTAGGCAGAGAAACCAAAATCAATAAAAATCAGAAATAAAAATTTCTAGTCATCCTGCAGTATCCCACAACTAGCTGAAAAATCCAAAACGGGTCTCTAGGCCTTTACATTATTAACATTTATAAAATAAAGCCCTTTCCTACAATTCCATAAAATGAGTGTGAAAGGGAAAGCACGATACAATACACTCATATTTCAACATCTGAATGTGTTTCAGAAAATGTTCTACCTTCGGTCATTAAGAACAGATGGACCAGGACTTCCCTGGTGGCGCAGTGGTTAAGAATCCGCCTGCCAATACAGGGGACACGAGTTCGAGCCCTGGTCCAGGAAGATCCCACATGCCGCGAAGCAACTAAGCCCGTGCACCACAACTGAGCCTGCGCTCTAGAGCCCGTGAGCCACAACTACTGAGCCCACGTGCCACAACTACTGAAGCCTGTGTGCCTAGAGCCCGTGCTCTGCAAGAAGAGAAGCCACCGCAATGAGAAGCCCCCGCTCGCCTCAACTAGAGAAAGCCCACGTGCAGCAACAAAGACCCAACACAGCCAAAAAATAATAAAAAAAACAAAACAAGAATCCGCTTGCCAATGCAGGGGACACAATGGTCTGGGAAGATCCCACAAGCAGCAGAGAAACTAAGCCCATGCGCCACAACTACTGAGCCTGCACTCTAGAGCCCGCAAGCCACAACTACTGAACCCACGTGCCACAGCTACTGAAGCCCGTGCGCCTAGAGCCCATGCTCTGCAACAAAAGAAGCCACCACAATGAGAAGCCCGTGCACTGCAACGAAGAGTAGCCCCCACTCGCTGCAACTAGAGAAAGCCCACGCGCAGCAACAAAGACCCAACGCAGCCAAAAATAAATAAATAAATAATAAATAACTTTTTTAAAAAAACTTAAAAAAAAGTCATTCAATCCAACCTCTCATTACATAAATAATACATATAGAAGAGCTTAATAAACTAGAATTTACTGACATCCATAAATTATTACATAATCCAGTGAAAATTAGTGGGAAATTAAGGCTCAATATTTAAAAATTCATTTTAATGTTTTTAGAAATATTGTAGTATACTGCAGGATGACTAAATCAATTAAGTATGGTTCCATTAGAGCTCAGTATCTGATTTCCATTCAAGGTGGAAAAAAACTGAATCAGGGAGCAAAAAAATAGTTTTAGCTAACATATTTTCTAGGACTTGTAACTTAATAATATGACCATTCCCAAATGGGATGATAAATTGACACTTTTAGAGAAACAAACAAATGCATCTTTTGGTCAAAGACACCTACCATGTATGAAGGTAAAGTTTTCAGCGTCCCTGGCTCAGGGCGGTGGGTGAAAGGGCCCGTGAGAGCCCCTTGCCTGAGCATGTGTAGTAAGAGCTTTGCGTACAGATTCCGATTCCTCCTGCCTGTGACCCCTGCTCCTGTTCCTGAAGGCTCACACAGTTTTCTAATCCAAAGTGCACACCTCTGCCGCTCTAGAAATATACAGGAGCTGTTAGAGACTTGAGTTTTCAGAAAATAAAACATTACATTAAAGACCCATAAAACATCTGCTCTAGTCTGCAGCAGGGGTTGGCGGACAGCAAATATTTTAGGTTTTGCAGCCATATGATATCTACCCAACTCTGCCGCTGTAGCATGAAAGCAGCCACACAGCATTCACACCACACGTCACCAAATGGTTATGGCTGTTTTCTAATAAAACTTTACAAAAAAGGCAGCAGCCTGGATGTGGCCCAGGGGCTACAGCTTGCCAACCCACCCTGGTCTAGAGTTTAACTTTAAACTAGTAATAAGATCTCAGGATTGCTACCAAATAAATCTCTGAGACAAAAATGTTGCTGTAAAACCATCTCTAAAATAATTTCAGTTGTGTTGAAAAATCTTTCTGTAATTCTCATTACACAAACCAAGAGAGAGAGAATGCAATCTTATTTAGCATTTTAAACCTAATCTAAAATTGAATCTCAAATGTTTTATTTATTAAACTGGTAATCTTCAGGGATTTGTGGATGATTTATTTAGGAATTTCTTTTAACCTCTCTAAAAACAATTGAGGGTTACATATTTACATGTAATTTTGAAAAATAATTATCCTTTTAAAAGCTACTTTAAAAATGTAGCACAGTTTAATCCACATATAATGACCTATTGACTGTCTTATCTTACCACGACACAGAACTGTTTTTAGGTCTCAGGAAAACCATTTTGACATTAACCTTTTATCAGTCTAACTCAATTTGAGGATTATATATCTAACACAAATCATAAATCTGATTCAATCTCTTAGTTTCTAAAGGTCATATTCATTTACTGTTTTACCTACAAAAATCCCTGGGGCAGATTTACCACTTTGCTCATACTGGATTTATCACTACACGTATGAAAGGTAGTCTCTAAATAACTTTTGTATTTTTAGCTTCAAAAATTATATAATCACAAAACAAACTTCTTGAAATATTGGGCATACTTTGTGCAAAAAGAAAATACAAACTAAAACTGATAAACTTCAGCAAACAGTTTTTCAAACTATGTATTTTTATATGACCTGCAGCAAACTGAAATCCATATAATAGTCGATGAATAGAACTTAGTACAACAATTTGGCTAATGAAAAAAATTAATTCCTCTATTTAAAATAATGGCGAAAAACATTATCAAAAGTAGAATTTAACTATAATGAAATTTAAGTTATTATGAATGTTCAGGTTCTTGACTGGGATGTGAGTTTCTGAGCATTCATTATGAATTAATTACATAAAAGAGGGTCAGGGATGTACCAATACATACTGACAATAAGTCATGAACCAAAGATTACAATTAATCCAATTCTAGGTACCCCAAATCCCTTTTTAAAAGAAGATGAGGGACTTCCCTGGTGGCGCAGTGGTTAAGAATCCGCCTGCCAATGCAGGGGTCACAGGTTTGAGCCCTGGTCTGGGAAGATCCCACATGCCGCGGAGCAACTAAGCCCGTGCGCCACAACTACTGAGCCTGCACTCTAGAGCCCAAGAGTCACAACTACTGAAGCCCGCACACCTAGCGCCCGTGCTCCACAACAAGAGAAGCCACCGCAATGAGAAGTCACCCCAAGAAGCCCATGCGCCACAACAAAGAGTAGCTCCCACTCGGCCCAACTAGAGAAAGCCCACGTGCAGCAACAAAGACCCAATGCACCGAAAAATTAATTAATTAATTAATTTTTAAAAAGTGATACTGCATCTTTAAAAAAAAAAGATGAACTATAAGGACAGTCTGAAGTACATTTATAATGAGAGATTTTAATATACATTTATGCTAATCAGCAGATCTAAGACAAGAAGGAAAAAAAGGCAGTGAGGGGGCTCCCCTGGTGGCGCAGTGGTTGAGAGTCCGCCTGCCGATGCAGGGGACACGGGTTCGTGCCCCAGTCTGGGAGGATTCCACATGCCGCGGAGCGGCTGGGCCCGTGAGCCATGGCCGCTGAGCCTGCGTGTCCGGGGCCTGTGCTCCGCAATGGGAGAGGACACAACAGTGAGAGGCCCGCATACCGCAAAAAAAAAAAAAAAGGGCAGTGAGTATCAGAAGAGGACACAGTATAGAAATATCATTAAATACTAATTCAACTAATCGTGAATGAGCCACGGGACAGGAAATATTCATTTTAAGAAAAGCAGAGGAAGAAAGAAGAGGTTACCATCCAACAAGGCAAGAGAAGAAGGCAAAGGAAGAGGCGTGAAGGGAAGACCATGCCAAGCCACCCTGGACTCGGACAGGCTGCAGGCCCTGCCTGGTATGATGGCTGACCACAGAATGCGTAACTCATACACTGCGCTCCCTTTTCCCAGAGCAGCTCCCTGGAATAAAGATCTAACACTGAGTCGGCACCTCATGTTGAATATGAAGTTGACTCAGACACCTCACAGAAACAGGGAACCTGGACAACACTGGGGTAAAAGCCAGTCTCCTGGTCCTACTCCGAACCATCCTCGCAAAAGCTCCCAAATCAGATTTACCCGTACAGCCAGCCTTACACCTACTATGACTCAGAGGGTCTTCCCTGCCCCTCAAACTCTCTTCTTCAACTGCTCTCTGATAAACTTTAAATCACCTGAAAATCTTTTTTTTTTTTTTTTTTTTTTTTTGCGGTACGCGGGCCTCTCACTGTTGTGGCCTCTCCCGTTGCGGAGCACAGGCTCCAGACGCACAGGCTCAGCAGCCATGGCTCACGGGCCCAGCCACTCCATGGCAAGTGGAATCCTCCCGGACTGGGGCATGAACCCGTGTCCCCTGCATCGGCAGGCGGATCTCAACCACTGCGCCACCAGGGAAGCCCGGAAAATCTTTTACTTGAGACAAAGACTCACAGAGAACAGGTTAGGAATTGCAGACAAGATGGCAACAAAAATTCATTCACACTTGATTTTATTCAGTCAACCAATGAGCATGTAAGACTAACAGATTCTTTTCTGCTTTGATAAACAAAAGGGTCAGAGGCAGGTGGACGGTAGGCTCCTGAAAGAGGAGCCATCTTCATGGTAGGAGGAAAAAGACGCAGGAAAAAACAGTTACAGCTAACTTTAAAGACCCATGCAATTTAAGCTCATGACCTGTGAGAAGTGGTCTCACAGTAATAATACCTTTCCACAGTTCAGTAGGACACCATGACTAAATTTCTGTTTACCCTCCAAGAGCTCAAGGCAAATAATCCTTTATCAGCTTAAGATGAAAACTGTTATTAAATGAATCCACTTTTCATTTTGAAAGTTCATGGGTTTGACTAAATAATACAAAGAAAAATTAATTTTAAGAACATAATTTTCAAACATAATCTTACCTGACCTATGGGGTAATTTTAGAACAAAGGGCTTCATATCTACCACAAAGTGATCGAATTCCGCATCCAGCTTCTCCCATTTTTCTTCTTCGCTTCCCATTTCCATAATTCAGCCTGTAAAAGATTTAAAATTAGAATATTAAGATCTGTATGCTGAAAACTACAAAACTCATGAAAGAGATCAAAGGAAACTCATTAGTATTAAATACCCCCAAATTGATCTATAGATTTAATGCAATTCCAATCAAAACCCCAGGAGTATTCTTTGTAGATATACACACGCTGATTCTAAAATTTACGTGGAAAGTTAAAGGAATTAGAATAGCAGAAACAACTCTGAAAAAGAAGAACAAGTTTGGAAGAGTCACATTACCTGATTTAAGATGCACTATAAAACTACAGTAGTCAAGATAATATGGTATTGGTGAAAGGATAAGACACACAGACCAATGGAACAAACTAGGGAGTCCAGAAATTGACCAACACAAATGTGGACAACTGACATTGACAAAGGTACAATTCATGGAGAAATGATAGTTTTTACAACAAATGATGCTGTAACAATTGGGGATCCATACGCATAAATAAATTTAAACAAATATCATCGCTCTGTATACAGAATTTAACTCAAAATAAATAACAGACCTAAGTGTAAAATGTAAAACTATAAAACTCTTAGAAGAAAACACAGACGAAAATCTTCATGACTTGGGGTTAGTCAAGGATTTCTTAGATATAACGCTAAAAGAACTACCTGTAGAAGAAAAAATTGATATACTGGACTGTATCAAAATGAAAAATTTCTGTTCTGCAAAGAAGTCTTTCCAGGAGTTGAAAAGATAAGCCACAGCCTGGGAGAAAATACTGCAAATCATTTACCTCAGAAAGGACCTATATCAAGAATACATAAAGAACTTTTGAAACTAAACCATAAGAAAACGAACAACCCAATAAAAGTAATCAGCAAAAAAATTAGTTCCTTTACCAAAGAAGATGTACAGTTGAGAAGTAAGCGCGTGAAAAAGATGCTTAACATCATTAATCATTAGAGAAATGCAAATTAAAACCACAATGAGATATCACTAGCTGCCTGTTAGGACAGCTAAAATGAAAAAGGCAAACAACAGCAAAGCTGCTGAGGGCACAGAGCGAGAGGCCTTCTCACGCACTGCGGGGAGGAACACAGAGCGGTGCAGCCACTCCGGAAGACAGGTCAGCCATTGCCCACCCAATTAAACATACCCTTAGCGGGGAAGCCAGAAATCCCTCTCTTGGGCATTTATTTAGAAGCAAAATCTCTATTCGCACAGAAACCCGGATGTAATGTTTCTAGCAGCTTTCTTCTTCTGTAGCCACCAAACCCTGGAAACACCCACGTGTCCCTCCCCCGGGAAATGGATAAACCACCGTGGCCTCGCCACACAACGAAACAGCGCTCGGGCAGAGAGAGGAAGGAAGCGTCCACAGGCCCCGCCACACGGCTCAGCGTCCATGTGCGAGGACGCGACGCGCAAGACACCGTTCCCGGAGGGCCGCGTGCTGTACGACGACACCCACTCGTACGGCCTCCCCGAAAAGGCAAAAGCCACAGGCACACAGAACAGCTCGGTGGCGGACTGGGTTAGCACTGGGGCGCAAGCAGAGCACACGGGGCGCTGCGACTGTCCCGCGCCTTCTGCGCCCGAGGTCATAAAAACCCATTCTGAGTCTGTGTAAAAATTCATCACACTGCACACCAAGAACGCGATTTTAACGGTACGTAAACGTAAAATGTTTAACTTCCATCAAAAAACGTAAAATACTGGTCCTCGTACTTCTTCCTAATCAGGAAGAAAACCACTGAAAATGAAGGGGGAGGACCCCCAAACTCAGACACAGAGCTTCTGACAATATTTCTTACGTTAAAAATATACCCAACAGTCCACATGTTCCTCTCAGGTTCGAAAGGCCTTGGTAAGGATGCGCATCATCTCCACGCTATGCATGGTCCCCAATTTGCCATCTGGCCGGTTTACAAGCCACACGTTTCGGGAAAGGCTCCGGTGTGCCTCGGCGGCGGCCCTGCTCCAAAGACGCCCTCCCCCTGCTCAGCGGGCCCCTAACGTTCACCAGGGCGCCCACCTCAACACCAGCAGCCCCTGCGCGGACGGCCCTGGACCCGCCCCTCTGCGTCCGGCCGCCGGCCGTCCCTTGCAGCCCGCGGCGGTGGGCCGGCGGCTCCCTCGGGGGCCAGCGCGCCCTGCCGGGGGTCTTCGCCCCGCTCCAGCAGGCAGCCGTGCCGGAAAGGGAAGCAGCCTCTGACGTCCACGCTACCGCACCCAGCCACGGCTCTCGCAAGCCCGCCCGCAACGCCCCTCTCATGAGGCCCCGCCAGCGGACCGGACCCAGCGCTCCCCGCACATCGCTGCCGCCCACCAAAATGCCCTCCGGCCGATCGGCCTCTTTTCCTCCCTACTCCGCAAGCCAGCGACCGCTCGACACCGTCCTTCGCTCCTCAGCTGAAGGTCTGCTGGAGAAAACGGGCACCGCCCTTAAGTCCCACCGGAATCCTCCGTTTTCTCCATTTCGCCCTCCGCAAGGCAGCCCTGAAACTTTTACCAGCCCTCTCCAAGCCCCTAAGCCGTTCCAGCTCCCCTGACTCTCCCCGTGGGAAGCTCACCTCCTCCTGGGCGGAAAACTGCACGCTCTTCCCTCCACCGCCCAACTCGCCTCCTCGGGAGCACATCCTCACGTGCTCGCCCCCGCCCCCGCCCCCGCGTCGGAAGCGCTGACCGTCCTCCCCGCCGCCGAGACCTCCATCACTGTCAGGGGCCTCCTCGCTGTTTCACACTGACTCCTTCCCCTCCGCCGTCCCCATTCGCTAAGCCCCGTGAGCCAACACAGCAACAAACGCTCAGAAAGGTCTCAGAACCTGCCTGTGTGCCTATTCTCGCCGCCGCTCTCTCAGAGCAGGCCCTCCCCACCGCCGACTCACCCTAACTCTCCCTGCTTCAGTCCTCACTGGCACCAGAGATGTCCCAAGTACAAAGCTCCGCACATCACTTCCTGTCTCCACCGCCCACTGCCACGGGACAGGATCCAAACCCAAAGTTAGGCCGGCCTGCCAGGGCCTTTGCCTTCTGAGCTCCCTGCACACGCGCGCACACGCACACACGCGCGCACAGATGACCATGGTGGGGCATGGTCATGAACTCCCTGCCATTCTGCAAACACTCCAAGCCCTTACAGGATCACACAGGCTGTCCCCCTGCATGGAGTCATCAGGAAATGCAACTCAAACATCACTTCAGAGTAGACCTTGCCCCACACATCCCAGACGCATCTCTCCATCTTAGTGTGTACTGCTCACATCTGTGCCGCGGCATTCATCACGCTGTTACCTTTTTTTTACACATCTGTGTACTATTTACAGGTCTGCCATCTGTGAGATGCTCCTGAAAGGCAGGGGCCGTGACTGACACATCTTAGTAGGTACCTAGGACATTACATGGCACATAATAGAAGCTGAAGAATCAAATCGACTGGTAAATAAAAGCTAACTAAAGGGATTAATGTCCTACTTTTACATGACTAATACAGGCAAACCTCAGAAATATTGCAGGTTCAGTTCCAGACCACAGCAATGAAGCAAACATTGCAATAAAGCGAGTCACACGAATACTGTGCTTTCCCAGTGCACATAAAAGGTATGTTTATGCTATACTATAGTCTATTAAGTGTTCAATAGCATTATGCTAAAAAAATGTACATACCTACCTTAATTAAAAATTACTTTATTACTAAAAAAAAAGCTATCCATCATCTGAGCCTTCAGCAATTCGTAACCTTTTCGGGGGTGGAGGGTTTGAAATATTGCGAGAATTACCAAAATGTGACCCAGAGACACAAAATGAGCAAACACTGTTGGAAAATGGCACTGGTAAACTTGCTCAAGGCAGGGTTGCCACAAACCTTCAATTTGTAAAAAACGCAAAAGCGTAATAAAGCAAAGCGCAATAAAACAAGGTATGCCTGTGTTTTGTTTTGTTTTGTTTTAATTCTGTTCTGAGTACCAAACAAGTCCCCTAGAATAGAAATACTATTGCCCTTAATTCTATTTACGAAAACTGGTCGTTGACCCTTCTGCATTACAGTAGAAGAAACATATTTCAAATTCAAGACTTGGTTAAGATAAATTTTATTTAAGCTCATTTTCTGATTGGTTAGTTGGCTTGGCATTATTTGGTTGCTTGGTTTTGTTTTGCATTCCTACAATAACTAGCTGCATTCATACATAACTCCATCAGTTATGTACCTGGTAACAGAAGGCTATGATACCACTGCTGTATGTTAGATCATAAAGCTGAAAAGCAACTATTCAAGTGGATGATCAAACAAATGGAAACTCATAAACCCAGAATTTTAAGCACAGCTTTGACCTGGAAGTGTACTTCCAGGCTTAAACAGTTCATCCTGCCCACGTACTCTAACATATGCCTGAGAGCACCCGTAGCTAGGGCTAAAACAAAAAGATTCCTAATAATCACTAACTCTCAACAAATCTTTGACACAGGCAGGAGATGTTAGTGTTTAGAGGAAATGAAAACTCAGTAAAAAGACCCAAAGTCGTGAAATTAAACATAAAGCTCAGACTAAAATTCTGAAACTGTTAGCTCTCAGGTCCATATCTGACCTCTTGGCCATTTAAATATGAATCAGCAATATCTCCAACTAGTAAAGAAGTTGGAGAAAAGTAGAAAGACAATCATAATTGCTATAATAACATGCGATACTGGAGTACACATTTTTTTTAAAAGCACAATAAAGAATCAGTGTGATACTTGGTAAAAGCTAAAACTCAGCTTTTCCTATCCCTTATTTATTCTCCAACAAAATGAAAAAAAAATTAAGTTATCGTTCCAAACTTTCAAGGAGCTACACAAATTACATCTTATAAGTAGGTTATATCTACTTAGTCCCAGCTAATCAAAAAGTTTTATTATGGTTTATTAGAATTGCAGATTTAAATTATTAGAATTAAAAAATAAGGAAAGCTGTATCTTTGACTTAGGTTTAAAATACTTGAGTGTGCCTGCCAGTCACATAAATTAGTGCAAACGCAAAAAAAGAAGTAAACTGGGTGAGTCTTGCTTATAGCTATAATATAGTTGGATCATGTCTTTTATTTAACTCACCGGCACTGTCTTTTTTAAAACCTGTGTCTATGTGGACAGCTACAAAACGGGCTAAGACCTTCTCAAGGTGCTTAGCTGTCATAGGGGTCAGCAAAGCACAAACGGGCCACAAACATTAGAGGTCCTGGGGAAAAGCAGCCACAAGGAACACACCTCACATACATCACATACATCAGGCCCCAAAAAAACACACTCCTCAAAGTTGCATAAAGTCAATTTTGTTCAATCAAACCATACTTTAAATAGATGGCAGGTCATTACACAAAACTTGAAAACCGTCCTCCGGCACATAAAGCCGGTTTACAGGTGCCTGTTTCACCCGGCTCGCCCTTCTGGGTGTTTGGACAGTTACCGGGCACTGACTGCGCCCCGGCATCACCCTGGGGACGGGGGAGCACGCCGAGGCCTGGGGGGGCCAGTGACGGCCCGGGGGCCCCAGAAACGGGCGGCTGGGCCGCAGCCTGAGCCCTGCGGGGCGGCTCGTGCCCCCGCACCGGCCTTTTCTATCCCGTGTCCTCGCCCCTGTAAACAGGAAGGGCGCACGACCCTCAGCACACAGGCCGCTCACATGGACGTCCCTCATCCCTCGGACACTCGGACCCGGGACACTGGGTCGTGCCCAGAGGGCCGGCGGCGGGCCGAGCCTCCCGGGGGCCGCCACCCACCCCGAGGGCCCAGGACGCCGTCCGGCTCCGGGGGGAAGTGCTCCCGCCGGCCTGGGACCCGGGCCGCGACCCGGGTGGGGCGGGCCGCGGGGGGTGAGCGGCCGAGGCCCCGCCCCGTCCGCGCGCGGACGTCTCACGGGCGCGACCCCGTCAGGTGCCCGGACCCCGACATGCTGACCCGCCCCAACTTTCTCAGAACCTCCCCGCCCTGCGCGGCCCGGACTGCAGTCCACGAAGCAGCGGCCGCCCGCGCCCAGAGGCCCCCGCGGCGCGCGCCCCACAGGCCTGGAGAGAGGCCCGGGCCCGCCCACGGGGCGACCGCTCCCCGCGCAAAATTCCACGCGAGAACCCGCGTGTGGGGACCCCGCAGGGGAAATCGGAAAAACGAGAACCTGGCGCCCCTACGTACAAGCTTTCCGATCGGCCGCCACCGTCGCCGCCGTCGCCGCTGCCGCCACAAAAAGGTTTCAAATCCGTACGGGCGCAGAGGTCGCAGCTTCGCAGCGGAAATCGAAAAAAAGAGAACCTGGCGCCCCTACGTACAAGCTTTCCGATCGGCCGCCACCGTCGCCGCCGCCGCCACAAAAAGGTTTCAAATCCGTGCGGGCGCAGAGGTCGCAGCTCGCAGCAGGCCCGGGGGGTGGGAGGAGCCGGCTGGGCGGTGGGACGGGGGGAGGTGCCCAGCTCTCAGGCCCCGCCCCCTTCCCCAGGCCTCCGGCCGCGGCCGCGCGCGGCGCCGTTGCCATGGCGACGCTCCGGGCCTCGGCTGCCCGCCCAGCAGGCCGGGGGCGGTGACTTCCGTACTCGCGTTTCCCCGCCCCACAGGCCGCGCAGCGCCGTTGCCCTGGCGACGCTACGGGCCTCTGCTGCCCCTGCCTAGCAGGTCGGGAGCAGGCAAGTCCGCGCTCGCGTTTCCCCGCCCCCCTGAGCTGGGCGGCGTTGTCATGGCGACGTCCCGGCCCTCAGCGCAGCTTCCGGTTCGCTTTCCAGCCTGGCGGCCCCTAGACCAATCCCAGGCCGAGACTCCCGGGATGACCAGACCACGCACTGGACACTGCTGCCTTCAGCCATCCCGCTCGGACAGTAGCTTGTGAACACTTTAGGGGCTATAGAGAAAGAACGGGTAAAGAGCAAAGAACATGGGGTTGCAGTAGGATATTCACAGAGGGTGGACAAACGACATTGAAAGAATCTAAAGGACTGAGAACTTACTGCCTGGTATCTCCCAACCCAGAGGTGAATACCGCTGAATTAAAGGAGAAAATGAACACTGCTTTTTTTTTTTTTTTTTTGCATTCATAGCTATCCAAGATCTGAAAAAACTTACCCCAAATTCCGAAGATGCTGAAATAATATGAAAAGGCTTTGTGTTTACCAATTCTGGATAGAATAACAAGATCAAGAGGACAATGTATTTTTGCTGCTCCCAGGAAGTCTCATCCACCTCGGGGCGGTCTCCATGTCTGCATTGCTATGTTGTGGTTTTCTCTGGTCTTCTGTTACATTTCTGGAAAGGCTCTGAACTATATATATTTTTTAAAATACCGAACAGAAACAAAATTTAAATTGTAAAAACACCCACTTAAATGAAATTCAGTTTACCACTGTTTTTCATGTAATTTCACACAGGATTCCTTCTGCAGTATCTGCAATACATGCAGTGTGATGCCAAATCTAACATAAACACAGCTTGAAGCATCTTTTCAATATTCCATAAAGAAAATAGAAGATTCATTCATTTGTAACTAGTTACTTTCAAGCTTCCAGAGGGAAGTCATATTCTCTCCAAGGTGCTTTTTCAAACCTTCCCACTGGAAGTAACAGTTTTTCCCACCAACGGTTTTTCATGGTTTCAGTGACAAATTATTAAAGCTAAGGAAAAGAAGAGGTATGAAATACTTTTAGGAATGTTTAGTTTCTCAAAAGCATAGTTGAACATGTTTATAGCTAAAGAATGATGGGTAATTCAGTCATTTGCACAGAGAATCTGGGATGCAAAACCCACACGTGCAATTGCAGAAATTTGACCACCCAATGAAGAGGTTCAAAACCATGCTGCTGGAAGAACATGAAATGAATTTGACAAATGATGTCTAAATGAAGACTAGCAGAAAAGTAGAAGAAGAAAAAAGGGGATTGAGGGGGAAAATGCAACAAAGTCAAGTTCATCTAAGAAAAAATTGCAGCAGGAAAAAAAATACATGACTTAAAATGTTAAAAAAATTAAGGTAAGTTTCTTAAAATAATTTCTATATTTAGGTGAAAGTAAGAAGAGAAAATCTCCTTTTACATTTTCAAGAACTAGGAGATTGTCACTATATATATATATATATATATACATATACACACACACATATATATATTTAAAAAATCAAGATATGTATATAGGATTTTTATAGTTATTTATGTAATACATATGTAGCTGGGATGCCAACTGGAACCTGAGCTGTGTTGACCTTTGGATTCAAGCTTATGTGTCATGTTTAGAGAACAGGTAGACGATGTCCATTGGAAATCTCCTTCCATGACAACCAAGGAAACTTCTAGAAAGTAACTCACCCTAGGTGACAGTAAGCAGATCTGGTTCAATAACAGTACACAAACATTGAATGGACAGGTGGTTCCACATAAAGTACTAGC
This sequence comes from Mesoplodon mirus, assembly GCF_964341445.2. NCBI lineage: Eukaryota > Metazoa > Chordata > Mammalia > Artiodactyla > Ziphiidae > Mesoplodon > Mesoplodon mirus. The sequence continues at coordinate 24,275,944 of NC_138994.1, forward strand.
CATGGGTTGACTTCCAACTCTCCTCCTTTGCTTGTAACAGAGTGATTCCCAATCTTTTAAGGTGAAGATTTTCCTTTGAGAATCTTAAAAAGCTATACCTCTCCTGCCCCCCATACTTCACCACCACTAAATGCCCACATGCCCAAAAATATGAGTACAAATCAAAGGGTTCCCCAAATTTCTCAAGTCCATCCATGGAACCTAGGTTAAGAACTTCTGCCCTATGGATTTTATATCAATTTAAACATTGAGGACAGAAGCTATAGCAGCATTCTTGTCCATAATTTCTGAAGCTATTACAGACAAACTCAGTACAGACATCACTGCCCTCAACACTTGGTTCCAGCAACCTCAGGGCAGGCATTAGTAAAAAGCAGCAGTAGCGGGGATGCCTTCAGCGAGCATCAGAGGCAAGAAATGAGAAAAATATCCTCACAGCTACACACACTCGGAGAAAAACAGATGATGCCCACCATATGGTGGTTTAGGAAGATGCAGAGCGTGCATGAGCCCCACCCTGGGAATACTTGGGAAGAAATATCTGGAATCGGAGTCCCTTCAGGGACCCCAAGGGTGAAGACAGATAAATACTCTGTTGTAAATGTTCCAGTGTAGCCAGCCCCAAGCTTGTGTGGCCTGAAAAATACTGTTTCACACGAAGGTTTTATGGCCACAAACCTATGGCGACCAATTAATATGACTTCTATGTCTAGTTATTTCATAAAGGATAATAATTTGTCACCTCAATATATATTTATTGAACGTCTAGTATGTGTAGATTGTTTTAATGGAATGTTTCTTCTACCAGGAATGTTCTGACAGCTCAACCTAAACGTCACTTTCTCAGAGAGGCCATCAGTGCTTCTCAAACCACCCCTTATTCTCTTTCAAAGCCCCCTGCTCTTTATCTTCACTGCCTTTATCGAAATTTGTAGTCAAATATTAACTGATATTAAAGATCTTTTTTAAATGTCTATAGGCGGGGCTTCCCTGGTGGCGCGGTGGTTGAGAGTCCGCCTGTCGATGCAGGGGACACGGGTTCGTGCCCCAGTCCGGGAAGATCCCACATGCCGCGGAGCGGCTGGGCCCGTGAGCCATGGCCGCTGAGCCTGCGCATCCGGAGCCTGTGCTCCGCAACGGGAGAGGCCACAACAGTGAGAGGCCCGCATACCAATCAATCAATCAATCAATCAATAAAATAAAATGTCTATAGGCGAGACTTCCCTGGTGGTCCAGTGGTAAAGAATGCGCCTTACAATGCAGGGGACCATTGGTTCGATCCCTGGTCGGGGAACTAAGATCCCACATGCCACAGGGCAACTAAGCCTGCATGCCACAACTACTGAACTTGCACACCTCAGTTAGAGGCCCCGTGCCGCAAACTACAGGGCCCATGCGCTCTGGAGGCCACACGCCACAGCTAGAGAGAGAAAACCCGCTGCCACAACTAGAGAGAAGCCCACGCGCTGCAACGAAAGATCCCACATGCCTCAACACAGATCCTGCGTGCCGCAACTAGGACCCAACGCAGCCAAAAATAAAAGTAAATAAATAAATAAATAATAGATCTAAAAAAATTTTTTTAAATAAAATGTCTATAGGTTCCATCAGGACAAGGACCATATCTGCTGGGTTTTACCATGGCAGACCCAGAGTTCCTAGCACGGAGAGGCAATCCATACATGTTTATTGAACCAAAGAACTAACGCAGATGGATCTTTCGTGCTTCTCTCTGTACCTGGAGTGGAATATGGCCGCCCCATAGCTCCCTGCTATGGGAGAATCCAAATTTCTTTCTAACAGAGTGAGTCTGACTCGTCTAATGTGAATCAGAAGAGCACACTTAGTCGGATCAGGTAAGGTCAGGAGACTGGTCATCCCATCACATAAACATGACTTTGTCAGCTCACTCTTGTGCTTAGGGGACAGTAGCTGGCGTTCTTTTCTCAGAGAAGGGGATAGATGAGTTACCTCAAATGGTTCCAAGTATAATAGAGCTTCAAGAGTTGGGAGGGCAGAGATGAGTTTCTTCCCTCCAGAAGTTTACAGTATAGTAGGAGGTAGTAACACAAATACCAAATAACCATATTTAGAGTCAGATTATGCCACCTGGTTTAAAATAATATGTTATGGGAATAGAGGGGAGATTAAGAAAACACATTACTGTGATTATAAAGTTACCATATGAAAATATATACTGAACCTTGTTTTATCTTTGGTTTTAAAAAGGTATTGAAATTGAAACATTATTTCCATTGGAATTGTTATTTCCTATCAGCCACAATGACTTAAATGAAAATAGAAGGATTGCTCCAAAAACAAATTAATGGTTTACCTCAATATTTAAAAATCAAATGGTAACATAGTTGATAATGATAGGATAAATATGACCCCAAAAATAGTTTTTCTTTCCCAGAGAAGTTAATTATGCTATACTTCTCAAGTTGAAAGGGATCTATTTATTTTCAAAATATAAACTTAAAATTAAGAATTAGTCTAGATAATACTGAGCAATGTGAAGTCAATGATTCTCTACATAAAACTTGAGACAATGTGACTTTTACTAATTAGAAAGATAATTTTTCATAGATATTTTGAACTAGGCCTGCATTTTGTTATAAGTATTAAATCTGATTATCCATATATTTCAAAATCCTGTTCTATAAAATTATAGTAACTATAGCAGAGACTAGAGGTTACCTCCATTTTGTTTAAGCTACTGTTATCTGAATTTTCTGTTTATATAAAGTCAAATTTAAACCTGATACAGTAATTTACTTCTCTCAACTTTAAATTATATGCATATAAAACATGTTTCCTAAAGGCATTCTTTCATACCTTAATTTCCCTGAAGATCAATACCAAATGTATAAGTCTATAGTAATAAATGTGTTACTAATATTACTCACAGAAAATGAGTTACAAAATAGTTTACAAGCCATTCTACCAAGTTACATACTTACCATACACACACACAAAGGAAAACAACTTGTAAGGATGTGAATCAAAGGTGGACAGTGATTCTCTAGGTAATGAAATTAAAGATGATTTAAGTCCTGTCAATTTTACTTCCTAGATACCCTCAAATCTTTCCAAAAAATAGCTCTATTTTAGAAAACGTTGACTTAGACATAAAATAATGAAATTCACCGTATTCTTCTCCTTAGACATAAAATTATGAAATTCACCTTATTCTTCGCCTCTCAAACATTTTGGGTTTGTTTTTTTTTCATAAATTTATGTATTTATTTTTGGCTGAGTTGGACTTTGTTGCTGCACGCGGGCTTTCTCTAGTTGCAGCGAGTGGTGACTACTCTTTGTTGCGGTGCGTGGGCTTCTCACTGCAGTGGCTTGTCTTGTTATGGACCAAGGGCTCTAGACGCACGGGCTCAGTAGCTGTGACTCGCGGGCTCTAGAGTGCAGGCTCAGTAGCTGTGGCACACGGGTTTAGTTGCTCCGCGGCATATGGGATCTTCCCGGACCAGGGCTTGAACCCGTGTCCCCTGCATTGGCAGGCGGATTCTTAACCACTGCACCACCAGGGAAGCCCTCTCAAACGTTTTGGAATGAAGGTTTCAGTAGCTTCAGTGTGAAGTTAGTTATCCAGTAGTTTGAAGGATTGCGAATAATAAACACATTGCAAAGCAAGTACAAGACACAGAAACAAATGTTAGTGACTTTGGATCACTGAGGTGGATTATCAGGCAATTATTTCCACTTACTATCAAGAATAATCAAGGGGCTTCCCTGGTGGCGCAGTGGTTGAGAGTCCGCCTGACAATGCAGGGGACACGGGTTCGTGCCACGGTCCGGGAAGATCCCACATGCCACGGAATGGCTGGTCCCGTGAGCCATGGCCGCTGGACCTGCGCGTCCGGAGTCTGTGCTCCGCAACGGGAGAGGCCACAACAGTGAGAGGCCCGCGTACCACAAAAAAAAAAAAAGAATAATCAAGAGTTAACTGTAAAGAGAAACAAAATTTTTTTTCCTAAGCTGAGATTTTGGAATTGCGTATTTTTTTCAGGTTATAAAAGTTTTGATGATATTATACGGAAATTGGAAAACACTGAAAAGTTTAAAGAAGAAATAAAAATTAATTCTACCATTAAGGAATAGCCACTATTAACAATTATAAATACATTCTCAAATCTTATACATATATATATGATCATTTTAGTGTCTATTTATTTTTGCATCATTTGGATATAACTTAATTTGCTTAATTATTTTCCTGTGATTGGATATATATTATTAGCAATTTTTGACTTTTATATAATACTGCAATAATTATCTTCTAATATATACATCTCAGTTGAAGTTTCAACTATCTCCATAAAAGATATTCCTACAGGCATGAATGAATTTAAAGCTTTTGATCATTACTGCCAAATTGCTTCCTGGAAGTGTTTTGCAAATTTGCAATTCCACTCAAATAGTCCCTGAGAGTGGCTGTCTCACATTAACAATTTCTCTACTCTGTGCTAATTGTATATATAAAAATAGTATCTCTTTTTAATTTGTGTTTTCCGCTATTAGAAAAGCTGAAATATTTGAACATCCCTATTAGTCCTTTTTTAAAATTCTTCCACGAAGTGTCCTCTAGTCCTTTGCCCATTTTGGAGGGAAATTTCACATGTTATACATATCTTCCATATTTTAATCTATTGTTTCAAAATCAGCAAATGGCTCTGTACACAGTACTGATGCCTAAGCTGATATTCTAAATAACCAAATTTCAGTCAGTGATTCACCATTTTGCATTATTAAGATTCTCTGTATCATTACATTGAAATACATGAATGACTCAGTCATCTAAATGGAAAGCAATTTATAAATACAAAGAATGAGTATTATTATTGTTATGTAAAAGACATTAGAGATAAATAAAATAATCCTGCAGCCAGTAAAGTCCTTAAATTGGGTAGGAAATAATTCAGAACTTTCTATTTATAGGTCACAGAAGAATAAACTATACCACAAATAGATGTAGTTTAAGGAGTGTAGAAACCAAAAATTATGGGGCATATTTTCTTTTCATCACCACTAGAAAACAGAGTTACAACCTGTAACACAATGATTCTGGATTCCTTTTGCCAGAACTAAGCTGAGGCAATTGATCTGTGCCAGAGGCTATTAACAGAGATAAAGTGGCTATTCTTCCCCCCTCCCTTTCAATAACACAAACAGTCCCCTACTTACAATGGTTCACCTTAAGATTTTTCAGTTTATATGATGGTGCGAAAGCAATATACATTGCTTTTGTCCCAGGTAGTGATCTGAAGTCAGACGCTCTCTGGTGGTGCTGGGCAGTGCGGCAGCCATGGCTCCCAGTCAGCCACGCGATCAGGAGGATAAATAACCCCTCCACTCCAACCATTCTGTACCCAAACCATTCTGTTTTTCACTTTCAGTACAGTACTCAATAACTTACATGAGATATTTGACACTTTATTATAAAACAGGCTTTGTGTTAGATGATTTTGGCCAACTGTAGGCTAATGTAAGTGTTCTGAGCACGTTTAATGTAGGCTAGGCTAAGCTATGATGAGCAGTCGGTTGGGTGTATTAAATGCATTTTCAACTTACAATGTGTTTATCAGGAGGTAACCCCATTGGACGTCGAGGAAGATTTGTAGACATATTGCTCTAGCCAGCGTTCATGCAAATAGCAACCACCTACTAGGCCAATTCCTAGCCTCACCTATACAAAAATCTCCTCACCACCCTGTTTCAGCACCCCTCCCTAGGCTGGAAAATCCAGCTTTAGAATTCAGTTATTTCCCGGAAGCCACTGGGAAATGCGTTGCTTCACTAGGCAGTGTAAGACAAGGGAGGAAAGACACAGTCCTGAAGTTTGGCTCTGTAGCTCCGTCACTCCTGTAAACCAAGTTACATAACCTCCGTGAGCTTCAGTGTCTTTACCATCCTTATGGGATGATTGGGAAGATGGAGTTAACACAGGTGAGCTATAGGTGCTCACGGGAAGTGCTTCCCGGTGCTGACGCGGGAAACGTCAATCTTTTCCTTCCAAACCGTCTGTCATGAACTTTCAGAAGTGGCAGATGCCACTAGGAAGCAGCATTAGCACACAAAGAATTAGGCATGCTGCACACACACACACACTCATGTAAACACATTCACACAGCATGCTCACATGCACATACGGGCACAAAGAGAACACACTCGTACACACACTTATGTACACACATACATCACACATTTGCACACACGTGCACACACTCGTGCTCACATTTACAAAGAACACACACTCAAACAGCATACACATTCATGTACACATGTGCACACCAACCACACACACTCTCACATGTGCAGACATATACTCACACCCATATGCACAAACCCCAAGCTCTCCTTCCTTCCTTCCTTCCTTTCTTCCTTCTTTCTTTCTTTCTTTCTCTTTCTTTTAAATCTCCTATTTCAGTGTTAAGGTGGGGAATGACCCTCGGGCTAGTAGATGGGAAATTTTACTGATAAATACTTATCATTGAGTTTGGGGACTCAGAAATCAGATCCTACATATTGAAAGATTGGTCAATGTCTTAGAAGGGAGAAAGTTCATTTTCTATAACTTCTTGAAGAAACATGTTAGAGCACGAAATAAAAGTGACGACCTGGATCCCTTTGTGTTTAGAAGCCCATCTGCCATAATAGCTTACAGGGTTCCATGGGTCTGCAGTTGCTGGTTAAGCAACATTACATAGCATGGGAAGACCACATTCAGCCTTGTTAAAATGTAGGACGATAACCATCAATTTGTGATTATAATTTCACTCTTTCTGCCCTAGGCTGCCTGTGGGGGAGAAGAATAATACTTACTGGTATCTCAGCCAGCAAGGAAGGTCACTGCACTCTGGCTGGGGAGGGTATGGCTGAATTTTGATAACAGGCAACCTGGTGATCTAAGCATTTAAGAAGAAAAACATTTCAAATAGAGAGGCTACTTATGGGGCTAAATGGACCATATAATCACTAAATAGAGGGGCTGCAACTGGGCAGTTTCTTCTGATGGGCTCCTCTGATCCAAATTGCCTCTTCAGAATGAAAAATAACAGATTTTTCTTTCTGTGAAAATATCATTACAGGAATCAGTACTATGGCCTAAGTTCTAAAGTCTACTCTGATTAATTTTCAAGGACCCAAGCCTATCCAGTGGCCTGAAATGCCTTCAAAGAAAAAAACGATGCAAAAAGCCATCCTCAGCAAACTTGCCATATTCCAGGAGTTTTTTATGGAATAGTCTATTAAAAATTCAATCTGGAGATTCCTTATAAAAAGTTCCAGCAAAACAGATTTGAATACAGCAGCAACTAACACAACAATGTAAAGCAGTTATACTCCAATAAAGATGTTTTTAAAAAAAAGGCAAGGAATTAAAAAAAAAAAAAACATGTGAAAGAACATATATGGTCAGATAAATATTCAGGAGTGAAATTTCTGGGTCATTTAGTCTTTTTTTTTTGGCCACACCGCACAGCATGTGGGATCTTAGTTCCCCAACCAGGGATCGAACTCACGCCCCCTGCAGTACAAGTGCAGAGTCTTAACCACTGGACCGCCAGGGAAGTCCCTATTTTTAGTTTTTTGAGAAACCTCCATGCTATTTTCCACAGTGGCTGCCCCAAGTTACATTCCCACCAACAGGGTAGGAGAGTTCCCTTTTCTCCCCAACCCCGCCAACATTTGTTATTTGTGGTCTTTTTGATGACAGCCATTCTGACAGGTGGGAGGTGATATCTCATTGTGGTTTTAATTTGCATTTCTCTGATAATTAATGATGTTGAGCATCTTTTCATGTGCCTGTTGGCTATCTATATGTCTTCTTTGGAATAATGTCTATTCAGGTCTTCTGTGCATTTTTTAATCAGGTTGTTTGTTTTTTTGATGTTGAGTTGTATGAACTGTTCATATATTTTGGCTATTAAACCCTTATCAGTCATATAATTTGCAAATATTTTCTCCTATTCAGTAGGTCTTCGTTTTGATTTGTTGATGATTTCCTTTGCTGTGCAAAAATGTTTAAGTTTAATTACTTCCCATTTGTTTATTTTTGTTTTTATTTCCTTTGCTTTAGAAGAAAGATTCAAAAAAATATTGCTATGATTTATGTCAAAGAGTGTTCTACCTATGTTTTCTTCATTAATTGGAGAAGATACATGCACCCCAGTGTTCATAGCAGCACTAACAATAGCCAAGACATAGAAGCAACCTAAGTGTCCATTAACAGATGAATGGATTAAGAAGATGTAGTGTATGTATATATATATATATATATATATATACACACACACAAATATATATATATATATATACACACATATATATATATATACACATATATATATATACACACACACAATTGTATACAATAATCAGCCATAAAAAAGAATAAAATTTTGCAATTCGCAACAACATGGATGGACCTGGAGAGCATTATGCTGAGTATGATATCACTTATATGTGGAATCTAAAAAATGAAAAAAATGAATGAATATAACAAAGCAGAAACAGACTTAACAGATATAGAGAACAAAGTAATGAATGCCAGTGGGGAGAGGGAAGGGCAAGATAGGGGAAGGGACTTAGAGATACAAACTACTATGTATAAAATAAATAAGCTACAAGGATATATTGTACAGCACAGGGAATATAGCCAATATTTTACAATATCTTTTTAAATGGAGTATAATCTATAAAAATATTGAATCACTATATTGTACACTTGAAACTAATACAATACTGTAAGTCAAGTATACTTCAATTTAAAAACAAAAAACTTCACTTACAGTTTTAAAAGTCTATATATTTTAAATTTTTGAAACAATAAATTTAATTAGGAAAGTATCTGCAGCAAAAGGGAGGATAATAGAACAACATATTCTCTCCTTTTCTGGAGCAAACCCAGCAATCCAGTCTGGGGCAAGGGAAAGGCTCTAAAATTTTTACTGCTTTCTTTCCATTCCTAGAGCTGCGAAGTAAGATGAGGGGGAGGTCCATTTTTAAGTGAATAGGTGACAAGTTAAAGAAAACAGTGGTCCTAAAACTTAGTGCTAAAAGAGGAAACCCAGGGTGGATGGTTTTTTGTTCAGCAAAATGCCTAAATAGGGCTTTTTGGTTTAGAAAGGGGAGTAACCTCCCACTCTCAAAGCTGACCCTCAATACACGATATGGAGAAAGATAAAGGGCGGGGGGGGGGGGAAGCAGAAGACAGAGAAGAAGAAGAAGAGAAGGGGAAGGAGGGGCCAGGGAGGGAGAGTGGAAGCAAGAGAAGTTGCGAGAGAGGAAGAGGGAAGAATATCGAAGGAAAGGATTGAGAAAGAAAAAGTAAAGCTGTTCTTTAAAGTTAAGTAATGGGCATTTGGAGCTTTTGAATGACATCCTGGGAAGTGGGGGGCACGCTGATTTCTGTAAAGGGAGGAGGAGGAGAAAAGCATCTTGGAGGAGAGATCGGACCACACCACGTGAAGGCAGGTGAATCCTGAGGAAGACGCATCCGGGAGGAAACACCTCTGTGGACACAAAGTTTACGAGTCGTGATGGGCAGTGGTGATGGCAAAGTAAACAACTCTTTCTGGGACTTTTATAAAAAGGGATACAGAGATGGAGCAGTAGCTAGAAAAAGATGTGAGGTAACAGTAAGGTTTTCTTTTAAAAACAGTGGTGATATTATTGCATATTTATATGCTGATAGAAATGCTCCAATAGAAAGGGAAAAAAATAAACATGGAAGATCATTCATCAGAGGAGCAAAATCCTTAAGTAGGGGACAGAAGACGGGATCCCGGACATGAGGTTTGCCCTTAGATGGGATCTCAGAGAAAGGAGACGGAGGGCAGAGACCCTGGTGCAGACATGGCTGAGATGGTAGACTGGGTCATGGGAAGATTGAAAAGGGTCTTTTCTGTTTTCTCTGAGAAACAAGGAGCAAGGTCATCGGCCGAGAGTGAGGACAGGGGCGATGGCTTGAGAAGGGCTGAGAAGAGAAACAGCCACGTTGGGGAGCTGGGGAGAGAACAAACTAGTGAAATGCGGTAGGATTGCCAGGCACAGTTGAGAGCGTATGTGAGCCCCATGTTCATGAATCAAAGTGGCACCTATTAGCATAATTGTGAGGTGTTCTTTTTTTCCAGCAACGTTCAGCTGCTCTGGTGCAGGCACAGGAAAGGCAGCTAGAGCCTGGGGTGGGGTTTGCCAGCACGTACTACAGAAGGCGAAAAGGCCAAGGGAGCATAAACAAAGGAGCAATGTCAGTGATGGGTCATGGAATTCTGGTGGGTAAGGAAAGCTATTTAGGCATTATGTAAACCAAACTTTAAGGGTTCAGATCCATTTCTATTGGCCTGAAAGTCGATGCATTCCTTTATGGTGATGCTTCTCAAACTTAAGAATGCAAAGAATTATCTGGGGACTTTGTTATAAATGCAGATTTGGGGGCCATCCTCGGAAATTCCGGGACACAGCATTTTTTTCCTTTGTAATAATTACCAGGCGATACTGATGCCGGAGTCTGTGGACCATTCTAAGAAAACTGTTGCATCGCAGTTGTTTTAGGTGAAAGCGTTTAGGAGTAGAATTAGGGAGAGGGTAACTGGGTTACCTAGGTAATTATTTACACTTTCCATTTCACAGCCATGCAAGGACAATGTTCCAAATATTTAGGTTTCTTAACCAGATAATTGAAAGTAAGCTACCATGGAGTAACACTGCAATGGCTGACGCAATAAATTCAGTCACTTTATTTTTCCATTTCCATTAGGTTCCTTGGACAAACACATACAAGTATGACATTTACTTTTGAATCAGAAAACCAACTTAGCATGGTTTTACATCAGATGCTTCTGTTTTCCAGAAAGCCAAAGAACTGTGCTCTGTTTGGGGAGAAAAAAAAATAAACATTTTAAGAGAAACAGTCATCTCTTAAATCTGTTAAATAGCCAAGCCAAATCAAATACATTTTATTTTTTTTGTTTTTGTTTTTTTTGTTTGTTTTGTTTTTTTGCAGTACGCGGGCCTCTCACTGTTGTGGCCTCTCCCGTTGCGGAGCACAGGCTCCAGATGCGCAGGCTCAGCGGCCATGGCTCACGGGCCCAGCCGCTCCGCGGCATGTGGGATCTTCCCAGACCGGGGCACGAACCCGCGTCCCCTGCATCGGCAGGCGGACTCTCAACCACTGCGCCACCAGGGAAGCCCCAAATACATTTTATAAATGTGTCGAATAAATCTAATCATGTGAATGAAGGCATTCAGTGTGAGTTTTAAGGGATTCGAGAAAAATCAGGGAAATGGTAAGTCACTCGTTTCCAAGAGAGAAAATAAAAGATTATGTATAGGGCCTCCCTGGTGGCGCAGTGGTTGAGAGTCCGCCTGCCGATGCAGGGGATACGGGTTCGTGCCCCGGTCTGGGAGGATCCCATGTGCCGCGGAGCGGCTGGGCCCGTGGGCCGTGGCCGCTGGGCCTGCGCATCCGGAGCCTGTGCTCCGCAACGGGAGAGGCCACAGCAGTGAGAGGCCCGCATACCGCAAAAAAAAAAAAAAAAAGATTATGTATAATTCTGACAGTCAAGATTAAAAGAAAAAAAGCTGTATCAGCCCTTTATGTATTCGCCAACGCCCCAACAGTGCTGCATCTGTCTGAAGACTGTAAAAGAGAACAGCCGGAAGAGGTGCATTAACAAAGCTCTGTCTGGTGTTTGGAAATTATCTTCTGCTAATATTTTTTCTGCTGATCTGTGCTAGGAGTACTGCACTTTGTCAACTTTGTCTCACGAGGGCTCTGCTATGTTTTGAACAATAACAATTTATCCAGTGCATTTCTAACTATTTGTAATTATAGTGATAATAACCATCATTATTATCATCGTGTACTTACTCCATGTCACGCATAATATTTCTAATCATCAAACCTATGAGGTGGGTATCATTTGCTGGTTATCATTTCCTTCTCTCTCTCTAGCTGGCCACTTCTCAGACCCCTCTCTCCTCTAATCTGCTCCCAACTCTCTCCTCTACCAGCTGATACAGGGCTGTCAACATTCTTGAAGCATTTCTAAACCTAGAGGCAATAATAGCTTCAGCCTCTGGCTGGTTCCTCCTTTGTAGAAACAAAGATATGTAGACCTTAAACCTGAAACTAATGCTCTGTGATGACCTAGAGGGGTGGGATGTGGGGGGAGGGTGGCAGGGAGGCTTAAGAGGGAGGGGATGTGTGTATACGTATAGCTGATTCACTTTGTTCTACAGCAGAAACTAACACAACATTGTAAAACAATTATACTCCAATAAAAAAAAAGTTACCGTAGGCAATGTTAAAAGAAAAGCACATTCTTGGAGAAGATATTATCATAGCTTGTAATTTAAAAAAAATGTTTTGTATCCAGAATTTATTTTAAAAAATAAATTTTAATTAAAAAAAACCCCTGAAACTAATGGCTTTAATGCTGGCCATTATACACTTCTTTATCACCCACAAACACAATATCATCTTCCTTAAAATGTTTTGCTCTAACGAATACTTTGCTCTAGTGGGTACTTTTCAAACTCTAGGAATTGCCAAAGGAAGGAAAGAAATGTTAGAAGATCTATAAACCAGTGACCATTGACATGAGTTACTTTGTAGTTTGGGGTGAGTTCTTTATCATTTGGGACCAAGAGGTGGTCAATATTATTATTCAATATTCCATTCAATATTATTCTTAGTATTCAAGCATAATCTGGAATTATACATGATGGCATAATTCAACACTCATCAAATAAAACCACAACCCTGAGTTTTAAGGAAAAGAAAAGAAAAGGAAAATGTGGGGAAACTAAATGCAGCTTACTGCTTCATCTTGCTGTTTCCTCCTGCCCCACTCTCTTAAAAAATGCAGTGGCCACATTAACATGGCTTCTTTTAGTCATCAGGTAATAATTATGATTATTTTTTATCAATAATTATGATTATGGCGAGGGGCAAGCAGAAGTGCTAGCTAAACGTTCCAGTGTTGAACTCACCCTTGAAGCATTTGGGGATTTGAATGATGCCGTCTATGCACTGGGCATCCTCTGTATAGCTACACTTCTTCTCCTTATTTTTGCAGAAGAAAGAAACTTTTTGGCCATGCAGCATTCCATTCTTAAATTTGTCTTGGATATTTACTCTCTCTCCTTCATATATCACGGTAGCTCTTTTAACAGATAATTTACAAGACGCTGAAAGAGACAATATTTGTAGTCAAGACAGGACTTCATTTACTCTTTCTTAAAGAAAGTGTAGCATTTGAACCAGTAGATGTTCAGACCTGAACCAAAGTGCTCAAGACGAGGAGGTTCTAAGATAGTAACATCAGTATCATTGCTAACTGCTGTTCCTTATCAATAGAACCTTTAATCATGGCTTCCAAGATCACCTTTTCTTCCCCTGGAGTAGCCACATAAGAAGGTCAGAGCAGGGAGGGAGGGAGACGCAAGAGGGAAGAGATATGGGAACATAGGTATATGTATAACTGATTCACTTTGTTATAAAGCAGAAACTAACACACCATTCTAAAGCAATTATACTGCAATAAAGATGTAAAAAAAAAAAAAAAGAAGGTCAGAGCAGAAGCATCAGATACTAGGCTTCTGTGCAAAAGAACTCCTATCAGATACTGCCATTTCAGATAAGCGTCCCCGCCCCACTCAGCTCCCATTTATTGAGTTGCGGCACCACCACCAGCCACTGTGAGCGTTGGCTCATAACAGCTCATAAATGCTCCTTTCTCTGAAAAATGGCCTTCAGCCATAAGAGAGCCACCTCTCCAAAGAGAGTATGCACATCAGTCCACAACCCCAGGGTCAGGGAAGGGAGCAGCCCGCAGCCTATGACAGGCTGACAAGGGGATCAAAATAAGCAGGTCCCCTTGCCTCTCGATGGGATTGACTCCCATGGTCCAGAGCTCCCAGGGGATTAAACTGAAGTTAAACTCTAGCTGAGACCACATCCTTGTTCAAAACATGGTCCTTGAGTTGGCAGCATCAGCATCACCTGGGAACCTGGTAGAAATGCTAGTTCTCAGGTCCTATTGCAGATCCAGCAAATCAGAGACTCTGTTTAAAAAAACCCTCTAGGAGATTCTGATTCACAGTGAGGTTTGAGAACCAGTGTCCAGCTCCATCCCACCTGTCTTACATTCTTTTTCCTGAGACTCACTTAATAAACCAACTGCATTTGAATCCCTGTCTCAGGCTCTGCTTCTAGGGGACCCCAACCTAGTCATATGTCATTTTGCCTGTTGTGCCTAAATGCCTTTTCTATTTAAACTGTCTAACCCGGACTTCCCTGGTGGTGCAGTGGTTAAGAATCCGCCTGCCAATGCAGGGGACATGGGTTCGAACCCTGGTCCAGGAAGATCCCACGTGCTGCGGAGCAACTAAGCCCGTGCGCCACAACTACTGAGCCTGTGCTCTAGAGCCCACGAGCCACAACTACTGAAGCCCACATGCCACAACTACTGAAGCCCACATGCCTAGAGCCCATGCTCTAGGCACGTCTGCAACAAGAGAGGCTACGGCAGTGAGAAGCCCACGCACCATAACGAAGAGTAACCCCCACTCACGCAACTAGAGAAAGCCCGCGCACAGCAACAAAGACCCAACACAGCCAAAAATAAAATAAATACATTATTAAAAAAAAAAAAAACTGTCCAGCCCACAGCAACTTGAGCAGAAATACAGTGCAAAGTTGGTGTTCTTTGCATAAGCATGGCACGGACCAGATCAAGGATAGACATCTAACTCAAAAGCAACCAGCATCTCAGGGAAAAGATGCCATTGAGTGATGAATCCTTTAGTTGAGAGGTCCTGGTGTAGAATCAAGCCAGGTTCAAGGTGAGTAAGCAGAGAAACAGAGATATGAGAGAGACCGTGAGGCCAATGAGATATGGAAAGAGTAGCAATAGTTCCTGACTTTCAGTTGCAGTCCTCAAGAGGACCAGTTGTGTTTCATTTCCTCATATTCAATGTCCATACAATTGCCTGTTGCCTGTTTATAATTCGTCACCATTTCCTGGAACTAGCTGGAATGTGTGGTTGGGTTTTGCCACAGTGAGAAGAGTCTTGACTAGAACAAAGCAAAAAAGGATGCTCATGGGCCAAGACTTAAAAGCAATTATAGGAAGCACACACAATCTTCCACCATATTATCAAGGCTTACAACAGATATGTTTATTTCATGCAGTTTAATCTCAAACAGGATTGCTAAGCGTGACGTTTCCCCATGCCCATATAAATCCCAGTAGCTGTGAATCAAGTCTGAGAAACAAAGTGGAAAATGACTGGAACAAGAAAATGGCAAGTAAAGGTGATCCACTGGATGAATTGGGAGGCAGTTTAAGACCTCACCCATATTTCTTACCTTTACAACTTGGCTGTGCAGACCATCTTCCTAATTTGCCACATTCTACTTCTTCTGGTCCATCCAAGGCATATGTATCATGGCAACCATATGTGGCTTTATCCTTGTAATAAAGTACTTGCTTTGCAGGATAGTTCACAAATCCATTGTCTGGTCTTGATGGGAACGGGCATCTTACTTCTAAAAAGTTTAAACAGTAAGATGTATTAGTATAAATAGCGTGGGGTCCAGTGGTTATGGAATAGCCGGCACTTGTCTCTCTTATACCACTGAATCACTGGGTGTTCCTGTGCCTAGAACACAATTTCTGGGGACCTTGGTGCTTAATTCTGTCCCCTTTATCTTATCCTTGTGAGACTCTGGATATTAAAATAGAAACAACAACACTTTGAAAGTAAATTAATGAATTACCAAGTGCTTTGGGCTTTCACATAATCACAAGGTAGTATTTATTGCAAACTTCATCTGCACACAGTCTAAGATGGTGGGTTTGAAAGACGGAAAAGTCTGTCTCTTTTAACCAACAGACCATGAAATTAAAACACAGAGATTCCCTCTATGCACACTAGAACAGCATTATTTGGATTTTAAATGTTAAATCTAATTCTTATGACTGTCTTCAGACTATAAAAGAAGCCAGCATGAAATAAGAAGGAGAAAAATGAAGGCTTCCCGGCTTTCTTTAGATCCTCAGTGGTAGAGCCCCAAACCCGTATCCCTATTTACCCCAGTAAAGAAAGCCAAGCTGGAGGGAGGAGCACAGAGCTCTTGGGAGGAAGTCTAATGAGATGGTTCAAGAGTACCAAATCCAGTGCTGTATTGCTTGGATCAGATTTGGCTCTTCCACAAATTGAGTGCAAAAGAATCTATGAGTCTATAATAACGCTAAAAAGAAATAGTTCATGGAGGAAAAACTCTTCTCTGTAGAAAAATTCCAGCTAATAAATATAGAAGGAAAGATAAACTTAGAAAGTCACCATTTTGTAACCACCAATGTCTCAGCTGACTGAGTTCAAGGATTATCAGTGGATGCTAAAATGAGTTAAATGAGTTAAAAAGTATTTAACTCAAATCCAATCATGAGTAAATAATCGACCAAATTCACATTGTGGAAACTTCTACAAGACAACTAGCATGTACTCTTCAAAAATGTCAGTGAAAGACAACCAAAAAGGCAGGGGATAATTCTTAACTAAAGGAGACCAAAGAGCTATGACAACTAGATAGAATATGTGATTCATGATTAGATTTCACATAGAACAAAACACGTGTATAAAGGATATTTCTGGATCAGCTGGGGTAATTTGCATATGAAATAAATATTGTTAATTGTATATAATATAATTGTTTAAATTATTATTGTTAATAATTCCAAATACGTTAAATGTCTTGGGTACAGTGATAACATATGACAATGTTGTTCTTAGGACACTCATGCTGCTGAAGTATTCACGGGTAAGTGTCATGATATGTACAACTTATTTTCACGTGATTCAGGGGGAAAAAGTATGTCTATAGAGAGAAAGAGAGAGAATGTCACAACATGCTGACGGCTGATATATCTATGTAAATGGCTGAAAAAAAGAAAAAAAAAGAACCCACTGCTTAGGACTTGGGAGAATTAAATGAGATGACACATATATAGGAGGAGACCAGTGCCTGGCCCAGAGTTTAGTCCCCCAAAAGGTGCTAGGTATTAGTAGTTGTAGTGGTTTCCCTGTGCTAAAAAGCACTTATGTTTGAGTCATTCAGTAGGTATCTGTAACACCCACTGCGGGAGAAGGTAACAGTCCTTAGTATAATTCCTGGTGTGCATGATAAATTCTACTTGTTATGCAGTTGACAAATTCAAAGATAGTAATGATGAGTCAAATTAAAGGAGAAAGAATTTTCATATATATTTTTATTTTATTATTATTATTTTTTTTTTGCAGTACGCGAGCCTCTCACTGTTGTGGCCTCTCCCGTTGCGGAGCACAAGCTCCGGACACACAGGCTCAGCGGCCATGGCTCACGGGCCCAGCAGCTCCACGACATGTGGGATCCTCCCGGACTGGGACACGAACCCGTGTCCCCTGCATCGGCAGGTGGACTCTCAACCACTGCGCCACCAGGGAAGCCCCATAAATATTTTTAAATCAAGTATTCTTGTGATTCTTAAATTTAGGTAAAGACTACAAAAGCTTATATCAATCTGACTGCAACCCAGTTTTTCACCTCAGTCTCTTTGGACCCCCCAGTTTAATCCAGCCTCACAGTAATACTCAGCTGTCCATGCACACACCCTGTTCCTTCACACCCCGCTGGCTCTCCCCATCCTGCGCCCTTGTGTGGTAAGCCTATGCCGTTCCCCCATTCTCCACTGCTCCCGCAAGCCCTTCCTCTGGGAAGCTTTCCCAAGCAGCTGCAGGCAGTCCACTGCATCATAGCTCATCTTCCTGAGCTCAGAAGTCAGGTCTCATTCATCTGGTATCCTGGGTGCCTGGCAGGTGGCAGATGCTGATAAACATTTGTTACACAAGGTCATTTGAAACACCCCATGATAGAGAAATTTTCAATCCTCTTCAAAAAAGAGATTCTACACTCCCATGATTATTCTGTCTTATCATTGCACTCACCCTTACATTCCGGTAATTCTGTCCAGTTTCCATGTTCTGTGCAGGTAATGGTGTCATTTCCAAACATTGCGTGCTGTGGCAAGCACTCAAAGACTGCCTTGCCTCCATACAGGGAGTTGTTCCCAGACAATGGCTGATAAACACTAAGTTTTGCAAACTTAGGTATAGGTGGTGGAGGGCAGGTTGTAGCTGAAAAAAGAAGGAGCTATCATTTTAATGAAAATAGTTAAGTCTTTTAAAAGTACTCTTTACAGAACAACAACAAAAAAAAAATCCTGAGATTAACTTGGGAAAATGCAAACTTTGATCAAATGCCAGGGTAAACACAGTCAACTGGAGAAGCCAAAGAAGAAAATATGATCTGGAAATCAGATGTCTGAACCAGTCAAAAAACTAAAAGATGAAGGAAATTTAAGTCTTGCCACCACTGATTTGCCTGTTACAAGACCACGTTGCTCATGACACCATACGTCTTGGATCCAAACGCTACCTTGGAAGACGTTCCTGGGAGTCAGAATTGGCGAAGGACTTTGCTGAGGGAGCCTCCTGCAATAGTTGCTGATGACAAGTCATTTGTGACATCTGAGTGACATCTTGGTCCTAGTTTAGGTTTGTTTGTTCCTGTTGAATACCCCCTGCTTTTGTACTCTGTCTGTATGGAGCTTACACAAGTAGCTTCACACAGAGACTGAGAAGTGGGTTGCCGTCCTGACCTAACTAATCTGGAGTTTCAGTGTTAGAGTCAGGGTCAGGGTCAGAGTTTGTCATTCCAAAGCAGTTGTTTCATCTTCCAGAGTAAGATATCAGGATGAACAGTCCCCAGAAAGGTGACCAGCCATTTCATGGAGCTGGGACTGAGGGGGTTTCCAGGGTGTAGATCTTATAGTGGTAAAACCAGGAAAGTCCCAGGCAAATCAGCTGGTCACCCTCCCTATAACTGGGGCCCACAAACTCACGAGCACAGACAGGAAGTTGCGGACTCCATTCTCCCTCCTTAGTGCATTGAGCAGAATTAGCTCCTTTCAGATAAAACCTGCAAAGGGAAAATGTAATCCACTAAATTATAAAATAATCCACCCATGGCATCTCAAATGTCGTTTCTGTTAAGCATTGCTGCAGATGGATATTGGCTTCTCGGGACTTCTCTGGTGGCACAGTGGTTAAGAATCTGACTGCCAATGCAGGGGACACGGGTTTGAGCCCTGGTCTGGGAAGTCCACGTGCCGCGGAGCAACTAAGCCCGTGCACCACAACAACTGAGCCTGTGCTCTAAAGCCCGCGAGCCACAACTACTGAGCCTGCGTGCCACAATTACTGAAGCCCGCATGCCTAGAGCCCGTGCTCCTCAACAAGAGAAACCACTGCAGTGAGAAGCACACACACCGCAACGAAGAGTAGCCCCCGCTAGTCCACGTGCAGCAACGACGACCCCCCCAAAAAAGTACTGTTGGCTTCTTTTCCATCTTATAATACTGTTTTCCTGAGAGGCTTAACATTCCTCTAAGGCTCATCAAGTCTCCCAGCCTAAGGCTGCAGGGAACTGCTGAAGAATGAGAAGGTTCCATCGCTAGTGGGTATGGAAGCCAACCCTACCCAGTGCCCAAACCCCTTGTCTCCAACCAGCTGGTCAGGTTAACTGCTTCCAAGCAAAGAACCACCTCTTTTTCAGGATCACAAAAGTGAATCAGACCAAATAATCTCTAATATTCCTATTCTGAGAGCCTGCTGACCCAAATGTTTAAAAACAATGCAGTCTATTTCCATTGCAAATGTACCAATGTCCCTGAAGCCAGTTTGTTCAAGGCCACTCATCATGAAGCCTACCAGTCAATTGGTGTTTCAGATGAAAGGACTGCCTCTCTTTCACACACAGTATTTCTTAATCTCTAATCACAAACAAGCTTCCTCAGTGAAATTGTGCTCTGCTCTACAGCCGATGAGCTATCGCCAGTGCCACTGATGGTGTATCTGCTCATAAGGCACATAAGTCACATGACCAACCATAAGTGCTTTCCTCTGGGTTTGCTGTGAGGAGGAAGGTTATGCTCTACATCATCGCACTCAGCCTTCTCCATAGAATTCTCTTCCACGAGGTCACAGTCGATGAAATTAGCCTCATAGCTAAAGCCCAAGTCCGATTACTAAAATATTTTAACCCTCATGCCAAGATTTGGCCCAGAGATCATAAAGAATTAACACCCAGTTTCAATAATTTCAATGTACTCCTCAAATAAGTAACTAATCAGGAGCAGAAAAATTAGAACGTTGACTTCATATTTCACTAGCTGTTGTATTCTCCACCCCTTACCCCGCCCTCAACACCACTGTGGATTTGTATTCAGTGATTTGTACTCAGCAAGTCCAGCCTAAAGACGAGAAACGGACCAGGCTTGATGATTAGCTTAAGGGCGGAGGAATGGGCTGCATCTATGAGCCAGAAGTCCTTACCCGGTATTGCAAGAAAAATTGATCGTGTTGGGATATTCAAAAGTTGTATAGCGTACAGTTCCGTTTCCTAAGATTCCAGCAAAAGGACATACTCTGGCTGTGATTTAAAGATATAAAGGTCAATTTCCATTTATAGAATTTACTATTAAAATAAAAATGTATAAACTCATTTCTATCCTTTGATCCAGTAACTCTACTGGTAACTATTCTAAGAAGATAACTCAAAATAAGTCAAATGATATATGCACTAAGGCACCCATTGTATTGTTTGCCATGCAGCACTCGGGATCTTAGCTCCCCGACCAGGGATCGAACCCTCGCCCCCTGCAGTGGAAGTGCAGAGTCTTAACCACTGGACCGCCAGGGAATTCCCTGTATTGTCACTTCTAATGACAAAAACCAAACAGTCTAAATGTTCACTATCATGGTATTATTTTAATTAATGGTAATTAAAGGGTAAATCCACCTGAACTATGATACAGCCAATAAAATATGGATTATGAAGACTACAGAGATATAGTCCATGTTTCTGATATGCTAGTGAAAATAGAAAAACACAAAATGGTATCAACTCACTGCAATGAGGAAAATATACACGCGGAAAATAACTTGAAAAAGAAAGTTGTTAGTGTTCCAAAGTTATGGCTGATTTCCGGAAAAATTTTCCCTAATGATGTTACAGTGGTTTTTCATTAACAATTACGTTTTGTCTTTTTTAATCAAAAAGGATATTAAAATCACTGTATGAACATGTATAGTTTTCACAAATGGTATCACCCACACAACCAAAATAACCAGAGCTCGGATAGGTCCATATAGTTATTTTTACTGCTTGACTTCTACATAAAGTTGCCAGAAATTCTCTCAGGTGGATTGCTCAATAGTCGACTGTGAAAAAATAATGCCAGCATGATATCACAGAACCACATTCTGAGGAATAAATAAAAGCAACCATCGGGAATTCCCTGGCGGTCCAGAGGTTAGGACTCTGCGCTTTCACTGCTGAGGGCGAGGGTTCAATCCCTGGTTGGGGAACTAAGATCCCACAAGCTGAGCCACGTGGCCAAAAAATAATACAGCAACCATCTACCATAAAGTCAGATATCTGTGAATGTATATATACATATATAATTGTTATATTACATATGATATATTATTACATATAATATTCCTGTACATTATTAATTTAATATATTTATATTTTATTATAAATATAATTTGTAATATAATCTCCACTTTTCTTTTCACAGCGGCGGTGTTTTCCTCCCCTTTTATCGTACCAAGTCTCTTTTTAAAATCTCCCCTAGTTCCAGGCTATGCTGCAAATAGCACTTACTGTCCTTAGCCTCTTCTCCTGTGGAACTCCCCACAGACCCTCCTGTTTCTTCACAGCCCTCCACTCCACAGTTCTGCTGGCTTTCTGTACCGCGAGCATGACAAGGTAGGTCATCTCCCCAAAATGTCCAGAACGTGAATGACGGGGAGAATGCATGAGATGGAGGCTGACTTACGTGCACATCTCAGAGTGTTGATGGGCCAAAGTCCAGTGAGCGGGCAGATAAACCGCCGGAGGATCCCTCCCCGGGACACGTAGCCTGGCTGGCAGGAGTACACTATCTCCTCCCCGGGGTCATAGGATGTTTTTAATGGAACAACTCTGGCAAATGGTAAGTCATCTGGCTTGGGACAGGCTGAAATAGAGCACAAAGCAGTTGCCTGAGAAATCTGTATTTGCATTTTTAAGTTCAGCTAGCACACACAATGAAAAATATTTCATGCTACCAATAATATGCATGCTGAGTTCTGTACCAAATACTTGACTTATGCAATACCTCATCTAATCTCCTCACCAACTTTTGAAGGGTGCTATTGTCATCTCCATTTCACAGGTCCGTATACTGAGGCTTAAACAAGGTAAATATCTCATGCAGGAACTTTAGGCATGGCTATATCAAAGAACCAGCACCAATCCACTCTCTCAAGCATCCACCCTAAAAAGAATTTAACTAATCATTATGGATCCCTGGCATATACAAGGGGGGTGGATATATGAATTATTTTTTTCAAAAGCAAAGAGTACTTACTTCGTCCTGCAATAGCAACATGGCAGAGATAACTTGAGAACAAGATGAGCACGGGAGGAATCATTGTGGATGGTTCACACTGGCACAACCAAAGTGCCTTTCCTCTACTAAAAAGAGAGCTGTAAATATTAAAGTGCTTAAATATTAACCATTTTGGGGTGTACTTTTATCTCTGTAAATAGAAGATAAAGGATCATGGTTTGAAAGGAGCTCCGAGACCTACATTCTTTAATCATTTACTTTTCACTTTGGCGGGTCTGTTGTGAAATCTTCGGTAGATGGTTTCTGTCTTCATGATATTTATGTTAATGGCACACAATAGCTCGGTCTTGCCTCTGTTACAATCCTGGGAGTTCCAGATTGCCTGGCCTCTGGTCCAGACCTCTTGCTCTCCATCCTTGGTTTGTGCAGTGGTGGATAGAAAACGTGAAGGCTGAATTACCTGTTCCACCCCCAGCCTTGGCATGCAAACTGAGGACCATCACTTATTTTCAGGTCTCTTCACCTCTAAAATGACGTTCCAGGTTCCAGATATATGAGCAAAGAACATCTTCACGGCAGCATCTAAGATTATAAAGCCTAAAAAACTGAGGTCATCATCTTCTCTCACAAACTCACTGCTTCCTCTCTTACCTGCAGCGAGTAACATGACCGTCCTGGTAGCCAGTTTCCAGCCTTAGCGCTATCCTTGCATTCTCAATCTCCTCCCGCGCCAAAGTCCTGCTCATCCGTTCTGAAGACTTCTTAGGTCTGTCGAGCCAGATTCTAGATCTGTTTGAGGGATTGGGAAGTCGATGTGAAATTACAAGTTTGGTCACTAAGAAGTACAGAAGTCGAGTGGGAGAGGATGGGCCAATGCTGATGATGCTGTTTAAAAGGGCTCAGAGCAGACCATCCAGGACCCCACAGTTCTCCTACATATCACTTGCTCTGAGGGACTGAGTATACAAATGGACAATGGCTAGACAACGTATAAAAACAGAACTCTGACCCACAACCTCTAGCAATCGGCCAAACTTAGAACCAACCAGAGAAAACCAAGTGCGTTCCTCTAATCCATCACATAGGATGCCCGGCTTCCAGTTAGTCCACATCCAGCTTCCCCAAACCAACACCCTCCCATCAGGGCATACTTGAGGCTTTCCCTTTCCATCTGCAGTAAAGTTTTCCCATCCTTTAACTGATTTGGGATGTCTGCCAAACACAAATGATGATGGCTAACTGCCTTCCGATAGCAAGCTCTGAATAAATAGCCTTTGCTTGTTCTCATTTGGGTGATGGTGTTTTATATTCACAGGTCTAAAGTTCCTTGAGACACATCAGTTTGAGAAATATTCTTGTCAGACAGCAATTCTTAATGATGCTGCTAATGAATATGCTGTTCCGTGACAAGGAGAACAGAGTACAGCCACTAACATAAAATAAGGGTCCTTCCCCTTTGCGATTAAATCACAGTCTTCACACACACGCGCGCACGTGCGCATGCACACACACACCCACCTTCCTTTTCTAAGGAGCACGATTTATGTTTGATTGCTCGCAAGCTCTGTGTTATTGTAGAGAATTCCCTTGATGGGTGGAAAAGAGAGAAAACGAATGAAAAGGGACCAAGGTGTCCTGTATAATAAAGATGTGAGGTGGGCGGAGGAATAGAGAGAAAGCCACAGGCTGCACAGCAGGAAAAGAAAATCTGGAGAAGTTTGAAATTGAGAAGAGAACAGTTTTGGCAGCAGCTGCAATCTGAACGATAGACGTTGGGAGGACCGGTGATGAGGAGGGTTTGGGTTTTTTGTTTTTTGTTTTTTGTTTTGCGGTGCGCGGGCCTCTCACTGCTGTGGCCTCTCCCGTTGCGGAGCACAGGCTTCGGACCCGCAGGCTCAGCGGCCATGGCTCACGGGCCCAGCCGCTCCGCGGCATTTGGGATCTTCCCGGACCGGGGCACGAACCTGTGTCCCCTGCATCGGCAGGTGGATTCTCAACCACTGCGCCACCAGGGAAGTCCGAGGAGGGGAGGTTTTAATGACGCTTGCTGATGGGTGTACTTCCTCACATGAGGGAACTTTCTGGAGAGAGTGGAAACAGTCTATATTTTATTTTAGGTGGTAGCTACTTGGGTACATGAAATTATCAAAACTCTTCCACTAAACATTTAAAAACTGTGCATCTCATTATATATTAATTATACCTCAGTTTAAAAACAATGCACCGACTTCCCTGGTGGCGCAGTGGTTAAGAATCCGCCTGCCAATGCAGGAGACATGGGTTCGAGCCCTGGTCCGGGAAGATCCCACATTTAGTTGCCGCGGAGCAACAAAGCCCGTGCGCCACAACTACGGAGCCTGCGTCTAGAGCCCTCGAGCCACAACTGCTGAAGCCCACACACCACAACTACTGAAGCCCGCATGCATAGAGCTCGTGCTCTGCAACGAAGAGTAGCCCCTGCTCATGGCAACTAGAGAAAGCTCGCGCGCAGCAACAAAAGACCCAACGCAGCCAAAAAAATTTAAAATATATATATATATATATATATATTAAAAAAATGCATGTCTCTCTTCCTCCCTCCCTCCTTTCCTTTTATTCTTCCTCACTTCCTCTTTCCTTCCTTCCTTCCTTCCTAATTCCATTCCAAATTCATGGGGTGGACCTGAGTGGGACATTCAGGGTGGCCCTTGTGAGAATGGCAGCCCCGTGGTGTCACAGGAGTGGCATATACAATAGATTGAGTAAACAAGCACATATCTTGAGACTAATGGAAGTCAGTTTCCTTACTGATCAAAGAAGTAGCAATAAGGAAAGAATGGAAGCCCAAATAAACCCTGTGGTGGTGTATTGCAAGTGGATATATCAGTACAAACTTTACTTACATAGAGACAGATCCAGAAATAAATATAGATAAGAAGGTGCATGCATGTGTGTACGTACGTACATCTGTATACATGTAATTCCTAGTTCTGTCGACTAAGATAGCCTGGGAATGGCAGTGTACCCGGTAGCAGTGAGCACACCTAGTGCCTAGATCTTGGTTTCTAAATACAACTCTCCTCTGAAAGGTGCCAGGGCTCCTTGGAAAATTGGCTGATTCTAGGAATGGGGCAGGGTAAGTGCAAGATCAGCCTGGAACATCATGGGGTGAAGAACAGCTCAGGTGATGCTCAGAGAATGGCAGGGACCTGTTAGAAAGACCTCCGAAGTCACTTGAAGGGACTCTCATTAGTCAGATATGGGACAATTTGAGTGTAAAATAAATAATCAGGGCCTCCCTGGTGGCGCAGTGGTTGAGAGTCCGCCTGCCGATGCAGGGGATACGGGTTCGTGCCCCGGTCTGGGAGGATCCCACATGCCGCGGAGTGGCTGGGCCCGTGAGCCATGGCCGCTGGGCCTGCGCGTCCGGAGCCTGTGCTCCACAACGGGAGAGGCCACAACAGTGAGAGGCCCGCGTACCGCAAAAAGAAAAAAAAAAAAAAAAAAAAAAAACTAAATAATCATAGTAACAAATTAAATCCATTGACCAAAACAGGAATCAAGAAGTCTACATTGATAGCAAGAAACACATAAATAGATGGGAAGGTAAGAAAGTTCTTCCTGACAGTAGAATGCCAGCTAATTAATATAGGAGGAATATGAAATTAAAAGAATCACAATTTGGAATTCATCATAGAAATATTTAATTCTGGCAAAAAAAACTCAATGGATGTTAAAACTAGGGGTGTTAGTAGGATGTGAAATGAGATGTTCTTATAGTCGTAAAAGTGTCACCACATAAATTAATAATTCATTACAAAGAGAGGAGAAAGGAATAAACTTACAGTGGAGGAACCTGGCAGATACCACTTGAATCAAGTGATCAAAATTAACACCACCATTAATGGGACAAATTGACACTGTGTGCCCCCGCCCCCGCTCCCCCGCAATAGGATGTGATGAGAAGAACACAGCATCTCTTCTGAGATATTCCTGCCCCAAACCTAATAACCCCGGTTGTGTCATGAGAAACTTGAAGGACACCATGCAAAACAACTGCCCTGTAATCTTCAAAAAGGCAAAGGCCACGGGCTTCTCTGGTGGCGCAGTCGTTGAGAGTCCGCCTGCCGATGCAGGGGACACGGGTTCGTGCCCCGGTCCGGGAGGGTCCCGCATGCCGCGGAGCGGCTGGGCCCGTGGGCCATGGCCGCTGAGCCTGCGCGTCCGGAGCCTGTGCTCCGCGGCGGGAGAGGCCGCAGCGGTGAGAGGCCCACGTACCGCAAAAAAACAAAAACAAAACAAAACCAAAAAAAAGGCAAAGGCCATGAAAGGAAAGAAAGACTGAGGGAGCCTGGGAGTCAGGAGAAGTGACTGGACCACATGATGCTCTTGCTATGAGAGCCTGAGGGGACATTTGGTGAAACTCGAAGGGGGTCTCTGGGTTAAAAGTATATGGAAGTTTTTTGTTCTATTCTTGGAACTTTTCTGTATGTTTGAAATTGTTTAAAAATATAACTAAAAACAGGAAAGAATGCATGTCTTTTTGGTGGTTTCCTTGAGAGTACTTTTAAAAAGATACTGGTCTTAACTGGACCATATGAGGCCTCAACTTTTATTTACATCACTGCCTAAAAATCAATGCAGTGGATAGAACTTTCTCAGTTTTATGTATATATTCTATTAATATAAAATATATACTATATATTAATATATAATATATGAGATTATTATATAAACATTTTTTTGAATCATTGACAACCAGCTCCTATCTGCCAACTACAGAACTTTGGAAAATTATGCAAAAAATAGTAGTAGCAGGAAAATGAAGAAACAACTAAATCGAACTTAGTTTGACAGCTTTAAGGGAGAGTCAAGTGTTCGTGGTTTTTAAATTTTTTGGCTAGTAAAATTTTCCCTTCTTTGTAAAATTAAATACAAACATAATGGATGGTAATCTGCACAATTTATAAATTATAATTATTATTAGTCCTGAGTGCTTTGCCACTTGAACATGTCTGAGAATTACAATATGTTCCCAGAGCCCTCACAAACACACACATGGGTCTAATGAAAAACCTTTGAGATGAGCCTTAAGATGAGATACAATCATTCATCTTCTAGACTGTGATATATTTTCACCTATAACTTCAGCACCAGCTGGTGGATGTGTAGTCTGGTCTATCTTCCTCTCCACATGTTGCAACTCACATCCCAGTAACAATAATATAATAACCAAAGAGCTGGCTGATAATCAATGTTAAATGACATTTTAAAGACACATTTAAACTTGCCATTAAAGTTTAATTTGGCGGAGCAAATGGAAAAACCACTAAGATAAAAATCCAAGGGATTTTGACGAATCAAGTGCCTGTTTTGTATTGTTGGGGTTTATAATCATCACTAAAGAGTAGCTAACCCTTGGATTTAATGTTGCACTTAGGATATTATGTTTTATTAACCATGAACAAGGATACAGAACCACATGGACACTTAGGCTGAAGAATACATGACAACATTTGTTTCACAAGAGACATAGGACCTTGTACTCAAAATTCTTAATGGCTGGGGAGGGGGGTAAAATAGGTGAAGGGGATTAAGAGGTACAAGCCTCTACTTATAAAACAAACAATCCACGGGGATACAGTGTAAGAAATATGGTCAACAATACTGTGATGACTTTGTACGGGGACAGACGGCTACTAGACGTACTGTGGTGATTGTTTCACAATGTGTGCAAATATCAAACATATGTGATACACCTGAAACTAGCATAATATCACACATCAACTATATTACAATCTTTTAAACTGGGGAAAAATTCTTACTGACTTTATATCCTTTCCTACTCTACTTTGTAAATTCACTGGAGAGACCTAGACTCAGAGTCCAAGGTTTTGTAGTCCTGAAATCCGATTGCATCACATGTTCAAAAACTTTCTTATTTACTTCACAAGCAGAGACTTTGACCATAACATTAAACATTTAGCAACGGTTTAGATTAAAAAAAAAAAAAAAAAACACTTTGAACGTTGTCTCTTTCTGGATTGGGATTCTAGCTAATAACCACCAGTAAACTCTCAGTGGAAAGATGCAAATGCCTTTGCTCCTATGACAGCAAAGTCTGTCAGGAGCTGTGAACACATTTGCAGAGGGGATAAAGGAACGTGTCACAGGGCTTCGTGGGCATGATTATATACATCTAGAAATGCATAGTCAGCCTAAGTCTGCACTGAAACATCTTTGTGCAAATTCTGGGATCCCCTACTTGCAAATAGCTTTCACCTGGTAGAAACTAATACGTATCTAGAGCAGTTATTCTTAACTTTGGATGCACAGTATAATCTCTCAGACTGTTTTTTTTTTAAAAAATAGAAAAATTCAACAGAATTTCTGAGGTAAGGGTCCAGGCATTGGGCTTCTTTAAAGTCCCCAGGTAATTACGATTGCAGTGGGGGGTTAAGACCCATTGATTCAGCATGTCAGTATTTACCTAAGTTCAACTGATAAGTTTCCACCACATAATTCTCTCTCTTGCCAACGTGAGATTACTTTTTATACTTTCTATAGTGTGTGATTCCTTGATCTCTTGTGAATTACTTCCCGGGTTCCACATATTCATTCATTCTTTTGCAAACATTTCCTAAGCCCTTGTTAAGCTGTACTTGGTGGCTGATATTGGAATTTCAGAAATACACAAGACTTGACTGTTGCCTGTAAGGAGTTCACAGTTTACTAGGACTGAGATACGGTGCTACAAATGAAAAAATGAAAGTCCAAGGTTCTTAATTTCCTTAGAAGCATCTGCCGACATTTCACAGAGGATATTTCACTCGGATTGTGTCTTAAAGAACCTTGAGTGTAGCGGTTCAGAGGGCATGAGGTGGAGTGGGGTGAGATGATACGGATGTAGGTGTTCCAGGCAGCTGTCAAAGCAAGAAGGCGGGGCTTCCCTGTTGGCGCAGTGGTTGGGAGTCCGCCTGGGGATACGGGGTCGTGCCCCAGTCCGGGAAGATCCCACGTGCCGCGGAGCGGCTGGGCCCGTGAGCCGTGGCCGCTGAGCCTGCGCGTCCGGAGCCTGTGCTCCGCAACGGGAGAGGCCACAGCAGTGAGAGGCCCGCGTACTGCAAAAAAAAAAAAAAAGCAAGAAGGCGTAAGACAGCAGGATGTATCCCCAACAGCAGCAATACAGCTGAATGTTGCTGGAGCAGAACATTTCAGGTGAGGAACAGTGGGAAGTGAGGCTGGGAGGGGGTAGGATCTGGATGACAAAAGCTCTTTCTATGCCATGTTTAAGAGTTTGCAGTGAAAAGGAGGACCAAAGTCAAGTGTGTATTTCAGAAAGAAGATTAACAGCAGCATATACGACAGATTGGGGTAAGTGGGCAGAGTGGGAGAGAAAGGGATTGAAAAAAGAAAACCCTTGGTATGTTTCACACTGATCCTATCTTCCATTCTCACTTTCCAAACCAACCTTGCACAATGTTGCATGTTAGTGAGCGAGGGACATTTTTATGCAATTGCCCACGTGTACACCTGGCCGTGATGACACAGGAGATGTGCTGCACTCCTGGAGCATGCTTTGGAAAGAAGGCTTTTATTTCCCAAATCATGGCCTGAGATGCCAGAAGAGTGGAAGTCTAGCAAAGGACTGATGATATTACTCCGAAACTGGAGGGAATTTTGCTGGGAGGATTCATCAACCAGATGTTCAGGTTTTAAGCTGGATATGAAAAGTGCCTGTAGTTGGGATACAAAGTCTGTGGAGGAGAATGGGAAACAAACAGAGAAAAGGAGCACGTTATTTGGTTCTTCATAGGATAACTCCATCAGGGAAAGAGGACGAGCCCACCACCTTGGAGGAAGTGGGATGTCCTGGTTGGGACCAGAGGCTTTAATCAGGGAACACTGAGTTTGAGTCATGACTCCTCCTCTTACTAGCTGTGGCCTCTTGGGCAAGTCACATTCTACGGTCAAGTTCTCATCTCTAACATGGGGGTGAAAATAAAACCTACTTCACATGCTTGTGGTCAGGATTAAATTAGAATGCATGCAGAGTACTTACAAAGTGCCTGGCTTAAACTGAGTGCTTGATGAAATTTAGCTGCCATTAACATTCTTCTTAGCATTAATATCAATGCCTCAGATGTCTTACACCAAAGTCCTAGAAATTCTTGCACAAAAGCATAATTTTTTGTGCACAAAGGCACCAAAAAACTAATAGATTTCAATGAGACTCCGTGAATTGGGACTCATTACTAGAAACCATAAAGAACAAAAGACAAAAAGAAAGAGCTACATTCCGTGCCCTACTGCAAAGTGTGAGTAGCAGTTATCTCTAGGCAGAGGAATACGGGCGTTTACTTTCTTCCTTTTTTTTTAATATGTCAGATTTTTGTTTTATTTGGTTTTCACTGATTTTTAAAATCTTATCAATAGATAAGACAGAAAATCTATTTCCATATTTGGGGAAAAAATAAGATATGTCTGTATCAGGAATTCCCTGGTGGTCCAGTGGTTAGGACTCAGCGCTTTCACTGCCAGGCCCGGGTTCAATTTCAATCCCTGGTCCGGGAACTAAGATCCCACAAGCCGCGCAGCACGGCCAAAAAAATAAATAAATAAGATAAGATATATCTGTATGATAATCCACAAACACAAAAGTAGGGATGTAATTCCAACATGTTAAGTGAGCATTCCTGGGAGCTATTTACCAAATCATCAGACTCCCCTGCTTCAGGAACTCATATTTGTATAGAAAATACTACAGATGTTTCCCCCGAGATTCAGTAGAGTCAAATTTTCACCCAGGTAACGTCTAGTGGTCATTACAAATCCTGGCCAGGCCCTCCAGAGCTCAGTCTCCTCAGCCCTCCGTCCAGCCCTGACGTGTGGGTTGAGGGAAAGCTCCCAGCTCCCTCCCTATTCCTGCTTCACTCAAAGTCCCAAGTTAGGACAAAAGGCCATTACACTTTGGAACACAAAGAAGAGAACCCTGGGACCCTACGCACAAGTGTCATACACTATGTAGAAAAACATATTGTAAGAAATCCAAAGACAAGATCAGTATGATCTCATCACTAGAGATTCTAGAAGGGACTGAGGGTTAGCAGATGAGGGCCTGAGAATAAAATGCTGAAAATGCATTCACTAATGAACTGACATAGAAGAAAATGAAAAGGCAGCCCGAAAACTAACACGACTTCCAAGAAGTTCTCTGATGAGCTCAGATATAAAAAGACCATGTTAAAAAATAAAAATAAAAAAAGGATGGAAGAAGGGAAATATTGCTCAGAATGAATCCACGTGCAGCATAAACCAAGTCTGCAAAATGTCAGGACCTCAGCTGACTTAACTAAGTGCAGGATGAGATAAGTTTGTCAATGCTGCAAAGACAACCAAGTCAAAATCACTATCATATTCAGAATACAATTTTGTGTTTTATTTACATATCATAAGTGCTTTCCTAGATCATTATTTTATGCTTTAAAGACATGCTTTTTTGAAAGTAACTACATAATCTTCCATCTATACTTTAACCATCTCCCCGCTTTTGGACATTTAGGTGTCATCTTTCACCACTATGAATAACACCACAGTTAAGGTCTTCTGCAAAATCTTTGAATCAGTTATTTCCTTAGGATTTATTTATAGAGGTGGAATTACTTGGACAAAGGGCAAAACATTTTTAAGGATCTTGATACATATATGGCTTGACTGCCTTCCAGAAAGGTTAGCCCAATTTATGTTCCAACTTGACAATGTTTGAAGGTTCTAAACACAGTGTAATGTTAACTGACAAAGAAGGAACTGAATTATTTGATTTTTGGTTTTCTTCTGGCTTATCCATCAAAGAAAATTATACTCACACCGAAAAAAGTAAAATGGACATCATGAAGAAGGAATTGAAACTTTGCTGGAAAGTAATATAAGTAACCAGCCGTCCCAAATACATTTCGGGGCTATAAACCCAGGAAAATATATCCCAGGTTGCATGAACTTGTAATTGTGACCTCAGTGTCACTGTCATCAATCTTTACATTACAGGGCGTCAAGGAAGCCCATCTAGTACCATGGACACTTTATTTTAAAACATATATGGACAACATTGTGATCTGTGTAAAGAAGATATATAGAAAAATGCTGGAAGTCAATGCACCAAAATATAAAGAGTAATTCATTTAGGGACAGATTTTTTTCTTGTTTTCTCTATCTACAAATTTTATGTAGTGTGATTGTATCACTTCATGGTGGAAGAAAAAGGAATTTTTAAAAATGATAAACAAGAGAGATGCCTGAAGACACGGGAGGAAAACCAATAGACTGTGAAGACCAAGCTTCAGTAAGTTTGACATAAATCCACAGCCTGGTGGTAAGAATTGTTAACCAAGATGGTTCATGTGCAGTTCAATGAATGGGAAATGATCGCTAAAAAACAATGTGTGATCTCTTCCAACAGGTTACAACAAATTAAGCCTAATGCTAGTTCTGACTTCGTTTTAGGTTAGTAAATAAGGGGAAATGCTTTAGCAATAACGTGTCTCCATTTTAGCAAAGCATTTGAAGACTTATCTCTTGATGGTACCCTTGGGAGTGAGATGCTGAAATGTGAATTGGGATACAGCATTATTAGTTGGCTTAGCAGCTGCTTATACAAACTATATGTGGAAAGTTCTGCTCAACAGCTATAATATGAAAAAACCAAATCCCAGGACGTTTAATTATCTCTGATAGGTTTAAATTATATGAAAGTAGGGACTTCCTAGCAGCCAAGTGGTTAAGACTCCTCACTTCCACTGCAGGGGGCACAGGTTTCAATCCCTGGTCTGGGAACTAAGATCCCACATGCCATGTGGCATGGCCATAAATAAATAAACAAGCAAACAACTAAATAAATAAAATGAAGGTAAAAGAAAGCTTGGGGAATGGTTTACTATTTTTTAAGAGAATAAGAAGCATAAATGTTCCCCAGCAATACGACCTATTGCTGTTTATTTTATTTTATTTATTTATTTTAAATTTATTTATTTTATTTTTGGCTGCCTTGGGTCTGTTGCTGCACGTGGGCTTTCTCTAGTTGCGGCGAGCGGGGGCTACTCTTCGTTGTGGTGCGCGGGCTTCTCATTGCGGTGGCTTCTCTTGTTGCAGAGCACGGGCTCTAGGTGCACAGGCTTCAGTAGTTGTGGCTCGCAGGCTCAGTAGTTGTGGCGCACAGGCTGTGTTGCTCCGCGGCATGTGGGATCTTCCCAGACCAGGGCTCGAACCCATGTCCCCTGCATTGGCAGGTGGATTCTTAACCACTGCACCACCAGGGAAACCCCTTGCTGTTTATTTTAAATTTAAATCTTCAAACTTAAAGTGAGTGTGGACACTCAACAATGTTGATTTAGATGGATCCCTTAAGAAGTTCATGGATTTTAAAGAAACATTCTTTAAGCATCTCATTATATGAATATATACAAATACATCAAGCACCTTTAGGGATGATTTCCCTGGTCTCCTAGGTAAAAATAAATCCAACTGGTTAATTAACCTGTCAACAGTATTTGTGATTTCCCTTTGTTTCTACGTGTGTTCATGTTAGTTTCTTCAGCATAGAATGCCCCCCTTCTTATATTTACGCTGCTCCAAAATCTTTCATTTATCTACCAAAACCCTAGAGCCAAGGGTCCTTGCACTACACACATAACAATACACTCTTCTATCCTCTCAGGTCATTTTATGAAAAGCTGGTAATTTAGAGAAACTTTCCAGAAGAAAACTATAGAATTTTGTCCCCAGTCCTATTCTATTCAATACTTTCAACAAATTGGATGAAGACTTTGAAAATTTCATAAATTGTTAGTTGTTGCACAGAGGAGAGAATGTGGACAGTTGATCTCAAAAAGAGC
The DNA here is from genome assembly GCF_964341445.2 of Mesoplodon mirus. Classification (NCBI taxonomy): domain Eukaryota; kingdom Metazoa; phylum Chordata; class Mammalia; order Artiodactyla; family Ziphiidae; genus Mesoplodon; species Mesoplodon mirus. The sequence goes on from NC_138994.1 coordinate 24,310,334, forward strand.
TCAACACATCGGCCAGAAAGCGCAGGATAAATTTCACAAGATCTCTGTAAATCTCAGCTTGTAGGTTGATTAAGTTGGGGAAAGAGCCATTCCAGCTTGAAGAAATTCCAGATGCTTCCACAGAGAAAGAAGTAGAACTGAAATTCAAGCCCAGCGAGCCTTGGGCAACCCAGCGAGGGCTCTGGAGCAGGTATCGCTGGCCCTAAAGTGGCTGGGCCTGTGTGTCTCCTTCTTGCCCATCACGGGATGCAGGCTGCCCAGACAGGGTGTGACCTCAGGTCAGGCAGTCTGCAGTGAGGCAGCCCCAGGGGAGCTGACGGCGGAGACCCTGTGCTGGCCAACCTCCCCTCAGGTGGGCAACAAGTCCTTCTCTGAAGGAGGGTTTTGGGGGTGCATCTCTGTGGATGCAGAGACTGCTAGAGTTTCTCCCCTATTCATTTTAGTCTAAGGACACCCCCAAGTTTAATCAGAGCCCTTGGCTGTCCCGCTGGATGCTACGTTTCTCAGACTCCCTTACAGCTAGGCTTGACCATGTGACCACGTTCTGAGCAATGAGATGTGAGTGGAGGGATACAGTCAACTTCAAGGCTGCTTCCTTACAAAGGAAGCGGCCCTTTCCCTACACACTCAGTCTCTCTCTCTTTTTTCCCTCCTTGTCTGTGGACCGGAATAGGAGTGGTAGTAAGCCTGCTTCAACCATGAAAAAAAGAACAATACCTAAAGGAAAACCAGAGACACACAATTGAAAGGATCTGGTTCTCTGATGATCTCACAACACAGAGCCTTCTACCTCTTGGCTGGAGAGAAGAAGACTGCTATCTTATTGGAAGGACCATCTTTTTAGTTCAGCATCTTAGCCAGGATGATATTTTTGTTACCGCGCCTCAGCCAACACCCTAACAACTGCTGAGGCGATTGCAATAATGCATCTTTGCACCAAGGTGGTAGTAATGGAAGTGGTTTGTGGTGATCAGATTCCGTTCCATTAGAAAGAAACAGCCATTGTTGTCTGCTGATGGATGTGATGTGAGATTCCAGAGAAAGAGTCAAGAATGACCCCAATTTTAGGCTTCAGCAGTTGAAGAAATAAAGATGCCATTTATTGAGATGGGGAGACCAGAAAAGGGTTGACTTCGAGGTTGGTTTTTACCTGATAAACTTGGGTACCTACAAGAGCCAAGTTGGGTAGAAGAATCTGGAGTTGAAGAGACACATGTAGGCTGGAGAGATAAAGCTGGGAGTACGTACACAGTCTTCTTTCTTTCTCTGAAACTCACCAGAGTCTTTGCATTTGTTCTCTGTGCTTGGAGACCCTTCTCCTGAATTTCTGTGCTGTCTTCCCTCTCAACACCTGGGGTTCGTGCCTTCTACAAGCCCGGCTAAAAGACCACTCTGTTCCCCATTCACTCGGCACCACACGGCCCTGCTTTACCTCCTCTGCCACTTTAATGCACAATTGAAATTACCTTTGATAATCTGTTTATCATTGTCTCTCTTCCCACCTAGAGTGCAGACCGTGCCAGGACTGACTCTGCCTTTACCTGTCGCACCCTCAGCACCTAGGACAGTGCCTGACACACAGCCCATGCTCCATACATGGCTGGGGGCTGAGGGATGGGAGAAGAAAGGAGTAAAGTAACAGGACAGCTCAAAGCCATTTCCCCAGCGACACTCACCAGCTTGAGGTTCGTTTATGCTAATAAATCTCTTTGGAAATTTCAAGTGCTTATAAATTTGCCTTATGTTAATATAGATTTGCCTTATTGTTTTTCCATTTTATTTTATTTTTTCAAAGGTTTTTTTTTTAATTGAGATATAGTTGATTTACAGTGTTGTGCTAATTTCAGGAGTACAGCAAAGCAATTCAGTTATACATATACATATATATCTTTTTTCCAGATTATCTTCCCTTAGAGGTTATTACAAAATATTGAGTATAGTTCCCTGAGCTATACAGTAGGTCCTTGTTGATTCTATTTTATATACAGTAATGTGTATATGTTAATCCCAAACTTCTAACTTATATCCCCCTCTTTCCCCTTCGGTAACCATAAGTTTGTTTGCTACGTCTGTGGGTCTATTTCTGTTTTGTATGATTTCATTTGTATCATTTTTTTTAGATTCCACATATAAGCGATATCATATGATATTTGTCTTTGTCTGACTTACTTCACTTAGTATGATCATCTCTAGCTCCATCCATGTTGCTGCAAATGGCATTATTTCATTCTTTTTTATGGCTAATATTCCACTGTATGCATATGCCACATCTTCTTTATCCATTCATCTGTGGATGGACATTTAGGTTGTTTCCATGTCTTGGCTACTGTAAATAATGCTGCTATTGCACATAGGGGTACATGTATATTTTTGAATTCTGTTTTTTCTCCAGATATATGTCCAGGAGTGAGATTGCTGGATCACATGGTAGCTCTATTTTTAGTTATCTAAGGAACCTCCATACTGTTTTCCAGAGTGGCTGAACCAATTTACATTTCCACCAACAGTGTAGGAGGGTTAGCCTTACTTTTCAAACAGCTACATGCTAGACCTATTGTGTGGGCATATCATTATTTATTTAACTAGTACCCTAGGGATGGACATTTAGCTTGTTTCCTGTTTCCTGCTATTACATTCAGTGCTGCTGAGACACATTTATACCCATTTCCTTGTGCACATGTATAAACGTATTCATAAGATGAATTCCTAAAAGTGGAATCACTAGACTTAGGGTGTGTGCATTTTAAATTTTAATAGATGTTCTCAAACAGCCTTCTACCGGAACTTGGCAGAGAGGATGGAATTGCCTTTCACTGAGATCGTAACAATTTCACAGCCACCAATAATGTATGAAACTCTGGCAGTTTAACTGGGTTCGCTGAACGTTTCCTTGCATGAACACCAGATGGCGGAACAGACTCTGATGTGTCTGCCACAGGTGACTTGCAGATCAGCTGCAAAGACTTGAAGTCTCCTTTTGGTTCTGTAGATTCAGTAGATGAATTTGGAGAACCAGTTGTACATTATTGAATCTGTCGATAGAGATGTTTCAGTTCATCAGTAATAGCAGATGGGATCCTGTGCTTTTTTCCCCTTTACTTGAAAGCACCCTGAAAAGATCCTCATCTTTTGCTCCATAATTCTTCCCCATTACCCACACACTACCTTTTCTCCAGCTGAATGGAAAATGTGTGAATGGTACAGAGAACACAAGTTAGCGATCATAACTCTTGGAGTTGTATTGATGTGTGAAAGTGACTTATTTAGTTCATGTTGCTGCAACAAGGGAGTGTAGGAACATATGTATGTCACATAAGAACATTTCTTCAAGCAAATAGAAATGAATAATTAAAGTTGATGTATTTACTACGATAAGGCTTCCATTTGGCAGGACACCAACAAAACAATTTCACAGCAGAAAAACATTTCTTTTTTCCTGGAGAGTGTGTCATTTGAACAGAATAAATCCAGTTAGAGTTGTACCTGCTTTGCCACTGATGAGTACACTTTAAGATAACTATCCCCAACCTACAGCCCACCGCACACATATATCCAACGGAAAAAGTACTCATTGATGTGTATGTATCCACCTGCAAAACATTTTCTAGTCTGTAGGGGGAAATATTTTGTAATGAATCCATCATTCCCCTAAAAGGTCAACAGGTGGAAAACTGATCTTCTGAGCTACCTCGACAGGACCCATATTTACTACTTATTACAGAGTCAATTTTTGCTCCTCCTGAGAGAATGACAGAGGTCTTACTTGTAAAGTGTCTAAGATGAGATGTACATAATTTTAGGGACAAAATCATCCAGTTGTGGTTGTTCCTCGGGACGCTAAAGTCCTTAAGCTGAACAGGAAGGGATCCTGCCTCAAAGAAGGAAAAATTAAGATTGATGAAGACCTATTACATGCTAGGTATCTATCTCAAACCTATGAAGGGCTAGGAAGTCATGGCCCAGAGAAGAAAAATGACTTGTTCAAATGCACATAACTACCAAGTAGTTACAGAATTTGGACCAAAGCCTGCTGATCTCCTGGACCAGTTCTAGGTTCTCAACCTGTGCCCACTGTGCCCTCCCTGCCCCAGACTAGCGGCATCAGCATCACCAGCATAACTAGAAATTTCTTCAGAAGGCAAGTTCTGGAGCCCCAACGTCTTCTGATGGAATCAGAAACTCTGGGGGTGGGGCCCAGCAACCGGTATTTTCATAAGCCCTCTAGGGGATTCTGGTGCAAGTTCAAGTCTGAGAACCTCGGTCCTAGAGGCATTCTCCTTCCACAGCATCGTGATGCCTGGGAGTGATGCCTGGAAGGGGGGAACCAGTGTTTATCAAGGCACCATCATGAGCCAAACACTCTGACAGGTACGTGGCATCTGATTTTTTTTAATCCTCACGACAGCCATGGAAGGTAGGTGTTATTATTTTTATTTTACATTGAGGAAACTGAAGCTGAGTATGATAAGGTCATTTGTTGAAGCTCCCAATACCAGTAAGAGTCAGAGAGGCAATTTATACGAGGGTCTATCTGATTCCACAGCCTAAAGATTCTTCTATTATCCACTAGAAACTTCTATCCTAATAGCAGTATTGATCGGCTAAGTGTTTATCTGTCCTGAGGCTACTCTTCACACACAATTGTAATAAGCTTGATTGTGTGGTTTCTCAGCCTAACTCTAGATCAAAGATAACAGATAAGGGGGATGTTGCTACAAGCAGATTAAAAGGAACCAAGAGAAACAAATGGACAGATGAATAGTCTGGAAGGAGACAGTAAAATATTAAAAAGTGAGTAACTTAAAAAAAATGTTTTTTAACTCTATCACTTCATAATCGGAGAGAGCAATACAAGTTAGTTATAAAAAGTTGAAGGTTTGGGGCTCTTTTGTATAAGGGTCAACACTTCCAAACGTCTTAATTTGTCACTATCATAATCAGTATCCTAATGGTGGGTTTGCCATTGAAAGTAGGTTAGGGGGGCTTCCCTGGTGGCACAGGGGTTAAGAATCCGCTTGCCAATACAGGGGACACAGGCTCAAGCCCTGGTCCGGGAAGAACCCACATGCCACGGAGCCACTAAGCCCGTGCACCACAACTACTGAGCTTGCGCTCTAGAGCCCGCAAGCCACAACAGCTGAGCCCACGCGCCTAGAGCCTGTGCTCCGCAATGAGAAGCCACCGCAATGAGAGGCCCACGCACCGTAACAAAGAGTAGTCCCCACTTGCCTCAGCTAGAGGAAACCCGCGCGCAGCAACAAAGACCCAACGCAGCCAAAAGTAAATAAATAAATAAATAAAAAAATTTTTTTTTTAAAGTAAGGTTAGGTTTTCCACACAGCGATGTGTGAAGTGCATTTCTGACAAATCTGCGTAAGAAACAGTTCGAGTGAGAAATGCTTTGGCTCTTGAGGCACCAGGTACCCGTGCAATTCTTCCATATGGAATCCTGCCATCATCAAGCCCACCATTGCCACAAACCAAGCTGGCCTTGGACTCCTGCACCTGCCTTTCCTGTTGGCTCATTTTTATTGATAAAGGACCCCTTGCTGCTCCCAGCCATAGACTTTCACCCAGAGAGACCGAGGCCCTGCCCCGAATCCAATCACGTGAAGGAGACCTAAAGCTCAGATGTAAGTTCTTAAGTCTCTGAAATAACAGGTAAGAATCCTGGAGGAGCTGACCCATCCCTTCATCCTTCTGACACAGGAAGAAAGGCCCCATGAGACTGAAGACACTTCAAAGACCTTTTTTTTTCTTTTTTTGAATTTTATTTTATTTTATTTTTTTATACAGCAGGTTCTTTTTTTGGGGGGGGGTGAAATTTAGCATTTACTACTATTGCATAAAACTTTTCATTTTCAGTGTCTCTCTACATTCAATCCAGATAATTTTTAAATGATAATTATTCTATGGAAGCACATTCAGTTCTAGCTAGGAAACAAATACATGAGTTTATATATCATAATTATATGCATAGTCATGTGTATATGTATTACATATAATACATATAATTTATATAATATAAATGATACACATTGAATATTATACTTATCCTATCATTTTCAATTTTTTTTAATTTTATTTATTTCTTATACAGCAGGTTCTTTTTTTTTTTTGCAGTGCGCGGGCCTCTCACTGTTGTGGCCTCTCCCATTGGGGAGCACAGGCTCCGGACGCGCAGGCTCAGCGGCCATGGCTCACGGGCCCAGCCACTCCACGGCATGTGGGATCCTCCCGGACCGGGGCATGAACCCGTGTCCCCTGCATCGGCAGGCGGACTCTCAACCACTGCACCACCAGGGAAGCCCCAGCAGGTTCTTATTAGTTATCTATTCCATACATAGCCATGTATACATGTCAGTCCCAATCTCCCAATTCATCCCACCCCCCACCCCCCCTCCCTGCTTTTCCCCCTTGGAGTCCATACATTTGTTCTCTACATCTGTGTCTCTATTTCTGCTTTGCAAATAGGTTCATCAGTACCATTCTTCTAGATTCCACATATATGCGTTAATATACAATATTTGGTTTTCTCTTTCTGACTTACTTCATTCTGTATGACAGTCTCTCGGTCCATCAACATCTCTACAAATGACTCAATTTCGTTCCTTTTTATGGCTGAGTAATATTCCATTGTATATATGTACCACACCTTCTTTATCCATTCATCTGTCTATGGGCATTTAGGTTGCTTCCATGTCCTAGATATTGTAAATAGTGCCACAATGAACATTGGGGTACATGTGTCTTTTTGAATTATGGCTTTCTCTGGGTATATGCCCAGTAGTGGGATTGCTGGGTCATATGGTAATTCTATTTTTAGTTTTTTAAGGAACCTCTATACTGTTCTCCATAGTAACTGTATCAATTTACATTCCCACCAATAGTGCAAGAGGGTTGCCTTTTCTCCACACCCTCTCCAGCATTTGTTGTTTGTAGATTTTCTAATGATGCCCATTCTAACTGGTGTGAGGTGATACCTCACTGTAGTTTTGATTTGTATTTCTCTAATAATTAGTAATGTTGAGCAGCTTTTCATGTGCCTCTTGGCCATCTGTATGTCTTCTTTGGAGAGATGTCTGTTTAGGTCTTCTGCCCATTTTTGGATTGGGTTGTTTGTTTTTTTAATGTTGAGCTGCATGTGCTATTTATATATTTTGGAGATTAATCCTTTGTCTGTTGATTCTTCTGCAAATATATTCTCCCATTCTGAGGGTTGTCTTTTCATCTTGTTTATGGTTTCCTTTGCTGTGCAAAAGCTTTTACGTTTCATTAGGTCCCATTTGTTTATTTTTGTTTTTATTTCCATAACTGTAGGAGGTGGATCAAAAAAGATCTTGCTGTGATTTATGTCAAAGGGTGTTCTTCCTATGTTTTCCTCTAGAGTTTTATAGTGTCTGGTCTTACATATAGGTCTTTAATCCATTTTGAGTTTATTTTTGTGTATGGTGTTAGAGAGTGTTCTAATTTAATTCTTTTACATATAGTTGTCCAGTTCTCCCAGCACCACTTATTGAAGAGGCTGCCTTTTCTCCATTGTATATCCTTGCCTCCTTTATCAAAGATAAGGTGACCATAGGTACATGGGTTTATCTCTGGGTTTTCTATCCTGTTCCATTGACCTATATTTCTGTTTTTGTGCCAGTACCATACTGTCTTGATTCCTGTATCTTTATAGTATAGTCTGAAGCCAGGAAGTCTGATTCCTCCAGCTCCATTTTTTTCCCTCAAGTTTGCTTTGGCTATTTGGGGTCTTTTGTGTCTCCCTGCAAATTTTAAGGTATTTTGTTCTAGTTCTGTAAAAAATTCCATTGGTAGTTTGATAGGGATTGCATTAAAACTGTAGATTGCTTTGGGTAATATAGTCATTTTCACAATATTCATTCTTCCAATCCAAGAACATGGTATATCTCTCCAGCTGTGTGCATCATCTTTGATTTCTTTCATCAGTGTCTTATAGTTTTCTGAGTATAGGTCTTTTACCTCCTTAGGTAGGTTTATTCCTAGATATTTTACTCTTTTTGTTGAAATGGTGAATGGGATTGTTTACTTAATTTCTCTTTCTGATCTTTCGTTGTTAGTGTATAGGAATGCAAGAGACTTCTGTGCATTAATTTTGTATCCTGCAACTTTACCACATTCATTGATTAGCTCTAGTAGTTTTCTGTTGGCATCTTTAGGATTATCTATGTATAATATCATGTCATCTGCAGTGACAGTTTTACTTCTTCTTTTCCAATTTGGATTCCTTTTATTTCTTTTTCTTCTCTGATTGCCATGGCTAGGACTTCCAAAACTATGTTGAATGATAGCAGTGAGAGTGGACATCCTTGTCTCGTTCCTGATCTTAGAGGAAATGCTTTCAGTCTTTCACCATTGAGGATGATGTTTGCTGTGGGTTTGTCGTATATGGCCTTTATTATGTTGAGGTAGGTTCCCCTCTATGCCCTCTTTCTGGAGAGTTTTTATCATAAATGGGTGTTGAATTTTGTCAGAAGCTTTTTCTGCATCTATTGAGATGATCATGTGGTTTTTATTCTTCAATTTGTTAGTATGGTGTATCACATTGATTGATTTGCATATATTGAAGAATCCTTGCATCCCTGGGATAAATCCCACTGGATTATGGTGCATGATCCTTTTAATGTATTGTTGGATTCTGTTTGCTAGTGTTTTGTTGAGGATTTTTGCATCTATATTCATCAGTGATATTGGTCTGTAATTTTCTTTTTTTTTTTTAGTATCTCTGTCTGGTTTTGGTATCAGGGTGATGGTGGCCTCATAGAATGAGTTAGGGAGTGTTCCTTCCTCTGCAATTTTTTGGAAGAGTTTGAGAAGCATGGGTGTTAGCTCTTCTCTAAATATTTGATAGAATTCACCTGTGAAGCCATCTGGTCCTGGACTTTTGTTTGCTGGAAGATTTTTAATCACAGTTTCAATTTCATTACTTGTGATTGGTCTGTTCATATTTTCTATATCTTCCTGGTTCCATCTTGGAAGCTTGTACCTTTCTATGAATTTGTCCATTTCTTGCAGGTTGTCTCAAACAGCTTCTAAGCCATGGTTGAGATTGTAGGATTGGTCACCTAGCAGAGATTTTTATTTTATTTTATTTTATTTTATTTTTTGGCTGTTCCACATAGCATGTGGGATCTTAGTTCCCTGAGCAGGGACTGAACCTGTGCCCCATGCAGTGGAAGCACTGAGTCCTAACCACTGGGCCACCAGGGAAGTCCCAGCAGAGATTTTTGGTTTTTGTTGCAACATTCCTAGCCTGGATTTTTTGCTCACTGAGTTACACAAAGCTTTGATAGTTACAAAAAAAAAAAAAAAAAAAAAAGTTGAGCTAGCAGCCCACCTATCAGAGTCTTGAATTTCCAGGAGAAATTGGACAAAGAGGTGTATAGGTGAGGGTTCTGCCCCATGAGCATCCTTTGGTACTCACTGCCAGGGGCCAGCCAATGGTAAGCCAGAGCTGCTAACAAGATCAGAATAATTCAGAGCTCCCAGTGGGTCTTGCCTGGGTAGTCAATGAAATCTCACTGGGGGAAAGAAAAGAATATATCTACCTGAATCCCTCATCAGTCTGGACTCATTATTGCCTTCTCTGTAGTTGGACTAAAGCAATAGGATAGCAGTTTAGGGATGGCTGATCTGAAACACATCGAGGCGTGACAGCTGGGCAGATGCAATGGCACCGAATTCAAGGGAACCCCGTATGTGGCTTCTACCAGCAACGTGGGTCTCAGTCAGCACCATCAGAACAAGCCTCATAGAAAGTGCATGCGATAAAGCAGCAGCAGTTTCCACAAGCTCTCACAAGTGGTGGAGTCTCTGAGGAGTGGGATAACGCATGGGGTGGGGAGGAAAGACCTCAGAAGAGACAGCGGCACCCAGATCCCAGCTCAACTCCAGTCCGGAAGGTTCTCCACCTCCTCCCAGCTCTCGCTCCGCTCACAACTGCCCTTCTTCAATCTGCTTATTAATACGGGTGCTCAGTCCCCACCACGTGCCAGGCACTGTGCTTTCCACACCTTATGTAATCCTCGCAATTCTATGTCATATACGATTGTTTCCCCCCTTCTCAGATGCAGAAACTGAGGCTCTCAGAGGTTAAGCGTCTTGCAGCTGGTATGACCTAGAGCTGGGATTCAGACCCAGACATTCAGACCCCAGAACCTCCCTCTGAACCCCCTAACCCTTGCTACTCAAAGTGCGGCCCCCCGCGCAGGGATGTGGAAGCAGCGGTGGGTGTCGGTAGTCACCTGGGAGGTGTCAGGGTGCAGAATCTCTGCCACGCCCGACACCAGCTGAGAATCTGCATTTTAACAAGATCCCCAGGTGACCTGTGGGTTTATTAACTGTAGAGAGGGAGCCTGGCGCTGGCTTCCCACTGCTGTGCCTCTGCCCGCACTTCTCTCCAGCTCCCCCGCCCACCCTGAGGATAGGTTAGGGGCCGGACAGTGCTGGAGGGGGCGATGGGGATAGGGCCAGCGCACCATAGGGTCCAAAGTGGTGCTGAACTGGGTCCCATGACTTCCATAGACACGGAAACGGAATGATGACCACTTACCAAGCCTGGCAATATTTCCTGAGGTTGAGGGGTTGCAGCATGCACCATTCTAATGTTTCTCTTCAGTGCTTGAGTCATTGTCAAGATGCCACCGCCTGCCACTGAGCTGTTTCTCAGAGACTTTTAACAGTCTTCAGAGCCTGTTTCAGGGCAGACCTGGCCCCTTTCATAAATGATTTGGAATTTAAACACTCCGGCTGAGAACGATGATCCAGCCCTAGAGTCAAGAAGATCTAGTGCTGGGGTTGGGGGGTGGGCCCTCCGTCAGTCCAGTGGTTCTTAACCCTGGTGTACATGCCAGGTCTCCAAAGGCTCTTCCGAGACCTACCCCCTGAGTCCTCTCCAGATTCAGCAAATCGGAATCTCTTCAGGGAGGTCCAGGAATCCTTTCTACGAAAGCTTTTCAAGACGAAAACTCTAATTCGAAAAGATACACGCACCCCAGTGTTCACTGCAGCACTGTTTACGATAGCCAAGACATGGAAACAGCCTAAATGTCCAACGACAGATGAATGGATAAAGAAGATGTGGTACATGTATACAATGGGAAATTAACTCAGCCATACAAAAGAATGAAATAATGCCATTTGCAGCTACATGGATGGACCTAGAGATGATCATACTAAGTGAATTAAGTCAGGCAGAGATAGACAAGTATTATATGATATCATATATACGTGGAATCTAAAAAGTAATACAAATGAATTTATTTACAAAACAGAAACAGACTCACAGACATAGAAAACAAACTTATGGTTACCAAAGAGGGAATGGGTCAGGGAGGGATAAATCAGGAGTTTGGGATTAATAGATATACCCTACTATACATAAAATAAACAACAAGGATTTACTGTATAGCATAGGGACCTATATTCAATATCCTGTAATAACCTATAAAGGAAAAGAATCTGAAGCTGTACACCTGAAACTAACACAATATTGTAAATCACCTATATTTAATTTTAAAAAAAGAGCTTTTCAGGTGATTATAGAATAATCTCAGGAGTAGCAATTGAAAATAGTTATTTCTATTCCAATCCCACCCTGCTTCCAACCAAAATCCTGAGCGGTCAGAGAGCGGAAGTGAACTTTAAGAAATCAGAATACAAATGAGTTTTAAGACAAAATACCAGGCTTCAAAGGCATTTCAGCTTTGTGGACAGTTGAACTATGGACCCAGACTCTTCCCAGAGGCTCCTGGCTGGTTCTCTTCTGGTTAGGAAGTGGGCAGCTTGAAAATCTCTGGCCAAGACAATGGTCCCTGAACCTGGCTGTACTTCAGAACTTCCTGGGAAGATTGTTAACACACAGATGCCTGGCCCTCTGCCTGAGCCTCTGAGTCAGTAGGGCATCCGTTCAGGACCTGAATGGATTTTTATGTTCCTCCAAGTGATTGTGATGCACTACAGGAGTGTGGATTGCTGGGCTGGGGACTTGTAGCTTCTTCGGATGCCCAAGTAGATCAAGTTTTGACCTGAGGGCTGGGACACAGTCCTGAGTTCCCAGAAGGCCCCCAGGGAGCCTGGGGGTGATGTCAGTTGAAGCATCAAGGAAGGGGTCTCAAGCAGCCAGAAAGAGATGACAGCAAAGATTAAGTGGAAGAGAGAATCCAGGGCTACAGACCCGCGTCAAGCTTAGATGGAGCTCCATTGGCTCAAAAACACGTAACACAGCTCTGCTGTAGAGTCTGCGTACAGAGATGGCTTCTGCGATGAAAATCATCGTGCACACCTGACTTGGCTGTAGTGAAGTGAAAAAGTTACCTGTCAAGTATGGATTCTGCACTGGAGGTCCTATTACTTTATGTCTCAAAATCAAGTTTAAATTGCTTTGGGCCCCTACCTAGTGACTGGCAGAAAATTCAGTCTCAAGAGATTCTGGAGGGTCCAGTCTTCCTCTTCCTGGTTATAAAGTCCCCCAACTTCTGTGGTATTAGAAAACTGGGCAGGGGGCTGGGGCCGCAGCCTGCTTTCAGGATGGCCCCCATCTTTCAAGTTGTTCTTCAAGGTGTTGCCGATAAGCCCTGGTCACTGCCAAGAGATGGTCCTTGACTCCCAGGCATCACTGCTCTGGGCCAGGGTGGGGGGGTCTCAGCAGCACCCTGCACAGAGCACCTCTCACTGGCCAGAAGGTACTGCAGGCCAGGCACCCAAATGCGTGCTCCAAGGGAACAGTGCTCCCCTCTGGCCATTTCTGCCTTCCACGCTCCCTCCCAGCTGTTCCCATTTGGTTATTTCTCCAGCTGCCCCAGCAAGGAGCTTCTGGATGTGCCATGTTGCCCTTCCCTTCCCAGGGATGGGAGCAAGTGAGGAGTGGTGAGAATAACCATAGTTAAAGACCTATGTTTTTCCTAGTAACTCTCCCTGATCCTGCTGTGAAGTCCAGGCTTGATTTTAGGAGGCCAAGATGGCTGTCTCCTCTTTTCATTACTTTCAGCATCTTTGGGAAACAGACGGATTTGCCAGCCAGTGAGGCAGCCCTTCGGTCAGAGTAACTGCGTTATCTACACGCAAAGGGAGAGGAAGTGGCCCACGCCCCCGCTCCCAGCTCCACCAAGAACAGGCATTGCTCAGAGCACACTTTTCTTGAATCACCAACTGGACCTCTTTAATTTTGCTGTTAAGGCTGAACCTTGTCTAAAAACAGTCACAACCATACTATGAAGTCTGGCCCTGGGATTTGTGTTAGTACATGGCTATAGTCTAGAATACCCTGAAACAGCTGCTCTGCTGATTCTAGTCTAGATGTGTATCAGTCAGGCTGCAAGTAACAGCAAGTGACTCTGGCAGATGCGAGCACCCAGGAATGTACTGGAAGGATACCAGGGAGCCCATGGATTCTTTAGGAAGACGGGAGACAGAGGCCCAGGAGGGGAGGCGGCAGGAAGCCCAGCCATGGCATTTGCAGACGAGACCACAGACCACCCACTCTGCCCGAGGGTGGCAACACGACCACCCTGAATAACCCCTCTCCACCACCATATTTTTTATATGGAGAAGTATCACTTCCAAAGAAGAACAATGTTCTGATGTAAGATAGAAAGAAACCAAAATAACAGCACCGCCAAAAGAAGACAAACACAAACGTCCACAGCAAGGTGATCCCAGCATGGTCGGTGCATGGAGCACTAAGGGCCTCTGCGCGCCCTTTCCTAGTTAATTCCCACAACAGCCCCCAGAGGCAAGTGCAGTCAGAGAGGCTGGGGACGTGCCCGGGGCTCCCAGCAGGTGAAGGGGCCCAGACAGGCAGCCGGTTTGTCCGGTCCGGAGGCTCGCCTCTTCCCCTCCCCCAGCCGTTCCTCCCTGCTCCTCCTGGCCAAGCTCTGATTCCCTAATTGAACTGAAGTGAGAGTATCTTTTTGGCTCCAAGCCTCCTGCAGATGAATCCAGCTGCTTGTCTTCCAGCCCTATGGACTTCCCCTCCCTGGTAAGTGGCTGGCTTTCCTTTTCCCTGGATAGAATGTAATTTCCACATGCTTTTCAGCAGTTTTATTGATTGAACGTGGTTCCAAACTTTTTCATCCTTGACACATCAGCTCCAACATGGTCCTACAGGACGGGGCATCCTTGTTAAAGAGGAAAGTCCACGATAGGACAGCCTTTCTCATGTAAGGAGCTGCTTAACTTATTCCTTGGTTAAAACTGAGCGTGCCTCGGAGACAAACACTAAAAAACCAGCCACACCTGCAGTTTCTGGCTGCTCCACAGGCTGGAAGTGATAAAGCCTTTCAACTTAGGGACTTGGCAGTGAATCAGTCACCTCATTAAAGATGTATGGCGACTGGGGAAAACCTGCCTTCCTATTAGGTTATAATAACAACAAAAAATGAGGTCAGCCGTGTTTGGTGGAAAGAACACCAGCTTTGGGGTCAGAAGACACGCATTTGAGTCCAGGCTCTGCCACTGGCCAGCTGTGTGAGTCGGACCGAGTTACTGAAGCTCTCTCAACCTCAATGTCTTCATCTGCAAAACGAGGTTTTGGTGAAGATCAAGTAAAAGTATACTCGCGAAAGTTTTGCACAAATATTAGCTTTGGTACTATTACCCCTAGAAAGACCATACTATATATAGTTACTTTCTTGCAAACCAGGATGATATCAGAAGAATGGAGCAATTATTAATGGTATGTGTGCCCGAACCTGATTCATCAGTCTAAGCCTTGTGTTACAGACTCCCATTGCACGAACAGGAGGAAGAAAAGGCACGCGTGAAAACCACGTTTACAAATCTCCAGAAGAGCCCACATGTTTTCCAGCGGGGGGTCCTCGAAGTGCGACCCCCAAACAGCAGTAGAAGCATCACCTGGGAATTTGTTCAAAATGCAAATTCTCAGGCCCCACCTGGCCCAATTCAATGAGAAACTCTGGAGGTAGGGCCCTGTCATCTGTATTTTAATATTAAAAGATTATTTTTAATTTAAAACATTTTTTAATTTAATAAAAATTTAACAAGATGAACCCCTTTCAGAGGGATGAAGTTTGAGATCTGCTGCTTTACATACATGGCCTCAGTTAGTCATTACAACAAAGCTGCTTTATTATTCCCACTTTAGAGCTGAGGAAACTGAGGCTCAGAAGAGAAATAGAATTTGCCCCAGTTCACAGGAATTCACCCGGCTCCCCTGCTCTGCTGTGGGTTATCTGGTAGAGGTGTTGAGACAGTCTTTCCTGGGGATGATTAAACAGCTGGTGCAAACTTCCAGGTCAGCCAGTGGAGTGACCACAGCATCAGGAAGCTGTGTCACTGAGAAAACCCAGCCAGCAAGGGCTGCACACAATGCCACAGTGACTCATGCAAGCCCGGGTGGCCTGCGCTGATGATGAGAGTTCCCCAGCGACCTTTGCACATCGTACTGAGTCTTTCCTACTTGGCTCTTGTACACGCAGCACGCTCATCGCCATGCCCCCTCCCACCCCATCCAGCCCCGCTGATGGAGCCAGCATCCTGGCCCTGGCGGAGCTTTCAGGCTGGCTGGCCTCCCCACCCTCCCAGCCTTCCTTAGACTCTCCAGGTAAGGGCAGGAGCCTGGGCGTGTCCATCCTGTCTCAGCTGAGAGGTCCCCCCTTCCAGCCAGACCTCTGCTGCTTGAGGGTGGGGTTCTCCCATGGCTGGCTCCCCACCCCTGCTCCTGGCAGGTCTGGACATGCCACCCGCCACCAGGAAGGACACCAAGAGTCATTCCCAAGGCTTCACCCAGAAACCCTCTTCTCCCAAATGGATTTTCCACTTCCCTCATCAGGTGCCTCCAGAGTGGAGCTACACCCTCACCCACACACTCAGGATACTCATTCCACACCTGGTCTAGGGACGAGGGAGTATTTCATCAGGGCTGAATTCATGTAAGTCCTAGGAAAATGTCTCCTTAATGATGTCAGGTCCCCCAAGTTTGGGTGGAAAAGGAGGCTACAGTCAGGGTTCAAGCTACCAGAAGACTTGGCTGATGACCTTCCAGGCTGCCCGTCCCTGTGCATCATCTTGCTTACATCTCTCTGGATGCTTTTAGCTGCTGAGGAGGCTGGGATGTGCTCTCTCAGCTGGGCACATCGCCTCCAGGATAGGATGGCAAGGAAGAAGAGGCAAATGGAGTTGGGTGGACTACGGTATCCTCAGAAACTTAGGAGTGTAGTTAGTTGCAGGAATAGCTGTGCCGGTACCACTCATGGACCAAGAAAATGCTGTATAATTTCGCAACCAGGAGGTTACTAATGAGCTCTGATGGGGCAAGCTCAGCAGCGCACTAGATTGGGAGCGGAGTGTGATGGAAGACAAGTGACAAGGGTTAAACAATGAGTGGACAGTGGGGAGGTGGAGATGTAGGACCCAGACTTCCCTACAGAGCCCTCTGAGTAAAGAGAAATGGGAAAGAGAGAGAGAGAGGGGAAATATACACACAGCTCCCAGCCTTCATTTTGACTGTGTCTTTTCTTCTCTCGGCTCAGTCTTGACAAGACTTAATAACTGTAAAATTGACAGATCTGAGCTTCGGTCTCTCTCTCTTCTTCTTCCTGGGGAAAGTGCTAATGAGGAATGGAATGGCCAAAGGTTGAACCTCAGGAGGGATAAGCAGGCCCCGAGAAATACATACCAGCTGAGGCTGAGCATGGAGGATTTTCTCCATGACAAAAAGCTGTTAAGTTCTTACTCTTTCTCCTGATGGTCCTTTCTTTCTCCTTCCTGTCTTTTTATTCTTCCTTTATGATCCTCTCTTTCTTCCATTCCCAATATATATGTCTTAAGTAGGGAACTTATATTTCTTGACCACCTACTTATGTGCCAGTTACTGGACTTGGGGTCTCAACTACATTATCTCAGTTCTCCCAGCAGCCTTTGTAGGGATGTACATTATTACACTCATTTTACAGAAGAGGAAATGGAGGCTCACAGAGTTTAAATAATCTGTCAAGGTCACACAGCTAAGTGAACTGCCACTGGGAATTACAACTAGATTTGTTGGATTCCAAAGCACTTTTTCTCTCTATTATTTTCTGGAGGGTTTGTGAAGTGCTATCAAGGGGCTATAGAAACGTCAATTACTCACTTGAGTCCAAGGTCACAAAAGAGACATGGAATTCCTGTTTGCTTTTTATAAAGTCCAGATCTGTCTTTCTGTCAAGTACCATTGATCTAGTAGAAATCCTCACAAGGAAGAGCTTGAGGAGCCCAGTGCTCTGCTGTCTGTCTCGGTTTTCCGGGGGCTCAGCCAGCCCCCCACCAGCCAGGGGCGCTGCAGGCAGAGTGACGGGGACCAGCAGCCACGTGCTCCGTTTATAGAATCTCTCCGACAAGCGATAAAAGAGTAGCAACTTTCATAGCAACTTGACATTGGTGGAGTTTTTAATAGACATAGGCATTTTCTGCTGCTATTGCTCCAATCTTTTTCATAAGAAGTAAAAGAGGGTTTTGGCCCTTACTTGGATTATTAGCAGTAATAAATTCTGGAATGAATCCACTGGCGGCCTTTCCAAGAACAAGTCTCAGCTTCTCTGTCTCTCTCTTCCTCTCTCTCCCTCTCTCTGGACCAGTTACATTTCTGATCATGCAGTGAGATTCTTTCATTTGTGGAAAGCTACGCCAGAACATATTCTATGTGGTAAAAGAAGCCAAGAGTGATGGCTATATACTTATTTATTTTCTCATTAAATGGCTCTTTAGTGAACCAAAAATAACCTATTTGATCAACAAACACATATTGATCTCTCCCAAGGCTGAGTGAATGTGAAAAGACACGATCTGATGTAGTTAGAAAAAGGTATCCTAAGCTGCGATACTGGTTAATCTTTTCATTCCAAGTGTCTGGTGGAACCAATGGCTGATATTTTCAAAAAGAGAAGAGCGTGGGGTATAGCAGTGGTGGCAGCTCCTCGGAAGCATTTGTCTTTCACTTTTTAAAAACCTGGATCCAGACACTGGGTTGTGCAACACGAATATTTTTCTTTAAAAGGCAAGTACCTACAGAGGTTACCTGTGGGGAACAGGAAGGGAGGGGGCAGCGGGGAGAAAACACTTCTCTACTATTTGTCTTTGACCACGTATCTAACCGAGCCGTCTTTGACCACGTATCTAACCGAGCCTTCTTTTAAAAAACAGAAACTAGTTCAATAAAAGCAAAAAACAGCCCCTGCAAAAGAGGGGGCAAGAGCAGAGAGTGTTTTTGAAAAACTCACCCACTTGGCCCAGATTCACCAGAAACATATCGTTGCTGTTTCCCTCAAGCTGATGTACCTATTGTAAATGCCCAAGCACCTTTGTCATCAAGAGCACCAAGTGGAAATGCGGATGGTAGGGTTTCGGGGGTGGGTCCTAACTTCTGAGTTGCTCTGTTTGTTTCTGGGTGTCACAGGCACCCAGCAAGCGTGAAGGGGAAAGGTGAGGCATTGTTCCTGTAAATTTGAGGGGAAACAATTTTGGTTGTAATTAGCTGGGTGCCCCAGGAGAAATCATACCGACTCTACTTTGTGTTGTTTGAGAACCTCTGGCCCCAGCATCCCTACCTGTCAGTGGAGATTTTCCAGCTCAGAGACTGGTTCATTTGGAGCCCCTGCCTGGCTCTGTGTGGATGGGTAAGCGCCCCAACACCTCGGAGGCTGCAGCTGGAGCCCACGTGGAATCTGTCCCAATAACTATGAATCCGTTTTGCATGTCCCTCCAGGCAATCGGGCTGCAACGAGAAGGAGAATAACAAGAGATGCTCTCTCCATCTCCTGCACACCCTTCCTGAAGATACAGTTGACCCTTGAACAATGTGGGCGGTGTGGAACCCCCCTCCCACACAGTCAAAAGTCTGCAGACCACTATCTCTGCCGCAAGAGTAAAGGAAGGGGTCGCTGACTCACCAGGGGCGGGAAGCTGGAAGGCTTTGGATAGAGTCAGGACTCAAACCCTAGTCTTTTGATTACGCACCCTGGGATCCCTAATCGAACACAGACTTTTCCCCACACGTAGTTCATTTAAAGATCTGTAAAGTGGATATATAGGTACTATATTTATTGGAAAAAAATCTGAGAAAGAATATATATATATACACACACACATATATATGTATAATACATATATATATGAATCACTTTGCTGTACACCTGAAACTAATACAGCATTGTAAATCAACTATTCTTCAATAAAAAGATTTTTAAAAATCTATGTGTAAGAACTTCCTTGGTGGCGGAGTGGTTAAGAATCCGCCTGCCAATGCAGGGGACACGGGTTCGAGCCCTGGTCCGGGAAGATCCCACATACCATGGAGCAACTAAACTGCTGAGCCACAACTACTGAGCCCGTGCACCACAACTGCTGAAGCCTGCGTGCCTAGAGCCTGTGCTCCACAACGAGAAGCCACCACAATGAGAAGCCCGCGCACCACAACAAAGAGTAGCCCCCACTCACTGCAACTAGAGAAAGCCCGCGTGCAGCAACGAAGATCCAATGCAGCCAAAAATAAATAAATAAATAAATAAATAACATAATATCATTAAAAAAAGAGAAAAAAAATCTATGTGTAAGTGGACCTGTGCAGCTCAAGCCTGTATTGTTCAAGGGTCACCTGTACATGTATTTACTTATTTCTCATATGAAGTGACACAAGGTAAACTGGTGATTGTTAAGCTATTTTCTATCACCAAAGGGCTCGTTAAAAAAAAGTGGTTGGTGTTTGATAGTTTAGCTCAATAATCCAATGTTTCCTAGATACTGCAGTAGGTAGAAATGGATATAGTTATACTTTTTTTTTTTTTGGTTTTAATTTTTTTGGCCGCACCGTGCAGCTTGTGGGATCCAACCAGGGATCAAACCCGGGGAGTGGCGATGAAGGCGCCAAGTCTTAACCACTGCACCTTCAGGGAATTCCCTAGTTATACTTTTTAAAGAGACCCTATATCTGAAAATTCAATTTCATAAAAGGATAAATTAGAAACATTAAAAATGTTGTGAATGGTTTTTACTAAATCCTTTTTTTAATTCCATAAAGAATTTCTTCAGGTAACGGCTCTTCAAGTTCACCTTAGCATTTGTTTAAAGGTGATTAATTGGTTGAATTGGGAATCATAAGAACTTAAAACTCAAGTGTGGAAGACCTTTTATGGGGGATCAGTCAGAAGTGAAGTTAGAGCATCTTCAAAAGATCATGAGTCATTGGACAAAAACAAGTCGACCCTGAACTCCTTGAAGACGGGAACCTTGGCTTCCATCTCTGATTCCAAAGACCTGGCCAGACGTCCAAATAGAATCAGGACCCTGAGCTGTGGACTCCAGCCACGATGCTTGAGATGATGTGGCACAAAGGTGCCTTCCCTGGGGGCTATTGGGGCACATTTGGAGTCTCAGGGACATGGGGGCAGGGAGGCAGCAGAATGGGGGATGGGCAGAGCAGGTTCTAGAGTCTGCAACCTTGAGCACAGAAAGGGAGAGGCTGGACAGCATCCCTCAGAAACCAGTGCTCCCTGAGAACCAGCCTCCCAGAAGAGGCAGGAACAAGGGAGTGGGGGGAAGAGGAGAGAGGTTGACTGACCCTCCCCCTCCCCGACAATCCCAAAAGTGGGACTTACTTCCATGGCCCTCATCAAAACTGAAATGATGCCAGGGGCAAGCAGGCCTCCTGTCCTCCTGAATCTTCTCCGCCTTTCCTGCTCAGGCAGGTTTCTCTAAAAAGCCAGAAAGACAATCCATAGATGGACCCCCAAATTTTTTTAATGCAAATAAGATCAAGTGAGGAAGTTAACAAGATATGAAAGGTTTGGGTCAAAGTATGGAAGGCTGGTAACAGATTCTGTTTTGGGTTCTGATGGCTGAGTTCAGCCCAGCCCACTCGAATGGAAGCCCCATAAGAGAGGGGACTTTATTTTGTAACCGCTGTATCCCCAGTGCCTGTGCATGGTGGGACTTCCAGGGGTATTTATTGGCTGCGGAATGAACAAAGCTGCAATGTGCTAGGTGCTAGGCTACAAAGCAGGAAGTTTCCAAGAAAGGATTTTACGAAGCTTGCGGTTGGTGAGCCTAAATATGAAAAGGTGAATCCCCAGAATATATGGAAGCAAAAAGGAAAAGTTAGGGATCAGGGCAACAGGAAGCACTTGCTAGCTAAGGGGAGAGTCGGCCACTACTGACTTGGAGAAGAGGAAAATGGGGACAAACTCAGCCGTCCCAGTGGTCTACCCAAGGCCTGCCTGGTTATCTTTATCCAGACAAAGCCCGACAGAAACGGTTGCAGAGGAATTTTTGTCTTAATGGTCAGACATCTAACTCCTTAGAAGGAGTACCAGCAGATTTCATTTGCAACATGTTACATCTATGGTAGAAAACTAGGTGTATCTGGCTCAAGGCTTTCTACAGTCTCATGAATAGTACTTGAGATTCTAACTGTTGAGTTTAAGACTTATCCGTTCTACTGAATTTGCTAGTCTGTGTTTAAGAGATGGCAGAGGAAAAGCAATTAAAAACCATAAAACAAACTTGCCATTTGTTGCTAACGTTGTCAGAGTCCATAACATCACCTTTCTTTACCATGTTCTGTCCATAAGTTAAACTATTGCAAATAAGAGAAGCACCCTCCCGGGTCCATGTTAGAGAGCACAGAAAATGACGGAACACAGGATAGTTCCCAGTCACAAAAGCTTATGCATGTCTCCGTTTTTAACTTGCACAGAAGAAATGATGATCCTTGGTTAAAACTGATATCGCTGTGGAATTACAAAGTATCAAGCATGGGAGTTTGTGTTCATTTACACCATCTTCCTGTAGTCCAGTGCTCTGAGCTAAATTATACACTCTATCAAAGAAAAAAAAATGTAGCAAATAGATGGTGACTCAGCTGCCTTGAAACATTTGTTTTGCTTGTTTATTCCTTCTCTGAGCTGCATGAGGAAGCTCCATGTTTAGTCACCGAAAGCCATTCCTGTACCACTAGATGGAAGACTGGCTTCTCTCTGACTCTTTCAATATTTACATTGTCAGCAGCAGCGTTCGTTCCTCACCCAGAAGATCTCCTACACTGGAAAAAAAAAAAAAAATCCCACTCTACAGTTGAGAGGACCAACCTGGGAGAATTCCTCTTGTGTAGCCATAAGAGTTGACATGAAAAATGATGATGGCGCTGGCCATGGACCGCAGGCCATTTAGTGGGTGGGTGTAGGGCATGGGCTGCTGGTCGGGCAGCCAGGGTTCACATCTCAACTCTGCTGGTTGCTACCTGAGCAATAGTAGATACATAACTTCACCTCCTCTCGGCTCAGCACCACTTTGTCCCTCATAGGTTGAATGGGGATAATACCCCTCAAAAGATGTGGGGATTGAAGGAGTTGACAGTTGCCTGTAAAGAGCTTAAAATAATTCCTGGGACATAGTCAGACCCTTGGTAAATGTTAAATGCTTTTTTATTGTCGTTTCTCTCTTGTTAAACTTTATAAGTTATTAAATCATTTTAGGTCAGCTATAGAGAGCTGAATTATCTTACTGTCAACGAGAGGTATTTATTAGAGACAATGTTTATAAATTTCAAATTTATATTTCATTGGTCCAAATGAGCCAGGAAATACCGTCATCTGACTTTACCTCAGCAGACCTCCTCTGGAGCTGTCTCCGGGACAGACCAGCTCTTGTCAAACAGTGTGCTTTCTGTATTCACGCCTTTGAAATTCCACTAAAAATTTTTTTCTAAGGCTAGGGAGCAATTGGTAGGCCAGTTTTATCAATATTGAACCTTCATTTCTCTCTCTCTCTATATATATATATGAATGGTTTGAGCAAAATATATGTATTTATATTAATATATTTATATTTATAATGCATTTAATAGATATTTAAATAATATATTTATATTAAATATATTATATTATTTATATTAATAATATATTGATATAGTTAATATATTTAAATAATATATATTGATATTAAATATATATATATTTAGCTCAAACCATTTTTCAGTCACTGACACCCAGACCGTAAGAGAAGCACCCAATTTCAAAGGTAATAAATCAAGATTTGACAACTTTAGTTCAATTCACTCTGAACATGTGTTTGATACTTTTAAGAAAGCAACTCAAGCACTCTTAGAAATGTATGTGCACACAGTACCCCAACTACAAAACTTGGGTTTCCTGCTGGTTCTGAGACCTTTGTTAAAAGGGCAGAAAAAAATCCTTATATAAATGTGAGTATAAGATAAAATTATACAGAAGAGATAAAATTAACACAGAAAGCTGTTAATGTGAGTTTTTATGACACTGAGGGTCACTTTTTATCATTCTTTTGTCCAGAAAAACATTCAGAAGGATATATTTTTAACATTCATATTTAATTAACTGAAGTTAGATTTAAAAATATAGTTCTTCCTTAAACTTTTAAGCTTACAAATGGTACTTTTCATTACTAATCACTTCTTTAAAAAAATATTTATTTATTTATTTGGTTGCGCCGGGTCTTAGTTGCAGCAGGTGGGCTCCTTAATTGTGGCTCGTGGGCTCCTTAGTTGCAGCTCTAGGGCTCCTAAGCTGCAGCATGTGGGCTTCATAGTTGCAGCATCCGGGCTCCTTAGTTGGGGCATGCAAACTCCTTAGTTGGGGCAGGCATGTGGGCTCTAGTTCCTTGACCAGGGATCAAACCCAGGCCCCCTGCATGGGGAGCATGGAGTTTTATCCACTGTGCCACCAGGGAAGTCCCTACAAATCACTTTAGAGATGCTTTGAGGAAAAGGATAATAAACAATAATAAACAGTCAATTCTCTGGCAAACAAAGGTCCCCTTATTAAGACTTAAAACTTAAGTAAGTCTTAAAAATCTAGGGAATTCAAATTATAAAAATAGTGCTAGGGCTTCCCTGGTGGCGCAGTGGTAGAGAGTCCACCTGCCAATGCAGGGGACACAGGTTCGTGCCCTGGTCCGGGAAGAACCCGCATGCCGTGGAGCGGCTGGGCCTGTGAGCCATAAAAAAAAAAAAAAAAAAAAAAAAAAAAGTGCTAAATGAGATGATGGATGTTCCCTGAACTTACTGGGGTCATCATTTCATGATGTGTGTAAGTCAAATCATTATGCTGTACACCTTATACTCATACAGTGCTATGTGTCAATTATATCTCAATAAAACTGGAAAGGAAAACACCTGGTGAATCTTAAAATTCTCTTAAGTGTTTTCATGCTGCTTACAAAGTCTGTGACATTTCAACTTAAAATCACAGCCCACATCCCTTACTCAGACACACATTTTAAATTAGAATCTGTTAAATCCTCTAATATGCCAAATTTTCTTGAAAACGAGAATACACAGTTTCTAAACTTAACTCAAAAATACAAATACTGCAGGTTTAATTGATCATTGATAGAGCTAATTCTAGATCTCTCTGAAGTGAACGACATTTACCCACTGAAGAGAAGACATTGAAACTGACCTACAATTTGAGGTGACCATTTCACTTAGCCAAGGTCATCGACAGACGTTCCTAAAAAGAAGAAATCTTCACTATGACACCAAGAATGACTTTTCTCCTGAATGCCTGTGGAGTTGGGCTGTTTTTAATAGACGCGCTGCCACAGACTCCAAAATATAGAACACACCACTGTGGCATTAAAATTATTTTGAGCTGAAGTCATCTGAGAATCACAAATGCAGGAAGAGGCTCTTTCTCTGAACTTCCTTATCTACCTAAAAGCAGATCCTTGCAAAAGGACTCAACTATCATAAATCCCCTCCCTGGGAGTTTTACAACTTTTATCACTGGAGATGGAATCAGTGGGGTAAGAGATCACCTAAACAGACCTTGTCACAAAAATAGACCTTGTCCCATCTATTTTCCTAAGGGCCCATTTATCTTTGACTTTACGTAAGTGCCCTTTGGTCCCCTTCTCTTCTCCTATTAAGACGGAATATGAGCCTCAAATTCTAACCACCCCTTTGAGTAACATTTTTCTCTTTGCTTCTGTGTACGTGGGGAAAAAATTGGCCTTTTCTCCTCTTAATTTCTTTTGTCAGTTTAATTCACATGCCCCCATCACTCAACCTAAGAGGGTAGAGGAAAAGTTTTTTTTCCCCAATACCTATCAACCATATTTAGTCAACATAATTATTTGACATACCTGTTTACTATTCCCTCTCCAGGGTCATTCCCATGATGATAAAAACATGAGGTTATCTTCCTATAAAAAATGTATTTAGATTTCAGTGACCACCCTTCACTCTTTAAAAAGGTTTGCTTGAGGGCTTCCCTGGTGGCGCAGTGGTTGAGAGTCCACCTGCTGATGCAGCGGACACGGGTTCGTGCCCCGGTCCGGGAAGATCCCACATGCCTCGGAGCGGCTGGGCCCGTGAGCCATGGCCACTGAGCCTGGGCTCTGCAACGGGAGAGGCCACAACAGTGAGAGATCCGTGTACTGCGAAAAAAAAAAAAAAGGTTTGCTTGCAACAGTACCCCTTAATCTCTGACTTCAGTTTCTTCCCCCCTAACCCCCCACTTTTTTTTTTTTGGCGGGATCTTAGTTCCCCCACCAGGGATTGAACCCGCGCCTCCTGCACTCTTAACCAATTAAGCACAGAGTCTTAACCACTGGACCGCCAGGGAAGTCCCCTTCCCTCTTTAAAGGCCCTCCAAGCAAGCTGTGACACACTCACACCTCTCCACTGAAACTGTTGTTCTGTTCACTGTTTATCCCCATTATCCTATAACAGTGCCTGAGCATAAGTGCTCAATGCATATCTATTAAATAGTGTTTCTGAATGCTTTTTCTATTCTTCTTTCTTGTTAGAGTTATATCTTGTATAGAAATTTGAATGACATTTGAAAGGATTCCAAGGCTTTGGGAGGTATCACCATTCTAGTTCTAAGGCACGCCAACTACAGAAACAATTACAGATTGTATAGTTTGCCAGAAAAATTAAGTGTGCATTCAGAAGAACCAGGCTGTCATCGCTGCGCTGACTCTTGTGAAACAGCTCCTCCTAAGGGGACGTTGGTATGCCACGTCACTTACTGATTTACCTAGATAAACCTCGTGGGACATACCTTCTGAGCAGCTTCTCCAGGTTTTCCTGGAATCTTTGCCCTATGTCGATTGGTGGGAGATGTGCTATTTTTACTTCATGACTGCGTACAGCAGGAAACATCCAGACTAAAACAAGATCAAAGTTTTGAAGGTAGTCATGTCTGTGCGTTAAATGAGAGCTATCGTCAAAATAGAAGTGAGAGTGTGGATGAGTTAAATTTTCCTGGGTAGAAGTGTCCACAAACTTCCCTCTCCCACTCAAATCACCAAAGAGAATGTAAATTACACAAAGGCAGATATATATATAGTATACTATGTATATATATGTATATATATATATATATATATATATAGTAAACACAAGATATTAACATTCCAGGACCCAGCATTCATTGTTAAACAAAGGCATGGAACCTAGTAATTGCCAGCACTCTCCCTCTGCTCAGCCACCCTGATGTTCACTTCTGCCCCAAACTACCCTTTTTAAAACCGGCGGTTCCTAGAATTTCTCTGATGCAAAATCATAGAAGGCGGATGGAAGGCCTTACCCTGAAGGGAAAGATAGAGGGAGGTTTTGTTGAAAGTGATATGTAATGAAGAGTACAGAAAAAAAGTAAAGAAGAGGAGGAATAAAAGTCCCTCTAGCTGGGGGCAGAGGAGGGGGTATCTGTGGGGGCGGGTGGTTTCTGAGAGCCTACTGAGAACGTGGAGGGCTCCGAGTGAATGTGGCGGGCGGGGGAAAGAAGAAAAAAGAGGGCTTGGACAGTCTGGTTGAGAGCACCCACCACACACATGGAGCCCCTGAGTGCTTTGGGGTTGGAACTAAACTTGACTCTCACACCTACTGGATGGAGCAGGCTTGTCTTAGCCTACGGGCGAAAGGCAGCTGCAAGCCCTGTGGGAGGGCCCACGGGTTCTTCCCCTCGTCTTCCAGTTCACCTGTTTATTTGGACTAGTGGACTTGGCTATTTAGCTTTAAACATGTTTACAGTTTTGTTGAATACAGGATTGATTTAAGTTAACTGTACGCATATTTATTTATTTTATTTTTTGACTGAGTGCTACGCGGCTCGCGGGATCTTTGTTCCCCGACCAGGGAAGGAACCCGCGCCCCCTGCAGTGGAAGTGCGGAGTCCTAACCACTGGACCGCCAGGGAAGTCCCTGTATGCATATTTAAAGTCTGCATTGGGTGAGTTTTGATATGTGAATATCTGTGAAACCAACGAATAATGAACATAACTACCACCCCCCCCCCCAAAGTCTCCTCCTGGAGTTGATATTCTGGCATGTTTTGCCTTGTTTTAAGGTTTTATTGATATTATCTAGAGATCGAGAGATAAGGTAGGGGACAGATGAAACAGGATTCATCATGAATTGATAATTGTTGGAACTGGGGGACAGGTACATGGGATTCGTAGTTGTGTCACTTCCATGGGCTGATACGTCCCCCAGGCAGGTTCAGGGAAGCAGCTAAGTCCCTGCTCCCATTCCCGTTAAATTCTAGGCGAATGGAAGACTATGAGAGTTGCTTGGGTCCTCTTGCAACTAGTTTTTTTTCAAAGAATTCAGGCCTTTCATAAAAAGCACTTTAAGGGTGAGGGTGGCGGGAAATGCAGTGGGTTTAAGACATGAACGCCAGCTTACATTTTTGGTACTCCTTCTGCGGGTCATCTCTTGCTTCCTAAGTCACAGAGTGGAGGGAACGGCATCTGTCACTTCTGGAGGAATAACGGGCCCCGAAGTGGGGGGGTCTCACCATTCACTTTCTCCGAAATGCATGCTTGATAAAGCTGAGACCCACCATCTTACCTTGCATTTGTGGGAGACTTTAGGATTTACTACCCACCATCTGGTTTTATTTATATTTATATACATTTATATATATGTATCATTGGGTTAAATGCTTAAGAAAATCCTAGGGTTGTTATCAATATCTCCGTTTTTAGATGGAGAGACTTGAGAAGTTAATTGATCCAAATTACACAAATCAGTTAGTGCTGAAGCTCGGACTCAAACCCAGATTTTCTGGGTCCTCCATCTGGTTTGTGCCATGGCTGCTAGAGAAAACCTGGGAGAAAGTGGAGGAAAAACACTTTGTCGGGGAAGCAGAACACTTGGACCCCTAGAAGCTTCCTTGGGCAGTCCACTCAGGAATTTAACTTCTAGTTGTGGATTGGGGCTAAGGAGGAGGTGAGGGTCAGCAGCTGAAAACACTTCCGGAGCATTTCACATGTAAATTAGTACCATCTCTACTCTATGCAACAACAGTGAATTTCTGGCAATAAAACCTTTTGTGTTAAAAATAACAAATACCTCCTTTTGGTGACAACATTAAAATTTATGGTTTCCAATGCCCTTTCAAAATGTAAGCCCTAGGCCAAAGGCTTCTCTTCCTGCACAGAAAAGCGTTTATATTCCCACCATCCAGAGATAGTCACTTAAATGAACATTTTGCCATGTATACCTTTGTATACACCTGTGTGTACATGCACAAGCATATTTATATCATATAGATGCGGGTGTACATACATTTTAAAAAATGGCATCTCTGAATATCGTTTTACATCCTGCTTTCCCTTACCAGGGAATTATGGGCTTCTTATAATACAGTATATCTAATTAGGGATCGATGGTATTTTGCTTTGAGGTTTTCCAAAAGTCTGGTCCAGGCAGCACCTCTGCAAAGAGTGTTGGGCTTCCTCCTCAAGGTCAGGGGTCACAGAGGAGGGCTCTCACAAACTGTGTGTTCAGTCTACCATATCTGCTCTCCTGCACTTTCCCCAGGAAACAACAGACTCTAAAATCATTGCTAACGTCCATGTCTGACTGACCACTCCACCTCCCCAGGGGTTCCCCTTTCTGGAATCCTCTCCATTTTAGTGCCACCATGGAGATCCTTCTCAGGTGAGCTGCCAGAGCAGAAGCTGAGTCTGGCCTCTGTACTCGGACGCCAAATTAAATCTCGGAGACAGGGTTTTGGGTGAAGTAGAAAAGGATAGTTTTATTTTCCCAGGCAAAGGGGGCCACAGCGGGCTCATGCCCTCAGAACTGTGTATCCCAACCTGGAGGGGGTCGTGAGGAGTTTTCTAGTAATGGTTCAAAGAGCCGTGGTCAGCTCGTGGATCTTCTGATTGGTTGGTGGGGAGGTAATCAGGAGTCAGCATCATCAGCCTTTTGGGTCCACCGGGTCTGGGGTCTACGTGCTTGTGGGCAGCATGCAGTTAACTTCTCCCACCTGGAGGGGGTTTCAGTAACTGCAAAACAACTCAAAGATATTATGTGTGTATCCTTTGAGGGGGGGGGACCGACACCCTGCGCCAAGGTTGCACTGTTGTTTCTTGACTGCTCCTCCCTTGTCTCTGCATCCCCTCCCTTCCCTGAGTAGCAACTCTTTGAACCCGCCCGTTGGAACTCAGGGAAGCTCCTGGAGGCTGAATGAAGCCTATTTCCTGTAATTGAGAAGTGGGGGACACAGAAAGGCTTTTGTGCCCAGGAGT
The DNA here is from genome assembly GCF_964341445.2 of Mesoplodon mirus. NCBI lineage: Eukaryota > Metazoa > Chordata > Mammalia > Artiodactyla > Ziphiidae > Mesoplodon > Mesoplodon mirus. The sequence continues at coordinate 24,339,869 of NC_138994.1, forward strand.
GCCCAGGGTCTGGCTCGGTTTCAGGGCCACTTGGGGCCCACACTCTCATCTGTCCTTGCCGGGGGCGGTGTTCCAGTGCCCGGGGATTCCCTGCCCCAGGTGTTAACCCCATGCCCTGAGCCACAGGTGAGCTCATCTGTAGGCAATAGAGCACTCACGCTCAGCCCAGCCATCAAACAACAAACTTCCAGTGAGTTCTCGCCCTGCCCATAAGGAACGACATTAAGCACTGAGGCAAGAGAGCAAAGCCACAACCAGAAAGAAAACAGATATTGTCTCTCTCTGGTCTCCCCGCTGCTGAGATCAGTGGCTCCACTCGCACACAGGTGATGGCCAGGCTGCTGCCAAGGTCCACTTGATTCTTAGCTCATCTTGCCTGTCAGTGTGCTCAGAGATCACCCCATCTGCAACTCCTCCCTTCAGCTCTCCCATATTTTTCTTCTGTCCTTGTATCAAGGTTTCAGGAAAACAGAAGGAAGCTTGTCTTCATAAAAGGTGTGAGGACCTTGGTCTTAGATGCAGAGATGGCTGTGAGGCAAGAATCTGTGTTTCCTTTCACCGTGTTCCATGTGATTTACAAGTGTTAAGCCATCAACAACCATGGTGTGAGACGCTTATGGTGTTCTGTGGAGAATTTGCTCAATATTCCCGACATACCCTGCTTTTCATTCCTTTTTTTTTTGCCCCCTTGGACTGGAGGGGTCAACCACTACTGGCAAAATTTCTGACCAGAATAGCAAGCAGGTGCAATATCTTTAAGCTCCAAGTACATTGGCGGGAGAGATTGCAAGTTAGCCAGCAAAGTGCATGCCCCATTAAGGGCGGGTCAATAACTAACACTTGTCAAAACATAAAAGACATTCCTATCATCATGGGTTCAACTGGGCAATCTTAAAAAATGGTAGCCCTATTTGGTCTATGTGATATGCTCTAAGATAGTATAGATCTTAGGAAAGCTTTCTTGCTTTTTTAAACCTCTCGAAGGATTAAACATGTTCCCTTTCTCGCTGTCTTCAGTAGATGAAGTTGTTTTGTGAATTTAGTGAATCTGACGATGAAATTAAACCATAATGAAACGTTGTTTCCCTCATGTATTTTAGCATCCTCCAGGCAGAACTAATGAATATTCAGCAAGTGATTAGTTGGTACAACCCCACGTGCGTCCTCGAAGACCCATGCCAGCCACCCTTTCACAAGCAGTTTTACTTGGTAATTTACAAATGTACTGGCTGCGCTGTGCACCTGCCAGTACGGCAGTTGTTAGCCTAGGATGCAAAACGATTTCTAAATTAAGGTTCTGGACTTGTAAAATCAAGAAAGGCTGATCATCCACGATTTAACTGTGGTAGCCAATGAGTAACGGGATAAACAACCAAGACGAGTCCTTTAACCGTCCTAACAACCAAATTAGACGTCTATACAAGACGCAGGTGAAGCACAATTCAATTGGAGGCCTATGAAAGGGCCCGTGTTCCCTGATTGAAAGTAGCTCCTTTTCTCCAGCCGTGTATAATAAACAGCGTGGTGGCCCGGGAGGGGCGGGGGTTGATATTGGAGCCAGGTGAAACCTCAAATTGATGCGAGCTTATAAAAGCTGGGCTCTTGTGCCGGAAACAGAGTGGGTCTTGGAAGCGGGAGAGGTAAGAAAGCGTCTGAGCGTGGCGAGCGGAGGGTGCGATGAGCCGCGTCCCGGGACGCGGGGCTGCGCTGAAGAGGTGGACGGCGTGAGCGGTGGACGGAGAAGAGCGGAGCGGGCGGCCCAGGGCGAGGAAGGCTGGGAGAAGGAGGCGGCGGTGGCGGTGGAGAACGGGCTCGCCTCCGCGGCGTCCTCTAGTTCCCAGGCCCGGACGCCCCCTCTGCTTTCCCGGCGGCGCGGAAAACGCGTGGGCGCCGACTCCTCTAGCGCCGGCGCGCCCCGCCCCCGCCCGCCCGGGCCGCGCTCGGAGCATGCGCGGTGGGCGGGCCGCCTCCGCCGTCCGAGTCGGAAGCGCTAGCACCGGCGCCGCTGTCAGTGCGCGAGGGGCCAGCAGCGCGCCCGCGGCTCCGCTCCGGCGCGGCTCCGCTCCGGCCCGACTCCTGCCGCGCCTCGGCCGCCGCCCGCGCCCCCCGCTCCCGGCGGAGGCAGCAGGCGGTTGGGGGGACCATGGCTGACATTTTCTCGACCAACGACTCGGCGGCCCCTCAGGACGTGGCCAACCGTTTCGCCCGCAAAGGGGCGCTGAGACAGAAGAACGTTCACGAGGTGAAGGACCACCGCTTCATCGCCCGCTTCTTCAAGCAGCCCACCTTCTGCAGCCACTGCACCGACTTTATCTGGTGCGTGCGCGCGGGGGGGCGCGGGGCCGGTTCTCCCCAGTTTTAGCTGTCTCTCCCGGGGAACTTGGGGAGCTGCTGGGAGTCCCAATTCGCCCGGGACGCCACGCGCGCGCCGGGCAGGACGCACGCGGGCGGGAGTCCTGGGAGTCGCCGGCCGGCTGCCCCCCGCCGCGGCAGGGGCGACACGGAGGCCCCCCACCTTTCCCCGGGGTTCCAGGAACAGATCGGGAGCTTCCGCGGGTCACGGCCGAGCGGCGCGGAGAGTCGGAGGGCGGGTTCCTGGGGAAGAGCCTAGGAGGTGGCAGGCGGCGGCTGCGCGGCGCGGCCCGGGCGGGGGGCGAGCCGGGCTGGGCGCCTCGCGGGTGTGGACACGGCCTTTTCCTTTGGGCTTGGACTCCGGCTCCGTTGCAGCCTTGGGTCCTGCCCGCTTGCAACACGTACCTGTTGGGTATGGAGTGACTCCGGCTTCCCTGCGGGAGCCCGGGGAGAGCGGACAGGCGACCAACTGTTGAGAGCGTGCGGGGGAGGGGGAGCGAAAGGGAGCGGGTAAAGGGCAGAAGAGCAGATTGAGTCCTTTAAAATAACCCTTGTCAGCACGGGGTTAGGCTGGTAAAACTCTGCGCGTGAGGATAGAGCCCGTAAGAAAAATGCTGGCTGGGCTGAAGGTGTCAGAATTCTGGTAACTTTCAGTGAACGCAGACATTAACTCGTCTTTGGGGGTTTACGAGGAATTGGTAAGTGGTGGGTTTCAGAGGGGCGTCTCTAAATCCTGTGAAATTACAGGAAATCGTGTATATGTTTTCTTCTCGTGAGTGGAATTGGGGCTTTTGTTACTGACTTTTTCAAAAGGTCCATGATCCCCTTTCAAATTTTTAAGCTGAAACTAAAGGCAGTCCAAATGCTCCAGCTGGAGGAGCAGTAGGTTCTTTTCAATTACGTTGCCAGCTACTCTGCCTCTTCTACTACTTGTTCCGGGATGTAGGACGCCCTCGCCAAGTCAGACATGTCTAGGGTTCCTTAACTCCTACCTCCCCCCACCCCCGGCTGGGGAATGGCACCAGGTTGACAACTGAGTGCGCCCTGCCACCAGGCAGCTGGCATATGGATCTTGTTGGGGCCCTCTGGAGAACGCTACCTGGATGCATCACAGCTTGGGAAAATCATCTCTAAGGGCAAGTCTCACAAACATGGTGCTAATTAACAGGTGTTTAGCTTTTCCTTTATGGCTTTATCTGAATCCATCACACCTGGGAAAATCATCTCGAAGGGCAAGTCCCACAAACATGGTGCTAATTAATAGGTGTTTAACTTTGTGTGGCTTTATCTGAACCCATCACACCTGGGAAAGTTATCGCCGAGAGAGCGCCCCACCTACGTGGTGCTAATGAGGTGCTTAATTTTCTTTTAAAAATCAGCTCAACAGTACATTTATGAAAAGCACAGCTATCTCCATGAATGGTTTCCGATGTGTAGTCAGCGTGTGAAGCAATTGTGCTCCAAGGAGCACATAGGTAATTGTAGGTAAGACTATTTAAGTTCTTGGAGCATCAGGGTAGAGGAGATTGCATTTAGTTAAGGGGAGGTCTTCAGCCTCGTGTATCAGCTGTGAAATTCCATTAGAAGGGAACACCTAGACTACTGATTACTTTTGCTGGAAGTAGGTAAGGTAGAAAAGGGACTTGCAACATATATATCCAGGCTAGCTGAAGACTTTCCACTATCAATTGCTAGCCCCTGGTGAACTGATGTGGCATGTCAGGTCACCAGGTGTAATGTTAGTGGAAAATAAAGATCTCCCCGTCCTCTTTCTCCTGGAGTAATCCCTGAAACAGTTTTCTGCTTAGCTGTAAAGCAACCCCTTGGAAGTTCCAGAAAAATATTCCCCAGCTTTGTCTAGCAGTGGTTTTAATTCTTCAGTTTTCTTTTCTTGGTCCTTGATTTACAAGTCATTTAAATATTAAAGCACTGATATTTTAAAACGAAGTGCGTTTAAGTGTTTTCTGGGTGGGAATGACTAAGTTAATTATAAAGATATGTGAAGTGCTTTGTAAGCTTAAAATGCTGTGTAAAGCAAGAGATTGACTCATAATCTTAGAATTTTAATGTAGTTCATCCTAGTTGGAATGGTGTTTGCAATTTAACGTCCACACCAGGGTTTTCTGCTTAGAAAGTAAATTCTCTAAAGTAATTTACAAGAACAAAATAGTTCCTGAATGTGCTTTGAATGCTATTGGTTCTCAGTAAAATTAGATCATAATCTCACATGCAAAAAACAGGGATGATATTTTGTAAAATGTGGCTCCTTTAAGCCAAAGTTTAATGTTAAGAGTGATGCTGCTTGGCAATCTCTAGACGAATACTTAAATTCACAACAAATGATGAAGCTGCTTTTTAGTTCTTTAGGGAGAAAGAATTTTCAGTTGGTCTTTAGGGAGCCACTTCAGCCTTTCTCTTTTTTTTAACATAAGGTCAGGTCCTTCTTATTCCCTGAATATTGTAGCCAACATCTTTATATTCATGTTCTTGTCTTGAAATTTACGTATTGATAACAGTGTAAAAAACAAACAAAAAAAGCCCTTGAATACGTTGAAACAGTTTAGTGAGCTTTTGGAGGCCAGATCTTTTCAAAGTTGCATTGACCCTGTGCTCTGAGCTATTTAGGCATGTTTTCCTGTCACATCATTGGGTTTCATGTACGAACCTTTAATTCTAGAAAGTTTGTTACATAACTGGCTTAAGATATGGTATCCAACACAAAATATGTTAAGTATTCTTTTTGTTTGTTTTTCAGGGGGTTTGGGAAACAAGGCTTCCAGTGCCAAGGTAAGCTGCCATGTTGATTTTATTTTCAAGTACAGCATGAAATAAGCATTCCAGCCAGGAACAGTGTTTCCAGTTATCTTTTCTTTGATCCTCCCACAAAAAAACGTTGTTTAGATGTTCTCAAAATATGAGGGCTGTAAATTTGGGCCTTAAAAAAGTTGTTTGATATTGCCTAGTAATCTGCATATAGAGCTGCCTTTTTCTTCAAGGGGGAAACCTTCCTGTAAGTTACTTTTTTTTGTCAAGAACCTTCTTGTCAGAAACTGCTGTCTTTGTGTGGGTGTTCAGAAAAAAATGAAATCACTGTGTGGCTTTTCTTCCTGTTTTTGTTCATCTTTTACCTAGGCATTGGGTTGGACTCCTAATTTTGGGCCATACAGCACGCTAGTAAGTTGCTTCTGGTTTTTGATGGCTGATTGTCATCCAGAGCAAAGTTTGCACATTTTAGGGCGGCTGCAGCATGAGGCGCGTTATTTCATCCTACACTCTCCATTGTATCCACAAAGAAATCCCTTTCTTCTGATCTGTAGTTGGCATTTTACACACTCCAAATATCTAACTTTTCATACCCTTCCATTTGTTGAAACATTTTTTTTAGAATGCCTTATTGCTTGTGAAGGCATCCCAGTTCATTGGCCCACCTTCTGGCTCTCCTCACTGTCTATATTATGTTTAATTCTGGTTACATTTCCTATCTGGGCTTCGGTTTATTAGGGCAAGTGGAAAGTGCATTCTAGCCTGGAAAATATTATCCTAACACTGTTTAATATTAAGTGCGTTAGAGACACACAGGGTGTACTTCCTGTAACTTTAAAGTTGTGCTCGTAAGTTGGTTACCATTTAAAACCTACACACTTGTGAACTTGTTTGCTATATGCCTTTTCTAAACATTTTTAGGTGCAGGTATTTTATGTATAATCTATCAGTATTCTACTTTCCTTCACATGTGTGCTTAACACCCCTATTTGAATGTATTTGGAGAGTCACATTGAGAAATCAAGTTGAGAGTCCTTTGAAAAAGAATGAAAGGCGTGTTGCCAGTCTAAGAGATGAAGGGAAGATGTGACTCCGCTTCTCAAAGTTGTGGACCTGAACTTCATAGGCAACGTTTGAAGTCTTTGAACATGATTTTAGGAAATTTAAAGATGTAACCTTGTGATTCTGGGCTAATGTGATACCTGTCTCCTGTCATTTTTGGTAATGTGTTTGGGTGGAGACCTAGGGAAACTCAGAAGAAAAATATTTACTAAATGTTCTAGGTAATGCATAAGAGAAAAGGCGGTATGTTATGTAGAAAATGAGCTTTTTAAATACAAAGAACCCCAGGATAAGGTTTGTCCCTTTGAGACCTGCAGGTTTTGTTGGTGAAATCGGAGAGTGGCCATACTAGGCTACAGAAAGACCTGAATGGTTTTCTCAGCATCTACTGAACTTTCAGTGGATTAGCAGGTTAATAATCTCACATTCGATCACTCCCTTTTACCTTAATTGTAAAAGTGCTACTCATAAATTGCACAAACACTGTATATAAAAATGAAATCTTGTTTCCTTTCCTATCCTCAGGAGTAACTTCTATTTAAGACATCCATTCATTCACTTATTTACACATACTTTTTAAAAAATAATCAATTTTCAGTCATCCTGCAACTTTTTTTTAGCAGTAGGTGATAGGTATTCTTCCATATCAAAACATCAGTTCTTATTTGCATGTGTGGAAATAGCAAATTGATTCACCTGAGACATTTAAATGTTTCTAAGTTCTCTGTACTATTGTAGTACAAATACAGCTGTCAGTATCCTTGGACTCTAGGTATTTCTGCAATAGATACATAGAAGTGTGTGGATGCATTTTAAACTACAATGAGCACAGCTTAAGTTGCTCTCCAGAAAGGTTCCAATTTGTATTTTCAGTATCAATATGAGAGTACCCCTTTCTCTTCACTCTTACCTATATTGGATAATATAAATCTTCTGCATTTTTGCTCTGGTAGGTGGAAAGGGCCTCTTTCAAATTCCATCTCTGTAAGGTTGGGCACTTCTAACATGTTTTAGCCTCTTGTATCTGTCCTGTGAATTTCCTTATATTTGAAATGCAGGGTTTACAAACCAAACTATGGCCGTGAATGTGTGCTGTACGCAGTATTCTTTGCTTTGAAGAATTAAACCTGATCCCTTGAATGAGTTCCCCTATTGCATTTACAGATTTTTCATTCACAGAAACCATTTCAAGTTATAAGTCTATTTGTGGGGAACTGCTTGTTACAGTTGTGTAGTTGTGTCATCTGTAGTTTTTGACTTCCGAGCAGGCCTGGGCTAACCCATTATCTTACTGTTGGTTGTAACTTAGATAATGTTAGCTCAGGGCAGGGCTCTTAATCACACAAGGGTTACCCAGTGTTTCCTATTTTGGTACTTGCCTCAGTCTCAAATATATTCTTAAATGGTCAGATGGTAAGTTTTCTCTTGATCTCTAACTCACCTTTTCCTGTTGGTTTGGTTTGGTAGGCTCATTAGAAGAATGACTCGTCCTCATGTGTGCCCTTTGCAGCCCACCCTCTAGGGATGACAGCTGGAGGCTGAGGCTGCTTTTAGTACCCGTACTTGTCACCTGATGGAGGGGGTGTAGTGTTCCAGCTCTTAGTATGTAGCGTGTTGCTTTGGTCAGAAGATAAAATACCTGCAGCTGAGTTTACTTCATCTCAAGAGGGGCAGATGCTCCAAACGAGTCACATATACATGGACTCGCTTAGCTTTAAACCTAAAATATTCACCATCATTTTACTTAGTGTTAAGTCAGAATTGAAAGACTAAAGAAATAAGTGAGTTTTAGTCCTTAAAATTGGGTTTGTAATCTACCATCTAGAAAGCATATTTTATAAGGGTGTTTCCAAAAGAAACATGTAAGGTGATTTCCCACTTCCTCCCTTCCCCCAAGATATAACATAAATGGATGCAGGGAGCTTTTCTGAAGAGATCTGTTGGGTCATTCCCACTTTTACCTGATGGACTCTATTCTGTCCTTAAAGCACACGTGGTACAGGGGTGCAACCCTGAAAATGTGTTACCAGGGCAAGTAACAAGGCTGATCCTGCGGTGAGAATTTGCTGCCTGACATGGTTGGAACCAAGGGCTTTAAACGTTGTGGGGGAGGACAGGGTAGATCTTGAAGCCGTGGAACCTTCTTCAGGTTCTTAGAGGTGAAGATGAGCCAAAATGACAGGACTCGAATTTGCTTTGTTTTTGTTTGGCTTATTCTGTGGGTTGGCTTGATCTGTTCCGTGCTCATTTCGTCTCCGTGAGGCTGCTGGAGAGCTTGGCCTTGCCTGCTTCTGAAGAAAGAATAGAAGCAAGCTTGTCTGGCCCTGGGCATTGAGGAAGTTGAGATTTAAGCCCGGAAGGTCTGGGTCCAGTTGGGGGTCTCTGTCCTGCTCAGGCTGCTCCCAGCAGCTGTCCGAGTGCCGGCCACCTCAGATGCTCTTTCTCGGGGGCCGTGGCGCCCAAAACAGCCGTGTCTCCTACTTTCGCTACTGGGAAAGGGAATGAGCCAGTTCGTTTCTTCCCCCCTCAGTTAGCAAGACCCATGCCCTTCTCTACTTACAGCGATAGAAACAGCCTCAAAAAGTGACCTGCTTGCTTGACGGGCCAAATAGTCTGTTACATCGGGCTAACCTGCTTCTTCTGTTTTCCCTGCTTTTTCTATTCCTTCCTTCATGGTGCATGTCACAAGTTAAGATGTACTGTCACTCAGGCTCTCTGAATATACCCTGGAGACAGCATCAGTATGAATTCCCATGGATGACCGGGATCTACTGTTGTGGCTGTTCGTCCTGGGTGGTCCCCCTGGCGCGTGCAGGCCGTCCGCAGGGATTTCATTCACGTTCATGTGCTTGCACAGCGCTGCTCGGCCAGGTTTGAATCTTGAGCCATTTCCCCGCGGAACACACACCAAATACTGTACGTAACCTGTGAGGCTAACTGAAGCTCTATTTTTCCATCATTGAGGGTGAAAAAAATCAGCGTTCTCCACCCCTTTCCTGATGACATTCCATCTTGAAGGCCTGTTTCAGGGTTGATATTTTGGCTTACCCAAGTAGGATGGTGCTTGATATTCCTTCTCTGAGAATGAAAGTTGATGTTTGAGTGAAGAAAAAAGAATGGTTTCCTCCCTTTGGCTGTAGGAGCTGAGGAATCCCAGAAAACTGGGCCCATCTAAGGGAGGGTGACCTTTAACAGGGGGGTTGAGTTGGCAGCTTTTCAGAAAAGGATGCCTAGTTATTCATCACAAGCCTCAGGGTTCTGAGAGCCAAGCAGTGTAGACAGCAAGTGCCAGGAGAGGGTTGGGGGCTGGGACCCGGGTGGGGCTGCGTGGTGAAGCTGGCCACCTTTGACAAAGTACCTGTCCTTTCTGTGTACTGGATTGGCCACCCCTAGACTCTGGGGTGGCCCATTGATTTCCAAAGTTGATGCCAGGATTTTCCATCTTCAAAACAGGTCAGCATTTCAGGACCCTGCTTCTCACTTGGTTACCCTCCCCCCAGATTAGAAGCCATGTGAACTATAGATGAGCGTCTGGTTACGTGTAAGTTCCAAATAAGGCAGGTCCAAGTAAGAGTGAGTATAACTCGGAACTCTGGAGGTTTTGCACTGAGGTCAGGCTAAAGGGTTATTTCAACTTCGAAGATGAAATTGTAATCCCTAAAATGCAGGGAAGTGTGATTGAGATGGGTAGTTAGAACTTTCTTTTCCTCTCAGAAGTTAGACACATGAAGAAAACTTAGTATAGGGGATTCCCATTTGGTGCAAACTGTTACGAAATGATTTCTGATTAATGGCTTTCTGAATTGCTGTCCTTTCACTCAGTACATTAAGTGCAAGTGCTTTTATTCACACACATACCCCCCACCCACCGAAGCTGATGCTGGTAGAAATCTCAAATATTTATTTTTGCAGATGAATCTGGCATGCAAATTTCCTTTAATTTTACACTGTGTCTTAGTGTTCTGAGTGTTTCACTCTCCTGGATGATATTCAGGTTTAAGTTTTTAGTCACATTAACCCTTAACATGCTAATTTTTTCCTTCACAGTGGTTTTCAAAGTGCCATTAACTGCCTGCAGAGCTTCCCTGTCTGGATGGAGTCCGGCTCCTTGCCAGGACATTGAGTCTCTTCAATCCCGCTGCCTTGCTTTTTCTGACTCATCTTAAGGCTGCTCTCCTTCCTCCCATCCTCCTGTCACTTGAAGTAAGCTGTACTTTTCCAGAAAGTGTGTTCTCTCCATTCTTTCTCCAACCTTTTTTTTCCCCAGAGAGTATACTTCGAGTCTCAGCCTAAAGCTTAGCCTGGACCTTTTCCATCCTCCCTGCCATTCTGGACGCTCTCCCTCTCATAGGACCCTCCCCCTGCAGTATTTCCTGTCTGTTTCCTCTACCAGCCTCGGGAGCAAGGACTGAGGCTTATTTCTCTGTCTTCCATGTTTAATGCAGTGCCTGGTGCTCGGTTGACACTCCATAAATATTTGCTGGGTGTGAGATTGTATAAATATTAGAGGTATGGTATGAATGTTCCTAGCTGAAGGATCACAGGGACTTCTGCCTACTGGTTTTTTATATAAATTTATTTATTTTTGGCTGTGTTGGGTCTTCGTTGCAGTGCGTGGGCTTCTCATTGTGGTGATTTCTCGTGGAGCACAGGCTCTAGGCGCACGGGCTTCAGTGGTTGTGGTTCGTCAGTTCTAGAGCGCAGGCTCAGTAGTTGTGGTGCATGGACTTAGTTGCTCCGCGGCACGTTGGGAATCTTCCCGGCCCAGGGCACAAACCCATGTCCCCCTGCATTGGCAGGCGGATTCTTAACCACTGCGCCACCAGGGAAGCCCCTGCTTATTTTGAAGTCTAGTTTATAATCCAAAGTTATGTCAACGAGGGGGGTAGATCTTGAGATGGCATAAGAAAAAGTGATTTCTGAAGCTAAGCATACTTAGTCAAAATGTAGAACAGAAAATTCTAATTTGTATGTGTAATAAGTTCTACGTCATGTTAAGCTTAATGAATTAGTACGATAGGAATAAACCACTTGGTGTGCCTGCCTTCTAACTGTAGAGAAGTATCTGGACATCAGAAATGAATCTTTCTGCCACAGATAAAACAAGAGCATGGTATGGGCCACAGCAGGAGGGGCGATGCCTTGGGGGTACAGGGGTGAAAAGTTAAAACCAGTGCCAGGATGTGTTTGGTACAGTCATTTAAATGGTCCTTTGCTTGGAGATTGCTCATGGCTGAAACCAGATTGTGATGCTCCAGAGGGAGTAGTAGCCCGACTTGATTATGGTGTTTTTAAACTTCTTGGTCCTGAAAGGTTTCTGCACCTTCACGTGAGGAGTGGAGGGGACAGCACTGGGGGCGCAGGGGTGGAACGGTTGTCACCCAGTTGCAGTCCCTTGACAGGCTTCAGTCAATTGAAAGAAACTCATGTTAAATGCTGCCTCATGCCAGACATCCAGGAGCTTTCTCATTTTGTATACTTCTTTGCAAAAACGCCCCATTAAGCACAGGATATGGTCATTTTTAAAGAAATGAGTGCTGAAGAATCTGCCAGGCTGGTGGGGTGGAGCTTGTGGGGTGGAGCTCGGGTTCAGATTCTAATCGTTCTGCAGAAAGCACTTTTCAGAGGCAAATGGAAACTTTTTTGGTACTTACAGAGCCTGAATTTATATTAAGGGAGGAAAGAATGATGCCATTGAGGGAAACACTGAAACATGTCTTGGTGACATAGAATGAAGGCCTCGCTGTCCTCATCTGCCAGAATTTCTACGACAAACCCTTTATTTCAGGTCTCTCCCATCAAACTGAAAACTCATGTTAGACTTTAACCTGAGACATGAACATTTCAGGATTGGCATGGTTTTAGCAGTCAAATCTAGTTGAAATTACTACAGCTACATTAAAGGAAACCCTCTTAAATTATACAAAGGGGAAAATGGCTTCTGGAAATAGATTTCTATCAAGAACAGAATAGAGGGGAATGATTGATTAATTGTCAGAGCAAGATAAGAATTATTTAAGAGCAAGTTCACAAAGAAAGATTAGCATGAGGGCAGTTAATCTTTGCCTTCATTTGCTGTGTTTTCCCCCTAATATCTATACACCTATAGTTTGGGCATTTTGGGAAATACAAGATAATTTATTAACTGGGGTGACTTCAATAGGTAAGAAGTAAGAGTGGAAGCCCAGGACCTGATGGTGTGTACTATAAACAAACTTAGACCCAACTTGGACAGACTTGTATGAGAAATGGGATAAGAGTATGATCTAATCAACAGCTGAATTCTGAGCAAAATTGTATTAGAGGTGATCTGACTCCTGAGTGCCGGTGATCCTGTTGGTGAAACCATGATGCTTGGAGTGATGAGTCTAGTACCTCATGCACTATAGTCTACGATGAGGAGGTTTTCCTGTATTTGAAACACAATAACAAGCGCCTATGTCATGCTTAACTCTTAAATCCTGTTCTGAGCACTATTTATTCCTCATTTGATCCTCATGATACTTCTGAAAAGGTCTGCAGTGTTATCCCCATTTTACAGCCAGGGAAACTGAGGCACAGAAGTTTGGCAACTTGCCCAATGTCACATAGTTGGGAGATGATGGAGCTGGGGCTCGCGCCAGGCAGTGTGGGTCCAGACTCTGTGCTGTTACCCCAGGTGCCCCGCCGCACGGTTCCTCTTGCTTTGTCAGACTTTAGCCGCCTCACTGGATGGTGGAGGTATGCAGGGATGAAGTTCAACTTGGTAACACTTCTGTGCTTGCTGCCTGTAGTGGGAGATTGTGCTGGACACTGCAGGGCAGAAAGCCTGGCGGTGCAGCTGGAGACAGCTCACCATAATAAGTCTGAACCAAGTAGGAGTCGACCCACATGAGGATGAAGATGGGCTCCTTAAGAGGTGGCTTTCGATTTGGGCTTTGTAGGATGCGTGGGATTTCCTTCATTTCGGGAGCTGGGGGGAAATGCTCTAATGTGAGGAAATAACGGAGCAAAAGAGCCTGAAAGCGACTTGGGGGTCCAGGGAGGCTGTGGTGCTGGCGGTGTTCCCAGCCCTGACCCCCAGACAGGGCAGATAGAGAAATGTCCGAGTGTCTACCCCCGCCTGTCTCCTCAGGTGGGCTCTTCTCTGCTAATCCGTGACTTCCTCTTGTAGGTTTTTTTTTTTTTTTTTTTTTTTTGCTTTACGCGGACCTCTCACTGTTGTGGCCTCTCCCATTGCGGAGCCTGATGCGCAGGCTCAGCGGCCATGGCTCACGAGCCCAGCCGCTCCGCGGCATGTGGGATCCCCCCGGACCGGGGCACAAACCGCGTCCCCTGCATCGGCAGGCGGACTCTCAACTACTGCGCCACCAGGGAAGCCTCCTGTTGTAGTTTTTAACTGTCATGCTCACTTTTCAGAAAGATGTTGCAGTTACAGGAGAGAACAGTATTATACACAATGTCAGATATGTTGTATTAATTTTTTGGAAAATGTGTTTTAGTAAGCGTGCTGCTCTGACACTCTTCCGAGGGTCTTTGTTCTGAAGCTGGTATTATTGGCAGCAGCTGGAAGTGCAGGGTGTTTTCCAGCCTGGAGATTAGGACTGGAGGGGATAACGAATGCTGAGTTCTAATAGGCTCATACACATCAATAAGGGAAATAATAAGAAAGAAAGCATTCACATATTTAAAACTGGCAGCACATTGTTCTTTAAAAACTGCACACTGGTTTATTCTGCCAGAATTTCTGGTTCATTATCAGTTATTTCTTCCTTCTCCACGGGGCTGAACTCTGGGAAAGGGTTATAACCCTAATCAGAATCCTTGGAAGGTAAAGGGGTGCTGCAGAGTACCTCCGGTGGGAACATAAGATGGGCTTTCATGGGGATTTCAGCTTTGCAGAATCGGAGCTCACAGAGAGGACTGCTGCTGCGCTGGCATGTGCTCGGCATATGCCCCCCCCCCCCGTGGGAGCTGGCATTCCCGTCTCCGCTCTGCAGGGATGGACGCTGGGGCAGAGGCTAAGTGCTCGCCCACTGTCCTGCAGCTTTGAGATCAGGGTGATGGAGTGTCTGTTGGGTCGCAGTAGTTTCTTGTTGGTATCTGAAGCTATACTGATAAGTAGCCAGTCCCTTTTACTCACCTTTTCACTTGTTTTTCCTTCCGTCAGATTTTCTAACAAAGTATGATTTGTGGTGCTGTTTGTAATTGGAATAAAACTCATCGATTCAAGAAAGCTACGCTCATGCTTGTAAAGGTTTGCGTTAGTTTCCATTCGGATTCGTTTTGAAGTCCAGTGGCAGTAAATGAGTTTAAATTATTCTCCCCCTCTTGAATTAATGCATACAACTATACCTAACTATCTTAAAATGTGAAAATGGGAGATGGCTCACTTTTAAAACTTTGGAAATTGCAACTTGATTCTTAACTGTTTTACAGTGTAGGGAGTAGTTTAAATCCTTTTTTTTCCTAAAAGGTGCTTAATGCAGTTGAAATCATGAAAAGTTGTAAGTTAACATTAATAGGTGGATTACAGAAGGATCCTATTGTGAGTCATTTGCCTAATTTTGAAATCTTGAGTAAATCTGATGTTTTCACATGGTGAGTTTGATCACTAAAGTGATTTTTATCACAAGTTTTACATTAGTTTCTTCAATCTGAGTGACTCATTAACATGGAAAACTTGATCATTCTTCTTTAATTTCAGTTTCTAACAGTTCAGAAGCATGCAGGACTGATTCTTATTCTTCAGGTTCAAAATCAAGTTTGGGTTAAGGGTTGAGACGCATCGTCTTCCTTTCCCTTTCTTGCTTAATCAGAACCATCAAGCACCACAGCACCTGCTGGTTGGGCTGAGTCTGAGCATGTGATGCAAATTAACTTGCAAAATCACAATTTATTAAAGATTAGTTGTTGGGTGGGTGCTGGAACAGTTTATGCTTGAGATGTGCCGTGGTCTAAAACGAGTCTGATGCCCTGCTGTAGAATAATTAGCATAAACGGGAAGGGTACTGGAGATCAGATAACTCATTGGGCGAGGCTCTGGGCTTTTATTCTTCAGTTAATATGATGGTGAGAGGTGTAATACGAATGCTTTTCATGATTAAAGCATAAACCTGGGGAGAATATAGCATTCATGCCGTTAACTTTGATAGGCTCGTTCGTGAACAAGGTGCCTGGCTAACTTGCCTATTGGTGGAGAATTAATGAAGTTTTATCCCAAAGTTCTGAAAGTACATCGTCAACTTCTGGCTCTTGTTTGCATTTCCTCTGTGTCCCTTTTATGTCAAGTTTTATTTGATCTGTATATTTTGTCTGAGCAGCCTGAAACTATGTGGAGATTTAGGATTAAAAAGAAAAAATCAAACTAGTAGAATATATTCACGTCAGATGGGCGAGATTTTAGTCACTAAGAAGCTGGATAGCTCTCTTAACCATTATATTTACTATATCTGTAGGTAATTAAAAACATGCTTCTATTTAAATGTAGGTTAGTCAAATGGATTCATGTCCATTTAAGAACTGACCTTGGCCTCCTTGGTGAAGTCTGTAGTCACAGGATCAAGAAGAGCTGTGGTCTTGGGATTTAAAGCAGGAAGGGATTGTGGAGGCTGTATAGCTGAGGCCCTGAGTTCACAGCCTTGGAACCGGCCCCGAGGGTTCCGTTATGTGCTGTAAACCCAACCGCAAAACTGATCTTCATGCCCCAACTGCTGTAAAGTGATGCTGTGCCCACTGCCTCTTCCTGCTTCCTGGTAGCTCATAAACCTTTGTACTTAAGTGTACTCTGTAGTCGTACATCTTAAGTTCTATTGCCAGTAAGTCTAGGTGCTCATTCCATAATTTCTGTATTGAAGCCTGAGGAAATCTGCAAACAGAGCAGGCACTGGATTCCTTTTATTGCCTTTGAAAAATGGTAGTGCCTTTTAGAGACAAATGTGCATCTTGTTCTAAAGCCTAGGAGGTTTACTGAGTAAGGATTGTATGTTCATATTTCATAATGTGGATTACCAGTCTGGTAATAACAAAGATCTTGTTTAAAATATTAAAGATGTGTAAGACTTTGAATTTGGATGAGAATTCACGGGCAAGGAAAATGGCTCTGCTTGAAGTTACATACTCTTTGACTTTTGTTTTTCTAATTTTAGCTCCTCATGATTCTTAGGGAGCAAGCTACATCCCTGAGCTACTTAGTCTACTATTAATCTTACACTGAGATATTACAACAGAGCTGATTTTGCATTTTATGTTAACTAAAATACGTATGTACAATCCCACTAGTATTAATCTACAAATGTACCTATTTTTGGAGGCCCAAAAGCAAGATTTGAAGGGTGACTAAATATAACCATAAAGTTTATGTGGCTTTGCCTTCTGTAGTACAGTGACCTGTTCTTAGAATTGAAATTATTTCTGAACAGTGGTACAGCCAAATATAGACGTCAAACCTTAGTTTCAATGTTGACTTGAGGTTCTGATCTTAGAAATACATAAATATAGAAAATATACAAAATGACGGAACTGAAGTTAAACATGGACACTTATGCATACCTTTTTCAGTATTTTCTATTTAAATCCAAACACAACATAAGTCTTGTAAGTGTTCCTTGGAGAATTTTCTTTCCTGTCCTAGATTTCTAAGTTGCTTTAAAAATGAGCCAAAAGTGATGGCTCCTATTTTTTTCCTTGGTGAGTTTCCCTCCCATACTCTTGGACATCTTTATTGCTCCAAGAGACTTTGAACCAGATTCAAAGTTAGGAAACTCAAGGTAAATTATTACTGCTGATTTGATATATATATGAATAATTTTGAAGATTTGATAGGACTTGTGTTAAGAATAGGAAGTTTTGGGGGCTTCCCTGGTGGCGCAGTGGTTGAGAGTCCGCCTGCCGATGCAGGGGACACGGGTTTGTGCTGCGGAGCGGCTGGGCCCGTGAGCCGTGGCCGCTGAGCCTGCGCTCTGCAAGTGGAGAGGCTGCGACAGTGAGAGGCCCGTGTACCGCAAAAAAACACAAGAGAAGGAAGTTTTTTCTTTTTAAAAACTTTTTAATTGAATTGTGATACAATACAACATATATACAGAAACATGCATTGATCTTAAGTGTATAGCTTGATAAATTTTACACCAGGGCCTCCTGTGTAACCAGCAAGTAGTGGGAAGTTTCTAGGCCACTTTTTTTTTTTTTTTTGCTCCTTTGCACCTACTGTTATATGGAAGTCATTACTTTGAATAATAGCCTTCCTTTTCAAAGTCGGCTCACTTTCCTGGGAAAATCTTTGATTCTGGGGTGAGGCAGTGAGTGGGGACTTTCAGGTCTATGAACTGAAACTTACACCAGCCTCATTTCATCCTCAACTGCTTGAACCATCCTTGGCTCTAACTGGAGTTTCTTTCTCATCCAGCTCCTTAAGTCTTTGGAAGAAAGTTTTCCTTCACACTTTTATTTCGAACTAATTCTGGTTCACTGGAAAGTTGAAAAATGATACAATGAATTTCTGTTGCACCCAGCTTCCCCCAATATTAACATCTCTCATAACTGTAATATAATTAGGAAGAACAGGAAATTAACATTGGTACAGTATTAACTATAGATCTCATTTGAATTTGCACCAGTTTTTCCACTAATGTCCTCTGTCTGTTGTGGGGTCCTGTATAGGATCCCAGAATGCATCTAATTTTTTAGTCTTGGAGGTAAATCATGTTTTGTTGTATCAGTATGGTATATCTAATCATGCATTGGTGCAATCAGATGTCTTCCTTGATTTAAAAAAAAAAAAGATCAGACCACTCCTGTTTTTTTATTACTGTTAGTTGCACTGGAGGAATGCCAGTCTGGGTGGGGTCTGCCTGGGGTCACCGTGGTTGCTGGGTGGTTGTCAATGAGTTTATATTGCTTGTCACTGCCAGGAATCTTATTTACAAGCACAGTAATAGGAATGGGAGCCACTGAAGGTTAAGGATCTCATGCATCTGCCAGGTTTTTTCTGGGGAGATGAACTAGAAGTTCAGAGCTTGATCTGGAAAGCCAGCTTGTTCTCTAGACTATTGTTGTCCAATAGAATTTTGTGTGATGCCGGGAATGCTCCATAATCTGCAGTGTCTTATAGGGTAGCCACTGGTGCTGTCTGGCTATTAAGCCCTTGAAATGTAGAACTGAATTTTTTGTTGCATTTATTTTTAAAGTTAAATAGTTACATGCAGTGGGTGGCTATATGGTATTGGAGAGTTCAGCTTTAGAGCATCCTTAGGGAGGAAAATTGGATCATACCTTTTAAACCTTTCATTGTAAAATAAAATGCAAATGTATAAAACCACACAGAAAATGTATGGTGTAACGAATTACCATAGAGCCACCATTGCTTGTAACTGCTACCCAGGTCAAGTAGTAGAGCTTGGCTAGTCCACATTTGCTTCGTTTCTTCCCCCAAAGTAACTACTTCCGTGACTTTTAGATCCATCACTTCTGTGTGTTTCATTTAGTTTTATCTTGCGGTTATCCCCAGGTACTGTAGTTTAATCTTGCACATGTAAAAATAATTGGAAATGTCCTTAAGTCTCTTTATAACTTCCCCATTTCCTTATAACTTAACTGGAGGCGTCCCTGGGTTTTTGGACCTGTAGAATTTCCCACAGTCAGAATCTTGGTAACTGGATGCTCATAGTACATCATTTTCCCCTGTATTTTCTGCAAATTGGCAGCTGGATCCAGAGGTTTGATTGGATTTGAATTTAATTTGGGTTATATAGTTTAAGATGCCTTCATAAGGTCACATGCATGTTAGTTACATGTATATTAATGTGGAAAGACCATGAATGGGGTTTTTGTATCAAAGTATCCAAAACTGAGAAGTGAATATAAATCAATTGAACTAGTTAAGTTTTAGAGTATGGTATGCAACCTGGGAACATCTGCATGCTACTTGTGGGAAAACTTGGTTGTCAGAAGTTTTTCTAAGTGTGCAGTGTTCATCTCAGTACTTCTGTGGGCAAGAAGTGTGTGTATGGATGTGTCTTCTGTGGGTGGTGGAAATAATTACTAATTGAACTTACATAGCCATTTGCTTGTTTAAACCTCACCCACATGACTGACTATATGGTTGCCTTATTCCTGGTCTTGACGTCCAACCTAAGATCAAAATTGGGTTTTATAGTTACTTTTCTACACTGGGACATGTGGCCGCAGAGAGAATAAGCGTGTGAGGCGAATTTGGTGTTGTCCTCTTTGGGGAAGAAGATTGTCACCTCCTGGATCTGCTGTGGACAGAACCGTGTACTAACTATTGATATGGAGGAGGGTTTTCATAAAAGTGAACAGACTCTGAGTCTTAAGAGGGAGTTTAAAATATGATTGGGGAAGGATGACTTAGACACATAGAGCAATAAAGAGTACTTCAAAAAAAAAAAGTCAACATGTATAAGTTAAAGTGTAAAAGTTAAGAGACCTTCCAGTGATAAACGAGCACTAGACTGGAAGATAAGTAATCTTGGTTTAAATCCAGTTTAGGCCTCTTCCCTTGTTGCACTGGGGGAGTTGGGTTCTATTTGGGGTAGCAAGTATGTAACATTCTTTTGCCAGCTGCTGTGGCAGGTAACATTGGTCTCTTTCATGGTCCTCTTTCAACTTCATCCTCAAGTCAGGGCTCCAAGTAGCTGTTACCTAGCAGTTGATGGGCATTGACGTGGGAGACCAAACCTCATTCCTGGGCCACTTGCTTTCCAAGCATCCTGTCAGCTGTTGATCTTCTGAGGCTAGAGGTAGGAAGCACTACCTCACCTTGCTACTGGGTGTTTGTATATCCCCCTTCTCTTAATTATTCCATTGAAGCACAATATCTCAGAAAAATAATCTATAGTACTGAATTTTTTTCTAAAATATTATCATTGAAATGCTGAAAATTTCATGTAAAACCCCTGATTGCTGGGAATTGGCCTTCAGCCAGGAATTGAGTTGGTTTTGGATGGAAAAAAATCCCGACCCTCCCTTGATGTTTTTCTTTATTGGCTGCATGTAAAATGTTAAAATTTTCTGACTTCTGTTGGGTCCAAGCCAGTTTTTTTTTTTTTTTTTTTTTAACTGTAACTTATGTGAACTCCTTACGGTTGAAATCTGGTATTTGTGGCCTTTTACAGAGCTCTGTGGCCCAAATAATTGCTCTGGAGCCCCTTTCTAATCTGGAGAGGAATAAACACTGGGAGTAGAACTTTGTGTTTTACTTTGTAGGAACCATAAGGCTGAAATAATGGTACCCTGACCACAGTGATGCTTGATGATAGTGGGATTCAGACATGCATGGGAGAGGAAATCATGGTGGATGCAAGTCAGGATGCAGTGTTCCTAAAACTGAGAACAGTTAAGGGAGAGGAGAAAAGCCCTAAAAGGTGGGTAGTTGTGATTTTGTTTTTTGGGGGAAAGCTTGCTTACAATCCTTTGAGCTAGATACAGCCCTAGGATTACTTTTGAGTTTATAGGACTGCGTGCTTTTGTGTGCACAAATCCTATTTGTGCAAATTTGACCTTTTAAAGTTTCCATTACTGTCCCCATTCTGTCCCCCATCCCCTTAAAACTGACCTTTGAAGTTTTAGGTTTTATGGCTGATAAGGCTCTGAGACCTACATCTATGGTTGGCTGCCATCCACCTACATATCTAATCATGTAGTCAGTGCGTATTCTCTGCCAGGCACTGAGCTATTGCTGGAAATCATAGTACCTAACATTTGTTGAACATGGCCTTTGTGTGGCCCAGTGCTAAGCACTTTATACGTAACTTTTACTATTTAACCTTCATAACCACTGAGGGCAGGTTGTTTTTATCAGGTTAAGTGTTACCTGAATCTTACAACTAAGTAACTGGGGTTAGGTTTATATTTGAATATAGATCTTGACCAGTGATTCACTTTTTTCTTTTTTTTTTTTTTAATTGTTTTTGGCCGCATTGGGTCTTTGTTGCCGTATGAGGGCTTCTCATTGCGGTGGCTTCTCTTGTTGCAGAGCACGGGCTATAGGCGCGCGGGCCTCAGTAGTTGTGGCACGTGGGCTTAGCTACTCTGCAGCACGTGGGATCCTCCCAGACCAGGGCTCGAACCCGTGTCCCCTGCATTGGCAGGCGATGGGACTCTTAACCACTGTGCCACCAGGGAAGTCTCCACTTTATTCTTTCACATGGATTTTTCTGAGATTTCATCCAGAAAGTTTTTGAAAGTTACATTCTTTATGGATTTGTATATTTAAAAAAAACAAATCCCCCATTTTTACAACTTGGATCCAGATGTTGTTTGCCCTCCCCACTACCCTCCCACCCCAATCCTTCATAATAAAACGCAGAAAAATCTGTAAGAACATGCTCTTTAATTTCCTATCTTATATCCTGGTGGTATATGGTGATGCTATAAAACCAATGCAGTCAAACCTAGCAAACTTTCAACTGAGGAGGTTTTAAAGATACATAGAATAGATTTATATTTAAAATAGTAATCCAGTCATTTTATTTTCTAGGAGCGTCCTTTTCTCTGTCCTAACCTGAGGTTGGGAGACGAATTTGTCATTGTCTGTTGGCTGTTCTGCCCGTCTGTCCATTCTTCTGAGCTGCTGGATCAATTCTCTTGAACTGCCCCAGAGTCGGGCGGTGTCTGCCCCGCACAAACTCGGCTTCTCTTAGAATTGGCGGTGTGTCCTTGTATCTGTTCACCAGACTCGAATTTTGGGTTTCTATTTTGGTGGGCCTCCAATTTCAGTATTTGTAGATTCTTGATAAAGTTTGAAGGGGAGATCCGCTGAAAGTGATATCAGATGGTACCTTTGTTTTCCTTTTGATAATCAGTTTATTGGAAAATACTCCTGTAGTAATGTCATCTCCTTAACTTCCAAATACTTGAAATCAGCTCTGTAAACTTGTGTGTCCTCCACCCATGTGTCTTAATCTCTATTTTAGTTCCTCCGCTCTATCCTTACGCCTTCTCTCACTTCGTGTTTTTAAAATTTGAAGTCATCAGATAGTTATTTGAATATTAGTATGACAAGTTTGGGGGAGAATTCTCTTAAAATGAGGTACAAAAATTTAGGTGACCGTGTACTCCACGGATACACCTTCCGGGAATTGTCTCTTAACGCTGGAGATATAAATAAGCCAGACTGAGACTCTGCTCTAAGCCCTCTAGTAATGGGCCCAGTAGTCATGCAGACGCTTATGGAAAGGCCATGGGACTCTGGCTGTGGATGACAAAGGGTGGGGACTGAGTGTGGGGGTCAGGAAAATCTCCCCTGAGGAAACATTTGAGCTCTAATGAGTGTGAAGAGCTATCTAGGTGAAGAAAAAAGGGAAAGCCTTCTGGGTGAAGCAGCCGGCTACAGAGGCCCTAAGGGGAGGGAGCCGTGTGTGCTCTAGGAACCAGAAGCAGCCCTTGGTTAGTGGAGTGTTTGAACACGGAGTGAGAAGCCTCAGGAGGGAGGTGGGGCCACCTTGCCGGTCTCGGACCAAGTTAAAGACTTCAGTCCTTGAGCCTGAGAGCCATGGTGGGAATCCATCACAGGGCTCTCAGGAAGGAGGTGGCCTGGTCAGAATTGCCTGGGAAAGGATCATGCCAGCTGTGAGCTGGAGAACTAATTCAAAGTGGGCAAGACTGGATGGGGGCAGCCTGTGGGGAGGCCCCTCCTCCTCCTACTCGTGAGCGATCGGGTTCCTGCAGCTGGAGAGAGGTGCTGGAGAGATGTCTGCAAACCCAAGGTCTGTTTAGGAGGGTGATGGGTTGGGTGTAGGGGGATGAGCAGGTGGCGACAAGGGCAGTGGTGACATCTGCTGTTGTGTGACAAGCCAGGAGACCAGGCTTCAGGGAATAGCACGCGGCTTTGAACCTGTTGAATATGTAGTCCCTTCAGGGTTTTCAGAGGGGAGAAAGGAAAGGATGGCAGCTGGATCCCGGTACTGGGACTGAGGGTCAGCCAGAGCTGGGAGCGGATGCGAGTCACCTACTCACAGGTGGAATTGGAGGAAGGGCAGGAGGGCGAGCAGCCAGCAGAGGGGAACCCTCTGCCCGTCATGGGCTGTGCAGATGAGAGCAGCCCTGCGCGGGGAGGGGGTTGGGGCCAGGAACTTAGAGGGTGAGGGTGCTGGGGTTGGAGCTCTTATTGTCCTGGGGCAGAGAATAGAGGAGAGGGAGACTACAGCTATCTGAGCAGTGACGCCTGGACAGTTCCTGAGGGTCGTTCAGTGAAACGCTTCCTGTTGGTCTTCCCGTGCATTGTCTTGGAGGTTATGGCTCCCTAGAAGTGTTTGTTTCAACCAATCAGGGTTAAAAATAAAAAAAAGCAGTGACCCTGCTTTCAGTCTTTAGAAAGACTGGTGAAATTGGGTTTTCTAACTCTTAAGTTTGTTCTCATGCAACACCCAGTCTTCATTGAGCTGGGTCTTACCTGACCCCTTCTCTCCGTCTCACGGGTGTTCCTGCAGAAGGGAACATCTGGGAGGATGAGCTGTTTTCAGAGATAACCAGCTGTGCATGACTTGGGGAGGCTGCACCCCAGCTGTCACCCCTCTGCTTTTATTTACTCAGGATGTTTGTATTTATCAGTGAAAGGTTTTGTGGTTTTTTAGTCATATAGCTGTAATATCTACTCATCCTATCAAAGAGATAAAACGGATCAGTAGGCAAGCGCGCATTTGGTGTTTGAGAGATTTTTATTAAGCTAAAATATTCTATTAGAGACTGAACTCCGTTTCCATGTATTTGGTTAAATGGGTATTAACGTGATGGCAGGAAAAAGGGTATTTGGAGGGTCACATGCTCTGGCATTGACTAGATTACGGAATTTCATAAATACGTTAAGACGGACTTTAAAACAACAACAGGAAAAATGATTTTGGGCTCATCTGTGCGTGTGGGTGAGAGTCGAATGGGGATTAAGGGCTTCTGACTTGGGGGGGCGGTGTGCTCCTGGTCATAAGACGGACTTTAAAACAACAACAGGAAAAATGATTTTGGGCTCATCTGTGCGTGTGGGTGAGAGTCGAATGGGGATTAAGGGCTTCTGACTTGGGGCGGTGTGCTCCTGGTCAGAATGAAGGAGGCACACCCGGCTTGTGCTTCACTCTTTCTGCTCTTGGACTGTTGATTGCTGTTCTCTTCCTAAGAAATCTGTGTTAGTAACTGCTTCCCATTTTGTATCCCTGGAGCAGCAGCTCCATAAATTACCAAGGGGGCATGCCTACAATTCTGAGGATGCAGATGGCCCTGAAGATAAGTTGTGACCGAGTGCTTTGGGTGGATAGGCAGAGCTGTCAGAGTCGTGTGCAGTTGGAGTTCACTGCTTCGTGGACTCGGGTCATCAGGGAAGAGAGTTTGGGTGTGTGACTCTCTTAGCTGTATCTTGACAACCGAGTCTCAGTGGTTTTGGCTGACTGTGTCCCATCCTCCCTGTCCTCGTAGCCTTTCCCTTGGCCTTGATTCATTCTTCTGAGCTTTCAGATTCACTTGGACCCCTTTGTGTCTCCCTCTGTCACCCCTGAAGACGCCCACGTGCATTTATTTTGCTCTCCCACGTACCGGGTGGTGCCACATCCTATACTCAATCATTGTATTGGTCAGGATAGGCAAGGTTTTCTGCCACAGCAACACGTTCATCCCCATACCTGTGGCGTGATGGAGGTTTGCATCTCCTTCACTGCACCTCGATGGAGGGGCTCCTCTTCACAGTCTTGTAGGATCTTGCCATCGGGAACCCAAGGCCACCCCTTTGCAAGGAAGAGACAGCGTCACTCGGACTGACCTTTCAGTGCGTCAGCTCAGAAAGGACTCTTGCCCACTGCTCGTTGGCCAGAGCAAGTCATGTGACCTTCCAGTGGGGATGGGGAGATGGCCACACACAGGGAAGAATGGGAATGCTCGGGTGTTTCGGCCACATCTGTGTTGCCAGATTTCCTTCACAGAAATAAACTGTTCGAATAGAACCTCTCAGGTGGGAGATGTGTTGCTTATAGCCTGTCCTTCATGGAAGCTATCTTAAAGGGAATAGGAGGTACACACAGTCAGGTTTGTTAAAGCACTTATTTTTATAGATTTTTCCTTTTATTTGAGCAGTATTTTCGTTTCGAATCCAATGTAGCAAATCAGTTAACTTTTATTCAGAGTATTACTAGAACAAGGGAACTTTTGCTCCATTTACGGGAGGATGTATAAGTCTGATCCATCTTGGAGTAGACCATCAGGATTCTGGTGATGCCCAGGGCATCTGAATAGTTTCATAGCCTCTGCTGTAGGGTTTGGCGGGGGATGTGGGGAAATTGGGGGAAGGGGCGACATTAGCATTGAACACTGACACCCAGGCTGGATCTCTTCCATTTTCTATGAGGTCTAAAATAGGTTCCTGGCATTTTTTAAAAGATCTCTTTCTGATTTAAGAGTCTGGTCCTTTTAAGGAGACTTCTATCTTAGTTTAGGTAAAGTAAAAACTACGTTTTCCTCCTCCAGACCTACTCGACCAGTACTTCTGTCCCATGTGCCCTGCATGGAAATAGTTCTCCAAGAGAAACCAGTGTGGAGGAAGGAGGACTACATTACAAGTAACTAAATGTACTAGGTTTGCCTAATAGTGAATCTAACTAACTATGACAAATGATTGTGTGTGTGTGTGTGTGTGTGTGTGTGTGTGTGTGTGTGGTA
Organism: Mesoplodon mirus; assembly: GCF_964341445.2. Taxonomy (NCBI): domain Eukaryota; kingdom Metazoa; phylum Chordata; class Mammalia; order Artiodactyla; family Ziphiidae; genus Mesoplodon; species Mesoplodon mirus. The sequence goes on from NC_138994.1 coordinate 24,365,681, forward strand.
CGTGGGCCTCTCACTGCTGTGGCCTCTCCTGCTGTGGAGCACAGGCTCCGGATGCGCAGGCTCAGCGGCCATGGCTCACGAGCCTAGCCGGTCCGCGGCATGTGGGATCTTCCCGGACCAGGGCACGAGCCCGCGTCCCCTTCATCGGCAGGTGGACTCTCAACCACTGTGCCACCAGGGAAGCCCTGAACTAGTGTTTAAGGTCTGTGAACAGAGGGAACATTTTTTACTCCCCAGTGCCCTGTACTTGTTTGTGGGCTGAGAGGAAAGGAGTCTGGACTCTGGGAATGGAGGGAGTGAAGGGGGTTAAGGCCTGGCCACTGCAGGCATTTCTGTGGTCGGTATCCTCCAGAGAATGCATGGCCCCTTGATGGCATCTGTTCCACACCCTGAGGGGACAAGTAGAAGTAGGTTGTCTTTTGTCCTCCTGGAGGCTGACTTCAGAAACTCTGTAGGATGATGCTCTTAACTAAAACCTCGACTTCGTGTTTAGGTTCAGGTTTCTAAAGCTGTTAATATCCCCTTCCCCCTGCAGTGTAGGATGGAGTCAGTGTACAAGCCTGCATCTGTACTGGGGCCATCATGCAGTCCATTCCTGTCGGGCCATGTGCTGGAGCCTGGCCGCTCAGCTCTGATGTCCTTCTCTGCTGCCCCGTTCCTCAGGCTCTGACCCATGCTTACAACGTCCTTATCCCAGGAAAGTGCGAGATCCCTTGGATCCTAGTTGGATCCTTCTATGGAGCCAGAGATCTGGGCATTTATTGCCCTTCATCGTAAGTTTGATTCTGATGGGTAGGTCTCCTTTGTTCCTTTTTTAAAAAATTTCTTTTTGCGTGTGTGTGGCCGCACTGCTTGGCTTGCCGGATCTTAGTTCCCCGACCAGGGAATGAACCCGGGCCGCCCTGTGGTGGAAGTGCTGAGTCCTAACCATTGGATCGCCAGGGAAGGTCCCTCCTTTATTGTCTGTAAGCGTCTGTTAACTTAGAATGGATCGTCATTTTCACTTCCTCTGCAGAGTCAAACTCACAAATCCAGGGAGGAAGGGAAGCAGACTGGGGACAGGAGGCTATAAGGGGACCCCAAGATATTTGAGGGCTTGGAAAGGATGTGAGGTAAGGGGTGGAGAAATGAATATAAACCATTGCCGTCCCCGAAGACCAAGCGCCCTCTCCTGTAACCCCAAACCTCAGTCTTAAGATTTTTGCCCACTTTACAAACTAGGAGGCCACCTCTTGAAGAGGTAAGTAGGTTGTCCAAGCTCAAAGAGCAACTGTGTGTGGTGAACCAAAGGTTTACACCTGGTTGTTTAAACTCTTAGTGCTGCAATGTGTAAATACCGTAGATACTTGTTGTTGGTATTTTTCTGACCTGGAAGTCTTTTTCCCTTGAAGTCCCAACTGTGACAGGTGATTTGTTCTTGGGGAGGCAGTTCTAACCCTGTGAATTCCTCCAGAATGACTCCCTAAGGCACTTGGAAGATGCTCTGGGGTACCGTTTTTAACCTGGCCTCATGCTGCATCTCCTGTTCAGGGAGTGTTTTGGACTTGGTACCACGCCTGGGCTGCCAGGTCTTGGTTGCAATCACCAGAAACACTGGCTTTCTTTGGTCACTCTTCATTTCTGCCTGCCTCTGAACTGGAGACTTCTTGACTTACTGTACAAAACCCCTCTTTGGCTGTGAACCATGCTCTGCGGGTCGGCATAAGTGCCTGATGTTGCGTCACTAGGTGGTTACCCTCCAGAGAGGACGAGCCAGAGGCCCTGGGAGCAACGGCCAGGCTGTGTATTTTCCTTGTATTGGTCTCCCGACTTCTAGGATTAGTCTCATGTTGCAGTTCTTCAGTAAACGAACTTGATGTGCTAAGGATCTACCACCTCCCCCCCACACTCATTTTAACCAGATGGGGTTTGGAGTTGTGCAGAGCTGTCCTCTAGACTAAATTTAAAATATACATGAACAGGAATTTTTTAGCTGCGTCTGGGCTTTGATAGGGTTCTGAGGATGTTGTAGTGGGAGGAAGGGAAAAACATTTAGGGGAATGGACTGTAACCAACAAATAAGGTGTTCTTGTAATTTTAAAAAATAACTTGGCTGCATTGGGTCTTCATTGCTACACGCGGGCTTCCTCTAGTTGCGGTGAGTGGGGGCTACTCTTCATTGCGGTGCGCGGGCTTCTCATTGCGGTGGCTTCTCGTTGTGGAGCACGGGCTCCAGGCACACAGCCTTCCGTAGTTGTGGCGGGCCGCCTTCAGTAGTTGTGGCTTGCGGGTTGTAGAGCGCAGGCTCAGTAGTTGTGGTGCATGGGCTTAGTTGCTCCACGGCATGTGGGATCTTCCCGGACCAGGGCTCGAACCCGTGTCCCCTGCGTTGGCAGGCGGATTCTTAACCACTGCGCCACCAGGGAAGCCCTGGTCTTGTCATTTTAATCGGCTCTTCCTGGCAGAGGTTTCGTATAGCTGTTTCTCAGACACAACTATTTACGGGAAGTAGTAGTTGTAGATAGCAGTAGAATGCACCAGGCCATTGTGTCACTGCATTTGGAAATGTGTGTTTCCTGATCTAAAGGTAATAGAAGGAAATGAAAAGGACATACTTGCGGCCACCATCCTAAGCCCACTTGTCTAGCCACGTTTTAGTCTTCACTTTCTGAAATGTTAATTGCTGCAGTGCTAGATCAGGCTTGAATCTATCTTGCTGGTATTCCTTAGACATTTCTTGAAGAGTTTCTGCCTGTGTGTTGGAAAGAAAGTAGATAGGTTTGGGGACGGGTAGATGATCATTTTGGTTCTGATAACTGTTCTGCTAAAAGGAATGGAATAGGTACAGAACTTCAAACGGTTATAGTATCAGCTGAGAGAGAGGGGATGGCTGCAGTTTTGGAAGCTGATTTTGCAACACTTGTATCGGTAGTCCTAACCTTCCAGAGTGTTACGAAGTCTCTGTGCTGACTTTCCTACACCACTGCCTCAGTGAGCTGGCACTGTGGTCCTGCTGTTTATTTGCCCTAGTATTTAATTCATCTTTTAAAATTGGGCCTTCTGAAAACAGTAGCTGAAAAGGAAAATGGATTCTTTTGAAAAGCCCAAATTTCTTAAGTTCTCCCTTGGACTAAGATCCCTTTCATTAATTCAAGGATTTTTTTCTCTTTGCAAACCACTTTGAAGCTAACTTAAACTCTAGCTTATGCTTAAATTTTTTTTCTTAGGTGTTTTCCTAGAGTTAATGGAAAAACATCCCTGTGAAAGGAAGTTTAGTTTCTATTCTGTTGGTTCAAAAACCTAATGTTGTTTTGTCATTATTGCTTGAGGGGCGCTTGGAAAGAAATAGAACAGCTGCTTGGAGGACATTTAAAGAACTGTACTCCAGAATCTTGTTTTTCCTTGACTCCTTTCTCTTCCCCCAAAGACCTTTAAATAGAAGCTGTTTCCTTTTGCTGCCTTAAAACACCAAACCCTATCTATCTGGTTACTTCTGGTTGCCGAGTAAGGAGTGGCAGCTTGCCTTTGAAGGCTACCAGAAAGGACAAAAATACTTTATGGAAATAGCCTGATGTTACCTTAGGTCCTCAAACTTAGAAAATTCCCCCAAAGCAACAAAATAACCCCAAATTGAGTCCGTCTTGAAATCTGCCCGTTAGTCTATGAATGCATGCTTAGATTTTCAAATGCTTTTATAAAATTGTATAATAGGTGAAAGTGAGAGGTCTGAATTTATAACTTCATTGCACGAGCTAAAAGTATAAGCCTTAACATTTGATGTGCACTTCATTTTAATTCTAGGCTTAACAGGAAGGACTGTTTTTGGGTAAAAATGGTGTGGATTAGTTCCGTGCTAAACATACATACTTTTCTCGTTTATGAATTGCATTAAACTCTTTGGGGGAATGGAAAAAGGACATTTAAGCCTTACAAACAAGCTGTGCACCATAATTTGTTTGTATCAGGCAAAAGCCGTGGACTTTTGCTTAAAGATAATCTCAGTAATGGAAAACAATCACCAGGGCCTCAGGGAACTAGAGTTGGGTGGGTAATTTGGCCTTTGGCTGTGGGGGAGTCCTGGTCTCAGCAGTGGCAGATAGTTTGTCAGAATGAGGCCCCAGTTTGGTTTAGGTTGTTAGGTTGTGAACGTTCCAGAAGCTCTTGTAGCAGATGGGTCAGCAGAGACTCGCTGCTTCTGCTGCACAAAGTTTGTCCGAAAGATGAATTTGGCCTAAGTATAACCAGCTTCTTAGTTTCTTTAGGATGGGAGCACATAAACTACCTTCAGGGGGAGAAAAATGAGAGCATAAATATTAATATCAGACTATTTAAAATGTTCAGTGGAGAGCAAAGAGAAAATGTCAGTTAGGCTTTGCCTGCTTTGAATAGACCATCTGAATTTGGGTACCTCAGAAATCCTTTATTTAGAAGTCATTAGTATTCATCACTGAGAAAGCCACTGTGTGCTGTTAGGCCAGAAGCCATAATTATGGTAAAATTATCTGGCAATTAAGGTATGGGAGCCAGTCCTTGTCCTGAGGGTACAGGAGGAGCTTGACAGTTCCTGTTACAAGGTCCAGCACCCAGAGTCAGGGAAGCCCAGGGCCGGTTCTGTGAGAGTCCGAGGAGGGGGGGGCAGGGCAGGGAAGTCAGCCTGCAGGAAGGATGGATACATGATTGATCTGAAAAAGCACTGGCATGGATCGTTGTAGTTCTTTTTTTCTTTCTTTTTTTTTTTTTCCGGAAAGACACAAACTACAAACCTCACAGCACCTTGCTGCATTTTATTTTTTTTTTTTGCCAATGGTCCCAGATCTCTGTCCAGAAGGCTACTCGCTTCCTGCTCTTGGACAAAGAAGTTTTGGGATCTGGCAGGCCTTTGTTTTTTCACGTTACTGCTGCTCGCTGGCAGCAGACAGATACTAAGCAAGTTCTTCAAATTCGGTTTCAGTTTATCGGATCTGTCACATTTTCTTCTGCATTGACTCTCGAAGGTGCAAATCTGATGGGTATTAAGCAACTTTTAAGAACTTAACGTCTGTTTCATGTGAACTATCCTTTTAGAGGTGCAAAATTGAGTGAGGCATATTTTGAAATAAGTGCTTTGTGATTCTTGCAAGGTGGAGAGGTGTGCTTTGAGTTGTGAGTGCTTAATTCTGAATCTCTCTCCTTGAGAGAAGTTTGCTGAAGGATAAAAATCTAAACGATTTAAAGTTATGGATTTTTGAAAAGTACTCAGAAGGAAGGAACTATTTTGGTGAGATGAGTTAACAATGGTAATCAGTCATAAATTATTAACTTAGATACTTGACCGTGCCAGTATGATCCTAGCACAGTGTGATGGTAGCTTGGAATTTGAAATTGAACTTGACCTGGTTCTCTTCTGAGTATTAGTTTGTGTGAATGAACACCTTTTTTTGCATGTTGCCCTAGACATTTATATAGCTTTAAAAAGCCACCTTGCATGTTACTGCAGTTTATTAAATGTCTCAAACAGGAAGGCAGCTTGTAAAACTGCGATAGATTTCTAGTGAATTACTTTTTTTACAACTCTTGTACAAGGAATTCAAGATCTTGGATTATCTTATATGGGCCACAGATACAATATATGTGGTTTAATAGGCTGTAAGCTATTGTCACTGTTGCAGTCAAATTCCATCCAACGAATGTTTTCTGGACCACTTGTTATACGCAGGATCCTATGCATGAAGCACTGACTAAAACAGATGTGGCCCTACTCTTACGCTTTTATGTTTTTAAAAAATTATTTTTTGTTGAGTTGGGTCTTTGCTGTGCTCGGGCTTTCTCTAGTTGCGGCACAGGCTCGGTAGCTGTGGCACCCGGGCTTAGTTGCTCTGTGGAATGTGGGATCTTCCCGGACCAGGGCTTGAACCCGTGTCCCTTGCATTGGCAGGTGGATTCTTAACCACTGCACCACCAGGGAAGCCCCAGCAACTTTTATTTTTTATTTTTGGCTGCACCACATGGCTTTCAGCATCTTAGTTCTCTGACCAAGGATCGAACCCTGGCCCCCTGCAGTGGAAACTCGGAGTTCTAATCACTGGGACCACCAGGGAATTCCCAGATGTGGCCCTACTTTTCAGGAAGTGCTGAAATCCATCCAAGTAAAAGCTGAATGAAAACAAATTCAGAGATGGAGATGCTAGGGGAGGTGGTTGAGCATCTGAGCCTGTTTACGTGTAGGTAGAACTAGTGCTGAGCAATTAAGAGAGTTATGAGAGCAGGACAGACTGGAAGTTACAAACCTAGATACTATAAACATAATGTAAGTAAATGGAAATCTGGAAGTGCAGATAAAAATGAGAGCAAGTTCTAGCATGCTGGCATCCACAGCTTTCAAAGTAGAGTCACGGGCTTCCCTGGTGGCGCAGTGGTTGGGAGTCCGCCTGCCGATGCAGGGGATGCGGGTTCGTGCCCCGGTCTGGGAGGATCCCACGTGCCACGGAGCGGCTGGGCCTGTGAGCCATGGCCACTGAGCCTGCGCGTCCGGAGTCTGTGCTCCGCAGCGGGAGAGGCCACAGCAGTGGGAGGCCCGCGTACCGCAAAAAAAAAAAAAAAAAAAAAAAGTAGAGTCACAATTCTGCCCCAAACTGAAGCACATCCTTAAACTGAATTTTTTTTAACAGGCTTCATCAATTCAAAATCACAATTTTGTTTTGCTAATAGGCAAGCAAATTTAAGTTTAGTAAGGATGAACTAGCATATCAAATACCTCATTTTCATAAAATTTGTCTCTGTCCATATACACAGGAAGATACCTAGAATGTTTTTTTGCCTAATGTTAATGATATATCTGTGGTGTCTGATTTATTTTTGCATTTGTCCATTTCTGCATTGCGTACATTCTTAACATTTCGGCATTTTTTAAATATTTAAAGGTAGATAGTTTTGGATGTTAGGGATATGAATGTTTACCTTTTTGTAGTTTTAATTTCCGAAATTGGGGTGGGTAGAGAGGTGATACTGCCTGCCATACTGAGCATTGGTTGTGTGTCACGTTATACACACGGACAAGTTTCCCAAGTAACTGAAAACATACATTGGGGCTGTTGATACTGTCGGACTTAATCCATCTCTTCCCTGCCGCGATTTACATTTTTTCCACGTGACTTTCTTTCCGCCCCCCCCAGCCGTTCTGGGGCCATACAACTCTTTGTTATCAATCACAGAGTGCCGTAGCTTCCTTTCTGTGAAGAAGCTTTCCCTCTTTTTTTGTTTGTTTTCATGGAAAGCTGTTGAAGCGAGAGAAGTGGGTGTGTGATGGGGAAGGTGGTGTTAAGGTCAGTTTTAGGAGTTAGCCCGCTGTGCGGAGGTGAGACTGGAGGGAGACCAGTTACAAGGCCCCTGGGGCACTCCTGCCAAAGGATGATGGTCACTTGGATAGAGGAGGCGGCGGTAGGGGTGGAAATAAGAGGCCACCCTTGAAAAATGGACGAGGCTTAGTGGAGGATTAGACAGGGAGGAGGAGGGGGCAGGGGATGTCCAGGGCGCCTGCCAGGTTCTGAGCTTGCACAGAGCATGCTGGTGGTGCCCTTCCCCGAGACAAGGCATGTTGGGAGAGCAGCTGGACTGTACATCTGATGGCTGAGGCTGGCCCAGGTGACCTTGAGCTTCATTTCAAAATCAGTAGCCTCAGAATGTCTGGCATTGTATGTCCAGCTAGGGCCTGTGAATGCACTTTGGGAGGGGCTCGTCCCTCCCGAACTTAAAAAATTGTCAGCATTTCCTGGGGAGAGGTTCCTTGTGTATCTTAGACTCTCAGGGGAGGGCCATGACTCAGAAAGGTTAGGAACCACTGACTAAGTGTGTTTCATCATGATGACCATTCCATCGGTACATGTCACGGACTCATGAAGCACAAGAATCATATCAATGAATGGAAATTTCCTGCTCAGCTTTGGAGCAGGGAATTTGAACTGCTCCTAAGAGCCATTGTTTCGGGACATCTTCCCCGACCTGTGTCTAAAAAAAGGTTTTTTTTTTTTTTTTTTTTTTTAGCACACTGCTTAGTCTTCAATCGTCACACCTAGTAATCATTAGCATTTCCCTGTGCTAGGTAACTTAGGTAATTACCCCCTGTGAGATTGGTATTAGTGCTCCCATTTTACAGATGGGGAAACTGAGATTTAGAAAATGTAAATTAATAGTAGATAATAAGTGGCAGAACTGGGGTTTGAATCGTCTGACTCCAGTCGCTGCTTTCTACTGTATTTCCTGTTGGTTGACAGAAGTGACACCTGTTCTTTGTATCTTAGTGCTTTGTCCTCAGGTCTTTACTGAAAGAAGCAATAATCTTACTGCAGTCTGATCGGGTCTCTTATGTAATGCCCCTGCAAAGGCCCAGAGTAAGATTACCCCTTTTATTTTTCTAATTTGTTTTCTGTCTTTTCTGTAAACTGAATGCCTTTTATCCTCTACAGCTGGACTTGGTTAGGAACTCTCATACCTTGTCTTGCTTTGAAAACGGCAGAATACTCAGATTCACAGAATTATTGTACCCACGTCAGATCTGCTGTTTGCGTGACCATCCTCGTCTCCCACACCCGTTTTTCTAGCCAGTTCTTAGGTTTGTGGTGGTCCTGTTGGTTTTTTTAGGTTGTGATTGAATTAAACCTTGTTAGGATGTTGACTTTTTGAAGTGGTCATTTATGTTCAGCTGGTGTGACTGATGGACAGTTATCTTTCAGTTTCCTCTGGAATCTTTACTGACTTTGAGAGTAGTAGTTGTTTATGCCATCACTCGCCTGATTAGCTTTAGGAGGAAACCCATGCAGTCTTGGATCATCTGCCAACGGGAGCCTCTGCTTCCCTTAGCACAGGCGGGTGGTTTCTACACCCCCCTGCTAATGCTAGAGGCGGGCTTTCCCAGAGCTCCTGGGAGGGGGGGGACCACTCCTCTACCATGGAAAAGAGGAGAAAGTGTCAGAGGGGTGTCTGAGTGTACTGTAGTCCTTCTGATAGTCAACAGATCTCTTCCAGTTATGACATTTTTATCTTGAAATTGTGGACAGGAAAAATGAATGTAACAGTAGCCTTCAGATTTAAGATGAAGAAATCTCTCAACTCCAAATTTGGAAATGTGCAAAAATTGAACATTAGAAGAGAATTCATAGCCCTCGTAAAAAATGCAACTGAGGGACTTCCTTGGTGGTCCAGTGACTAAGACTGCGCTCCCACTGCAGGGGGCATGGGTTTGATCCCTGGTTGGGGGACTAAGATCCTGCATGCTGCATGTTGTGGCCAAAAAAAAAAAAAAAAAAAAATGCAATTGAGTATGTTGAGTATGTCAATATTGTGATTTTGAGAAGGCCAGGTATAGTGCTTGGCATATAACAGGTGTTTAATTTTGTTGAATGAACGCATAAGGAGACAGGTGGATGAATGCCACCAGAATGTAAGCTCCTTGGGGGCAGAGTTGCTATATTTCTAGCATCATCTAGAAAGGACTCAATAACTCTCAGTACATTGTGAATGAATACCTAAATGAATGCCAGTAAAAGATAAGTTGTTGGATTGGTTTTAATACAAAAACTACAGACCCTAAGAGATAAGAGCAAAGTATATATTAAAAACTCAAGCTTTCAAGAAATATCACTTAATGTCTTATACCAGAAACCCATTTTCATTTGGAAATATTAAATAAGAGCTAACATTTTGAGTTTAAATGTAAATTACATTATGGTCATAGTTCTTAAACTCTTAGGTCTCAAAACCCCTTTATACTAAAAATTTATTGGGGACTCAAGGGCTTTTGTTTATGTGGATTTTATCTACCAATATTCACCTTTATTAAATTAAAATTTAATAAATTAAAATAAATTAAAAATGAGAAAATTTTGATTTGAGAAAATAAACCCTTTATATGCTAACATAAATTACATAATTTTATGAAAAGATATTTTTCAAAACAATTTAGAAGAGTGTTACATACTGGAAATCTGTCTGACTTAATGAAACACATTTGGACTCCCAGCTCCTTTTGCCTTTAATCTGTTACGTCATGTTGGAAGTATATGTCGATCATACATGTAACTGTAAAAAGGCAGAGTATTAGCCTTCTCAGATAATTGGAGTTCTTCCTTGATTGTGGTAGTTGGCAGGTGAGTTTCTCAGGTTGGTAGCCGTATAGAATATGAAACCATATCTGCATCCATTGGTCTCAGGTGTTGAATGGCTCTTTTAAATGCTCGTGACCTCCTCCTTTGGTTTGGAAAACAGTACTTCACTAAGTCCTGTGGGTCTTTTAAGTGATACATTTCATTATAAAAAATCAATTATAGTTAACATCACCATCCATCTCATCAAAAAAAAACCCTTTAGGTCTTAGGAAGCTGTCAAGCTCGTGGCAGATGCAAGCCTGAAAATTCTTTCACTTGAAAGCCTGACTTATCACTGGTGATAAATACTGTCAGTTATTTTCCATGAAGTGACAGGCTCACGTCATTCATTTTCAAGAAAGTATCTGCCAGATCTCCAAGTCCGAATAACCATAGTTTGGTAGTTCTTTCAAGTAAACATGGCATTCCATGGGAATAGTGGATGTGACAACCATCATACATGCTGAGTGCAGCCAAAGCGCTTTATGCATCACATAGAATATGAACATGGAATTTTTAATGCGTCATGAAGACATTCTTAAATATGAAACTGGTGTTAGAGGAGACACTGGGAGTTGGCGGGACGAGTGTCATGCCTGTTGGCACAGTGATTCATCATAAGGCTCCGGCAGTCTTATTACCACAAATGCTCTCCCACCGTTGGGGCAGATGTCACTATAGGAAAGAAGGCACATAATGACTTCATTATTGTCAGGAAAATAGTTTGGTTCATGTGGACCCTTGGATGTCTGTGGCTCACACTTTGAAACCAACTTTAAGGGTTTGAAAGCCACATTCAAATTCCTCCTTTAATAGACATTGTACCAGTGGTCCAAGACAATCCGTAACTGAGGATTCATATTTCTCAGAAATGCACTCAGGGCCTACGGATCACCACCTTTGTTTCTGGTGTGTGAACCCTGGTCTGTATCCTTGAGCCTATAACAGCAGACGGCTGACAGCTCATCGGAGCACATCAGACAGCAGAGGGGGCGGGCGGCCTGAATTTAGGATAATCTAAGGAGTGAATCACCCACTGTGGATAATGGGGTTGTAAAATGACTCTCCGCTTTAGTCAGCGGCTTAGTTGAAAAGCCAAACTACAGAGTTAAAAATTACAGGTCTCTAAAATAGATACTTTGTGCAAACTTTTAATGTAGCATTTAGCTGAGACTCTATCTGGGGTTGGGTTGAGAATTTTCATAAATTCTTTGTGTTTTGGAATGTAACGTCGTTAAGAGCATCAGTAATTTCTCTCTGGAAGTGTTGAAAGTGCACCAGGCACTTAAAACACTTGAAGAGCTGAGGTTCTTCTCTAAGGAGCATCCTTCAAGTGGAGGACAGTTTCTCCTCTTCCTGTGTGTGATTCCAGAGGCCCTTTTAACTCCTAGTGGATGGTCTAATAAATGACTTCATACCTGTGGCAGCAGGTGTGGAGCAGGTATTTTACTCGTGCCTCCCGTTTAAAGTTTGACGATAGTTTTTCTCATGAGACCTTTATTTTAGCAAAGGAGAAAAGTTAACATTCCCGCAGATGCTGGGTTTCTGCTGCTCTCCCTCGGGGCTGACTACCCCTCTGTGTCTGGCAGGGTTATGGGCTCCCCAGGAAAGGGCTGGGAAACCAGTAGCTGGTGCGAATCCCTGCCGCGTGGGCCTGTCTTAGTGAGTGCAGGGCCGCGCAGAGGTTTGCAAATACGTTGTCACATCCTCTGTTCCCTCGCTCCTGCTCTTCCTTTTCCCCTGGCCTGGTGGCTGGGAGGAGTGAGTCGCCCTCTGCTCACGGCTGGGCTGTGGAGCGTCTGCCCACGTGGTGGACTCTGGCAGCCCAGGGAGGGTTTTCCGGGCCTTGTGGTGGTCCAGCTGCTGTGGTCTGCGCCTTCTCCGGGCTGCTGGCCGTGCACAGGTACTAAACTCGCTCCCCCGGGAGGAGAATGCTTGGCCTGGCTCCCAAAACCTGCCCGAGCATCCTCACTCGCAGCTTTGATTGGTGTTGGGTGTCCCTTTGGCGGCCTGCAGCCCTCTTATTTTTAGGGCCTTGGTTAACGTCTTCTGTGTGTGAAACATGAAAGGTGAGCCACAGCCACTAGAATTGGAAACTCAGGGTTTTTAGGCCACTCTTTTCTTGTCACATGGCCCTGTTGGGTTCTTCAGTTACAGAGGTTACAAAACAATCCACCCTGGGAGCCGATGGGTGGGGCGGGGCAAGGAGAGGAGGGGCAGCGCCTGGTGGGCAGTGAAAAGAGATATTGTAACTAAAGCTCTGCGTCCTGGGAGCCGTGGCCTCTCGGGTGCTGGCAGGAGTCTGCTTACAGCTCAGCCCGGTCACAAGTCGGTGGGGGGACACTTGGTGATAACAGGACTTCTTTCTCTGTGGGGAACTGGCTTTTCACATGTTGACGTGGTCCGGGGGGAAAACGTGTGTGCCCTGTAGGCGACGTGCGTGTTTGATTCAAGAGGGAGGGCTCAGGAGGGGGTGGCGTGGGTGCTGGAGTTGGGGGTCCAGCCATCCCAGGGCACCCCGGACGGGGAGCTGGGCTCCTGCTCAGTTGAGTGTCAGGGCACCTTCTTAAGAGACAGGGGAGGGTGGTTACAGGGGAGACGGTTTCTTCCTCTTCCTGAAATAAAGAGAAAAATGAACCGAGGTGAAGATGGTTAAAATTGTTTTCCACCTTTGAAGGCCACGCATTCCTATTGGGGCTGGGTGGTCACTGCAGTGTCCTGAGCAGCACAAGTAAGTTTAGAGAGTCCTGAGGCTGGTTTGTCCTGGTTCCCTCCCTCCCTCCGTCTCCAGTGCGCTGACAGCTCACGCTCTGCAGTCCTACAATAGACCCTGCTTCTCTTCTTACCTCCTCGTATACTGTAGTACCTTGTAATTGTGGATCAGCTCTCTCACTAAAGTGTAAATGTTTGATGGAAGAAACCGCGTGGGCGGTGTCTGTGCTAATGGCCCCTGTTCTCCCCACCACGCAGCACCCAGCCTGGGAGGAGGTGGGGCTAGGCACCGCATCACCTGTGGAGTGGGGTAGGTGTGGCCAGCTCACGGTGCAGGGGCGGTGAGGACTACAGGACTCCCGCCCTGAGCCGCGGATGAGCTTTCTCGCCGCCGTCTCTGTTCCTTGCTCTGTGCTTTAAGCCTGTGAGACTCTTCCTGAAGACCTGAAAGTAAAGCCTTTCACCCAAGGCTTTTAGATTTTCACAGCTCATCACTTAGGGCGGGGACAGCGACTCTCTTGATACTAATTTAAACTTCCTCCTTATGTATGCGGCCGCATTTTAGAAAGGATTTTGGGGAACTACAAAATGTTTGAAATTGGAAACAAATCTATCCTAGTACATGCTGCTGAAGAGCTTTCTCAGCTCTTCTGGGGGTTATAACTCATTAAATGCTAGCTTTTAAATGATTAAACATATGACTATGTCATATTCCAAGAAGCATAATGCCTACTCAAACCGTAAAGGTAGTTGAAGCCATAAAGGTAGAATTTTTATATAAGGACACAGGGCACTTTATGGGCACGAGGATAGGAAACGTTGCCAGGCTATGAGGGATCTTGGAACCGGGATCTGGTTGCCCCAGGAGCCAAGCCTGAGGTCCCTGGGGGCTCACGGCCCCTCCCCTCCCTGAATTGGCTCATTCTTCTCTCGTAGCAATCGAGTTTTCTGCACTTGCATGCTTACAGGTTCTAAAATGGCCCCATCAGGTCCTGAGTGTGCCAGCCCCCAAGTTCAAATGCCAGTAGACAGTCTCAGCTTAAATTCCCAGCAGAGAGGACTTGGTTGGCCCAGCCTGGTCTGTGCCCACCTTGATGCAGGGAGTTCCACCCCAGGGAAGGAGTCTGGGGAATGAATAGCTTAGGGGGCTGACCTGAGAGCCCAGCATCTGGGAGCTGTCTCCGGATTCTGGGAATGGTCTACCGAGGCTGCAAAACCCAGAGGAAGCCATCGGGTCTGATACCACCTTGGTTCCTCATCTGCAGATTGTTTTCCACTACTTCCTGTTGGTGGGGGGGATCCCTCATGTTTTCCTGAGGCCTGGAGACCCATCCCTGTGCATGAGATGGGATTTTCAGAGCAGGGCACGGGTTATATAGACAGCCCAGACGATGTCTGCCACGGGCTTGTTGAAATAGTAATTTGGTCCAAGTAGTAGAGTGTCTGGACAGCTCTAGAGCACACGAAAGGAAAAAGAACGTTTTGAGTTGGGTCTCTGAGTTGTGCTGCTGTTGGCTGTGGGGGAGGATGGAGGTGGTAGTGGAGATGATCTGTGGGGGATGCTCTTCTGTTTTCTTAGAGGAAATGGTTTTATCCATCCACGTCATATTCCAGAAACATTTTTTAGCCAGGGCCCTTCAGTAATCTGGTTTTAATGCCAGGTTAGACGTTTTACTCCGTCAGAGATTATGGTTTGCTGTCAACCAGCTTTACCTGGCTGCGCTGAAGCCAGTTTCGTTTTCTTCGTGCAGTGCTCTCCAGAGACCTAGTTCACAGCTGGGTGCCTGTGATTGCATTAAACGGATAAAGTCCCCTGGTTAAAAGGCTGTCCTAGATCTAACATCTGAAATCCTTTCCATTAAGTATAGTACAAGCAGATCTTCGTGTTTAAGTGAAGCTTAACCATTTTTGGTGGCTGACTTTGATCCTAATCTCTATTTTAATTTTTATAATTGCTCTTGGCAACCATCTCTCTGGGCTGCCGGCTGAATTTTATGACGGGTGTCCCTTCCTTGACGCGATGGATATAATCGGCTCATTTGGTTCAGAAAGGGAGTTTGCTTTCCCTTCTGACTTCTGTTACGAAAGCACTGAGGAATTCCCCAGTAGAAACAGTGTAGAAAATATTGGGAAATGAAGAACTTAAAGTGGTGTCAGGTTGTGTGGCTGGCTGAGTAGTTGTGGCCCCGGTGGACTGTTTCCAGAACCTCAAAGCAAACGCTAGGATCTCACTTCAGGCTTTTCCCCCTCCGTCGCTGGGAACTGTTTTATCAACAGGATTTGGCTCGTCTTTGTCCTGAGTTACAGTGCCCAGCAGAGAGAGGCCCCTTCTTGCTCTGCCAGTATGTATTACCATCGAATGTAGCACGCAGTCCATCTGGAAAACTTCTGTGTTTTGGGCATCAGGTTCTTTAAAATTTGTTGTCTGCTTTGTGGAAAGAGCTTGTGGCTGGGATTACAGCCATGAACGTGGCCTCTTTCTAGATTGTTAGTTAATATACATCTCTGGACTCTGGAGGGTTTTTGCGGAATGAAGGAGTCCACGGTCATCTGTAAGATACCTTCCAACCCAATGCATCAGGATCCAAGTTTGAGAAACTCAGTTTTGTCATTTAGGGTTCTTAATAGGTAGAATGAGTTGCATTAACTCTGCTCCCTGCAGTGCAGGCTCTGGGTCCTGAGTCACTCCATAACACAATGCCTAAAATGGTAGTTGCATAATAAATACTGTCGAATAAAATAAACGAATAGATGCATGGTGACCATTCTGAAACTCTTGTAGGATAAAATTGCGTGTTGAGGCAGCCCGAGTCTGACCGGTCACTGGGGGGTCTGTTTTGAAAATGGAGGATTAAAACCCCTCTTATGTTAATTGTAAATCTAAAGTCCCGGACCAACCTTGGATCACTCTGGTTTCTTACTCGGCAGGGCATTTAGCCACAGAAGACTGGGCTGTTTCTTTTTCCTGCTTGCTTGTCTTAGGACTGCCTACTTGACTAATCAGTTTACACTGTCCTCTTAGGCCACTGATCCTATTTTTCCAGCGGAGAAGCAGCAGGCTAATAGCAATGTGTCTCATGGCTATTAAGAGATGATACTGCCTTGCTCATAAAGTATTTTTTTCTCTGCAAAAGGATGATTAAGCAGAAATTTAATTTTCATTTATGTATCTGCCTTTTTTTTGTGATGTTTCTTTATCTTCTAGTGTAGTCAGGGGAGAAACAATTTTTATTGTCATTGCTGATTATGTAATTTTCAGTAAGTATCTTAACAGGGTGCTTTCTTGGTCCTACGTGCTTGCACTTCACCAACCCATTATGAACTCTAGCTGCTGGGGGGGGGTGGGGAGAGGATGCTGAAAATTGAAACGATCCTTGGCATGTGGTATTTTCTGAAAGATTAATTTGAAATAAGCACATTTTATGGTATTTGCTAACAATATTCTCAGTTCCTACAGGTCAAGCTTTCTCATTGAATACGTTTTTTTCCCCCAGTTCATATATGCAGAGAAAGCTTCATTAAAACTGAGACCATCCTAATTCAGTCTTAAGCAGGCAGCCAACCCAGATCCTTAAAAACCTGCTGTGAATGTGCTAATGAAAACCAAGAAAAGTGCTAGTGGAAAGGGAGGTGGTGAGATGCCTCTTGTTGCCTCTAGTTTTAAACAGTAAATTTCTAGGATTTTGGAGGGCAGTATTGTAACCGCTGGTCCAGTGGTGATGGAGTTCCTGATACATTACTACTTTTGCTGCTGGGTCTTGAATTCCTACAACTAAACTTCAGTCTGATGGGTGCATAGATGTTATATCATTCTCTGAACTTTTTTTTTAATGTCTAGAATATCTTGTCACCATTATCATGGCCATCTTCATTTTGAGTCATTCTATCCTCTGGTTTAGCTTCTGAGAATCATTCCTTAGGAAGTAATCTTAAATATGGAAGATTTATGTCCAGTTTTTTTTAAAATTTATTTGTTGGCTGCATTGGGTCTTCGTTGCTGCGCACGGGTTTTCTCTAGTTGCGGCGAGTGGGGGCTACTCTTGGTTGTGTTGCGCGGGCTTCTCATTGCGGCGGCTTCTCTTGTTGCGGAGCACGGGCTCTAGGCGCGTGGGCTTCCGTAGTTTTGGCACGCGGGCTCAGTAGTTTTGGCACGCGGGCTCTGGAGTGCAGGCTCAGTATTTGTGGCGCACGGGCTTAGTTGCTCTGTGGCATGTGGTATCTTCCTGGACCAGGGCTCAAACCCGTGTTCCCTGCATTGGCAGGTGGATTCTTAACTACTGTGCCACCAGGGAAGTCCCTATCCCCAGTGTTTTTATTTTATTTTATTTTTTTTGCGCTATGCGGGGGCCTCTCACTGTTGTGGCCTCTCCCGTTGCGGAGCACAGGCTCTGGACGCGCAGGCTCAGTGGCCATGGCTCACAGGCCCAGCCGCTCTGCAGCATGTGGGATCTTCCCGGACCGGGGCATGAACCCATATCCCCTGCATCAGCAAGTGGACTCTCAACCACTGCGCCACCAGGGAAGCCCCCTATCCCCAGTTTTAAGGGAGATGATCTAGTGATGATCAGTACTGTACCTACATTCAAGAGGACTAAATTTCTTTCAAATTGCTGTTTCGGATGAATAGGAAAAATGCTCACGGAAATAGACTCTGCCACTTACAAGAAATTAAACCATATTCACAGAATGATTAGTGATTAAACACATCTCCAGGTAAAACCTGAATTGTGATAACTGATCAGATGATAGTTGACTTTTCATCATTTTCTGTTTTTTTTCCTGTATTTTTAGTTTTTTAAAAGGAACCACATTTGTATAAAGGAACACCATGTAGTTACTTTAAAGTGAACAAGACATAGCTAGAAATGGATGCTTTGGTAATAAAAGTAACTCTTAAAATGAATCCTCTTGGGTGCAGAAGTCTCTTCTGTATGTTTGGGGGCAGGGCTGCCAGGAGGTGAAAGAGGTCCTGGTTAATGACCCCAGTTGTGTCATAGCTCCTGAGTAAAGGAATTGGTGGAAAGGAGGAGGGGAGGGTGTTCGAACAGGTAGGAGGGTACCGAAGGCACCTGTGGTCTCAATCACAGTCTTGGACCAGTGCTCTTGCATTTAGCTTTGTTTTTATTACTACAGTATTTTTTAATGCTGTGTGCTGTGGATGCAGTCAGCCTTGATTAGAATAGTAAGGTCTGTGCTGATAGTAAAGGCAGCAGAGGCAACAACACATCCCAATAAATAATAATAAATAAAGACTTAGATTTAGAATGCATTATGGCCTTTCTAGAAAATGTGTATTCCTTATTAATATTTGATTAAGGAAGGTGAAATGGCTACAGGGCTTTGGAACCAGAGTAAGGCTGAACACTGGTCTTGCTTGTCGGTTTTCTCATCTCTAAAATGGAAACAAGACTTTTCTCATAGGATTTTGTGCATATTAAACGAGAATGTACTTGCAAGCTCACTGTAGTGAGTTCACGGTGTGTAGTTGGTAGGTGAGTAGGTGGTGGTGTTTAAAAACCCGCCAGATGCTGGGTTGCGGAGAATAGTCTGTTACACTAGCTTGGAGTAGAAACTTGGTGTGGGTTCTAAATGGTTCCTTGGAAGTGCAAGTGAGCAGTAGCATGATTGCCCATGAGTTCCTTTGGAGTAGTTTTTTTTTTTTTGGTGAGCTTGAAGCGGAGAAAAGGGTAACAGATTAGAGTGTAATGATATTATTTTGAATTAATATGACAATTAGAACCTAATTACCTTGTTTTGCTCTCCATTTCATATTTTACAATCTGATCTCTAGAGCATTTTGAAAAGAAGAAATTTGGTAAAATGTACTTGTTTGTGTCAGTGGAGTTCTTATATTTAAGGACTGAACTTAAGAGTTCCTCTGCCTCCCTGGGAATAATGTTTAACTGTAATTGGACAATCCACGTCATCCTGGATGCTAGCGGAACTTAATGGTTGCTTTGTGTCAGTGGCTGCAGAATGTGTAAGCTTCTTGGAGCGAGAGACCAGAGTTGTTCACCTTCACCCTTCTAATACCTAGAATGTTCTTTGCATATAGTAATGAGTTAGATGGTAGATGACTCATCTGCCCAATTCCTTAAAGAGTCAGAGCCTAAAGCTACCCTGATGATAAAAGAAACGTAACTACTTTGCTCTTCACAATGTGACAGATTTAATAATTTGTGGGAATGAGTAATGCTCTTCACCCACCGGCAAACAAAAAATGCACCAGCACCTTCTTGTTCTTCTTAAGCTTTTTTTTCCCTCTTGCAGGGATGGCACATTCGCTCTGCTCAGTGTCAGCGTCTCCTGGCCGGCTCACTTGGTGAATGTAGTCTAAACAGCCCCACTCACACAGAGAAAAGCCGCCTGTTTTCATACCGGCAGTCGTGTTCTTCTGCTTGATTTCCATAGTTGCGTATGTTATGTTAGTCTGGGGAGTTGCAAAGAAATTGAACAGGGGATTGGGATGAGAGTACCTCAGAAATTCTGCTAAGGAAAGGTTTCACCTTGAATAATGAAATGAGCCTAAAACTGGCCATGAGTTACTGGCTTTCAGCACAGTCTCTGTCCTCATATTTCATTGGTTGATTGCCTTTTGTCCCAGCTGAGCTCACCTTAAAACTGAAAGTTGTTTGGAAATTTAGTATAAAAATTTCTTCAAAATTCGCCATTCCCAGAATGCATCTGGGAAGGGCCAAGCACATTTCAAAACGTGAATTTAGATGTTATGAAACTTAACGTGGCCCCCCCTGATAAAGAGAACTTCCCAGATTGTTGAGTGGCACCGACACTCATCACGAACAGCCCACGGACATGCCTCGCTTTAATTCTTTGAAAACCTGCACTCATCAGAAATGCTAAGTTTGTAAGTGATTTTTTGAACCTGCCCCACAGGTCTCTCAAAAAATTATGGTTTCTTAATTATGGAACTGGATTTGATACACAGAAAACGGGCTTCCTTTGGTATCTGTCAAACCATGTAATGACATAAACCTCTCAGTAGCTGTAGCAGTGGCAGGATTAAGGCCTCATCTCATTTACCGAAGAAGCCATGCCTGGCCCTGTGGGCCTGAAAGTCTGGAGGGCTTTCATTCTTGGGCTCATTGTCATCTAATGAAGACTTGGTTTTATTTAGCAGAACACCTGGGGTGTGTGTGTGGGTGTGGGCGCAGAGTGTGCAAGGGATGAGCTGAAGGATGCTGGCGGGACGACTCAGTAAATTGTGTCCCAAATACTAATAACAATTCATTCTAGGCCAACACCAAAAGTATTTCAGATTTTTTTAGGCTTCTCTCAGGGAGTTGGGAACAGAATAGGATTATAGAAATATTTATAGTAGGCATAAACTTGCACATAAAGTACTTTAAGCAAGCATGTTGCAATTATTTTTTAGAGAAACTGGAATAAGTAATTATTTCTTGTAGCCTCTGACTTTAACTCCTACTAAACCATGCACATTGTCTAAATGTATCAACTCTGTTTCTTCACCCCTTAAATTTAATGTTCCCTAGACCAAAATTCTAGCAGTCATGGCCCGGATGTCTCTGGAGACAATTCGATTTTGAGAGGACAATTCCTATTTCTTCGTAGAATTGGAATTGTTTCATTATCACCGTGGCAGCGGTCAGAACAGCCCCAAGGCCCTTCTTTCAAAATAACTTTTCCAGGGACTTCCCTGGTGGCCCAGTGGTTAAGACTCTGTGCTTCCAATGCAGGGGGTGGGGGGCGGATTCGATTCCTGATTGGGGAACTAAGATCCCACGTGCTGCCAAAAAACAAAACAAAATAAAACTTGCTGGGCATGGTTACCAAGACCCTAAATGTATTTTGCTTCTTTATAGTATTTGAGGTTGGAGGGAAAAAGCTTTTTAGTTTCTCAAACTTTGAGAGCCCGTCACATGGGCTGAAGGTGAGTCTTAGGAGTGGGGTGGATCCAGTGAGGCCCCCTGAGGTTGAGTGGGAGCCTCCTTCAGTACTGGGGGTGCAGAGGCTGGAAAGCATCATCCCTCCTGAGTTGCAGTTGCTAACAAGAGAAATGCCCGCTGGTTCCTTGCAAGCCTTGACAGAATATTCTGTGTGTGTTTCTGGTAGGCATGGCCTGGTCTGGGTCCTCTTCCTTAGCTCTGCTCAGAAGTTGGGAGGTGGGACACGGATTGGAAGAAAGCTGAAGGTGGGGGAGGAGCAATTAAACATTGGCCTGTGGCGGCAGAGGGAGCCCGGGAGGTGATGGAGGACCAGCGCTGATACAGGTGGTGCAGGAGCCCACAGGCAGGTCAGACCGAGGGGTAAAGGGGGCTCGTTTTGCAGCATCTTCCCTGTGCGCTGCCTCAAAGCCACAGTCCGTCCTCTGAACTGGATGATGCAGTTTCTTTTTGTGCTGAGTTGAGTCCAGGGCTCGAACAGCTGAGCTGGCGGATGGTCAGTTGCAGGGTGACACCTGCGAGAGTCTCGGTGAAGTGCTGACGGAGATGAGGGACTGAGTTTGGAGTATTTTCCTTTTCTGGTTAAAGTAATTTAGGGTATAGTCTTTATGTTTTGGTTTGCGTTCCTTTTTATTTTGGGTAGGTGATTAAAAACAGGGAAGGAAGACAAAGTTAGGTTACAAGAAGCTGTCAATGACCTGTGACTGTTGTTCTCATCGAAGATTATTTACAAGACTCCGAGACTGTGAACAGCGGCTCAGCTGAGCCCGGGGCAGTGGGCCAGGAGAATCTTCCCAAAGGGGGCCTAGTCTGAGTGAACTTGTCCTTGTGTATGTTGGTGATTTCATTCTGGGGCCCAGCAAGCAATATTTAGCATGAAGCATCCGTTTTGGATCTTGAGGCTTCAGAGGCCAGAACACAATCTCTACCTTTCTCTTGTAGTTCTTTCTAGAGATACATGCACGTTGATTTTCTTCCTTTTTGGGCTAACAGCATGGAATCTACCTAGTCTTCCTTGTTCTGCTTTCTAGATGGTTGTATTTTATTAAAGGTGGTCCCTGCTGCTTCAGCATTCAGCCGTGTAGAGTGACCTTAGTTTGCCCTTAAGAAGTGGACTAAGTCAGCTGTCCCTGGTGGACACGGTGATCCGGAGAGCGGGGTGCTTGGCAGCTCTCTGCGTCAGACGCTGAGTCCTCACCACAGCCCGTGGAACCTGGCTCACAGAACGGTGTGAGCCGTGTCCCCACAGTCTTGCTGTGGAGGCTTCATCTCCTGACGGCCTCCACCTCCTGCCCTGCTGAACCGCTGGCACAGTCTAGGAGCCGGGTGCTCTCGCCTCTTTGCCTTCTACTGCTGCTGCTTCTGCACGGAATCCCCTCTCCCCCTTGAGCCTGGCTGACACCTCTTGGGTCTCAGGTTGGGTGTTTTCTTCTGTCCTCTGTCTAGTTGGCCCATGACCTTCAGTGTGTCAGCCGTGTCTTTGTTACAATTGTCCCGTGTTTGCCTTCACTGGATCCTTGTGCGCTCCTTAGGGCAGAGAGTAAGTTTGTGTCTCGTGAGCCTGGTGTAAAGTCTGTTGCCAGGCTGATAGGAAAATACATCTTTCTAGTCCCAGCAACTAGCATGGTGCCTTACAGGTTTGTAGGGTCCTCAAGCAGGTTGTCTTGTTTTGTAATGATAGCATCCTAGAACCCCGATCTCGGGAGACAGTCTAGATGTGCCCAGCAATTGTGCGTTCTTTGTCACACTAAGACTCACCTTGTTTTGCTTCTGCAGATATGTACACTTAGATGAAAAGACATTGCAAAATTGAGCACCAGCCAGCCCAAGGTGTGAGGTAAACATTGCATGACTACTGTCATGTGTTTTGTTTTTGCTCAACCCTGGTATTTTACCAATTTTCATTACATAGGGCAGTCTTTTCCTATTGCAATTGCATGGAACAAATCTTAGAAGAAACGGTGAATAATAATGGTGTGAAAACAGAAAAATGAAGCAACAGCTTTTCCTTTTTTAAAAGATTTTATTTTTGTGTTGGGTCTTCGTTGCTGTGCACGGACTTTCTCTAGTTGCGAGCGGTGGTACGCGGTCTTCTCATTGAGGTGGCTTCTCTTGTGGCTCACGAGCTCTAGGTGCACGGGCTTTAGTAGTTGTGGCACACAGGCTCAGTAATTGTGGCTCGCGGGCTCTAGAGCGCAGGCTCAGTAGTTGTGGCGCACGGGCTTAGTTGCTCTGCGGCATGTGGGATCTTCCCGGCCCAGGGCTCAAACCCTTGTCCCCTGCATTGGCAGGTGCATTCTTAACCACTGCGCTACCAGGGAAGCCCGGGCCTGCCCTTTATACTTGGTTTAAAGAAAAAACAAAAACAAGCTGTCTGAATGTAAAAAACATCTCCCTACATTCCATAAGTAATAACTCATTCCTTAATGAGGCAAACTGTCTATAATCTAGTGAATTCGTAGTGTTTGTTGCAAGTAAATTCATTGAGGAGGAGGAGCACTGTTCAAGTGAAGCCGATTCAGTTTCGTAAACAATTAAGGGGTATCTTCCATGTGCTCTGTACCCAGGCACAGGGAGCGACACTGCCGTGGCCAAGCCAGGGATGGGCTTTAAAAAGATGAGTTTCCTGGGAGGAGCAAGCAAGGGAACGGCCTACAGCCAAAGAGGGGCAGCTTGATAAATGCCAGTGGAGAGCTGACACCAAAGGGGCTTGGAGCCAAAGGACAGGAACTGAGGCGGTGTTATGTGCATTTGGTCTTAAAGAACGGAAGCGCTTGAACAAGCCAGGCCTGTAAGGAGAGGGGTGTTGTGACATGTGATGGGGGCGAGGGTGGTTTCTCCCTGATTTGAGGAGTTTCTGCTTCTCCTTCACTGCTGGTCACTCTTCACGCACACGTTAACGTGCTCAGCCAGTGCTTCCTGTGTTATTCCTGCTTTTCCATCCATCGTGGTCTTCTGCAGACCTCGTCTTATTTTAGACCAATCGATGTGACTTTTTTTTTTCTCCTGCATGGGTGGCTCAGTGAACCCTTTAAATGTTTCGCTTGCAGATTATTTCGGAACTGAGGAATAGGAAATCTAATCGCAGCACGTGTTTTAAAAGCAGTAGTTTCCATTGTGTGTGTGTTCATGACTCTGAAGGTCTGTCTGTAAAGCTTGTGTAAGAAATAAATACATCCCAACGCTAGGTGAAGAGGGGGCTCAGCATTTTATGTAAAAGCAGTATTTATCTTTGCATCTGAATGTTCCCAGAAGAGGTTATTGCCTTCATAGAGCCGTTTTCTTGAGGCTTTGTTGGGGAGTTAGGGCAGACTTTCTGGAAAGACCCCACATTCAGCATTCTGTTGGATTTGAGGTATCTGTTGAGTGTGAGACAGCCGGGCTTGTAGGTCGTGGCATTAAATAGCCCCGACAGGGGAGAAGGGGGAGGAGGGCTTATGAGCCTTGCCAGCTTCTTAAAGCCTAACAGGAACACGGGTGGGTGTAGGTGACCCGGCCCTGGACTAAGCGCTTTACGTACGTGATCTCATTTAATCCTGTTTCATCAGAGAAACTGTGTGGATGTATTTGACTCGAGAGTTTAGGCTCTTAACCACACAAAACGCTTCCATTTACTGACTTTACTCTGCCCTTACGGTTACTGCTCCTTGCTTTCCCCAGTGGATTAGCTCTTTGTATACTTCATGGTACCTAGAATAAGTCTCGTGTAATCCTAGATGCTCAATAACTTCTAAAATGAAGACGATTCTCCTTGACAGAAAATCGGTTTTACTCAATGTGTGTCCACAGAACAGTTATGAATGGTCAATATGCCCCGATTATCTTACACCTATTTAAGCAGAAGTATAAAGCTCATGCCAAAGGCTCACGTGAACGATAGGTGATGCCCTGTTTAACGTTATCTGAGCCGTGGCTTTTCTTTGTGAACTGAGCATCGCGACAGTAATGCAGCATCCATGTCACTTCTGTTTATATGCAGAATGCATTTGAAACAGGTGATTTATCTTTCCTGAGTGGTCAGAGAAACGTGGAGACATTTGTGAGATGTGTCCATGTTATGACCGGGATACTTTGTGCTTTCTAAGCTGGCTTTATAGTTTAGATGTGGTAGCTGTTTACTTGCCCCTGAAACAACCTCCACAGTTTGTCATAGTCTTCCCACCTACAAAGAGCTCTGTTTCTGCATTTCTTGATGTATAGTATTAAAGGCAACTATTGTAAAGATCACCTTTTTGGGCTTCCCTGGTGGCACAGTGGTTGAGAGTCCGCCTGCCAATGCAGGGGACACGGGTTCGTGCCCCGGTCCGGGAAGATCCCACATGCTGCGGAGCGGCTGGGCCCATGAGCCATGGCCGCTGAGCCTGCGCGTCTGGAGCCTGTGCTCTGCAACGGGTAGAGGCCACAACAGTGAGAGGCGCGTGTACCAGAAAAAAAAAAAAAAAGATCACCTTTTAGATGTTAACCCAGAGGATCTTTTTTGTTCTTGATGCAACTGTAGTACTTTAAACAGACAGTCCTTCTGAAGCCAAAAGTTTTATACCTGAAACGTGGATTGCTCTTGGTAGAAAATGTACTTTAAAGCAAAACTTAATGACTCTACCTTCTGAGTAACCGTCCCAGCTAGGCTTTCCATAGTGACATGCACGTGACTAGCTTATTAAAAATAAATTGCCTTTGTGTTCTCATTTTCAGGGCCTGGGACTAAGGTTAGAAGCTGATTGGGCAGTTTTCTTTTCTTCAGGGATAATACCAATAGTGACTATGGAAGAGACACTAATTGACCATTATAACTGCATTGAGAATATGAATTAGTTGTAGGAAGTTTGTCAGAGTTAAATAACAGCCATGAATTTGAAGAGGTGTGAAATAGCAGGACCAGAAGACAAAGGAAGAATGATGAATGAGAACATGCACTCGAGGCGCTGGCCAGCTCCGCGGGCGCATTTCCTTGAAAGGAGGGGAGACCCTCTTTACTCCAGTAAATCTTGTGTGCGTCTCTTGTAGATTCAAGAAATTGCTGTTGACTCAATGAAGAGCAAAGCCAAAGACACCTACAAAATAGCAAAAGTCAGTCTTGAAAAAGCACTTCATAGCAAAAATTAAACCTTTATCTAAATTATTCAATGATTGGGCTTCCCTGGTGGCACAGTGGTTGGGAGTCCGCCTGCTGATGCAGGGGACATGGGTTCGTGACCCGGTCCGGGAGGATCCCACATGCCGCGGAGCGGCTGGGCCCGTGAGCCGTGGCCACTCGACCTGTGCGTCTGGAGCCTGTGCTCCGTAACGGGAGAGGCCACGACAGTGGGAGGCCTATGTACTGCAAAAAAAAAAAAAAAAAAAAATCAATGATTGAAGAAGCACATTTGGGATTTTTATTCATTGTTGGCCTTTATAGAATGGTAATTGTCATGTCAAAGTGATCTCTTCAGGTTGACCTCTGCTCCTCCCCGGCCTTCAGAATTATTTTTTCAGGGCAAAACTAAAATCTTTTGAAAACGTTGCTTTCAGGGGTACCAAAAGTTAAAGCTTGTATAAGGGGACTCAATTTGCAGACAATTAGGAAGTTTTACATATTTTACAGGACCTGCTGAGTTCACGGCATCTGATTTCTTTAAAGGAAACAAAAAGGGTCCCAGTGTTCCTTGTGGAAGTCGATGTTAGGGGAGTAGAAAGAAAGAAACCCACTGTTCACAGGTGCCCGGGCCCTTGGCCAGAAATTCCTCATCCTGGAACGTGAACCAAGAAAAAGCTGCTGGTCACACTGGCGGATAAAAGACTTCATGAAGGCCTGGAGCACAGGTGGACAATGAGTCTGGAAGCCAGAGGCTGTTAAATAGAAATAGGGTCTCGAAGGCATCCATACCTAAAACAGTAGTGAAAAACGAACTTAACATTCGAGGGCTTAGAACTGGGGGCTTCACTATTCTGACACCTTTCTGCTCTCAGTCCTTCAAGAGCTGATAAGCTGTAGTCATTCTGAAAGTCGTGCTAGGGAGTTAGGGTGAAGTGGTCTTGTGAGGCTTTCTGCTGGTTAAGTAACTGACTTGGGTGAAGTGAAAGCAGTTGGAGTAGTCAGAATGACTGGGTCTTGGTTCCTCCAGACCAGACTGGGACCCGAGCTGCGTCCTTGCTGGTCTCGTGGTGCTCGGCAGGTTTTCAGGGCTCAACCTCCTCTGTTGCCTCATTTACCAGATGGAGGTGATGCCGATTTGTAACACGATAGTCACTCAGTCACGAGACAATGAGTTGAAATGAGGAGGGAAAGGTCCTTGTGCAGAACAGGCGCTTAAAACTTCACTGCCTGCTCACCCTGCGTGAGCACTTAAGAACTATGCTCACAGGAGCCCCTGTTTATAGAAGGCCCTACTGGGAGTTTCCCCATCTTGGGGGGAAGCCTGGAATTAGGGTGCTGCGCTGACATGCTTGGCAAGTTGTCCTGATTGGTCATTGTGAACTCTGAACTCCAGCCACGATGTCCAAACTGTCCATTCCGTGGTGTTTCTGCCAGTGTGTGTTTAAGGTAGTGAAGCTCGTTTTGCTGATTCTTACCTTGTACTGAATTCCATGAGTTGATTTAAATTATTGTAGGTGATGGGGCACTTTAAAAATCTCGGTTCAGTTTTTGACTGTTCCGGGGACTTTTGGCCTGGAGCAAATCCTTTGGCATGTTTCATGTTTCTTATTCATAATAAAGGAGGGAAAGGGTGCTTTAAGGGGAGACGTGTGAACACAGCTGTTTTAAAATAGCAGGTTCCATACAAATACAAAACACTGTGATTGTACTGAGCTTCTGGGCGCTTTAGTTGGGTTTAGAGTAAAGGGGGCAGGTGGGGGGCAGGTAGGGGCCTGGGTCCTGCTGCCTGGCCCGGCCTGGCCCGGCCCAAACCATCTAACCCAGAGCAAGTCTCACCGTCTCTACATTTTAGTTGCCTCATCTGTCAGTTGAGGGGATTTTGGGCAGCTTGACTCTGGGCCCTTTGTTCTCCAACATCCCATTCTGGCTCCTCCCATTGGTCACTGACTGGCACCTTCTCCCTGAGAGGCTGTGAAAGGGTCGCTGGTAGGCGTTGGGTCAGAGCTGTATTTTATCTTAATTCAGAATATAGTTTAACTCAGCTTTCATTGATCAGAAACGGCGTAAGTGAAGGCTGAGGTAAGCATGTGAAGTGCTGGGGTTTCACCCCAGACTTGCTGTCACGGAGACTCTAAGACTTTGCCTCTTAAAGAGCTTCTGCGACTAGACCCGTCTAACAAGGTTCAGGACATCCTTGTACTTTATGTAGGAAGTCCGTGTGAGGATCGTCTTCAGGTCCCAAGATTCCCTCAGGAAACAGTGTTTGCGGGAGGTGGGAGGACCCGCGAGGGGAATGGAAGCCGTGCAGGCGGCTCCTTCTCCTCTTAGTAAATGTCCCCGAGGCTGACTGCAGCTGGACGGCGATCAGATGAGAGCCACGTATGCTGAGACGAACGATTAATAAGCTGGGATATTTTTAACGTGGGGGCCTTGAAGTACTCAATCTCTGAGTATTTTCACCTCTCCCCAGATAGTCCAATAAAATTTCATGGACTCATTCAGCAATGAACAATCATCTGCACTTTTTAGCAAACGTGGTACGGTCCACTCTTGGAGGACAGGAGAGAGGGACGACAGCTCACCAAGTGTTGGTCGTCTTCGCCGTCCCGCTGGGTTGGTCGTCTCCCTGCCCCGAGCGTCCTCCATCTCACCTGGAGGCCCCGCTGAGCCGCCTGGCGCCCTTCCTGCTGCCCAAGAGCCCAAGCAGCTTGGTGGCCTCGCTGCCTATTAAGCACTGCCAGGTTTTCTTTTTTGCTTTGTCCTAGTCTTATCACTAGTGTGCACATGGAATTTATCATGCAAACCAAGATACTTGTGACCGTGAAGGGGAAGCACCATTAATAATTAAGCTAGCACAACAGGCGTGAACCGGGACTGTCCAGGCAGACCAGGACACGCGGTCGCCCTGCTTGTCACCTGTACTTGATCAAAGCCACCTGGGTGGTGGGGAAGTCTATACCTCAGCCTCTGAAGCTACACAGGTGTAATCAGTTTCTGAAACAATAGGATATATGTGGGGCTGGGGTGGTAAATAACTAGGGTGGTTAACTGTTACTGGGTACTTCCCAGGTGTCAGCTGTGAGGTCGGCGCTTCAGAGGCTCATTTAATCCTCGTGATAATTCTGGGTACCCTTTTCTGTTCTGTACGGGAGTATATGGCTGCATAGAGAAGTTAAGTATTTGCCTGAAAGCAGTAAGGTGGGGTTCAAACCCGGAGCTGAAGCTCACAGCCGCTGTTACACAGTTAATACAGATGCAGGGGGAGAATAACAGTATAAAAGAGTGCAGATTGTAATATGTTAAACATTTCCCTTAATCTCAGAATCTCAAAGATTTTCTGTATGTCCAACAGAGGAGTACAAACTTGATTATAGTATTACAGAATACAAGTAGCAAATAAAAAGTAGGATTATGCATTTATTTTTATTCTCTCCAAGTTCCCCCATCTTTGGTGAAAATAGTCACGTTTTAAACCCATGAAGAGTTGATCTGGCTTCATTGTTGATGCCAAGGGAATTCTCATCTACTGATCACACTGCCTGCCCTGCAGTCACTATTGAGGTTAGGAGTTGAGAATGAAGAGGGATTGACTCTCCTGAAGTTCAGAGCCACGTGAGATCATTTTTGAAAGCAGTCTTCCTCTGTGGAGACTGGTGGTGGGCTTTGAACCTTAGAGAAACAGACTAGCCTGGTGGCGAAGGGTGCAGCCCTGAACCCAGACTGCCTTGGTTCAAGTTCGAGCTCTTCCACTTCTAACTTTGATCTCAGGTAAGGCATGTACCTTCCTCTTCCTTTGTTTCTTTGTAAGGTGCAGGTAATATCACAAACCATGTTGGGATTGTCAAAGGAATTAAATCAGTATATGAAGTTCTTAGAATAGGGCCTGGCAATAGAGCAACACTCTAACTTTTATCTATAATTTATATGTTGCCTTTTAAAAGGCCGCAGGTAATACAGTAGAACAAAGTTACCATCTAGTGGCCCGTGTCTTTGGGATATAGGGCAGTATTGCCTAGAAACCAGATGATGGATTTTCTCCTTAAAAGTGCTTCCTGGGGCACAAGGCAGTCTCTTGAAAGTGCCTGCCCAACGCCTGGCACATAATAGGCATCTAATACTTTTTGTTAAATCCAGCTGAATTTTAAAATGCTTGGTGTCTAAATAAACGTAGGAGAGAAAGAAGTGGTACTCAGAGGCTGAAGTTGGAAAAATGAGATGTAGATAGCGGCTGGGGGGTGGGTATCCGGAATTGCTTATGCAGCATTTGAAGGTAGCACGTGCTGTGCTTTACTGTTAGAATCTCCTGGAGCCTCATTTAAAAATGCGTCCCCAGCCTGAGATTCTGACTCGGCAGGTCTGGGTGGGACTTGGGAGTCTACTTCTGTGGACCACACATGGAAAAGTGCTGTTTTAAGTCCACCTACCCATATGTGCCTTTATAGACCCTTGGCAACTGCAAAAGAGAAAACGCAAAACCACCTGAAAAGATAGGCACGCGGTGCACATACAAATGGAGAGGCCCTCCGAGTCCGCTGGTTGAGGGAAGATTTTGGAGCCACGTTCACAGGTGTTTGAGTGGCACTGGTGAATTCTCTAAAACATAAGCAGTGGTGATCAATTTATAAACCCCTTGTCGAGAGGTGGTAATTTCAGTTACGCAGAACTTAAGAAACTTTTACTCTTCGCTGAATCTTTGACTTTGTCTAAATAATATATATATCTAACAAAACATTCTGAAATCATTAAATTGCTCTGAAAAAGCCAAAGCCCACGTAACTATGTAGATATATTCTTTTTCAGCAGTTATCTGGAGTTTCCCTAAGAAATGAATTGGGTGGGTGAGCAGTAAAGATGCTTCTGTCGTCTATCAGGGACAAGCTTAGCAACCATCGAGAAGGGCAGCAAAGGGAGATGGATCACTTTTGCTCCCCACGTTGAGTAGATCTGCAAAGCTGTTAACTCTGAAATGGTAGAAGTCTGTTTGCTGTCATGGGAAGATAATCTTATGGGTAAAGAAGGCAGCTGAAGGAACATTGCTGTAAACACGATCCAGCTAATATTTACTGAGTACTTACTGTGTGGTAGACACTTAAAATGGATTGTTTCCTTACACCCTTCCACTAAGCCTATGAGTTTGCAGTGTTATCCCTATTTGCTGATGAAGGACATGTGGCCCAGAGAGGGAACTTGACTTACCAAGGTCACACAGCCTCTAAGCGGCCACCACAGCTCTTGTGCTTTAACTGACATGTGATTCTGACCCTACATCGATCTAAAGGCCTATGAGGATATACACCAAAATGTCCACGATACCTATTTGAGTGGTGAGAATATGGTGATTTTACTTTTTCTGCTTTTTATCTTTTCATTTTTTTGGGCTGTGCTTCGAGTCTTGTGGGATCTTAGTTCCCTGATCAGGGATCGAAAACTTGCCCTCGGCAGTGGAAGTACAGAGTCCTAACCACTGGACTGCCAGGGAATTTCTTTTCTGCTTCTCTTAATTCTCTCTTTTTTCCCCCCAGCCACTAGTTTAATAACAATAGTGAAGTAAACCGACAAAATCCTGATGGCTTTCTTTTTTTTTTTTTTTTTTTTTCTTTTTGCGGTATGCGGGCCTCTCACTGTTGTGGCCTCTCCCGTTGCGGAGCACAGGCTCCGGATGCGCAGGCCCAGCGGCCATGGCTCACGGGCCCAGCCGCTCCGCGGCATATGGGATCCTCCCAGACCGGGGCACGAACCCGTATCCCCTGCATCGGCAGGCGGACTCTCAACCACTGCGCCACCAGGGAGGCCCCCTGATGGCTTTCTAAGTGTGTAAAGTTGGTGATTGGTATTGCGTTTCCCATTCGGGGATTTACCTGGTGACCATCATAGAAGCTAAACCAGTTGCTGCAGAGAAGGTGCCATTGAACTCTTTCCTCCTGTATTCACGATCCGTTTCCATCCTGTGCCGGGGGTGGATTATCTCTTGGTTTGTAGCATCAAGTACTCAAGGCTTGAATGTAGGTAAGAAGCTGGATTAAACCGTCCTCAGGTTTTTAGCATCTGATCAGTAAACCCTAGGCCTTGAGCAGCCCTCAGTCAAGGAGAGCAGTGTGTCACTAGTTAGCAGCTTTACTTCCAGAGCTGAAGCGTGGGATCCGGGCTCCTGCAGTGGGGGGCCAGCCTTTCTCCTGCTTCCCCCTTCTGCATTGGGTGAGTGCCCTGGATCTCCAGGGGGATGGTGCAGTCCTGGTCAGTGCTGCCAAGTCTGTCTCTGGGGTCGGGGTATGGGCAGGTGGGAGCATCCCTGCATGCTCTGCTTCGTCTGGGGGCTTTCCCACCCGCCAGCCCCTCCAGCTCTCACCGCTGGACCCAGCTTCCTCGTCCAGCGGGTCTGCCTGGTCGCCTGTTCTGTGCTGAGTGACAGAGTGTGACGTGTGGCCTCAGCATCCTGTCTGGAGGAGCTCTGAAGGGTTGGTCCTCCTAAGACTGAAGGCCTGCTTCTCTCTAGGTTTGTTCTCAAGGTCATGCAGATGTGGCCGCATCTCCTCCACTGTTTCCATGGTACCAGTGCAGCCTGGAGGGTCCCCCACTTATCTAATTTCCTCCTCATCCTCCAGCCCCCTCTGCGCCTCAGCCTCCCAAATTCAGCAAACAAACGAGTCTTGGTTGGCCTTGTCAGAGCTGGACTCCAGGGCCTGTGGGGATTCCTGTAATGACGTCATGACAACTGCCGTCTTACTGAGTGTCTAAGTGCCCCACGCCCATGAGTTTTATTCTTTCTCTGAACCTTCCTTCCTCGCGTGGGTATGCCCCCCCAGGAGGGTAATGGCTTCATAGGGGAGCGGTCACCATCGGGTGGAGGGGTTGATCAGCTCTGCTGGGGGAGGGGGGTCTCTGGGCTGCGGTCCTGGGAGGATTGGGCATGGAGGCCAAGAGATGGAGCAGAGTTGAAGTGAAATTCATTGTAGGTAATAAGCATATGAGGAGAAGAAAGGACCTAAGTCTTGTTAATGAGTATCACCTGTCACCTGGAGACACCCGAGTCCTCAGGCTTGCAGGGTACTGGCTGTGCACAGAGGGCTGCGTTTCCACTAGACTTGCTGGCTGAAGAGGGCTCATGATTCGGAGGCCATGCAGATATGTGTGCTTTGTGCCCCACCCCGCCCTGCCCCGTTTGCTTTTCAGAAACGGAACCAGTGGCACTTCTGAGCTGGTCTCCTTACCTCCTTACTGTATTTTGTGCTGTGAGCCGATGACTCCTTGGTGAAGCTGGTTTGAGTCTTTGGGAAAAGCATCCCATGCATACAGTATTCTAAAGCTTCTGTGTAAGCCATACATGTTTCTTTAACACGTTGTGTGTTATTAAAGCCTTCGGTGTGGGGCAGTCAGTTCCTGAGGTTGGATGTCTTTTCTATCATATTTAAAATAGATTGGTTTCCTCTGGACTTATTTTACCCTTCAGGTCAGCTACTAGGGAAATGCTAAATTGGGGAAAAACAGGTGCGATGAAGAGGTGCATAAAGATGCGGAGGCTCAGGGTAGCTCCTGTGGAAACCTCCCCATCCCTGGCCTTTCAGTCTAGGCCTGCCCGTCAGAACCATACGGACCTGGTGCGTTGCTTAGTCTTAAGCCTGGGTTGCTCAGACAGCTTTGAAGGGCGGGATACTGGTACCTGCCTTGCTCATGTGTTGTGAAGGTCAGCTGAGGTCATGGATGATGAAGTGGGGAGACAGTTAAACGTGATATAGACAACAGACTACCTGCCTAGGTCATCTGTGTATTCATTGGCTTCCTACATGCTGGGCACAAGACAGTATACTAGCTCTCAGGGCGCAGTCCCAGGACATGAAGCCTCAGCTTGATGGAAATGCCAGTTCCCGGGCCCCACTGGAACTTGCTGAATCAGAATCTCCAGGCTGGGGCCCAGGAATCTGTTTTAACAAAGCCTCCTGATAACATACAGTCACGTTTAAAGCCCTGGCACAGTTAGGAGGGAAACGGACAAATGAGGAGCTGAACCTCGTGCGCAGAGCCGGCAGAGGTTGGTGGTAGGGGTGGGGCGGCTGGGTCTGTGGACTCGATGCTCCAGCCTAAGACACATGAGTCTGAGTGGCCCTGGGTGTGGTTGGAGGAGGCCTCTTGTAGAGTCTCATCCGGTCGTAACTCCTACAAGCTCCTCACTGCGGGGTGGGGGGAAGGGCACAGGAGGCAAAGAAGCCTTCCATGACTGAGACAGAAGATGCTGGAAACGCACCAAGCCAGTTCGGTGCTTGAGTTCAACCTCCTGTAAAGGGCTGTTGTTTTTCCCTAAACACTTAATCTTTTAAGAGCAGTTTTAGGCTCACACAAGAATCGAGAGGAAGGAATAGATTTCCTATATCCCCCTGCCCACCTCCCTCATCGTCACCATGCCCCACCCGAGTGGTCCATTTCTTAAAATTGAACCTACATTGACATACAATCCCCCAAAGTCTGTAGTTTATGTTATGGTTCACTCTTGGTGTTGTGTAGTCTATGGGTTTGGACAAATGTATAATGATGTGTGTCGATGACTATAACAGTATTTTCTCTGCCCTAAAAATCTTCTTTGCCCTTTCATCCCTACCCTCTCCACCCACTGAAAATCACTGAACTACTTACTGTCTCCATAGCTTTGCCATTTCCAGAAGGTTGTAGAATTGAAATCATACAGTAGGTAGCCTTTTCGGACTGGCTTCTCTTCCTTTGTAATCTGCGTTTAAGGTTCCTCTGTGTCTTCATGGCTTGGTGGCTCATTTTGAGTTCTAGATAATTTCCATCCTCTGACGTACCACAGTTTATCATTCACCTCCTGCAGGGCATCTTGGTTGCTTCCAGGTCTGGGCAACTATGAATCCTGCAAAAGATCTTTCTTGACTTCTACTGTCCCAAAGCCTTGGTTTTAGTTCTGTCAATCCTCTTGCTCTCTTGGGCTCTCAGGAAACTGAGACTGAGGAACAGGAATTGTGCCAGGTCCACAGTGTGTGAGCTGGTGTGTGATGTAGAACCCAGGGACACAGGTTCTTATTTCTGTCATTACTGATCGTCACTGTTCAGTGTGAATGGGTAAAAGGGAAAGTTAAGAATCATTGATGGACTCGCTGAGTTTTACCCGACATACTTGAATGTAAAAGTTCTGATTTTTTTTGCTGTGCCACACATGGCATTGTTAAATAACAGATTTATTGAGATATAATTTGTATGCCATAGAATTCATCCCTTTAAAGTATACAGTTTAGTGGTTCTTAGTATACTCCCAGAAGTGTGCAGCTATCCACACGTAATCTTAGAACATTTTCATCATTCCAGAAAGAAACTCCGTAGCCCTTACCAGTTCCTTCCCACCCCACCCCCTCCAGTCCCTGGTAACCAGGACTCATCTTTCTCTTTGGATCTGCCTGTTCTGGACACTTGATATAAACAGAATTAAGTCATATGTGACCTTTCGTGTCTGACGTCTGTCACTGACCATAATGTTTTCAAGGTCCATCCTCTTATTGGTAACATGTGTCAGCCCTTCATTCCTTTTCACAGCTCAGTAATATTCCACTGTGTGAAGTATACCATTTTGTTCACCATTCATCAGCTGGTAGACTTTTGATGGTTTCCACTTTAACTGTGGAGTGATGCTGCTCAGAACATTTGTGTACAAGTCTGTCGTAGATGTGTTTTTCATTTCTCCTGGGGATTTGCCTATGGCTGGATTTGCTGAGTGGTGGTACTCCTATGGTTACCATTTCAAGAAACTGCCAAAATAGCTTCCAAAGAAGCTGCCCCATTTTACAGTCCTACCAGCAAGGCAGAAGGGCTCCACGTCCTTGCAGACACTTGTTGTTGTTTGTCTTTAGTCATCCTGGTAGCTGTGAAGTGGTGTCTCATTGTGGCTCTGACTTTAACTTTCCTAATGACTAATGATGAGCATCTTTTCCTGTGTTTATTGGCTACATCTTTGGAGAAACATCTCTTCAAATTCTTAGGTTATTTGTCCTTTGACTTGTAAGAGTTCTTATATAATCTACGTAAAAGTCCTTTATTAGATATGACTTGCAAATATTTGTGGGTTGTCTTTTCACTTTCTTAGTGGTGTCCTTTGAAGCACAAGCATTTTAAACTTTTGAAGTCTAGTTTATGCATTTTTTCGTTGATGCTTATGCTTTTTGGTGTTATATCTAAGCAACCATTGCCAAATTTAAGGTCAGGAAGATTTATTCCTATGTTTTCTTCTAAGAATTTTATAGTATTAGCTATCCTTAGGCCTTAGGCTCCATTTGAGTTAAGTTTTGAGGCTTTTCTAATTTTTGTTATTAAAAGTAATCTTTGGTTAGGGTTATTGAGATCTTATAATGGATTAAAAAAAGCTTTTTTTCTAAAAAGGATTGATGCTCAGTTGTCCCGTTGTTGAAATTACAAGTCACAGAAAACCAAAATTATAGGTTTAGTGTTTTGAAGGAATAAATAAATGCCTCAGTCTCAGATCAGTTTTTCCTAAAA
The DNA here is from genome assembly GCF_964341445.2 of Mesoplodon mirus. Classification (NCBI taxonomy): domain Eukaryota; kingdom Metazoa; phylum Chordata; class Mammalia; order Artiodactyla; family Ziphiidae; genus Mesoplodon; species Mesoplodon mirus. Next base: position 24,401,980 of record NC_138994.1, read on the forward strand.
TTGAGCTGACTGCTAGGACAAGGTCCGTTTTAGGAAGTGTTTTGACGTTGACCCCAGTGAGCAATTCAGGAAGTGCATACGGCAAAAATCAGATTATAAACACTTGTGGGCTGCTTCCTAGGGAATTGAAGAGAATTGTACTTTATGGGGAAAAACTTGAAAGCATGTGACCTGGTGGTTTGCCCGTAGTTACCTACATTTACGCATGTAAATGGACTATAGTTTTAATCAGGGAGGAAGTAACATCTCAGTTTCCTCATAATTGCCTATTTTTAAATGAGGAAATTAATAGTACATACCTCATGGGGTGGTTGTGAGGATTAGGTGAGTTGATATATTAAAAGGCTTAGAACAGAGCCTGGTGGTTAGTAAAGGCTCATTAAGTGCTTCTTAAATATTCCATTTATTTTTAATATTTTCAGTATAGTTGGGTCACCAGTATAACCTGTACTTCTCACTTGAATGTTAAATACTATAACATCTTTGAATTATTGTGTAAATATATGTTAATTATTCGTGCCCAGAGTAAAGGAATAACAAACATTGCTTATGAATAGCTTAACGAGGAGTCCTAATGTTTCCATTGTTTTACAACCTATTTTTCACTTAGTTTATAATGACCTAGATTCAGAACAGCAGTTGTAGAACCAGGTGGCAGGATTGATTGTCAAGTCCCTTGTCCTTACATCAGCGTAAGGGATGCTAGGCTACTCAGTGCTCGTGAAGCTACCCCCATAGGTGTTAAAAAAAAAAAAAAAAAAAAAAAGGAACCAAACAGGCAACAACGTCTCTGATGTGGAGTTTATGTTTGTTCCGTAATTTAAACAAAACAAACAATACACTCAGGAAAGAATTCTCTACGGACGTGTTCTTTTTCTCCCAGCCCAGACGTGAGAAGTTGGGACTTTTTTTTTTTTTTTTTTTAGAGGAACTGTAAGGCTTCTGGAGATGGCTTTAGGCCATTATAGGGCAGCACGTGCAGCTTGGGCTCCATCTCTGTCCTCAAGGAGTCTCTGCTCTAGTAGGAGCAGGCAGGTGGGTTTGGGTGGGCGCTCCATGGAGGGAGGGAGTTCTTCTGGTGGAGGCTTGTAGGTGAAGGGCCAGCCTCTTCTCGCCAGGAGGGAACTGCCACCGGGAAGCTGCCTGAGGAGAGAGGAGGGTCACGAAGCTTAAATTGGGGGTGGGAGGGTGTGGGGCGGTGGAGAGGATTGGGGAATGACTTGGCAAAAGTAACCTGAGGCCAGTTTGGACTTTGTTGTACAAGCCATCAAAGGGGTTCACCATTAGATGTAATTAGTGTGGATCAGCAAAGTAGATACGGATTTGCTAATATATGAAGTGAAAAGAAAATGCCATAGACTGTCTCCAGTGTCTTACAGCTTTGAAATTTTATTGCTTGGCTTGCTGGATTCTGAGGTGGTTTTAACTTGTTTTGCCCTCATTTTTAAGGAAGTCTGATTTCTTTCTGACCTGTTGACTTGAAAGCAACAGCTTGTGGCCAAAAATATTGGGTTGGCCAAAAAGTTCATTTGTCTTTACCCGAACCCAATACTATTTCCTTCTCTTTGGTCAAGCTCTGTGGTCAATAGGAAGAGTTTGAAGCTCCTTTTGAAATGCGGGCTGGGGATGTGATGATGAGTTTTGTGGTTTCTCAGTACAGAATAAGGTTCTCCAAGAGCGTGGGTGCAAAACTGAATGTTGAGAGAGAGATGGGGCCATTAATCTCCATTACAGAGAACTTGTGGATGTGGGTTCTTTGTAAGAGGCATGTGCGAAGCAAGAAGGGCTGTGCTGGGAGAGCTTTGCTGGAGAAGAAGCTGGAATGAGTCACTAAATACTGCTTTCTACTATTACCATTCCTACTTTAAAAGATCAATTAATATATATATAATAGAAAAATTAGAAAGTACAGAAAGAAGTAGCTTAAACGCAATGGTTCTCAATCAGGGGTGATTTTGCCCCCCAGGGGATATTTGGCAAAGTCCCAAGACAGTTCTGATTGTCATAACTAGGGGTGGGGCCGCTACTGGTGTCCAGGGGGAGAGGCCAGGGGTGCTGCTCAGCATCCTACAGGCACCGGAAAGGATGATCCAGCCCCAAATGCCGGTAGTGCTGAGGTTGTGAAATCCTGCAATAATCCTGCTGGTACACAAGAATCCACCTCTAATTGTGTCATCTTGGTATATTTCCTTCCATTGTTTTATGTGTACATTATACATAATTGTGTGCAGTTGATGCTTGAACACATCGGGTTTGAACTTTTGTGGGTCCACTCATACATGGAGCTTTTCAGTAGTAAATACTGCAGTCTGCACAGTATGCGACTGGTTAAATCCTTGGATACGAAGGAACCTCATGAATGGAGGGCTAAGTCACAAGTGGATTTTTGACTTCAGAGGGGGTTGCTCCTTCTCCCCCCTCCCCCCGCTAGGTGTCAGCTGCATAGTTGTTGGTGTGGGGTCTTTAAGCGTTGTATCCTGATGAGGATGGTCACCTTAGTCTTGCAAATTTTGCATCCCGGGGTTTCTGTCTATACTGTAAATATTCTAATTTACTGCTCTTGTGAATGATCTATAATGAACAGCTTTGTGCATTTGCCTTTTTCTGATCTAATCATTTCTTAAGGGTAGGATTTACAAGTGTTCATATTATTTTTTCTGGGGGGGATTTTTCAGTGGTTGTTGGCAAACATTTCCAAATTGCTTTTCAAAGGCATGGTACTAATTTCAGCGCCATCAGCAATAAACGGCTTCCTGTTGGCCTGGGCTCTTGCCAGCATGAAGTGTTAATGTTATGGAAAAAAACTTTATTTTTTCCTAATTCTGTAGGCCAAAAAGTGGTATTTCTGTGAGTAGTCCTTCACAGTGTGCTGTTCTGGGGGAGAAGCTGTTTCTCCCAAACCTTGTGGAAGACACACATCCTTAGAATCGTCATCACTAGCATTAGAAGTTGTTATACGACCATCGATGTCTACTCAACACGATTATTGTGAAAGTAATTTTAGATCAGTAGAATGATGCCCGTGCTGACTACAAGGAAATTTACTAAGAAAATAAATTACAGTAGTTCCAGCTTTCTTGGAAGACTTTTAAAAGAACCAGAATCATTTGAAGCATCTTGGCAAATCCTTTTGAATTCTAAGAAAGAAAAATTATTTTTGATGAAATGATTATAGTTAAACTATTTAGATATAAGTAGGGTTCAATTACTTCCCTATTTTTGAGTTTTGTGTGCTTTCTGGGACACTTAGCACTCTTTAGCATTTCATAGTTTGTTTGCTTGGCACATAGAAGAATCAAATATGAATTAAACATGAGTGAATAAATTTATGCCCACACTATAGGGCTTGGAGTATAATTTTCTACTGTAATGATTACAGAGGGTTATAGCTGAGGGTTACCTTTTGATGGGCTGTTGGTCTTGGTTTTGATTTACAGTACGTGATTTTAAAATATTAATTAGGAATAAAACCCCCAATTGAATTACTTTTCCAGTAGTAAACCTGTCGTATGACATAGTAATTTGTCTTAGAACAGAGGTTCAGAAGCTTACTGTCAAAAGCAAGGATGTTCTTGTCTGTTTTCTAACAGCTATACAAAAAATCTGGTTTCTGTTTTATTCCTTTTTTGAATAAAACATCTGTCATACTTTCATATGTGTCCTAGGCTTTGGTGGTTCTTTAGGGGAACCATTCCATATTTTAAAAGTATTTTAAATAGTTGGAAATGACTTTTTCTCTTCAGTGCTTCCAACATCTTAAATTATTTTAGGGCTGGCATGTGTAAATGCCTGACCTGGGGTTTTGAGAACTGCCTTCCTCTTTGACTTTTAAAACTTATTTCTTGTCCAGTATCTTTCTGAATTACGTAGCAGTTTTGCCTCATTTGGGACTATGTGGGCTCACCTAGGATGAAAGCTGCGTGGTGACGTCCAGGTGGGACACAGGCGTGGACCAGCACTGTCCCCAGTGACTGTGGGTCATTCCCTTCTGTTGTGCTGTTCTCTGACTGTTCGGCTGCTCTGTCCTCAGCCCATCAACCTAGAGTTTAACAGAGCAGGGATTTAAATAGCTCTGATTCATTTCATATTTGCCATAGGAGACATTTGAAGGCAGTATTATGCCGTTTCTGTGGGAATCAGGTGCACAGCTTCATCTTGAACCTGGGGTTAGCTGGTTCTGTATCAGATGCACATACACGTGGGATTTGGTTGTGATATTTTATAAGGCTTTGCCTTTTTCCTCTGCTCAAAATGGTTGCAACATGAAGCCCAAAGTTCTGTTCTTCCCTCCCTGATCATTGACAAATTTCCGATTCTTTTGGTAAAAACACTTCTAAACATTAAAATGCGTATGTATTCTTTTTTTAAAAAAAACAAAACAAAAAAACCAAACAGAAAACAGATGGAAGGGCACAGTGTTAAAATTCCCTTTCCCATGACCCAGGCCTGTTTCACAGATGGAACCACCGTTGAGTTCTCTGGTTTGTCCTTTCAGAACTTCCCTTTTGACATTCGTATCTTACTCTCCCCTGTTTGTTTAACCCACACTATTCTATAACGGTCCTACAGTTTGCTTTTCTCACCCACAGTGTAGATCCTGGACCTTTTCCCACATCAGCACATAGACGTAACTGACTTTTGTAAGAGTTGTGTAGTGTTCTGCTCTGTGGATGTGCCGTAATTTACTTAGTTTCCTATGAATGAGCTTGTAAGTTATACACTGTGTGTTGCCTTTTTAAACAGAGCCTCAGCGACCTCCTTAGACTGTCTGTCTTTGCATCCTGCCCCACCTGGTTGCTGGCTCTTTGACTTTGAACACGTTGCTTTGCCTCTTTGTCCTTGGGTTCCCCTCTGTAAAACGGGGGTGGTAACAGTACTGCCTCGTGAGAGGGTGTGGAGTGAAATAGCTGTTGCCTGTGAGGCCCTTAGCACAGCGCCTGGGACCTGGCGGGTGCCCCTGAGTAGCCACTGCTCTGGCTGGGGCTGTGTGTGTCGGTATGTACGAGGGTGTCAGTGGAGCAGATTCCTCAAAGCAGACTTGCTGGATTGCTAGTTACAGAAACGTGCAGTCCAGACTTTGCGGGGCGTCCCCGGTTGTCTGTACAAACGTTGCACCAACTTACTCTTCCACCTGATAGTGATTCACCTTCTGCTCTTTAAAAGGCAGAGTTTTTTTAAACATAAGGCTTGAGAGCAAGTAAGTTTCTTTGTTAATTCCTTTTACTTACCTCTCGTTTTGATTACATAATGACGTGTCTTATGAAATGCTGCTGTGATAATAAGTGCATTGTGCCGCTTCCCGTGGAAGAGTTGATGACAATGTGAAGAATCTCAGCGGTCTTTGGACTTGGGGTTAAAATTTTCTCCCTCGTTTCAGTACAGCGTGCTTGCCCGGGAGAGTGAAGGTTACTTCCTGTGTGTTTAATGTTCCTTGACATTTGTGTGTGAGTGGGTCCGTCCTGCTTGACGCACAGCGTGGAGACCCACCTGGATGATTGACATCCACTTGCCGTGAAAGAGGAAAACAGCCCTGGATCAATTTTCCTTCTCACTGGGCAGGTTACAGGGCAGATGCAAGTGAGATGCTAGGCTGCAGTTAGAGGCGTTGATGGATAAGAGCTTAGCAGCCGTGTGGGCAGAGAAACGGAGGTTTTTGCGTGCAGTACCTGGGCGGGAGCCTTGTTAGCTGTCACGGGGCAGGGCAGGGCTGGTAGCTGGCCATCCCTGCTGCAGGAGGAGAGAGAGGGGCAGCATGGGGCTCTTGGCAGAGCCTGGGAAGCACCCGGCTCCTCTCTCCTCGAGTGGGTGATACCCCCTCACCCCCTCTTCTTTTTTTTAAGCGACTCCCGACGGTCCAAGCAAAGGAGCCCTTCACTTTGACCTTCCTGCAGGGCTAAGGGGGTGGTGGGGTCATTGGGAAAGTGGCTTCTAGCAGAGGACAGAGGTCACAGGCTGGACCCGTGCTGGCTTTGCTGTTCCTTACTTTGTAATCACCTGCGGGCATGTTGCCAGCTCTGTGTGCGTGGCCGTACCTCTGTCTCCCCCACTTGCGGGAGGACACCTTCGTAGGGTTATTTTAAGGGCTGGAGAGAGTGTATGTGAAGAACCCAGGGGAGTGTCCGGGTCCTAGTGGGTCCTCAGGAGGAAGGTGGCCAGCGTCATGTTTTATCGTCACCACTGCTGGTGTCATTGTCATCCTGAGCAGGGATGGTTAACTGAGTGTGTCTGGCACCCCCCGTGGGCTTTGCAATGCTCTGGTCCTGTTTGAAACATGACCACTTGGTCGATCCTGGCCCAGGAGCAAAGGTGGTACAGCACCCCGACCTTCTGTGATCAGGCTGATTCGCTGGAAGGTGGCCCTCTATTTGACACTAGTCGACCCCAAAATTTCATTTCTATATGCAGTCTTGAAGTCGGAGATGTAAGGACTTGACTCCTGTGAAATGCACACGAACCATGCCTGATCCATTTGTAAATAATCCAAGTGACAGTGAGTTGCTTGGAACGGTACCAAGTCATGAGGGTGGACCATTTTGTGAGAGAGATTTCCTATCTTCTAGGATGCTTATCATCGTGACAAATGGTCCCGTTCATAGTTTTGCATTCCTGGACTCCCTGGGCTACAACAGCGGAAATCAGGTTATGAAGTAATTTTCAAAAGAAAGAGCCCTGACCCAACAGAGAGCAAATAAGAGGAAAAGGGAGAACGTGCAGTGAGTCCCACCCGGCTTTTCGTTTAAGGAACACTGCTTTTTATCTTCAAAAGAGAGAAAAAGGCTAAACGGTTTCCACAGGTGTTCTGAGTTGTCACCTGTGCCTGCAGAGATTTTGTGGAGGGGAAGTGCTGTGAAGTGTGATTCCAGGGTTTCCGTGGGGTCATATCAACACCATAGGTGATAGATCCCACCTTTGGTCCCATAGAGGTTATACCTTAGCTGCTGCTTGTTCAGATGACCCATGTAGGGGTCCCCAAAAAGTTGCCCGTGGGCTTCCCTGGTGTTAGAAACTGTCGGCACGACTTGCTGCAAAGCCTTCAGGAGCTTGTTTTCTTGGATGAGCGCAGCCCCGGGTCTCCAGGCAGGAGGGAGGGTGGTCTCGCCTCTGTCCTGAAGATCAGTCACGTAGCCAGGAACCAATTCTGGGACCGTTAGCATTCGGAACCAGAGAACCAGATCTGCACGGCAGAGGGGGCACTCTGCAATGTCTGGGTGCTTCAGAGAGAATCAGACCCTCCTGAGGACCTCTGGTGGAATCTGTGCCCGGGGGGAGAGGGGTGTTTCCCCTTTGGCAGATCAAATGGGCCCATCTCCCGCCAGCCTTTCAGCAGGGAATAAAAAGTGCTGGCGGGGGCTTTCAGGTGCGTCCCAGCGTCTCCACCCCACGGACCAGTAACCCGGGCTGCTCCTGGCGCTGCATCAGTCTCCTGAGTGGTAGGGTCCCGGGACGGGGCTTTTGGGGCAGCCGGTGGGAGGAGAGTGTCCTCTGTCCCTTTGGCTTTGCCGTGGCCTCAGTCTGTCAGAATGGCTCAGCCATCCCCACCCGTGGACAAGTTCTTCTGGGTGCTTCAAGACACGGTTCCACTTCCTACAGCTTTGTGATCCATTCCCTGGTTTGTTCCATAAATACTGATGGGTTGTGATGTACCCTTCAGTGCCCCCGGCTCCCTCTTCCTCCCAGGTGGTCCTGGGGTCGGGGACAGGCTGGTTCATGGTTCAGTCCCCTGCACCTGCCGTGGTGCCTGCTGGCGCGAGCTTTGATGCTTACTGGATGAAAAATTCCCAGAGTCCTCTTGGCTCGATTACTAAGTGGTCATTTAGTCATTAAAAAACACCACAGTTCTTTAATCAGCAATGACTGAGCTATTGTTATTTCACTTTAAATTTTTAATTTTATTTTGAAAACGCTTAGAGAACTTGAGAGAACAGTGAGCTTTTTTGTTAAACCTGACCCAGCCCTACACATTGCAGTCTTAGGAAGGGAATTGGAGGCTGTTAGAAAGGACCTTACCAAGAGGAACGCTGCGCTTTGGGCGTACAGAGCGAGGAGATGACTGTTAAACTGGAACAATTAGATTTGGTTTCATTGAAAAGGTAACACCTGATCTGAACTGCGTGCAGAGATACAAGTTCAGGTATCTGTCTAAAATTATAACAGGGAAAGAGTTCAATCTATCAAAAAGCTTACTATCTTGAAAACTTCAAGTTTACCATATTTGGAGCTTTTGCGGTTCCTCCGAGGTTCTGTAATAACCACTTATTTCCTTAGCCTCTCAGGGGCTGTCATTGAAGAAGTGCCTTGAATTTCGCTTGCCTTTCCTAGTAGGTGTGTCAGCTTGCAGAGGGGGTTGTGTCGACCCGTGAGGTGTCTGGTCTGCTGGGACCTCCTTGCTGTGTGAGATGCTTCTCAGAGCTTGGTGACTTCGAGCAATGAACATTTTCATAATAGCCATGGCTTGATTTTGCAATTATGCTTAACAGTTCTATACATCTGTAAAAAGGAGATGTAGGCTGTTCCCAGAAGTCAGAACTTCAGCTATTTCTACCTTGTAATAGAGGGTTTCACTAAATCTAAATGTGTCCTTGAAGCTGAGAGGCTGCCTCTGAAGCATTTTGGGGGGATGTGACCCTTTGTAAGATCTAGAGGTGCATGTGATGTGGGTAAGTAGCTCACCCCCAGACCAGCCAGAGAAAGGATCTCCAGTCCTCTTAGGCATCTTGTTGGCTACATGGAAGGAAGTTATGGAAGGTAAATATTCAGTACTGGTTGGGAGTAGAAACGACAGCTTGTGTGAAGTGGAGAACTGCAGGCACAGAGCAGTGGGCTTCTAGGACACAGGCAGCGTGGGAGGCGGTGGTCACCCTCGGCAAGCTGGGGTCTTAAGCCCCTTCTCCATAAAGTAAGATGAACTTCTGTTTGGTTTTGTCCAGCATCCTCACGGGTGGTTCTTCACTGAGAGAAGATACATGGCAGGTCTGAAGACTTGGGAAAATGTGGGCTGATGGCAGAGGGCGTCTTAGTACAACGCTTGCTTCTGGTTCTCTCATTCCTTCAGGGTGTCCAGCCCCCTCTAGGTCTCAGGCACCATCAGTGCTTCATTGATGTGTTTCTCCCAGACACACGCTCTCCGTTATCATCCAAATCCAATTCAGGATCCTCTCAACTCAGTAGAGGATCAAAAAAAAAAAAAAAAAAAAAATGAAACCCCCCCCCACCCCACTTACACGAGAGAAGCTCTGATGGGCAGGGAGGGGCCACCACCTCCTGACCCCGGCTTGAGCTGGAGGCCCGGGGCCTGGGCTCATGCAGGATGTGGGTGGAGGGTGGGTCAGAGCCGGTGGCCTGCTGTCCTCCACGGCCCTGGGCGGGTGATGTGGGGCAGGTGTGCAGCCCTCCGAGGTTAGTTGGTGAAGGTGCCCCAGGGACCCCCCCCCAGGTGCAGGGGTGTGTCCAGGTTTGAGGGGGGCACTCCCTGGAGGGGGAGTTGGGCCTGCTTTTGTATGTCACCGGTTTTTAGGACTGGGCAGCCCAGGAAGCTGTGTGAGCAGGGCTTTGCGGTGCTGGGCATGCGGCCCCTGGAGGGCCAGGTTGTTGAGCACCGTGGGAGACGGAGGATCTTGGGTGAAAATTTTACTGTGAACGAAAGCGTTTTCTTCCCCCTGGAAGCAGAGATATATGGAATCCATGACACAACTAAGTTCAGAAATCCTGGGTCAGGATTGGAGCTGAGCGCTCGGCCCACACCCAGCCCTGGCTCATCCTTGGGCCTGGGGGTGGGGTGGGTAGGGGGAAAGTGAGTAAGTTTTCAGGGAAGAACTTGCACCCGAAGTACTAGGCGAGGGGCAGGCCTGCCATGGGTGAGCCCGACGAACCCCGGTCTCGGTTCCTGACTCGCATTCTTTCGTGATTCGTTCATGGTTGTGGTGTGGGGCTCACCCACTGGGTTCTGTGTGCTGAGGAGTTAGCAGACAGGCTAGGGAGCCCCGTTCTCATGGGGCTTCTGTCTTACGGGGGCCCGTGACAAATGAGCACATCCCGTCGGCGAGCAGGGTCAGGTCGGATGGTGATGCTGTGCTCTGAGGAAAGTGAACAACTTGGTGGCGAGAGCAGTGCTGCTGAATAGATGCGATGCAGGTTTCAGCTTCCTGGTAGCCACGCTGCAAGAAGGAAAAGTCACCTTGCTGTACAGCAGAGATTGGAACAACAGTGTAAATCAACTATATTTCAGTTAAAGAAACTGGAAAAAAGAAATAGGAGAAATAAGTGACACTGATTTCAGTGTTTAATCCAGTGTATCCATGTTGTCGTTATGACATATGATCAGTATAAACAGACACTTTGCATTGTCTTAGGTCTGGTATGTATGTCACACTTAGAGCACATTTCTGGACTGGGACCCACGTCAAGTATTCAACACCTGCGTTCACGGCGTGGACGGGGCAGCTGCAGCATGCTGGGGGCGGTGGCATGGGCCCACTTGAGGTTGGGTGGGCACCTTTTAAACAGCATCCCATCCGCTGAGGGTGAGGAATGATTCCTACAATGGATCTGTTTTGGTTGCTGCGGATATAAGCCACACATCGTGGTAGATTGTTTATCTTGCTTCCGATGGTTCAGACAGCTTAGTTTATTCAGGCAGTCCTGTCTGGGGTCCTGTCCTGGGCACTGGGATGCCCTGAGGACGGGCAGTATGAGATCCCTGTATGTTCTAGGAGGAGATGGTGGAGAAGAGAGCATAGCCGTCCTCGGGAGAAAGAGTGTAGGTCCTGTGTTTTCCGCTGCTTTCCTTAATGATAAGGAATTCCACCAACGTTCACGTCTAACCTGAAAAAGTCTCCCACTGGGAAAAGTCACTGGCGCTGGCAGCGTGACTGTTTTTAGCATCGTTTCGGTACAGGTTTAAACTGTTACTTTATTGAATATTGCAGCTATTAATTTCAAACTTAAGGACATGATTGCTAAGTATAGTTTTCGTGCCACCTACTCAGCCTTTTGGCTGGATGAAATCCTACTTGTTGAATGGAATTAAAATAATTTCCATCTGAGTGTTTTCTGGTTCAGCTGTGAATCAGGGCATCGGTTTAGAGTTGGTTTATGAGGGAGGTCTTGGAAGACAGTGGGAAGAGCTGTGAGAACTTGGTGGAGGGATGGAGAGAGTGGTAGGACCTGCTTGCAAATGCAAGGCAAACAGTCTTCGCAAGTCACCTCCCCGCCTTTGTGTATAAATAATCTTTGGAGCTAATTTGAAAAAAGACAAAAGAATAATTGGTAATCCCCTATCTTTTCTCTCTACCTCTCGTCGTCTCTTCTGCCATGTTATTTTATGTAGTTTTTTTAATATTTAGCGTGTATTTTCTCATTCTGAAATATTTGTCAAGAGTGTATAATGACTGTAATCTACCTTACAGCTCTTCTGTCATCAATTTACCTTCAAATGACTGATGTGCCATTTTTCGTTATAAGTAGTGCTGGGAGATGAACATCTCTCCACATATTTATATGAAAATCTAAATATTACAGTGTAAGTTGCTAAAAGTGAAACTATTAGGTGAAACAATACAGGCATTTTTAGTGCCTTTTAGGGCTGCCAGATTACCTTCCAGAAACACGGCACAAATTCACATTCTTACCTACAGTGTGTGTGCCTTTCCCTCCACAATCCAACCCATGCTGGGATTTATACTTTCCAAGGAGTTTATTAAGTTGACGGTAGGCATGCCATTTTGACGCAGTTCTTTGGTTTTTTTTTTGGCGGTATGCGGGCCTCTCACTGTTGTGGCCTCTCCCGTTGCGGAGCACAGGCTCCGGACGCGCAAGCTCAGCAGCCATGGCTCACGGGCCCAGCCGCTCCGCGGCATGTGGGATCTTCCCGGACCGGGGCACGAACCTGCGTTCCCCGCATCGGCAGGCGGACTCTCAACCACTGTGCCACCAGGGAAGCCCTGACGCAAATTTTTAAAGATAGAAAAGAAAATACATTTAAAGACACTTTTTCTAGTTTTTCCTTAGCCTCTCTTTGGAGCCCTTGTCCTTGACTGATGAGGGACAGATGTCTTTCTGAGGGGTGCTGGCGCATGGGTCGCAGATGGTTGTCCTCAGGGTCTGCTCAGCACGAGCAGCTTTACGATAAACCCTTATACTGAGGACCTGATGCGTCAAGGTGCTCCAGAGCTAACTTGTGTCATTGGTAATACGTCATAGGGTCATACTGGGACCCCCCTTGGGGGATTGTTCCTGATGCGAAGTTGAAGGCTGCATCCTGAAGACACTACTGTTGTCCAGCTGCTGAGTTTTGTGACATTTCCCATGGTCTCTGCAGAATGTAGGAGCTGGGAAAAATGCTGTGACATTGTCTAAACTCCAAAGGATTGTAGCCAGTGTATTTCCTTCCCCAGAGGATCTGGTCCCTATCGCATCTTTTTCAGTTACTCTCTACCAGGCCGTGAACCTCAGCACTTTATTTCCGTGATTCAGCCTTACAACAGCATACACGGCAAGTACTATTTTCTTCAGCTTATTGATGACACAATGGAAGCTCGAAGTGGTCAGGTGACTCCGTTGGAATCACACAGCTGTGAATGGGGATTGAACTGAACCCAAAGCCCAAGTTGCAGAGTCCAGGCCCAGTATCCTTAAACTGGGAGGGAATGAAGCAGAGAGAAAACCAGGGTGACACTCAAAGACACTGAAACACCAGCTCAGACGATCTCTAACTGCCACCCGCAGGCAGTCTATGCCCACTGAGGACCCACGGTGGCTGGTCCCACAGCAGTGTTGTGACCCAGTTGTATTTGTCAGGTAAACAGGAGCTCGGGGTGCCTTTGAGATGTCTTGGGAGAAATATCAGAGTTGATGTTGGGCTAATTTGGAAGATGAAATGAAAATAAGTGGGTAAGAAGTAAGAGCTGGATGTAGTGAGGAAGGCACTTGGGTGTGGAGAAACCTCAGATGGGGAGGGAAAGTGCCGTGAGGAACTGCAGGAACCGTCGGGGACTAGAGGGTTAACAGTGTTTAATCTTGCAATTAGGATGCAAGACAGGGAGCATTCTACCATTTGGAGGATGCGTCTGAGTGTTCGGGGAAACCAGAAAGGAAGAATCATGAGTGTCTGTAATTAATGAACAGGAAAGGCAGATGGATGATGTGGAGGGGGGTGGCTTTACGCTGCGCGGATGTTGTTCTAACATGTAAAACTATAGCGTAATTTCTTCTCATTTAAAACGGGCTTATGTCTTGCTGCTGTTAAAAGCATCCAGAGATTTCAGTGCACGAGGCAGACAGTTGTTATGTCTACTTTAAAAACCACTTGTGCTCTTTCCAAAGACTTAATTTTATTTGCTCAATTTTTGTGTGTACTGGTTCTGCATTTTCTCACATAGATTCAGATCCAGTTTAGAAATGAAATAAACAGGCGGCTTGGCTGTGGGAAGCACAGAGGGACGGATGCTGTGGGCATGAGCTTCTGGTCGGGCAGCGTTTCCATACGGTCAAGTGGAATTTTCTTATGGCTTTTGAAAGAAAGTGATAGTTTTTATCACAAATCAAAAAAAAAAACCCTATCATTTCTTTAAAGCTGTAAATGAGATTTTTGGTTGTTCCCTTTGAATTTGTCAGATTTTCAACCTGTAGTTCCTTTTTTATGATAACATAAAAATGGTTAAGATGGTAAATTTTATGTTAAGTATACCATTCAGTAGTGCTAAGTATATTCACATTCACGTCCACCCCAGCCCCAGGAAACCCCCGTTCTACATTGTTTATATGAATATGACTGCTGTAGATACTCATAAGTGGAATCATAGTGTTTTCTTTTTCCAACTGGTGTATTTCATTTAGGATAATGTCCTCAAGGTTTATTTGTCCATGTTAGATACGTCACAGCTTTTTTTTTTTTTAAGGTTGAATGCTGTTCCTTTGCCTGTATCTACCACACTTTGTCCATTCATCTGTGGACGGACAGCGGGGTTACTTTCATACTTTGGCTATTGTGAATAGTGTCACTGTGAACACAGGTGTGCACGTATTTCTTTGAAACTCCTTCGGTTCTTCTGGAGATACACCCAGTAGTGGGACTGCTGGGTTATTACGGTAGTTCTTGTTGAGAGTCACCTTTCCACCGCCTTTTCCGCAGTAGTTGCACCGTTTTACAATCGCGCCACCGGTGCAAAGGGTTGCAGTTTCTCTGTATGCCAACACTTCTAGCTGTGGTGTGGTTTGTTTGTTTTCGTGTTGTTGGTTTTTTTGATAACCATCCTAATGGCTGCGAGGCCCATCTATGGTTTCTTATCTGTTACACCAAACTTTTCCGCATAGTTACGAGCAAATCTTCAAGTATCATTTGAGATTTATCTGCATTTGCTGCTATTCTACTCGGAAGGAGAATGTTTAAGACATCTGTATGTCTGAGTACTGATTGTCCAAGGACACTCCAGACATTGCTCCCCTTGAGGTATTATAACTAAATGGAGCCCTACTTTTTTACTTACTTGGTGCAGATCTTCAGTCCTGTAAATACTGAGTTCTACTGAGTACCAGTTGAGAACACAAAGATGAGCAGGACGCAGACCCTCAAGGGGCTGATGGTGTGGGAAGGACGAACCAAGTGACAGAGGGAGGAGCCCAGGTGAGGAGGGGAAAGAGACACTCACTAGGGCCCTTTGTGACGGGAGGGTAAAGAGGGCTCCTTGCAGGTAAAGCCGGAGCTGAACTTTGGAAATTAAGTGGTTCCCTTGCTAGTGGGGGCGCGCGTGGAGTCCGTGCAGACAGGCAGCTCCCGCCTGGTGCAGCGTGGTCAGGGAGAGGGGAGGTGAAGCTGGCCTGCTGTGTGTCTGGAGCTTGGCTTTGACCTGATCAGGGGTGGGAGCCGGCGAAGCTTCGTGGTCAGGTGAGCGGACCTCTCTGCCAGCCGTGAGGAGGTGAGGTCACTGGTGTTTGTGAGATTTCAGGTGGGACAAGGGCTGGACTAGGGCAGTGTTCGTCGGGATGCGGAAAAACGAGGGGGCTTACAGAGTACTTCGCACGGTCAGCAGCCATTGGCCGATTTCTGTGTGGCTGCTGAGGAAGAAGCTTGAAGACCGACCTCTCCCAGGTTTCTGGCTGTCGGGCCATGGTCTGAAATCAGGACTTTGGGAGTGGAGCTGGGGGCAGACACCACCGATTGTGTCTCGGATGTGTTGAGGTTTATCGGACAAACACGTGGTGATGCCCGAGGCTCACTTAGTAGAGGCCAGTGGTGGAGATGCGATCACTCCTAGGGTTCATTAGATGCAGACGGTGCTGAAAACCGTGAACGTGGGTGAGGTAGTCTCCAAACGGGATGTAAGGCAGAACAGTGGGCCTTGGGCCACACTGTTGAAGGAGCTGGAGGACGAACCCTCAGAGTTAGCGGTAGACCAGGAGGAGGGAGTATAGGGTCACAGGGGTGAAGAAAGTAGGTAGACATTTCCCAGGAGGAGCGGTCAGTTACTTCAGATGCATCAAAAGAGGCTTCGAAATGCAGCTGAGTCATGTGGATTCGGTTTTCGTGGCTGCTGGTTGTAGAAAGTCACTTAAGTTAAATGGTTAGTGAGGGAGGAATGTAAAGTATTCTTTGAAGAAGCTCAGATGGAAAGAGAAGCTGGAAAGGTGGGAAAAAGGAGGTCAGGGGAAGCTTTTTCAAAAGGATGGAGAGACTTGAGTGTATTTTAGTGGAAGGGAAGAGGTCAATTATCATTAAAATAGTTCACATGATGGAGGGCTTGCTCTGTGTCAGCCACGTTCTGTAGCTGTACATGAGTGAACCTGCCCAGTCCCTACTACAACCCTAGGAGATGGAGAGACAGTCATTATTCCAATTTTACAGATGAGAAAACTGAGGCACAAGATTAAGTGGCTCCAGGTGGCAAAGGCAGTAAGAAAGCCCCATCTTATCTGTGTACATCTCACTCTTGACCACAGCACTATAAGAATGCCTCCTGGTTTTGAGGGAGAAGTTGAAGATGTAGGGCAAAGAAGCAGTAATTAATAATAGAACTGGGATATAGAAGACCCTGGAGAGGGTGGGCTGCCATCTTTGTGGAATTGGTATTTTTTTCTTTTTGAAGAGAGAAATGAAAGATGAAAAGTTTAATCATATGGGAAAGACATTTAGGGAAAATGTACAGAATCAGAGGAGAGCTCCTAAATATAGATGGACTTGGTGCTAAAGGAGGATGCTTGAAGGATAATTTTTGTGATGAGTTTCATGCATGACTTTTCATCATCAGCGATGTCCCTGGCCCCTGCATCGACTTGAAACCCACTTTCTGCCTGTCATGGTCCTGTTCTCTGTAGGAACAGTGGTTTTGATTTCTCCTGCTGTACGTAGTGGTCCTTTGATTCATATTTATGGATTAATTGGCTTCTTTACTCAGGATTTGATCTGCCATTGAGGATGTGGCACTGTTATTTTTAACTTTTTATTTTATATTGGAGTATAGTTGATAAACAATGTTGTGTTAGTTTCAGGTGTACAGCAAAGTGTGGTACTTATTTTAAATGGTTGTATCAAGCAGAACCTACTGGGGTTTTCTGGAGTCTAGTGACGCTTGCTGAGAAAGCTTATGTTGGGAGTACATTGAAATCGTTGTGACGCTGTTTAATATTACACATTTTAAATACTAAGACTTGTATCCTCGGAGATACATCTGCATTCCAGTCGAGCCTGCAGAGGTATTATTCCTGACCCTGATTTGGTGGGGAAGAGAAGGAGATGCCTGTTTATGACTTACTGTGCCCCACACACCTGCCCAACTGGACCATGGGGTGCATGCTGTAGGAGCGTGTCTGTAGTGGGCAAATAGAAATCTCAATTCTATATTGCATGAAAGCGCCCAAGTAAGATACTAGTACTATTTATTTATGAGTTTATCCTGTGAGCTATAATTCACATCCTTGGCCAATCAGATGGAAAAATGAATCACTGCGAGGAGTGTTTTACTTAGAACCTATTAAAGCAATCTGAGTGAAAGTTTTCCAGGTATGAATACCCAGCTCTCTGCAGGGGGGCAAATGCAGATGTCAGAATATCTTTGAGTGCTCTTGGTGAGTGAATGCATACGGTAACTCAGCAGCAGCCGTAAATCCATTTATGAACCATTCATATAATAGAACTTTGCAGCATAATGGTAGATTCCCATAATGATGTTATTTAAAAAAAATCAGGTTTAAATGGAATGCAGGGAGAAATGGGGCTGTGTAAATTCGAATAAGTACTAATTGGATTCCGAAGATTCCCTTATTGTGCAAGTTGTTGAATTTCGGTTACTCAAACAGAAAATGAGGCGTAGTCCAGAGAACAGTCCTTTGCTTGTGCTCTGTGGTTTAAGGATTGCTGTGGCTTTTCGGAGGCTACATGCACAGTGCAGGAGGAATTGTAAAAGTCAGCTGGCTCTGCTTGTGTTTTAAGAAGCAAGGCTGCAGGCAAGCACCACACTTGCTGTTCACCCTGAATTCTGACTCTTAGCTCCCGTCTGCTCCGTGCACTCACGTGCTGGAGGCCTGGAGGGAAAGCGAATGGGTATTAACTTAGTACAATGCCCTGCATAGGACTTTGTACTGAGATGCCCAGGAAGTGTTTGGTGGTGGTTTTCACTTTGTCCTTCTAGAAAAGCCTCTGCAGAAAATCCTCTGGCCTGTACAACATCATCTTTCAAGTAACCCCAGCAAGGTAGCTGCTTCCTACTCTCGACTTCTCCAGAAAAGACAAAAATCTAAAAGAACTTCTCGGGGCTTCCCTGGTGGTGCAGTGGTTGAGAATCCACCTGCCAGTGCAGGGGACATGGGTTCAAGCCCTGGTCAGGGAAGATCCCACATGCTGCGGAGAGACTAAGCTGTCCGCCACAACTACTGAGCCTGGGTACTGCAACTACTGAAGCCCACGTGCCTAGAGCCCGTGCTCCACAACAAGAGAAGCCACGGCAGTGAGAAGCCTGGGCACCACAACCAAGAGTAGCCCCCTCTCGCCGCAACCAGAGAAAAGCCTGCGCATGGCAATGAAAACCCAATGCAGCCAAAAATAAATAAATAAATTTATTCAAAAAAATAAAAACCTCCTTTGATGGGTTGCAGCACTACACTGCCGACGGTGCCAGGGGCGATTGTGTAATCGTCTTAGTGTCTGTCTGCGTCTTCCAGTTCTTGTTCGTCTTTTACTTATGTATTTTTGCCAGGCCACAGTTCCCAGGCTGCTGGAGGTTAGCTGCAGTTTTGTCCTCCACAGCAGTAACGCTGGAGAATTGCCGAGACCTGTTCGCCCTGTTATCACTGCCCCTGTATCACAGGAGCTGGCAGGCCTCCTTCATGCAATTGAAACCCATCTTCCTGGAATTTCAGCTCATCCATTTCTCTGCCATCAGGCAGGAGGGAAGGTGGAGAACAGCAATCATTCCTATGTTGGTCTTTGGTTACTTTGTGAAGAGGAATTCGATGCAAACTTTTCAGAGATTTGTATGAGGCAGGTGTGAGGATGAAGAGCCATGGAGGGTTTCACAGCTGGCAACCCCAAGGTCCCTAATGTGTCATTATTGAAGTCCCTGGTCTTGCTGCTCACTTCAGGTTTTCCTGAAATGGCCCATAGATGTGGTGATGAGCATTGGTACTGTTGTCCTTGGATTTTTACACATGGACCATCCTTTGTTGTGATGCTTTCTGGATCAGGTCCAGCTGTCGTTTCACATGGGAAACATCTGCCTATAGTGTCACCACTAGATCTTCCAGCATCAGTGTTCTCTTACTGCATATTCATTTATAATGGGGAGAAAACACACAGCCCTCTGTAATTGCTATTTGAATTTCACAGTAGACATTTAAAGATTTAGTTAGCTTTAAAATGTAAATTTAGAAGTTCCTGGTAGGCGAAGCATATTTCTCTAAGGATTTGTAATCTAATAATTCAACCCCTGCTCCTTTGAATGTAAAATTAATCCTTCCCAATAGGTACTAATGCCTGAATGGGAGAAGGTTGAACATTCTTGGCAGATGGCTCTTCATTAGCATTTTTTTTTTTTTTACTTGAAAAAGTTGAGTATTTTGGTGGGAGAAAATATGCATTGCTGGGCTGTGCCAGGTCTCCTGTGGTCGTGTTCCTATTACTGGGTTTCAGGGCTTCCTGTGGACAGTATTACGGTTGGTACAGAGGAAGACTGGCATATATTATTCTCACCTCTACCAAAAAAAAAAAAAATGTGGCTTCCTTCCTTTCTCTCCAGCCAGCTGTCAGATTTGAATGCCAGCCCTAGTTTGCTCTGTCAGACGCTGAGTTAGTGGGTGAGTGAGAGCTGGCAGAAGCCTGTTAGTGATTTCCAATCACCAGACACACCCAAAAAACCCTCGCTGCAGATGTCTAAGAAAACTGGGATAACAGACATTTGCCTCTGGGTTTTAGTACATTGATTTTTTTTGGTTTTTGCTCATTTTGACTACAGATCTCCCATTAAGAAAAGCAACATTGAAATAAAAATGATTTCTTTATGGGATATAGTCTCTTAACTAGTATGACTTGCTCAAAAGAATTCGTTACTTTCAGATACTTTGTAGCAGTAAAAATGGCAGCATCTGTACAATGGGGGGATAACACTCTGAACAAAAGACTCTTGTCTGGGTCACCTCAGGGTATGGCTGGAATCCCAAGTACAACTGGCTCCCAGGCGGCTAATTACCACTTTCTTGATCACGCCTGGAAGGTATGCCGGTTCTCTTGCCAGGAGTCCCTGGCGAAGCTGAGGACACTGAAGCTTTGTAGAGCTTTTCTGGGTTTTTCAATGTCATGGAAGAGATGTTGGTGGATCCGAATCTGTTGTGATGAAGTTGGGCATGAATCTGGCAGTTAAAACGTCAAATTTGAGAAACACGTTTGATCCTTTGGATGGATTTCTGTCCTTGGCTGGGGCCTGATACCAAAGGGGTCAAAGTAAAGATCCTCCGCCTTCACTCTGGTCCACTCATTTCGCATCCCCTGTGTCGTCCGCCAAATGAGAGGGGGCGGAGCTCAATGAGGGCTTTCATCCTGTGTTTGCTTCTGACTGAATTCTTGGCAGCTTCATCTGTGGTAGACACTTTACTTCCAGGAAATTAATTTCAAGACTGAAAGCTTTTCCCAGGTGACCTCTAGACAGTCTTCTTGGCTTTGAAAGTGAAAGCCTGGGTGTTAATATTTACACCGTTGTGTAGACTCAGTGACACTCATCTTGTACGTGTCCTGTGGGCATCCTGTTGAAGTCTTGAGTTGAATGTGTGACTTGGGGCCTTACGTTATCTCTGTTCATTTGTTTTATCCCCCTACCTCTTCATTTGGACCCAAACATGTCCCAGGAATGGTTAGACTTCGAATCAATGCAGTTGGTATGTACACATTTGAAGGTGGTGTGATTCTGCTACTGAGAATATTTTGCGTTTCTTGTTTAAAAAAAAGTTCTTCCTTACAGTTAAATGAGCATGTTAGCAAAATGTTGCATTTTACGATACATTAACAGAATTTTACTATTAATATGCCAAGGATTATGGTGTTCCTTCTTGAACGTTGCAGGCAGCGTTTGAAGTCTGTCTTGAGCACAGGTGTACGCTTGCGTGTGTTTCTTAGGAATAGGCAATGGGTAAGCAGCTCAAAATCGTTGTTTTAAAAGCTTAAATTCATTTTGAAGTGGGCTGGATAAGTGTTTAAGCATTTCTCATTTGCTGTTAGAACAACCCATGACACTAAGAAGGTTATGCTCAATTATGTATTATGAAAATTGGCATTGACATTAATTCACTTTCTGTACCTCTTGTGGTAGATGGATAATATACAGAATAAGAAAGATTTACTGGGAAACATGCTGTAATCAAAATAGACTGTCAAAAGCAACTATAGGTTGATGACATGTTATTTGCAGGTAAACTTGAAATTATGCAAGAAGAAAAATAGTGGGAAGGAAAAGAATTTCAGCCTGATTATTCAGTGTTTAAAAGACCTAGCTATGAGATTGTGTTGACTACATTCCATTGATTGTTAATGAGTACCTTTATAATGGTATGATTTATTCAAATCTTTAAGGCAGCATTTTACACTGATGGTTGTCAAACTTTTTAATATATGTTGAGCATTGAAAACTAGCTTGTAAAAACGAGAGAACACACTTATTCCCTGCCAGCTCATCATTTGGATCAATGATTTAAAATGCAGCTTGTGGGGGACTTCCCTGGTGGTCTAGCGGTTAAGAATCTGCCTTCAATGCAGGGGACGGGGGATGGATCCCTGGTTGGGGAACTAAGATCCCACATGCCGCGGGGCAACTAAAACTAAGCCCGCGCGCTCTAGAGCCCATGCACCACTAGAGAAACCTGCGTGCTGCAACTAAGACCCAATGCAGCCAAATAAATAAAAGTTAAAAAAAAAAAAATTGCAGCTTGGGTGTTTCATACCAGATATGTGTTTGAATGTGCCCATCCAAATGAGAACATCCTGACCCATAGCTTGTTACCTGATAATGCGTTTTTTGGTTTATCTGGTTTTTAAAAAATTGGTTTTAGACTTACTACATCCATTTTTAGTGAAAACATTCATTTTTACCTTCATCGGTGATTAGGGCTGGAGAAAGAGAAGGTCAAATACAAATCAGTTCATTTGCTTTTTGTTAGTTGGTTTGATGTGGGGCAAGTCTAGCACTTTTCATTGAGGGTGTAGTATATGACAGTTATCAGAAAACCTTGATCTTTGGTAAGTTTTTGACTTACTACTTAAGTTATGGCTGGAGCAAGTTTAGAAAGCATTTTGAGGTCCACGTGTGAAATATGAACACTCAAGAAATAGGGGAGCGGGGAGATGGGGTAAGAAAGGCTCAAGGGTTTGTTTTTTCCCTGTTCTCCTCTGCTTTATTGGTCGAAAATGTAGGATGCTTCTCTAGATCTCAGGGAGTACCATGCTGGTCTTCTGCTTTCTCTGTTGCATTCAGGCAGGCAACACCTTCATCTTGATATCCTATTGATACTGTTCTATTGATGAATGAAAAATTTTAATAAAGATTATTCCTCTTTCTAGGGAAGGGAAAACTTAGGAAATGTCTCATGCCTGCTTTAGTATATCCAATAGCCCTAGACAGTGTATTCTCTTTTTCTCAGGTGTATTTGGGACTATTAGAAATTATTTGCATCTCAGAAAGTTAAATATTTGAGAATAAGTTTGTATTTAGATGTTTGCTCTACAGTTTTTTTCCTTTTTCTTTAAAAATTTTTATATTGGAATATAGTTCAATAACAATGTTCTAGTTTCAGGTGTACAGCCAAGTGGTTCAGTTACACACATACATGTATCTGTTATTTTTCAGATTCCTTTTCCATTTAGGTTATTGCAGAATATTGAACAGAAGAACCCTAACCCTAACGAGATGAAATCCAAAGTCTTTAGTCTTCTGAGAGTTCCAGATGGAAATTGGATTCAGTTGGCACATCCTACCAGTCAGTCTACCATCCTCTGTGCCTTCCTTTGCTTTTTTTATTCCTTCCTTCAACTCACGGGTACCATCTGGGTGCCTTCCTTGGTGCCATCAGCCTGTAGGGGTGTGAGGGCTGCTCAGCATCCCCTAGTCCCCTCCACAAAGGTTCCTAGTGTACGTATGAGTGCATTTCTGCTTTGGGAGTCTCTTAGTTTTCTAGGAGATACCAAGAAGGAATTCTTTAAAAATCACTGAATCATATCCATTATGGGAGGATTTTTCTTTATATGAGGATTATTTTTATATTATGTACGTTGTGAGCATTGCCAAAAGACCTCCCAGTATAATTTAACAACTTCTAAGTAAATTCACAAATGGAGACTCAGAAGTGGCTAGTCTGTAACTTTGTCACTGAAAACTGTACTAAGTTTTTCATTTTCCTGGTTTGAAGGACAGTTTATAATTGCTAAGACTGAAGTACCCTAGTACAAGGACACAGTTTCTTGACCTTTTAAAAAAGTTGATATGTTGCTATTCTTGGTTTCTGAGAGCAGTTGTATAAATTTCGTTCCAATTCATCAACATTCTTGAGTAGTTGAACTCATGAACTTGAGCAGAAAATGACTTCCTCAGATGCGTTCTCCTCTGGACTCGGGGTTTTCTGTTTTTCTTGGCTTAGAGATGCTTCTACCTCTTACTGAGGCTGAGTGAGCTGGTCTGTGTATAGTGTTAGTATTTTCTGTGTTGGATTATTGTTGGTCGTTCAAGAATCCTGAAATCCTTAAAAATGAGTATGCTTGTTCTTTTTAGATACAATTAGACATTTAAAGGTTATTTATGTCCTTACTGTAAAAATAGAAAGTGAAACACCGTCTCGAAGTTCATTTAGTTGTCTTGCCCCCTGCGCTGGTGGTGCTCAAAGCATGGTCTGTGGATCCCTGGGGGTCTGTAAGGATTTTTCCGATGGTCTTCAAGGTCAAGCTTATTTTCTTGGTAAAACCAGGGTTTTGTTTTGCTTTTTAGTGGCATTGGTATTTGTCCTGATGGTGCACAAGCAGTGGTGGCAAGACTGCTGGTGCTTTGGTGTGAGATGGCCCTGGGCCAGCCCTGGGGTGAAATCCATCTCCATGTGCTTGTGGGGATTACAGAAAACAGCTCCGCTCAGCAATGTCCTCAGTGAAGCAGTAGACATGAACTTTATTCAACTTCAGCTCTTTTCTTACTGTTTTTCGATACTGTGACAAAATGGGCAGTGCGTGGAAAGCACCTCTGCATGCTGACGGGTGGTGGCTTTAAGAAAAAGTGCCGGGCTTCCCTGGTGGCGCAGTGGTTGAGAGTCCGCCTGCCGATGCAGGGGACACGGGTTCGTGCCCCGATCCCGGAAGATCCCACATGCCGCGGAGCGGCTGGGCCCGCGAGCCATGGCCGCGGAGCCTGTGTGTCCGGAGCCTGTGCTCCGCAACGGGAGAGGCCACAGCAGTGAGAGGCCCGCGTACAGCAAAAAAAAAAAAAAAAAAAAAAAAAAAAAAAAAAAAAAAAAAAAGAAAAAGTGCCGTTTGTTATCAGCTTAACTAACAGCTTTTCTCATGGGACATCACCCTGTACTTAAAAGTGACAGATCAGTTCTTCACACTTGGGCATTTGTCACTTGTGTTCCTTAAACTGAAGTTAGGCTGTCACTTCAAGGAGTAACCGACCGGATTTACCCTGAGCCCAGGACGTTGGAGAACTGCTGCTCTAGGAGGGCTTGGGGATCCCCACCAGGCACCGGACGGCTCGCTGTGCTGCTGCACGTGCCCTGGTCTGAGCCACGCGCGCTCTGCTGCCTGGTGCCCTTACCGTGTGAACTGGCTAAACACACCTTACTTTAGTGGCAAAAAGATGGATGATCTTGTGTTTCGGTTAAGGGTTAATTTATGAAAATGCCACACCCCTACCTTTGCCTGGCTACACACGTACATAACCAGGGACGTTTCCTAACTTACTAAGTAATTACTAAGTAATGTGACCAGCTTGGCAGTGATTGTAGTCTCCCAGAGCCTCTGCTACCAATTCTATTTTTTCTGTTGATGGGTGACAGTGTGATTCAAGCAGATGTTACAGTTTGTGGACACCAGGCATTGTAGTAACAAACAGAACACCTAGGGAGCTGACTTAATACATTATTGACATAGTATGAAGCCACTGAAAATTGTTTTTAAAGACGAGCTAGTGACATAGTTAATAAGAAAATGGTAGGGCACAGATGTCTATATAAATAGACCACAAAGGAAGCATATTGCATATACCCAGGAAGAAGACTGGGTGGAGGAGACATACCAATGCGCTGACACTTCTCTCTGGGTGCTGGCCTTACATTTTCCGATTTCTCGTAAATGACATTGGATTACTTTTAAAATCAGCAGTGTAAATAAACTTGTTTAAAGACCAACTTGTCTGATCCGGAGGAAGATGGCGGAAGAGTAAGACGCGGAGATCGCCTTCCTCCCCACAGATACATCAGGAGTTCATCTACACGTGGAGCAGCTCCTGCAGAGCACCTGCTGAGCGCTGACAGAAGACCTCGGACCCCCCAAAAGGCAAGAAACTCCCCACATACCTGGGTAGGGCAAAAGAAAAAAGAATAAACAGAGACAAAAGGATAGGGACGGAACCTGCACCAGTGGGAGGGAGCCGTGAAGGAGGAAAGGTTTCCACACACTAGAAGCCCCTTCGCGGGCGGAGACTGCGGGTGGCGGAGGGGGAAAGCTTCGGAGTAGCGGAGGAGAGCACAGCAACAGGGGTGTGGAGGGCAAGGCGGCGAGATTCCCGCACAGAGGATCGGTGCCCTAAGGCACACACCAGCCCGAGAGGATTGTCTGCTTGGCCGCCGGGGCGGGCGGGGCTGGGAGCTAAGGCTCGGGTATCGGGTTTCGGTCGGAGCGCAAGGAGAGGACTGGGGCTGGCGGCAGGAAGAGAGCCTGAAGGGGTTGGTGCGCCGCGGCTAGCCCAGAGGGAGTCCGGGGAAAAAGTCTGGAGCTGCCGAAGAGGCAAGAGACTTTTTCTTCCCTCTTTGTTTCCTGGTGCGCGAGGAGAGGGCATTAAGAGCGCTGCTTGGAGAAGCTCCAGAGAGGGGCGCGAGCCGCGGCTATCAGCGCGGACCCCGGAGAAGGGCGTGGGACGCTGGGGCTGCTGCTGCCGCCACCACGAGGCCTGTGTGCGAGCGCAGGTCGCTGTCCACCCCCCGCTTCCGGGGAGCCTGTGCAGCCCGCCACTGCCGGGGTCCCGGGACCCAGGGACAACTTCCCCAGGAAAGCGCACGGAGCGCCTCGGGCTGGTGCAACGTCACGCCGGCCTCTGCCGCCGCAGGCCCGCCCCGCACTGCGTGCCCCTCCCTCCCCTCGGCCTGAGTGAGCCAGAGCCCCCGAATCAGCGGCTCCTTTAAACCCGTCCTGTCTGATCGAAGAACGGACGCCCTCCGGCGACCTACGCGCAGAGGCGGGGCAAGGTCCAAGGCTAAGACCCGGGAGCTGTGAGAGCAGAGAAGAGACAAGGAAATCTCTCTGCAGCCTCGGAGGCAGCGGATTAAAGCTCCACGGTCCGCTTGATGTGCCCTGTGTCTGTGGAGTGCATGAATGGACAGCGAATCAACCCAAATTGAGGAGGTGGACTTTGAGGACAAGATTTAAGACTTTTCCCCCTTTTCCTCTTTTTATAACGAATTATCCCAAATTGAGGAGGTGGACTTTGAGAGCAAGATTTCAGACTTTTCCCCCTTTTCCTCTTTTTACAACGAATTATCCCAAATTGAGGAGGTGGACTTTGAGAGCAAGATTTTCGATTTTTTCCCCCCTGTTATCTTTTTGTGAATGTGTATGTATATGCTTCTGTGTGAGATTTTCTCTGTATAGCTTTGCTTCCACCATAGGTCCCAGGGTTCTATCCGTCCGTTTTTTTTAATAATTACTTTTTTATTTTTAATAACGCTACTATATTTTATACTTTATTCTATTTTAGTTTATCTTCTCTCGTTCTTTTTTTCCTACCTTCCCTTCCTCCCTCCCTCCGCCCCTTTCTTTCTTTCATTCCTCCCTCCCTCCTGTCTTTCTTTCCTTCCTCCCTCTCTCGCTTCTTCCTTTCACTCTTTTTTTCTTTCCTCCCTCCTTTCTTTCTTCCTTCCTTCCTTCCTTCCTTTCTTTCCTTCTTCCTTTCCTTCTCTCTCTCTCTCTTTCTTCTACTAATTTTTTCTTCCTACTTTTTCTCCCTTTTATTCTGAGCCGGGTAGATAAAAGGCTCTTGGTGCTGCAGCCAGGAGTCACTGCTGTGCCTCTGAAGTGGGAGAGCCAACTTCAGGACACTGGTCCACAAGAGACCTCCCAGCTCCACATAATATCAAGCGGCGAAAATCTCCCAGAGATCTCCGTCTCAACACCAGCACCCAGCTTCAGTCAACGACCAGCAAGCTACAGTGCTGGTCACCCTATGCCAAGCAACTAGCAAGACAGGAACACAACCCCACCCATTAGCAGAGAGGCTGCCTAAAAACATAATAAGGCCACAGGCACCCCAAAACATACCACCAGACGTGGACCTGTCCACCAGAAAGACAAGATCGAGCCTCAACCACCACACAGGCACTAGTCCCCCCCACCAGAAAGCCTACACAACCTACTGAAACAACCTTAGCCACTGGGGACAGGCACCAAAAACAACAGGAACTACGAATCTGCAGCCTGCAAAAAGGAGACCCCAAACACAGGAAAATAAGCAAAATGAGAAGACAGAAAAACACACAGCAGGTGAAGGAGCAAGATAAAAACCTACCAGACCTAACAAATGAAGAGGCAATAGGCAGTCTACCTGAAAAAGAATTCAGAATAATGATAGTAAACATGATCCAAGATTCTATTTCCATGATCCAAAATCTTGGAAATAGAATAGACAAAATGCAAGAAACAGTTAACAAGGACCTAGAAGAACTAAAGATGAATCAAGCATCAATTAAAAACACAATAAATGAAATGAAAAATACTCTAGATGGGATCAATAGCAGAATAACTGAGGCAGAAGAACGGATAAGTGAGGTGGAAGATAAAATAGTGGAAATAACTGATGCAGAGCAAAATAAAGAAAAAAGAATGAAAAGAACAGAGGACAGCCTCAGAGACCTCTGGGACAACATTAAACGCACCAACATTCAAATTATAGGGGTTCCAGGGCCTCCCTGGTGGCGCAGTGGTTGAGAGTCCGCCTGCCGATGCAGGGGATACGGGTTCGTGCCCCGGTCTGGGAGGATCCCATATGCCGCGGAGCGGCTGGGCCCGTGAGCCATGGCCGCTGGGCCTGCGCATCCGGAGCCTGTGCTCTGCAACGGGAGAGGCCACAACAGTGAGAGGCCCGCATACCGCAAAAAGAAAAGAAAAGAAAAAGAAAAATTATAGGGGTTCCAGAAGAAGAAGAGAAAAAGAAAGGGACTGAGAAAATATTTGAAGAGATTATAGTTGAAAACTTCCCTAATACAGGAAACGAAATAGTTAACCAAGTCCAGGAGGCACAGAGAGTCCCATACAAAATAAATACAAGGAGAAATACGCCAGGACACATATTAATCAAACTGTCAAAAATTAAACACAAAGAAATCATATTAAAAGCAAGGGAAAAACAACAAATAACACACAAGGGAATTCCCATCAGGTTAACAGCTGACCTCTCAGCAGAAACTCTACAAGCCAGAATAGAGTGGCAGGACATAATTAAAGTGATGAAGGAGAAAAACCTGCAACCAAGATTACTCTACACAGCAAGGGTCTCATTCAGATTTGATGGAGAAATTAAAACGTTTACGGACAAGCAAAAGCTGAGAGAGTTCAGCACCACCAAATCAGCTTTACAACAAATGCTAAAGGAATTTCTCTAGGCAAGAAACACAACAGAAGGAAAAGACCTACAATAACGAACCCAAAACAATTAAGGAAATGGGAATAGGAACATACATATCAATAATTACCTTAAATGTAAATGGACTAAATGCTCCCATCAAAAGACACAGAGTGGCTGAATGGATACAAAAACAAGACCCATATATATGCTGTCTACAAGAGACCCACTTCAGACCTAGAGACACATACAGATTGAAAGTAAGGGGATGGAAAAAGATATTCCATGCAAATGGAAATCAAAAGAAAGCTGGAGTAGCAATTCTTATATCAGACAAAATAGACTTTAAAATAAAGACTATTACAAGAGACAAAGAAGGACACTACATAATGATCAAGGGATTGATCCAAGAAGAAGATATAACAATTGTAAATATTTATGCACCCAACATAGGAGCACCTCAATACATAAGGCAAATACTAACAGCCATAAAAGGGGAAATCGACAGTAACACAATCATAGTAGGGGACTTTAACACCCCACTTTCACCAATGGACAGATCATCCAAAATGAAAATAAATAAGGAAACAAGCTTTAAATGATACATTAAACAAGATGGATTTAATTGGTATTTATAGGACATTCCATCCAAAAACAACAGAATACACATTTTTCTCAAGTGCTCATGGAACATTCTCCAGGATAGATCATATCTGGGTCACAAATCAAGCCTTGGTAAATTTAAGAAAATTGAAATTGTATCAAGTATCTTTTCCAACCACAATGCTATGAGACTAGACATCAATTACAGGAAAAGATCTGTAAAAGATACAAACACATGGAGGCTAAACAATACACTACTCAATAACGAAGTGATCACTGAAGAAATCAAAGAGGAAATCAAAAAATACCTAGAAACAAGTGACAATGGAGACACCATGACCCAAAACCTATGGGACGCAGCAAAAGCAGTTCTAAGAGGGAAGTTTATATCAATACAATCCTACTTTAAGAAACAGGAAACATCTCGAGTAAACAACCTGACCCTGCACCTAAAGCAATTAGAGAAAGAAGAACAAAAAACTCCGAAAGTTAGCAGAAGAAAAGAAATCATAAAGATCAGATCAGAAATAAATGAAAAAGAAATGAAGGAAATGATAGCAAAGATCAATAAAACTAAAAGCTGGTTCTTTGAGAAGATAAACAAAATTGACAAACCATTAGCCAGACTCATCAAGAAAAATGGGGAGAAGACTCAAATCAATAGAATTAGAAATGAAAAAGCAGAAGTAACAACTGACACTGCAGAAATACAAAAGATTATGAGAGATTACTACAAGCAACTCTATGCCAATAAAATGGACAACCTGGAAGAAATGGACAAATTCTTAGAAATGCACAACCTGCCAAGACTGAATCAGGAAGAAATAGAAAATATGAACAGACCAATCACAAGCACTGAAATTGAAACTGTGATTAAAAATCTTCCAACAAACAGAAGCCCAGGACCAGATGGCTTCACAGGCGAATTCTATCAGACATTTAGAGAAGAGCTAACACCTATCCTTCTCAAACTCTTCCAAAATATAGCAGAGGGAGGAGCACTCCCAAACTCATTCTACGAGGCCACCATCACCTTGATACCAAAACCAGGCAAGGATGTCACAAAGAAAGAAAACTACAGGCCAATATCACTGATGAACATAGATGCAAAAATCCTCAACAGAATACTAGCAAACAGAATCCAACAGCACATTAAAAGGCTCATACACCATGCTCAAGTGGGGTTTATTCCAGGAATGCAAGGATTCTTCAATATACGCAAATCAATCAATGTGATATACCATATTAACAAATTGAAGGAGAAAAACCATATGATCATCTCAATAGATGCAGAGAAAGCTTTCGACAAAATTCAACACCCATTTATGATAAAAACCCTGCAGAAAGTAGGCCTAGAGGGAACTTTCCTCAACATAATAAAGGCCATATATGACAAACCCACAGCCAGCATCGTCCTCAATGGTGAAAAACTGAAACCATTTCCACTAAGATCAGGAACAAGACAAGGCTGCCCACTCTCACCACTCTTATTCAACTTAGTTTTGGAAGTTTTAGCCACAGCAATCAGAGAAGAAAAGGAAATAAAAGGAATCCAAATCGGAAAAGAAGAAGTAAAGCTGTCACTGTTTGCAGATGACATGATACTATACATAGAGAATCCTAAAGATGCTACCAGAGAACTACTAGAGCTAATCAATGAATTTGGAAAAGTAGCAGGATACAAAATTAATGCACAGAAATCTCTGGCATTCTTGTACACTAACGATGAAAAATCTGAAACTGAAATCAAGAAAACACTCCCATTTACCATTGCAACAAAATGAATAAAATATCTAGGAATACACCTACCTAAGGAGACAAAAGACCTGTATGCAGAAAATTATAAGACACTGATGAAAGAAATTAAAGATGATACAAATAGATGGAGAGATATACCATGCTCCTGGATTGGAAGAATCAATATTGTGAAAATGACTCTACTACCCAAAGCAATCTACAGATTCAATGCAATCCCTATCAAACTACCACTGGCATTTTTCACAGAACTAGAACAAAAAATTTGAAAATTTGTTTGGAAGTACAAAAGACCCCGAATAGCCAAAGCAATCTTGAGAACGAAAAACGGAGCTGGAGGAATCAGGCTCCCTGACTTCAGACTACACTACAAAGCTACAGTAATCAAGACAGTGTTTTACTGGCACAAAAACAGAAAGATAGATCAATGGAACAGGATAGAAAGCCCAGAGATAAACCCACACACATATGGTCACCTTATCTTTGATAAAGGAGGCAGGAATGTACAGTGGAGAAAGGACAGCCTCTTCAATAAGTGGTGCTGGGAAAACTGGACAGGGACATGTAAAAGTATGAGATTAGATCATTCCCTAACACCATACACAAAAATAAGCTCAAAATGGATTAAAGACCTAAATGTAAGGCCAGAAACTATCAAACTCTTAGAGGAAAACATAGGCAGAACACTCTATGACATAAATCACAGCAAGATCCTTTTGGACCCACCTCCTAGAGAAATGGAAATAAAAACAAAGATAAACAAATGGGACCTAATGAAACTTCAAAGCTTTTGCACAGCCAAGGAAACCATAAACAAGACAAAAAGACAACCCTCGGAATGGGAGAAAATATTTGCAAATGTATCAAGTGACAAAGGATTAATCTGCAAAATTTACAAGCAGCTCATGCAGCTCAATAACAAAAAAAAAACAACCCAATCCAAAAATGGGCAGAAGACTTAAATAGGCATTTCTCTAAAGAAGATATACAGACTGCCAACAAACACATGAAAGAATGCTCAACATCATTAATCATTAGAGAAATGCAAATCAAAAACTACAATGAGATATCATCTCATACCAGTCAGAATGGCCATCATCAAGAAATCTAGAAACAATAAATGCTGGAGAGGGTGTGGAGAAAAGGGAACACTCTTGCACTGCTGGTGGGAATGTGAATTGGTACAGCCACTATGGAGAACGGTATGGAGGTTCCTTAAAAGACTAAAACTCGAACTACCATATGACCCAGCAATCCCACTACTAGGCATATACCCTGAGAAAACCGTAATTCAAAAAGAGACATGTACCAAAATGTTCATTGCAGCTCTATTCACAATAGCCCGGAGATGGAAACAACTTAAGTGTCCATCATCGGATGAATGGATAAATTAGAGGTGACACATATATACAATGGAATATTACTCAGCCATATAAAGAAACGAAACTGAGCTATTTGTAATGAGGTGGATAGACCTAGAGTCTGTCATACAGAGTGAAGTAAGTCAGAAAGAGAAAGACAAATACCGTATGCTAACACATATATATGGAATTTAAGAAAAAAAAATGTCATTAAGAACTTAGGACTAAAACAGGAATAGAGACACAGACCTATAGGGGGTGGGCTTGGGGATATGGGGAGGAGGGGGCTGCAACGGGGCGGGGGAGAGGCATGGACGTGTATACACTGCCGGGCATGAGGTGGATGGTTGGTGGGGGGTGGCTGCGTGGCGCGGGGGGATTGGCTCGGTGCTTTGTGGCTGCCTGGAGTGTTGGGATGGGGAGGGTGGGAGGGAGGGAGATGCAGGAGGGAGGGGATGTGGGAACAGATGTATATGTATGAATCACTTTGTTGTAAAGCAGAGACTAAAAAAAAAAAAAGACCAACTTGTCTGCATCTTGTAGTGAAGTCCATATAATTTCTGCTGACTTTAAATTCAGCAATATTTGTCTTTAACCATGACTGAGAAAAGATGCTGTCCCTTTAATTTTGGTGTGATTTTCATTTAGAAAAGAGCAAGGTGGAAAAGCACCTCCTATGGATTTTCCTCCTCAAAGAGCAGTGTGTCAAATTAGCTCAAGGCTGATTCTGGGTTGGCTCATGTGTGAAGGGGGGGGATGCCCTTTGTAATTTTCTGTGACCTGTTAGAGATTAGAAGCTTGCTGTAAAGTGGTGGTTTACCTCCACTTGCCCAGCTGTAAATTATTAACTTTTGGCCCAAAGGTGTTCCTGAGAGTCCTAAGTTATTCATTCAGGAATACCTTTGTCAGAGGTTTTAAAACCAAACCACTGGATTTTTTTTTTTTTTTTTTTTTTGGCGGTACGCGGGCCTCTCATTGCTGTGGCCTCTCCCGTTGAGGAGCACAGGCTCCAGACGCACAGGCTCAGCGGCCATGGCTCACGGGCCCAGCCGCTCTGCGGCATGTGGGATCTTCCCGGACTGGGACACTAACCCATGTCCCCTGCATTGGCAGGCAGACTCTCAACCACTGTGCCACCAGAGAAGCCCTTTTTCTTTTTTAAATTAAAACTTTTTTTGTTTTTGCCAAGCCCCAAGGCATGTGGGATCTTAGTTCCCTGATCAGGGATCGAACACGTGCCCCTTGCATTGGAAGTACGGAATCATAACCACTGGACCGCTGCATAAGTCCCCCACCAGATTTCTAAGAGCACTCTTTTTTAATTTAACATCTTTATTGGAGTATAATTGCTTTACAATGCTGTGTTAGTTTCTGCTTTATAACGAAGTGTTTCAGATATACATATACATATGTTCCCATATCTCTTTCCTCTTGCGTCTCCGTCCCTCCTATCCCACCCCTCTAGGTGGTCACAAGCACTGAGCTGATCTCCCTGTGCTATGCGGCTGCTTTCCCACTAGCTATCTATTTTATGTTTGGTAGTGTATATATGTCCATGCCACTCTCTCACTTTGTCACAGCTTACCCTTCCCCCTCCCCATATCCTCAAGTCCATCCTCTAGTAGGTCTGTGTCTTTATTCCCGTCTTACCCCTAGGTTCTTCATGACTTTTTTTTCTTAGATTCCATATATATGTGTTAGCATATGGTTTTTGTCTTTCTCTTTCTGACTTACTTCACTTTGTATGACAGACTCTAGGTCCATCCACCTCACTACAAATAACTCAATTTCGTTTCTTTTTATGGCTGAGTAATATTTCATTGTATATATGTGCCACATCTTCTTTATCCATTCATCCAATGATGGACACAGGTTGCTTCCATGTCCTGGCTATTGTAAATAGAGCTGCAATGAACATTTTGGTACATGACTCTCTTTGAATTATGGTTTTCTCAGGGTATATGCCCAGTAGTGGGTTTGCTGGGTCATATGGTAGTTCTATTTGTAGTCTTTTAAGGAACCTCCATACCGTTCTCCATAGTGGCTGTACCAATTCACATTCCCACCAGCAGTGCAAGAGTGTTCCCTTTTTTCCACACCCTCTCCAGCATTTATTGTTTCTAGATTTTTTAATGATGGCCATTCTGACTGGTATGAGATGATATCTCATTGTAGTTTTGATTTGCATTTCTCTAATGATTAATGATGTTGAGCATTCTTTCAAGTGTTTGTTGGCAGTCTGTATATCTTCTTTGGAGAAATGTGTATTTAGGTCTTCTGCCCATTTTTGGATTGGGTTGTTTTTTTTTGTTATTGAGCTGCATGAGCTGCTTGTAAATTTTGGAGATTAATCCTTTGTCACTTGATACATTTGCAAATATTTTCTCCCATTCCGAGGGTTGTCTTTTCGTCTTGTTTATGGTTTCCTTTGCTGTGCAAAAGCTTTGAAGTTTCATTAGGTCCCATTTGTTTATCTTTGTTTTTATTTCCATTTCTCTAAGAGGTGGGTCCAAAAGGATCTTGCTGTGATTTATGTCAGAGTGTTCTGCCTATGTTTTCCTCTAAGACTTTGATAGTTTCTGGCCTTACATTTAGGTCTTTAATCCATTTTGAGCTTATTTTTGTGTATGGTGTTAGGGAATGATCTAATCTCATACTTTTACATGTCCCTGTCCAGTTTTCCCAGCACCACTTATTGAAGAGGCTGTCCTTTCTCCACTGTACATTCCTGCCTCCTTTATCAAAGATAAGGTGACCATATGTGTGTGGGTTTATCTCTGGGCTTTCTATCCTGTTCCATTGATCTATCTTTCTGTTTTTGTGCCAGTAAAACACTGTCTTGATTACTGTAGCTTTGTAGTGTAGTCTGAAGTCAGGGAGCCTGATTCCTCCAGCTCTGTTTTTCGTTCTCAAGATTGTTTTGGCTCTTTGGGGTCTTTTGTGTGTCCATAGAAACTGAAATTTTTTCTTCTAGTTCTGTGAAAAATGCCAGTGGTAGTTTGATAGGGATTGCATTGAATCTGTAGATTGCTTTGGGTAGTAGAGTCATTTTCACAATGTTGATTTTTCCAATCCAAGAACATGGTATATCTCTCCATCTATTTGTATCATCTTTAATTTCTTTCATCAGTGTCTTATAATTTTCTGCATATAGGCCTTTTGTCTCCTTAGGTAGGTTTATTCCTAGATATTTTATTCTTTTTGTTGCAGTGGTAAATGGGAGTGTTTTCTTAATTTCACTTCCAGATTTTTATCATTAGTGTATAGGCATGCCAGAGATTTCTGTGCATTAATTTTGTATCCTGCTACTGTACCAAATTCATTGATTAGCTCTAGTAGTTGTCTGGTAGCATTTTTAGAATTCTCTATGTACAGTATCATGTCATCTGCAAACATTGACAGCTTTACTTCTTCTTTTCTGATTTGGATTCCTTTTATTTCCTTTTCTCTGATTGCTGTGGCTAAAACTTCCAAAACTATGTTGAATAAGAGTGGTGAGAGTGGGCAACCTTGTCTTGTTCCTGATCTTAGTGGAAATGGTTTCAGTTTTTCACCATTGAGGACAATGTTGGCTGTGGGTTTGTCATATATGGCCTTTATTATGTTGAGGAAAGTTCCCTCTGTGCCTACTTTCTGCAGGGTTTTTATCATAAATCGGTGTTGAATTTTGTCAAAAGCTTTCTCTGCATCTGTTGAGATGATCATATGGTTTTTCTCTTTCAGTTTGTTCATATGGTGTATCATGTTGATTGATTTGTGTATACTGAAGAATCCTTGCATTCCTGGAATAAACCATGATCATGGTGTATGATCCTTTTAATGTGCTGTTGGATTCTGTTTGCTAGTATTTTGTTGAGGATTTTTGCATCTATGTTCATCAGTGATATTGGCCTGTAGTTTTGTTTCTTTGTGACATCTTTGTCTGGTTTTGGTATCAGGGTAATGGTGGCCTTGTAGAATGTGTTCAGGAGTGTTCCTCCCTCTGCTATATTTTGGAAGAGTTTGAGAAGGATGGGTGTTAGTTCTTCTCTAAATGTTTGATAGAATTCGCCTGTGAAGCCATCTGGTCCTGGGCTTTTGTTTGTTGGAAGATTATTAATCACAGTTCCCATTTCAGTGCTTGTGATTGGTCTGTTCATATTTTCTATTTCTTTCTGATTCAGTCTTGGCAGGTTGTGCATTTCTAAGAATTTGTCCATTTCTTCCAGGTTGTCCATTTTATTGGCATAGAGTTGCTTGTAGTAATCTCTCATGATCTTTTGTATTTCTGCACTGTCAGTTGTTACGTTTCCTTTTTCATTTCTAATTCTATTGATTTGAGTGTTCTCCCTGTTTTTCTCGTTGAGTGTGGCTAATGTTTTGTCAATTTTGTTTATCTTCTCAAAGAACCAGCTTTTAGTTTTATTGATCTTTGCTATCGTTTCCTTCATTTCTTCTTCATTTCTGATATGATCTTTATGATTTCTTTCCTTCTGCTAACTTAGGGTTTTTTTTGTTCTTTATCTAGTTGCTTTAGGTGCAAGGTTAGGTTGTTTGTTCGAGATGTTTCCTGTTTCTTAAGGTAGGATTGTATTGGTATAAACTTCCCTCTTAGAACTGCTTTTGCTGCATCCCATAGGTTTTGGGTCGTCGTGTCTCCATTGTCATTTGTTTCTAAGTATTTTTTTATTTCGTCTTTGATTTCTTCAGTGATCCCTTCGTTATTGAGTAGTGTATTGTTTAGCCTCCATGTGTTTGTATCTTTTACAGATCTTTTCCTGTAATTGATGTCTAGTCTCATAGCATTGTGGTTGGAAAAGATACTTGATACAATTTCAATTTTCTTAAATTTACCAAGGCTTGATTTGTGACCCAAGATATGATCTATCCTGGAGAATGTTCCATGAGCACTTGAGAAAAATGTGTATTCTGTTGTTTTTGGATGGAATGTCCTATAAATACCAATTAAGTCCATCTTGTTTAATGTATCATTTAAAGCTTGTGTTTCCTTATTTATTTTCATTTTGGATGATCTGTCCATTGGCGAAAGTGGGGTGTTAAAGTCCCCTACTATGAATGTTACTGTCGATTTCCCCTTTTATGTCTGTTAGTATTCGCCTTATGTATTGAGGTGCTCCTATGTTGGGTGCATAAATATTTGCAATTGTTATATCTTCTTCTTGGATCAATCCCTTGATCATTATGTAGTGTCCTTCTTTGTCTCTTGTAATAGTCTTTATTTTAAAGTCTGTTTTGTCTCATATGAGAATTACTACTCCAGCTTTCTTTTGATTTCCATTTGCATGGAATATCTTTTTCCATCCCCTCCCTTTCAGTGTGTATGTGTCCCTAGGTCTGAAGTGGATCTCTTGTAGACAGCATATATATGGGTCTTTTTTTTTGTATACATTCAGCCAGTCTGTGTCTTTTGGTTGGAGCATTTAATCCATTTGGATTTAAGGTAGTTATTGATATGTATGTTCCTATTCCCATTTTCTTAATTGTTTTGGGTTCGTTATTGTAGGTCTTTTACTTCTGTTGTGTTTCTTGCCTAGAGAAGTTCCTTTAGCATTTGTTGTAAAGCTGGTTTGGTGGTGCTGAACTCTCTCAGCTTTTGCTTGTCTGTAAAGGTTTTAATTTCTCCATCAAATCTGAATGAGATCCTTGCTGGGTAGAGTAATCTTGGTTGTAGGGTTTTCTCCTTCATCACTTTAAATATGTCCAGCTACTCCCTTCTGGCTTGCAGAGTTTCTGCTGAAACATCAGCTGTTAACCTTATGGGGATTCCCTTGCGTGTTATTTGTTGTTTTTCCCTTGCTGATTTTAATATGTTTTCTTTATATTTAATTTTTGCCAGTTTGATTAATATGTGTCTTGGCGTGTTTCTTCTTGGATTTATCCTGTATGGGACTCTCTGTGCTTCCTGGACTTGATTAACTATTTCCTTTTCCATATTAGGGAAGTTTTCAACTATAATCTCTTCAAATATTTTCTCAGTTCCTTTTTCTCCTCTTCTTCTGGGACCCCTATAATTTGAATGTTGTTGCATTTAATGTTGTCCCAGAGGTCTCTGAGACTGTCCTCAGTTCTTTTCATTCTTTCTTTATTGTGCTCTGCAGTAGTTATTTCCACTATTTTATCTTCCAGTTCACTTATCCGTTCTTGTGCCTCAGTTATTCTGCTATTGATCCCTTCTAGAGTATTTTTAATTTCATTTATTGTGTTGTTCATCATTGCTTGTTTCCTCTTTAGTTCTTCTAGGTCCTTGTTAAATGTTTCTTGCATTTTCTCTATTCTATTTCCAATATTTTGGATCATCTTTACTATCATTATTCTGAATTCTTTTTCAGGTAGACTGCCTATTTCCTCTTCATTTGTTAGGTCTGGTGAGTTTTTACCTTGCTCCTTCATCTGCTGTGTGTTTTTCTGTCTTCTCATTTTGCTTATCTTAGTGTGTCTGGGGTCTCCTTTTTGCAGGCTGCAGGTTTGTAGTTCCCGTTGTTTTTGGTGTCTGTTCTCAGTGGCTAAGGTTGGTTCTTTGGGTTGTGGAGGGGACTAGTGCCTGTGTTCTGGTGTATGAGGCTGGATGTTGTCTTTTTGGTGGGCAGGTCCACGTCTGGTGGTGTTATTTGGGGTGTCTGTGGACTTAAGATTTTAGACAGTCTTTCTACTAATGGGTGGGGTTGTGTTCCTGTTTTGCTAGTTGTTTGGCATAGGGTGTCCAGCACTGTAGCTTGCTGGTCATTGAATGAAGCTGGGTGTTGGTGTTGCGACGGAGATCTCTGGGAGATTTTTGCCGTTTGATATTACGTGGAGCTGGGAGGTCTTTTGTGGACCAGTGTCCTGAAGTTGGCTCTCCCACCTCGGAGGCACAGCAGTGACTCTTGGCTGCAGCACCAAGAGCCTTTCATCCACATGGCTCAGAATAAAAGGGAGAAAAAGTAGAAAGAAAGAAGGAAAGAGGATAAAAGAAAATAAAGTAAGATAAAATAAAGTTATTAAAAAAAAGACAACCCTAGGATAAATGGTGAAAGCAAAGGTATACAGACAAAATCTCATGCAGAAGCATACACATACACACTCACAAAAAGAGGAAAAGGGGTAAAAATAATGTATCTTGCTCCCAAAGTCCATCTCCTCAACTTGGGATGATTCGTTGTCTATTCAGGTATTCCACAGATGCAGGAACCTCACGTTGATTGTGGAGATTTAATCCGCTGCTCCTGAGGCTGCTGGGAGAAATATCCCTTTCTCTTCTTTGTTCGCACAGCTCCTGGGATTCAGCTTTGGATTTGGCCTCTCCTGTGCGTGTAGGTCGCTGGAGGGCGTCTGTTCTTCACTCAGACAGGACGGGGTTAAAGGAGCAGCTGATTCGGGGGCTCTGGCTCACTCAGGCCGGGGGGAGGGAAGGGTGCGGATGTGGGGCGAGCCTGCGGCGGCAGAGGCCGGCGGGACGTTGCACCAGCCCGAGGCGCACCGTGCGTTGTCCTGGGGAAGTTGTTCCTGGATCACGGGACTCTGGCAGTGGCGGGCTGCATAGGCTCCCGGGAGGGGAGGTGTGGACAGTGATCTGCACTTGCACACAGGCTTCTTGGTGGCGGCAGCAGCAGCCTTAGCGTCCCACGCCCGTCTCTGGGGTTCGCGCTGATAACCGCGGCTCGCGCCCGTCTCTGGAGCTCCTTTAAGCGGCGCTCTGAATCCCCTCTCCTTGCGCACCAGGAAGCAAAGAGGGAAGAAAAAGTCTCTTGCCTCTTCGGCAGCTCCAGACATTTTCCCGGACTCCCTCCCGGCTAGCCGTGGTGCACTAGCCCCCTTCAGCGTGTGTTCACGCCACCAACCCCAGTCCTCTCCCTGCGATCCGACGGAAGCCCGAGCCTCAGCTCCCAGCCCCACCCGCCCTGGCTGGTGAGCAGAAAAGCCTCTCGGGCTGGTGAGCGCCGGTCGGCACCAATCCTCTGTGCGGGAATGTCTCCACTTTGCTCTCCGCACCCGCACCCCTGTTGCTGTGCTCTTCTCCGTGGCTCCAAAGCTTCCCCACTCCGACATCCGCGTCTCCGCCCGCGAAGGGGCTGCCTAGTGTGTGGAAACTTTTCCTCCTTCATGGCTCCCTCCCCAAGGGGCAGGTTCTGTCCCTATTCTTTTGTCTCTGTTTTTCCTTTTTTCTTTTGCCCTGCCCAGGTATGTGGAGGAATTTCTTGCCTTTTGGGAGGTCTGAGGTCTTCTGCCAGCGTTCAGTAGGTGTTCTGTAGGAGTTGTTCCACATGTAGATGTATTTCTGATGTATCTGTGGGGAGGAAGGTGATCTCCGCGTCTTACTCTTTCGCCCGCCATCTTCCCCTCTCTCTAAGAGCACTCTTAAAGCATTCTCTTTCGTTTCCATAAAGGTCAAACATTTTCTTAAAGTTTCTTCAGGGCTTCCTTGGTCGCGCAGTGGTTAAGAATCCTCCTGCCAATGCAGGGGACACGGGTTTGAGCCCTGGTTCAGGAAGATCCCACATGCCGCGGAGCAACGAAGCCTGCGAGCCACAACTACTGAGCCTGTGCTCTAGAGCCCGTGCTCCGCAACAAGAGAAGGCGCTGCAAGGAAGAGTAGTCCCCGCTCGCTGCAACTAGAGAAAGCCCCGTGCGCAGCAATGAAGACCCAACACGGCCAAAAAGACTTTCTGCAGCACCAATTTACCTTCAAAGGGGGGAAAAAAAGCTCCCTGGCCCCGCCTCCACCTGCCGCAAGGGTCAGGCGGCTTCTGTGTAGATGGGGTGACAGGGACTTTACCTGGTTTCTGTTAATGACAAGCCACCTGCGCCGTCAGATTGCATGTGCTCCCCCGTCCTGGGTGACTCCTTGGGACCTCGTACACGGTGGGCCTTCCCTAAATGTTGAGTGAGTAAATGGCTGATGAGACTACTCCCTGGTTGTGGGTTTTTCTTAATCATCTGTGAATATTCGCAAAGTCTACTTCATGACAGAGCCTGCACCCTTGGTACTTGCCCTTACGGAGGTGGTGGACTGAGGCTGGAGGCCGCAGGTGACTGCTGCTTGGGCGGTGTCATCCTCAACCCCTGCAGGGTGGGCAGCCACTGTCCAGACCAGTTGGGAGTGGACACCAAAGAAAGGGGAGGGAGGTGGGCTGTGCAGAAAGTGGGACAGAATGGCGTCGCAGCAACCCTATATGTGTTCCTGCTGGGCTGGCAAGGGTAAGAGGAATGGGGCGTGTGATGAGGGGAGTTCAGGCTGGGAGAGGCAGCTGGCGGGGGGACGGAGCCGGGGGCTGTGGCTGCCAGCTGTGGGTGGATGTGCAGAGCCAGGTGTGCTGGTCTGTCACGCTGTCCAGCATGGCCTTTGAGCCTTTTTATGTTTTTTTTTTTTTTTTTTTTTGTGGTACGCGGGCCTCTCACTGTTGTGGCCTCTCCCGTTGCGGAGCACAGGCTCCGGACGCGCAGGCTCAGCAGCCATGGCTCACGGGCCCAGCCGCTCTGCGGCATGTGGGATCTTCCTGGATCGGGGCACAAACCTGTGTCCCCTGCATCGGCAGGCGGGCTCTCAACCACTGTGCCACCAGGGAAGCCCTGAGCCTTTTTGTGGACTGACCATGATTATAACAACAGCTGAGTGCTTATCATGTGCCAGGTGTTGTGCAGAGATTAATCCGTTCAGTCCACCTGAGAGTTCTGAGCAGGCGCTGTTGTCGCATTCATCGCACAGAGGAGGAAGCAGGTGACAGTACAGTTAAACATGCGTTGTTTACTGGGAATGGAAGGTGCCGGGCCTTGATCCTTGGCTGTCTGAGTCTCTCAAGTCCGCTTGACCTTTCTTCCACTGTGCGGGGTCCCCGGCTCCCCTGTACTGCCGCTTCAGGTGTCGGAATCTTTGCTGTGGTTTGTTCGCTTCGGATCACCTTTGTGCATATGTCACAGCACCTGAACACTGGCCCTTTTTTCTAAAACTAAGTAAAGATTACTTGAGAATCGCTAAATCCATATTGGAATTTATAGCATCATTATATGTAAGCGTAACTATAGACTCACAGCTGCCACCTGTGCCACAAAGCAGTCTGGCTAACCCTCCCCCAGAGTTCCCTACCTGGTGAAACCCCTATCTGGCACAGAGGGTTTGTCGTTGCCTTTGGTGGCTCCTGTCCTGCGTTGCCCAGGGACTGCCTTTGTGGTGTATCCTCTCGTCAGCTGCGAGATTGCCTCCGGCCATCCTCACTTGTGGAGTCTTGGAGGTGTCTCTCATTGCGCCGAGCTCAGGTTTGAAGTCTGATGAGCACTCAATCAGCCGGCTTGCAGAGAGCACCGCCGGCTCTCTTTCTGACCGCACGCCAGCCCAGGAGAGGAGGGTCCCCCTCTTCTAGTGCTGCTGCAGAATGACAGCCACCTGTGTCCTCAGTACTCAGGCTTGTGTTTGGTCTTTTGCTTGGCTGCCTCTTGGGTAGAAGAAGATGCAAAACATGATTTGTCCTAATAGAAATATATATTCCTCTATTGAATTCCCATTAAAAAATATTGCCTTCAATGGCAAAAAAAAAAAGACGTGGGGGGCTTCCCTGATGGCGCAGTGGTTGAGAGTCCACCTGCCTATGCAGGGGACGCGGGTTCGTGCCCTGGTCCGGGAGGCTCCCACATGCCGCGGAGCGGCTGGGCCCGTGAGCCATGGCCGCTGAGCCTGCGCGTTTGGAGCCTGTGCTCCGCAATGGGAGAGGCCACAGCAGTGAGAGGCCCATGTACTGCAAAAAAAAAAAAAAAAAAAAAAGACGTGGGTTGAAGCCTGGGCTGTTCTTTGTCTTAGGCCCCAGATTGTAAGTGGCTGGGATTTAAAAAAAAGAAAAAAAAAAACAACCAAATTAACTGTTGTTTCCATTGTAATTCTTAGGCTAGAACATAAACCACATTGTCCTGCAGACACTGCACACACTTGCTATTCCCCAAATCAGCCGCCTTTGAGTGTGGTCCCCTTCACAGGTGGTACAGACAGTGCAGCACACGTCTGGGGGTTTCAGTAAGGTTGAGTTTTACCGTCTTCTGTGGAAGCAGCGGCCCTCCATTTGGAAGGAAGAACCAGCGTGAAGGAAGGACCTGGCTTGTTGGAGAAGATGGGGGGTGGCTGGCAGGTTTCTGTGGGTTAACTAAGCTCTGAGAACTTCCTACTTGCAAATGAGCGTAGTTTAATCAC
This sequence comes from Mesoplodon mirus, assembly GCF_964341445.2. Taxonomy (NCBI): domain Eukaryota; kingdom Metazoa; phylum Chordata; class Mammalia; order Artiodactyla; family Ziphiidae; genus Mesoplodon; species Mesoplodon mirus. The sequence continues at coordinate 24,445,131 of NC_138994.1, forward strand.
CGTGGGAGATGGTGGGAAAGTCTTCAAGGCACGTACCCACCCATCCACCCCTTGTTCCCAGCACTTACTGAGCTAGAGAGGCTTGTAGTAAATGTACCACGTCTCCAGTATTTGTTGAACGAGTAAAACTGCTCCTGTGTCCAGGGACCCTGTTCCTAAAGACTGTGAAGCATCTATCTGCTTTGTCTAAACTTTGAGAGAGTGAGAACTAGTTACAGTAAAGGAAGAGGAGGCATTTGGAGGATTCTTGACGGGCCGTTTTGACAAAGTCTTTAAAATTTGAGACCAGCTTTTGACCAGGAAGATAGGTAGGCAGTCTCTCTTGCCTCGAAGTTCTGGAATTCATTGCTGTCATCATGCCCTGCCTTCCTCCCTTTCCTGGAGTTTCAGAATCCTTTTTACAGTAGAAATTAGCCCTGAAAAAAGGATAGATCGGAATGTCTATTGGCTTACTGATAACACGTTGATTTTGTACCAAAATGGAAATATTCTTGGGTCTTGAGCTGGATGAACATCTGATAGTCTTGGTCAAAATGTAACACAATGAATTCTGCCGCAGGATCTAAAAGAGCTTGTTATACTCTATTTTTCTGCCTTCAGTCCACAGGCAAACCACCTTCTGCTTTTACTCAGAAGAGAAGTGAAACCAAACGGATCTGGTTGAGTAATGTAGAGGGAAAAAAAATAAAATGGAACTTTGGCGTCTGGGGGAATTTGTGACACCAGTTCATAGGCTTTTCTAATGAAGCACTTTGGGGGCCAATGTCAGGTTTCATCCCTCTGGAAGGAACAGTCTCTTTTCTCTGAGCACTTACCTCTATTGTCATTTCATATACATGCGTCAGAATTCAGCCTGTGGGCAAATTTTTGGTAGATCTGTTGAGTGTTCTTCAGCCTTAGAGGGATGGGTATTACTAAAATTCCTTTTTCTTCCCTCTTCTGCTTTTTACTCTCCTCACTTTTGCATTGTGTATCTGTAGTTCTGGATTCCTGATGTTGGACTGTTTCTGAAGGTTCAGTTTATGGTGATTTGATGTGTTGTGAATTAGAATGTACACAGCACGAGGCAGGGGTTTTGTCTGTTTCATTCAAACATGGATGTCCCCATCCCTGAGAGCATGGAGTAAACCCTCAGACGCTGAAGGTTGCTGGACACAAGCATGTCAGACATGTAAGAAAGTTACAGGCATGCCACAAAGGCATGTTAGTTTCAAGTTCATAAAAAATAACTGAAAGCCAGTGATGATTTAATCCTCAAGTAGAGAGACAGCAGACAGGTTTCTCCCAGCCAGGCTTAACTTTACAGCATCACAAAGTACAGGACATATAGGAGATCTAGTGTCAAGTCACTTCTGTGTACTGTGATACTGTATTCTTAAAGCAGTGGCTGGGTTATTTATAACCATCTTAAAATTCAACCAGCACAGGTCAGGTCGTGCTCTGACCTCACTGGATTGAAGTGATATCGCAGAGGAAGAGGCAGTGTTAGAGCTCTGGACCCTGTCAGCAGTGGTGCTGGGGATTTACCGTGGAATTCCCTCTTACCCACCACGAGACAATGGTGCCCGCTCAGAGAGCTGCGAGGACGTTGGCCTTGCTGTTATCAAGCTAGTTTTTTTTTTTTCCCCAGATTCCTGCCTCATGCAGCCTTTTATGCACCATAGTCAGTAGCTGTGCCTGACATGGTTGGGATTCCACATTTGGAAATCTTTGATTACTTGACATTTACGGGTTTGAAATTTTGATTACTTTTAGTCTAATTCCTGTGAATTATCTATAAACAAGAGATTTACTGATCAAATTAAGAATATGGAATGATGGTTAAGAAAGATTTGGATTTCTTCCAGGTATCTTTAGAAGCATCATTTACATTCCATAATTGCTAACCCGACTCAAGATGGTCCCCTGAGGACCACTGCCTGCCAGTCCTGGTCACCCGTGTACTCTCAAGTAGGCTGTCAGGGAGGATTTTCATGCATCCTGGGTTTCTTCCCAGGTAATCTGCACTAATAATTACGGTTCGATTGAATGGCCTGCCCCCAGTTGAGCAACACAATCATTATGCAGTAAAAAAAAAAACAAAACAAAAACACTTAGAGTTCCAGAATCTTACTCGGATAGCTCTAATTAGGCTGGGCGCGCTTCTCTGGAGTGGAATGTGTTTAAGAATTCAATCTTAAGTGTTGGTGATGTCAATTTTTCAAACGCAGCACGCTGTTCTCTTCCTCTGTGAATCCTTCTCAGCTGCAGTACACTTGCCTTAAAGCGAATCAGGTGCTCGTGTTCAAGTTTTTTAAAAGCATAAAAACCCTGTTTATGAAAACAATTCTCTTGGGCACCTTGCGGCATGATGATAAGGCAGGAATAAAGGAGGGCCGGGACCTCCTGCGGGGAGACCCCAGAGGATCCTCCTCCCCACTGCGTGTTTTTGGGAGGAGAAACATCGTCCGGGGCTGTCTCTCCACTTGCCCTGCACACTTTCAGCATCTCTTGGGTAAGAAGGAACAGCAGATATCCTGAATATTGGCCATGATTTTGTGCTTATGTAATAGAAACTCTCACTCTTCTGGAAATTCATTGGTTTCCAATATATTTGGAATAAGAGGTGGTGACAGGGGAAAGGAGTCTTCTAAATCTCAGAAAATTAATTTATGGAAGATCCATAATGTCTGAATTTGTCTCACTCTTCCTTTGTACACTGCCAAGGCTTTAGCCATATGTTTCTGTGCTATTTCTCTGTTAGAGTCTAGTTAAATGCCGTTCATGTATGAACATCCAAGTGACAATTGTAGGTCCCCTTGTTCAAAAAACCATGTAACTCGTGTGGTTTTTGAGTTGATGTCAGTCACGGTTTGCTGATCGCTGAGCCCTGCTGTGTCTTTCTTTCCTTCCCTGACTGTCAGAGAAGTGGCTTCTTCCTGCATCAAAGCCGTGACCGCTAAGCCTTCTCACTTGTGTTACTGTGCCCTCCAGGCTGGCCGTGCTCACTTTCTTCCGAGTGTGGTTTTGCTTTCTCTGTTCTGCCCACCCAGGCCAGCATTTCCCACAGTGCTGGGACCGGGGAATTGCTATTTGCTGCTTATTGTGTGAAGGAATTTTGTTGGTTCCCTATCAGCCTGTTACTTGAGGACTTTTGTTTTCATTGTCAAAGGTGTCAGTGATGGTACCGTGGTGGTGTTACTGCAAAATCACTTGAAGTGTATGTTCACAGTACCTTCTGGGATGAGAATAAAGCATGGTGTTTCTGTCCGGTTGCCTGATCCTGAAACACTATTGCATGGAAAGTGATTGCCTGGAGCTCAGAAAAAAGGGGTTTGTAGTTTGCAAACCCAGTGATTCTGAGTAGCATATTATGGATCTGTTTGCGTGTCGCATGTGTTTTGAAAGCCCTAAGGTAAACCCCCGTGTAAACAACGTTAACTTGTATGGGGGGCGGGAATGGCCCTAGAAGGGCTCAGAGGTGGTGTGGTTCGGGAGGGGGCTGTCGGTGCCAGGCCTGGCGTCACCGATGCAGAGTTCGTCCTCCCGGTGCGTCTGAAGTGCCCATCGTGGCTGAGGCGTCTCAGTGTGGCCAAGTCACTGCCGCAGCAGCAGGGGCTGAGCGGGTGGGCGTCCGACCCCGACCACCCAGCCTGCATCTGCCGGCTTTGCCTGTGTGCACAAGAGGGCAGCCGGGTGAGGAAAGCGGCAAGGATGAAGGTGTGGAGGGGAGAAGAGGGATCCAGAGCCAGGAGGGGCAGCTGAGTCCTGCCGGGGCGGAGGCTGGGGGGAGGTCAGGCCCGAGCGCAGGGGAGGAAGTGGCTTCCATGGCCACTGAGGGCCTTGGTGGGCTCTGGGGAGGGACCCTAGGCCGGCTTCGAGCGGCGTTCTGTCATAAAGGTCGGTCCAGGCGTGTGATGCCAAGTGAACAGGTCAGGAGCCCCATGTCAGGTGGCGTCCGCGCGCCAGGTGTGCGGTGAAGGGCCAGACCTGGGAAGTGGCGGAGCAAACAGAAGTGAATGGAAAGTGGAAGGTCGGGGCGTTTACAAGGGCGAGGTGGACCGAGAGGGGCTGGTTTGGGGAGGAAGCTTAGTGTAGGCACCGTGTGTGGCGGTTCTCTGTGCCGGCAGAGCTGAGTTCCTGCGGGGCTGGGGTGTGGGGAGCGAGGGCCTTACTTGTGTGACTTTGTATTAAGTCTTGATTAATCTAAGACAGTTACGGGAATTCCATGGCGGGGGGGAGAATGTGAGCCCCGTCGGTGGGACAGGGGGCTTCTGGTAAAGGTTTCCTACCCTAAAAAGGGATGCAAGGAAGAAGCCATCTCTGCTTCTGCTGGATGTTGCCTTGTGGGGAGTTGTGGCAGCTGTCTTGTGACCATGAGGACAGCTAACCTTGTCAGATGGCAGAGGGTAGAGGGAAATAGGACCTTAGTACATGGGTTGGGTGGCCAAGTCAATCAACTCTGGGATTTTCCTGCCTCAGGCGTTCCTTGTTTTGTTAGATAAATATGCTTTATTGTTTAAGGCGGGGGTTGGCAAACTGTGGCCCACGGGCCACACCACCTGTTCTCGCCAAAGTTTTATAGGAACACGGCAATGCCCTTATCGTTCCTTGATTGTCTGTGGCTGCTTTTGCCTTGTAACAGCTGAGCCGAGTAGCTGTGAAAGAGGCTTTCTGAGCCATGTGTTCTAAAATATTTACTCTCTGGCCCTTCAGAGGAAAAGCTTGCCGACTCCTGGCTTAAGTCATTTTGAGTTAGATTCTCTATCTGTGCCTCTCCTGTGGAGACACCCACCTTGTTTTATATCTGTTGGCTGGAGATTATTGTGTAGCAAAGGGCTTTGTAGGTCAAACGTGGAGTCTAGACTGAAGATGTGCTTTTGGGGGTCAGGAGCACAGAAACCGATCAGGAAAGTTTCCAAGAATTGGGTAGCCAGTCATGTCAAGCTCAGGTGGGTTGCAGTCTCAGTATGGTGGTGAAGAGCAGGAGCCTGATGGCAGCTGCTTAGAAAGAGGAAATGAATAGGAAGAAAAAGCCGAGGGGCGGGGACTAGTTTATTGTCTCAAGTTAAAAGACCCAGACTTTGCAGCTGTGAACGTGGGATGCATCTTGATGGTCTCAGATAGGAAGATTCATGTTTAATCTGATGGTCCCAGACAAGGAGAAAGTTGAGTAAAATTATTTTATAGCTTCTGTGATACCTGCTCCTGTGGCACTGGGCACAGAGTGAAGGGATACCTGAGACCCTCAGCTTATGACTGACTGATGACCCTTTGCTTTGCTAAATAAGACCATCTCTTCTCTCCACTGTAACGGCCAAACTCGTGTTCTTGGCTTCATTCCCAGTGGCTGGCGGACGCTGCTTGGAGCCTGTGGCTCTGAGGCCCTGAGTGAACAGGGATTAAGGAAGCTGATAAGATGGATTTGGTGGCGAGGATGTATGATCAGAAGGTGAACCTGTGGGCCTTGCCATGAAGCAAAGATTGTAGCAAAGGCGTAGAGCTGTCTTCAAAATACTAATGAACAGGTGAGATGAGGTGTCAAAGGAAGACAGCCTGGGCCAAGGATGATTTATTTGAGCAATTCTGGGGAAAAAATGGCTGGTGTCACACCAGCCAGCATTCAGGGGAAACCGCACGAGACATTTCAGAAAAGCTTGAAAGGTATTCCAGAAAAGTTAAGCTGAAAATGTTGAAGAGGAAGGCTACTCCTCACAACAGGTATTTAATTTTTAGAGGTTTTTTGTTTCATTTTGGCCACACGGCATGCGGGATCTTAGTTCCCTGACCAGGGATCGAACCTGTGCCTCCCGCACTGGGTCTTAACCACTGGCCGCCAGGGAAGTCCCAACAGGTATTTAATTTTGATGAAACAGAGGGAATAAGGGATTCTTGAAGTGATAGTAAAATTAGACTTCTGTTAAAGCTTGGATCACCTGAAGACTTTGCAAGCCATCCGTATGCATGCATGTTGAATCAGCATTCATGCACATTGAGAGAAATTCTTATTTTAAAATGTAGTTTGAAAGTCTATTGAGGGTGATAAAGAATACCTTTTTGTTACTGGGGATTAATTTGCATGATGGCTTTTCTGGCTTTTCTACCAGGTCCAAACTCCTTGAGAGTAGGGACTGTGATTTTGGTCAGCTAACATCTGGCATAGCTCCTGGTATACAGTAGGTGCTCCATAAATATGTCTAGAATTAAATGTGTTTTACTCCTGATTTTACAGGACCAGTCAGTCTAGCTCTGTGTGGGTAGTAACATCCTCCAAAATGAAAATGGATTTTAGCCTCGTTTTGTTGCTGTTGGTTTCATGAACTTAATAAACGTGTGCAAATGTATATATTGGGCTGTACTGTCTTCATTTCTTGATCAGTTTTGATATATTTAATGTATGAAATGGGTTTTCAGGAACAGAACCCCAATTTATATCATTATAGCTCTAGGGAATAAGGATTTTCTACTTCACTATGGTTTGATTCGTGATTATCATCTAAGAACCAGTTAGAGGTGGCGTGTGTGTTACATAGGCTGTCAGGGCTGGGAAGAGGTCTTGCTGATGGTTGCATCATTGTGTTTATTTTCAGGAGGAGGAAACCAGTGTTACCTGCCTTACCCAGGTCCAACTCCTGATGATTTTTAGGGCAGGAAGCTCCCCCGAGTCTGGGCCCTGCTCTCCTCAGCGGAACCGTGTACCTGTCTCCTTGGTCCTGCCCGTCCCTCCCTGCAGAATTGCATAAGAATATACATTAGAGATGAGAATTAATGCGTCATGGGTGGGAAAGAACTATTATAGACACGTTGGGGGGTGGGTTCTATGTGGTTTTGTCCTTTAAGATCTTTTTCTAAAGTGAAACTTTTATTCTGGGCCGATTGGGGGGCTGTGGATATAATTATATACTTATGTTTGTGGGCAGCATGTCTTCGGTCTGAAGGACAGAATACGTACAGCTTTTCTCTGCATCCTTCAAGGACCCCCGAGCTACACACCCTTCATTTTATTTATTTAAAAAAATTTATTTTTTGGCCGTGACGCATGGCATGAGGGATCTTAGTTCCCCAATCAGGGATCGAATCTGTGCACCCTGCAGTGGAAGTGCAGAGCCTTAACCACTGCAGCGCCAGGGAAGTCCCCTCTTTATTTTTGAATTTTTTATTTTTTAATTTAAAAAATTTATTTATTCTTGGCTGCATTGGGTCTCCGTTGCTGCGTGCAGACTTTCTCTATTTGCGGCGAGTGGGGGCTGCTCTTCGTTGTGGTGCACGGGCTTCTCATTGAAGTGGCTTCTTGCTGTGGAGCACGGGCTCTAGGCATGCGGGCTTCAGTAGTTGTGGCACGCAGGCTCAGTACCTGTGGCTAGTGGGCTCTAGAGCGCAGGCTCCTTAGTTGTGGTCCACGGGCGTAGTGTCTTAGTGGCATGTGGGATCTTCCCGGACCAAGACTCAAACCCATGTCCCCTGCATTGCCAGGCGGATTGTTAACCACTGTGCCACCAGGGAAGCCCTTTATTTTATATAAAGATATAGACACTTGTATCTGTGTTTTGGGCAGTTCCCTTTTGTCCCCTAGCAGGGTCCCTGATGAATGCTGCTCTATGGCAGCAAGCCAGCCCTCGCCCTCCTGCTGCTGTCATGGTTGGAAGCTTTGGGGTGAAGTTCATGCAGAGAGAAACCTCCTGCCTGCCTTCACGACAAGTGCCTTGACCTTCTGGGCTTTGGGGCAGCACAAGTACAAGGGCCTCAGCCTCCCAGCAGGCTGCGGAGGCCCCTGCGCTGTGCCTCAGGTCCCGGGGCTTTGGCTGCAGAAAAGCCAGAATCTTCCGGGTGTGGTCAGAAGCTGGGCTTGTGGTGAGCTGACTGAGGCAGCTGCCACGTCCCTCCTTGGTCCTCTAGGAAATGGCTTCTGTCTGAGGGGTGCAACCTGCATCTGGGGCAGAGCGGGTCTGAGGCGTTTGGGTGCCCTGAGCGGCGCTCCAGTTGGGAACTGCTTCCCGATCCACCTCCAGCAGAGCTGGGTTTTCATTTATGGGGTAGAGAGCTTGCAGGGGCACAGTCATCTTCCACCTCTCCACCGTTGCTCCTCTACCTTGGTCCGCACAGGTGAGAGGTGAGCTGGGCTCAGGAGACCTGGGGCCACGAGGAGGTGGCCAAGTGCTCAGGCGCAGAGTCGAAGGTGGCTGTTTTAGATGACTGCTGATGGCTTGGGTGCTTTTCCACGAATCCTTCACCCGCCGTGCAGAGAGGAAACGTCCAGCTTGCCACCTGGCACAGGGCTTTTCGGGGGAAATCGCAGGACCTGGGGAGAAGTGGGGTTTTAATTTGCTTCTCAGGGTGAAGCTGCTTTGTGGAGTGGTGTCTGGGCCTCGGGGCTGTAATACAGTTACAGCAGCCGTGAGTGTTCATGCTGCAAAATGTATCCCTGTTTGTGTACCACTAACAGCCAGCTTCCAGAAGGCTGGGCTTTCTTGTAATGGTCCGTAATGTATTGTCTTTCTGATGGGAAGGAAAAATAACAGTGGATCTGAAATCAGCACTGCTCCTAGAGCAACTGGGTTTATTGTTTTCTGTACTTTCAGATATTTCAAACAGGGACCTTTTACGTGCTTTATGTGGTGCGATATTCATACTTATTAGGGCCATCTAATAGCAAATGTAAATGAGTGACATGCAGCTGTGTTGGACAGTAGTCACGAAAATGAATTCATTCTGCTGCCTTTTTCCCCCCTTTTCCTTTGATACTTCAGATCTCTTCATATTTTTCTTGCTGGAACAGACCATGTTCTTCAGGAAACGTGCCCTCGTGTTTTCCTTTGCCTGTGGGGGAAACTGGCTTTCATTGCTTCCTGGGGTCCTTGGGTCCTTGACCCAAGCTGGTCGGAAGAAAAATTCATGACACCAGAAATATTTTGCCTAAGTTTCATCTCAGCCGCCGGGAGGCCCACGGAGAAAGCTTGCTCTGGGTCGCTGAGGTTTACCCCTCAGAGCACCCACACTGTGGCGTCTTCCTTCATGGACCCCCTGCCCCTCCCTCCTGTATTACACTGAAATCCCTCCCCAAACTGAGCAGTGGGGACTAAATGGGGAGGGGTCCTGAGCTGGACTGGTGGGGCTGCAGCTCTGTTCCCCGGCGGCCGGCTTCCCCAGCTCTCTGCCCCACGTCGTTGGCAGCTGTGAATCTTTAGTGAGCGTCGGAAGCCAGTAGTTAAGCATATTAGAATTCAGGCCCAGCCGAGGCCACGTCGGCCTGGGGACCCGTGCTGTGGAAACCGGTAACAGCTTCTCCTTCACTCTCCTCCTCTCTCCATTTGTGGGGCAGTTCAGCATTTCCAGGGCACTCACGTCCATTTCTCATTTCCTCCTTAGACGCAGATGTAGCCTGGAAGGTAGGTGGGAGCCTTCCTGTGATTCATGGTCCAGGGAGAGACCACCCACAGCGTCAGAGGACCAGGGGGATCGATCCCTCCTCACAGGTGGAAGGCGTGGAGCTCTGCTTCGGAGACAGTTTTCTCGGAGCCATGCTGGGAAGCCGAGGTTTTGGGGTGCAGGGCTGGGTAGGCTTCAGGAGGAGGTGGGACTGAGCGGACGGTCACTGTCAAGGTCACACGGGGGAGCCTTCTGGGGGCGGCAGATACGTGTGTCCTGGTGCTGAGCTGTCATCCATCAGTTCAACGGCTGGTTTCTTGTTACCATGACTACAGATCAGCTCCCCCTCAGGTGCTCCCTGAGACGAAGCTGCAGGAGAGCCCCACCCCTGGGGAGAGTCTTTCCTACTGTTAGTTGTTCTCCTTCCTGATGAGGCTTCATTTGCAGGGGTGTGGTTTTCATTGCACTAAATACTTGAGGAAACTAAGGCTTCAGGAGGTCGTGTAGCTTTTCCAGCTTCCCACGATTGTCCTCGCCAGGACCCAGTCCTTCTCGGTTCTCTGGATCGGAAGCATCTTGCTGCTAGGTACTGTGCCTGCCTTCTGTGGGTCTGTGTAGTCCTTCTCACATAGTAGGTGTGCAGTAGATGTTGATTGAATAACAGGCTGCTGAGTAGGTCAGGTTTTCTCTCTGAAAGCCTGGGACCAGTCACTGTGGTTGCAGCCTTCCAAACTCCACCTTTCCAGTCAGCGTAGGATGCACCTTCAGTAGGTGCGGGGACAGCCTGACAACCCAGGCAGGTTGTGAGATGCTGAGGCTCGGATGTGTGTGGTGAACCTGCAGAAGTGGGTGGCCCAGGAAACCGGGGGTGGGTTGGTGGGGGGAGGCTGACCAGAATTAATAAAGAATTCCTGCTAATTTGAATACATCGTTACTGCCCCCTTTTTCTTTGAAGCAGAGAACTCTGGAGGTAAAGTGTTCCAATAACTGGGATGTTTTGGGAGGCTGTTCCCAGAAGCACGTGCCCTGGAGGAAACCCCGGTGCCCAGAGCTGCCCTCAGCTCGCCTGGACCCTCGGGACGTCTTGAGATGTAATTATCTCCATGGCAGTTTCCTGTAAACACAGTTGAGAGCAGCCTCTCTCCCTGCTGAGTTCGTTCCAGCCTCTCCATCTTCTTTTTCTGGTCTTTTCTCTGAAACACTGCGTGACTTGCTTATTCAGAGCACAGGAGCTGGAGGAGAGGCACGGGCTTGGGTTTCCTGGGCCAGAGATTCCCCCCAGGGTTCACATCCAAGACGCCCAGGGACTCAGACCCTCCTGCAGTGAGGCCTGGGACTGGGCTGTCCTTGTAGAATTTTCCTGGGGACGAAGCAGCTCTCGCGAATAGGCTCTGTTCTAGTCGGGCTCCCTCGATTTGTGGGTAGAGCAGGCAGGGCGCGCGAGGTGGGTCCCTGCAGGAGCAGCAGGGCCGGGTTGGAGCCTGGCTTCAGGGATCCCTGGGTGCCGCTCTTTCTCCCCTCACCAGACTCTTCTGGGACTCTTGTTAGCAGCCCACGGAGCTGGGTCCTATTTGTGCTTGAGCCTTGGGGTTTGGGAGACAAGGCAGGAGGCTGATCCTTAATCTGTATGATGGCTTTGCTTTCCCCGTGGACAGTGGCTGTGTTGTCCCTCCTCATCCCTTGAGCCCGTTAAGGGGTGGGTTGGGAGTGGGAACCAGCCCCCCTGTACGAGGCTTGGCGATGGGCTTACTGACCGTAGTCTGTTGGGGCCTTGTGAAGACATCATAGGCCTCACAGTGGGAGGGGACCCGAATAAAGAAATCGATGGCTTGCAATCATGATTTTCAGAAGGCAGAGGCAGCCCTGAGCTGGTCTTGTGGGGCCCGTCCAGCCCCTGTTGCTGGACACCCCTTTCTGTGGGCTGCTCTGGCATTCGGTGGCTCCCCCTTTGCTTTGCTGGTTGGGAAGTGCAGAACCAGGTGTGTGGTCGCTGCTTGGTTCATAGGGAGCCCCCCACCCGTGGCTTTGGAGTCAGGTTGTCGGTTTCAGACTTTGGCTTTGTGTGGCCTTGGACAGGTGGCCTCGGTTAAATTTATGGCACCTGCTTGTCATAAAACAATCCCTCAGTTTCAGGAATACTGTCTACCTCTGGGGTTGTCGTGAAGTTTATTAAAGTACAGTAATTGGAGCCTCTTGGTCCTTAGGGCCCCCCTAGAACACAGTGCATGTTCAATTAATGTTAGCGAAGTCACTGCCACCAAGAAGTCCTAGCTTCAGTAGCTCTGTTACTTGTCTCCCAAACTTGGCTTTTTGGTTAGATCCATATTTTTCCTAACGCTGATTTTCAAATTGATTTGTACTTTGCTGCTTGTATCCTTGTGGGTGACCTTTGATCAGGTGTGAAGGGAAGCAAAAGATATTTATGTTCAGGTGCCAGGCTTCAGCCATGGAGTCTGATGTGCGTGAAGCCAGAGCGAGCAGGAAGACTCTGCTGAACACCGGGGCGAAGCCGGGCCAGCGCTGCAGCCCGAGTGCTGCGTCCTGACCGCCTTTCTGCCTCAGGACCGCTGCTAGACCTTCTCTGTGCTGGCCCTTCCTTCCCAGCCCCTCTCAGGGGCCTGGCACCGTACCTGCTGGATGGACTTCCTGACCTAAACTGAGACCCTCCCTTTCTTCCTCTTACTTGTTTATAAAGTGCGGCTTACGTTGTCAAAAGAAAGTCCCACATGTTGCCATGATAGGGTTTGGTGCTCTTTACAGCTGGCAGTTTGTCAGGTGGGCACAAGGGTGCACGTGTGCTGCATTCTCATGGGCATTGTAGGTGTGCTCACGGGCAGAGGGTCACCGACCCCGCCTGTGAGGGGTAACTGTTCCATTAAAAACAACTAGACCGTTAGCACTGGATGAGGGTCCTAGAAAGGGGAGGTGGAGGCGTACCAAAGAGCAGTTGGCACCCTCTGAAATAGGGGAAATATAAAGTCATAGAAAAAAGATGAGAAAAAGATGTGTTTAAAACAAGATGCATTGAGTGCATAGCCCAGGGAATGGTTCTCATGAGCTAACGTGGAAGACTTTGTAGGAGTCGGTGATTCTGAGCTGGATCCTAAAGAAAGAAAGAAGAGAGCTTTTCAGGCCGAATGGCTAGTGTTAACGTCAATACGGTGTACAGAGGTGAGAATGAAGAAGGTGCATGTTTGACACGGCTACCCTGAGGCCCCATCCTGTGCTGAACCCAGTGGGAAGTTAGAATTGGAGCTGCTGAGTTGAGATAAGGGATGCAGGTTCGTCATCATGGGTCAGGGGCAGCGATCCCGGCTCTGTGGTTGGAACGGAGGCATCATGTGCAGCAGACGTTCCATTAGGTGGGAACCAGCAAGAAGCACCTGGTGATGCAGGAGGAGCCTGATGGCCAGTCCAGGACGCCAGCAGGGAAAGGTGAGGTCACATTTCCAGGCAATGTGGGGGGAAGTCATCAGGATTTGTTCAGAAATTGTAAAGAAAGAGAGGGAAGAAAAATAACTCCAGGTCTGCAAAGCTTAAGGGCTTGGAGGGTGGATGGCGCCGGTGTTGGGTGGAGACCATGTGACCACTGGAAGCTGATCCCTTAGGGACACCTCGCCTCTTCTCAAAGGAGGGGAGGGAGGTGTGTGTCCCTGGGTTCAAACCCCAGTTCCACCTGTGGTCTGCCGTGCAGTTGTGGCTGACTCTCCCTCTGTCTTAGTTTCCCCATTTATAAGATGGGGCTGATATAGCACCTGCCTCATCAGACGGTTCTGAGGACTAAACGAGATAACATGTAAAAGGCTCAGAACAGTGTCTGGTGTGTAGTAAGTGCTCGGTAAATGTTGGTGCCGTTTCACTGTTAGTGTTCATCATACTGAAAATCAGACGTGTGTAGGGCATCAGATACCAGGATGAGGATGACCAGTCTAGATTTGGGGGGTGCAGATGGTGACACTGAGAATAAAGGCTCTTGCTGACGGATGCACGTGGAGGTTGCTAAATGGGGGATCGTCACATGGGTCTGGAGACGGTGCTGTGGGGACACCCCTGGATCAATGAGCAGATGACGAGGAATCCAAGAGACACACCATGAATAAGTGGGGAATTAGGAGGCAAATCAAGAGACTGTTGTCATGGAAACCAAGGAAGGAGAGTAGGTTTTTTTTTTAATGTAAAAAAAAAAGTCATGCAAGTCAGAGTCCTTTGAGAGTTGGCTGAAAATTGAGGAGAAAAATAAAACGCTGATTAGGCCTGGTTATTGTTAAAGATGTTAGAGCAGTTCTGTAGCGGGATGATTTTATTACAGAAGCCGAGATCAGGGATACGGGAACTGTGGATGAAGAGGATGAGTGCAGAGTGAATGAAACCCCTAGTTGCCTAGGGGAGACTGGAGTGTCTTAAAAGACGTGCGAAAAGCAACCAGTAGAGGGCAAGATAGTAGAAATACGAGTGCAGGAGGGGTTCCTGTGGGATGCAGAGGGGGGTGCGTCATTCCTCCAGAGGAGGAAAGGAAGGTGAGCAGGGGAGGGGTTTCCTGCCCAGGTTGAGGCGGCGCAGGTGCAGGACTGGGGTGGAAGCACAGGCCTTGGGAACGGGTGGTGTTCTCCACAGGAGGAAAAACCTGCTTCTGAATTGTGTGCGTGTTGGTGCTTTTCAAACCTTAAACTGCAGTTTTCCCCTTTTTGCAAATGATAGGTTTTTATTCATCAGGCTTCTAAGCGTTGGGAAAGAAGTAGCTCAGAGAGCTTTAAAAGTTTTTATTTCCAAGCTGTCATTTCCCCTAGAAAACATGAGTTTAGAGACAGTTCACAGAGGAATTTGCTTACTCCCATTGGAGACGCCGAGTCTGTGGCTGGAGCAGCGCCGTTTACCTGCAGCCCCCGAGCAGGTGGGACTCAGGAGGAGGAGACCCCAGGGCAGCTTGGGTCAGGATGCTGTGAATCTGAGAAGTAGGTGGACAGTTCTCTCAGTTTTCCTTCTGTTAACTTCTAACAGCTTAGCCAAGAGCAGGATGTTTCCTTAGCGGGTCCAAACCCACGTAGGCCAACTGGTCTCCCACCCTGATCTTCCTTAGTTTTCTGAAAATCCTTCATCTGTTGGTTCTTTCTAAGAACTGACTTAACGTCTATAAATATCTTTTAACAGGCTCTCTTCCTATTTAGATGCCATGAATAAATAAATCAGGTGATTTTACAACTATACAGCGGGCTGCTGGTTGGGATGCCTAGGTGCTGTTCAGATGGGCTCGGAGGATCGGGTGGCCTCCGGCTCCTGGTCTCCCAAGGCTGAGATCCTGACGCTCTTCTATTCTTCCGTTTCTCTATCAGCAAAGCCAGCCCTATGGACAAAGGGCGAATCCAGGCATTTCAGTGCCTCTGGCTGTTGCCTGGACACACTGGTCTATGTGAGATCAGGAGGCCACGTCTGCCACTGTCCACCTGGGCTCTTTTCTGGCCACAAAAATTTCAAAAAAGGGAGCATTTTAGAGAGGAAACAGGCTGTCTGGAGAACTTTGTCAGGCCAACTTGGATCACCTGTGGGAAGTCATTCTGTTAGAACCAGTTAATTTAAAACAGACCAAGAAGAGAGGATTTAAGGGGATTACAGAGAACCAAACATCCCCTCTTGATAGTGGTAATAATAGTTGTCATTATTGGCAGCAGTAAGTGCCAATAGTAAGTCCTCCTCAGGGAAGACCTCAGTGCATGAAAAATTATGCTCATAAGCACTTACAGATCGTGTTTCATCGGATTTCCATTCAGTCCTCCCAATAACGTGTAATAAACTAGATGCTACTATACCCACGCTTCATGGGTGAGGAAACTTGCTCCCTCCCTCTGGACATATGGCCCTGCTGGCCTGTGCTGTCTGTTCTGGAGCACATTCCCTTAGGTAGCTAAATAGTTCTCACAGGGTCTTTTGTTGTCCTTGTGTTTGTACCCAATGATTTGAGATCCTTCATGTCTGAGGCTGGTGGACTCCAGAAGTTGGAAACAGAGCACAAGGGGTCTCTGCTTCTCTGCATCTTTGCCCGAGGCTGTGAGAAGCCTTGAGGCACACGATTGTTTGCTGATGCTCTTTTTCCGCAAGAAGCACCATTTTTCATCACTCGAGGAGAAAACCTTTCCTGCATTTGACCTGAAAGACCCCTGATTGGCATAGGCAGGAAAAGAATCAGTTTCTCCATGCTTTAAAAAGATTAAGCTTTAAAAAATTTTTTTCTTTGTCATCCCTCCCACGCACCCTGGAAATCCCATAATTAGTGCAGCAGCCTTCTGCTGCCGGATTTCCTAAATCGCTCCCAGAAAGACCTCTGGTGCCGACATGTGCCTGCCTTTTAAATAAAGGGTCTTGGTTCCCCCCTCACCTCACAAAATGTACTTTTCCTATCAAATACCAGGAATACTGACTCCTAAAATACCAGGTCATTGGCTTCTAAAGTGATGGTGATTGGCTCCATTGAGTGGATGTGGTCAAGTTTCTGAAGAGGAGAATGAAAATAGGAGCTGAAAGTAAGTCGAGGACCCACAGTTGTAAGTTTCTTCCCCCAAAGCTGCAGGATGGAAAAGACTCCCGATTGTCTACAGCTATACTTAGTTTTCATTTTTTAATTTTTCAAGGTTGTCAACTTGGTTACTTTTGACTAATTTGGCTGTTTAAGAAGCCAACAAATGCTTATCAGAGTCCGTTCTCTTAAGCCCCTGGTGGATGTGGAAAACGGAGGAGGGGCGTTTGCCCCACGGAAGGTAGAGGCTGGCAGGGAGCTGGGCCTTCAACCCTAAACCTCCGGTGCTTAGGGAACCCTGACGGTGGTGAGTGACGTGAAGCAGCACCGGGCTCTGAAAGTGCTTCCAGTGCCACTGGGGCTGGTGGTCAAGGGGGGCCGGGGTGGGGGGAGGTGGCAGCGAGAGCCCGCGAGGGACCACCGGGGACGAGGGGTGCACCCGCGCTCTCCAGGCCTGCGTGTTCCTCTCGGCTGCAGCCACCGCCTCTTTCCAGTGCAGGGCGACAGCTGTTACCTAGCTGTGGCCCTGACTTCCTCTCTCTTCCAAAGTCTGTTTCTGTAGCTAAAAAGGACCTGAAACCCCAGCTGTCTGCTGATGTTTTTTTCTCTTGAAAATGCTTATTTTTATACAGCTTCACGTGACTTGTTTCTCATCCGCTGAGGATGCTTCTCTGGTTCAGGTGGGTTTCAAGGTCATCTGGGGACCTGTCTGCCTCCCCCTGGAAAGTGGAGGTGAGCGTCCGGGAGCAGCTTCCAGAGGAGGGGCAGGGTCATGGCTTCTGGGCGGTTCTTTCGCATGGAGCCTGTTTTCTTGTTTCTGTTCTCGGCATGATGGGTGTAGTTCCGGCGAAGGCGGAACGCTGAAGTCACGTGGAAGGTGATCCGTTCCCTGGCCCTGGTGACTAAGGGGCAGATGCATGTTTCTACCATAACAGCTGCTAGTGATGTAACCTCTGGGTGACGGTTTTCTTAGAAGGAATCTGGGCTGACTGTAAGCCTCTTGGGGTTTATTTTATACCACACGCCGCACCGCACACTTCAAGTGCCGTAGCCTTTGGTAAATGCTGAGTAGACGGATGGACAGAAACGTTACCCAGGATTATGCTCCCAGGTTCCAACCAGTTCACCTTTACGGCCCCAGCTTTGCCAAGGGTGTGGCAGCACATGTGTCCCTCTCTCTGGCTTTTGGGTCTCACCCTCCAGCCCCTCAGCTGGCCTTCCTACTCCATCCCGGGCTCTCCACGCCTGCCCCAATCCCTTTGCACTCTGTTGAGCGATGTTGGAACTCCCAGTTCCACTCCATGCTTACGGCCATCGAGAGGTTTCCCATTGCTTTTGGGACAAAGCCCCCAATTCTCTAAATGGGTTGTGGGGCTCTGTGTCGCCTGCTGCGCCTGCTCTCTGAGCCCTTTTCTGATCCTCCAGGTGCCGTGAGAGTGCCCTGCCCCACCCTCCTTCCTGTCCCAGGCCTTCCCCCGGGCTGGTTTATGGGCCTCCGGTACCCATCCCCTCTGCTCACCTGGTTATGGGCTCCTCTTCTCATGGCTTCCAGCTGAGACATTGTTGTTCTCTGTAAGGCTTTTCCCTGGACCCCAGGCTATCTCTGGTTCCCCAGATTTGCTCTCATATCCCCACACTTTCTTCATAGTGTTCATCCTAGGTATGATGTATTTAGGATTATAATTACTCATATTTGTCCTGTCTGTAAGCTTGGTGAGGCCAGAGGCCATCCTTTTATGTACCCCTGAACCCCACCATTTAGCACGTAACCACTCAGTAATATTCACTTTAATATATGACTTTTTCTCACATAGACACGCTTGCTTTTCTCTTTCGGGATAACTCTTCCGGAACTGGGTGGTTACGAGCAGGTCCTGGATCCCTGTCTAAGAGCCAGTAACTGTCCTCACACTGGGGGAAGGAGGACATTGGAGTCGCTGACTTGAACACAAGAACATCCCTGCCAGTGACCCTGCCCCCATCTCTGGGGTCACCACTTACACGTGTGCTGCTTTCCCAGGGCCGTTCTACACAGTATCTCCTTAGAGCTCATGGAATGCCCATTGGTTGTTAGCAACTTTTATCACACCAAGAGCTGAATCTGAGGTCACTAACTCACCCCTTGGTTGCAGGTGGTGGATGAAGGTGTAGCATTGAGATTTCCTGCTCCCAGCTGGATGCTGGGGCTGCCCTGTCTGAACTGTGTCCATGCAGGTCTGCCGGGTGTTATAATGATGCTCAGGTCGGTCCCTCGCCAGCCCTCTGGCTTGAGGCTCGAAAATCATGGATGAGAAGTAACTCGGGGACAGCTGTGGTGAGGTGGGGGGCTGCTGTTAGTTCTGCGAGCAAGTCTAGCCTTGGTTTTGGAGACTGAGAGAGTCGGATGTCTTCGATGTCGTGGTGTAGGAGACGTGCTTGTTTGCTCTGGCGGCAGGGAATCCCCACGCGGTGCAGAATGGGGAGATTGAGTCTGTAACTCGGTAAAGGGGTCACACGCTTTTCTTTGGTCGACATCTTCAGTCTGAGGAGTGACAAGTCGGGGCGTGTGGGGATCCGGGAAGCTCAGCCAGCACTAAGCCTGCGTGTATCCTCCCCGCCGCCTCTCCCCACCCCCGAGGAGGCAGGCACTGGTCCTTGGCAATGGCTCACTGCTGATTGGGGTCCTGCTGTGATGTGGTGCCCATTTAACAAGAAGAGTAGGGTGAAGGTGTGTGGAAGAAAGGGCAGGGGAGAGCTGAGCTGAGCTGGTTCCCGAGCCCCCACAGCCGGATGCAGAAGGTGGCTTCCTGGTTGCCGGAAGCCCCGGACGGGGCTGGAGAGCCACCGAGTAGGGGGCCAGTGTGCAAGGAGGTGCCTGCTCCACCGGAGACAGGCTTGTCCAAGACGCGGCGGGAAGGGACCATGGCGTGGCGGGTTTGGAGCCCAGATACCCCTGGGCGGGGGTTTGTGCCCTGCTTCTCGCTGGCCTTGAGAAGGGGTTTAGCCTTTGAGTTTGTTTCCCTCTCCGTGAAGGGGGCCGATGACCTTGATGCCTCATCGGGTAGTTGGGACTCCAGTGCCACACGTGTACGAAGCGCCTCCTGCTGGTCCCGGCACAGAGCTTGGAGGATTCACTGGGGAGTAGGGCCGAGGTGCAGGGTCACAAAGGCGTCGTGGGGCTTCCTGGGCGCTGGGGCGGCCCTGCAGGCTTGGTTCTTGCGACCCTGGAGCTCCTGAGGGGAACTGGGCCTGTTTGGTGCCGATCTCTCCCATCGGGTCTAAGACGCATGTTCTCGCCTTCCAGTCCTGGAACCGCCTTCCAGTCGATGGCCTGTCGGGGTGTGATTAGTGGTGGTCTGTTCTCGTCCTTCTTAGAGGCGCATCTTAGGATGCGTGGCAGCAGTGATCTGATTCTCTGGAGGGATCCTTAGACGCCGGCTGGCTGTCTGGCGGGTGAGGCCTGCGGGGAACAACACCCTTTTTTCTGGAAGGTAAAATGATTCGTAGGCTGTTTAAACTTGCCGGTTCAGCGAGTCCCTGGTTGGGGGCAGGAGGGCGGGTGGTGGTGGAGAGGGGAGGCTTGCCTTGAGGCCGGGGGTTCTGTGGACTCATCTGGGGCCGTGTTGGCAGTGCGTTTTGCGGAGGATTTTCCCCTTGTAGCCTGTGTAGGCATTTAATTTGAGCACTTGTGGGTTGCACGTTACTTGTTGAAAGGTACTCCCACCTCTGAAGCCCTTGTTTGCACCTGGTGGAGAGAATAAAGCTTTTGAGAGCAAAACATAATTTCCTTCCCTACTTGTTTCTTTCTTTAGCATTTTGGAAAACCCCACTCAGTGTCTGGCGTCCTTGAGCACCTTCCCCGCCGCTTGGCGCGCACGGTGCACACGGCACACCTTGCCCGGCCTTAACAGGGCCTTAACGGGGCCTTAACGGGTGCTGAGGTTTCGGTGACACCGAGCTGCCCCTGAATCTGCTGCCTGGACTGTGATACTGCCCGGGGTGGGTGGGGACTCTGAATAAAGCCCTGTGCCCTCTGGTTCCCTTCAGAGGGCGCTTCCGTGTGGCCAAGTCCCCACCCGTCCGGGTGCTCCCAGGCCGCGCCCCGGGGGTCGGGGCGCGAAGAGGCGGAGGGAACGCGGAGCCCTGTTCCCGCAGCAGCGCGTCCGACACGGATGCCTCCAGCCCGGGGGCAGTGGCTCCGGAGCCCGAGTGTTGGACGCCAGAGTCCACGCGGAACAGTGACTACGGAGGGGAAGGCATCTGGTTGCCCGAGGAGGGGGACAGCCCCGCACTCCCCCCCACCCCTGCCCCACGGCACAGGCACAGGCCTGGTTGGAACCGTCCTGGCGTCAAGTTGCTAATGTAGTGCGACGCCTCAGAGGACTTGGTCCTACGAAGTACTCACTTGGCGGCCTTGCACGTGGCCGGGGGCCTGAGACAGCATGCTGGCACATCTGCTGCACCCGTGCCGAGCTGTCAGAAGTGCACGTGCGCCCAGCCTGGCCCTGTGCTCCCCGTGCCTGGGGTAGGGGATGCTGAGGGGCTGGCCTTCTGGCGTGGGGGGTGGTGATTTTAATTGACGCCATCAGGGCTGGGCTCACCTGTCCCGGAGGAGTTAGGGTGGACTTTTATTTTATAAATTTATTTTATTTATTTTTGGCTGCGTTGGGTCTTCGTCACTGTGTGTGGGCTTTCTCTAGTTGTGGCGAGGGGGCTTTTCATTGTGGTGGCTTCTCTTGTTGTGGAGCCATGGGCTCTAGGTACGTGGGCTCAGTAGTTGTGTCTCACAGGCTCAGTATTTGTGGCTCTTGGGCTCTAGAGCACAGGCTCAGTAGTTGTGGCATGCGGGCTTCATTAGTTGTGGCTCACAGGCTCAGTAGTTGTGGCGCACAGGCTTAGCTGCTCCGTGGCATGTGGGATCTTCCTGGACCAGGGCTCGAACCCGTGTCCCCTGCATTGGCAGGTGGCGTCTTAGCCATTGCGCCACTAGGGGAGCCCCCAGGGTGGACTTAGGGGCCCTTGGGTTTCCTATGACTCCGGCAAACTTGGCTCTGATGAAGGCACTGCTTCCTTGTTGTGTTCCACCCACCAGCTGTGCCCCCAGCCCCTTCATTAGCCCGGGGGTGGGTGTGGGGACCCAGCCCCCTCCCTGGTTCCCCTCCTGATGCTCTTTCTCCAAGGTGGAAGTGGTTTCCATGCTTGTCACTTTGACTCAAGACAGTGATGCCAGACGTTTCTAGCATCTCTTGACTGGACCCTGATAGGGACATAGTCTAATTCTGCTTTAAAAAAAATACAGATTGGGCTTTGGTTTTCCCAAGCAGCTGTGTTTTTGATGTGACTATGGTCTGACACACCCTCATCTGGATTCTGGCAAAGGGCTGGTATGGAGAGCTGACTCCCCCTGGGCACTGGGGTTTGTAGTCACCGTGACTCATGGCTGCAGTTTTGCTGTTGGGTGGAAGCCAGGAGTGTAGGGGCCTCACACAAGAGCCCCAGAGGCAGTGGCACTGGGTTCAGCCTCCTGTGAATCATTCCCGGAAGCCCAGAACTGGGACCTTTGAGGACTGAGGTGCTCTCCTGGGGCTGCGGAGAAGGAGCATCTCGGGGTTCTGATCCCCCAGATCCACAAAACAGAGGAAGCTTAGATGAATGAGGACTTGGTCAGGGTGTGTGTGCGTGTGTGTCAGGAAGAGTGTCTTTCTGCACTGAATTCAGAGGAGAGGAACTTCTGGCTTGTTTTGCTTTATCACACAGCTATTTCTGAGGACACACAAACCCTTTTTAACCATTGAAGAAATTCCCTCTTGGCTTCCTTTTATTTCTTGGTGAAACAGGATTTTAATAATATATATGATCCATGTGTGGAATTCTTAATCGGTTTTTTCATTAAGTTGGCACCTAGCCCAGTGCTCTTTTCAGAAAGAACCAGGTAGGCTTTGGCTGGAGCAAGTTACAGAGGTGGCAAGGCTGTCCCTGTGGGCAGTGGAAGACATATGGGTAGACATAGGTTCTCTAGGCTCTTGAGTTTGTACCTAGAGTGGAATTGCTGCATCACATGGTGGCTCTGTTTAAACTGTGGAACTTCTGGAAGTTGTTTTCCAAAGCACCACACACGGCTCGACAGTCCCCACGGTGAGAGTCCCAGCCCCTTCACAGCCTTGCCAACACTTGCTATGTCGTTGTGATGACCGCCATCCTCCTGGCTGTGAAGTGCTATTTCACTGTGGTTTGAATTTGCATTTCCCTAACGACTAATGATATTGAGCATCTTTTCATAAATATATCGGCCATTTGTATTTTTTCTTTGGAAAAAATGTCT
Organism: Mesoplodon mirus; assembly: GCF_964341445.2. Classification (NCBI taxonomy): domain Eukaryota; kingdom Metazoa; phylum Chordata; class Mammalia; order Artiodactyla; family Ziphiidae; genus Mesoplodon; species Mesoplodon mirus. The sequence continues at coordinate 24,467,285 of NC_138994.1, forward strand.
ATTCAAATTCTTTACCCATTTAAAAAAAATATATTTATTTGGCTGTGCCGGGTCTTAGTTGTGGCACGTGGGATCTTTGTTGCGGCATGTGGGGGTCTAGTCCCCTGACCAGGGATCAAACCCAGGCCCCCTGCATTGGGAGCTGGAGTCTTAACCACTGGTCCACCAGGGAAGTCCCCTTTACTTCTTTATTTTTATTTATTTATTTATTTATTTTTGCGGTACGCGGGCCTCTCACTGCTGTGGCCTCTCCCGTTGCGGAGCACAGGCTCCGGACGCGCAGGCCCAGTGGCCACGGCTCACAGGCGAGGCCGCTCCACGGCATGTGGGATCTTCCCGGACCGGGGCACGAACCCAAGTCCCCTGCATTGGCAGGCGGACTCCCAACCACTGCGCCACCAGGGAAGCCCCCCTTTACTTACTTTTAAATTGGGTTCTTTTTTATTGAGTTGTAAGTCTTTTTAATATATTCTGAATATAAGTCCCTTATCTGATAATATTATTTGCAAGTTTTTATTTTTCATTTTGTGAGTTGTCTTTTCACTTTATTGATCTTTGAAGGATAAAACTTTTTCACTTTTGATGTCCGATTCATTGTTTCTTTTGTCACTTTTGGTGTTCTATCTAAGAAAACCTTGCCTAACCTAAGGCCATGAAGGTTTAATGCTTTCTTCTAAGAGTTTTATAGTTTTATTTCTGACCTTCAGCCAGGCAGGTGATCCATTTTGAGAGTATTTTTATATATGGTGTGAGATAGGGGGTCCAACTACATTCTTTTTGCATGTGGATATCCAGATGTCCAACACCATTTGTTGAAAAGACTGCTCTTTTATTTATTCAACTTATTTAAACAAACAAAACATTCACCCATTTCTCCCACCCACCATCTTCCACTCTGGCAACCACCAATCTGTTGTTTGTATCTATGAACTTGGTTTTTCATATGGATTCCACAGAGAATATGGTACTTACTCCGTAAGAGCGTATACGGTACTTACTCCTCTCTTGACTTACTTCACTTAACAAACGACTCCCTTTTAATTTATAAGTTTACATAGTCTTATGTCCCAGTAGTTTACCATAGACTTAAGTTCCAGAATTGCTTCAATATCAAGCCATCAAAAGACAGGCTAATAAATCATTAAGAGGGTAAGTGCTGTATTTGGAGGACTAGCTCCCTGAGGAAGTTCTGGCAGGAGCCTGAAGATGTTAGTAATGTGTAAAGGGTAAGGGAAGTGCCATACCCTTGAGATGTATGTGGAATGGTGACAGAGCTGAGACAGAGGTGACAGGGATAACTAGAGAGTGAGTTTTGGAAAAAGGGAGCCATTAATGTGTATCCTTTTCAAGTCCCATACACTTTCTCCCCCATCAGTTCTGCCCTTAGCCTCCTGAATGCAGCTTTGGCTAGTTGTGTGTGTGTGTGGCCAGGTGAGTTCTGAGTAGGAGATTTTCAGCCCTTTGCTCAGGTCCCTTAGGCAACTGACGTTGTCTGAAGGCCTCAGCAGAGGTGATCACTTCTCTGCCTACTTTCCGAAGCACTGTGTCTATGCGCCTCACATTGTGTGGGTACCTGGTTATTTTTCTGCCTTTGCTGGGCGGTGAGCATCTAAAAGGTGAGGCTGTCTTAGTCACTCGTGTCTGTAATTTTGCTGTATATATGGCTTGGAGAAGATGCTCAATAAAAGTTAATGGATCAAATGTAATTAAACTCTTGAATTAACACTATAAGGTTTAGGTTCTTCAGAATGAAATCTTGGTGGAAGATGGCCTTTGTGTTCTGTTGCATTTTGTGCCTTTCTAAAAAAAATAAGTTGATGTCACGCTGCTACTTTGTTTTGTTGGTACCAGAGGGCATACCTAGTACCTCTTAACTTTAGGATACGTGGATCATTGGTCGTTTTTGGAATATTGCAATTTGTCCTAATAAATGTGGTATTGCAAAAGCAAGAGCTGGTTAAAGGGGCCGGTAAATTTTGCTGCCTTGGAGCTCCAGGAAAACCGAAAGTTGGTTTTGAAAATCAGCATGCTGTTTCAGCTGCATTATGTTCTTTGAGGCCTGTTAGGCTCAGGGCCATTAAACTGCTCTGTGTAATGCGGGTGGCAAGTTGGGAAGGAGCTCCTGTCCTCGTAGATGCTTTTATCTTTAGAAACACCGTATATCTGTGCCGACCCTTTATTTTGAAAACTAGTTGCACAAAAATATGAACTTAGTGGTCAAACATTAGGAGTTGGGTAATTCGGGTTGTAATAAAATCTGTGCTTAGAGAACTCACTGTGGGTTTCCCTGGTCCTTTGATTTGCTAAAATGAAACCAAGTAACACCCTTCCCACATCACGAATCCCTTTAAGCAGTCAATGAAAATCCTCATACAACCGTACCCCCAAAGTGTGCTTTTGAAAAGTGAGGTGGATGTAACGTCATCTAATACCTCTGTGGGCAGGTAGAAGAGAGATTCTGGTCAACAAACCAGATCCCGTAGTGTTTTAAATTTTTGGAATCTGTCGATTTTGCTTATTTTTTTTCTGCATTGTTTATAGTGTTTTGAAAGAGGAGTTAGCCCAGCTTTTGGGAAACACCACACATAAACAAAAACCAAAACTGTGCTGTATGAACCTTAGAGGATGGATAGGTGGAGAAACTGAGGTATTATTACCTTTGAAAAATAACATATGTAAAGTAGCAAACAGACCCAGCCCTGACCTTGTTCACGGTCTCTGAATCCAATAGGCCCCAACCCTTTTTCTCCCCCAGAACTCACCCTCTGAGTCCCTAACACTGGGCTGAAGTTTGTCCATTGTTCAGATTCAGTTTGGTCCAGAGAAAAGGCATGCGGACACAAAGCTGTGACCTTTGTAAGCAGGATGTCAGGTGCCACGTGAGAGGCTCGGAATAGAAATAGTCCAGGACGGGGGCTTGTGGGTTTGCGGTGGCTGCTTTTACAGGTTAGGACGTGTTCCTACAGCACGCTGTGTCGGTGGAGGTGGCAGCAGAGAAGGGAAAAATCCCCCCCTCCTGCCGTGGCCATGATGTCCCTGGTCATCCTCGGATGTGGGCGGGGAATACACTTTCATTGCCCAGGAGCTTCACTTTAGAAGCATGTCTTGTACTTGTGTATTGATGACTTTTAAGAAGTGATTTCTCACTGTTGTTTGGTTTTGTTTTCAAGGAGGTGTCCTTTGGAGAGAATTTTTTTTTTTCCTTAAAAGCATCATTTACAGCCTCAATGGGATTTCACTGAAAGCCTGGGAAGACTAGAGACTTTGGAATTGCGTTTTTGTCCCTTACATACTGGTGACCTTTGACAAGAGTTAATTCTTGTACTAAGTGAGTGGGGTGCTTGTTATGTGCTGGGTACCACGCTGTGCCCTCAGAGACCTCGTGTTGCAGGGGGACAGTGGGGGGACAGTTAAGGGAAGCTCGCAGGACTGACTTCAGGCAAGATGTCCCACCCACTCTGGCTTTTGGAAGAAGAGGACACACCCCTCTTGGTCTCAGTTTCCTCTGAAGCGGGTATTACAGTACGACATGGGGTTAGTCCCGAGCACTGAATAGAATAAGTCAGGTGAGCCGCCCGCTCCCAGGGTCGGCCACCCCGTTGGCCTGTCCTGCCTCACCTCTGGGACGGGTTGTGAAGCCTGAGACCCCCACCTCCATTGTCCCCATGTGCGCCCTTCTCTCCGAGGAGTCCTTTGTGCCCTCTGCATGTTGCTGACTAGGTGTGTTGGGAGAGCCTTGGAGCGTCTGTAACTATGATGGGTTCACATAAAGAAGTGATTTTGATTGGGGGACTATTGATTTGCTACACATGAAATGGGAGTTAAAAAAAAAATCCGAAGACTCTGTAATGAACTATAAAGCCTTAATGATTTGTGTATAATGAACTAAACTTTTTAACATCTTTATTGGAGTATAATTGCTTTACAGTAGTGTGTTAGTTTCTGCTGTATAACGAAGTGAATCAGCTATACATATACATATATCCCCATATCCTCTCCCTCTTGCGTCTCCCTCCCACCCTCCCTATCCCACCCCTCTAGGTGGTCACAAAGCACCGAGCTGATCTCCCTGTGCTATGCGGCTGCTTCCCACTAGCTATCTATTTTATAGTTGGTAGTGTATATATGTCCATGCCACTCTCTCACTTCGTCCCAGCTTACCCTTCCCGCTCCCCATGTCCTCAAGTCCATTCTCTACATCTGCGTCTTTATTACTGTCCTGCCCCTAGGTTCTTCAGAACCATTTTTTTTAGATTCCATATATATGTGTGAGCATACGGAATTTGTTTTTCTCTTTCTGACTTACTTCACTCTGTATGACAGACTCCCGGTCCATCCACATCAGTACAAATAACTCAATTTCATTTTATGGCTGAGTAATACTCCATTGTATATATGTGCCAGCATCTTCTTTATCCATTCATCTGTCGATGGACACTTATAAACCTCTGTAATTCTGTACCGTATGTGCCTTTCCATCATATGACCAGCAGCCTCTAAATAAAACCAGATGATTTCCTGCCTTTAAAAAAAAAAAAAAAAAAGGCAAAGATGCCTACTGCCCAGTCTGCTACATGAGTGCTGCTTCCCGTCCACTGGCCCTGGGGAGGGCCTGGGTTCGATGGGAGCTAGAAGGAGGTTCTGAGTCTACAAGAAGTTTCCAGGATGGAGATGAACAGACAGTCCCAGGAAGAGGAGGCACTGAAGGGAACAGAGAGCTTGGCATTAGAGAAAGGTCCCAGGCAGGTGGCATTTTCTCCGGTGTCCTAGTTATTACCAAGATAACCTTCAGCCACGCCCTCCCTCCCCTGCAGGTTCTCAGGGCGGGGGTGGGGGGGAAGGCATCTGCTTTCACACACACAGTGACGGGGGGGCCAGTAGCGTGCGGGGCCGGCATCCGGGTTGCCTGGCGATGGGCTCCTGCCCTGTAGTGTGTGTGTCTTCAATAAATTGTGCTTCACTATTTGTGAAAACCTAGTAGCAACTAGCAAAACATTGTGAGTTTTTCCGTTTGAACTTTTGAAGAAAATGCTATGTTTTAGAGCTGCGATGAGGCGCTTTCTTGCCGAGTAAGACCTTAGAACTTTGCTGAGAGTAGACTGTGGCCCCCTCGAAGGCTCTCACCTTAGACAGCACATGTCCGGTGACAGGGAAGGAAGAGGAGACGTTTCAGTTCACTCGGAAGAAACCACAGAGTGAATGTCGTCGTCGTCTGTCTTTGATTCTTCAATTCATTAACCAAGTGGTATATTGACTTAAAATGATGAAGTTTAGAGAATCAGACATTGGTGTTCATCTTTAGAAGGAAATAAAAGATGTACATGCCAGGCTGGTAAAGCTACATATTACATCTGAATGCTTAAGCTCTGAATATTGGTTTTATCTAGATTTGGTCTATCAATGAAGAGTCTGATAGAACATAACAGAAGTTAATATCAAGGAGTGATCTTTAATTTCAAAAAATTTTAAAGTACAGAATTAGAGATACTTTTTCCCTGGGGCAATTTCAGTGAAAGATGCGTTTGTTTTGGCTTGTGTTAGTTAACATGCAGATCCATATACACTTTAAATTTATTTCATAGGATAGCATAATGCACTTTTTTCCCTAATTAGAATGTGTCCACAGAAGATGATTTTGATTGACATGTTCTAGCAGCATTAGAGGGTCGAACAGGTATTTGGGAGGAGTTGTACTTGGGTTATATTCCTATTTGCGTTTCTGTTCCCATTGGAGCCTGGGCGGGGCTGGCGTTGGGGATGGTGACGAGGGTGGCCGGGGCGGGGCCGGGAAGGTTGGGCCAGCCCCCCCCCCCCCGCAGGGCGCGGCCCGCCAGCCCCAGTTCCTGACTCTCGTACCCCTCCGCCACCTCGAGGGTGATCTCTGAGAGAAGCCAGGGGACAGAAACTTTGTTCTCTTGCTCCTGGCAGATACCCTTTTGATTCTGCCTCTATTTAACTGCAGGAAATGGGATGGAGAGCAGGACATTGCCAGGAAGCAAGCCTGATTAGATTTGTACCTTGCTTGCTTCCTCCCTTGCTTGTATGAAGTCCTTTACGGCCCCGCCGAGAGGCAGAGATACTCCCCAGGCTGACTGAGGGAACCGAGGTGTCGGGAGACCTTTCCAGTTCTCGGGCCTGGATGGTCCAATTTGCTGAAGATACTACGACTGGGTCCAGTTCGTTTAAAGTGTCTCCGCCTGCCTTCTTGCAGGGGTACCTCCCGGCACCTGTTGGGAGCGTCACCCTGTCCTCATAGCCCAGGAGACGGACCCCGGCCCGGGCGGGTGTGGGGACGTCGGTCCAGGCGCAGCAGGGTTTCCCGAGGTGGGTCTCTTGTTGGGGTGCCTTGGGAAAGGATGCTGTGTCCTTGTGAGGGTCCCTGGGGAGGTGGGAATGGTGGGCGTCTGGCGAAGAGGGAGCACTGCTGTGGATGGACGGCAGGATGAGGAAGGCCCCCTGAGCTGTCCGTCTCCTCCTGCGACGGGGTACCTTCCAGGAACCTCAGCGCTTTCCGTGCCACGTGTGGGCCTACCCTGTGCGTTCCTGTGGTGCCGAAACCCTCAGGAGTGGGGCCCGGGCACCCCGGCTGAAAGAATGTCCCCGAAACCCCTAGTGGGCTCCGAACTTCTTCTGCTGTCACTGAACCACCCACACAGGTGTCCCTCAGAAATGATGGGACTTGTCATGGCTGGGTTCCCAAAGCACGGGGCCCGTGTCACCCCTGCTGCCCCTGAAGTGCTGAGTCGTGCCCCTCACCACATTTAACCACACTTTCATGGGGGGAGGCGTTGGGAGGGTCCCCCGGGGGGCCAAGGACAGTTTTCCCATTGAGGCCCAGGAAACGGACCAGGAAACTCTCCGTCCTCTCGCTCCCTGTTGGCTGGAGGGTGGGGGGAGGTGGAAACGCCCCAAGTGGGAAAGGCCGATGGGTCCCGTGGCTTGGGGCTGGGGCTCTGGGGTTGGCGGGGATTGGGGACTTCGGGGGTCCCAGGAAGAGACTGGGGACCCATCCCCACTTACTGTCACGATTCTACACCATCTCCCCTTTTCTCTGTTCATGATCTGTTCAGACTTGGTCGGGTCCTCCCTTCCCACGGCCATCATTTGTTTTGGGATGAATTGGATTGAAAGCAGGACATTGCTAGGAAGAAAATCCGATTATGCTTCATCCCACACTTGTGGGTTTTTTCTGCTCAGACCTAACACTGGTCTCGCATGTTTTCGAGGTTTTCAATATGACCCCTTTAGCTTCAGTGGAGTCGGAATATCTTCTCCCAATCTCCCCCACTGCCCCAGATCCCATAGCAGGGGCAGCGGGTTTTTTTAAATTGTGGGACATGATCTCTGTGTATTTGAGCTAAATTAATTTTTTATCAATAACCCCAGTTATGCTTAGTCGTCAGTATTGGATATGAACCCAGTACTTAAAGACTTTGATTTCTTTCTGAAAACAGTTCTTTCCCATGCCCTGGTTTCATGATGTGCTTTTAGCAGAACTAATCTGAAAGGACTCAAAATTATACAATTAATTGCATTCAGCTTCAAATTGGTTTGCGCTAGCCAAGCCAGGCCCACTGCACCCCCCCACCCCCGGGTAGGGGCAGCTACCGCAGGTGCTAACCCCTAGTCAGCGTGCCGGCCCCCTAGGGGAAGCACTTTGGGGGTGACAGCCTCAGATGTGCAGTGCCTCAGTGGCAGGCAAGTGCCAGGTGACGGTGGGGACCAGGAGGTGAGTGCGTGGACTTCGGGGTGAGTGACTGAATACTCTTCCTCCTTTTTTGTTTTTATTTTTATTTTTTTTATTTTTTGTGGTATGTGGGCCTCTCACTGCCTCTTATCCACCTCATTTTGGGGATCACTGCCTTCAGGATGTGACTTTGTAAAGGTTGTAATAGTTATGTCAGGCTGCTTCTCCGAGGCAGCTTGATGGATGAGAGATGACCGAGACTCCCATGTTCATCAGGAACCCATGAAGTCACCAGGCGTCGGTTCTTCATTCTGTAGAGACTGAGGTGTAGAAGGGCCCAGCAGGTGACTCAGCTAGTTAGCGATGACAGCTCACCTTCCCTGAGCAGTCGGGGTGAGCTTGGTGCTGTGCTGGGGCTCAGCACGCATCACCAGCCTCTGGAGGTGGCACCATCACCACCACCATTTAGAGAGCGTCACCCCAAGACTCGATGAGACAGAATAAAACCTGACCATTTGGGTCGCCTAGATTTCCACAGAGGTGTGGTCACAATGCCCCCCAAGCAAGAAAACCCCAGACTCTGTCCCCCAAAACAAAGCTCCTACCCTCAGGAGAGGCACAAATATGGACCGTTCTGGTCCACCCAGGCCCCAAAATACATGGCTAAGAACTCTACTCTTGGACAGGCACGTAAAACAAGTGGTAAGGTAAGTCAGGGAGAATATTCCAAGGTAACTCACTCTTGGTGAAATAGTCATTCTGCCCTTATCGCTCCAGACAGAAACGTTTTCCATCTCAGTCCTCCAAGCCCCCTCCCCAGGCCACGCTGGTGAAAGCCACTGGCATGCATTCAGGGCACCCTGGAACCACTCAGCCAGCATGAAGCCATGAACTCCCCCATCTGCTATTACCCCCACCCCGTGCCCTCCTTCTAAGCACAGAGGCTACTCCTCCAAGGCTGGCATTTGCCCTTCAGCAGAACAGCTACAGAGAGAGCCGGTGGGGTCCAGTTCTGCCCAGGCTCAAGCTGCTTCCTGCCCTCATCGTGGAAGCCAGGGCTTGGGGGAGAGAAGAGGGATTTCTTGGCTTGGCTTCTTCTCTGACAACTCTCCTCAAACAGCAGAGAAGGGAGCTTGAAGCAAGCACAGAAGCTGTGGCCAGAAACTGGCTGAGCGGTCGACAATATGAACTGTAGACACCCAATATCCACCCCAATCCACTGCGGGAAAGACCAGGCAGCACAGCTGGGCAGGGGCTCCGACCATCCCACACTCAGGGTTTGTGGCCCCAGGCCTCCTCCAGAGCCTTGGACAGGAATGGAAATGAGTGGAGGCCATTAGCAGTTCCTAAATCAGGCAGGACAAGAGGAAACCCAGTGTGAACAGCAGCCGGCACCCTGTATGAAGTGGACAGAGAAGACACAGATGTACAATGGCGGGTGGGTGAGTTTCCTGGGGCTGTGTTAACAAACCACCACAAGCCAGGTGACCTAACATGACAGGAGCTCAGTCTCAGGATCCTAGAGGCCCAAAGTCTGAAATCAGGGTGTTGGCAGGGCTGGTCCCTTCGGGAGGCTGCAGGGGCATGCTCCGGGCCTGTCCCCTCGTGTCCCCAACAACCCCTGTAGCTGCACGGATCCCTTCCATTCGCTGTCATGTGGCCTTGTAAGGACAACAGCCACCGGCTCCAGGGCCCGCTCCAACCCAGCATGACCTCATCTTAAATCCCATTTTGAGAAGACCCTATTTCCAAATAAGGTCACCTTGTGAGATTCCAAGTGGATATGAATTGTGAGGGGACACCATCCAAAGCCAGCAGAGGGACGGGGCCTGCAACAGAGGAGGCTTACGCAAGCTCCCCCCTCCCCTACTCAGACACGCATTTACAGAGCAGGAAAGGAGCAGAGGGACGGCAGGCCCTGTCACCTCTGCCCACCTCGGGCTTCATGGATCCAGTGGGAGGAAAACCCCATGCAGGTCAGAGCCCAGTCAGTCAAAGCACCACAGCAGGGCTTCTCCTCTAAGTGCACTGAGATGATGACTAGTAAGTTTGGTACAGCCAGACTTCCATCACTTTGAAAACCTGATGGGCGGTCACAGAACCTAGGAAATTAGGATAATCTTTGGGAATTCGGGAGTGATCAAGTCCATGGCCTCACAGGTGCTTTGGCATCGTACATTTTTCTGGCAGCTCTAACTCAAAACGCTCTGGGGGACTGTTTCCTCATGGCATCAACAAAATCTCTCTTGGAAAACTCATTGCTCCCAGCAGTTTCATGGTGTCTGTGTGGCAACGAGAGGTACTTTACTTTTTCAAGCACATTTGTGCAATGTGTGGAGAGCTGCCTAAAAGTAATGAACTTTTCCTGCCAAAAAGAGCTAGGCTCCAAAATTAGTCTTGTGTTGTCAAATAGACAGTGTGAATGAAGTCAGTTTGTGAAGAAGAAAGTAAGAACATTCCAAAGGAGAAGCTGAACACAGGCGGCCCCTAAATTTTTCATGAAGATATTCCTCATCGGAGAAAAATAAGTCCATGCCCGCAGCTGAGTCCCCCATAGACACGCCCCTTCCAATTACTGCTCAGCATCCTCTGCCACCTGCCCCTCCCCCCAACTCCCTCCTCCCTCTGCAGACCCCACTGCTGCCCGGGCCCGCCGTCGCCCTCCTTCTATCCCCGTCAGGCACCTCTTCTGGACCTGGCCAGCCCAGCATAAATGGCGGCACCACTGACAGTGATGACGGAGGGAAAGGAACGCAGCCCACCCGCCAGGAGCAGCTCCTGTGCGCCTTGGGGCTCGGCTACCTTGCACACCTTAAGCCTGCCCGGAACACGTCCCCCCAACCCCAAGTGTCTGAAGCTCGTTTACTTTAAAAAGAGGGAGGGGCTTCCCTGGTGGCGCAGTGGTTGAGAGTCCACCTGCCGATGCAGGGGACGCGGGTTCGTGCCCCGGTCCAGGAAGATCCCACATGCCGCGGAGCTGCTGGGCCTGTGAGCCATGGCTGCAGGGCCTGTGCGTCCGGAGCCTGTGCTCTGCAACGGGAGAGGCCACAGCAGTGAGAGGCCCGCGTACCGCAAAAAAAAAAAAAGGGGGGGGGCAGAAGAGCTTAATAGTTCTCTAAAGAAGACATACAGATGGCCAACAGGCACATGAAAAGATGCTCAACATCATTAATTATTAGAGAAATGCAAATCAAAACTACAATGAGATACCAGATTATGCTGGTCAGAGTGGCTGTCATTAAAAAGTCTACAAATAACAAATGCTGGAGAGGGTGTGGAGAAAAGGGAACCCTACACAGTGGGGGGAATGTAAGTTGGTGCAGCCACTATGGAGAACAGTATGGAGGTTCCTTAAGAAACTAAAAATAGAACTACTGTATGATCCAGTAATCCCACTTGTGTGCATATACTTGGGCAAAAGTATGATTCACAAAGATACGTGCAGCCCTGTGTTCATAGCAGCACTATTCACAAGTAGCCAAGACGTGGAAACAACCTAAATCCATTGACAGATGAATGGATAAAGAAGATGTGGTACATGTATACAGTGGAATACTACTCAGCCATAAAGAGTGAAATAATGCCATTTGCAGCAACATGGATGCAACTAGAGATTATCATACTTAGTGAAGTAAGTCAGAGACAAATACCATACGCTATCATATGTGGAATCTAAAATATCGCACAAGTGAACTAGTGTATGAAACAGACGTGGAGAACAGAATTGTGGTTGCCAAGGGTGGGGGAGGGATGGAGTGGGAGTTTGGGGTTAGTAGATGCAGACTGTTATATTTCAGATGGATAAACAAGGTCGTACTGTTTAACAGAGGGAACTATATCCAGTCTCCTGGGATAAACCATAATGAAAAAATGAAAAAATTGTATATACGTATAAAACAGTCACTGATGTACAGAAATTGGCACAGTATTGTAAATCAACTAAACAATTAAAAAAAAAGTCGGCACCTGGAGAGAATGGGCATGTGATGAGGATTCCCTGATGACTGAGGGTGTTTTGTGGGATTTCACTGAGGTGTTTCAGTTGCTCATGAACAGTTCTTGGTGTTTTTCTTTTTCAAATCTAACTTCATCACTTTTAAAAATGAACCCTTGGTTGTGGACCAGGGGTGTGTTATGGGCTCTGTGACGCTCGCGTTCAGGTCTCTCTGCTCTGGACTTCGGAAGGCGGGCAGGTGCTTCCCGCGATGGAGGCTGAGTGGGGCTTTGCAGCTTCTGAGACAAGCACCCGACCCAACCAAGCCTGGTTTGTCAGTGTTTTTCATTTTCTTATGAAACAGCTTCTCTCTAAAAGGACACAAAGGAGGAAATGGGAGGCTAGAGGGCAGCGTAAGGTTCTTCATTCCAAGCAGCAGCCAGTGGGCCCCCTGATGCTGCTTAATGAGAGAAGAGAGAAGGCCATCCGATAGCCGGTGATCACCTTCACGTGATGACTCATCTCAGTGGAGAAACTCCATCTGCCTAAGATTTGAACATCTTGTTTTTATTTAAAAATATTAAATGGATTTTATTTGCAATCTTTTTTTATAAGTAGATGAGGGATTTATTATCTTATACAACAAACCAAGGTGTCTTATTTTTTAGTTTTACCTGTAGTATCTGTAAATATCTTCATTATATCAAGTCTCTTTCTCTGAATAAGACATCAACTCTCAATTTATTGAAGCATTTAAACAGTTTTTGTCTTTTTTTTAAACATCTTTATTGGAGTATGTTTTTGTGTCCTTCTAAGGAAAATTCTTTTCTAAGCCAAGATATAGGTCTTCATTACTAATGATGGCAGCTTTCTTAGAGTCAGTTTACAAAAACACAAACACCCCTGCACACCACCTCCAGTTTTTGCTTTCTGTAAGAATGTTGTTTCATAGCTTAGGGGAATAGAATGTCATTTTTAAGAAAAATTTCTTACTAAAAGCAGTGCGTAGATTGATTGCTGGTACAACCTAGGAAATATTAGGTGTAGGTGTGAAGGGAGAACCGCACATGCATACATTCATACACACATGTATACCTGTGTATACACACATATATTCCTTTTTTCGTGAGTCACTGGCAGTTGTGAGACATTATTTCCATAAAGTTGGTTTTAACTTGCACACTTGAGGAGGGCTGCCTGTATGGCCTGGAGCACTGGGGACCTGTAGGTCAGGCTGGTCACCGTCCCCTTGGCTCCCGGGCCCTCGGGTCTTCACTTCCGTGTGGCACCCCATCATGTCCCCGTTACAGGGTGAGAAGCAGCGTGACCGTCACTTGGGTTAGGTCTCCCAACTCCTAAGCAAGAGAGAGGCTTGCTGGAGTATTTGAGGGAAAAGCAGCCCCAGTATCTGTTAGTTTCTGTGAACTCAGGGACCTGTGAAGAAAGTGTGGTTGCAGCTTTCTATCAGGAAGGTCAAAGACGACTTGGAAAGGTCCTGCTTCTGGGCCCACAGCACAGCCCGTTGGTGCAGCCAGCGTATAGTCACTGTTTTGGGGATGGGCTCTTTGGGGGGGGTGGTCAGGGGGAGAAAATAACAAGGTTTGGCTGCACATCCCAGGAAGAAGTCAGAGAAATGAAACGTCAGAGTCACTTGCCCAGAAGGAAATCCTCTGACACGCGTCAGGACCTGAACCACTTTGCCTGCTTTGTTCAGGGCAGAGCCGGCCGCGGTCAGAGCTCCCGGGCTAGCTGGCTTTGGGGCCCTGGACTCTGCAGACACAGGGATCCCCCGTGTGCCTCCCAGTTCATACCGAGAGCCCTGCATGTCAGTACCAAGAGTTGCCCTTGGGGAAATGGCCTTGAAGGACCTGCCATTCGAGGCGGGAGTTATTAGGGAGCAGAACAAAGGCAGCCGGTGAGCGAGACTCAGAGACCAACGTGAACTACTTGAGAGAGAGAGGAAACGGGGAGGTTCAGACGTGGAGAACACCCCCCCGTCAGTCCCCTCCTGGGCCAAGGAGGCCCCTCGCACCTCTCAGTGTCCGTTCAGTTAGCCCTGTAGGCTCTATTTCCAGTGAGAGAGGAAGCACAAGCCTTTCTAAACACTTAGGTTTGGCCTATATTTGGTTACCCGTTTTTTTGGTTTCTTTTGTGTAACGTGTTGCCTGAGTTCTAGACCATGGGGATATATTAAATAAATAACCTTATTTTGGACGTAGCCTCTAATTTCTGCAACTTCAGTCTCGCTTCGTGGTTGCTGACCTAATATTTATTTCATTTCCCTGATCTTTTTGTCCCATGAGCAGCGTGCATCAGAGCGGAGTTTATTTTATGTTGGCGGCATCCGGAAGCGATGCCTCACAGAGAAGGAGTGGATGCGCTGCTGCATCAAGTAGGTTTTGCACTCTGTTCTCAGGCCACTTGTCTGTCTCTGGGAGTGTGTGTCATCGCTGACTGTGTGTTGTCTCTGCGCAGGTGAGCTCGCGTGTCCTGGGTTATTCATCCCACCCAGGGCCCGTGGCTGGCACATAATAAATACCCAGCAACGGGATATTGAATAGAGTTGGGTTGCAGTGATGTGTCACAGACAAGACATTCACAGGAAAATGCCATCATCACAGAGCAGAACTAGGCTTTTCAGCCCTCCATGATTTTAGGGGAGAACAAATATAAAACACATTTTCAGACTGGTGAATCCAAATAAATTTGAAATATTGAGTGGACTGTTTTCTAAGCTTTATGCGTTTGGAACACAGAACAGTGAAAGTCATTTTTTTAAATGCGGTGAAGAGCTGGAAATTGGATTTCTTACATCCCCAGAGGGAACTGTGTCTGGCTGCATTCTCCTCTCATCCCATCCCTACGTGCTTTCGTAAAAAGGTCTGGCAAAGTCAGCCTGACCTTTGGGGAGAAAAGGGCTTACCTGCGGGGTCACCGAACAGCTTGTGGGTGTGGGTGGGGCAAACTGAGATTCAGTGAGGGTTTAGAGCAGGAGTTAGAATGAAGCAGAACTGCTTCATTCAGGTGGATCAGTAAAGCTCAGGGGACTTCCCTTGTGGCGCGGTGGTTGAGAATCCGCCTGCCAATGCAGGGGACACGAGTTCGAGCCCTGGTCCGGGAAGATCCCACATGCCGCGGAGCAACTGAGCCCGCATGCCACAACTACTGAGCCTGCACTCGAGCCCGCAAGCCACAACTATTGAGCCTGCGCTCTAGAGCCCATGAGCTGCAACTACTGGGCTCACGTGCCACAACTACTGAAGCCCGTGCGCCTAGAGCCCGTGCTTTGCAACGAAGACCCAACGCAGCCAAAAATAAAATTAAATATTTAAATAAAAGCAAGCTTAAAGTTTGTTTACAACCGCGGAGGCAGCCTCCTCGGAGCCCAAGCTGGGCGGTAGCCTCTGGAAGCTCGAGCTCCTCCCGCCAGCCTCGGGCGGATGTCCCTGCGTTTGCTCATTGCGGGTAACAGGGTGGAAGTAGTCTAAGTCATTACTTATGGCCCAGGAGTCCTGTTAGCATTTCTCCAATTTGCTCTTGTTTGTCAAGGGAACAGAAATTCATCATCAGGTGTTTCCCCAAAATTGACTTCATATTTCCTTCCCAGGTTTACTGCTCAGTTGCCGGAAAGTAGGGAAGAGTCGCAGAGTTTAGGGCGAGGCGCTGGGAGGGAGGGTCTTCAGACGAACGAAATTCCAGGTCCCATCAGCGCCTGCAGACGCTACCTCCCACCAGGCTCTTTCGTGCAACGGAGGTTTCGGGAAAAGAGGCGCAGCTCCCTTGGGATCCTCTGGATCCCAGATGTAAAGTCGCTGGAGAATCACAGCCTCCACCTGCAATGACGAGAGGTCATTTTTCAATTTCCAAAGAAACTGGCTCCTTTTGAAGAGGCAGCAGCTGCTTCTGCCACCACCCGAAGCCCCTGAGCCGAGACTTGCCCGAAGAGCGGGTTGGACGAGGCGCCCTCTGTCCGCGGCCAGGCTGAGGTCCGCGCCCGGAAAGCACGCTTTCACTCCGCTTTCTTACCGGGGAGCCTGTCGGCGTCTCGTCCCCCGCCCTCCGTTCTGCCCCAGCATCAGATGCCCCTGACTGAGCAGGTGGGCGGCACCCTCTGCAACTGGTCCTTAGACCTAGACGTGGGGTCGGCGTAGCTGTGGTGCCCGCGCCTGCTCCGTCTGCCCGGGGCCGGGATTCCCGCGCTGACCGGCCTCCAGCCTCAGTGTCCTTGCGCCCGGACCTGCTCCGTCACACCTGTGCACGTCGCAGGGCTCGTCCCGCTTTGCTCACCTGGAGCCCTGCTGCCCATCTGCTTCTCAGCTGGAGCTGCTCGACCCGGTTCAGGCCCGTCTTCACACCTGGGCCCTGGCACACCCAGCCTTTCACAGAGACCCGTGGTAACCACGGGGTCCCCCTGTGCAGCCAGTCTTTGCCCCTCTTACTGCTCAAATCCAAGCGTGATGGTCGGGAAAATCAGAGCATTAGAATGACTATACCAGCACCGAAAATGAGAACCCCAGGAGCTGCTGTCATGGGGAGCTGACCAGCCCCGAGGCTGGTGTCCTGGAAAAGCTCCAGCCCTCAAACCAACCTGCGGGGTTGGAACGCAGCCTCCCAGGGCTTAACTGACTGCGATTTCCTCCTCTCTGCCCTGCTGTTTGCTCATCCGTAATAAAATCACTGAGCGAGAGTATCTGGAGACCGTTACTATTCCTTCTCTTACGTGACCGATCCCGTTCAAGTGTGAGCGCTGTACAGCCTGACCGGGAGATCCTTCTGCAGCCACACCCCCAGGTTAGGAAAGTATAGCGCCTGCTGTGCGAGTGACGTTATCAAAACCTCCGATGACGTCATCTCTCTCGCTCTGGTGTGTGTGTGCGTGCACACGTGACGACTTTCAGTGGTTGAGGCGGACCCTGGACCGCTGGCCGCGTGGCTCTCCTGCCAGCGCCCCGGGAGCTCCGTGTCAGCGCCGTGGTCGGTGGAGGAGTTGAGCCGGTGGGCGCTGATGCTGCTGGGGCTTCCGCGTGCGCTTAGCAGGCTCCCCTGCCCTGCCGGAGAGTCCTCTTCAGATGTGTTGACTGTACCAGAAGTTTATTCCTTTCAACTTAGTGGTCAAAAGTGACTAAAACTTTTCCTGAACAGGATCATTGCAGTGGATGGCTTTGGTTGAATTCTGTGGTTTTAGGATTTCGAGGTGGATACGCAGACTCTAAAGTTGATGTGGAATCTGTGTCACATGGAGTATGGGGTGCCTTCCCCAGTATTTGCACCCACCAGTTTTCCAGGCTCCGCCTAAACAGCCAGCTCTGGTGACCACTCGGTTCTCCCCTCAGCTGCTTCCACTCCAGCAGCCCTTACATCATCTTCTCTTGCAGGTGGCTGACACCTGATACCCTGTATCTTCCACGCTTTGGTCCTATAGTGTTTCCGACCTCTCAGGACAAACAGAGCTAGCTTAATCCTCCTGCAAAGACCATACGTTCAAGTAGTTGCACACAGTTCCCTGGAGCCTGAGCCTGCCCTTTCGCCCGGTCCCCTGAGGCTGTGGTTCTGAGTCTCACCATCTTCCTAACCTGGAGACAACCTAAACCAGGGAGTGTCTGCAGGGACACAGGGACGCAGGGCCTCGGGAGGAATAAAGACTTGTGTGGCGCTCACATCTCCGCCATCCTCGACTGTCTACCTCTGTTAATGCAGCCCCTCCTCCTGTTACCTCCTGGGGCAGCCGCACCTCATTGTTAATTGTCCTTATTAAATACCTTCTTCTAGTCATCTGTGGTCCTTCTCTGAACTCCTGTAGTTTTGAGGTCAGGCGTGGGAATTTGAATTATCCTTATTACTTGATGGCATCTTGATAGTGTCTAGCTTGTGAACCACCCTGGTCTAGCTTTGGATTTGGGGGGATTTGTTTGGCCAGCCAGGACATGCACTGTCTTTCCCAGTTTCCCATTTTCTGCCCATTTTCCCACCTGGGAAGCTTGCCTGATGTGGGTTCACCAAGGTCTAGAAGGTAAAGCCCTTTGTCTGTCTCTGCCTCTCGTGAGCTGGTCTCCCTCACGGCTCTCATCAGGGGATACATTTCCCCTCTCCTGCTTGTCAGAAGGTCTCTGTACAGATACAGGCATTTGCTAATTATAGGTATTGATTAAGGTCCGTGGAATTGAGCACCATCACACATAATTGTGGAACAAGAGATTGTGATGGCTGTTGATGAAAATTTTAAGGAAATGCATGTAGTTGCCCGTGGTGGGTTTAATTTTATTGGCTTTTCCACCAGCCCTGGACTGGAGAGGCCATGGTTTCTGACCCCCCTCCGTGGTAGTTGACCCGTTTTGAGACCGACATGGTCACACTTTGGGGGTCTTTGGGGTTGAGAAGGGGGGCAGGCTGAAGCTCTGTCAGCTTGTCCCTGGGGGCGTGTGCCTCTCTGCCCTCCTGTCCTGCCGGGTCAAGAAGCCTTTGTTCTGGATGGATGCTCATCAGAAACCACCCGAGAACATATTTCAAATATCCACGAAGAGAGCCATTTCAAAGAAAATTCAGAAAAAAACAATCCAGAAAATCTAGGGGGAAACACATCTCAAAAGAATAAAAGCATTTTAATGTTAAGAAAATTATTTTAAAGTTGGAAATAAGGCATAATGGGAAAGTCATGGCCTTTCAGTGTTGTTCAGAGGCTCTGTGGAACGAGGCCAGCCAAGGACTGTTTATTTCGGGTGTTATACTTGTTTTTGTTCGATTTTAGCTTTTTTAAAATAGCAAAGTTCTCTTCACATGGAAAAGTTTTTTCGTATCTGTATGAAGTGTTGGATGTTAACCTTATTGTGGTCATGATGTCAACGTAAGTCAGTCATTAGGTTGTGTACCTTAAACTTATACAATGTTGTATATCAGTTGTCTCTTTTTTTTTGAGTTGCTGAAAAATTTTTTTTACATCTTTATTGGAGTATAATTGTTTTACAATGGTATGTCAGTTTCTGCTTTATAACAAAGTGAATCAGTTGTACATATACATATGTTCCCATATCTCTTCCCTCTCGCGTCTCCCTCCCTCCCACCCTCCCTATCCCACCCCTCTAGGTGGTCACAAAGCACGGAGCTGATCTCCCTGTGCTATGCGGCTGCTTCCCACTAGCTATCTACCTTACGTTTGGTAGTGTATATATGTCCATGCCTCTCTGTCGCTTTGTCACAGCTTACCCTTCCCACTCCCCATATCCTCAAGTCCATTCTCTAGTAGGTCTGTGTCTTTATTCCTGTCTTACCCCTAGGTTGTTCATGACATTTTTTTTTCTTTAAATTCCATATATATGTGTTAGCATACGGTATTTGTCTCTCTCTTACTTCACTCTGTATGACAGACTCTGGGTCTATCCAGCTCATTACAAATAGCTCAATTTCGTTTCTGTTTATGGCTGAGTAACATTCCATTGTATATATGTGCCACATTTTCTTTATCCATTCATCCGATGATGGGCACTTAGGTTGCTTCCATCTCTGGGCTGTTGTAAATAGAGCTATCAATTGTCTCTTAATAAAACTGAAAGAAAAATAGTTTGAACACAAACAGGAAAACAAAAAAGCTTTGAGATATAATTCCCAATACACAAGTCATTTGAATTCACATGATATACAATCACTCAAATATCATTTGAAGTCTACAGTGCAGTGGTTTCTAGTATTTTCAGAGTTGTTGGAAACACCAACACCATCTATTTTAGAATGTTTTCATCCCCCCAAAAGAAACCTGTTAGCGGCGACCGCCTCCCCTTCGCTCAGGCAGCAGTGCCCCTCTTGGTGGACTTCATTTCTTGTTTGAGCCGGCCCTACGGACTCTGTGCCCTCCTCATCAACGAGGTGGACAGTGCATGCACCACACGTACACCATTCTCTTTTGTAGCCAGCTTTCCTTCTGTTTCGTACTGTGTCGTAGACATTTACCCGCTTTAGTAAGCTTGTGTGGCTGCGGAGTGTTGTATCAGGTGGACACCTGGAAACCCACATCTCCGTTGTTGGACTCTTAGCTGTCTTCGCTTTTTTAGCTCTTGTAGATGATGCTGTTATAAACCTCTCTGTGCCACATATGTTTGTGCATATCTGATCATTTAAAAAAATTAATTGTGAAGTGTGGAATTGCTGGTATAAGAAACCAAAAGTTTTTAAGCAGATGACAAGGAGATGTTATTGCAGGTCTGATTGTTCTTTTTTGTTTCTTTGTTTGTTTTGTTTTTTGGTTCTTGTGCTTGTCTCTGTTACTGTCCTCAAGCTTTACAGAGTTGTGTTTTCTCATTTCTGTGTAGACCCTCGTGGCTGAGCACTGATCACCGTGAGTCATGGAATTGTATTAAGTAAATACCTGATAGGTCACACTGTATAACAAGACAAATTTAATTCTTTTTTTAAAAAATTTTTATTGGAGCATAGTTGATTTACAGTGTTGTTTCAGGTGTACAGCAAAGTGAATCAGATATACATATCATATATCCACTCTTTTTTAGATTCTTTTCCCATATAGGTCATTACAGAGTAGAGTTCCCTGTGCTCTACAGTAGGTCCTTATTAGTTATCTGTTTTATATGTAGTAGTGTGTGTGTCAATTCCAATCTCCCAGTTTATCCCTCCACCCCCATTTCCCCCTTTCCCCCTTTGGTAACCATAAGTTTGTTTCCTACATCTCTGACTCATTTCTGTTTTGTAAATAAGTTCATTTGTACCATTTTTTTAAGATTCCACATGTAAGTTATGTTGTATGTATTAAGACAAATTTAATTCTAAATATGTGCTTACTAATTTCCTCTTATGATGATTCAAAAAGCATTATGTAGAATAGATAGCTAGTGGGAAGCAGCCACATAGCACAGGGAGATCAGCTCAGCACAGGGAGATCAGCTCCGTGCTTTGTGACCACCTAGAGGGGTGGGATGGGGAGGGTGGGAGGGAGACGCAAGAGGGAGGGGACATGGGGAGATATATATATACATATATATATCTATATGTATAGCTGACTCACTTTGTTATACAGCAGAAACTAACCATTGTAAAGCAATTATACTCCAATAAAAAAGATTTTTAAAAAAGCATTTCAGGAGCTTTTAGCTTGTTACTATGAGTATCATCTTTAAAGTTATATTTTTAGTTAATGGTTGAAAAATTGAAATAAATGTAGATGGACAAAAGAGGGAAAAGTGAAATAAAATCTTCCCAAACACCATCCCTTTACCGGTTTGGTCTGTATCTTTGTAGACTCTTCCCCGTGCACAAACATGTACAACTTTAAAATCAGTAAATAGCTCTATATCACGATTGTTGTCAAATGTAAGTTTTTTTAAAAAAAGTATTATGTATAAGTGTAGATTAAAAATCACTCTGGTGTCAAAATTCTGGATGACAATGTACCTTTTTTTTTGGCTGCGCTGGGCAGCTCATGCAGTCTTAGTTCTCGACCAGGGATTAAACCCAGGCCCATGGCAGTGAAAGCACCGTGTCCTAACCACTTGACTGCCAGGCAATTCCCAATTTACCATATCTCTAAACTTATTTTGCTTTATATTTTCTGGCATGCAATTTGGAAATGTAATACTCATTTTGTAAGGTTGACTTTTTTTTTTTTTTTTAATTTTCCTTGCTTCTCTGCTGCTCTCTGCCTAGTGTCCTTATTTGTATGAAAACGTTCCCGGTTACTTTGTCTCGAGTCTTTCCCCAGCCCTCACCACTTACCGGTGGGCATTTGGAATCCCTTGGACACCTTCAGATTTCCTTTCTGGAAACTTTTGGCCTCATTGCTTTGTAATTATGTTGTGTTCCACATCCCTGATGCTTTATTAGTTCCCGACATACTTGATAAAAGAGAGGTAATTAGTGTATTATGGCTTCTTGTGAACCGTTGTCCAAGTTAAGCAGAGGGAAATACTTGCTGGGTAAAAATTCACATAATAATGTGGACTGATTTTTTTTTTTTTTTTTTTTGGTCACGTAAGCTCCATGTAATCTAAAGAAAGTGAAAGTGTTTTATTTAGGGAAACTTTCTGCTGGTATTTATCTCTAAGAATTAAAAATTGCCACTGCCAGGACTTCCCCGGTGGCGTAGTGGTTGAGAGTCCACCTGCCAATGCAGGGGACGCGGGTTCGTGCCCCAGTCTGGGAAGATCCCACATGCTGCGGAGCGGCTGGGCCCGTCAGCCATGGCCGCTGAGCCTGCGCGTCCGGAGCCTGTGCTCTGCAACGGGAGAGGCCACAGCAGTGAGAGGCCCGCGTTCCGCAAAAAAAAAAAAAAAAAAAAAAAAATTGCCACTGCCTTGTGGCCGCCCTCTAATTTGAGAAGTACCATTGTACCGTGTTTGCCGTTGTGTCCTGCGATTTCTAACTAAACTTTAATATCCTCCTTTCGTTCGGAGACAGTTCTCACCCCCATTCCAACATTGATCGAAATCAAAGCCAAACCAGAACATTAAATATGAAACACTTTTTCCCTAACTTTACCCGCAGGAGCTTTGTAATCACATCATGGCTAAAACAAACAGACGAAAGAAAGCGCTGGATTCTGAAATGAGAGTGTTTACTAAAGGATTTGGAGCAACTTCATAACTTCCTTCTGTGAACCATGACCAAAAGTAGTGTTTTCTTGGATGATATGAATCACGTTCCTTTCCATCAGTGCTAGAGTTTTCCTGTGCCCCCTACCTGCCCCATAGTGTACATGAAGTGGCCGAAGCCTGTTTTCATAATTTCACGTAGATTTAACTGTAGACTCCGTCACTCACCTGGGGGGGAAATGTCCCTTGACCTTTTGGTTTTTTTCAGCCTCCACAACAGTATGATTTCTACCACGAGTCTTCTGTGCACTTGAGGCCTGGATCAGAGCCCTTCTGTAGGCTTCCCACACTGGGAAGGCTTGACTTTACCTACTTCCTGATCTTGAAATCACCTCTTTGTGACTCTGTTTTCCAAACTAGACTCAAAGCTCTTGGAGAGACCTGAGGCTTATTGATCTTTCCCATCATCAGGGCCCAGCGCCCCACGTGGGATGTAGCTTTTGCTCAATAAATCTTTGTTGATCAGAATTTAACTAAACTGAATGCTTCTTGTCCACTGCCTCTGTTTCTTTACTGCCTGCTTTCCTGCTACCCACTATATTTTATTTTTAAATTTTAATTTCTAAAAAAAATTTATTGAAGTATAGTTCATTTACAATGTTGTGTTAGTTTCTGGTATACAGCACAGTGATTCAGTTATAAATATATATATATACATATGTAATACTCTTTTTCATATTTTTCATTAAGGCTTATCCCAGGATATTGAATGTAGTTCCCTGTGCTCTGCAGCAGGACCTTGTTGTTTATCCATGCTCTATCTAATAGTTTGCATCTGCTAACCCCAAACTCCCAATCCACCCCTCCTCCCCCACCCTTGGCAACCACAAGTCTGTTCTCTATGTGACTCTGTTTCTGTTTCATAGATAAGTTCGTTTGTGTCGTATTTTAGATTTCACATATGAGAGATATCATATTAACCCCTATATTTGATATCTCTTTTTACCACCACCCAAACCAGCATCTGTGTGTGACAATGACTCTCCAGTCCCTGATCTGATAGACTTGCCTCAGTCAGCTTCTTCCTGATTCTTTGTGAGAGTGACACTGTTGAAAACTTCCTTTTTGAAACCTTACAGATTTCAGGGCTTCAGGCTCTGTTTGCTTCTCTCTGAGGCCAGTCTCTGCTGTTCTGCTGATTATTCTTCTCGCCACTTAAGCACACCATCTTTTTTGAAATTGCTTTCAGGATTTTCACCATTTCTTCTCAGGTGGTTTCCAGCATCTGTTGTAGGCAGATGTCTGCAAAGAATTGTGCTTGATTAAACCCCAAGTCCTTACATGCCTTCCTGGCTTTTTACTGGCTGCTTCGCGGGTATTTGTGGAAGGAGTGGCCAAATGGACAAACATGCAGCTTTATTTTGAAAGATTGATATGGATAATGAAATTTACAAACACCAGAGAGATAGACACAGTTCTTGGCTTTACCCCGACCTTCAGCTCATAACCAAGTGGCTTGTTTACTGAACAAATATGTGCTGAAGATGTTGACTCTTCGTGAGGCTGCTAGGATATCAGAGCTTTCCCTTAAGGATGAAATTGTAGCCTAGGATTAAACAAGAGAAGAATCGCAGTGGGGAGAGTCATGACCTCATTACCCACCTGCCCAGCCTCCCGCCCCGCCCAGAAAAAAAGCTTCCAGAAGGCACAGTTTGGAAACTACTGCAGTAGAATCTCTCTGAACTCTCCTCTGATTCTGTTATTCTCAGATACTCAGTGACGTTTACTGCCTTTTAAGAAGGTGAATGCTAAAGTTTACTTCCCTGAGCTCTTCGACCCTTGAGGATGCCAAGTGTTTGTTTTCTGGGTGGTTTAATACTTGTGTGGGAATGTGTGTTATATCACCACTAAAGACTGAGAAAGTACTTTACATAATCGGCAAGTGTTCTACAAATAGGGTCGTTGTTACAGTTTTGATTGCAAATACTAGCTAATGTATAAAGCAGGACATAGGGAAAAAAAGCTGATGATTTTAATTTGGGACTTCCGATTACACTTCTGTATTAAACCCTTTAAGAGTTCTGACTTTATTAAACTCATGAGCAAATGAGTCTGAACAAATGCCCCCAATATTTTTGAATTGCACCATTTCCATTTCACCAGCAATTTAGGTTTGAAATAACTTTTTTTTTTTAACCGACAGTCACCCATAATCTTTGTGGGCCCTTATTTTTCTCTGTGGAATTGTGAACAGAACCCTAACTCATGAGTTTGTTAATTGCTCATTGCTGCTTTGGACTTAAAGCTGTCCTCAGTGTTCACCGGTGATGCAGGTATATTTTATAGACACAGATGTGCTGTTCCACGGAGCTGTTACAGCCTGCTCTTGTTCATCTCCCTTAGGTGAAATCTGAAGTTGATTTTTTTTTTTTAATACATAAAGGCATACATTTATTTATTTATTATTTTTGGCTGCGTTGTGTCTTTGTTGCTGTGCGGGCTTTCTCTCGTTGCGGCGAGTGGGGGCTACTCTTCCTTGTAGTGCGTGGGCTTCTCATTGCGGTGGCTTCTCTTGTTGCGGAATCCGGGCTCTAGGCAGGCGGGCTTCAGTAGTTGTGGCTCGTGGGCTCTAGAGCGCAGGCTCAGTAGTTGTGGTGCACGAGCTTAGTTGCTCCGCGGCATGTGGGATCTTCCCAGACCAGGGATCGAACATGTGTCCCCTGCGTTGGCAGGTGGATCTTTAACCACTGTGCCACCAGGGAAGTCCCTGAAGTTGATTTTTGTATGAAACTTTACCTGGACACTGTAGACTTAACCTTCTCTTAGTAACCTGGGTTCCATTTGAGAAGCACAGTGTTGCTATTTTCTTAAACACACACGTACCCATCTGAGTACAATTTTCACTTATTGAATTATTTACTTTCTAGATACTGCCTTGGTTTATATGTGTGTATATATAAGTTTTCTAGGGCTGCCATAACAAAGTGTCACAAACTGGTTGGCTTAAACAGAAGTTCTGGAGGCTGGAAGTCCAAAATCAAGGCATCAGCAGGGTTGGTTCCCTCTGTGGCTGAGAGGGAGAATCTATTCCATGACCCTCCCCTGGTCTGAGGGTTTTGTTGGCAATCAGGCACTTCTTGGCTTGTGGAAGCATCACCTGATTTCTGCCTTCATCTTCCCAGGACATCCTTCCTGGGTGCCCGAATTTCCCCTTTCTATAAGGGCACCAGTCATATTGGATTGGGGCTCACCCTACGTCAGTATGATCTTAACTGACTATATCTGCAACGACCCTATTTCCAAATAATTTCATGTTCTAAAGTACTGGGGATTGGGGCTTCAGCATGAATTGTGGGGTATAGGAGGACACAGTTCAAGCCATGACAGTATGGCTAATGCCTGAAATGATGAGATGACAGACATTGTCATTTGGCAATTCTGGTTAAGAGAGATGGGTAGAAATGACAATAAATTCCACTGAGTGTGCTTCAGAGACTTGAAAGACAACTGTTGCAAGATCGTAAATTCTATTCTATGGAATTGTCTGATTATCCTTGACATAGTAGGTATAAAAGAAACTTATTTTACACGTCTCTGCTCCAGTTTTTCTGATTAACTCTTCGTCAATATAGTGACATAATTTCTTCAGGGCCTTTGATCAGTGGAGGGAGAAAAAGACCTTGAACACATTTAACTTATTTTTTTGCCTTTTATTATGTATGTTTCCAAATATCTGCAAAAGTAGAGAGAATGAAGACCATATACCCATCTCACAGCTTTGGTAATTGTTGGCTTTTGCCAATCTTGTTTCATTTATCCTTTTTTTTTTTTTTTTTCTTGCTGGAGTCTGTGAAAGGAAATTGAAGACATCCTATTTTTTAAAGGTACATGAAGGAGGTTACAATTTGTGACTAGTAAAATTAAGAAAGAGAAAGGTAAAACTGCTCCATAATATAAAATATACCCTGGTTTCTGCATTATAACTGAAGGAGAAAAAAAGTGGGAGGTAAAGGGAGGAGGAGGGACAGAGAAGATGTGAGAGACGCCTCTTCCTTTACATGTTGTTTTTCTTAACTAGACCCTGTGCTCCTTAAGGGCAGACACCGCCCTTGAACCTTCCTGCCTGGGGAGTGGGGCTGGACGGGAGGTGCTTGATAAATATGTGCTTGATAAACATTGAATAAGAGTGAAGTTCCCCCAAAGCCTTGCACAGACCCACTGAGAAAAACACATATTTGCCTATAGAGCCAGAGAAAAGGAGAGATCCCGCAGTTACTTTCCCTGACATTCAGTCCCAGTGCAGCATTTTCACAGCCCTAGCGAGAGATAGGTTTTTCCCTGCTGCGTGCTCGTGCCCCAGGCGAGATGGGATTAGTTGTTAGAAGCTAGAGGTTTCGTCTACACTATAGGAGATCATTCTTCATTTGCACTGAGAATTGAAGCATGATTCCTAAGTGTATTTACCACCTTCCATCCTCCCAGGATTCTGGAGCTGCAGCTTCTTTTGCCCACCATTCTTGGAAAGATTTGGGGTGCTCTTAAAACAAGTGGCATGCATTTTGCTGAAAGAGTGCAGTCTCAGGTGTCCTTACAGTAGGCAGACCTGTGCTCTTGGAAGTGAGTTACCTCATTGCAGAGGAGACAAGTCCTGTTCTGCTAAAATAAGGGGGTTCTAGACTAGAAGGGGAGAGAGAAGGCAAAGTCTGTGGTTCTGGAGCCCAGTTCAACCTTACCTCCTTGCAAGTCCCTCACAAACCCCAGCTGAAGTCATTCCAGACTGAGAAATAAAAGACTTAAAAGCACTGCAGTGAGAGTGAACCCCAATGTTAACTATGAACTTCGGGTGGTGATATGTCAATGTAGGGTCGTCCGTTGTAACGAATGCCCCATTCTGGTGGAGGACGTTGACAACAGAGACAGCCGTATGTGTGTGGGGACAGGGGGTCTGCATGGGAGAGCCCTGTCCCTTCCACTCAATTTTGCTATGAACCTAAAACTTTAAAAAATTGCTAAAAAGTGTTGTAGAGAGAAGTCTGATATTACGGACTTGATAAACCCTTGTGTGGAACGTGTGCAGTGTTTAAGCATCAAAACAGGGAAATCTGAAGGGCATCCTGGGTTGTGGGTGTTCAGATAGGGGCTCTTGTTGCCAGGGAAGGAAGGCTTTATGCCCTTAAGAAGTTACAAGGAAAGTTGGATTTTTAGATGATGTTGAAGTCGGCACAAAAGCACTGCAGATTTGACCTTAACCATCAAACCTTAGGGTTTCCCTTCAAACACTGTTGCATGATTTGTCCTCTACTTTAAGGGAGGCTTTTGGTTCCATAACACAGATCAGCCTTTACACTACAGTTAAGGTAGGCAGATTTTATTACTGTATATTGACAGTTGGCATCAGAAAAGGCCATTCCATTTCAGTTCTGAGTTGAATATGGGAAGAAGTTGAAATAAGTAAAAGAAGGAAGACTGGCTATCAGCTCCCTGTTGGCATGTGCGTGGCTGTCATCTACATTCTTCTGTGACGCTGGGGCTGTGATGGGCCAATAATCATCGACGCTTAGCTTTATTCTGTGGCTGCAGAGGGAGCTTCTGTTCTGGAGACTCCTGTATAAAATCCTTTCTTCCTTCAGCCTCTCCAGGCCCCCCGCATTCTCTCCTCTCATACCACCACCTCCTTTCCACGTCACCTGCAAAGGTGGGTGTCCACAGGACCCCGCCTTCCTGGAGTCCTCACTCACTGCCTTGCCTTCAGCTGTCAGCCAAGTGATGCCTCTCAGACCGTCGTCTGCGGTCGCCAGCTGTCCTTTGACCCCGAGCTCTGAAGTTCTCTTGCTGCCTGACACTGTATCTTGGTGACCCCCCCGGACATCGTGCGCAACTTGTCGAAACCCGAGGCCCCTGTTTAAACAACGGCACAGGGAAAAGTCTCTCCTCCTTCAGCTAGTGTAATTCCCGTGAACAGCTGGCCCAGGCTGCGGGTCCCCACATCCAGGTGCATTCTTTCTTGCTTCTTGGTCTCCTCCGTTCATTTCCACCACCTGCCGGTTCTCCCTTTGTCATTCAGGCTCCTTCAGCTGTAGGTGCAGACAGCTCCTGTCCAGCTGGTGTTAGCCATAAAAAGCATGTATGACACGCGCTTCTGTATTCAGGTGTATTAAATTAGATGGGATATATGAAGGTACAGGTATATATGAAGGAAATGAACATTTTAAAGAGTGTTCGACAGATCACGGACCTGGAGGGCGAGTGCCATGCCGACACTGAGATCCGGTCTCTGTCTGTCTGTCTCTTCCCCCTTGGTCTTCTCTGCTCTTTGCACCTCAGGGCTCTCCTCTTGGCTGTAGCATGGCAACATTGTTGGCCTAGATCCTCTGGCTAAGAGTGTGGGGACCACCTCTGGCTCCCCTTCCTTCACACCTCGGGTTCAGTTCCTCACCTCTTTCTTCAAGGTACATCTCAGTTCCAGCCAGGGAGGAACGCAAACGAGGAAGCATCCGTGGGACTTGATGACGTTAAAGAGAAAGTTGAGAGGACGTTAAAGGTGATTCTTCTGGGGAGGGGGGAGAAGGGGGCTGCCTGGTCAGAAGCAGGAATATTAGGGGTTTTGACAGGGTCTCTTTGGGAGAATGTGCACAAAGGCGTAGGGGCAGAATCAGTGCACCGGCTGAAGAATGGCATTCCTTATACCATGTGATAAAGCACATTGATTTGATTTGTTTTCATACAACTTAAATGTGTATCACACGAAAAGACTGTTTTCATTGTTACAAATCTGCAACCAATAATTTTCTTTTAACCTGCAAATATAATATAAGCTCAGTTTTTCGTTACTTTCCCTACAAAGCTGAAAGCAGCTCGCTCGCCTTAGAGATTTTCATTTCACTGGGTTCCTACGTGATGTTACCTTCCATTAATCCCTTCCAGCTAAGCAAAATTTAATTAAAACCATCTCACATGATGACAGCCATTTAGGTATTTAAAAAAAGGAACTCGCAGAAGCTCAGCTACCCATCTTCTGCTCTAAATGAAGTCAAACTATTAAATTTAGTAGGTTCCTTTTTCTGAATTCAGGATTTGTTACATAATGGCTTTTACCCCCTTAATTTTGGACAACAAGTTTTTTTATGCATATGTTCCATGTTACGTGACTGTGAACTGAATTTGAAATGATATGGTCTTAAGACTTGAAGGTGAAAGGGAATTATTGTTTAAAAAGAAATGGAAAATGACATAAGTATGTATTTTTTCCCCACGATAAGCATGGCGATCTTTGTGAAGTGCGAACAGGGATGATCCCATTTTGCGTGTAATGAAGTGACAGAGTATCTCAAGGATTTGGTAGGAAAGCTGGGCTCACAGGGTGAAGGTCCTTGTTTCCATCGCTGGTACTGATGCTGACTATTCGCATGTGAGATGTGAGAGTCAAAGGAGCCCATCTCGGGCTTCCCTGGTGGCGCAGTGGTTGAGCATCTGCCTGCTAATGCAGGGGACATGGGTTCGAGCCCTGGTCTGGGAAGATCCCACATGCCGCGGAGCAACTAGGCCCGTGAGCCACAGTTGCTGAGCCTGCGCGTCTGGACCTTGTGCTCCACAACAAGAGAGGCCGCGATAGTGAGAGGCCCGCGCACTGCGATGAAGAGGGGCCCCCGCTTGCCAAAACTAGAGAAAGCCCTCACACAGAAATGAAGACCCAACACAACCATAAATAAATAAATAAATAGATAGATAGATAGATAGATAGATAGCCAAGCATTTGAAGCCCTTTAAAAAAAAAAAAAAAAGGAGCCCATCTCTAATCCTACACGATTGTGTGAGTCCTTGGCTCTGAAACTCAATTTTCCCCATGTCCCCACTCTGATCTGGCATGGACTTTGTGTAGAATCTTATGAAATGGAAGTAAATACTTCCTTGGTTTTGGAGCTGTAACTCCACTGTGAACACAAGAAAATCATAAATTCACATAAGCAAGACTCTACAGCTGTGCCCCTCGTTTATAACTTCATAAATGTCAGTCACTGTAGTTTGACGCATTACTTAAATTATATCGTGGTAAACTATACATAATGTAAAATTTACTAGTTTAACCATTTTTTTGTGTACAGTTCAGTGGCATTTAGTATATGCACAAGGTTGTACAATCATCACCACTTACCATTTCCAAACTCCTTTATCATTTCAAACAAACTCTGTACCCACCCACACCCCACATAACCTCTGTTCTACTTTACATCTCTGCGAATTCTAGGGATCTCATATAAATGGAATCATACGGTATTTGTTCTTTTGCGACTGGCCTACTGCACTCTGCCTAATGTTTTCCAGGTTCATCCATGTTGTAGCAGGTGTCAGAATTTCCTTTTTAAGGCTGAATGATGTTACATTGTATGTATAGAGCACATTTTGTTGATGCATCCATCTCTTGATGGACATCAAGGTTGTTTCCACATTTCACTACTGCAATAAGTCTGTTATGAACACCAAGGCACAAATCTCTGCTTGAGATCCGCTTCCAGTTCTTTTGGTTTTATACCCAAAAGTGGAATTGTTGGATGGTAGGGTAGTTCTATGTTTAATTTCTTGAGAAATAGGTGTACTGTTGTCCACAGGGACTGTACCATTTTACATTCTTACCAGCAGTGGACAAAGGTTCCAGTTGCGTCTCATCCTCACCATCACCTGGTACTTTGTTTTCTTCTTTCTTTTAATAATAGCCTTCCTAGTAGGTATGAAGTAGTGACTAATCACCTTTTTTGTGTGTGATCGTGTTGGTGGCATTTTTAAGGAGGAATTTGCATTGATGAGCAAGAAGCACTTAACTGCAGCTGATTCCTTGTTATGTGGCATCAGTTCACTATGCTTTTTTTCTTTTTAAGTAGAGCTCTGTGCATGAATGGAGGATGGAAGGAGTCTCTGGGCTTCGCATCTGCCCACGATCACTCTAGGAAACATTGTCCAGAATCATGGGCTCCCAGTTGCCCATCTGTGTGACGATGACATTTGACACAGAGACAGAGCGCTCAGGTCCACCCGGTGTGTGTGATGAGCCAAAGCTCGTTAGAGCTGAGCCCGCTTTTACCAAATCCGCGGGTGGGGGAACAGAGTCAGAAGGGGGTGTTGTTTCTCTGAGTGGATTTCAGCCCACCCTTTCCTGGTTTTTGTTCTCTTGAAACTAACAACTGTGATTGAGGACCGCTGTGGACATGAACAGGTCAGCGTCACCACACACACCTCTATTTTTGGGGGGGGGGGATTTTTTACCAATTCTTGAGCCAAACATAGGTGACTTATTTGTTCTGTATCTGAAACATACTTTTGACAGATGGTGAAAACTCGCCTTAATTTCCGTTTATTTCACTTCCGTAAGTAAGATCACTGTGCAGTATGGACCAGGAGAGTGAATATTCTCAATTTTACAGCCAGGTAACATTAAGAATCGCTGTCTGTCCAGGCCTGTGGTCCTGATTATTTTTTGTCCTCCGTGTCGTTTGCTTAGCGCCGTGTGTCATCCGTCACGGCCAGACAGCAGAAGTGCATCACAGGGGATTAGAGGAAAGCCATTTTGTGCTTAGAAAATAATTGAATGAAGATTTACTTTGTGGCTTCAAGCTGCAGGATAGCTTCGTATTTTCAAACCTCTCATTTGGTTATATAAGCAGAGGTGACCCAAGGTCTTTGAAAATGAAACCCCATCCAGAGTCATATAGGCCAACCTGGGCTTGCTTCAGCAAAGGCTCCTTGAGGGGCCAGGGGTCCAGCTCCAGGACACAAACCATGGGGTAGGAAGAAGCTGCCAGGCCCTGTGTCTCTTCGTATTCCTCCTTGCCTGCCAAGGTCAAGCAAATATGTATGGAAAGCGTCCTGAGTGATCCCCCTGACCCTCCATGCTCCCCATTCCCTTGCCCCACAGAACGTGGGGAGATGCAGACTTTCAGAATTCCGAATAATAAAGGATAGAAACAATAGCACCTAATTGTTAGCCCAAGGAGGTCTGTGCTGACCTGGTGAGCCCAGGGCATTCTCTTCTTCTATTCAGTCCTTTTCTCATTCTTCA
Source organism: Mesoplodon mirus (assembly GCF_964341445.2). Classification (NCBI taxonomy): domain Eukaryota; kingdom Metazoa; phylum Chordata; class Mammalia; order Artiodactyla; family Ziphiidae; genus Mesoplodon; species Mesoplodon mirus. The sequence continues at coordinate 24,499,489 of NC_138994.1, forward strand.
GCTGCACTAGCAAGACTTCTCAAATGTTGGTGTTTTATTGTCTTACGAAGTAAGAATTACCCAACTTAGTTTAGAACCTGAAACCAGAGGTCAAGGCCAGCTGTCAGGGATTTTGGAGTGTCTGGCCCTTGCTTAGTTTCCTGGGCAGCTTTTCCCAGGCAGTGCTGCTTCCGGCTGGTGTCCTGGAGTCCGCTCCAATGCAGCTCCTCTTCCTGGCCGCCCAGGCTTCCCGCAGCTGGGGCTGGGAATGAGCCGGGAGGGTCTCTGGCGCTTCCTCTCCTTAATCAGCCCCACATCCCGGCGTGGGTGCTGGCATGTTCTTCTTCATTAGGTCTGAATCTTGATTCTTTGAACAGGCCTTGCAGGGTCTTTATCCCCTGATAAGTCTCCTGGGGGAGCAGCTCTCCGGACCCTTCTCTCCCCCTCCCATTGGGGGAGTGAGTACAGGCACTTTAGATGTAAGGTGGGGCGAGAGGGGCCGCTGAGGCAGGTTGGGAAGAAGTGATTTTGGGGCGGGTGGGGTTTTTGCTGCCCTTTCGGATTATATTGTGCAGTGAGGGTGTGGTTCTTCTCAGGAGAAAATTGGACATGCGATTTAAGGCGTACAATCAATACACGGCCAGCTGGAGAGACGTAATTGCATTGACAGGTAAATGGGGATTGAAAGGACAGGTGCAAGCACCGAACTAGCCAAAGGGATCTGATAAATATGGACTTTCTTAAGTGTCCGCCTGAATGAGATGGACAAAAAAGAGATGAAAGGCTCGAATGTTTGAATGATTAAGTAGGGAATCAGGACGCACCTTTTCCCTTCAAGACACCGTATCCATAATAAACTGTGATGAGGAAAAAGGGCTCCCGTGGCCCTCTCCCTTTAGCGACTCATCATCCTAATCCCAGTGAGTGAAAGCTGACCCTGTCTGGGGAGAGCAAGCTGATGGGATTAATCTGAGCCTCTGTGCTGCTTTATTATCCATCCTCAGGCAGTGGCGCGATGGGGATGCTTCAGCCACACCAGGGAAGCCCGCTGCTCTGGAGGCTGTTAGGAGTGAAGCGCTGCCCTTTGCAGTGTCTGGGCCCTGCCTGGGCGGCCAGGGGCTCTTTCCTCTGCTCCTTTACAGTCCCCCCCTCCGGCCCCAGTGGTGCCCAGTGGGCAGCAGCCCGAGAGAGCCCCTCCCTCAGGTTATCTCTGCTCCTGAAAGGTCGCTCCTGAGGAGATCTTGAGTGTTCACCTTCCTGTGGATGGTTCCCTCACTTGTCCAATTCTACCTGCTCATGCCGAGCCTGAAGTATTTTTATAAAAGATGTACTTTTACATTGACCTTGTATTATGACCATCTCAAAATAAAACTGTTTAAAAAGAAAACAGTCATCCTTTATCCTGCTTCCCTGACGTGGTTTACCCCCATCTTCATCCTCCAGGTTTCACATGTATACACCCGCATAGACACACAGACACATACATATAGTTATGTGTATATATTTATTAAATATACTTAAAACTATGTTTTTATGTACCCATTTTCCTGGCACCCACGTGCAGAATCCTGGCATCACCTTCAGCATCTTTTGCTCTCCTGTCCACCAGTGTGACGTGGTAGAGGGTAAGGGCTGTAGGGTCCAGCAAACCTTAGTTCGAGTCCTCGCTCCACTACATGGAGGAGGGTGACTGTACCTAAGACCCTTTTCTGTCTGCCCCGTTCATCTCTCCGTCCATCTGTCCTCTCCCACCATCTCTTCTGTCTGCAGACACCGTGCGCTTGTAACACGCTAGACGGCAGAGATCAGTACAGCGTTTTCCCTTCCATAAAATGTGGACGTCAGAGCCTATTAAGCAGTGTTATGAGGACTCAGTGAGGTCAGGCAGGTGAAATGACCCATCAGAGCGACACGGAACAGGAGGCTCGACAGATGGCGTCTGGGGTCAGCTGGCAGGTCCCATCAGTTCTTCGATTTCCCTGACAGCTCTGACCTCCGCCTCTTACAGACTGAATAGTGCTGGGTGATCACTTTCATCCCCAGACTCTACAGTGGGCTTCCACTGGCCCTCACGGCCTGGTGTGTTCCAGTGTGTTCTTCCCTCACCACCACTGGCCCTTCAGAGGCACTGCTTTTGTCTGTTATGCTGGCTCTCGCACCTTTCGGGGCTGCTCGTGCCGATCACAGATATCCTGAACGTCTTCCTGGCCCCTAAATGCTCCCTTAGTTAGGGTCTTGGCTCTGGGCCAACCTGCCAGCCTCTCGCACCCTCTCCCGGGCCTGGCCCTCTTCAGTTGGCTTATCTACTGACACACGTACAGGAAGGTGTACTGCTGGTGTCACCTGGGGGAGTGGACGAGAGTAGGAACCTGGGGATTTCTAGCCTGCCTTCTGCACTAAAGACGGAGGACTCACCCAGTATTTCTGAGGGAATATTGTTTTTTAGTGTGCTGTTCAGCAGAGAACAATAGAGTAGTGGGTTATGCCCTTTGGAGCTGAACCGGAAGCTTTTAAGGAAGGGTGACCTCGGTCATTTATTTTTTTTTGTATCCTCCATGTTATACTTTTCATAAAAATCTTAGGTTACTTATTAATTTCTGTAACTGATGATTCAGTTACTGATTCATCTCCGGGAATACTTACCAAACCACGCTGAGTTTGGAAGACGCTTCGTGTCGTGGATTTGGTAGATTTGCGGGTCCCCTTCCAGCTAGTCTCAAGCAGGCATATACAAGAGGGGTGTGAGGAGGCACCCTAGCTTTTCTTCACTTCAGAGGGCTGTTTTCTGTAGGTTGGGTTTGTGTCTTCAGGAGTTCTTGACGTTCAGAATTCTTCTAAGGAAGTTCTGCACCCACAGTTGGGGATACGCACATATTATTTATAATAAATTATTCTCTTACTAATAGGGTCTAGTGTTTATCAACGTTTACACACCTCTGTATTGTTGGAGGAGAGTGCACAGTACTTTACATGTTGCTTCCTGGTTTATACCTTGGCAGAACTGTCTTAACAATCCCTAGCCCTTCCCCTCAACTTTAGAGAAGAGGAACTAAGGTTTAGGTCTCCCGGGGCCCTGTCCGTGCTGGCATTTTGTGGTTCTGTTATGTAGGAGTCCAGTCAGTACCAAATGTGGGGACTTCCCTGGTGGCGCAGTGGTTAAGAATCCGCCTGCCAATGCAGGGGACACGGGTTCGAGCCCTGGTCTGGGAAGATCCCACATGCCGCGGAGCAACTAAGCTCGAGAGCCACAACTACTGAAGCCCTCACACCACAGCTGCTGAGCCTGCGAGCCACAACTGCTGAAGCCCACACGCCTGTAGCCCGTGCTCCACAATGAGAAGCCCACACACCATGATGAACAGTAGCCCCTGCTCGCTGCAACTAGAGAAAGCCCATGTGCAGCAATGACCAACGCAGCCAAAAATAAATAATAACTAAATAAATTTATTAAAAACCCCCCAAAACCAAATGTGGCTGAGTCTTGAATGAAATGCCTTCTGATGACTGTTTATGAGATTCTTTCTGTAGTGAAATTAAATTGACTTATGACAGCATGTAGCCCTGTTTGGAAAACAAAGCTTTGTATATTCAATCTAGACCTTACTAATTTTAGTTTTCTTTTCTCTCCACCAGTTTGCTGTTTTGTGGTTCACAAGAGGTGCCATGAATTTGTTACTTTTTCTTGTCCGGGTGCGGATAAAGGACCTGACACCGATGTAAGTAGCCTGGAAACTATTATTTTATGTTGATGAGGGTTTCCGAGTTTAATTTTTTTAATGCCTGAACTACTGTTGTTCTGGCACATACTGTTCATGGGAAGACTTACCAGTTCATTTCATATAACTTTGGCTTTTACTAATGAATAGATTTATAGTCCTTTTGAACTCTGGCAGGACTATCCCAGGCTCAGAGGAGAATTTCCTGTTATCTTCTTTGTACTCTTCAGCTCTGGGTGGCACGTAGGCTAAATTTACCAAATTTATAGTCGTAGCTTTCACAAACACAAGGCAGTTTATTTTGGAAAATGTTGACACATTTTACAATGAACATAAATCGCCCTTCAGTTTATTTGTAACGTCGATTAACTAGTAGGGCCCTCACTGCTTTTGGCCGATGTAACAAACTGTCCCTAGTTTGTCTCATGGGATCCTTGCTGCCTTTCATTAGGTATTATAAATGCTCCTGTTGACTTGAATGATTCAGCGTCGGTTTCGCTGAACAAATGATCTCTGAAACTGCCCACATGTGAATACCTCATCTCTCTGATTTGTGACCTAACTTTGCCTGTCTCTGCTGAGTCTCTCCGTTGCATCCCTTGTTGGCTGAAAAGCGGGGTCGGCAGAGCAGAGTGGGAGTTTGGGGGCGGGGGAAGCACCAGTGCCTAAAATACATCCAGTGGAGGGGAACTTGAGCTGTTACATGGAAAGTCATATTTTTAACTGAAGAAAAAAATTGCAGGGTAGGCCCGGGAGAGTAGGCATTTCTGGATGGCGTGTGCTGGACCTCATTGGCCACTAATACTTAAATGATTTGCTCCAAGTTATTCCTACCTTTGGTGCTTGTTCTGATTGTTCTGGTTGGGTTTTTTTGGATTTTTTGTTTTTGTTTTTTTAAGGCATTCTGAGTGGATCACCTTGCCTTGAGGGAGATTACAGATGTAGAAGAAAAGAAGTTAGAGGCCAGGAGTGAGCTCTGAGGAGCCCCATCCTGCAGATCGCGTGGGAGAGGCAGGCAGGGAAGGGGGTCGGGAGAGACCAGCAGGGTGAGAGGCCAAGTTCACAATCCCCTAAAGGGCCTGTCGGCCAACTCTGATCGCATCTGTGATCTTGTTCTGAATCCTCTGTTGGCTCCAGATATTCCACGTAGATGGTAACACACATCCGGGTTTGCATAGGACAGACTTGCTTACCTAGGGAAGCCTTGGTTGATGCTTGTTTATGCCTGTTAATTATCTTCAGCAGCTCCTTTCCCAGTCAGAATTTTTTTTTTTTTTTTTTTTTTCGGTACGCGGGCCTCTCACCGTTGTGGCCTCTCCCGTTGTGGAGCACAGGCTCCGGATGCGCAGCCTCAGCGGCCATGGCTCACGGGCCTAGCCGCTCCGCGGCACGTGGGATCTTCCCGGACCGGGGCACGAATCCGTGTCCCCTGCATCGGCAGGCGGACTCTCAACCACTGCGCCACCAGGGAAGCCCAGAATTTTTTTTTTTAACATCTTTATTGGAGTATAATTGCTTTACAATGGTGTGTTAGTTTCTGCTTTATAACAAAGTGAATCAGTTATACATATACATATGTTCCCATATCTCTTCTCTCTTGCATCTCCCTCCCTCCCACCCTCCCTATCCCACCCCTCTAGGTGGTCACAAAGCACCGAGCTGATCTCCCTGTGCCATGCGGCTGCTTCCCATTAGCTATCTATTTTACGTTTGGTAGTGTATATATGTCCATGCCACTCTCTCACTTTGTCCCAGCTTACCCTTCCCCCTCTCCATATCCTCAAGTCCATTCTCTAGTAGGTCTGTGTCTTTATTCCCATCTTACCCCTAGGTTCTTCATGACCTTTTTTTTCTCCTTAGATTCCATATATGTGTGTTAGCATATGGTATTTATGTTTTTCTCTTTCTGACTTACTTCACTCTGTATGATAGACTCTAGGTCCATCCACCTCATTACAAATAGCTCAATTTCGTTTCTTTTTATGGCTGAGTAATATTCCATTGTATATATGTGCCACATCTTCTTTATCCATTCATCCGATGATGGACACTTAGGTTGCTTCCATGTCCTGGCTATTGTAAATAGAGCTGCAGTGAACATTTTGGTATATAACTCTTTTTTTGTGTGTGGTACGTGGGCCTCTCACTGTTGTGGCCTCTCCTGTTGCGGAGCACAGGCTCAGCGGCCATGGCTCACGGGCCCAGCCACTCCGCGGCATGTGGGATCTTCCCAGACCGGGGCACAAACCCGTGTCCCCTGCATCAGCAGGTGGACTCTCAACCACTGCGCCACCAGGGAAGCCCACATGACTCTTTTTGAATTATGGTTTTCTCAGGGTATATGCCTAGTAGTGGGATTGCTGGGTCATATGGTAGTTCTATTTGTAGTTTTTTAAGGAACCTCCATACTGTTCTCCATAGTGGCTGTATCAATTCACATTCCCACCAGCAGTGCAAGAGTGTTCCCTTTTCTCCACACCCTCTCCAGCATTTATTGTTTCTAGATTTTTTGATGATGGCCATTCTGACCGATGTGAGATGATATCTCATTGTAGTTTTGATTTGCATCTCTTTAATGATTAATGATGTTGAGCATTCTTTCATGTGTTTGTTGGCAATCTGTATATCTTCTTTGGAGAAATGTCTGTTTAGGTCTTCTGCCCATTGACTTCAGACTATACTACAAGGCTATAGTAATCAAGACAGTATGGTACTGGCACAGAAACAGAAATATAGATCAATGGAACAGGATAGAAAGCCCAGAGATAAACCCACGCACATATGGTCGCCTTATCTTTGATAAAAGAGGCAAGAATATACAGTGGAGAAAAGACAGCCTCTTCAATAAGTGGTGCTGGGAAAACTGGACAGATACATGTAAAAGTATGAGATTAGAACACTCCCTAACACCACACACAAAAATAAGCTCAAAATGGATTAAAGACCTAAATGTAAGGCCAGAAACTATCAAAGTCTTAGAGGAAAACATAGGCAGAACACTCTATGACATAAACCACAGCAAGATCCTTTTTGACCCACCTCCTAGAGAAATGGGAATAAAAACAAAAATAAACAAATGGGACCTAATGAAACTTCAAAGCTTTTGCACAGCAAAGGAAACCATAAACAAGACCAAAAGACAACCCTCAGAATGGGAGAAAATATTTGCAAATGAAGTAACTGACAAAGGATTAACCTCCAAAATTTACAAGCAGCTCATGCAGCTCAATAACAAAAAAACAAACAACCCGCTGAGAATTTTATCCTGTTTTGGCTGATCGCTGTGGCCACCCTCCTCCCAGCCTGGGGCCAGGTGCGGAGTGTTAGCAAAGAGCTTTTCGCTGTGAAGCGTAACAGAAGGCGCACCTGTGATCTGCCGAGTCCCCTGAGTTCTGCCCCTGCTCATCTTTGTGTGTGTTGACTTGCCTCACATTTTAATATATTCAAAATTTAAGTTACAAGATGAGCTTTTTTTTGAATCTGAGAGAAAAAGAAGTGGGTGAGCTATTAAAAAGGTACAGAATAATGGACCAGTCCTGCCTATATGATCAAAAAGGATTGTGCATTCTTTTCCAAGGGGAAATTTTGCCTTTTGGTCCTTGGCATCCAGAGACTGTGATTGCGGCTTTCTGGAGCCAGGGTGTGCGATATGACTTCCGTCTGTGTGTGGGACGAATTTACTTATTGAACAAACCTACAGGCTTCCCATACTGAACTCACCAGGGAAGTAGTTGGAAGAGCATGAAGGTATTAGGACATAAAGCTGAGCTGAGGATGGGGAATACATTTTAAAATCATGGGATTATAGAGCTGGAAGGGGTATTAGAGATTTCTGTAGGTTAACTTTATTTTTTAGATGTGGAGACTGAGGCATATTAAAGAAAGAAAATTAAATGAGCTGGGGCAGCGTCCTGTTGCCCCGGAATACCTGGTAGGTTTGTGGCTGATTCTTTCCAGGGTGTTGGTTGTGAAGGGAAAGAGAGAGGGGTCCCTGGCCTGGTCCTGTGGTCAGCGGAGCACGTTGACAACCTGCTACCTGGTTTCATCATTGAAAGTTCTGTTCAGATGTTTAGAAGAGAGCTGATGGGGATGAAAAAGACCAGGTCAAACGATGGAAGGATCAGGAGCAGGGAAATCTAATTTAAAACTACCCCAGGCGTTTGTTTCCTGAAAATTAAAGAAATTAAAGCTTTTTTCAAACCATGGTGAATACTTAAGATGCCCAGTGTCTGTGCTCCTCAAATAACGTCTTCGCTGGGCTCAGCGGACCCCAGAGCATCCACAGAGGGGGCGAAGGAAGCCACACTTCTCGTGAAATCCACAGAGACTGTGCCTGCCCTGCCACCTTCAAGAGGAAAGGAACGGAAAATACTGAAAAATACCCTAGTGGTACCCGGATTACAGGAACCAGATGCGAAGGGAGTTAAACATTCTTTTGGGGCTTCCCTGGTGGTGCAGTGGTTGAGAGTCTGCCTGCCGGTGCAGGGGACACGGGTTTGTGCCCCGGTCCGGGAAGATCCCACATGCCACGGAGCGGCTGGGCCCGTGAGCCATGGCCGCTGAGCCTGCGTGTCCGGAGCCTGTGCTCTGCAATGGGAGAGGCCACAGCGGTGAGAGGCCCGTGTACCACAAAAACGAAAAACAACAACAACAACAAAAAAACACATTCTTTTGAGCAGGCATAGTCTTCACGTCTCAAGGAGCAGTCTGGTGGAAAGGATGCAGAAGTGCAGGGAACCTTGAGGAGAAGAGGCTTCTGGGTTCAGTGGAAGGACCCTCCCCCGCCCCCAAAAAACCCTCTGGCCAGTCACCCAGCCTCCCCACCCCCTCTGGACAGAAATTCCCTCCCAGCATGTCTACACATAAAAGCCACAATTTTTGAGACTTTAAGCGCAGGCCCGTGCACCCGAGGAGAGAAGAAGAGGGAAGACTTCCAATGACCCTGACACGAGAGGTTGGCTCGTTCACTGATGCTGCGGGTCCTCAGAGACTGGCCTCACAGCCAGATGCAGGCGTGCGGACCTGCGGTCCGGGGCTCAGAACGCGCAGCGCACTCCTCACCTCACGTTGCCCGGGCGTTTTGAGTTGGTGCAGGATTGGGGCTTGCAGGTGTGCACCCTCAGGACGCAGCTCGGGGCCCCGCCCAGCACCCCTGCCCTTTGTCCAGGATTTTGTGAGAGGGAGGGTCCACGTTTAGAAATAGCTCTTCTCTCCCTCCCCGCCCCCAAATTAAGACTGGAGCCAGGCCATGGCAGGTGGAGGGGGAGTGTCACCTCATTTGGCTTGAGGGGAGCGAGCGCTGTGACTTGGTTCTTCTGAAGGGACCAGAGCGCCCTTCTTTCTTCAGCTGCTACTGGCCACCTGCCTTGATGGTTGTCCCATCCCTGCCCTGCCCGGGCTGCGGTGAGGCCCGCCGGGCAGGGCCCGGCGGGCTGGGTTTGAGGGGCCGGCTCCTCCTCAGGCCCCTTCCCTGCACTTTTAAAATTTTCAGCTCGAAGCCTCTGTCCTTCAGTCTGGAGCCCCTCCCTGTCCTTAGGACAACCTCTGTCCCTCGAGAATTGTGTCTCCTTGTGACTCCCCTCCTGCCAGAGGGCACACGAGGTACCTGGGTTTCCAGGGTGTGTGCACATGCTTCTGTGTGTGTGCGCGTGTGTGCGTGTATGTTAGCACTTTAAATCCTTGTTTTCCATACTTTGTTTTCTCTGCACCTTCAGTGAGAAAAGCCACGAAGCGTCACTTTTAGTTAGAGCCTCACACCAATCTCAGTCCCGCTGTGAAAGATCATGTCCGGACTCACCCGCTTCAATCTGTAAAAGTGTAGGGAGAGAGGAGTCTTATGTGATGTGTTTAAGATGACACAAGTGCTCAACAGCTCTTTAAACGTAATCCTTGGGACGTTTGCCCTGTGTGCTGGGTATGTGGACATTGGAGAAGGTGGAGGGGGGTCTGTTGAAAGGCTTCAAGCCCTGGAGGTCATCGGCTTCCCGGGGTTTGGTCTGCATTTCGGGTAGTCTCCCTGCCTTTATTCACCTGACACATCCTCACCGGCCGGTGCCCCTGGCCTGTCCTGGGAGAAACGATTCCTGAAGGGCTTTGCTCTTCTTGTATCTGAGCCGTCCAATTGAGTCGAATTCAGGGGATTTAAAAATAACCTCCGGGGTCATTACTGAAGCTTCCCGGGTTGGGGGGAGCCCCCTCCATGCAGGTGGCATCGGGAGGTAGCTGCAGCCGCCTGCAGGCTTGCAAGAATACAAGTGAGGAGATGAACCAACTTGTTACAGCTTCCGATCTGGGTGCCCCTTCAAGTCTGTGAAGCCTGTAAAACCGAGCCATCTGCAGAAGCTGAGAGCATCGACCATAAATGACTGGCTCACAGCCAAAAATGGGACCCAGTGCACAGCTTGCTGCAGAGCAGGAGCAGCGTCCGGAGGAGCTGGACCCCGCGGGCAGCCGTGTGTCCAGAGAACCGAGCTGCCTGCTTTGCCTTTTGACACCCTGCAAATACTCTTGTTCTGAAGTTCTTCTCGGGGTCTTAGAAACTGAGCAAAGGAAAAAAGACCGCTAAGTTGTTTAAATTTCAACCTTTCAAAGCTGCATTTATAACAAAACTAGAAACATGTAAAATAAATCTAGAAATAAATTTAATTAGTGGATCTTCTGTTTTCTCAAAGTGTGCTTTTATATGTAATAGGGAAACAAGACCATTGTGTGAGAAAAACCCTGTTAAACCCCAAACATTTTTTACATTCCTGAACCAACAAAGTGTGATTTGTAAAAGGTGCAGGCGCTAAAAAGTGGCATTTGAAATTCAGCAGAGGTACTACCCGGGTGGCGCAGTGGTTAAGAATCTGCCTGCCAATGCAGGGGACACGGGTTCGAGCCCTGGTCCAGGAAGATCCCACATGATGCGGAGCAACTAAGCCCATGCACCACAAGTACTGAGCCTGTGCTCTAGAGCCCGTGAGCCACAACTACTGAGCCGCACTCCACAACTACTGAAGCCTGTGTGCTCTAGGGCCCGTGCTCTGCAACAAGAGAAGCCACTGCAACGAAGAGCAGCCCTGGCTCGCCACAACTAGAGAAAGCCCCATGCGCAGCAACGGAGACCCAACATGGCCAAAAATTAAAAAAGAAAAAGAAAAGAAAAAAGAAAGTAAGGAGAAAGATTTCCCTCCCCTTCAAAAAAAATAAATGAATAAAATCCAGCAGAGTGAGGTAAAGAGAGTCTCAGAGAAGGAACTGGGAGCCCTGCCTCTGCCAAGTCACTGAAAACCTTTGTAGATGTTGGTTTTCTTATTCATCAATAGGGAGGTTGAACTTGGTGATCTTGACAGTTGTCTTCAGCCCTAAATAATATTTTGTCACCTAAATGTTTATCGAGGGCTTCAAGCTGTGAAGATTAAAAAGGTGATGGACAGGTCCTGCCTTCCCAGTGCACCCTCTCTGATGAAAAGGATGCAGATCCTCACACTGTAAGGTTGCATGTGACGGCTGCCATCAGTGGGGGAAGAAATAAGCTGTTGTTGAGTTTGAGTGGAGGGGAGAGTGCATCTCATGGAAGAATGAGGGAAGGCTTCCTGAAGGTGGTGACATTTTAAAGATTTATTTCAATTTTTTTTTCAAAATGTTCTTTTAAAAAAAAGTAGACCAATATTTTCCTGTTTTTCCTGCTGGCTTACGGGAGTTCATCCCTCACCAAATGCTGCTACCCAGTGGTGTGTAAACTCAGGTGACACATCCTTGCAAGAGGACCCATTAAAAGAGCACAGGCCAGAGAGACCCGCCATGTTCTGCAGATCCTGGTGAGATCCCCCCAGGTGAACCTCTGAGTGGAAGCCTCGCTGGTCCTGAAACCCTGCTCTGCACTCCTCACGTGCCATGCTGCCACGGGAAACCTGGAAAAGAAGTTATTTCGGGGAAACAAACCCAACCCAAAGCTCCCGTGCTAATTCTGTTCTTCAGTGGGTGGATTATTTTATGTACCAGATTCACAGTAACAGAAGTATTTCCTACAAGGGTAGGGACTCCTGCTACTTTTGCACCAAATTAATTTAGCTGAGAATTAAAAATAGCCTCCAACACTTGCATCTCCATCTGCAGTTCTGATGCGCTACGGGGGGGCGTGGAGGGTGGGACATCCATCCTCTTGATGCACCAGTGAGAAGAGGGGGTGTGTGTGGTGTGAAAATAGAGAAGGTGCCCTGTGCGGGAACCAGGGGGCCAGGAGATCTGTTTTTGAGAGGGTCACCCCGGGGGCTTTTCAGCTTAATCCAATGGCTGAAGTTGCCACTGCGCGAATGTCTTTGGAACGCTACGCTCAGAATGGCACATCCGGCCAGCATCTCATTCTTTTCAAAATCTCTCCTCTTGCCCCCGCCGCCCGGTCAGCCTTTGAGAGTGTGGTGTGATTGTTTAGGGGAAGCAGCCAAAAGTGCAGTGGAGCCAGATCTGAAAAAGGGGTGTGATTAAGGTGGGTGGTACCATTTTTGGTCAAAAAGAGGGTAAGATGATAAGGTAGACAGTGCTTTTCTTGGGAAAATTATAAACTGTCTCTGACATCAGATTTGAAAGCGACTTTTGTGCTTGAAGCTTGGAAAACACGTAGGAATCATTGCGTAGCTTCTCATGGACACTTATAGTTAATACCCATTCTAGAAAATTGTTGTCTTCCTTGACGGTCATGCCTACACAGTGAATTCTTCATGGGGCTGTCCTCTTTCGTTTCCCTTTGGAAACCAACAGCCCAGTGCAGAGCCTGGCACAGAATGGGTGCACAAAGAATAGTTGTTGAACCAGAGAATGAGTGAATGAAGGTCTGATAACCTAATTTGATCACCAGTTGTATTTACATGATATTGAATTACTTGGCTAGTTTAAGCTACACGTGAGATTGTTACTGAACTTGCCCAGAACTTAGGAATGATGTTTCATCAGCATTATTATGTCACCTCACAGGTGGAAGCCACACCTGATGGGCTTTCCTTCTCTTTACAGTAGTCATTTCAAACCATGGTCTCAGCTATTTGGAGTTGAGTTTAAAAAATGGTGTATTTGGACAATAGCTTTTGACTGATTGGGGTCAAAAATTGGTATGAAGCCTTCCTTATTTTTTCTGACCCATACCAAGTGACTTAGTAATATCAGTTCATGATGTACAAACAACCAAATTAACCTGTGCCTGAGAACTGGAGTCTGGGGCCACTTGTGGCTCAAATCATTGGGAGCTCAGAGCTAGAAGTTCTGCTCCACAAGCCATGACATCTTTATGATGGTACCTGATGTGTACCTAGCATCTCTATGTCTGGTGCTTTTCCTGCTATTATTTGTAATTGTTAAGTGTTCTTTGAGCGTTTATTTCATGCCAGGTGCTATGAGATGCAAAGGTTAAAAAAAGAAACATGGTCTTTGTCTTCAAATAGCTTATCTGTAGTGGGAAGTCATACATATGAATCAACATGATTATTTTTTCAGATGATTACTTCCGTGGATAACCCACATAAATGCACACGTTATTATCTTCATTGTACAGATGTGAAAATGGAGGCTTGGGGGTTAAGCGACCCGCCAGAGTCCAGCAGTAAGTGTTGAGCTTTGACCCAGGTCTCTCTGCTTCCAACCCTGTTCTTTCCGTGGTGCCGCATGGTTGGTTAGGAAAAGCCAACTTCAGGGGCAGGCTTTTTGTTGGCGAAGGCTCTATTTTGGGGGTCGGAGTCTGGGGTCAGTGTGTCTATGAGAAATCTCAAAACAGTAAGAAACTGAGATTATAAAATCCCAAGATGTTAACAGTAAAAGCATTCACCAAGAGGACTGACGGTGCCCACAGTGAAGGGTACAGCACCTGATGGGCCAGGTGAGAGCCCGGAGCCGTTTGGAGACTTGGTTCTGGTTCTCCTCAAGAAAATGGGAAGGTAGGGCTTCCCAGGACCCTGGGTTTCTGGAAAGATTCAATGCAAGTGGCTTCACCCTAAGTTGAAAGCCAGCCCAGAGAGCTCTTTGGCTTATGCCAGAGCTTGTTCCTGGATTTCAATGAGTCACTCTTTGTTAAACTGAAGTAGGCGTCCCATTCAATTAGCTAATACCTTCCTCACCCTGGCTCTGTCTTTGCTGTTTAATAAATTGCCAGTGGGAGACTCAGGAAAAGTCTGCGGACAAAAAGAAGTGCGTTTCCTAGGGGACAGGAGAGGAAGGAAGATGGAAGGGTTTCTAGTTACAGCATTATCACTGTGACATTTCTTTATTTACAGTGAGAGTAAGGGTCCAAAACAGTGACAATAGTCAATGAACCTACTTAGTAGGAATTCTGTCTAGGCCTTCGACAGTGGCCGAGAGAGATGAAACCAGTGGGAGAGTCGCTTTGGTGACAGCTGTTTATACTGTGTTGCACCAGAAGCTGTGAGCAAACGCCCTCAATCATAGTCTCTTATGAGCAGGAGGTGAGACGGACAGAGGGAAGGTCAATTGTTCTAATCATTTTGTTTCATTCCACATTTCTATTTATTTTTATAATCCAGCCTGTTCCCGAAACACATTTATTTTGAGACTGGTAGTCCAAGGGTGGAAAGCCAGGTTCTAAGAAGAACGTCATTGCCACGACACGACTGTGCCACTCTCCTGCGTCACATTTTCCCAGGGTTTCTACAGGGTCACACACGATGACTCCACTGGCTGTTTGCTGTGGCTGTTGGTTGGTCCTCCTCCACCTTGACCTTTCCAGAGGAGGGGAGCACAGGTTTCTTACACAGTGGTGGCAGTTTTTCAAGAGGGCAAGTCTTAGCGCGCTCACACATTATGTGTCCTGAGGTCTCACGACCAAAGCAAGTCACATGGCCAAGCTCTGGGTCCCTGTGAAGGTAGATTGGTTCGGGGTTCTCCAGAGAAACAGAACTGATAGGCTGTGTGTGTGTGTGTGTGTATTTGTGTGCACAGATATATGTGTGTGTACAGGTGTGGGTGTGCACACACAGGTGTGTGTGTGTGTTTCCCACAAAGAGGTTTCTTATACAGAACTAGGTCATGAGACGGTGGAGGCTGGCAGGCATTTAAATGTTAATCTCATCCAAAAACACCCTCCCAGAAACACCCAGGATAATGTTTGACCAAATATCTGGGCACCCCATGGTCCAGTGAAGTTAACGCACAGCATTAGCCATCGCAGAGGGACAGGGCACAGGTGCGGGCCCTGGGAGGGCTGGGTCGCTCGGGCCATTAATTTAACAGTTTACCGCAGGATGACTTATTGTGGTTGTGTTGTGTTGTTTTCTTTCCCCTGAACCTCACCCATCTCTGTATTCCCAGCGCCTCGTATGATTTCTGACTCACAGGTGATCGTGAACGTGTGTTGTAAGAGTGGATGGAAGGAAAACTGAAGTCTCTGATCCCAAATAAAATAAATATCTGTAAAATGTTTCATGAGATTCTCTCAGATCAATACCAGCCGTTTCTTGATTTTAAATTAGTCTTTAGGCAGTGAATTTCCTTTAGAAAGTTTTTTTTCTTCCTGTGTCGAGAGAATCTTCCGTGTTTGAGGAACTCATGCAGGATGCCCATTGCACTGTGCTTTGCTAAACGTATGACCAGGATTTGTAACTTGGTGAAGGTTTTTCGGGTTAAATGTTGGTGGGGAAAGAACCTATTAAAAGGAAATGCGGGCTTCCCTGGTGGCGCAGTGGTTGAGAGTCCGCCTGCCGATGCAGGGGACGCGGGTTCGTGCCCCGATCCCGGAGGATCCCGCATGCCGCGGAGCGGCTGGGCCCGCGAGCCATGGCCGCGGAGCCTGTGTGTCCGGAGCCTGTGCTCCGCAACGGGAGAGGCCACAGCAGTGAGGGGCCCGCGTACAGCAAAAAAAAAAAAAAAAAAAAAAGGAAATGCTTGTTTTGTCAACTGCATGTTTTAGATTTATATCCCTTGAAGTCACTGCTAATTGTACAGTTAATCTGGAGAGGTTTATAACAAATCACAGTTCAAGAGGAAGAGAAATGATAAAGCTGAGGCATCAGGAGTCTTTGATTTCTTTCCAGTTTGAAATAAGAGGTGCGTGTCTAAGACATGCATCATTGTGCCAGGATAAATAATCCATGCGGAAGTCATAGAGGTTGCTATTCATGCTCATGAGAAATTTGTATTGTTATGAGATTGCTGTATGAAAGAATATTTTGAAATCCACAGCCTACACACTGTTTAACAATGGTTGAGGGTTTTTTTTTTTCATGTCATAAACATCCCTAAGACAAATACCTTTCAGAAGGCAGTGTGCACATTGCTTGCTGTCTATAACCTCAAGTCCCTAGCCTGTCCCTCCCCACCTCTTTTTCAAGGCAGGGAGCTTTGGAGAGTTAACATGGGGTAGACATTTCATACCTGAAAATGATATTTTCCGTGCAGGAGGGTGATTTTAGGTTTCTAAGATATGAAGCTGTATCATGACTCATTTGTTCTTAAGCAGGTCGTTCCCCCGTTACTAAAATTAATCACAAAAGGCCAGGGAAGCTTGAACAAGGAGAGTTCACACAGCAGGTCTTAAAATTAGAAAGGGAGGCCTCTTTTCTTTTGCATTTGCGAAGTTTGAATGATGCACCAAGGTTTTAGGTAATTCACGTTAATCAGGTTTTTTTTTTCATTACAAATCTGTAATTTAGAGTAACTGAAGGTACAGAGCTGGAATTGAGGAAGAAAAGTGACAAGTTAGAAAATTTAAAAAGGAATCAGGTGCATGTGTGAAGCAGACCTGCCTGCAAGTCCACATGCCCACCGTCTGCTTGGAGCTACGTGCTTTGGTTTGGTCATATTCTCACTTACTAAACGCCTGGTCATCCAGGAGCCCAAGGATGGGAGAGTCCGATGAAACAACCTCTGGAAAAACGTGCACTTTGCCAAAGAGCGTCTTGCTGTGTCTGCTCACGTCTGCTCCTGTCCCCTCCAGTTTCTCGCCTAGGCAGCATCCCCAGTGGTGTTTTGCATGTATCAGGCAGATCACATCATTGCATTGCTGTGTCCACACCCTGCAGTAGCCTTCCTTGACCATTACAGTGAAATGCAAACGTCTTACTCTGGTCAACAAGGCCTGTGGTGATTGGGATCTGGTTCCTGTCCACCTCACAGACAGGACAGGCTAATAAGCTCATTTGCACCTGAGGGCTTCAGCACTGGTGGATTCTTGTGCCCGGATCTTCACGATGCTCCTTGATACCATTCCGGTGTCTGCTCAGGTGACTCCACAGAGAGGCCTCTTCAGCTCTCACCCTCCCCTCTTCACTGTCCATTAGCGTGTCCTCCTTATGTACCTTTGATGGTCCTTGTCACCCTGGAAACCGTGCTGTGTATTTGTCCCTTGATTGCTGTCTGTCTCTTCCACCAGCGTGAAGCACCGTGCGAGCAGGGCTGTCGTCTCACTCACTCTTCTATTTGACTTAGAATTGTGTCTGCCACGTACTAAGTGCCCAGTTAATATTTGTTGCCCAGATGAATGTATGTGACTTTTACAAGAGAGATGAAAAAATCTTACAGGGTTTTGTTTGTTTCCTTCCGATAATGTAACTAAAAGGAACTGTCCTAGAATCAGTGGAGATTTTTCCTTTTCTGTGACTATAATGCCATACCATATGATAGTCATCTGGCCATGCCAGTTGAGCCTAAGGCCTACTGTGTGATTGGATGTATCTCCCCGACAACCAAAAAAGCATGTTCTTCATAATCTTAATGTTAGGACTATAGGGTCTATAAAATTCATTAGAAAATAAAATGTATACGATCAGTCTTACTGAAGCAGAATACCCAATTACCCACCAGATTCTGAATGTCAGCCATTCTAGATAACTGCCATAAGTCTTGAATTTGAAACCTTGAGAATAATTTATATCTAATAGGATCTTAACATTGAAGATTAGGGTATGGCTATATATTGGCTTGAGTGCAGTGTCCTCTTAGAGTTCCCTCTGCAGTCATCAGTTTCTTTTACTAACAATCTGTGGGCGGTAGGGTGTCGTTAAGTCAATTGTGATACATCCGTGCAATAGCACAGGTGTAGCCATTAAGAAGGATGACTATAAAGACACGGAAAACGCTTGTATGATGCTCCATTGCAAACGCTTAACGTAAAGGTCTTACTGTGATTAGGGCTATGACCAAATTTATGTACGGAGGGGGCAGGGACTAGAAGGGACCCTAGGAAACTGAAATCATGATAATTTGATTTTTAAGATGATTTGACATAGATTATTTTTCTGGATTTAATCTTGTTGGAATAGTACAATTTTTGAAAAGCTCTAATTGGCATATTTGCCCCCTCTCGAATCTCATCCACGAAATTCTTTTGAAATGTGACCAAGTGCTGTGGTCTCCCAGGACGTCATCTGAATGGAGCAGACCCACCCACCTGAGAATAATTCTTTGCCCAGCAGCAGTGTGCTGGCAGAGCTGTTTGCTGCAGACGTCTAGGTTGCCACGGGCTAAGTGGATCCGTTCGCAACACGGGTGATAGAAAGCCTGGCCAAGCAATGGTTTGAACTAAATAGGGGTTTTGTTCTCATGTAACAAAATGTCTAGACTGGGAAGTCTGGGGCTCATGTGGCATCTCCAGGATTCCATAAGGACCCAGCCTTTTAGTTCAGCCTTCTTATCGTGTGGCTTTGGTCCTTTCATCCTCATCTTTGTTGTCCTGGTTGTAAGACGGCTGCTCCATCACCATCCCTTCCAGGTTCCACGCAGGAGGAAAGAGAAGGGTGAAGGTCAAAGCACAGATGCCTGTTGAGTCTGCTCCCTTTTGAAGGATTCCCCATGAAACCCAGTCTGACAACCTCATTTACATCCTGTTGGCCAGAACTGTATCACACAGCCACTCCTTGGAAAACGTGGGAGTTTTATTTTGTTTTGTTTGAAGCTGGGTGTATTTCTGCCCAGAGCAAGGTCAAGGTAGTTCAGTAACAAAGAAGAGGAGAATGAATATCGGATAGGCAGGTAACAGTGAATTCTGTGTTGAAGTTGCCGAGGGTACATTGCCTTCTAGATGTAACTGCCTTCACCACTTGGGGTGCGACGTGCCCTTTTCTGTACCACTGTTGCTATGACTTCATCTCAGTGGTACAGGAAGGCTTCTGTTACTGACGTGGTGTCATGAGGGGTTTTCAGATACAGTCGAATTAACGGAGTTTCTTGATCTGTTGATGATAGGAAAAGGAGACAGGAATGAGGAAGTCTTGTGATAAGTTCTTTTTTTTTAGCAAGACTTTGCTGGAAAACAAAACAAAACAAAACTTGTTCTTTCTGTTGGTGACAGTACTTCTAAGTTATCTTGTGAGGAGCATTTTTTTGTTTTGATAATGAAATATTTTGAGATTCCATAATTGTGTTTATTCAGTCATAATATTCTTATTACATAGTAGTTTCTGATAGTGAATAATAAGGGTTGATTGAAGCAAAGAGGGTATACCAGTCGCTCACTGTTTATTGAAGCAGCTTTGGTCATTCAGAGCAGCAACAGCATCCTCCATAGGTACCAGACATCATTGGAGTATGAAGTGCAGGATGGACAGTAGGTATTAAGGAAGGTGTTGAGAAACAGGTATGATCAGGAAACCACAGGACAGAGACCCGAAAACCAGTCAGGAATGTTCCGCGTGAAGAAAGGGGTAAGTTGTAGGCGTTGATGAGCACTGGCTTCTAGCCTAGAAAGAAGGGTGGGCTTATCTTTGGAACTCCAAGGGACAGACCTACCCCGATGACTAGATGTTATAAGGCAGAGTGGAGTGTAAACTCCAAGAAGAACTTCCACGGAGCGGACGTTACTAACCGTAGGAGAGGGACCTCAGGGCGGGGAGCCCCAAGAAGGGTAGCCAAGGGCTGCTTGTCATGTTCTTCTGAAGGGGCAGTGGTGGCTCCCATGCACGCTCTAGTTTGCGACGAGACTTGGAAGGATGCTGGGTTTTCTCTCTGGAACGCCTTCCGCCATGGCACCCGGCCAGTCCTTAGTCTTTCTGTGGGGACCACACCGGGCATCTCTTCTCTCAGAGGCTTTCCCCGACCGTCCCTTCTATCTCCATGGACTCCCCCCGCCCCCTGCCCCATTCAGCTGCTCCTTAGCTGAAGACACTCACAACCCTGTGCTGTCATTGTCTTTACCCATAGGTGGCTGTCCCTTGAGGGCAAACCCATCTTTTACCTTCCTGTCTTCTGTGCTTACCCAGAATCTGGCGGTCTCTCTGGCTCTCAAACGTTTATTGAATTAGCAAGTCAGTGAGTAGAGATTAGTGAGATTCTGCTTGAGTTAGCCTTGCCCTTATAGAGAATTTCTGTTTCGACTTTATTGACACCGACACTGTTCTCGCAGGTGGTGTTCGAGCCAGGTAGCATCATGGGTGGTTACTGAGGATAACGAGTGATGCACGGGTCTTTGTGCAAGTGCCACCTCGCTTAGATGTCTGACCTCCATGCTTGTGGTGAGGTTGAAAATTGCCCACAAGCTGTGTTCTCAAAGTGCTTTGCGCATTCAGGCTTACGGGTGCGAGTTCCGTTCTGCATCTCTGTTGATGATCAGAGGGTGGACCACGGAGCAGCTGGGATGCTCGGAGTACAGGAGGCTGCCAGGTCCCCTCTTGTGTGTTGAAATAGAATAACCAGAGAAGAGCAAGGCAAGTGTTTAAAATAACTTGGTACACATGTAGGTGAAATAACCTTACCTCCCAGTAACTGAGAAAAAAATAGGTCCCAATTCTGGCTCTTGTTCCGGGATATTTTTAGCATGAGAGGGCTCTTTCTTCTTTGATCAATGAAGGAAAAATCCCGTTAGAAAAAAATTAGGTGGGGAGAAGTATACTCAAGCTGTTTTATTTTATTTCCACCTCATCCATGAGAGAAAAGCAAACATGAGCAGAGGCTGATCACAAGCACAATAGAAGAGGACAGTGTAATGTTTTCTGCTCTCATATTTGTTTATAATATGATTTAGTTATAACACACACCGCTGTGAGTTGTTTTCAGTGTGTGGCTTGGTAAATTATCTGGAGGGCCTGCTAAAACTCTTGTTTCATAAGATACTTCCCATTTTAATTTTCTTTGGGGGAAATTCTGGGTTTTTGGAGTTTGTTTTTAGCTTTTAAATGAACGTGATTTATTTACCATAACATTTGAATTATGAGCATTTCCCTGTTATTACCCCCTGAAAGGTTTGGTCTATTTCTACTAGAATCTTCTAAGGGAAATTGCTGAACCTAGGAACCTAACTTTAGACCTCCTGAAATTTGGCAGATGGATGGTATCCATAGTGTTCTGAATCTGTTCCTATTGGACGTTTAGAAATAGTCACGTCATTAGAGAATATGTTCAAGAAAAAAAGATTTTAACCCCAAATCGAATGACCAGATCATTGTTTTTAGTCTCTTAAACTGGGTATGCATTTGGGTAGCAATTTCTGAAGAGGCTTCTGTACTCTCTTCCTTTTCTTTCCTGTGCGATGCTGCTGTTGTCATGGAAACGGATCTTGGAGTTGCTTTGTTACACAGTGTAAGGGACTCCCTGATATGGAGAGTTACTGCAGGTCATATCAACACAGAGCCTTTATTAAATGTTGTGCAACGATGCATATTGTATAAAACATGGAGCTCTGTATTCTTTGGAGCTTACACTAAAGAAGACATAACCCTGACACCCATAAAAGACAAAACAAACCTCAGAGTCCTAAACCTCAGGAGCCTTGAAAAAGTACAAGCAACAGGCACACGTCATTTCTATTGTAGGTGATGTGTTATGTCCGTGGTCAGGACAGGTCATTACTAGACGTCCAGTTAGGGTTAGCTTGTTGAGAAAAGAGGCTTGGGAGGTTTGAGTGGTCCAGGAAAGGAGCAAGCCAGAAGTTAAAAGGATTGTTGGAAATTCCCCACAACTGTTTAGAGGTAGAAATTGAATCCTGAGATGAGAATCAGCTGCGCCTAATAGTTTGAATGCTCGGAGGCCTCCAGGTTGTAAGGTAGCCCAGTCAGGTATCCCGAGAGGGTATTTTTACGATGTTTGTCGTTGTGTTGATTGGGGTCGGGGGGAGTGAAGCAGTCGAAGGAGCTGTGGACTCCCTCGGCCCTGGGTGTTTGTCTCTTGCCCTCTCGCTTCCAGCAAATACCATCACCTCCCTGGGCCTCAGGTTCCTCGATCACCTTTCCATCGGTCACGCTCCCATCAGTTGTACTGAGGTTGAACTGGGGGGCTGATGACAAAGGCCCTTGGCCCTTGTGCTTATTTCCTTCTAAACTTCAGGTGCCCAGATTTATTATTTTTAAATATACTTTTTGCTTGGGCTACAGAAACAATTAACCACACTCTAACGCTAGTATCCTGCATTCTTATTCCTAAGTGGCTGCTGATTTCCCAAGAGATTAGCCCCTAGACTTAACAGGAAAAGTATAATGATTCCAGTACCACTTGCAACTGCTATTTCAGACACACTGAAATTCTCCTGGGTCTGTCATGACCAGTTTTGCCCCTTAAAAAAAAACCTGCTATGGAGTATTTTTTTTAAAACTGCAGTGATTTAAAAGTCTCACACCAGGGCATCCCTGGTGCGGTAGGAGACCGGGGCCTTGATTTATGAGATGCTTCAGATACTGTGTGCCATGCAGCAGTCAGGACTCTTGGGGGACCTGGCCCCTCGATACAAACCAGATTGTACGTTCAGCTAATTTTGATTTGGAAATTGCCCCCTTAAAAAGAAAAGTCCTAAAAATGTTTGACATTTACAGGATTTCTGCAGCAGTTGGCAGTTTCTCTAGCAAGTGTATTCACAGGCCTTGAAAGAATTTGGCAATTGCTAACTCATGTTTTTATATAGTGTAGGAGTACAGATATAGTCCTGATGGTACATTGTAGTGATGGGTATAGAGAGTCTAATGGCTATCAAAGTCAGAATTCTCATTTTTTTAGTCTGTAAACATGTTTTCAGCTTCCAGATATAAACTCATCTATAAGGATAATAGTAGTGCGTGACCACAGTATTTGTTCTCTACTTTCTCAATTGCTTTTCACTTACTTTTTCTTAATAAGTACTGTCTCTAGGCTCTCAAAATATGGTATAAATTGACAAGATGAGGTTCAACTATTTTTCCTCTGGAAAATTGAAATGTGATTCTAGCCCCCTTTTTTGGTTAATTAGGACAGCTAAAAGTAAACATCCAGTTATGCAGTGATGAGTCTAGTCTGGCTCAATCTGTATTCTCTAAGCAGTCCTAAATTACAAGGATGTGTTGAAAAGAAGGCCAGTCTAAGACAAATCTAGATTTCATGTAAAGAACAAACTCCTCGCAACTTTATGGATTGACACTACGTGTGTAAGAAAAGAAACAGGGTCAAGAATTGTTTCACCCCTTTACTCTGAAAGGCGAGAAAGGGAACGGGGAGACCTGGTTTCTACTTTTAGATCAGGCGTCAAAATACTGAATGTTCTTTGAAGTAAAATATTCAAGTGAGGAAAGAATGGAGGAACTCAGATTTAGCTCTGACGGAACGCTGCTTGCAGCTCATAGCCCCTTTAGCTACATTCAGCCTCTCATTCCTCCCTTGGCCATATCTCAGCTCCCATTATGCATGACTGGGACATGGAGGCTTGCTCTTGGTCTGGACCAGAAAGCCCCTCGAGGTGTCCAGTGGGGAGCCGCCGGGGTCCCGAGGTGGGCACCCTCCTGGTGCTGGCAGACCGGGAGCCCGAGGCGGAGCACAGGCACCATGCTTGGGAGGAGATGATGGGCGTCCCAGGACAGCAGGTGCCCCCTGGGACCGAGCCAGTGCAGCCGGCTGTGCCAGGACACAACACCTACTCTTGATAAGCCCCCTCCCCTCCTTTTTTTTTGGCTGCTTGCAATTTCTGTGCTTATTTCCTTTTAGTATCATTGAGTGATGTCCCTGAGTCTGTCCCAACTCTGCCAGGCAGAAAGGAGCTCCTGCTAATAGTGGAGCCCAAAGGAAAGAACAGCATGGGGTGGAGGCGGAGAGCAGGAGTAACTGAAGCAGGAGAGACAGCCCGGAGCAGCAGGAAGCTCGGGGCCGACGGGAGCTTGTGCTTGTGACCTCCTGGAGAAGCTCAGTCCTTACTAGGTATTATATATTTTTAATTACAGAGGGGCTGAGTTAGTCCCTTACAGGTGGTTTGTGCTAAACCCCACCGGGCCCTTTGTAGAGGGCGGAGGGACCAACTGCTCAAAGTGAACTAGAAGGATGCTGCGGGTGTTTCATGATGCCTGGTCTCCTGGGCGTAGCAGTGAAAACCATCGCATCTCTTCGGAACTTGGGCAGAATGGTGTGAGCCTGAGTAGGTGGGTCTGTCATGGGCTGACACGTGTGGGTGACTCACTGAAGAAACAAGTCAGGCCCCCAGAGAAGGCCGAGAACCTTTTTCACTCGTCAGACTCGCTGTGAACTTCGTGGGGCCTTGAGCTCTGCTCCCGGCCCAGGCTGTAGTGTCAGGACCCTGGGCACTGCTTCCCCGTGAATTCTGCCACTGCTCCTGGAAGAGCGATCTGGTGCCCTCTGGTTCCCACGAGTATCCAGGAGTGGTGGTGGAGGGTCCCAGTGGGCAGGATTGAGTACAGGAGAAAGGGCAGTGCTGCCTGTGGTGTGGGTGACCCGAGCCACCCGAGGAGAGGTGGTTCTAGGCTCACCATCAGTCCGGTCTCAGTCCATCAGTGTGGGGCGGTGACCCCAAGCCTGGCTGCACATCTGGATCACCTGGGGCGCTTTCCAAAATGCATTTCCTGGACCCCCTCCAAACTCAGGCAGGTCTTAGTGGGGAAGGACCAGGCCTTAGGAAGCATAAACTTTAGAGGCAAATAGTCCTGGTGTTGCACCTCAGCTCCAGACACCCTTACCAGTTGTGTGACCTTGAGCAGGTCAGTGAACCTCTCCAAACCACGTTTCCTTTATCTGTGTGCAGAGGGTAAGTAATCATACTTGATCTATAGAGTTTGGGGATGAATTCAGTGAAATACTGCATGTAAAAAGCTTATTAGCTCATGGCCCATCACATAGTAATGATTCAGTAAATATTAGCTGTTACTGTGCTTCACCAAAATGTGCCTCTGCTGCTCGGTACTGTGGGAATGTATAAAGGAATTAGGAAGAACACGCTCCCTCCTCTGACGAATATTCGATGCAAGTGGATGAGACAAGCAAATGCACATGCATGTTGCGTGAGCTTTGGGAGAAGGGAGTGCTTTGTGATGAAGTTCAGATTGCTGGAAGATGCTGGAGGAGAGAGTCTGGGCCTGGGGGTGGGGATGGGGGTCTGGGGTGGTGCCAGTGGAAGCAGAGAAGGCAGTGACTCTGGAGACGTTTCAGAGTGAGCATCAGAGGGGCCTGTTACCAACAGAATTGCCTTCTGATGATGGCACTGTATCTAATTCAAGACTCTGACTAATTGCTATTTTTAGTTGCTTGTATTCAAAAGCTTGTTTATACCTCTGAAAACTGTCAGCTGGGTGTAGTGCAAGGAGCTTAAAGTTCAGTCCAAACTCCTGAATTCTTGTCCCCTGTCTGCCCCTGACTAGCTTCTGAGGCCTCGGTTTCCTCGTTGTGGGGACGGGCAGGAGGACCAGGCAGCTGTCAGGGGTCTTGGGGCTCCAGCATGAGCCATCATTCAGCAAATACATCTACCACACTTCCCTTCCAAGGCATTTATTGCACATCCTTGCTTTTCAGTTCCTGGTGCTACGGACCACCCATTGTTCGGTGGAAGACTTACGTGTTTCGCTCATTTGTTGGTTGAGATTCACATTCCTTTAATGTCCACAGAGATGGACATTTCCTCTTAGAAAAGCATTTTTGTTCAGTTTGGATTATATAGAAAGTGTACGTCATCATGCGTTTGTTTGGTGTCTAGTCTCAACAAGCTGTGACTGTCATTTTGGAAGACGAATGTGGGAGCATCTTAGTGTGTCATATCTCTGCTGTCGTTCTAACTAGTGGTGGCCCTGACTTCTAAGCAGTTGACTTCAGCTGACCCGTGTTTATAAGTTAGTGCTTGCCTGGGTGTCAGCATCTAGCCTGTCTCATCTCCCACTGCGGACCTGATCAGTGATGTTCGACTCACACCCCCTGGGAGGCGCCCACTCTGGCTTCACAGATCTTCCTGTTTGTCTGCTGTGGACCAGGAGCACCCCCCATGCACAGAGGATCCATCAGTGAACTAAAGAGACAAAAATCCCTGTGCTCGTGGAGCATCTGTTCCAGTGCCATGAGCCTGGAAGTGCACCTGCCCTGTTGTCCCTGATGGGGGTGACCTGTGACAGGCGCCCACATCCTTCTTCCTTCATCCAAGATTCCTTCCCTCCCTGTTCTCCAGCGCCTCCCTCGTGACTGTGCAGGGAGGCTGAGTCATGGAGATGGCAGTGCACTTTCGTATGGAAACAGTGGGCCATGTGATCATCAGGTGTCTGTGGTGCGCTGTGAAAAATGGCCCCGAGCCCTCCCACGCTTGTCTGGAGCTTCCTCATAACACGGTCGTGCAGACCTTCGGCCAGCGGGCGGAGTCCAGGTCTCCACTTTGCCGAGTCCAGACTGGCTCCATGAATCCCTGTGCCCAGTAGACGTGGCACGAGCAACCTTGTGGGCAGCTGTGAACCAAGGCACTGCGGCTTTGCAGCGCCCACCCCTGCTTGCTCTTTGGAACGTCTGTCGCCGGAAGGAGCCCTCGGTACCCTCCTTGAGGATGAGAGGCCACGTGGAGCAGAGGGGCTTCCTGGCTGAGGACCCCAGCCCCAGCCCCATCACCCCCAGGCCTGTGACTGAGCCGTGACAGACCATCTAGTCCCCGTCAGCTGCCAGCTGGGTGCAGCTGCATGAGTCTCCACCAGCCTGTGACCTCCAGGTGCACACCTTCAGCGTCGGTACAAACTGCTCTTGTCTTCAATCCTGGGAAGTAGTAAACATTTATGTATTTTTTAATATTGATATATTTGCCATTTGTTGTGAATGACATAGTCTTTGGAAGGTTGGCTTTGGACAGTGACTTTCATGTTTGAAATCATCCACGTAGAGACGAGCTTTTTCAACAGAACCTCCTGAGCTGTGGTGACTGGATGAGTGTGTGTTGTGAGGAGAGACGAACACTGAGTGTGGTGGTGCGGGTGTGGGTGGGAGAAGGTTCCTGGGCGCGTGGACCTGCTCCACGTGGCTGCAGGTGGAGAGGCGGGGCTGTGAGATGACCCTAGCCAGAATTTGCACAAATATGACTTCAATGAACTGAGACTTGTCGCTTGGCTGGAAGTGCTGATGAAAGTGATGACTTGGTAACATCAGTGCAAAGTGGAAAATGGGCATCTGCCTCCATCAGTTAAGCAGAGCCATGGCAGGGCCACTCCACAGGCTTTTCCCTCTTTTCCAAAAGTTGTATTCTTTGCTTGGTTTTCTCGTTCAGTTCAGAGGAACGTCTGGGAATATTTTGTTTATAATTGCTTTATGAATACCATTTTATTTAATGCCCTTGCTAATCATACTTCCTGTACATAAACAGTCGAAGTCAGCATGGCTCCATATCGCCTTAAGAATGATGACAAGTCATATGTTTTACGAAGTGGTCTGAAAATGATATACCACCGGGACTGAAAAATTTTGGAAATTGCCTATGTTAACTGTGTATCTGTTCTGATCCGTAGATAAAAGCAGCTATGCACTACTATAAGGAAATACTGAGAACATTTATTAATAATGTAGTCAAACAAGTTTTCAAGTAACCATGTATCTGAGATATATAAATATATAGCTGAACTGTATATGTCACTATATATAATCAATCAGCTTGTTGTTCCAAGGCTTTCTACAGAGAAGATTTCTGGGGATATAGTTGGGTGGGTTTGAAATAAAGAGGTAGTTTGCTTTATGATGGGTGTACCATCCGTTATCAATTTGCTGGGTCATCTAACAAACCGCCCCAGAAGTTGGTGGCTGTAAAACAGCCCTGGTGTTATCACTGACATAATTTCAGGTCCCAGGAGGCCTGGCTGGTGTCACTTGGGCTCAGCTGGGCACCCCGCCTTCTCATGGTGGGGCTGGGGGTCCAGTCTGCACTACACCCCTCTCATCCTCCTTTGACCTGGGTGTGTCCTCCCAGGGCTGGCAGAAGCCCAAGAGGGTAATAAGCAAACCCCAAGTTTGCTGCCTTTAGGGTTGGAACTGGCACATTGGCATTTGTGCCTCTTTCTGTTGGACCAAGCAAGCCACTTAGCTGAGCCCGAAGACAGGAGGCAAGGAAGTATATTTGACCTTTATGGGAGGAATTCCAAAGTCATGTGAAAAAGGGAGGGAGGAGGGAGGGTAGAGGGAGGAGAGAGGAGTTGGGGCCAGTAAGGAGATATACCACCTTATCTGACTCTTAAAACAGGTGGCGCAGTGGTTGAGAGTCCGCCTGCCGGTGCAGGGGACACGGGTTCGTGCCCCGGTCTGGGAGGATCCCACATGCCGCACAGCGGCTGGGTCCGTGAGTCATGGCCGCTGGGCCTGCACGTCCGGAGCCTGTGCTCCGCAACGGGAGAGGCCACAACAGTGAGAGGCCCGCGTACCGCAAAACAAAAAAACAAAACAAAAAACAAACGAACAAAGAAACCATCCAAGACTTGCTAAAGATGAGCAAAAAGGTAGGTTAGATTAGCAATGGTAAAGAAACAGTTTGGAGATACTTTCTTCTTTGAAAGTATCCCCAAACCGTCCTCCTTCATACCGAGGGTTGTAAACGACAGCTGGTGGGTCAAATCCCATGCGAGGCTTGTTCTGTAAATGTTTCCCTGGAACACAGCCATGCCCGTGCATTAATGTGTGAGCTGTGTATGGCTGCCCTGGCCCTATAGCAAGAGTCGAGTGAGTGCTTGTGACAGACTGATGGGCCCGCGAAGCTGAAAGGTGTTACTCTCTGGCCCGTTACAGAAAAAGTTTGCTGACCCCCGTTTTATATTATGTGCCTGTGAAGCAAATTCAGTTGTAATCTCCGTCTCCCTCGGCCCCCTACCACCCCGGCCCCACAGCTCCTTTTAGGGTTTTTCCGGTTTGCGTGGCATTCTGATTCTTGTTTGTTTCTGTAAAATAGGGAGATAAGGTAATCCTGGCTCTGGATTCCAATACAGTTTACATCCACAAGCTCTAATCCTTCAACCAAAATTTAGGAGCTGACAAATTAGACTAGAGCACCTACAAATGAGGGAGCTGTGGCTACTCTGTTGGTCATTCATGAGGTTAGACAATAGGGTGATTGTGTCTGTTCTGCTGAAAGACAATCTGATTGTCTTTTGTGTAGAATAAAGTACAGACCCGAGCACCCTCCTCCCAGGAGAAATACTGCAGACCTCTGTGTGCTCGGACCTCCTCTTGTCGGCTTCTCTGTTGCCCTGCGAGCTCCGAGCCTCTGGTCAGCGTATCTTCATGCTGCTTTTCATTTTCCTCACTCCTTTTTTTTTTTTTTTAATTAATAAAATTATTTTTTTGGCAAAATACTACAAAGAAAATTTAAAAGGAAAAAATTATTCATTATAGGGCTTCCCCGGTGGCACAGTGGTTGAGAGTCCGCCTGCCGATGCAGGAGACACGGGTTCGTGCCCTGGTCTGGGAGGATCCCACATGCCGCGGAGCGGCTGAGCCTGTGCGTCCGGAGCCTGTGCTCTGCGACAGGAGAGGCCACAACAGTGAGAGGCCCGCGTACCGCAGAATCAACGACAACAACAATAACAAAAACCCTACTCATTATATTACATCTGTCGCCCCCTTAGTGTATATTTATAATGGGTTTTCTCAACCAGATGGGACTTTATGTGGTTTAAAAACAATCTTGATGACTGTACGGAAATATGGGAAATGTTTGTAATACAGTGTTTCTTAAAAAAGATATGAAATTGCTGCAGGTACACTGTTGGAACCATGTAATAAATAAGTATCTATATGTAGCAGACAGATACCCTCGTCCTAGTACCCAGAACCTGTGAATGATGCCTTACATGGCAAAAAGTACTCTGCAGAAGTGATGGATCTTGAGATGGAGAGATTATCCTGCCGTTATCTAGGTGGCCCTTCGTAGTCACAGGGGTCCTTATGAGAGTGAAGGGAGTCAAAGTCAGAAAAGGATAAGGAAGCGGAGTGTTTTGCTTTGAGGATGAGGAAGGGGCCATGAGCCACGGAGCCTAGGTGGCCTCTAAAGGCTGGAAAAGGCAAGGAAACAGATGCCCCCGGAAGAAACACAGCCCTGCCACCGCCTTGATTATAGCCTTGTAAGACTCGCTCTGGACCGCTGACCTCCAGACCTATAAGATAACGGATTTGTGTTGTTCTCAGCCACCAGGTCTGTGGTACTTTGTTATAGCAGCAATAGAAAACGAATCCAGCACATACAACTGAAGAGAAGATGCTTCAAAAAGTTACGAAGAGGTTGTATTTTACTTGGCTGGTGTATTTTGATCCAGCCTTGGTGAGTTTATTTTGGTTGAATGGTTGAATGGTTAACCAAGAGGCAGCCAGTGACTTTTAAACGTTAGAGGAGAAGGAAAGTGGTTGAGTTTGAAGTTCCAAATCAAAGGATACGCAAACCCAGGAAGCTGTTACCTGGTTTGGGTTTGGTTACGTCAGGGTGGCAGATGACTCCAGCCTTAGAAGGGAAGCCAGTCTCTCTCTCTCTCTCTCTCTCTCTCTCTCTCTCTCTCTCTCTCTCTCTTTTTTAAGCCTCTTTCTGGTTTTCAACAGACTTTCTTTGGGCTGAAATGTTACCTTCCATAACTGGGTATTCTTGTAATTGAGATCTTTGCACAAGGTTAAGTGCAAGCATTAAGCTAAAAACATGTTTACAGACTCTCTTCGTATTCTGTAAGGTGACACTAGCCTTCTGGGACGTAGATGTGTGTGATGCACCAAGCTTCCTCTCCACCCCTGCTGTGTCCCAGGAAGCTGTCGTGACAGGGCTTGCCGCTCGCTCGTGCCCCTCAGCAGCGTGACCATGTGGGCCTTGGAATCCAGTGAGTCATTTCCTCGCCTGCCCCCTCTGCCCCGCGGTCCTGTGACCTTGCAGAGCCTCGTTCTCCACTGGTGACAGGAGCCCCTGCCACTCCTAGTGGAGCCTGATAAGGGTCTGTGCACCTGCAGGTGGAGCCACCAGGGCTTGACCAGCTCCCCCTCCTGGGGGTGGCATGGCCCACAGGGGAAATTCCAGAACCTCAGAGTCTTTGCATTTCTCTCCACAGGTAAAATGAGGATTTTCACATTTTTCAATTCTTTTTATTTGTCCCAAGGCTGGTTTTACATGTTTTGAGCCACTAGATGAAGATCATTATGGAAATGTCCTCACGGGGTCCCCTGGGCGGTGACTCGTTTAGGTGACTCGGTGACGCTGTTACCGAGTCCAAGCCCGTACTACTCGCTGCACGACAGGCCAATAATCGAGAGACGAGTTGTTGGGGCCGAGGAATAGCAACTTCATCCAGAAAACCAGCTGACCACGAAGATGGTGGGCTTGTACCCCAGCGAACCATCTTGCCTGAGTTAGAATGCAGGCTTCTTTTCTACTAAAAGGGGAGGGAGTAAGGTCAGGCATTTCCTGGTTCTGGTCAGACTCCAGACGGGTTGTGTTAATTTCTTCCTTCCTGCAGCCATTCACAGGTGGGCCTGGGCAGGATGTTTCCTGTGAGCTGAACAAAGGTATTTTAGCTTCACGCTGGTTACCTGGGAGGCAGGGTTCCCAGAGATGGGCCATTATGTAGAATTTAAGCTTCTAGGCAACATCCCTTTAGTGATGAACTTGTAATAGCATGCAAAGGTTCTTCCCTGTTACAACGCGAAGTCCCTGAGTGTTGCGGTCCACGGCTTAGCGGATTCTCTAGGGTCAGCTCTTCTTAGGCCTCAAAACAAGCCGCTGAGGGTACTGCCCGGTGGTGTGCGGGCCGAGCAAATTGCCGTGACCTCTCAGCTGCCTCACTGCATGCACTTCCGCCGCTCCCTGTCTGTCCTCCCGGGTCTGCAAGGTGCAAAGGCGGCCGGCATCGGGGAGGAGAGGGAGCTCAGTCGCCGTGAACCAAGTTAGGAAGCGTGCGCGTTGGGCTTGGACCCGTCCATCTAATGCGCCCTTTCAAAGTTCTTCGAAATTAAGTGATATGAAATTTGCCCCTGGCCCCCTGAGTCCACTTCGCTCTGACCTGCAGCTCCCTCGTGTATCTGATCCTATTGTCTTGAAGGTGATCGACTATGCTGAGCTCTGAGTGGAGATGTAAGCTGAGTACATGTATTCTCAGTGAGACCATCTTTTGATTGCAGAGATGGGAGGAGGGATAGACACATCAAAATATTTAATTAAGCCAAAGACAACGACACGAAGTCTTACTGATGCAGGCAGATGTGCATGGCAGGGTGAACTTCCCCGTCCTTTCCCCAAGGTTCCCCCCCAAACAGGGAAACTAAGAAATACTTGTGTAGAAAGAATCATCCAGGAGCACATCTTTTCAGCTGTCGAGGTGGCTGGATGTAAACAGCGGGACTGGACCTCTGCAGTTTGTTACCTGTTTTACCGTCCTCAGTTGGACTCTCTTTCCACGAAGGATAAAATGGATGTTTTCCGAGCGTCTTCTTTTCTTTGTTCCAGAGAAGTTTGGGGAGGTGTCGATTCCCAAACCTTTTGTATTTTTGTTGTTAGAGCGATGGACTTCCTGTGTCTGAAGCACAGGGGAGCAGGCTCGCTGCCCTTTTTACAGACTCTCTCTAAGCTGGGCAGAGGTATCCAGGGATTCCTTATTCAGGTTTCTGCTGCCGTTCCCATGCGGCCATACGGCTTGAGACACCGCTGTTCCTTCTTTGCCTTTCTGAGGGGTTAATACCCCTCAGAGGGGTTGTATCTGCGATTCAACCAACTACTTTTCCCTTTTATGTAAGGCACTTGAGCATCTGTGGATTTTGGTATCTGAGGGGGTTCCTGGAACCACTCACCCATGAATACCGAGGGACAGTTGTGTTGGGGCGAGTGGTGGAGATTTAGAAAAATCATTCTTGTGTTCCCCTCCTCGCCCTGGCCAGGCCCCTCATCTCTGCCTGTTTCTCCCTCCCTCCCCTGGGCCTTTCAGGTCCTCCTGACACCACCTCCAATTGCTTAATTGTCCTGGATTTTTGATAATTAGGATCTTTTCAGTAACATTCGGTGTCCCAGCAGGTGCCTGGCTGGCTGCTGTACACTCAGCAAACACCTAAGTGCGGGGCTCAAGGAAAACCTGCGATGGGGGAGGCCAGGGGACCATGCGGCACGAGGGCAGAGCCTGTGCCCCGCAGAGTGGCAGCCGGCCGGCCGGAAGGCGGGGGGCTGCGTCAGCGTCCAGATCTGCAGGCCGGAGGCTGTTCCTGCTCAGGCCTCTGTGGACAGTGCCACTCAGCTTGAGCTACACCTGAGAATCGTCCAAGGAGCTTTTCCAGGGAGGCACGAGGAGGCCTGGGTGTTCTCCGGATCAGTTAGGTCCGAGCCCCAAGGGGGGAGTGGGTGGCCTCCGTGTGTTGGCAGCGCTGCCCGGGTGGTCCCATGGGGGGCCAGGGCTGAGAGGCTCTGCTTCGCCCGGTGACTTAGGAGAGTAGATTCCTCTGTGCCTATTGTCAGGAGACAGAGATAACGGCTCTGGGTTCCCTGGGCCTACCTTGTGTTTGTGATGTGACTGTTCCAGGTGAGGTGGCCTGGCCCACGCTTTCACAAGTCACCCTGCGGTGGCCTCCCGTCCTTGCCGTCTCCCCTTGGGGTGAGCCCTCTGCCCGTCCGCAGGAGCCGAGGCTCAGAGTTCTCTCCTGACCACCTGTTTTCACACCCACCTCCTCATCAGCTGGTCTCGACCTTTAGCTCAGCAAGTGGACCCACTGGGTACCACACGTCACGGATGTCTGTGTGTCCCAGTTAGCGGCCGGGACACAGAGAGAGCGGGCTTTCTCCTGAACTTGATTTTCTGAATGCTTAGCTCACGGTCTGGAACCCGCGTTTCCAGCGGGGGAGTTTGATTTCCCCAGAGAGGAGCTGCGTTCCAGCTCCAGGGACCAGGCGTCCATGCGTTCCCCCCCACCCCCACCCCGGCACATGCAGCCCTGTATCCCCAGAGCCTTCCCTGGCTTTGCTCCCATGCCATTTAGTGCCTTCTCCCTTGGAGCGCCGTGTTCCACTTCTAAGCAGATCAGGGTGCCTTTCCCAGAGGGAACACTGCAGATGGCGTCGCCCATGGGGATGGGTTTTCTCCCCCAAGTGACTCACTCCTGCTAAAGACCAGGCTCTGGCTTGAGTACATCGCGCCCACCTCTGTGCAGAAGGAATTAGAGCCAGCAGAGGACTTTGAAGAAGTTACATGGTAATTCCTTCTTTTTGATGGCTGGTTTTCACCAAACAGTCTCAGTTCTTTGAAAGTGTTTGTTTGTTGTTTTGTATCATTGATGCTTATTTTTTTAATAAGCATCTCTTTGTCTTTTTAATTTAATGGCACGCCCATTGCCCTCCCTTCCTTGACTGGGGTACGACTGTACGCTAAGGACTGGCTTGGACCCACTCTTTCACCCACGGGTGACGTGGCTGTGCACAAGAGCCCCGACTGCCTCGCCCAACAGTGGGTTAAAGGACACTCTCCTTTGAGGCTGCGTGAGGCTCCGTTCACCCCCAGTATCTGACCTGCTGCATGGGTGGGTCTTGTTTGTGCACACAGCCTGCGGGGGTGGGGGTGGGGCAGTGAGTGGGACGGCGCTTTCTTAGCACAAGACGGACACGTCTGCTTTGCTGTCTGCGGTGAAGGGAAATCCATGGCTGGAAAATACTTGAACCGTAGGCAGTCAGCAACACTAGCCCTTTGAGAATGAATTTGAAGGCAAAAGAGACGTCAAACGTTAGAGCTTTTTGTGAAGTGCCTCTTAGATACAACCTTCCCTTTCCTACGCTTCCTCTCCCCTTACCAGGTGGTACTTAGAGGGACATCCAAAAAGGTGCAGGAGAGTGATAGAGCTCTTCTTTTCGTTTTAGGAAATGAGCTGTTTTTCTCCCCCCAGCACCTTCTCATAAGCAATGTAACTGCCTTTGGTTTGCCTAAGAGAGAAAACATTTCTTCTGCTCCTTTGTTTGCCTTTCCCTCACGTAAGCCACCCCTCTCTAGCCTCTGGAAGGCAGTGCAGCATTGGGCCATATCCCTTGTTTTCCTGTCTCCTTTTCCGGGGCTCAGAGTTGACCTGTCCTGGTCCCCACTGGTGTGCTTCATGCTATTAGGCCGTGTGTCTTGAAACACATAAGCGTCCAAGGCTGGGAGTTTGCGTGTTAACCGCCTGGTTTACGATGAGTTGTTAATTTGGCTACAGCAGAGGAGGGCTGTTTTGCGGTCGGCCCCCGGCTTCTTCTTCTTGCATCACAGACCAAGTCTCCCCCATCAGGTTTTTCCCTCTGAGGCTCTAATTGGATACCTAGTGGGTCGGTCAGAAGCAGCCAAGGAAAGATCCAGAGAAGATTCTTCACGCTGCCCTCCTACCCTGGCCTGGGAGAATTGTTTCCTCTTCCAAGGTTGTTCCTGAAAGAGAGGCCGCTGTCGACGTTGGAGGGCTGCGTTTGATGGCTCGGGCTCATTTCTGCCGCTTCAGAGGAATCTGTTCCACTGCGGGGGCGCTGCTTGGGCAGTAGAACAAGTTATCTGAAGGTGGTCAGGCTCCGTGGGGCAGAAGTCAACCCTTTCCTTCTTTTTAGCACAGAAGTATTTACTGAGCATTTCCTTTGGGCGGCAGGGAGGGAGCTGGAGCTTTCAACTTCCAGTCTGTTTCTCTGTCCTTTGAGGCAACGTGAGGATCCTTTGCTGATCCCCGCCCCAGCCAGTCTGAACATGATTAGTTTTTTTTTTGTTTGGTTTTTTTTTTTTTTTTTTTTTTTGCGGTACGCGGGCCTCTCACTGTCGTGGCCTCTCCCGTTGTGGAGCACAGGCTCCAGACGCGCAGGCTCAGTGGCCATGGCTCACGGGCCTAGCCGCTCCGTGGCATGTGGGATCTTCCCGGACCGGGGCACGAACCCGTGTCCCCTGCATCGGCAGGCGGACTCTCTACCACTGCGTCACCAGGGAAGCCCCCAGAACATGATTAGTTTTAATCGCATTAACGTTGACTGTGTGAGTGGCGCTGACCATGATTTTGTGTCAGAGCCAAAGATTCATATTCACGTGTTCCCCTCGGATGGGAACTGTGCAGTGGCTCAGTTGGTGTCTCCGGAGCATGAGGGAAATTCTGTGGTTTTCTGTGGATTCCCCATAAATCTGATGAAAGTTGCATTTTATCCCTAGATGTCCGACTTTCTCTTGAGTTTTGTATTCTCAACATTCAGAGTCACAAGTTGATCTCTTTGAACTTCCGGGCCAAATGTCTTTGAATAATAAACTTCCAGCATGAGGGAAATGGTCAAATAAACGTCAAGACTTATAGTTTGTCCCATACCTCTATTATTCATTACTGACAGCGAAATGAAGGAGGATCCCTTGGGGCAGACTTGGGCTGGCTATGCTGACTTTATTGATCCAAATGATTATGATTTGAATGTTTCAATTTTAGTGAGACCAGGCTCTGACTAGTGCTTTACTGTCATTATTTACTTGTACCAACACCATCATAAGTAACAGTAGTTAGCATCAACTACATACACATCGAGTACCAGGTACCACCCTCAGTGTTTTACATGAATTCATTTCTCGAGTCATCCCCAGACTCTGAGGTTACACTCTCATCCTCTTGGCTTTTCAGCAAAAAGAAGCTGTGGCTTAGAAAAGTTCAGTAGCTCATCCAAGGTTTACTAAATGTGACAGCCGGGATCTGAACACCTGCAGCCTGATCTGCGAATTCACACGTGACCACTCTTCACCGCCCATCTCTCTGGCCTCTTACACAGCACTCATATTTTGCCAGATGGAGAGAACTCACCAAGGATGAGGCCTATTTAAAAAATTCTTGAGAATAAATAGGCATCTGTTGACCTCCGTCCCATCAGGCAACCCATGGCGGAAAAAGAAATATATTGCCGTCTTGAGGGACAGCTAATGAAACATGCACAGGCAGGTTGGCTGCTTTAACCTGCCCCATTGTGGACCCAGAGCCCCTGCTGCCCTGTTGGTGGACGTTCCTCGCTGCTCAGGGCTGGCCCCTGACCAGGGCAGACAGCACGGCTCTTAAGGGGCTTCTGCAAGTTCCTCTGTGGCTGCTGCCCGGCCGGCTTGCTCTGTCCCTCCTGTCTCCATTCCTGTGGACCCCTCACTGCTTCGTCACCGTCACCGGCTTCTTGTCCTCTCAACAAAAACAACAGCAAACAGAGTCCCGGGATCCCAGGGTGTTGTGAGACCACAGGATCCTCTGGTCCTCTGCCCGCATTTTAACGAGGGGCCACACAGCAGGGTAGTCATGTCACCCGGGCCAGATCTCCGGTTTCTTGACTCACCTTTATACTAACATGGCTACATTTGAAATCAAAGTGAAGACTAGGGCCCAGAAGAGTGTCATGCCTAGCACGTATCGGGTGGTCCGCATTTGTTTTATTTCCTTCCCCTCCCCTGTGGTTGCTCATTTGCCCAGTTCTTGGATAGCTGTTGGCTTCTGCCCTCTGGTATCCATATACTCACGATTTCCGTTTCTTACCTGGGATTGACTCGTTGCCTTTTAGAGACATCTCTTTTTAAAATTCTTATTTAAGGGCTTCCCTGGTGCCGCAGTGGTTGAGAATCTGCCTGCTAATGCAGGGGACACGGGTTCGAGCCCTGGTCTGGGAGGATCCCACATGCCACGGAGCGACTAGGCCCGTGAGCCACAACTACTGAGCCTGCGCGTCTGAAGCCTGTGCTCCGCAACAAGAGAGGCCGCGATAGTGAGAGGCCCGCGCACCGCGATGAAGAGTGGCCCCCGCTTGCCACAATTAGAGAAAGCCCTTACACAGAAACGAAGACCCAACACAGCAAAAATTAATTAATTAATTAATAAACTCCTACCCCTAACATCTTAAAAAAAAAAAAAAATTCTTATTTAAAAATTTTTGCACGTGTCCCACTTTCCTAATCCTGACGTTTATTTCTTGCAGTCCCCTCAGCCTGTTACCTGTCACAGCCCTGGGCGCCAGTGCCGCGTCGTGGTGCTGAGACGCCCCCATGGGACAGTGGTGTCTAAGAAACACGGGCTGTTCCTCTGATGGCTGTGACCTTCTTGGTGTGCTCTGGCTAATTCAGTCCATCTGAATTCCGTTGTATATGGATGTATCCTCCATGAGTCACGAAAGGCTCATTCACAAAAGAGTCATGGAGAGACACACATATGGGAAAATAAAACCCCTAAGGAAACGCTTTATGCGGTTACAGTGTGTGTTAGATTATACAGCCTGGGAAAAGGAGGATAATGCAAATTAAAATATCTGGGATGCTATTAGGACAGCGTTTAACATGGGTAACTTCAGAGTAGGAAGACCTGGGTTGCAGTGGCTTCTCCACTTCCTGGTCCTGTGGCTTCGAGCTACCTGCTTAACCCCTGTGAGCTGTGGGATGGCGGATGCAAACACCGTCACCCTCACCAGGGGCAGCCCTCGGGCTGCTGAGAACACGTCCGGTGCCTTCAAAGGCTTGTCGTGGGGCTGAAAAGGGCAGACGTGTGCGTGTGCCCTGCGCAAAGGGCTTACTCACAACAGGCCTTGGACTTAGCTCTCCTTTCTCTCATTGCCTCCCTTTATCCTTTTAAGTAGTTGTCACTATCAGAAGCCTTGTTAACGGGAAGGGCTGACAAGACAGGCTGCAGCTGCTCCTAGAGAGCACGTGGCTGTCCAGTACCCGGTCGGTTCCTCCATCCTCCTGGACCCCTGAGACTGAGTGAGAACCTTGGGGGCCATGACCTGGGCTGGGCGCTGGACAGACAGAGGTGAACGACTTGGCCCCGGCTTCCAGGAACCTGTCTGTAGAGTCCCTCCTCCACAGCTAATGCATGAACCCAGGCATTCTGTCTGCAGGTCACCCACTAGGTTATCAGCATCTCCGTTTTTCCGGTTTCAGTAGTTCATTCTCTGGCTCCAGCTCTTGCTTGTGAGTTTTACTCTCGGGGAGCCTCCGCTGTGCGCCTAAAACTCTTGTTATGCAGAGTAATTTAGCGCGCATCCAGGCGTTGAAAAGTCTGGCTGGCCCTAGATCAGAGGGGGCAGAAAGCTACAACATTCCAATTTTTATTTTTATTTATTTATTTATTTATTTATTGTGGTACGCGGGACTCTCACTGCTGTGGCCTCTCCCGTTGCGGAGCACAGGCTCCGGACGCGCAGGCTCAGCGGCCATGGCTCACGGGCCCAGCTGCTCCGCGGCATGTGGGATCTTCCCGGACCGGGACACGAACCCGTGTGCCCTGCATCGGCAGGCGGACCCTCAACCACTGCGCCACCAGGGAAGCCCTATTTTTCTTTTTGACAACAGTAGTTCACCAAAGCTCCCTCAGCCAGAGTAAATTATTACTGTAACTCACGGCGAAAATTATTAGAGGGCCACAGGTAGCATAGTCTTGCAGGTAGGAATCATTGAGAAAATAAAACAAAATTTTGAAACAGACCCTAAACTTGTATGGCTCTGTTGCTCCAAAGACGAATTGTAGGAGGTGGTGGTGAGAATCACAACTAAATCCTTTAAGTCTAAGTGCGTTTGATGGGGTCTGTAGTTGAGATTTTTTGTATTGCATATGTGGGGCACCACTTAAAAATGAATGTTCGTGGGAAGATTTTGTACTGACAGGTTTTCCCTGTGATTAAGTGACTCTTGGTCTTCATGTCACACTGGAAACTTCACGAGGCATAGTTCTGATAGAACTCCCTTCATTGTGCATAAGTCTTATATCTTATCTCATCTCTGCTGTAGAAAAGTTGCCCTGAACAGAATTGCAGCATTCTCTGTTTCCCCATTTCTGGCATCGTCAAATGTTTATCTTTCTGCTGATTAAGAGATTGTCTTCTTATCCAGAGGCCTCTCCACAGCGCTGTTCATGATGTTACTGAAGGCTCTTTTGGGAGTCGTGAGGCCCCGGAGCTGATGCCTTCTGGAGACGTGTGAACAGGGTGAAGAACGTGGCTTTGGAATCCTGGCTCTGTCATTTAAAGCTGTACATCTTTGAGAGCTACTTAACCTTCCTGAGCTTTAGTTTCCCATTTCTACAAAATGGAAGAAATCATACATACCCTGGGGTGGTCTTGTGAGGACTAAACAACAAATAGACCCAAAGCGTCTGGTGGAGTGTCCAACAAGATCGTATGTGGTCGCTGTTCTTTTTGTTTTTCAGTCTCATCCACGGTTGGCAAATACTGTTAGGGTCCAAGAATGGACGTCATTGGCATTTGGGACTTGAGCGTGACCTTTCATAGGCTGGAATGGAAACCACAGCAAAACAATTCTCCATTTAGCCAGAAGGCATTCAAGTTGGGAAATTACCAGACAGTGTGATGCGCTCAAGGGACCCCAGGAGGGCCGTTCCAGAGAGAGCAGTGCAGCCGTTTCTGCTGACGGTGTTCTCTTTCTTGGGCCCTGAGTCTGAGACCTCATTCCAGGCACAGCCCCATTAGTGATTAGACTTTGTCCTTTTATCATCCAAGTGCCCTGAAGAGTCCACCCCCTCTTGACCTCTTTAACACTCAGCTGATTTATGCACAGGTAAATGTGGTGAAATAATTTTTATGGGAGGCAGTTTTGTGTTTTGCTGTCACAGTATTTCTGTGTCGCATCCTCAGATTTTCACTGTTGGCTTTTTTGGTTTTTCCCCTTGACTGTCTCTGCCTTCTTTGAAAAAAGCTGCTTTGCACTCTTCAAAGCATCAAGCTGGGTGTGGAGGCGGGGTGTGTATAAGTGAGTGCTTTAGGTGGAGAGTATCTTTCTGTCATGTGATCAACAGTTAAATGGTGCCGCAAGAAAGAACGCATATTTGATTTGCAAATTATTCCTACATTTCCCCTTCTCAAGCCTGACAGTTCTGTTATTGAATTTAAGCTTTCAATCTCAGTAAGAATGGCTAACTTTACGTGAGACTTTTACATCAGAAAACCACATTGTGCCCGTGGATGGGTTTTTTAATTCAGATTTGAAAGCATGGACTCACCAGCTCACCCAGATGCACCAAATGGATGTAACCCGCAGTCTTAGGTGGCACCGGTTAGAGAGTGAATTGAACAGCACTGAACGGCTGTAGAAAAGGTCGCCACCCTTAGAAACAGGAACCCAGCATCGCTTGCGTAACCTGAGGGATTTGAAAGTAATTTTTAAAAATCAATTCAGACGTGTCAGCCACTGGCCTTGTCTTGGAGAAGCGCAGCTGGCGTCTCTTGGTGCCAGGAGAGCTGCTACCTCTGATTCCGGGGAGGCCAAGTTTTCCCCACTGGGCGCCCCAGGCCAGCAAACTTCTGGACATGTCTGTGGCAGCTGAATGCTGCTATTTAAGGGCTGATGAAGAGGCAGCTTGGAGAAAATCTCAAAACTAAATACTCTGATTCATCACTGTCGTTCAGGCTTTCCAGTCTTCAGAGCCCGCCCGGGCTTCGGAGACAAAGGGTGGCATTCAGCCCAGGTCAGCAGCCCCCACGTGGTGAGGGGGTGGGAGGCGCCGGGAGAGGCTGCTGGGAGGATGGCTTGGTCGCTGGGTCGCTGGGTTGGCTTCCTGGGGGGGTGGATGAATGATCTATGGACTGAAGATGCAGCCTGCCTTGGCGGGGGGGCTGGCTCAGAAAGAACCCGGTTGGTGGGTCCGGA
The DNA here is from genome assembly GCF_964341445.2 of Mesoplodon mirus. Classification (NCBI taxonomy): domain Eukaryota; kingdom Metazoa; phylum Chordata; class Mammalia; order Artiodactyla; family Ziphiidae; genus Mesoplodon; species Mesoplodon mirus. The sequence continues at coordinate 24,540,881 of NC_138994.1, forward strand.
GGGGCTGCGGCCCCCTGAGGGGGGGGTGTTCCTGCAGCCCTGGGGGCTCCTGCACGTTGCTAGGGCTGCAGGGGGGTGTGGAAAGCCAGCTGGGCTAGAGCGTCTGTACTTCTGCCGAGCAGAGACGGCTCTGGAGCAGAGACGGCTCTGGCCGTGGAGCCTGTTAGACCTGCTTGTCACATCAGTTCCGCCCCTGTCACTCTGACTTCCTCACTTGCCTGCATCTTCTGTTCCTCTGGGAAGGAGGGTGGCGAGCCTCCCTCATGGAGAAGGAAGATGAGGCCATGAGACCAGTGCGTGGTCAAGGGTAGCTGTCAGTGCATCGTTGGATGCTCACAGGTGTGTATCCCTGTGCATCTCACCTCAGACCCTCTGACCCTCCGTGCTCCCCTCCCGCCACCCCTGCAGAGAGTAACCAGATAAGACAGGGTGTGTGCGAGCATTTAGTAAAACTCCACAGAGGTAGGAAGTGGCTGTTTCTCTTTGAGTGTCATGTTCGTATGTCCTCAGGCTGCTGGCCGGTGACTCTTCTTGCCACAAGGGAAGGCAAAGGACTTAACTGGCTGTCAGAGGAGACTTGTTCTTTGCAAGAGCTCTGATAAGAAAGTTTGATGAACAAAGATGTGAAAGTGAGGGTTTTTTCTTTTTTTTAAAACTAGATTTTAATCTGTCGTGTGCTGTCTTTGCAGAGATAAGCAAGAGTCAGCTGAAGATTACCGTTCAGTGAGACGGTCTAGTGGAAAGTGCTTCTTCCAGACGCCCCTGCCAGGCTCCTGTCTCTCCTGTTCTTAAAAGGGACTGATGGGGGGCTTCCCTGGTGGCGCAGTGGTTGAGAGTCCGCCTGCCGATGCAGGGGACATGGGTTCGTGCTCCGGTCCGGGAAGATCCCACATGCCGTGGAGCGGCTGGGCCCGTGAGCCATGGCCGCTGAGCCTGCGCGTCCGGAGCCTGTGCTCCGCAATGGGAGAGGCCACAGCAGTGAGAGGCCCGCGTACCGCAAAAAAAAAAAAAAGAAAAAGGGACTGATGGAGGCCTCCCTGGGGGTCCAGTGGGTAAGGCTTCGCCTTCCAGTGCAGGGGGTGCAGGTGCGATCCCTGGTCCGCGAGCTAAGATCCCACATGCCTTGCGGCCAAAAAGCCAGCACATAAAACAGAAGCAATATTGTAACAAATTCAATAAAGACTTTAAAGATGGTCCACATCCAAAAAAAAAATCTTAAAAAAAAAAAGGGACTGATGACCCTTTGCAGAGCCAAGGGAAACCAAAAGATTTTGGAGGCTTAGCTCCCTCATAAGCTATTATTTTTCCCTCTGTGGCTTAAATTAATTTCTGCAACAGGTGAAGCGCATTTACCCGGGAATCAAAGTGAGTTTACCCTTCTGGACTTGGATGTGGGAGGAGAACTAATTCCACTCTCCAGACAGAGGCCAATGCAGAGGCAGCGCATGACAGCTGTGGTCCCGAGGGCAGGAATTACACGTGCAAAGTGGAGCTGCCTTCCCGCCCCTGCTCAGGGTCCCTCGGCCACTCAGGGGACTCCGAGTGCCCGCTACGCACAAGAGCCGCACGGAGGGGACCACTGATGCTGCAAATTAAGTAACAGTATCACCTCTTTATACCACATTTACTGTTTGGGAGGTTACAGAAAAACATGTGCCCTGTCGAAATGTATAATTATGTGGCTTATAATTCTTGGGGGTCTGTTAAGATTTTCCATCTGTGTATGCTTCCCAGTTAACAATTAAATGTCAAAGTCCTAAGCTTGTATGAGCCCCTAAAACATTTTTGGGTCCCACAGCAGATTTTTACAGACCACATTTGTTCTGTGTGAGGCTGATAGCCTACCATGTGGGAATCCCATAGTGGGAGCTGAGTATCAGGCATTGACAGAGGCCTTAAACTCTGGCTGCAGTTGTTCTGGGCCTGTGTAAAACCACAGGGGGAGAAAGTCATTTCATGCATTTAAAACTTACTAGTTAATCTTTAAAGATCTTATACAGAGTGGACGAAGCCAAACATTTTTTCCTAACCTTAAAATTATTAGAGAGGTTATGAGACTGTTCTGTATCAGCATTAAAAATAGGAGCTTTTGTTTCTCTTTTCGTTCTGCCTACAGTTTCCATAATACAGTTTGCAGTTAACTTACTGAGGTCACGTTTCTCAGCATCATTATGTGCGGGAGTTTTGTGCCCGTTTCTCTGGGCATCTGGTGGTGGTCCTTGCGTGTGGGTGAGAAATGGGCATCCACGGTTTACCGGAGTCTAAGGACTCCGGTAAACCGCGGGCAGGCTGGTAAATAAAACTGGAGCGTGGACGTCCCAGATGAGAAGCACCGAGCACGTGGAGAGGAGAGCAGGGAGGGATTATTTATGCCCAAAGGAGGCTTCTTGGGAAGATGCTGCAATCAGACTTGGGTGCCCAGAGGGCAGAGCACAGCATTAGGAAGTTCGGAGGCTCTTCAGAAACTAAGAGCTGGGCAGGATTCCCCGGAAGAAGCCTGTGGTAGGACGTGAAGCCTGGAGAAATAAGTGGGAGCAGATTGGAGAGACCTGACCATCACCGCCATTGTGTGTCACGTGTTGTGTTGGTTTCCCTTGAAAAAATTATCATCATGCTATTAAATGACAGAGTACAGATTAATGCATATTTTTGTTTTACCAAATTAGAATTACATTATATCTGGCAGGCCATTTTATTCTAGTGTGTGCATGTACTTTTCTCAGGATGGGGGTAGCATTTTAAAGGTAGAATTTGATGAGCCATGGAGGCCTTTTCAAATAAAATACTGTACTTGGAAAAAGTGATCATTATAAAATGCCTTGGAATCACAGCTAAAGGGTCAATTATTGTTTCAATTATTGTTTCATGTCCAGGAATCCAATTAAAGTTGAGATAGGCTGTTATTTTCATACAGTTTCCAAAGCTACACACTTCCGTAATTCTTACTCTTGTGTATAGTCAGTAAAATATTTAATACTGTTTGCTTGAGTTAGCACCTGAACTATTACAAATGGCCTCATAAATGGTCATCTGCTTGTTTCCTTTCTGTGATGACAGATGTCTTTGAAGTGAATAAAGCTGAAGATGTTTATGTAAAATATAATTTGGGGGGCATTTCCTTACTAATAGAATCTTCAGAAGAATGCCAGCGTTTCTTGTCTGCTTGGCAGTCTTTAAATACCATGCGTCTTTTTTCACCAAAGCCCTACTCCATTTCTTATTTATATAATGAGAAACTGTAAGACAGTAAAACATATAAGTGACTGTGAGATAAGGCTTTTGATGATATCAACTACTCTTTTTTTTTTTTTTTTTTGAAACTGACTGAAGGAAATCTATGAGTTCCAGCTTGTCTGCTGGTTAATACGAAGCAACAGAGTGCAAAGCAGAAGTAGGTCTGGGGCAAGATGAGACCCTTTGCAGTCTTGGGAGCCGGACCCGACACTGCAGAAATGGCCACACCCAAAGTCCGTTTCCCAAAACAAGCCTGTTCTCTGGCTTCCTGTGTCCAATGTCAAAAGCAGAAAATGGGAGGACAGGGAGATAGTAGACTCATTGAGAGCAGGACTAAATTTCAGCAGGTCCAGTAATTATACAGAAGAAGTGGTCAACGCCACTTAGCGTAGGAACAGAAGCCCCATGGAGCTTGGGAACCCCGTGAAGTGGACCAGAGTAGTATAAACACTGATTTAGGCTCATCGTTGGGAAGATGTTAATTATATTGATTTATTCTGTTTAAGAAAGCAGAGTACTGGACAATACATTTTAGAAATATTTTTACACACACTGGCTTTAAAAAAAAAACTAAAAACAAGACTCGGTACATAAAAAGAGAACATATAATTATCTAGGAAATGTGGACATGCTCTTACAACAAGAGTTACATGAAGCCTTGTCATAGTATTTTGGGTCTTTATTCAAAGATGAATTCCAATATAATTTTTAAAAAGTAAATTCTCACAACTGCCCTAGGTGGATTACTATTTTCTCCATTTTACAGATAAGGAAATGGTAATTCACTTGCCCAGGATTACATGATTTGAGTCAATCGGCAAATATTTATGGATTGCCAGACATTTGTTTAGGCTTAAGCAAACATTAGAAGATTTTCCTCTTTGAGCTTTCAAAGATGTTACTTCTACTTGTCATTGCTCCAAGAGTTAGGGAGTTTATCTTCACACTATATGTCTTTAAGTTTAAGAAAAAAAAATTTATTTCCTTATATTAAGAGTGTTATTTTTTAAACTCCTACATCACGTCGTGCGTTTCTTAGTACAAGCTACTAGTGTTTTGCATCTCTAGTTAGACTGCCAGAGCTAAAATAAAGAAAATTAATGAGAAAAAATGGTTTAACCATCTCAGGTTCTGTCAGTGGCAGTTGACTTTTTGTTCAAGGAAGAAATTGAAGCACAACTTTTTCATGACAAACAGAAGAGGAGAACATTTTAGAATCTGATCATTCTAGGAATCACAATCAGTATGGAACGTGTCCTGAAAAATCCTAAAAGTTAACAAATGCTGGTGGAAAGCATGAAGTGAGTAATGTGTAGTGTCATCAGGAAAAACAATAATATACTGCATTTACCTTTACCTAAAAAAAAAAGTGAAGTGGATTTTGTGTAATAATACCTTATTCAGATGTGTTAATTTTGCTCTTAAATCTATTTTGATGTTAATATAGCCATTCTAGCTGTCTTTTGATGAATGTTAACATGGTTTATTGTTTTCCACGCTTTTACTTTTAACACTTCAGTGTCTTTAAATTGGGTTTCGTGTAGACAACATGCAGCTTGGTCTTATCTTTTTACCAGGTGTGACAATTGTTGCCTTTTAATTGGAGTCTTTGCACCATTTACATATAATGAGATTATCATTAATTTACATGGGATTGTATTCACATTTCATGATCACTACCATCTTTCTATGGTAGTGCATTCAGTTTGTTTTCCTTCCTTCCTATATTTTTTTGGGGGGATAATTGAGTATTTTAATCTATTTTATCTTCATCATTGGCTTATGAGCGCTGTTAGTTTCCTAGGGCTGCCAAAACTAATTACCACAAACTGGGTGTCTTAAAGCAAATTCATTCTCTCATAGTTCTGAGACGTAAAAGCCCCAGACTCAGGTGCTGGCAGGATCGTGCTCCCTCTGAAGACTTCAGGGTCCTTCCTGGCCTCTTCCAGCTTCTGTTAGTTGCTGATGGTCCTTGGTGTTACTGGCTCGTACCTGTGTTGCTCCAGTTCCTACCTGTCTTCACACGGCCATCCGTCCTCTGTGGGCCTGTCTCCACATCTCCCTCTCCATGGAAAGACACCCGTCCTTGGACTCAGGGCTTATGCTAACTCAGTATGACCTCATCTTAACTTGATTCCATCTTCAAGGTCACATTCACAGGTACTTGGGGTTGGAGACATCGTCCTGGGGGACACAGTTCAACCCACAACTTTAGCTGCACCTCATTGGGGTTTGTTTGTTAGTGATTGCTCTGGGGTTTATGATATAATCACAGTCTGCCGTCCAATAATATAATATCACATCACATATGGAATAGGTCCCTTACAATAGTTTACTTCCGTTTCCCCTCATTTCTGTTAGGTGCTGTGCCTTTGGCCCCTATAGCATCTCCCATATCTGTCCCTTCTCTACTGACTAAGGTAAGCCCCTAATTTCCTGCCCTGTGTCTTCAGGAGTCTCAACTTGCATTATTGACCGTGACATTCAAGGTCCTCTTTCCCCCGCCTACCTCTCTACCTTCACTTCTCATGTAGGTACTACTTCTGTGCCTCAAAATAAGCAAGGAGGTGTCGCATCTGTACTTTGGCTCATGCTAAACCACGAGCAATGCCCTCCTGTCCACCTCATCTACCTGTCAAGCCATTATTTCCCTTTCAAAACCTACACAAACCCGTCCTCTTTTGTGTCATCCAGTGGTGCCAGCTGTGCCTTGTGTACCTGCTGTGGGGGACACACACCCCACTCCTAGCTCCTGCCTCTTTTCACTGTACAGTCTAACGTGCCCCCTCACGACAGACAGGAGGGTGTGGACCCAGGAGTCACATCCATCTCTGAACGTCTCGGACAGCACCTGACTTAAAATCACCGATCAGTCAGTATACACCGAGTAAAACTGTGAAGGAATCGTTGAATGCTGGCTGCACCCATCCTTACTGCTTAGACTTATTTACAGACCACATGTTCCCATTGTAGGTGCTGCGATTAATTCTGTCCGCCTGGGCTGAGCTCTTTGTCCGTTCACTGTTCCTTCATAGAAAGTCACTTGAGAGTGGCTTTCACCGTTTCAAACAGTGGCAGAACACATGGATATATTTCTTCCAGGCGCCTAAAAAAATATGGTGATTTTCCACATCGTTGCCGGAAATAATGAACCGTTACTACCACGGGTTTGATTTGCATATTTGCCTTGGCAGGTGATTTTTTTTTTGCAAGCAGATAAACCATCCTAGGGAACTTTATCCCCATGCATCGAAGCACTTAAGATTCTGTAAACATCTGTAAAATGATCATGACTGGTAACATTCAGAGACATTAATGACGTATCGTGGCCACTTGGAACTTTGTGAAATGTGTGGCTTTGCTCTTTTTCTCTTAGGCCTCTGCACAAACCCCAAGTTATTCTTGAAACATCGGAATGTTCAAAGGGTTTTATTTTCCTAATTAGAGAAGCCAAACAAATTCTAGCTGTCATAGTGGGCCCGAGCAAGCAGAGGCAGGAGTGGATCCTCTCCGGAGCCTCCAGAGGGGGCACAGCCCTGCTGACACCTTGGTTTTGGCCCGGTGATGCTGCTTTCGGACTTCTGGTCTTCAGAACTGTAAGGGAGTCCATTTCTGCTGTTGAAAGCTACCAGGTTTGGGGTAGTTGGTTACAACAGTGGTAGGAAATTCGTGCAGGCGCCATTATTGGCTCATTTTACAGAGCTGGATCAACTACTGTAAGTCAGAAAGCTGAGCCCAGGTAGAGCTGGGATCTGCACCCATTCCTCTGGCTGGAGACCCCTTTATCTGGAAGGGATGCGCATCTGCTTCTGTGGCCGATGCTAACAAGTGGGTGGGGACCAGCCAGGGTCTCAGGCGGTGCTGCAGACCATTCCCTTCTGCTTCGGAATAAGACTCACTCGAGGTCCAGACCCCTCTCAAGAGACTGAGTTCTTGGACAGGAGAGAGTGATCCTTCTGGAGACCACAGGAGGCCACAAGCAACAGTGTTATTTGACTGTGTTCATCCACTTTTTCTTTTTAAGATTTTTTTTTTGATGTGGACCATTTTTAAAGTCTTTATTGAATTTGTTACAACACTGCTTCTTTTTTATGATTTGGTTTTTTTTGGCCGCGAGGCATGTGGGATCTTAGCTCCCTGACCAGGGACCAAACCCTCACCCCCTGCATCGGAAGGCGAAGTCTTAATCACTGGACCACCAGGAAAGTCCTGTTCATCCACTTTTAATCAGCGCCAGAAAGGGAGCAGAAACAACAGATTTCATACAAATTGGTATGTAGCATTTGTGTGGGCTCCTCTGGTGGTGATTCTGACCCAAATTATTTCAAGTATGTGGTAGGAATGCAAACCACTTGCCAGTGAGAGAGAGGCTGATATTCCCTTCTGAAGTTTTATTTCTTAATTACAAGAAAGGAATCCTGAATTGTCTACTGTGTTGCCGTTTCTCCCTTTATTGGCAATGGGGTGAACGGGGTCTGCTCCTTCATGGTGATGGTACAGAGAGAATTCATTTTGAGCACAAACAAAAAGTGAAAGGGGCTTATGAAGTCCAGAAGGAAAGAAGTTTACGGCAGCAAAAGCCACCTCTCCCCACGCACTGCACCCCCTCCCCCGATTAAATTCCTCTGAAATTCCCTACATGTTTCCCTCTAGAGAGACTCTTCAGATCTCTGTGTACTTGCGTCTCCACTTGAACAGCTTGAAAGACTATCCTGGCCTCTTGTAGTCCGTATATTTTTCAGTGTCTCGTGTATAAACAGACACGCATTTCTGACCTGTGCTGGGTTTCTTTCTTTCTTCTTGGGTGTAGTAGTAGCCAAGAGGGGGAAGGAGACCATGGGACTAAAACTGATGGTGTGAGACCATCATCTGGTCCTGAATCACGATTCTCTCTTGGAGCCTGATGTCCCTGGTCGTGGGTCCTTGGGGGAACACGTGCTGAGTTTCTGCACAAACCGTCGATTCTCCTGACAGTTGAAAGTTCCCTCGCGGCCTCAGGAAGGCTCTAGGAACAGAAGTGGGAGAGATTTGTGCAGGGTGGGCGGGTGCGGGGGGCAAGCCTCAGCCCTCATGGGAGCCTCCGGCCGACCTCAGCCACCTCCACGGTGCAGGCAAAGAGAGACAGACCATCAGCCCTTCTCGCAAAGAGCAGACTGTTTTCTCTTTTCGTGTGTGTGTGTGTTTTATGAAAATATCTTTTGTTACCAAGCACAGCTCTTGTTAAGTGGCACCTTCTATTTTAATACATGTAAATTATGAGTTATGTGGGCAGTTATATTAATTACATGTTGGGGTATAACACATTACCCCAAAACATAAGTGGCTTAAAACACTGAATGTTTATTTATTGTCTCACAGTTTCTTTGGGTCGGGGTCCGGACCCAGCTGAGCTGAGTATTGGACGCAGGCTGCGGTCACGGCGAGGCTGGCCTGGGGGGTCCACTTCCAGACTGGCCGTTACTAGGGTTCAGTCCCCTGCAAGCTGTTGTCTGAGCCCCCCTGCCCAGTTCCGTGGCACAGGGACCTCTCGGCTTCCAGAGCACAGCTCACAGCTTCCGTCAGAGTGAGCAGGAGAGCGCAAGCAAGCCAAAACCCAAAGTCCGTTTATAACCTGACCTCAGAAGTGACCGCAACGATCCCATCACTTTTGCTGCATTCTTTACGTTTGAAATAAGTCTCTGGGTCCAGTCCACACTCGCGGAGAAGACAGTCCAGGAACACCTGGACACCAGAGGGCAGGGGCCGCCGTGGAGGCTGTCTTTCCTATGGGAGCAGGAGAGTGCGTTTCCCTTTACGCAAGCCCGTTCTATGAAAGCCCCCCTTTATACATGAAAAGAGAAACGAGAAGAGAAATTTTGTCCTTCTTTCCTTTATTGAAGCGTATCTTCCATGTTATGAAATGCATAGACCTTAAGTGTAAAGTGTGATGAGTTCTGAAATATATATAGGATTTAAATTTTTGAATAGCCTGGACTGTGAGGCTTTTTAAATGCCAAGTTCTGTGGATTTATATTAATGCTGAATGTATTCGTCATCTCCTGCTGCGTAACAAGTCATCAAGGCTTAGTGGCTTAAAGCAAGAGTGTTTATGGTCTCATGGTTTCATGGAATCCAAGCAAAATGTAGCTGGGTGGGTGCCTGGACTCGGGATCTCTCAAAGTCTGTGATTCAGGACTTGGCTGGGGTCTCCTCGTCTCAGGCCTTGGCTAGGAGAGGGTCTGATTCCAGGCTTACATGACTGTTGGCAGGGTTGTTTCTCACGGTCTTAGTTCCCTGCCTCATGGGTTTCTTGCTTGCCTCCTAAAATTGTGCAGCATTGAGAGAAATGCCAAGAAGAGGAAGAAATGGCAGCAAGGTTTTCGGTCAGTCGTCTGTAACCCAGTCACAGACATGACAGCTCAACACGGTGCCGTATTCCGTTAGTCAGAAGCTGGTCGCTAGGTCCGTACCACCCTCGAGGAGGGGAGACCCCACAGGGCGTGGACACCAGGAGGGGGCCTCACTGGGATCCTGTCACAAGCTGCCCACCACGGTGCAGAACAAAACGTGCCCCTCGGTTCTCTGATCCCAGGTGTGTCTTTTCAGTGGGACATCTGAATATAGAGAGCTGTAGGAAAACACCTAAATTCCATCAAAATCTGATGAGTGATTTTAGTTTGTATTTTTATTTTTTAAAAATATTTATTTATGGGCTTCCCTGGTGGCGCAGTGGTTGAGAGTCCGCCTGCCGATGCAGGGGACATGGGTTCGTGCCCCGGTCCGGGAAGATCCCACGTGCCACGGAGCGGCTGGGCCCGTGAGCCATGGCCGCTGAGCCTGCGCGTCCGGAGCCTGTGCTCCGCAACGGGAGAGGCCACAACAGTGAGAGGCCCGCGTACCGCCAAAAAAAAAAAAAAAAATTTATTTATTTACTTACTTACTTACTTACTTACTTACTCACTTACTTTGGCTGTGCCGGGTCTTAGTTGCGGCGTGCGGGATCCAGTTCCCCGACCAGATACCGAACCCGGGCCTCCTTCATTGGGAGCTCCGAGTCTTACCCACTGAACCACCTGGGAGGTCCTTGATAAGTGATTTTAAATCATGACTCCTTTGTCCTCAGATGTGGTTAGGTCAAAGAATTGTTGTCCCGAGAAAATGAATGAAATAACCGCGCAGATATGAAGGCAGGTTGGTTGAGTCATTTGTCACCTCCTGGTTCCCCCTTTTCCCCTGCATGTCTTCTGGGCTCCCCTACTGTGATTCTGAAATATTTTCATAAATTCTTTTATATCCCTCCCATCAAGAGGCGGAGCTTAACGCCCATCCCCTTAAGTGCAAAGTGAACTTAGTGATTTGCTTCTAATAAGTGGAAGATGGTGGCAGTGGCAGTGTGTGGCTTCTGAGACTAGATGGGAAAGGCACTGTAGCCTCCTCCTTGTCCTTCTGGGATCTCTCATTCTGGGGAGGCAAAGGGCCCTGCCGCGGGGACACTCAGGCAGCCCTCGAGGGGTCTCCTGGTGAGAAACTGAGTCCTCCTGCCCACAGCCACGGGCATGAGGCAGCCTGGAGGTGAACCTTTCCATTTATCAGGTGCCGTGTCAGCGCTGGAGGTGATACCAACAAGTAAAGGATGCGGTCCTTCTTAAGTTGCTTTAGAACTAGTCGAGGAATGCATGCAGGAGAGCTTGTGCTGCCTTGTGGTTCGGAAGCTGAGGTGTGGGACGGTGATCTGGAACGGCTAACTGCACGTACAGGGGTGATGAGCTTTGGGCCCGGGATGGAGTTTAGACAGGCCGATGGAGAGCCAAAGGGGTCCACAGGCCGGGGTGTGGCCTGAGGTGATGACAGTTATAAAGGTGAGAGGCCCCAGGCCTGTACGTAGATGCACCAGCGTCGGGATGGGGCCGAGGAAGAGGCGTTGACCGTGTTCCGAGGGGAGCTCGGAGAACGCCCGCCAGAGCAGCGCCAAGACTCTTCTCAAAAAGCTGCTTTGGGGCTTCCCTGGTGGCGCAGTGGTTGAGAGTCCGTCTGCCGATGCAGGGGACACGGGTTCGTGCCCCGGTCCGGGAGGATCCCACATGCCGCGGAGCGGCTGGACCCATGAGCCATGGCCGCTGAGCCTGTGCGTCCAGAGCCTGTGCTCCGCAACGGGAGAGACCACAACAGTGAGAGGCCCGTGTACCACAAAAAAAAAAAAGCTGCTTTGAACTTGTTCCGATTTCGATCAAGCGTGAGTGTGGGGTCCTGGAGCCCCAGGATGTAAGAAAGAAAGCCTGCACAAGGCATCCTTGACCCGGAAGATTCTCAGGGCCTCCATCAGCAGCCATGCTGGGACCCATGTTTCAAGCTTTGGGCTGGAAGAACCATTTCCGTGACTGCTCATGCCCTTCCTGCCCCCCCGGATGCCCCCCTTCTGATACCAACGGACCCGCCTCTACCTTTCAGCATCCGACCCCTTCTCCAAAGGCAAGACCATCTCAAAGTTTAAAGGACTTTTTTTTTTTTCTTTTTTTTTGCCACTAGCAAAATAAGTTAAGTTCATGGATGCGAAGGTAGTTTGGTTGTGACACCTGCTGCCCTGGTAACAGCCTTCTCCTCCCCCCTGGGTCCCCAGGCTGTGGATTTTATCCAGGGGGAGGCCTCTCCTTGCTGCAGGGAGGGACCAGCCAGCTGGGACTCTCTGTTGCTCCTGAACACCGACAGTTTTGTGTGGATTCTGTCCCTTAATACTTCGGATCACGCAGTTTTCTCCTTGGTAGATGGTCAGCGCTTTGAAGGGAAGGTTGTGTTTTGCTGAGCAGCCAGCGTGACAGGTGCTCAGGACGGGCCGTCTGCCTTTCGGGGGGGGGGGGGGTGGTGGTGGTGGAGGGAGCTGGGTCCAGTGTTGTCACTTTTTGTTTTGCACAGCCAGCCTTCTCGGCTGCAGCGTACATGCGGCCTCCTTTATGGAAATGGCCACCGGCAGATCCCTCGCCACCGAGGATGTGCTTTTCTACCGCATCCCAGAATCTCGTGGAGGGATGCACCCTCCCCCATGTCACCTGGGCATCTTTGAGCAGAGAAGCAAGATTGCTGCTTCCTCACGGAATGTGGTAGAAACTCTTCACAAATGTCTTATAAAAGGCCTCTTCATTCGAGTACGGGGACAAGAAGCCTCAGGATGATGATGAGGAGGATGATTATCATTATTACTGGCACTTATGAACTACCAGAGTGGACAAGCTTAGCTTCTGTGGTAATTTTAGGCTGTCCTTAGGGGAAGGGTCCCCCCCAGATGCTATTTAAGATTAGAGATGCGTGGAATCCAAGAAGAATTCATGAAGTATTTCGTTTGTCAGACCTTGGCAGTGAATGCTGCTAATTGTTTTTTGTTCCCGTTGTTAAATACAGAGCCTTCCCGTTTGTTTTGCCAAATGAATTTTCAGTTCTCTACCACTTTTTCTTGAGAGAAAATGTTCAGTGCAAAGGCAGGCGCTCATCCAGCTCCGCAGGGGCGAGCAGTCCAGGGCGCCGCCTCTCTGAGGCCGAGGCCGGGCGGCTCTGGGGCTGAGCTGCAGCTCTGAGGACACCTTCGGGCATCAAGTTTCTGTTTACAGCCTGGAAGCTTTCCGTTTTGAACACACTTGGGTCTTTCACTGAAAGGCCCTTTAAAAATTCAAGTTTTACTTTTTATCACCAGAAAACATCTATTGAATATGCATCTGTACCCGGAGCCATATAGCAGTGAGCTAATGCCTGTGCTCCGAGGTCTAAGGAGGACCCTTTTTATTTTTTAAAGTCCAGACAATAGTTTTCATGGGCATTGGGTGGCAAAAGCTATCCAATTCCATTTTACTCCATAATACATTATTTAAAGAGAAGATTGAAGAGAAGATTGGAGCTACGGAAATGGGGATATTTAAGCAAAGGGAGAGGGTGTGAAGATCTCAAAGCTGTCTTTAGACATTTGAAAGGCCCTTGGGTGTGGTGGCGGCAGGGCTGTTCTGATGCCCCCTGGGGACGGACCAAGTGGGACCAGGGCGGGGAACACGGAGGCCAGCCTGAGTGACTGCAGGAGCATACCTGCCTTCACAAGGTTGTAAACCTCTGGTCTCCACAGACTCAGGGACTGGGTGACTCCCTTCCCCCTCTGCTGCAGGGGGATTTGTGGAAGGGTAGGACTCCTTTAAGGGGTAGCATATTATCTACAGCATCTCTGAGTTGGTTTTCTTTAAAGAGACTTGGGTGAGGACATAATGAATTATTCAGAGACTCTTCTCTGTGAAGCAAGTTGCACAAAGACAGACAACTTGGTACAAATTACGACTCTAAAATTGTTAGTAGTATATTTTATTCATGCACTCTACTTACAGGAGCAGATTACCTGCTTGACACTTCTTAGCTCACTGATGGTCCCACAGTTACTCTTTGAATGGGTACAAAATCTGATGCAAAAAAAAAAAGATGTATATGGTCTAATGGGTATTCAAGTCTTAAAAATTGGGGGGAATGCATTAGGATTTTCAAATGCATGTTTTCAGTATAATCGTTGGTGTGCCAGGTCTCTCGTGTAACAGGTACTGAAATATGGCTTATGTTTTCTCTGGGGGTGGGGCTTTTCCGAACTGTTTTAGCGAAGGGCCAGTTGTCTCTTTATAGGTGCTTTGTGGCAGAACCCACAGATTGCTTCAGCAGACACAATGGTTTTTCTCCCCAGACTTTCAAAATGTGGAGAATTCTTTGCCAGCGTTTTCCCACAACTTTCCCTAATGAACGGTGAGTGACCCACCTCGGTAGATTTTCTGAAGCCTGTGATGGGGGTTAGCCAGAGAACAGTGTTTGAGTTCATATGCAAAACAGATGCCATAAGGTGCCAGTCTGGATGCTGGTATATATGCCTATAATATGCCAGATAATTGTACGAATATATTTCACTCCACAGTTCTTAACGAGTTCACCCACCTACGTTTTGTAGGTGTTTTATCTTTTTCACCTGCAGTCAGTATGTGGGCCTCTGAATGAAGCCCACAGCTGCCAGACTCTGAAATATTTAAGGACTTCACAGCCCGAGCCAATATGGGAACAGCTGTGCATTCAGGAATTCTCCTGGGACACAGCAGGGCCCCTAACTGCTAGGTTCGAAGCCCAGGCTAATGATTATTGGTTTGATTGGTGGTTCGTTCATGCACCAGATATTTATTTAACAGCAACTACATGTCAGGCATCCGGTAGACACTGAAGAGCATAAACAGACATTTCCCCGTCTGGGGCCGATGGTCTAGGTGACAAGATGACAGTGAACATGTATGCAAACAAATACATTGTTTAAAGTAGTGCCAGGTGCCACAGGGGCACAGAAGCCATGGTGCACTGGTGGGAAACAAGAGGAGGGTTTTCTTCCTTTGGGTGGTGGGCACGGTTTTGCTGGGACTGGACTTTTACGCTGAGCCTCCTGGGAGGCGTAGACTGGCCCTAGGGCAGGGCAGGGCAGCGGAGAGCGCTTCAGGGAGAGAGGAGCTTGGCTGTGGACCTGGAGCATTGCGGGCAGAGAGGGGCGAGGTGCAGGCTGCAGCATGGGTGGGGGAGGGAGGGGGCAGAGGCAGGAAGTGCCGGCCTCCTCGGCTGTGGTCAGGGACTCGGTTCTAGCCAAGCTGCAGAGGGAAGCAGCTGCAGAGCTCTAGGCCGGGAGTGAGATGGTCAGAAAGATGGCCCTGACTACTGCCTGGAAAAAGAGAGAGGGAGATGGGGGACGGGGAGAGAGAGAAGAGCAGCGGCGTGATTGCAGTGGCTCTGGCTTGGGGGAGGATGATAAAGGCCCCACCCTGGTGGTGGCAGCAAAGGTGGCAGGAGTCGCAGAGCTGCCAGATGGTACCTTGTGGGTCGTGATGGGGTGCCTCAGGATGGCTGGATTTTTCAGCTAATGGCTGAAGCGTCTTACTAGAGGCAGGTGGATGGGTCCAGTGCAGACTCAGGGCTGGAGGGGCTCTCTCCTCGCTTAACTCGACAGCTGAACAAGCACATGGTGTCCCTCTGGGCTCCAGGGGGACCAGCTCAGGGACCCTCACATCTGGCCCCGTTACGGCTCTTGCATCGGAAGGCTTGGGCAAAGGAGCCTGTGAGTCATACGGTTCGGGGGCAGGGGGACGAGGCTCAGCGGCCTTGCCTTAGAGTGGAGGAAACCGAGGCTCAGAGAGGTTGCGGGTTATTCATCCAAAGACACGCGGCCAGTTAGGGGCAGAGCTGCAGAGAAACTATCCGTCAGAAGCAGCGTTTCCTTCTTTTACTGAGAATTTTGAGTGATGCTTTTGGAAATCTTCGTTAAATCCTTCTCACGTCTAATTTTTTTTTTACCATCTTTATTGGAGTCTAATTGCTTTACAGTGGTGTGTTAGTTTCTGCTTTATAGCAAAGTGAATCAGCTATACATATACATACATCCCCATATCTCTTCCCACCCACCCTCCCTACCCCACCCCTCTAGGTGGTCACAAAGCACCGAGCTGATCTCCCTGTGCTATGCGGCTGCTTTCCACTAGCTATCGATTTTACATTTCTCACGTCTAATTTTTAAAAATCCTTTCACAATTAATTTATTTAAGGATTAAGCCACTCAGAACCCCAGGACTGTTTCAAGTAAACAGCTTAAAAGTGGCATCTTGGTGTTACCAGGATCGTTTCCTGTGTGTGTGGATTGCAGTATATGGGCTCCCGTCTCTGTGTGAGAAGCCGAGTAGCTTCAGATCTAATGAGTCCTGGCCGCTGGGGCAGATAGATTTTGGAATTCACTATTGATGGCATTTTTTTTTTTTTTTTTTTTTTTTTTTGCGGTACGCGGGCCTCTCACTGCTGTGGCCTCTCCCGTGGCGGAGCACAGGCTCCGGACGCACAGGCTCAGTGGCCATGGCTCACAGGCCCAGATGCTCCACGGCACGTGTGATCTTCCTGGACCGGGGCACGAACCCGTGTCCCCTGCATCGGCAGGCAGACTCTCAACCACTGTGCCACCAGGGAAGCCCTTGATGGCGTTTTTAAGTGTCACTTTCCCCCTTTTCTTTTAATAAGCCCTGAGCTGTAAGATGGCCCACAGAGCCTTGGAACATCGAGATGGGGGCTCTGAAGGATTGTGGTGGGGATGTCAGTTTTGGAAGTGAAGGTTTAATTTAAGGTGTCGGCTAGTCTTCCAAGAGGAGGATGTGCTCTCCCAAACACACGGCACATCAATAATTTACAAGCTGTAGAGCTGAGAAGGTGGGTGTGCGTGGCAGAGGCTGATTCTTCCTCCAAAGATTTGCAGAAGGCAGTGGCATTTTGAATGCCCAGCAAAGGTGTGTAATGATTAAATCCAGGGTATAAAGAAATGGTCAGGAGGGCTTTGGCTGGGCGGAAAAGAAATCAAGAAAATGAGCAAATGAGAAGGCAGTTTAAAATGTAAAATACAGACAGAGATTGATGCCATTTCTGTGAAAAATTACGAACATTCCATGAGTATTGCTAGTCAGGCTCAGGAAAATATAAAAGGTTGTCTGTGTTTTTTAGAGGGGAATGTGGTTCTTTTGGGAAGTTTTCCCAAGCTGTGAAGCAGCGCGACATAGTGGGGAGAAGGAGAGCCCTGGGCTGGGACTCGGCAGCCCTGAGTCCCTTGTGGGACCCTGAGCACATCATCTGACCTCTCAGAATCTGTTTCCCCATCTGTAAAATAGGAATAATGGCATGAGTCCATCTAGCCGCATGGAAGTGTTGAGAATCCGCTGAGATAATGTACAGAAAAGCAATCTGCAGGCTATGTAATGCCATCGAGATGAAGTCTGAATCTCCTCCCATGCTCTGTTTTTTAAATTCAGGCTGTACACTCAGACCATTCTGGGGAACTTAAAAATATGACCAGCCCCACTTCCGGCGTTTTTCTTCCACTTGGTCTGGGTTGGTGCCAGGCCTTGGAAGTTTTCAAAGCGCTTAGGTAATTCTACTGGGCAGGCTTGGCTGAGAACCTCAGGCCTGACCGGTAGGAGGTGGGTCTGAGGGCCCATCCTGGCCTCGGCCTTCGTGGGGGTCGGTCATAGGTCAGAGGAGACTGTCAGCTGTCTCCTCGCAGCAACTCTGCTTTCCCCTCTGCTTGCTGTCACCCTTCTCAGGGCTTCCCTGGAAGTTTTCTCATGCAAATGTCTATTCAGCCAAAGCCTGCTGGGTTTTGATTGCTAATGAGACAACTGCCTGAGAAGGTGGGCCTGTGGAGAACAAGAACAAGATTTTTCTCAAAACCTATCATTTTAAATGATTTCGAAGCCTGTTAAATTAGACTGGTGAGATTAATCTCACAAAGCAGTAGCAGGGTAGATGTGCAGAAAGGATCGTTTTCACATGTTTTTTAATTCAGTCAAGATTAATAAAAGATCTTGTGTTTACCGACGGAGCTAGAGTTTAAATTTTTGAGTACAGAATTCATTAGCCTGTTTTAATGAAGAAACCCAGCTTCCTTGTCAGTGTGTCGGCTGAACTAGAGAGTACAGCTCGATGCGGCTTTGAGTTATAAACATCACAAGCCAACAGACGGAGGAAAGTCACGTTTTACCTTTGAGGCAGGGTTAGCCCCACGCTTTGATGGTGCCACTGAGAATGTATGTTCCGTAATCAGAAGAGAGTGAATCCTTGACTTGATATTGTCATTCGGTGTGTGTCATTTCCACACCCAGGGATGACTCCTCTCTCAAAAATAAGGTGTATGACCCAGCAATTCCATTTCTGGGTATTATACCCAAGAGAAGAGAGCCAGAGTCTCGAAAAGATGTTTGCACACTCATGTTCATAGCAGCATGAGTCACAACAGGCAAAAGGTGGAAGCAGCCCAAGCGTCCATCAGCGGAGGAGGGATAAACACAGTGGGGTCCATCCTTGGGATGGAGGATACTTTGGCCTTAAAAAGGAAGCAAATTCTGGGACTTCCCTGGCGGTCCAGTGGTTCAGACTCCACGTTTCCACTGCAGGGATCACCTGTTTGATCCCTGGTTGGGGAACTCAGATCCCTCATGCCGGACGTCATGGCCAGAAGAAAAAAAAGGGAAGCAAATTCTGACACATGCCATAACATGGACAAACGCTGAAGACAGCACGCTAAGTGAAAATCCAGGCATAAAAGGACAAGTACTGTATGATTCCACTTACTGGAGGTCCTTGGAGGAGTCAGATTCATAGACACAAAGTGGAGCGGTGATTGCTGGGGGCTGGGGATTATGAGGGGTGAGTGTGAGGTTGATAGCAGAGATTCAGTTGGGAAGATGGCAGAGTTCTGGAAGTGGATGGTGGTGACGGTCGCACAACATGGTCAGTGCCCTTAAGGCCACTGAACTGAACCCTTAGAAATGGTAAAGTTTGTTATATGTTTTACCACAACAAAAAAAATTGCAAGGAGAACAACAGTGAAAAAAATAGGAGAACAACAGTGAAAAAAATAGACCTTCTCTACCCTGGTTCCAGGAGGGTTCTACCTTGGAGATGCTGGCGAACTCTTCACTGTTTTTGCCAGCCTGGCAACCACAGTGCTTTTCCTTCTTGCTCAGAGCTGTGGAAGGGGAGTAGCCGTTACTGAGATACATTTAGGGCAGCCTGCGAGGGAGACCTTGAAGGAACCCAGAACGTGAGGGAGACAAACAGAAGGAAAGCCGCGACTGGTCCATGGCATCCCTCGCCAGCGAGGCACCTGGTGTTTTTCTAGGGCCCTTTTGTGTCCACCAGCTGGTGTTCTCAGATATTCCAACGTATGTGAGAATATTTTTATAAAACTTACTATATGTCCAGTCCTGTGAGAAATGCTTTAAATAGAACAACCTCAGAATGTTTATTATTATTCCCATTTTAGAGATGACCGAAACGAGGACAGAGAGAATAGTTGTCCAGGGCACCTGGCTGGTGACAAGCACCAGAGGCAGGCTTTAACCGGGATTTGGCCACCTGGCCTGGGATCAGTGTGGGTGACTGCTGTGTGCCCCTCTTGTGTATATATGGTTTCTGTGGGTGGGACGAGTGCCCATGGATCAGCATGGGAAATTTTTGTACAGAATGATTTTCTTTTCTTTAGTTCAGAATGGAATGATGATTTCTCCCCCATGATTTCTGGTGAAAGTACCAACAACTATAGTAGGTATTTCATACTGTACGCTATTTTTTTTTTTTTTTTTAATTTTTGGCTGTGTTGGGTCTTCGTTGCTGCGCGCGGGCTTTCTCTAGTTGCGGCGAGCGGGGGCTACTCTTCGTTGCGGTGTGCGAGCTTCTCATTATGGAGCACGGGCTCTAGGCACGCAGCCTTCAGTAGTTGTGGCTCGTGGGCCCAGTAGTTGTGGCTCGCGGGCCCAGTAGTTGTGGCTCGCAGGCTCTAGAGCGCAGGCTCAGTAGTTGTGGTGCATGGGCTTAGTTGCTCCGCGGCATGTGGGATCTTCCCGGACTGGGGCTCGAACCTGTGTCCCCTGCATTGGCAGGCGGATCATTAACCACTGGGCCACGAGGCAAGTGCCCATACTGTACGCTTTTAAAAAAATTAATAGTCTATTTTAGGAGCAGCGTTTTCAGGTTTATAGAAAAATTGAGTGGAAAGTGGTTTCCATATTACCATCCCCCTCACAGTTTTCTCCATTCTTAACATTTTGCATAGTATGGTACATCTGTTATAATTGAACCAATATTGATACATTGTTATGAACCAAAGTTCATAGTTTGCATTAGGGGTTCACACTGTGTGTTGTATCGTTCTGTGGGTTGTGACAGATGTACAGTAACATGTATCCATCACTGAGTATTTTCACTGCCCTGAAACTCCTCTGTGCTCCTGTTCACCTCTCCCTCCCCTTAACCCCTGGAAGCCGCTGATCTTTTTATTGTTTCTATCACCACATTGCCTTTCCTGGAAAGTCACAGAGTTGGAATCATAGTCGGGGGCCTTTTCAGATTGGCTTCTTTCACTCAGTGACATGCCTTTAGGGTTCCTCCTTGTTTTTCATGGCTTGATGCTCATTTCTTTTTATCCCTGAATAATAATCCATTGTCTGGATGGACCACAGATTATCCGTTCACCTACTGAAGGACATTTTGGTTGCTTCCAAGTCCTGTAGGCTTTTAAAAATTTTCGGCTTCCTACAGATTTTACCCTTGAAGTCCTGAGATGAGAAGGGCCATGAAAAATATTCTTTTTGCCCTATTGTCTTAGGGTCTGAATAATCCAGACTCTAGGGCTGTGCCGGCCCCTCCGGGAGCTGCAGACCCATGAGGCTGGGGGCACTTGAGGTGTGGCTGGTCCACATGGAGATGTGTGTGCTGTCTGTGAAGAATACTCATCAGATTCCAAAGACTTGGCGTAAACAAGAATGTGAAGTATCATTAATAGGTTAACGTTGATTATGTATGGAAATGATAGTATTTTAGATATACTGGATTAAAGGACATTAACATTGTACCAGTTTCTTTTTATTTTTGAAGTCTGACTACTAGAAAAATCTAAATTAGCTTTGTGGCTCACATTGTGTTTTTCGTTATGTTTCTATTGAGTAGGTCTGCTAGAAAAATAATGCTTGGCCTTGGTCTACCATGCCCCTTTAAGAAAGTCATTCAGCTGATGTTTATTGGGCCCCTACTGTATGCCAAGCACTGTCAAAGCTGTTTCTTTCCCTTTTGGCTTCAGCTTCCTGTCTGTAAAATGGGAGTAAGTTGTTCCCCTCTGGTAGTGGGAACTCAGTAAGTCGGCCTTCCTCAGCTTCGGTCCCAGGGCGAGCTCGGCAGCTGTGAGGTCCCAGCCCGCACCCCTAGCCCAGCTTGAGGGCAGCTTTGCAGCCTTGAGGGCACTGGGGTGGGGGGCGGCGGCAGGAGGCTTGCTCTGAAGTTCCTCGTGCACTGTCTTCTCTGTTTACATTTCTTGACCTTTCCCTTTCTCAGCCAGCAGTCCCCGGGGAGGCTCGTTTTCTGAGGCGCCCACCTGGCCTCTTCCTGAGTTTTAATCTCAAGCTCCCGCTGAAAGCCTTACAGCACAATCTGAATTGTTGTCGCAGAATTATAACGCGGGTCTTGCTGTACAAAGTGAAGGCCATGCAGTTGCTCTAGCGGAAAGCTGGAGCTGCAGATGAGTCGTGGTTTCATGATCGGCAGCCTCATTTTTGTACCAGGAGGTCCCTTTTTCTGCCCCGGGGGTGGTATTTCTCTCAGCGGTCTTCCCAGTACCTTGAGAGACAAGATAGCAGTACCTAGAAACTTCTGGAACCTGTTTACTGTTTCCGACTAAGGCCTTGACTGTAACCCACCGATTTGCTCACTAGCTGTATGCATTTTAAGGCATTTTTGGAGACCGTGGACTCTGGGAATTTAGATTTGGCATTCACAGTCCTGGTTCCCAGGTGGTTTATGACCAAAGAGGTTATGTGGTCATACTAGAGGGAGTGATAAGATGCAGGGGCTGGTAAGGGAGCCCCAGGAAGGGTCACGGGCCCACCGCTGTCGGTGATGTCACCCTGACGATGTCTGGGAAGCGCTAGGTCAGATTTCAATCTGAGATGAATTACTGCAGCGGGAGAGGCAGAGGAGGGGCAGCCAGGGGGTGAAGTGCTTCCATCCCGCCTCTGCCTGGCTCATCGTCACTGCCCTTGGGCTGAGATGCACGCTGACCACCTCTCCTCTGTGGCTCCTCTTAGATCTATGGATGGTCCTTGGAGTCCTTCCTTCACAGAATGACCAGCCCAGGCCCAGCAAAGGGCAGATGGGGCCTGTGGCTCGTGTCAAGGTGCCCTCACTTGGTTCTCTGTTGAGGTTTGGTAGGTGGGGAAGGGGGTGTGGGCACTATTTGTTTCAGGACCTTTTGTTGTTGTTGTTTTTGGTTTTTTTGTTTTGTTTTGTTTTGGCTGCACCACACGGCATGCTGGGTCTCAGTTCCCTGACCAGGGATTGAAGCTGCGTGCCCTGCAGTGAAAGCACAGAGTTTAACCACTGGACCACCGGGGAAGTCCCTAGGAATGTTTTGTATTTTAGAGAGAAGGAAGCAGAGAACATACTTTCAGATGAAACTTTATCATTTGAGTAAAATAGACCACTCGTTGGAAGGAAAAAGTGTCGTGAAGGCAAGAAGAGCTGGTTTTTAGGGACAGCCTTTCCCACTTGGGTAACAAGAGCTTTTTTCCCCCTGAAGGTTATATTTGATGGGCCTTAGGTTAAGGGGGTAAACTGTTTAGAGGAAAAGGTAATCTATCTTACCAACAGGAACTATGATCATTTATTTGACTAAAACTATTTGTTAATTCAGCAACGTGTCCTAAATGAGAACCACCCTCAAAATTGAAGTACAAATAGCTTCTTCAGTCTTCTTGTTTGACACCAGGTTTTCTTTGCTGGCGTCCGTCTGGGCACCCTTGCTGCTCAGTATTTGGGGCCCAGCTTCACAATAAGGCCGGGAAACCCAGGTGTGTGGAGTATCAGCTGTGTGCCTCACCAGCCTCCCAGGGACTTGGAAGGGGTACGTTTGGGGAAAGATGCTTAATGAAAAGATGTTTTGTAATTTAGAAAGAAAGTTCCCACATAGATAATTGAAGCCTAAATGGAACTATTAAAAAACATAATCGTCACGTTATATAATGTTTAAACGTCTTCCATTGTGAGTGGGGGGTCCATCCTGTACCTGGTGTGTGAAACGTGGAAAAGACAAGCCTTTCTGCTGTCACTGGTAAATGTCAAGGGGAAAGGAGGCCGCGTAGGCAACACTGAACTTGTCATTCGTTCAGTTCAGTATGAAAAATTCAGGATGCATGTAAGCAACTAATTTCTCTGAGAATCAAAGTTCAATATTGAGCAAATAGGAAAAGGGTGCTGAGGTGACAGAATGAAAAGACAGGGTGGGCCGGACATGGTACAGCATCACGGGCAACGTCCAGAAAGGTCAAGAGTGTGACTGTGGCCCGAGAGGCCGCCTGGCTGTGATGGTGAGTGAGCCTGACCCCTGCTGGTGAGTGGCTACCAGATTGTGAATGTGAAGGAAGCAGGGTGTTGGTTCCTAGGGGGTCAAAGATCCTACCAGGCCACCTGCAGGTCTGTCCCCGAGGCCGAGCCTTAAACCAGCTCTCGATGCCGCTGCCGGCATTCCGCGTGGGACGGGAAATGGACCTGGCGGTTGATAGGTTTTTGGTTTCGACCATCCACCATTCCTGCCCTTTCCCAAACCAGGACTTCACTGCTTCCTCTCGCCGCCCTGCCCTCTGTTACTCAAGGTTTCTCGGAAATGAAAGGTGGTTCCTCCATAACAGCACAGAAAGGTTGCAATTCCAGGTTACCTCGGAATTAGACACTTGACAGATTGATGCCAAGGTATGCCGTGTTTCGGAAAACTTCAGTGTGATGTTCATCTCAGAAGTATTTGAAACTCTTCATATCTTAGAAATGACAATCAGATGGGAAGAAGTCCAGAAACTTGAGTTCATGCCTTGACTGTGGTATCAGCAGAGTCTTAGTGAGCTGGTGGACAGGGAAGGTGACAAGTGCTGACATCACGGAAGACTGTTGTTTATGTGCTTCTTGGAAAAAGTTCTTGATAGAACATAAAAAGCACTAAATGCAAAGGAAAAGATTAACATATTGGACTGCATTAAGAAATAGAAAACCAGAGTCACCTTCTTCTGTAGAGGTTAGCGTTTTCCCTGCTGGGCTCGCCATTGGGTGCTGCAGGTGAGAAAGGAGCCCACAGTTTAAGGAATGGGAATCTGGTTCTCACTCAGAAATGCCATTTACGTGAGGGTATCAGAGACCAAGAAGGCTTGCCCTGCAGTAGTCTGATTATCTTTAACTCAGTCAGCCAACTGCTGTTGCCCAGGACGGCTCTTTGGAATAGCTTTTGGGGAGTTGATGAAGTAGGGATGTCTTTCAAATGAAATTTAAGAAATAGGCTTTGAGATACATAAGGAATTCCTTGCGGTACAAAACAACATTATAATCTCTTCATTTTGAGATGATTTAAAAATCATTTCCTTGCGTTCTGTTATCTAAAGCTTTACCAGCCAGGAAAAAGAATAACTTTGTATAAAGTGGCAGAATTGAGAACAAAGGCTTTCTTTCATCTTTGGGGCTCTGCTTCTATATTCCTGCAGGGATTGGGCAGGGATATTTAGGTGAAAACTTGGGGTCTTTGGGAGTTTTTTCTGTGTATGTTTAAGGTCAACATTTTCATGTTAAAACTATGTCTTCAACTGCTGAGCGGGGGGAAAGGGATGGTCTTTTTGATAAATGAGGCTGGGCCAATAGGATATCCCTATGAAAAAACATCTCACCCTCTGTTCCCACCCCCCGCCAGGTCCCACCCCCCAGAAAACCCACTTCCAGGTAGATGGTAGATCTAATTGTAATTGTAAAACAGTAAAGGTTATAGAAAATGAAATGACAGAGGAGAATGTGTGTTTAAGTGGAAAGTAAAGAGCCCCAGCCAGAAAAAGGAAACGATTAACATACTGGACCACAGTAAAGTGAAGAGTTTCTGTTAATTAAAACATTGAGAGGGCTTCCCTGGTGGCGCAGTGGTTAAGAACCCGCCTGCCAATGCAGGGGACACGGGTTCAAGCCCTGGTCCGGGAAGATCACAGATGCCGCGGAGCAACTAAGCCCGTGCTCCACAACTACTGAGCCTGCGCTCTAGAGCCCGTGAGTCACAGCTACTGAGCCCGCGAGCCACAACTACTGAAGCCCGTGTGCCTAGAGCCCGTGCTCTGCAACAAGAGAAGCCACCGCAGTGAGAAGCCCACGCACCTCAACGAAGAGTAGCCCCCGCTCTCAGCAACTAGAGAAAGCCCGTGCAGAGGAACAAAGACCCCACACAGCCAAAAGTAAAATAAATAAAACAAAATAAATTTTTTAAAAGAACAATTGAAATAATTGTTTAAAAAAAAAAAAAACATTGAGAGAATGAAAGGCAAGGTGGGAATCGGGGAAGATGTTGCTACCCCTGTAACTACTGAAGGGCTTGTGTCCAGAATAAAAACTCCTGCAGGTCAATAACGAAAAGAGAGACAATTCACTTACTGCCTGTTTAGGCAATAAATCTGCACACTTTGTAAAAGAAGGTACAAATGCACAACAGGCCTATGAAA
The DNA here is from genome assembly GCF_964341445.2 of Mesoplodon mirus. NCBI lineage: Eukaryota > Metazoa > Chordata > Mammalia > Artiodactyla > Ziphiidae > Mesoplodon > Mesoplodon mirus. Next base: position 24,566,170 of record NC_138994.1, read on the forward strand.
AAGTACTCGACCTCGGTCACCAGGGGAACTCAATTTGAAACTGTAACAAGGTACCTGCACCTCTCCTAAGAAAGAACAAGATGAAAAGGCCTGTAGTACTGAGTTGGTGCAGCCGCTTTGGAGACCTGGTCAGCAGCCACCCCATGACACAGCAATTCTGCTCCTAGGCATCTGTCCAGAAGAAATACGTACATACGTGTCCCGGAAGTCAGGTACAAAGTGTTCATGGCAGTGCTGTCCATAATTGCCTGAACCTGGAAACAACCCAGGTGCTCCTTGCAGGTAGAACGGAGTTTATTGTGTGTGTAACCCTACAGCGGAATAGTGTGTAACGTTGAATGAAAAACCTGTTACATGCTACAAACATGTGATTCTCTCAGACATCATGTTGGGCTAAAGAATCCAGGCCCCAAGTTAGGTGTTTGTTATGACTCCGTGTATACAAAGTGGAAAAAGAGGCAGAACTCATCAGTACTGCTTGTGGGGGAGGATGGCTGACTGGAAGAGGCCCTTGGGGTTCTGGACTATCAGTTGGGCTGTGGCTATAGCAGGAGGGGGTTCATGGGATAATGCTTCAGGCTGTGCGTTATAACGTGTGCACGTGGAAACTTTGTTATACGTGATGAAAAGGAAGCTGATTTTAGAGATGCCCTCACACACCCAGGGGACCGTGCGGTTTGCGACAGTGTCTGTGCGGTGCCCGCGAAGCACGGGGAAGAGAAGCAAAGATGCCAAGGAGCTGAGAGCGAGATCGCGACGTTGCCAAGTTACTCGTGGCCGGAAAGACTCTGCTTGGCTCTCGTTCTGGGCTCCCCCTCCATCCTTTACTACTTTTGGCAGGTTTCCTATTAAAATTCCATGTTGCGTCTTGATACAGCCACGCTTGTCTGGAGAGTGCTTAGTTTAGACACTTCAACCCGAATGGTAAGGGTTAAATTTTCAGTGCAGATTGACAGCAGAATCCAGTGGGGTAGACTCTGTGCTGGAAACTGGGTTCTGGTGTCAGCCTCCAGTCCTGACCGGGGACAGGTCATCTGGCCGTTCTCTCTAGGTATCCACCCCCACAAGTTAGTGACGGCAAAGCCACATGAAGAAATCATGCCCCGTCTCTGAGGTTGCTAGGAAGATGAAGCGAGGTAATATCTGTGCACACAATTTGCAAATTGTGACAGTGGAGTAATAAATCTGCTTGCATAATTCACACATCCAGGGAGCTGCTAATCACATCTGCCTGTTTCTTAAATTTCCTTATTAAAGTCTGTAGACACATGAGGTGTGAAAACCAAAACACAGTTAAAAACAATCAGCATGATGGAGGAATTTTGGAGAAATCTTCATGTGTAGAATTTTCTTGTTCCTAATCCCTGTCGTATTGCAGAATTGCATGCACTTATTTCTGTGTTTTCATGTTATTAGTGGACCACAGTGGATGGCTGGATGTACAGGAGAGGAGCTGGTTCAGGAAATGATTGGGGTTTTTTACCTGTATTTCTAGAGTAATTTTTGTCAGTATATACACATATGTTTAAATTTAATTATTTGCCTGTTAACAAATCATTGTGCCACATTAGGAATAAAGTTTCACACCATGTAATCATTTTAACTCTTATCACCGATACTTGGAATGTTCTCCGTGATGGAAGAAAAAGCTAATTTGGAACCTTTAGTCAAATTTTTTTAAAAAGATTTATTTATTTTTGGCTGCGTCGGGTCTTAGTTGTGGCGCGCGGGCTTCTCTCTAGTTGTGGCATGCGGATTTTCTCTTTCTAGTTGTGGCGCGTGGGCTCTGTAGTTTGCAGCATGGGGGCTCTAGTTGAGGTGGGTGAGCTCAGTAGTTCTGGCACGCGGGCTTAGTTGCCCCGCGGCATGCGGGATCTTAGTTCCCCAACCAGGGATTGAACCCGCGTCCCCTGCGTTGTAAGGCGGATTCTTTACCATTGGACCGCCAGGGAAGTCCCTAGTCAAATAAATTGACCAGGAGAGATATACCTGACTGAGGAGAAGAAAACCCATGGGTTAATCAACTTCATTTTAATTGAACAACCTTCCTAAGTGGGTTCTTTGGAAATTGTTGTTCTCAGAAAATAGACCATTGATCTAGGCCAGTGGTTTTAAAATTGTTGTTTAGCAGCAGATGTATATTCCTGCAAATAAAACCTTCCACTGAACCTCAATATATAGGATGGATGAACGGGAGGTTGCTCTGTTTGAAGGAGCACGTGGGGCAGATAGGTCTATTTTACTGAGATTTGGAAAGACTGTTGGGACGAGTAGAAAGCTGGGGACACTATTGCTCCGTGTTAGGACGTGAGGAACATTCCTTCTGTGTGCTGTGGCGTGTCACCGGGGAGCTGTCTGTTCAGCACACTGATGAAGGTGAAAACTGATGGAATTCAGTGACTGTGGTCCAGCCATCCTGTGATCCTAGACAAAATTGGTTAAACTCCTAATACCTCTAGGTGCTGATAGATTAAACCTCCACTTGAATTTATACAGTTTTCAGAACAAATATTGTGCTTTGAGCAGCTTTGAAAAAAATTAATAATTACTTCAGGAAAATATCCAGCATGAAGCAGCTTTCTTGAAATTCTAACCCGAAGTGTAACATCTCCTCTCCACCACGTTGGAAAAGCTTTTGAGAACTGCTGGCATGGGAGCTTTAAAAAGTACATGTTTGTTTTTATGAGTTTGGGGAAAAAAGCTGTGTTCTGTCTACAGAGGAACTTTTCCATGAATCTCTCAAGACATTTTATATAGGAACACTCATTTATGGGTTGAACGAACAGCATAACTGGGAAATGAGGAAATTGTTAAAACACACACATACAAGCATTACGTCTTCCTCCAAGGTGAGTTCACCAGTTGTTGGTTGATGTAAGAACCCTGCCATCAGGTTAGCCCACGCTTCTGAAATGCCCTTACATTATAAACATGAAAGGTAAAGGAATTTTGAACCAGTAAACAGAGAACAACCTTAAAACTTCAGACTGCATATATTATACCCCCAAGAACTCCTGATCTGTTCTCATTCAGCTAAAATCAGGAATACTTAGGTCATTAATCTATTCGAACAGAAAGCAAAGAGCATTATCTATAATAAATACAACCATCTTTTTTTCCTGTTTGAAAAGTGTCTGTGTTTTTAACTGTGCTCATTACAGAAAATTCTAACAATGTCAAATATGAAGAATAAATAAAAAGTAACCCCAGGGGGCTTCCCTGGTGGCGCAGTGGTTGAGGGTCCGCCTGCCGATGCAGGGGACACGGGTTCGTGCCCCGGCCCGGGAGGATCCCACGTGCTGCGGAGCGGCTGGGCCCGTGAGCCATGGCCGCTGAGCCTGTGCGTCCGGAGCCTGTGTTCCGCAACGGGAGAGGCCACAACAGTGAGAGGCCCGCGTAACGCAAAAAAAAAAAAAGTAACCCCAAATTCAGGGGATGGGTTGTTAGAAATATGTGTATAAGCATTTGTAACAAAACATAACACTCCTCTTTGACTTTATGCTTTGCTGAGTAATATCTAGCCTCCTAAGTAGTACTTTTCATTACGGAGGGCCATATCCACCCACCAGAATATATACCCAGCTCATAAAAGTATTCCACCTTCTCAGAAGACGAAATACCACTTGTACATAAACATCTAGAAAAATGGACTCGAGGGTAAGAAAACAATGTGAAACAAGACCGTACTTATTAATGAAATCATAGCGCCCTGGGTTGGTAAGGGAGATGAAATACACATCTCATCTTGTCTGTGGCCTGTGAGTTCATAGGGTCTTTTGGAAATGAATTTGGCAAGATGTATCTCTATGCTCTACTATTTATAACCTTGACCTAGTGACTTCTGTGTTGGTTGACCTGAAGAAGGAATCTGTATTTTAAAAGCTGTTTTATGAAGTGCTCTTCCCAGTTGAGCGATGGGGCAGTTGGCTCTCCGTATCCGAGGGCACGGAACTCGGGGACCCTACGGGCCTTGAGCATCTGTGGATTTTGGCATCAGGGGTCGACTGTCACACCATACAGAGGGTGGCTGCACATCAGTTAGACTTGCGTCCAGACGGCTGTCCACCTGCTCTGTGCCTCGGCAAGTTACTGAACCTCTGAGCCTCTCAGTCTGTAAATGGGAATGACAGAGTCTTTTCCTGAGGATTAAACTGAAATTTTAATGTGCAGAGCAGTTAGAACCTTGTCCGGCACATAGAAGACACGCGGTAAACATGGACTGGTATCACCTTATGTATGGTGGTGAGTGTGCAATGAAGTAACGCTTGAGGACAGTGTCTGGCTAGAGTAAATAAGCCCTCTGCGTTAGGCTTAGTGTTACCATTAGTCCACAAAGTTAGACCCACCTCATCATCCGATAACTGGAGGAGAAGCAAAGTAATTATAGTGGTTCCAGATGGTGGCTTACAAGACTCTCACAACATAGAAAGTCGGTCACAACCCAGTGTTAGCACCGGGATACCAGTTTTACGTGCACCGTTGTTGTACCTAAATAAAGGATAGATGCATGAGAGGACGAACTAGAATTCATTTCCCAGTTACAGTACCAGCTTCTATGGTGATTGACAAGGCATGAAACAGCTTGGATTCTGGCCTTGTGAAATTAATTTAGAGCATGAGAGAGACTTAGCCCCCTACTTATAGATATCATTATGAAGTAAGGGCTTGAATCATTCCGGACCAGTCTGTAATGTGAAACAAATGCCTTTTGAAGTGCCAGAGCCCATGGCTCTTTACTTCGGCACGTAATTTGCTTCCTGTTGATTTTTGCAAGGTGCTTGAGGACTTTTTTCATGCTGAAATTTCAGTTCTGCTGTTCACAGAGCAAGAGAAATGTGATATCCATGTACAACTTGACCAGGCTTGAACTCTCATTTTATTTGACTGCTGAGCTCGCGTGTATAAATGAGCAGATTAGGGCTTCAAGAGGGAAGGCAGGAGGGCAGCGCTTGGCTCCTGGGCCTGGAGCCCCCTTATGAAGGGTGTAGGGGGGCTTCGTGGGCTCTCCTTTCTCCCTTCTCAAACCCAGGAGTTGTTCCTCTGTAGAAGAGCAGTGCTCTTCTGATCTTAACAGTCTGTGGTCAGAGGGTTTAAAAGATGGTGAAGTAAACAGACCCCTGGGTCCGGAGCACTTGGCCGTCAGAGCCCCAGAGACGGCGATCACTTCTGCATCCCTCAGAGCAGTCCTCGGGGCCTTTGTTTCTGCTTCCGAGCTGCCCTCCTCGTTTTGGCCTCAGAAGTGAAGCTCCTTTTCCAGAGGAGAGTAAAAGCAGGACCTGGCCTGGGCAGGGGGCTCTCTGGGTGGCGGGGGGGCCTCATCGCACCCAGACGCCAGCGCCCCTCATGAGCTGCCAGCTCCCTCCAACCCCTGGTCCCAGGTGTCACCCAGGCCCGATGCAGGACTGGTGTCCTGTGCCCCCCAGCCTGGCTAGCTCTTCCTTTAACCTTTCCCCTCCACTTCCCTTTGTTACCTGGGAAATGCCAGGCTCCAAAACTGCTTTTCTTTGCATCTGTGAGGGAGGAAGGGACCGAATTTTTTTTTTTTTTTTTTTTTTTTTTTTTTTTTTTTTGCGGTATGCGGGCCTCTCACTGTTGTGGCCTCTCCCGTTGCGGAGCACAGGCTCCGGACGCGCAGGCCCAGCGGCCATGGCTCACGGGCCCAGCCGCTCCGCGGCATATGGGATCCTCCCAGACCGGGGCACGAACCCGTATCCCCTGCATCGGCAGGCGGACTCTCAACCACTGCGCCACCAGGGAGGCCCGGGACCGAATTTTTTAAAAAGTAAAAAGCAGTCCAGCATTCATTGTCTCCCTTTGGTATTTGCTGTTCATCTTACTCCAGAGTCAGGGTACCCCGCCCCCCAGGTCAGCACTCCTGGAAGCCTCCCCACCTCGGGTAGGTGGAGCCCTATGGACCAGCTGGGGCCTCCCACCTGCCAGGTCCACATCCAGTGGGGTGTCACATCCTTGGAGAAGGACAGAGTGGAAGAGGAATTCAGCATGGAGGGGTCTTTGTCTGTTTATCGTCTTAAAATGATGACAATCCAGGAAACGCACCTCCTGGGTAAGGTGGACTCAGCAAGCCGTTCAGCCACCTGGTCAACAGAACAAAATGTCTGTGAGGCCACACACATGTGGGGTTGGTTTGGTTTGCACAGACTGTGCCTTCCTCCGAGTGGTGTATAACTATGAGGAAGAAAATGCATGAAATTGATTCCCTTCTACAGAAGTGGCCCCGTCTGTGAGTCACCAAGTTCCAGGCCTTGTACATCTTTTATTTTAAATCCGCCCCCCCGCCTCTACATCCGAGGTGGTTGGCTTGTGTGCTCGTTCAGATCTGTGAGGGTCTCCTAACTGGGCCCAGTCTCCCCCGGTCCCCAGGGAGTCATGCCAACAGTTCAGGGAGTGACCTGATTGAGTTTGCATGTTTAAGGGGCCGGTTTACTTGCTTGGTAGGCAGAGGGTTGAAGGGGAAACAAGGAGAAATCACATGCTGTGATTCCTAGTTTAGGTAAAAAGGAGGGTTGCGTTTCCCTCCTCCCTTCGGCTAGTCCCTTCAGACCTGCCCACCACAGCCCAGTGCAGGTCACTCTCTTTATGTGGGTCTCCATCCTCTAAGCTGGAGTTCCTTGGTCACCCTGAGAGACCAGCATCTCTCAGGGTCCCTCACCCAGTGGGCACTCAGTAAATAGGTTAAAGGAATAGAGGGAAAATGCATTTACAAAGCTAAGAAGTCACGTCTCTTACTGTGTAGTTGGGTTTCTCAAGTTCATCTTAGAAACTCTGATGTGACTTCTGCGCTGTAACCTCCTGTGGCTTTGACGAAGGTTCTCTCCTCGGCCAAAGTTTGGTCGTCCTCTGAGCTCTCTCCTCAGCGAGGCCCTGACTGGTGGGCTCCTGGCTTTGTCTCTGCATTGTCAGGTCTTAGCAAGAATCCTGCTGAGTCAACTTAGCTGGAAGCGCCCCCGCCCCACCCACCCAGAATCTGATCCCTTCGAGGGCTGATGGAGGCCCTCCCCCCGGAATCTGATCCCCTCCAGGGCTGATGGAGGCCATCATCCCCCACCACCCCTGGTGACATCTGGTCCCCCTGCCCCACCTTCAGCAAGAATCCTGTTAGGTTGGTTTAGCCAGAATCCCCTCCCCTCATCCTTGATGTTTCTTCCTGGTCGTTTTTCCATCCACTGACCCCCACCTGCTCCTTGGCTGTAAGGCACCCCTTTGCCTTGTTGTCCAGAGTTGAGCCCAGTCTCGCCCCCACCGCCCGCACCTACTTCGATAGCCCCCGGGAACAGTCTGCCGTACCAGCCGTACCAGTTCTTCAGCAGCATCATGAATAACTCTAAGCTTATACCGAAGTAAAGTCAGTTCCTTGTCGGGTACCCAGGGTCTGTTCTTAAAAGCTAACATTTCCGTTCCCTTAATGGGCGAGTGAGCAGGACTCCTGCAGCCTCAGATTCTTGAGGAGTCTGTCTGCACTGGCCTGCTGGCGTCCCTGCGTTCCCGCTCAGATCGCCAACCCCGGGCCGTGCCCTGCTCCGAAGAAGCCGGCAGGGTTTGGCCCGGGTCGGGGAGGGACCAGACAGGGTGGGAAGAGGCTTACCCTCCTTGCTCTCCCGGTGGGCCTTCGCGCCCCTGCCGCCCGGCGGGAGACCACGGGGCAGTGTTCGGGCTCGGACCCCCAGCGCTCCCTGCGTTCTTGGCCCTTCAGAGGGCTAAGAACAAGCACGTCAGCTTCTGCAGAGCCAAGTATAAGAGGCCACCCACTTACATATATATAAGCCTTTATGATATTCAAGCCCATGCATTTCGTATAAAGTGCAGCTTCAGCGTGCAGCTCGGTGGGTTTTCACCCCTGAACCCGCCCGTATAACCTGCACCCAGGACACCCCAGCACCTGGCACCCCTCCCTCCGCCCTCTGCCCCCCCCAGGAAGGTGACGGCTCTGCTTGCCTGACAGCCTGGATTAGCTTTGCCTGGGTTTGCACTTTATACCAATGGACTCATACAGTCTGTAGGAGGACGTACGGCTCAGATGAAATTGGGGAGTTTAAGGATTTTTTTCTCTAATCCTCAATTTGACACGTGTTCCTAGAAATAATAGAAGTGAGTGGAAAGTCCTTCTCCTTAGAGGATTGAACACGCTTGGTACAAAGCCACCCGTTAGAAGTCACAGAATTTAGTGATGATAATGACTGTGCTGCTTGCAGATTGTTTTATTCATCCTTTACGGCCTTGTTTATTCTGTCACCAGAGAAAGAGTACTTCTTTGAAATAAACTGTCTAGATCGGCGGCTGGGGCACTTCCTCCACAAAGGGCCAGACCGTAAACATTCTTGACTCTGGGGGCCAGACGGTCTCTGCCGCCGCTGAGGCAGAAGCGGCCACAGAGAAGGCTCACGCGCGTGGCTCTTCTCCAAGCAGCGTGATTTATGGGCCCTGAAATGTGAAGTTCACGTGATGTTCGCTTGTCACAAGACATCATCCCACCTTTTGTTTTTCCTTAACTGTATTTGAGAGGGGATCGCTCTAAAATTTTAAACGTTTATCTACCTTCTCGGAGCAAGCTGATGACGTCCTCTTAGTCAGCTTGGGCGACGTGGTGCAGAAACCAGGCCCGTCTTCTTACCGTGTCTCCGTGGATGAGTTATTTCTCTGGTGTGTCTCCTCTTCTGTGGCGTGGAGACCGTAGTCAGGGAGGACGTCCAGCTGGTCACACTGGCTGTGCCAGGTATTCAAGGGCAGAATCCAGGCCGACTGACTGTGGAGAACCAGCGCCCAGGTTAATACTTTGGATGTCGCCCTCGATGCTGGGTGCACCCTACAGAGGTCTTCTGTGTACCTTCCCCAGCCTTTGCCTGGTAGATAGTCATTGCTCTTATTAAAACTGGAGTCAGAGGAGAGAATCCCTGCCTGAGACCCCCAAGCTGGTCCCTTAAGAACGAGAGCTTTGTGGAATGTGCAGGTTAAGTGCATGGACTTTGGGGCAAGACAGCGTGATGGAGTCCCAGCTCTGCCACCTAGAAGACACGTGTCTCGGCTGTGTCACTCACCTCTCTGTTCCTTGGTTTCCTCATCTGTAAAATGGGGGAAGATAGAATCTACCGCATAGCGCTGCTTTGAGGATTAAATCAGTGAATACATGTTAGAACATTTCAAACAGTCCAGGCACAGAGGGAGCCCTGTGTGTTTGCTATCATTATTTTTTGTTTTCAAGTAGTGAATACATTATTGCTGGGCTCTGATGCCTGGTAAAGATAACTGAGGTTCCCAGATGTATGACTGCTGGATAAGTTACCCATTAGATGACAGATTAGGTGACAGATTGGAGACTATCTCATGAGCATTGCTTTATGATTTGATGATTTCCTATCCTATCTCATTGTTTTATTTATTTATTTATTTATAATTTTATTGGAGTGTAGTTGATTTACAATGTTGTGTTAGTTTCAGGTGTACAGCAAAGTGAATCACTTATACATATATATACCTATATACCTATTCATTCTTTCTGAGGTTCTTTTCCCATATAGATTATTACAAGGTACTGAGTAGAGTTCCCTGTGCTATACAGTAGGGCCTTGTTGGTTATTTTATATCTAGTAGTGTGTGTATGTTAATCCCAAACTCTTAATTTATCCCCCCCGGCCACATTTCCCCTTTGGTAACCATAAGTTTGTTTTTGAAATCTGTGAGCATGTTTCTGTTTTGTAAATGAGTTCATTTATATCATTTTTTAGAATTTGATTCCACATATGAGTGACATTGTTTTATTTTTAATAGCTCCAGGCATCTAATCCTGAACTGATGTTTTTCTGTTTGGGGACTCATAAACATACCACAATGCAAGGGTTAAGAATGGGTGATAAAGTTTTAAGTACTGTGCAAAATGAATGTACTCCTATGAGACTTGAAGTGGCATCCTGAAGGAAGTCACAGTTCATGGTTAGTTTCCTTTGGGGAAACATTCTTAAAGAATTATAGTCCTGGTCTTTGCATATCCTTGATGGAAATCAAACAACTCCTGGGTTAATGTTTAGTTAAATGAGCCAAAAAAAAAAAAATCACTTTCCCTGGTTAGGAGCAGAGGAAAATTATTTTAATTGAGAGATATTTTTTTTAAATGAGAAATAATTCTGTTAAGGTGGTAAGATTATGGGTGATGAATATTTTTCTTTCTTTTTTTTTTTAAAGATGGATTTACCTTTTGAAAAGGGAAAGGGAAAAAAGCCCAAAGCTATTATGGTCTCTCTCCAAAATAAATTATCTTTATTGCAACAGTAAGATTGCAGAGGTGTGTGTCATAGACCCACAGCCTAAAGCCTCAAGAATATTCTAAGAAGCTGGTGATACATATTCTAAGAGTGCTGGCTTTTCACGCTGTTAATTTCTCTGGTTGATCTTGGTTTGAGTTCAAAGCCAAAGTCTGTTGGGTGGGCAGAAAGGGAAAAAACATCACGTTTGGGCACAGGTTCCACGTCCCTCAACTCCCGTCTCCTCCCCTCTGCGTCTTCCTGTCCCCACTTGGTTCTGGCTTGGCGTCAAGCAAATCTGCGAGGTGAATTGGTGATCGGTTCCCTAGGATGGCTGTAACAAATTACCGCAAACTGGGTAGCTTAAAAAAGAACAGAAATTCACCCTCTTACAGTTCTGGAGGCCAGAAGTCCAAAATCAAGGTGTCAGCAGGGCCAGGCTCCCTGCAGAAGCTCTAGGGGGGGATGCTTCCTTCCCCATTGTAACTCTTGGCGTTTCGATGCTTGTGGAGCATCACTCCAGTCTCTGCCTCTGTCCTCACAAGACCTTCTCTCCTGTGTCTCTGTCAGATCTTCCTCTTCTTTCTGAGAACACCCGTCATTAGATTTAGGGCCACTGAGAGATCCTTAATGACGTCTGCAAAGACCTTATTTCCAAAGAAGGTCACAGTCCTGGAGGCTGGAGGTGAGGATTCAGACTGATCTTTGAAAAAGTTTGAGAGCCAGTTTCCCCGTTCACCACCCTTGAGGGCTTAACATCTCCGAGCCTTGGCTCTTTTCTCGTGGAAAACGGAGATGGTGGTATTTACCCTCCTGGGTCCCGAGCAGCACATGGGAGCATGTGAAAACAGGGGGCACAGCACGGAACTTATGGCAGGAACTCAGCGAATGTGCTGAAATCTGGACTTGGACTCTCCTTGACCTCATGAGCTTTCTTGTCCTCAAGCAGATTATGTTTGACACCTGATCTGTTGGGTGAATCCAGACAAGTGGGGGAGTCTACCTCTCTAGATGACGCAGGTTGTTAAGATTCAGTGAATTAATGCAAAAAGTTTACACCGGTACCTGGCCCTGTACTTGTGGCGTGCTGCTGTGGCACCATGACCCTGTTGATCTGAATCGGCAGAGGAGGCTCCCAGGAGCCCCTGGAGATCAACCCTAAACCCACCGCAGGGTCCACAGTGGAAGTGGCTCCCACTGGCCTGTCCTAGCTCTGGGGTTCCTTTAGCCCAGGACTCAGTATCTACTTGGCCTCAAAAAATGCTCTTGGTTAAAAAAAATTTTTTTTCACTCCAGGTGTTCAGGTAATGAGCAGGATTAGCATCACTTGCCCCGATCACATCTTTAGCTGATGCGATAAGAGGTGAGTCCCAGCAGTGTTCCCTGCAGGAGACACAGGGCATGCGGAATTCATCTTCCCTTGTATCAGAAAAATGGGCTCCTCTGCCTTTTCAACCCTGGACCGGTAACTGGTCCCTTTAGGACTTAGTTTAAAAGAAGCCTAGCTACTTTTGCGGCCTGAGGTTGTGCCCTTACTGGAGATTGTTGCTGCTGTGTGATGCTGATGTCAGGATGCGGCTTTCAGCTTGAAAGGATCTTTACTAAGTTCCCCTGGTGGCTCGCTCCCCGGTGACTCCGTGTTTTGATGCGTCTGGAGCTGTGTGTACCTGGTGACAGATAACGCTCATCAGTCGATGCTTAGTACCCACGGCGCAATGACATGTGAAGGAGACCCTGTCCCTGCCTGCAGTCGTGGGCCTGGAGCCATCGGAACCCCAGGTGGACACACAGTCACGGTTGAAGGTGTGGACACAGCAGAGGTGACAGCGAAGGGCCTTTTTAGCCTCACCGCCGCCACGTTGTTCAGACATTGTCATTGCGAACTGTCTCTGCAGGTCTGCTCAGCAGTTAGGGTCCACTCAGAAACCCGCAGATTTCCATCTTCCTGGGATAGGAAAGGAGCGAAATCCTGGACTGGAATCGTGGAAGTTGAACGTGACAGGACATTTCCTTAGTGTCACTGCAGCCGCATCTCTCCCCGCATTTCCAGTCCTGTGGGAGTATCTGTCTCGGAATTTTCTTGTGTCAAATTTTATGTTCTTGCCCCTCCTCCCTTTTCCTTCCTCCTTCCTCCCAAGGTGATGACTGTTCTGAGGTGGATGTGCATCATTGTCACATTTTCAACACATGTATAAATGTCTGTCTAGCTAATTGTCTAACATCGTTGTGTGTTTTAAATGTTGCTTCTGTTGTTTTACAGGATACACCGTTCTTTTATAACGTGTATTCTCTTTGTTCCAAAGTTACAGATTTGAGGTTCATCCCCATTGTTTCACGGAGATCTAGTCCCTTCACTTCCCTTGTCACATAGCGGCAACAATTTATCTGTTGCCCTGCTGGGATTCAGCTGGGTTGCTTTCTGCCTTCCTGCTCTTTCATTTTTTTATTTACTTAATTAATTAATTTGGCTGTGTGGGGTCTTAGTTGCAGCCTGCGGGATCTAGTCCCCTGACCAGGGATCAAACCCGTGCCCCCTGCATTGGGAGCACGGAGTCTTAACCACTGGGCCACCAGGGAAGTCCCCTTTTCTGCTCTTTTAAACAGAGCTGCAGTGTGCACTCTTGTGCTCAGCTTGCACACACGTGGGAGAATTCCCCAGGTCTGGACACACTTAGAGGGGAACCACTGGTCCAAAGGTGGACTTGTCTTGTCCTGGGTTTGGCGACTTGCTTTCCAAAATGCCTGAACCAACTTGCCTTTCTCCGGAGGTGTTGGAGGGGTCTGTTGCCTCAGGTCCCTACCGTGAGTGCTTTTATCAGATTGAACAGACAGTTTCAACCTGACGGGTGTGAAGTGGCAGGCATTTGCCTCTCTGTGATTGCTGGAAAGGTTAAGTACTTTTTCATATATTTGTTATATGAAGTATAATATCCTTGGCATATGTTTTTTCTCTGACTCTTAGGGATGTGGGAGAGAGGTGGCTGTTTTCTCATTTATTGTTAGAAACTCTACATATTTTAGATACTCATTTCTTGTTACGAGTCACAAGTATCTTTTCCCGGTCTGTGACCTTTTAGCTAAAATATTTTTATGAAAGAAAAAGAAGAAATGGGCAAGAGCAATAACAGCTTTAAGACAAGCATCTGTAAAAGGGTCTATTTATTCTGCTTCTGAGACTACAATTGACCCTTGACCAACACAAGTTTGACCTGTGTGGGTCCGCTTACACGCGAATATTTTTCAACAGCAAATGCTACAGTACGTACTGCACGATCATGGCTGGTTAAATCCTCGAATACGGGGGAGCCGGGGATGAGGGCTGGCTGTAAGTTACATGTGGATTTTCGGTGCCCCCAACGCCCTGCGTTGGCCAAGGTCAACTGTGGTTTGTGATGTGCTAATAAGCTAATGGATCGTGGCAGTTGTTATTTGTTGAGATGGTATCAGGATAGGGCTTTCACACGTGTTTTTTTCTTTCTGAGTCTCTGTTTTGCCTCCTTAAAGCATCACCTTTACGAACATGCATTTGTTCTCGGTGGGTCTCCAGGCTCACTTGTTTGAGGCTTCAGTAATGAGTTGCTGCTTCCACCGCCCTTGCCCAGGAGATCACCACCTCCCACGTGCAGGTCAGGGTGTCCTGTGACCTCTGAAAGGGTTAGACCAGCCTGCTGACACCCACCAGCATATGGTGATTAGCTGCCCTTCTCCCAAAGTGGAGAGACGTTCTTCCTAATAAGAAGCAATTTGTGTTCATCACAAACCCCACCAAAAGCACAGTTCTACCCACCAGGGGACATCTACTGTAAATACTGTGACATATGTCCTGCAGAGTCACACGTGTGTGACTGTGTGCCATATAACAGCAGAAGCGATTGTAAAGTACATATTGTTTTAGGTTGTTCCCTTTTCACTTAATAAATATCTTGGAAATCTCTTTCCTGGCTAGTGGATTTAGTCCTACAGTGTCAGCGCTAATGGCTGCATAGGTTTCCTTTGTATCTTGAAGATTTGGAAAGATTCCTTACTATTAGATACATTGATGCTTTCCTTTTTTTTTTTTTTTTTTTAAGCAGCCTTGACTTGAACATGGATATTTGTGAATATCTTTAACTACTTCCTTGTGGGGGAAAAAAAAAAATCCAAGCCTGGAATTACTGGATCAAAGCCCTGCTCAGTTCTCAGACTTTGGAGTACAGCCCCCAATTGTTCCTGTGCCAGGCGCGTCCTGTGAATCGGGAACAGGGAGGTGGCTGAGGTCCTGGGTCTCGGGTCATGCAGAGGCAGCCAACTCCAGACACAGTGGGGCTGTCCCCGAGGGCAGGAGGCCGGTCTTCAGTTAAGGGAGGTGGGCAGGACAGAGGCTCCCTTGGGATGGTCCATGTGGCTCCCCTCACCACACATGGTCTTCTGCCTAAACCATGTACAGCGCCGACCGTGACGAAAGGTGCAGCCCCACCTGTGCTTGGCGTGAGTCGCATGTCAAGCACACGTGACCCCTGTCCATCCGGAATAATAAGATACCAGCCTCACCTGCCTCACAGACGTCAGATTCAAGCCACAGGGTGGGTGGAAAAGTGGTTTGCGGACGGTCAGGTTCTGTTACAAATGTCGTATCAACAGCATCACCGATGCTGTGCTCGGCTGTGCACAAGGGCGTCCGATGAGTCACAGCCCCCAGAGGACATTAAAGAGGATGGTGGTCCAGGAGTGAGAGTCTGCCGACAAGCAGGGGTGTGGGCAGCCATGAGACCCTCCCTGGGGTTTAGGTCCGTCCTCCGCCGAGCGCAGCGGGGAGAGCACATCTCTGCTGTCATACAGCCCAGGTTCAGACCCCAGCCTGGCCGTGACCAGCTCTGCGATGTCGGCCAAGTGACCTAACCTCCCTGTGATGAGTGCCTGCGTCTGTAAAATCTAGACGCTTCCAGAGTCCTTGTGAGAATCAGGGAATAAGGCCTATAAAGTGCTTAACCCAGGATCTGCTGCTCAATTTGTATAGGCTTTTATTATTCTTTTTTTTTCATCTTGTTAATCCTTATAGGGAGACTTAGAACAGAAAAAAAAAATATTCCCTAGCAGTTTCAAAGCAGCCTAAAATCAGATTCTACTTTTTTTTTTTTTTTTTTTTTTTTTGTGGTATGCAGGCCTCTCACTGTTGTGGCCTCTCCCGTTGTGGAGCACAGGCTCCAGATGCGCAGGCTCAGTGGCCATGGCTCACGGGCCTAGCCGCTCCGTGGCATGTGGGATCTTCCCGGAACGGGACACGAACCCGTGTCCCCTGCATCGGCAGGCAGACTCTCAACCGCTGCGCCACCGGGGAAGCCCTCAGATTCTACTTTTAAGATTCAGTTTTCATTCATCATTCTGGAACTTTCTAAGTAGCTCCTTCCTAGTAAAAAGTGCCCACTTTGGGGATTTAATTATGGGCCATGAGGACTTGCTTCCTCTGTCTAAGGTTTGAAGAAAGATCTGGTTTGCTCTACAGGAAAATGAGTAGAGGCTCCATCTTTTGGCAGCCTCACGGGGGCCCTGAGGGGCCCGTGTCCAGGGCTCCCTTCCAGGTTGGCTGGCGCTGGGCCATGGCTGGTTCTTCAGGGAACAGGGTCTTTCTCTGTAACTCTGAGCATGTCAGCGAGAGAGCTGTCATCTCTGACAAACGTGTTTTGTTTTTGTTTTTTTAATTGTCGCTGAAACATCAGTTGCCTTTTCTGAGTTTACCTTTGTGCACCCAGAGTTCACAGAATGTCATGGTTTGAGGGTGACTGGTCCTAGATTCGGGGGTTTCGTGGCATAGGAAACAATTTTTTAATGGATGGGATGAGCATTAGAGTGGTCAACTTTTAATTTTTTTTTTTTAAAGTAAGGCTATTAGTAAAAGTTACTATCAGCTACTCCACCATTTTGTCAAAGAAAGCTCTTTTAACACCACCTGCCTACAAAGGAATAAAAGGGGGGTGGTAAGAGGGGAGAAAGAGAGAAAGGACTTACGCTGAGAATGTTTCTAAAGATTTTGCATCAGTTAGTTTCATGAAAAACTTCCTCTTTTGTTATTTTTTCTCTTGTGCATCCAAGGAATCAAGAGATTGCATCCACACAAAGGAAGGGAGATCAAATGACTTGCTCAAGGTCAAGTAGCAAATCATTCTGGGGCAAGACTGGACCACGGTCCTTCTGAAGCTCCCTTCAAGCCTCCTGGGCTGCTGGTCACTGAGCCGGGTAAACTGACTCTGGTCCTTATATTCACGTGACACATGGATTGTGATTTGTTTTGTAAATTGTTCATAACCAAAGAACACTATAAATAAAGAAGCATGTATTCAGTGCTTAAATGCCTGATCCTGAGGATTAGTCTGGGTGAACACTAAGCAGCTGCATTGAAGAGATACCAGCTTCCAGTGGCTGAGCCGAGAGTAAAGTTTGCTTTTCCTGTTATGCAGCAGTCCTGAAGCTGGTGGGCAGCTCGCTCCTCGTGGTCACTCAGGCACCTGAGTTTCTGCCATCGTGATGCTCTGTCCGTTGGCTGGGATGCTTTCCTCGTTCACATGGTTGAAGCCGGTTTGCATGGAAGTGGGGAGGGGAGGATGGGGCACTTAAGCGTGATGTCTTGAAGGAGTCCCCATGCCCAAGCAGCTCCAGCCTAAACCAGTAACACAGCTACATCGGACTGCAGCGGAGTCCAGCAGAGGTCATCCCAGCTGAGCAGCCAGTGAAAACTTTGGGGGTGAACTGGGGAGGGGTTTCCATCACTTGGAAGAAGAGGAGGTTGGGTACTGGGGAGATCAAAGAGCAATCTTGGTCATAGACATGAAGATGTTTTTGGTCCTTATCCTTTTCCTCTCTAACAACATGGGAAAAGAATGTTCCTGCCGGGGCTTCCCTGGTGGCACAGTGGTTAAGAATCCGCCTGCCATGGCAGGGGACACGGGTTCGAGCCCTGGTCCAGGAAGATCCCACATGCCGCGGAGCAATTAAGCCCGTGCGCCACAACTACTGAGCCTGTGCTCTAGGGCCTGCGTGCCACAACTACTGAGCCCATGTACTGCAACTACTGAAGCCCGCGCACCTAGAACCCGTGCTCTGGAACAAGAGAAGCCACCGCAATGAGAAGCCCGCGCACTGCAACGAAGAGTAGCCCCCACTCGCCGCAACTCGAGAAAGCCCGCGCCCAGCAACAAAGACCCAACACAGCCAAAAATAAAAATAAGAAAATGAAAGTTCCTGCCTCTTGAGCTCCTTCAGTTTTTCAGTCCACCTTACTCAACACTCCCGTATGTTGGAAGGCAGATGCCCAGGAAGGCATGGTTGATGTGAGAGCTAGCCTGCCCCTTCTCACTTAGTACCCCCAGAGGTCTGGTGTGAGGGAGGGTTGTACGTCTTTGCCCCTTTCCCTAAACGCGAGTCACCTAATTAGATTATTTCACGGGGAGATCCAAGTGCCCGAACCTGATGATGTCACCCAGTGTTAAAGGTGACACACATCCTGGCAAGTGCTAGTAGGGTGGGATGGTCTGAGGACTGCAGGCTTTAGACCTGTGTTTACCAACACTCAGCTCCTGCTTGATGACGTGTGACAGAATGGACAAAGCTGTAGATTTCTCTCCCAGATGGCTTCCTTATTTTTAGTTTGGCAAGAAATTGCTGGAATCTATTTCTTCACGCTGATGGTCTGAGTGCCTTGGGTGAAGGGCCGCCGACCCAGGCACCCCAGGAAAGAGATGTTACTTAGTGTGTTACCGCCCAACACGTTCAGGGAAATCACAGGAAGAGGATGTTTGTTCATAACTTGTGTTTTCTTTTTCCTTTGGCACATTTACAGTTAAGCTTCCCAAATCCAAAAGAACAGTCTCCTGGTTCCAGGGAAAAATAATTAAATTAGAGATTAGATCAGAACCCTGCCCCTCTCCTCTGCAGAGAGCCTCGGACATCCTACACTCCCCTGAAAATCGCATCATCCTGAGCGGGATTGTGGAATTGCTGGAGACTCGGGGACCCACATTCCAAGATGAAGGACCAAGATGGAGACCCTTGGAAGCGCACTTACTGCAGGAGTTCACATCTGTATTAGTTTCCTGGGGCTCCCGTGACAAATGACCGCAGTGCAGTGGCTGAGAACAGTAGAGATTGTTCTCTCAAAGTTCCCGAGGCCAAACGTCCAAAATCCAGGTGTTGGCAGAGTTGGGTCCCTTCATGACGTCACTCTCTCTGGATCGTGGCCGGCCGTCCTTGGCGTTTCCTGATTTGTAGAGACGTCCCTCCAGGCTCTACCTCTGTCGTTATAAGGCTTTCTTCCCTACCTCTCTGCATCTCAAACCTCCCTCTCCTTTTTCTTATAAAGAGTTCAGTCGCTGGATTTGAATTTAGCGCCCTGCCCCCAAATTCTAGATGCTCTTGAGATCTTCAACTTAATTACATCCGCAAAGACCCTATTTCCAGGTAAGGGCATATTCACAGGTACTGGGGGTAAGACTTGGGCATATCTTTCTGGTGGGGGGGACAGCGACACAGTTCAACCCCCAACAGTATCATAGCAAACAGGCGTGAAAAGAGGTTATATCTATTGCCACCTGGTCCCCTGGTTGGCTGAGTGCAGACTTATAGCCTTGGAAATGCAGTAGGCCTGTTTTTCACAGCTGGGAAATCAGAAGTGCCAGAAAGTGAGCTGGCTCATCTCGTATTAAAATACTCACCCCAGGGGCTTCCCTGGTGGCGCAGTGGTTGAGAGTCCGCCTGCCGATGCAGGGGACGTGGGTTCGTACCCCGGTCCAGGAAGATCCCACATGCTGCAGAGCGGCTGGGCCCGTGAACCATGGCCGCTGAGCCTGTGTGTCCGGAGCCTGTGCTCCGCAACGGGAGGGGCCACAACAGTGAGAGACCCGTGTACCGCAAAAAAAAGAAAAAAAAAAAACTCACCTCAAAGTGGAAACCACCCAAATGTCCATCAGCTGCTGACTGGATAAATAAATGTGCTATATTCATACAGTGAATATTATTGGGCAGTGGAAAGAAGTGAAATCCTGATTCTTGCTACACTGTGGATGAACCTTGAAGATATCATGCCAAGCAAAAGAAGTCGGACACAGAAGTTCACGTTTCATGATCCCATTTACGTGTAATGTCCAGAATAGGCGGAGCTATAGAGACAGAAAGTAGGTTATGGATGCCTCGGGCTGGGAGCAGTGGGGTGGCTGCAGGGGAGTGGGCAGGAACTTTTTATGAGTTTGGGATTCTTTTTGAGGTGATGAAAATGTTCTAAAATTGATTGTGGTCGTGGTTACACAACTCTGTACTAAAAACCATTGAATTGTATACTTTAGATGGATTGTGCAGTATATGAATCATATCATATTTTAAAGGAAAAAAAAGGAATTAATGAACAACCTTGCCCCCTCACCAGTCCTCACTGTAGTACCGAGCTGACATGACGGCGTACAAGCCTGGTCGGAGGCATGCTTTCACAACACTGCCTTCGTGCTCCTGTTTCACTGCGGGGACCCGTCGGGGTTCATCCGTGAGTGGTTAATGCCAGTGAGGGGGGCATCACAGAAGCCGCGCTAATTATCAAAGTCATTCACAATGACTGTGTTTCTTTTTCATCCATCTTCCTGTCCCCAAGGGCTCTGAAGAGTCCTCTCTGATGGCCTTTCTCGGGGGCCCTTTAAAGAGATCCTTTCTGGGCCTCCCTGGTGGCGCAGTGGTTGAGAGTCCGCCTGCCGATGCAGGGGATACGGGTTCGTGCCCCGGTCTGGGAGGATCCCATATGCCGCGGAGCGGCTGGGCCCGTGAGCCATGGCCCCTGAGCCTGTGCGTCCGGAGCCTGTGCTCCGCAACGGGAGAGGCCACAACAGTGAGAGGCCCGCGTACAGCAAAAAAATAAAAAATAAAATAAAGAGATCCTTTCTGGGAAGCAGGGAGCCACGGACTGGAGATGGACCCATGATTCTAAAGCCTCAGGTGGGCAAGGGCTCGAAGCAATGCATCGTGTGGCCCGGCTGCTGCCAACATCCTGTTCACATTCAGTCTCTGCCACAAGCCACGGTCGTGTGCTCTCAGCAGACATAGTGGGGAAATGGAGCCTTTGTTTCTGATACTTTCCTCCCCCCACCCCACAAACCCCTAAAAATCCGTGCCCTGTTTCAGAGTTTCACCAGGAGTCTCCGGGTCATCTTTCCGTCCCTGTTGAATAGCTGTCTTTACGGCTGAGGTGCGAGAGCCCCCGACCGCCAGACCTTGGTCACTCCTACGTGCACTGAGTTTTCCATCAATGGCTTTCTCACCACTGAGATGGTTCTTAGCCGACCAGCATGTCCCCAGAGGCCATTCAAGTAAATGTGGTTTTTTCATAGACGGGATATTGGCAATGCAGTTCGATTGCCTTTTAAGAGGAGACTCCCTGAGCATCTTCCAGGGACCAACTCGTTCACGTAACAGATGCCTAGCGCCGCTCTGGGTCCTGGATAGAGGCTAAGGTCATGGTACCCGTGTGTGGACACCCGCAGCAGAGGATGAAACAGCTGCACAGGGATGCAGCAGGGGCTGTGCTGCCCTTGGCAGGGACCCAGAGTGAGGGAGACGTCCTTGTGGAGTGGAGGTGGTCAGAAAAGCTCCCGCTGCTGCGTCCCATCCTCCCTCCCCCTCTGTGGTCCAGGGACACTTGGTGCTGCTCTCGGTCTCCAGGACCGCCTTTATTTGCCACATTACAAGTCACTCTGTTACACTGGCTCGTTTAAGGGCGTTGGGGTGGAGGTGGTGGTAGGGGTTGCCATCGCGTTAAAGTTCACTGAGTTAGAGGACCAGGGTTCTCGGTGGGTTCATCTCCCCAGCACTTATCACCGTTCCTGGCACATCGTAAGCACTCAACAAGTATTGAGTCAAGAAGTGAAGGAATGTCAAAGCTGTAGAGTCTCCCATAGGGAAGGAGAGAAGTGAAGGCCAGAGGAACAAGGAAATATTTCAGGCATCAAGCTAAATATCTAAGACAGATAAATAACAAATGTGAATTAACATGGTGCAGATAACTGAAATCAGAGGGCTGTGTGTTTCCCCATCTCACCACCAATTTGCTTTAATGGTATTGATCAGACCCAGACCGTGCCTGATGGTCCAGTGTCAGTGCTGGTGAACACAAACGGTAAAAGTTAGTTTTCCTCGTAGCCACGTCTGGTCCCTTAGCCAACTCGGGTGCTTCCGTGTGGATGTGCCAGAGCCTTAGCTGCTGTTTCTGGGTGCCGCCTCCTGTTAGCTGGTCACGGGCAGCCTGGTTTTTCTTGGGTACTGTCATCTGATCTTAATGCACAGGGGTTGTCTGGGATGCCCGTAGGATCAACCAGGTTTCACTTATGGATTTACATTTAATTTAGTGGACATTGTCATTTTGATTGTACAGAAGTTAAAAGCAGTATTTTAAACTGAAAAGATTCATCATCAATTTGGACAGCTGTGTGGTTCCTAGTGTTCCTTCAGTTTTTAGGATTTTGTGATCCCATAGCCAGAATGCAGCATGAAGTCTTTCTTGCTAGGGCTCTCTATGTTGTAGTTGGGGAGCTGAAAAACAGCTTTTGAGGGCAGTGACCTATAAAAATCTGGATGGTTTCTTCTGAACAGGACGCTGTCAGAAAGTTTGGATTAGTTTGAAAGCTAAGATGGTCGTAGGGAATTATCTTAAAGATAAAATTGTCAAAGACAAGTGTTTACCGAGTCAGAACCCTCTGCCTGGCTAACAAACATGAGAGTTTCCGTGGTGCCCGTGATTGTATCTGCGTGGTGGTGCTGATTTCTGTCAGCTGCTCGTGGAGTGTCGTGAAGCACATCGGTCTAGTTTTGAAGTCCGGGCGCTGTGCAAAATTTCCCTTTGGTGGTGGGCTTCACTCTGGTTCCAAGCAAGCAGTATGAATGACACGCATTTTTGCAATTCTAAATTCTAGAACACTGCACTGAGCAGAATTTTTCTTTCTTAAGGGTCCAGGTCTATACTTAAATTGAAAGAAGTAATATCAACTTCTTCATCAATGGCTTAATGTACTGTAAAGTTTATATACTGCACATAAAATATTTTTTATAGTTTCATAAACTTGACCTCTGGCATTTGTTGCTTCACACATTCTATGCTGATAGAATTTTGTTGCTGGAAAGAAATGTAAGGGTCTTCCAGGCCATTGGTTTCCAAAGTGACTCTTTGCGGGGGGAAAAACATTCCCCAGTCCCACTATGGACCTGATCAATCAGAATCTCATGGGGTGTGGCCCAGAATTTGTGTCCTTGAAAAGCTGTCCAGTAGAGTAGGAAGGAGGAGGGAAGAGTTTCTCACTGAAACAAAATGGGCCAATAAATCATTGCTTGAGCTGGTGATGGGTACTCAGGATTCATTGTTCTCGCTACTCTTTGCATGTGTTTGAAATTTTCCACAGTGAAAAGATTTCTTAAAAGTTCCCCACGTGGCCTGATAATCAGCCAGGCTCGGGAGATGCAATCTGCTCCCCTCTCTAAACAGGTGAGGATCTGTAGGTGAAGGTGCCACGTGGTTCGTTGGTGGCATCTAGAACTCACGTTTCTGCCTCATTGGCCTGAGCTCTTCATGCCAGGTTGTCTGCTCAACTAATCGTTTTGCTGACCTTCTTGGAATTTAAAAAAGCATTAAGGAATCTGACTGGTAGGATTCAACTATTTTTTTTTAAGCTCGGGGGAATTTTGCAAGATTTGTTTCTGCACACAAGTTCTTCTTTAAGATGCATTTACAGTTGTGCCGTGGGGCTGCAAGATAAACATGGGCTTTTCTTTTTCTTTTTTTCTTTGTTTTGAAGTCTTCAGGGATTGCATCTTTTTCTTCTTTAATTGAAGTTTAGTTGATTTACAATGTAGTTAGTTTCAGCTGTACAGCAAAGTGATTCTGTGTGTGTGTGTGTGTGTATGTTCTTTTTCAGATTCTTTTCCCTTATAGGTTATTACATAATATTGAGTATACTTCCCTGTGCTGTACAGTAGGTCCTTGTTGGTTATCTATTTTATATATAGTAGTCTGTATATGTTAATCCCAAACTCCTAATTTACCCTCCCCCTTTCCCCTTTGGTAACCATAAATTTGTTTTCTATGTCTGTGGGTCTATTTCTGTTTTGTATATAAGTTCATTTGAATCTTTTTTTTTTTTTTTTTTTTTTTGCGGTACGCGGGCCTCTCACTGTTGTGGCCTCTCCCGTTGCGGAGCACAGGCTCTGGACGCGCAGGCTCAGCGGCCATGGCTCGCGGGCCCAGCAGCTCTGCAGCATGTGGGATCCTCCCAGACCGGGTCACGAACCTGTGTCCCCTGCATCGGCAGGCGGACTCTCAACCACTGCGCCACCAGGGAAGCCCTGAATCATTTTTTTTTAGATTCCACATAGAAGCGATATCATATGGTATTTGTCTCTCTCTGTCTCTGATGGACTTTTTGTGAATAATGCTGCTGTGAACATTCCAGGTTTTGTGTACATAACGTGTTTTTGGTTTTCTTGGGTGTATACCTGGGAGTGAATTGCTGAGTCACGTGGTAACTGTGGTTCACTTTTTGATGTCCTGGCAGAGAGTTTTTTTTGAAGCAGCTGCTCCATTTTACGGTTCCGTCAGCAGTGTATGAAGATGCCAGTATCTCCATGTTTTTGCCAATGCTTATTATTGCGAATCTTCTTGATTCTGGTTACCCTAGTCGGTGTGAAAGTGGTATCTCACTGTGATTTTGATTTTCATGTCCTTAATGGTTGATGATTTTGAACATCTTTTCATGTGTTCATTGGTCATGATATGACTCTTTTGGAGAAACGTCTATTCAAATCCTTGGCCCGTGTTATACTTGGGTTATCTTTTCATTGTGGAGTTGTAAGAGTACTTGCTTTATTTTAAGCATGTCTCCATGTGAGTAGAAAAATGAATGGAAAAATAGTAAATATTTTAAACACCAAAGACGTATAAGAACAGTATGCTTGACTTAAAATATTGTTCCATGTAACATAGTTTTAGGAATCATTTTGGCAGCTGGAGAAATCTGATATTGATTGTATTAATATGTTAAATATAGCACACATATAGAATCCTGAATCCTTTTACAGCCTGTCAGGGTAGGTGCTAAGTCTACTGAGGGGAATGCTGAGTTAGTGGGGTAACAGATTTACTTTGAAAACATTTTGATATTTGTGAATTTTTCATAAATTTGTTACATAAATTTGAGACTCATACATGCAATTGAGACTATTTCACTGATTCTGTTGGAGGTTTTTTGTTTTTAACGAAGTTGTATGAAAGCTGAAGAGATTAAGTATCTTATTTGTGGTATTGTGAATTCTTCCAGGGGAAGCAAACCTTATTTTCTTACAGACAGTTGCAGGAAATTATTGTTTCTGTCTTTAAATTATCATAATTGGCTTGTAAAACTATGGAGTATGTATGAAGTCATGTTTATTCATTTGATATTACAAACAGAAGTATACTAAACTTGATTATATTAATTTCAGAAGAACAGAACATGAAGTTTAGAATTAGGCAAATGTACACAAGTTGCAGTTGTGCACCAGGATTGCTTATAGTTCCAGAGTAAAATCAGGTCTTATCCCAAAATCTAATTAGTGGCTGTTTGTTGGTGTATTTGACATGCAAGTTTTCTCACCTCAGTAACAGATGAAATACAGCCGTGGCTCCTGGAGTTCTCAGCTAGTGTCCTGGAGCCTGTGCAGGCTCCTAGGGGTTGAGTCCAGGACAGCATGGCAGTGGTGGTCAGGGTTGAAAACTAGAGGTCAGATGCATAGCGATCTACAGGAGAGAGCATGCTGTTTTTCAGATAGACAGAACTGGACCTCAGCATCATCCTTTCATTAGTCAATGCTCCTTGATGCTTTAAAGCTGTCTCCAGACTACTCATTTCCTAGGGGTGCTGTGGCACATTACCACAAACTGGTAGCTTAAAGCAACAGAAATGTGTCCTCTTATGGTCCTGAGGCTGGAAGTCCAAGGTCAAGGTACCGGCAGGGCCGTGCCCCCTCCGAAGGCTCTCGCTCGCTTCTTCCAGCTTCTGGCGGCGCCAGCAGTTCTTGGCGTGTAGCTGGTGGCCTGTGGCTGCATCACCCCAGTCTCTGCCTCTGTCTCCACATGGCCACCTTCTCTGTGTGTGCCTGGCTGTCTCTCCTCTTCTGATAAGGACACCAGCCTTTGGATTTAGGTCCACACCTAATCCAGTATGACCTCATCTTAATTTAACTGATGACGTCTGCAAAGACTCTACTTCCAAATAAGATCTCAATATGAGGTTCTGGGTGGAATTTTAGGGGGAAACGGAACACCATTCGCCCGAGAACACAAACCTAGCCACTTCATTTTTCAGGTACAACTTTTTAAATTAAATGGTTGTAGGTTTCCATGTATGTTACCTCCCCCACAAAATAATCTGATAAGACATATCTTAGAAATGTGGGGGGCAGGTATGTATTTGTGTGTTTCAGGAAGGGCTTTTTAAAAATCCAGATGGGAACAGGTATTTTTGGAGTATCTACTGCATGCTAGGCATCTTTACATGTATTATCTCATTTAATTAGGTCAAGGTACCTTCTTTTTATTCTAGCTTCTCACATAATTGCAATTTACTAAATTAGTTGGCAAGATCTTAAAAACGTTACCATTTCCTACCTGTTACCATATCTATGTCTATCTCATGCCAAGTATGTAACTCTTACTTGGGTATTTAGCAGCTGGTTTGGGATAGATTCTTAAGCTACTTGAACCTCAGTTTCCTCATCTGTAAAAGGGGGGCAGTAATTCACAGTACCTTATGCAACATTTTGATGACTAACAAATACTATGTTTGTCAAATAGGAAGTGTCCCACAATGTCAGTTCCCACTATTATGCTTTTTTTAATGGCTTTTTTGGAGGTATGTGCATGTTCTTTTTGTCATTACTGCCAGAGAGGGTTTAGGGATAGATGTATAGCAGACATCCCACTTTCCCATAAAGAAATTGTTATTCATGGGCGTACCAGTTAAGAATTGCGTGCAGCTGTAGGCATTAGAAAAATCTCAAATAATAGCAGTTTAAATAAGAGCATTTGGTTTTTTTTCCCACGTGAACAGAATACAGAAGGGAGTAAGCAGGGCTTATGGGGCAGCTCCAACACCATCAGGAGCAAGGTCTCTCTGCTATACCATCTGAGCCCATGGCTTCCATGCACAGTCTCCTCTGCCCCATAATGGCTGCTGAAACTCCAGCCCTCATATTTGTGTTGCCTGCCACCCAAAGGGCAGAAAGGGCACCCACCTCCTTTAAGCAGCTTTTCAGGAAGTCCACGTAACCCTTCACTTGTATCTCATTTATCACATGACCACGCTTAGTTGCTAGAAAAATGTTTTCTTTCACTGTAGATCTCAGTGTGTCCAGCTAAAATGGGGATTTTGTGACCAAGGAGAGAGGAAGTGGGTGTTGGGGTAGGTAACCAGCATTCTCTGGTTTTTGTAGTGGTGGGAGTATGGTCTGCAGGGCTCTGAAGATAGCACTTGGGGATTGAGGGTCTGATCTGGAAGTGAGCCATGTATGGAGCCCTGTTTTGGGGGTAAAAACATCCTGCTTTAGAACAGCAGCCTTGCAAATGATTTTTCGAACAACCCATTGATAAGCGGAGAACTGTCTATGCTCCAAGCCTGAGAGAAAATGAATGATTTACATCTCTGTCTTGTTCATCTCCTGCTATAGCTCTTGGTCCTTCCAGGCCTGCATGTGCTCTGGGAGAAGGAAGCAAAGCTTAGTGAGAGTTGCCGCCAGTTTAAAGGAAATCCACAAACTGTAACTATCAAAACCAGAGCATCACAGAGCATGACAAGAGCACCATCAGAGTCATGACCCTGGGCCTGTCCGGGGTTGACGTGAGGCCCCCTCCCTTGTGTCACTCTGGCCTCCCTGCACTTGGGACAGGAGTGGATCTCCAGGGTCCCTTTAAACTGCTTGGACTTGAACATTCAGTGTTTTACTTACAGATCCAGAACTAAGAAAAATTGCCCAGTGCCTTTGCTCAGCCATTTTGCTGAGTGAGATTTTAGGCTATAAGGCATTCATCACTGCTCTGAATCTAAGTTTCAGATGTGAAGAAAAATATACCTATCTTTTTATAATTCACAGTTTCCTGAGAGCCCAATCAGGAAATCTGGCTGGGCCCTAGCCAACCATTACTTGCTGATTGTCCATGAATATTAGTTTTAGAAAATAAGTAGAGATCCACCTAGTGTGTGGACTTCATTTAGCACATTGAAGTGGCCGTGTGGGCGCTGGTCCCACACCTGCCCCCCCATAATGATGACAGAAAGAACGTTGTACCGTCGGCCCTCAGACTTGGACTCTAGCTCAGCACCAGCACCGGGCAGCTGAATGTCTGGATCAGGTCCTTCCTCAGATGTGCAGTCAGTGACATGCAGTGATGCAGAGCCTTGTAGCACTGAGATTTATTACCTTGTTTATGTATTCAGTTCACTGCCCAGATGTCTTCTGAGCATCTGCTGTGCGTGGGCCCTGGGGGCACACGAGTGAATAAGGCACAGTGGCCGGTTCCAGTCCCTCCGTGACTTACTCCCGGCCCGGGCCGGGAGCTGTGTGCACCAGTCCCCAGCCACCAAAGCCCATTCCCAAGAAGATGGGAACCACCGGGTGGAGTCTGCACTTTAATGAGAGAGATTTGCTTTGAGCCATCGTCACACAATTAATTAATTAGCTACAACTGTGGTAAGTGCCATACGCTTATATTCCAGAGAGATCCATCTAGGAGAAAAAAAGCAGAGTGGCTGGAAGTTGGCAGGAGAGAGGGGCCTGGGGGTCGTGAAGAATCTCGAGGGGCCATGGGAAGCTAGCAGAGGGCTTTAAACGGTAGGACCACGGTCAGCTTCTTGACAGGAGCAGGACTTCTAGCTTCCCCATGGCTGGATGTTGAGTAAGACAGGGACACAGGCCTGAACAGCTCACAATATTAAACAAATTTTTTAAATTAAGTTCCTCATTTATAATTCTGATTAACACAGAACATTTATAAACTACAGCCTCTGGAAAAGTGACACAAAATGCATTACAGCGTGTCATTCTCAGCCTCTTCCTGATGAAATACACGAGGAGCCCAAGATCAAAGGACGCAGATGTTCTGGAGCCGTTTCATCTCCGGGCCTGATGGGGACAGGATGAGGGGCTAGGTCTGTAACACGGACTGTCTGGTCCCTTTCATGTCTTTCAAGCTCCCTGGGTTTGGGCTGTGTTTCTTCATGTTTGTAATCTGGTTCTTGGGTGTTTTCCCCTCCTGGCACACTGGCTGGGTTTGAGGCCCATCTTTGTTCTTCAGAAGGGCCCTGGTCCATCTGCCCCCAGAAACCTCATGTCATCATGTGACTTATACCAGTGTCACTGATATCAAAGGGGGGGGAGGATTATGGGGCCTCGGAGATCAAAACAGCAAATTTGGTGATAAACCAGGGGAAGTAGGCCAAGGTTTGTCCCCGATGGGCCTGTTCCATCCATTTGGGTGAATTATGCATGAACTGGCCTGGAGTTGCCAGCACAGGCCGTCTCCCTCCGATTACCAAAACTGCCTCCAAATAGGGAAGAAATCTCCAGGCGGCTTCCTGACCGTGGCCACAGGTAGGCATGTCCTTAACCCTCATTTTTTCAAAACCATATGGAAATTGGGTCAGCACTCCACAGTCCGTAATGAAGCACGTTAAGGACTTCTGGAAATAAAGCACCTTTATGACCCTCTTGTGTAGCAGGAAGCTCTTACATGGCAATGAGAGAGGAACTCTCACTGCTTTGAACCGTTGTCGAGATTTCATCAGGCTAAGAGGCAGCAGGCTAATTTCTCAAGGCCGTTCTGGTGCCAGAAACATAGTGTGTCATGAACAGGTAGCTGGTCCCATATGGTCCCCTGGGGTCAGAAGAAATGCCGCGTTCATTTTCAAGGCAAGGTCCGACGTTGAAGGAGTCTTGTCCTAGAGATGCTGAGATTGCCTCCTTTAAACTTATTTCGAGTATTTCACTTAGAAAACAAAAGATTAACCATATTTGGACTGACTATGACTTTAAAAAAAATCATGATTAAAGGGGAAAAAAAAACCTTAGATTAATTCCAGGTACAATTTTGAGAAAGTTCTGGGCATTCAACAATTCGATGGCTCTCAAAGATAAGTCGCAGACGTCATGTAACGGGGGATTGCAGTATCTGAGACTTGACTCATGAATTTTGATAGAGGAATCTGTGACTCAAACGAGTTCACGTTCTGGGAAATGCTCACATTCTGTCCTGCATGTCTGCCTTCCCCAGGGACATGGGCTGGGCTGGGGACAGAGCCTCTGCTCAACAACTGGAGTCATAGCTAGAGAGCCCGGGCCCCATTGCTGCAGGTGTAAACTCTTCCCTCCTCTTCCCTCCTCCCCTTCCTTCCATCCACCCGCCATCTTAGTTCCCTTTTATTTCTAGAACCTTCAGATTCTCCCTAGGAACTGGGTAAGGAAGGGGAACCCATAGGAGGGAAGCCGATCGCGTTGAGAACACTTAGCCCTGAACGTCACACACCCTTCCCTCGGGAGCTGAGAAAGGAAGGCTTTATGGGCTTACAAAGCCTTCCAGCGCTGGCAGTTTTCTAGGGCGTGTATTCTGAGTTGGTTGGAGGACCGAGCGTGGAGAGAATAACTTAGCCAAGTGGCAGAAGTCATGGTTTCTCACCGAGGTGGCTGCAGCTGAGTGTCTCTCACGAACGGCTGGATTATGGGAGTCAGAACGGGTGGTAAAAGGAAACAAATGGGCCTGTCTCCTTCACCGACGCTTCCTGCCATCTGGGTAAACTATTCCCAACTGGATTGCTACTCTGGCAGGTGTCAACCCTCCCAGGGCCGGAGGTCTGAAGAAGCCAACTGTGTAGGCAGAAGCGTTAAAGCTTTTAACAGTGCAAGCAGTAGCTGGCTCCGTCTAAGCAGGACTGTTGGGGTTTTTTTCCCCTTTGTTCCCTGGAAGGAAGTGACAGTTGAATGCCATGGCACTTTCACATGGCCTATTTTCCCTGTGGAAAATTTTTAAAAATATCCATTAAGTCTGGTTTGTATATGCAGCACAAGGGCGTACCCCTCAAACAAATATCATTATCTTCATCCACGAGATAGAAGCCTTCTGGAGATGGTGGCTCTGTGCCAGTCCCTCCAAGCCACAGGTTCGGGCAAAGCTCAGCCGTGTTGAAACCCATCCTTCTCCTCCCCCACTCGGCGTCTCAAGGCAAAACCTCATTAAGCAGATGTCTTAAGAAGTGTATTAGAGTCCCTTTTAAACCTCTGAAAGGGAAGGAAGGAATAGAAAGAAAGCGGGAGTGAAGCTGCCTGTATATGTCCAGAAGACTAGGGCTTTTTGTAACCCTTGCTTTGCTTTCTTAATCCCATTCTGAGATTATAAAGTAAGGGAGGGGGCTAGATTGAGATGCAGGTAGTTGTTAGAGACAGCCCAAAACATCGAAGAAAACAGGCGTTTGGGGGTAATTAAAAAAAAATTTCAAGTCAACCAGACTGTCACGGGTCCCCTTCAGTGGCCACAGCGGTGGCTGAGAACACAGACCCGTAAACATGTGTCTTCCAGAGCAGCTCGTGCTGCTTTCAGAGCCTCGGAGGAGAGGCGTGTCACCCTGTCACGTGACCGGCAGCCAGAGAAAGACGCAGAAGCAACCAGCTCTGCTTCTCCCCAACTCGGCGAAACCTTGATGAAATGGCTAAAAGCCACAGAAGTGCTCAGCCGCTCCATGGACGGCCTCTCTTCGCTGCTGCCTGGCTTCCTGAGCCCATGAAAAACCCAGCTCCCTTTCAAGAGCGTCTCCAGAAGCCTCCACCTTCAGAGAGGGAAGGGCACTGCGTGTGGTTGTGAAATGAAATAAGCGTCCTAGCTCCAGGCAGGAAGACAACAAAGGAGAGGCGGCGCCCAAACAGGAACACTCCGCCTTCCTGGAAGTGACCAGCGGATGGACTCGTGTTCCCGTCCGAGTGGCCGGGGCTCTGTCCCACCGCTGCCCCTGTAGCTGCAAGAGAGGCCGGCAAGGGTGTTCTGTTACTCACCAGGGTGTCATTCCAGCAAAACCCAGAGACCTGTTCATAAGGGGAAGAAGGAAAAATGGACTTTGGTCGGGAACCTAGAGCATCTGCGGCTGGGAGGGAATCCAGGTCCCCGGCCATGGGAGCTGAGTGCTTCTGCAGGCGGTGAGCAGGCTGTCAGCAGCCCGCTGGCACGGTGACGGGCTCGTGTCCAGGCGCCGGCTGTCAGCCGTCCACAGGAAGTGCGCCCTCATTTACTGCACCTCGAGAGCCACGGCTTCGGCCCAGCTGCTCTCCTAATTATTCTGTGCCTGTTTTGTATGGGGAACTAGACCTGTCTGGCAGCTAACAAAATAGCCTTGAGGCTTGGAATCCATTTGATCCTGGAGCATCTGGAAGGAGCTCGGCTGTGTAGTGCCTTGACAAAGGTGTCCCCTGGCAGTGGAGGGGGATTAAGTCTATCTGGTCACCAGCACGAGTTTAGCTCGGCCCTTTCGGTGACCCCGTTCTAGCTCACGCATCTGCTGCTAACAAATATTAACCCTGAGTTAACCTCACGAACCCCTGTCTGCAGAGGAGCTGAAAGCTCCATAGGGAAAACTCAGGTTGATCCTGCTGTCCAAGTAAGGTGGCCCCTCTTTCCCAAAATTCTGGGTGGACTGAGCTGTCCAGTCAATGAAATTGTGGGCCTGCAGGCTTCAGAAACGCGCCAGAGCCGACCCAGGAGACGCCTGAGTGTTCGAGGTCCACGAGCTGATGTTTTCTTTTTTTAACATCTTTATTGGGGTCTAATCGCTTTACAATGGTGCGTTAGTTTCTGCTTTATTACAGAGTGAATCAGCTATATGTATACATATACCCCATATCCCCTCCCTCTTGCGTCTCCCTCCCTCCCACCCTCCCTATCCCACCGCTCTAGGTGGTCACAAAGCACCGAGCTGATCTCCCTGTGCTATGCGGCTGCTTCCCACTAGCTATCTGTTTTACATTTGGTAGTGTGTATATGTCCATGCCACTCTCTCACTTCGTCGAGCTGGCATTTTCTTGATAATGGTTTCACAGTTCAGGTGTGTCTTTAAATATTTCTGTTAGAAACGCATCAGAATCGTGACCTTATCTATCGAGGCATTTAAAAATGTGATCATTTCTTCTCCAGGAACCTACAAACCCTATTCTCCTCCTGTGTGCTTAAAGACGTACTTTGCTCTAAATTTACTCTCGTAAAACTTGATCCGATCAACTAAATTATACTACCTGTTTTGACCACCTAGAAGTCAGCTGGGAGGTTCATTTGTTCCACTTTGGAAATAGAAATCTTTTCACATCTGCATTAGAACCAGATTTCTTTACAAAGACTGTGGTTCTTGGGGTGAGAGTTAAGTGAAAACATTAAAAATCTATGCTTTATCGATGGACTAGGAAGCACCTGTCAGGAGTACAGATACTTGTAGCTGATCTGGTGTTTGTGTTGATGTGTTTCCTTAGAAAATGTCACAGAGACCTCAGAGAACGGCAAGTAAGGGTACAAACGAATATCCTCTCTAGCTGCATATAGGTTCCAGATATGTTCAGGAAAATTGCATTCAAAGCAACGTTTCATTGTGTCAGAATAACTTCTGATCCTCACATGTGTTCGCTGCATTAAAACTTGGCAGGGATTTGAAACTAAATTCAGAGTCCATACTAAGAAAAAGTTCTCTAAAAAGAGACTTAATAACAATCATAACAGTACATTGGCAGCCCGTATGAATACTGAGTTGTTCATAGTTACTTGCATGCAAACAATGCCCATCTCCGTCTGTAATCTGAGAAACAAGATTAGTAATAACAGAGGAAAGCTGATTACAAACAGGTATGTTTACAACCAAAATTTTAGCCCAGCAGAGCAGATCCAGTGGCCCAGAGGATGGCTCACTTCTTTTAATCGGTGCTCAAGGGCAAAATAACAGTGTAACCAGATAATTTTAAAGTGAGTTGTAATGAGACTTGACTTATGGCCTTTCCTTAGGACTGCGGTTCTCATTTTAATGTGTGAAACCGACATCCCTAGAAAATAAAATGTCAGAGGAACACTTGTCAGGTGATTAGCTCCATAAACTGGAAGGCACTGACCTTTCCCAGGAAACTGTTGGTTTGCGAGCAGCTTTAACGCCGAGGCCGAGGCCGAGACCAGGAGCTCTGTGGCGTGTTCAGCCGTCTATTCCCGTTTCCAGAAGGACAGACGGTAAAACAGTTTTTTTTCCCCGTCTTGTCCTAGTGCCACATCTCGTTTCTTTGGTAAAAGAAATTGAAATGCTCCCTCTTCCCACCAGAGAAACCTGTGTCCTCACTCTCAGTGGTATAAACTCACAAGTGAAATCAGCTATAAGTTCTAGAATTTTCCTAAACGGGTAACAGTGTAACTGGTATTGATTTAGTTTTCCATCCTTAAACCTATGGCCTTCGCTGGATCTTTTTGCCTAAACTTGAGGTTGGCTTTTTGAGAGACAGAAATATATCAAAAGGCGCTATGTCTGTTTAGAGACCCTGGAAGGTTCATTTGCAAAGCACCTTCATTTAAAGGTGTGTCACCTGTGAAAGAGTTGGTTGGAGGCTGTAGCGGGGATTAAGTGTCACTGTTGTCATGACCTTCAGCAAACACGTATTGAGCTCCCAGAAGGTATAAGATACGGTCTCTGATCTCTAAGAGTTTTCCATCCGTAGGGAGGGATACAGGATTCCTTCCTTCATTTGACAGATGCTGGTACAGAGTCTGCTTTATGCCGGGCCCTGTTTTGGGTACTAGTGGTTCAGCGGTGAAGAAGGCAGCAGCGAGGTCTTCTCTAGTCATGGAATTGACATTTGAAAGACAAAGAACGAAGAGTTTAGAGACAAGTAAAAACTAAATAAGGAAAATAATTGCTGATCAAGTGATGAGAAGAAATAAGCTACTAGAACACGGAGTCTCTGGGGGACTCCTGGAGATGGGAGGGGGACTGAGCCCGAGGAAGGGGCGTCCACGTGGAGCCCTAGTGCCCGGTCTGGGCAGAGGGACGGCAAGTGCAAAGGCCCTGAGATGGGGACAGAACAGCAAAGGCCCTTCGAGAGCCTGCAGGAAAGGGTGGGCGGGCTGGATGTCGGTGGGGTGGGCGCATCTGGAGGTGCAGCTGGCGCCTGCGGACCCCGGGTTTCTCCCCGAGGGGGGAGGCAGGCGTGAGGGCGAGCAGTGGCCTGGGGAGGGGCGGGGGCGGTAGGGCGCCGCCGCACCACTAGGCCGGGGAGCCGCTGGGAAGTTCTGTGCCGAGGAACGTGTGCCAGGCAGTGGATCACGACAAGTAATATGGTGGGAGGGGGGGACGGTGGATGGGGAGGGAGCCCCCGGAGAGCAGATGAGTGCCGCCCGGTGTCCGGTGGCAGCCTTGGGGGAGCGTGCAGGGCCGGTCCAGGTCCAAGGGTGAGGTGCAGCCCGAGTCACAGGCCCGCTCCGGCAGCTCCCCGCAGAGCCCGAAAGTCCCTCCCCGTGTCTCTGCCCTGAGGGGCTTTTGAGGAGGAACAGGAAGATCGTTGGCTTGAACTCGGTGTCCCTGGGGAGGGTGATCTCAGGCTGCTGGCCACCTGTGGCTGTTTAAATCTAAACGGATGAAAAGTAAAGGAAAAGTGAAAATCCGCAGGTCCTCAGTAGAAGGCACCACGTCTCAAGTGCTCAGCACGCAGCTGGCAGTCAGTGCAGTGGACACTGCAGCGGGTCCGCTGGGCAGCGCTGGGCCGGGCCATTGATTTGTCTGATGTACAAGCCCTCCGTCTTCCTACACATCGTGGGAAAGCCTCCCGGGGGCGCACCTCACAAACTACCTTCCCTGTAGAAATTTCTGTTTGTACTTCCGGATACCAAGTAGATTCTTTGTGAAGTGACATCGGTTCGGCTCTCAAATGCTGTGGGCTTGATCAACAATTAGAAAAATTGCGTTCCGGAACGAAAAGAATGTTCAAATTGCATGTATCGTAGAGGCTGAATACAATTTCAGCCTGATTTAACTTCTCTGGAGTCGCCGGTCGTGAAGGCGAGAGCCACACACAGGCTCTGAAACGTGGGTTCGTCAGCACTGCAAGGGCGGCACGATTCCTCTGTGCTCTCAGGGTGACAATCCTTAAAAGTCATCTGACTTCCTGTCCCTGGTGTCATGCTGTTCCCCTCTAGTGGAATCCGAGGGTATCTGTCTTTCTACTCCAGCTTGGAGGAGATGTTAATCCAGAGATATCTGGGAATAATAGTAATCTGATAACCTGGGGATCTAGACATATTAAAGATGGAAGATGCCATTGTCATTTATTTCTGCTTTATGATAGGCGGCTGCTTTACATTTTATCTTTTTTCCTGTTCTCGTGGGAAAATAGCCTTCTGCCCTGGGTCCCTTTGAGTTACTTGGGGGAAAGAAAAGTTTGGGCATCTGTACAGTGTATCAGATTTATCCTGATACCGGAAGGAGCCTTCTTGCCCAGTTTATTTCTCTGTCTGCTGCTGGTTCAGCATTCAGCCCAGAGTCAGACCCATTGCCTGAGTCAAAGGCCTGCATTGAAATCCTGAATTTTACCACTTTTACTAGCCATGGATCTCGCCGAAACCTTTCCCAAGCCTCGTTTCTTCATCTCTGACTGTCCTCCTTTGACCCTTCCTGGCTGTTTCACAAGATAAAGGAAATAATAAGCTGGATTCTGTGTGTTTATCTGAGCTCTTCCCCCCCCCCCACCCCCTGCCACTGTTTCTGACAGTATCCTGTTAGAAAGGATGGGTAAACAGGTACACTGGAAATACGTTTCTGAACCCTGCGTGTACAGGTAGAGCAAGGGGGTGGGGCAGTCGGGGGCTGCCTTTAAATTGGTTACAGGGGACCACAGGCTGCCATCTGGTTTGGTTATATTTCCTCTTTTCTTTTAAATGTTGACTTTTTCTAAAGTCAAGCCAGTGAACAGGGGGGAAAAATCATTTTTAGAATACTAGCGATCACAGTATTTCTGTATTCTCAAATACAGAGACCATCACTTAGAGACATTTGCACAGGTGTCTTTAGATAGCACCCCTCCCCCTTCTGCTTGCCCCATCTCCACCTCATAGCCTCCCTGGAAGGGGGTGGGCAGCTGGGGCGGTGGAAAGAGGAAGCACTGAAGATTAGACGTTGGGATAAACAACAAGGTCCTACTGTGTAGCACAATATCCTATGATAAAACCATAATGGAAAAGAATATTTTTTTAAAAAAGAATGTGTATATATGTATAACTGAATCACTTTGCTGTATAGCAGAAATTAACACAACATGGTAAATCAACTATATTTCTATTAAAAAAATCATCCAGTGTCTTAACCAAAAAAAAAAAAAAAAGACTAAATGTTCGTCAGGGCAAACCATGCTGCATTTCTGCTTTAATTGTAACACAACGGTTTGCTGTGAATAGAAATATTAGCACATTCTCAGTGATATTTTTGCTAGGTATGCCTCACTTAAATAACAACAAAAAAAGTATTCAAATACCTTTCAAATACCTATTCAAATTCAAATACCTATTCAAATTCAAATGCCTATTCAAATTTAAATGTTTCTGCCACACTGAGGGCAAACTTCATATGTGCCAGGGGTTTAAGATGTGGGATTGAAGAACTGAACAAGTGCTATTTTTCTCATTACCCTTACGGCTGAGCTCTGGGAGGAGTTGCTTGGGATGCATTTAAAGTCACAGGGGGTGGAAAGTGCATTAGTGTTGCCTCCTGTTGTTTTAAAAAAAAACAGAAAGGAAGGAATACATCTGCTTGACGCTGGTGCGTGCTCGAGAACCAGCAGCACACAGCAGCCAAAGGCAGAGGTGCTTGGACAGAAATGAGGAGGGACTGTGCAGTTTGCTGCTGCAGGACCACACAGCGGTGCCTGTGACAGCGCTTCTCATGGGCGAAGGTCAAGGTGGAAGAGTCACACGGTCACATCTGTAAAACTGAAGCCAGTGCATCAGTGTAAAGCAAAGTGCCAGAGACTTTGTAGCAGGCTAGAAATAGAGATTTTTTTTCTTTTTTAATTTGTAAGGTGTTCTGCCTTATGGCTTTAGACCAGCCATGCTTAACTGACAAATGACTGGAGATTTACTATCCCCCAAATGATTGAACCTTCACTGTTTCTCAATTCCCAGTTTTAGAAAAGGAACAAAAACATATCAATAGAAAGAACAGTAAATCCTTGAGATGAGCTGCAGTTGGAGATAAGAAAATGTCAACCAACATTTTGTGGCGGCTCAGCCGTCAGTGAGCAGATGGGGAAATCCTAATTCAAGGACAAATGCCTGCACGTCACAGAAATCAAGTAAAAGCCGAGAGTTACATATCACTCTTCTTTTCACCAAGATGTGAAACTGGTTACTTGCGAGCTTATCCAGGAGGCTCAGCAACAGGTCAGCCCAGCCAGAACGTCTTGATCAAAAACAGACCCCTGGGGCTTCCCTGGTGGTGCAGTGGTTAAGAATCTGCCTGCCAATGCAGGGGACACGGGTTCGAGCCCTGGTCCGGGAAGATCCCACATGACGCGGAGCAGCTAAGCTCGTGCGCCACAACTACTGAGCCTGTGCACCTAGAGCCCATGCTCTGCAACAAGAGAAGCCACTGCAATGTGAAGCCCGCGCACCACAACGAAGAGTAGCCCCCGCTCTCCGCAGCTACAGAAAGCCCGCGCACAGCAACGAAGACCTAACGCAGTCAAAGATAGATAGATAAATAGATAAACTTATTTTTTAAAAAGATTAAAAAAAAAACCAGACCCCTGGCTTATAATGGATGTGTAGCTTTTCATTTTACTATTTCATGTTCATCCCTTTGGCCCAAGATTTCCACTTCTGGCTTTTTTCCTGAGGAGCTGATAAGACGCTTGCACCGTGTGTGCTCACAGACACCTGTTGGTAGTGTTGTTTGTAATAGTGAAATTGGAAGTAACCTAATTGCCACTTTGGAAATATTTATTGGGAGTAATAAGCAATCTGGGGAAGGAATCAGGCATCTAGGGAAAGGAAGGATCCTGCCCACTCTGGACTGTGCAGTCAAGAAAGAGACAGGAACACAGCCTCTGCCTAGCCTGTTTTGTTTAATCAGTTGAACAAATACTAGCTGCTTGGGAATTCCAACATGATAGGGAGGCATGAGAGTCAGCCTTCCTGCAAATAATGTTATACTTTTTCGAGTCCATGAAAAAAATCAGTGCAGCATCCCTGGCATATTATCCACCCACCAAATCCTAGGTTTCAGATCTGTCCCATTCCATCTCA
Organism: Mesoplodon mirus; assembly: GCF_964341445.2. Classification (NCBI taxonomy): domain Eukaryota; kingdom Metazoa; phylum Chordata; class Mammalia; order Artiodactyla; family Ziphiidae; genus Mesoplodon; species Mesoplodon mirus. Next base: position 24,604,741 of record NC_138994.1, read on the forward strand.
GAGTGTCAGCCAGGGTTCCTCACGCGAACAACAGCCCAATTCTGTCTTTACTCAGTGAAACAAAGATGATGGAATCTTGGAGATGCTTGAATAAATACGTCTCCATTTATCTCTGATTTGTTCTTAGAGAGTCATATAAACTTGGCCATGAGTTTTTTTGGGGGGAGACATATAACTGTTGAGGGCTGGCGAGGGTTCACATAATTAAGATGCTTCCTGGGTTCCTGTTTTGTTTTCCCTTCAGACTGGGGCATTGGAGCTAACGAAATCTCTAAGTAGCGCAAATATTATTTGGTGCTTTCAGAAATGCTATAAAAGTTTATCTAATAGAGAAGCAGATGGGTGGTTGCCAGCAGTTGTGGATGAGGGGAGGGTATGGCTCTAGAGGGGCGGATAGCACAGGGGGCTTCTTTGTGGGGCTAGCGTTCTTCTGTATCATGACCATGAAGGTGATCAGTTTCACAGGAACTACACACACACACACACACACACACACACACACAATGAGTGCACGTAAAAACCAGTGAAATCCATATAATAGCATTGTACCAACGGCCATTCCTGGATTTTGACTGTGTTACTATGGTTTTGTAAGAAACCATCCTTGCAGGGAAGCTCAGTGAAGGGTTCCATGGGAACTCTCTGCAGTTTTATAGCTTGTGAGTCTAAAAGTCATTCAAAACAAAAGCTTAAAACGGAAAAAAGTAACGTTCTTTTAAATGTGAGATTTTCCTGAGAAGATTGTCATTTGCAAGATTTATCATAAATCTAGCTAATTAACTCACCTGATTGAATGGACAAAGAAACATAATATTTGTATGATTTTTTTTTCCCCTCAGAGGAGTCAGGTTGACTATAGGAAAAGGAAAAATGATGATATATCCTTGACACAGAAACTTTCATGAACTCCTGGATATAAAGTATAGATAAAGAGGTAAAGGAGCAGGTGTGGAGGATTGGGTTATTTCCCCCACCGTTGGCTCTGTCACCTGTGAGAGGATGATGGAGCCACCCATCGCCACATGGCCGGCAGCTCCCCGCAGAGGACAGGCGTCTCCCCCAGGGTCAGGCTTGCCCTGTGCTCGGACCAGTGGTAGCCAGGGGCTGAGAAGTCTGCCTCTTGCAGGAACAGATTTCGTTGTTCAGTTCCTACCTCTTGCTTTTCTTCCCCTGATACTGGGGTGTCCCCAGGAGTGGTGGCCTCTTAATCCCTTAGTCCCAGAATGAGCACTGCTACCCTGCAGCACCTGACATATAAAACATGAGTGAGAAATAAAGGTTTGTTGTGAAAAGCCAATGAGATTTGGGGGGTTTTTTCATCACAGCTTTGCTGCTAAGCTAATGTGTTACCTAAAAGGTAGATGGTTTATTTGACATCACCAACTTGAAACTATCTTCAGTTGACCTTAAACCTACAAGATTTCACAGTTGGAAGTTCTTCTGTTGTTCTTCGTCAAATAATATAAAATGGCAAAAGACTTTGAGCTCACCGTGGGTCTTTGTAGATTCTTTTATTTTTCAGTTCACTGCCCCTTCCTGGGGAGGATTTTACACCCTTGTCCTGTTGACTTTGGCTTGGCCGTGTGTCTTGCTTGGCCAGTGAAGTGTGAGCAGAAATGATGGCACCATTTTCAAGTGGCAGATTTAAGAGCCATTGAGTGGTTCTGCCATTTCTCTTTTTCCTTTGCCATGAGACTGACAATATCCCAGGGAGGGGCTGCTCTCTTGGGTCCCAGGGTGAAGAGTGAGAAATAAACGTTGATTGTGGTGAGCCACCGAAAGTTAGGAACTGTTAACAGTATAACGCAGCCTCTCCCACCTGAAGCAGGACCTGAGCCAGAACTGCTATGGACACACCACCTGGCACACAGTAGGTGTACAATAGATAATTTCTGATGTATAATGAAGAAATTGATAGCTAACTAGGAAATACCTTTAAAAAAAAGTCTATTCGGCTCTTCTACAGATTTTTTAAAATATATTTATTTGGCTGCGCCAGGATATTTATTTGCAGCCTGCGGGATCTAGTTCCCGGGATCGAACCCGGGCCCCTGCATTGGGAGCATGGAGTCTTATCCACTGGACCACCAGGGAAGTCCCGGAAATACCTTTTTTTTTTTTTTTGATGAATAATAGTTAGGCTTTGTGGTTTGAATACTTGCATATTTCAAGCATCTTATTTTAATATCAGAATTTCATATTAAATCATCAAAGATTCTTTTGGAATTTGAAAGCTGTAATTGATAAGATGTTTATATAAGTCAAGTTTTCCTGAGATGTTAACGTATAAAATTTATTACAGAGTAAGGAGATGCTGGTTATATTATAGCTTTTAATTAAGATTTCAGTTTTATTGATGGCTGGTGGGACCAGATATCTGCACAGTGGTCTCGTGTAGACACCTTCTCAGCAGATTGCTGGGGAAGCTACAGACAAAGCCGTTCACCACCAGATATAACAGTTGTGCCCTGAATTCCTGCACCATGTGTAGGCTCTGCCTCTAAATGGTCTCATGAATGGGGTGAAATAGAACCAAATAAATCCAGCTGGGATTCCTGGTAATTTGGATTACGTAGATAATGTATGAATTCATTTTTTTTTTGACTTAAATCGTTTCGATAGTGTTTGGAGCCTCCTCTCACTGTTACCTCTGAAACTAGTCAGAGGTATATTTTACTTATATATACTTACAAGGTATTTTACTTATATATCTATCTAGAGAAAAGCTGTTTTATTGTTCTCTATCCGAGGGTTATTTTTTATTCTGTTTTTTATGTAAATGTCATTATATTTTATGTTCCCCTCTGTAGCTTGCTGTTTTCATTAGACAATATATCTTAGAGACCTGTCCATGTAGTTACAGAAAGATCTAGCTCATTTGATTTAACTGCTACAGAGTATTCCTAAATTTAAGTAAATTATGGTTTATTTAGCCTTGCTGGTAGCGATTTATGTAGAATTTTCTAAAAAGAGTCTGTCGCTTCTTATTTAATGATTACAGCATCTTACATAGCAGGGCAAAGAACCCATAAGGATCCTTCTGCTAGCAAAGCCGGGTTTGACAAGGTAGTCCAACTGTAAAGGTAAATGTTACTCATCAGAATAAAATGGGGTTACATTAAGATCAAAAATTAACTGTCACCAGAAATGGAGGATCCTTAGTTATGTTTTAGAGCAGGACACATTCAACAAGACCCGTATTATCAAAGGCAAAGCACACTTGAGCGGGCTGATTCCTCAGCCTGAGAAGGGCTGTCAGCGCCTCGCTTGCTCAACACGTGATGTCCAATGTAATGATTAGAATCGTATCCAAGTTACATAAAGTCACCCTCATCAGATGGTCTGGTTTTGGTCATACTCTGATGTTAACAAAAAGTTTTAAATAGGAATTTTTAAAATCATAGACTTTAAAAAGACAAAACAAAACTTGTTCCGAGGGCTTCCCTGGTGGCGCAGTGGTTGGGAGTCCGCCTGCCGATGCAGGGGACGCGGGTTCGTGCCCCGGTCTGGGGGGATCCCGCGTGCCGCGGAGCGGCTGGGCCCGTGGGCCATGGCCGCTGAGCCTGCGCGTCCGGAGCCTGTGCTCCGCAACGGGAGAGGCCACAACAGTGAGAGGCCCGCGTAACGCAAAAAAAAACAAAAAACAAAACTTGTTCCGAGAAATTTAAGATCACAGAAATAATGCCAGGTTCACCCTCGGAGCAATGTGTTTGGTGTTGCTTGTGTAGTCAGCACATGGGTGACGTTTAGACCCAAGCTTGGCTTACAAGTGTGCTTCATGGGAACACATCAGATGGTGAAACAGGGACCTTTCCTGGTACGTGGAGAGAGCAGCTTGAAGGAGCCACACTGCTCAGGGCGGCTGAGGAAATCGCACCCCGGCCTTCAGTGAAAGGCAGTCTTTTCCAGAAACTCCTAAAGCCTGAACCCCAGCCCTCAGTGACAGCTGTTTCCGTCCTCCCTCTATGGGAAGGGTGTAGGGCATTTCAGAGACATTCACGTTCAGGTGGAAAATTCAAGCCCGGATGACCTCTAGCCAGAAGCCTGCCGTTTTTTTTTACTCATCCAATTAAAAGGGCATTTGAAGGGATGTCTATGCAAATATAAACATCCTCGTCAAAGAGCATCATTGATCGCCCGCCTCCTGGGGTATGAGGGTTTGAACTCCTCTAGAGGTTTCACATTGCATGTTGCTGGATGCATCTCCATCGTGGAAGCCTGCAATTTAAACCTCATCTAGAAGACGCCTTCTGGACGCTTACAGACAATACAAGAAGATGTCTAGGAAATGCAAGGCCCATCAGCATCAAAATATTGCGCACTGCAGACCCATGGGTTTAGTACTTTGAACGTATTACAAAATGATGGTGATGATGGTGAAAGACTTTGAAAAGTCCTGGTAGAAATGCTGAGATATGTTTCCAATTAAGTTGCTGTATTATAAAACTAAGATAGGAAAAGCAGGCTAGCAGACGCTTCCAGTAGAACTTGAAATGTTCACGTGTTCTTTTTTTCCTAAGCAGTCTAGATTTAGATTTGTGGGTTAGACTTCATTTGTGCCTATGAAAATTGGTTTAGTCAAAAACTTTTTTTATCCCCCAAACGTGTAGACGACAGAAACGTCTGAGCTGAATGTTTCCCGCTTTCATTATAACATAATGTCAGGCTTGTGACATATGACAGCAGGTTTCATACTCCTCTTAATGAGAGGTTGCCAATGCCTAGAGAAGTAAAAAGTAAGATTTTCACGTATTGCACTAAATGAGAAAACGTTACCAACTTGGTGGTAGTGCAGATTTGGTATGTAGAGCAGCCATGTCACTGTGGCACCAGGTGCAGCCGGACTTACCCTAACTTATATGTGGGATACCTATCGTGAACCCCCAGGTGAACAGGGATGGAAGTGTGCTTTGTTAAAGATTCGGAGGTCCCGTTCACACATGTGTATGGAGGTCCACCATGTATGAGACAAAATGCCTTTAGGCGATGCTAAGGCAGGTTTCTGCATCCAGGTGGCTTTGCGGTCCCAGAGGAACCTAATATCATGTTTGTTTCTTTTCCCTCCTTGCTCTGGTTTCCAGGAAGCCCAGAGATAATGTGAAAATTTACTTGCCAGCCTTGGTTCTGGTCCAGCTGCAAATTCAGCACTGTGCTTTAGGAAATCTCTTTAAAGCCCTCAATGTCTGTCCTCCGGTGGGGGCTGGGGGGTTGGTGATAAATGATGAGAAGATGGAGGGCAGGTAAAAGAAATAAAACACTCTGGAAGGCCAGGGGAAAGAAGGAAAGCGTGCCTGGTCCCGGCATCTGGAGCGGCTTCCTGGCAGGACGAAGCAGCCTTCGCTGTTGCTTTTTTAGGTGTTTCGGCAGATGGGGTGTTGGCAGAAGATGGTTAGACCAGGAGTAGGGAACACCCAAAACAAGGTGAGAGGGGCCGGGGTGCTACCTGGGGCTTCCCCAGTGGAAGGGTTGGACATTGAGGTTTATAGATGTCAGAAAGACCCCTCGGGTCCTGTCCATCAAATGCTGCTTCTCACTACCCGAGGGCGAGTGGCACTCGGGCACCTAAGTCTCAGCTCCTCTGCGCACACCTCCCTGGCCACACGGAGCCTCTTGGGGACGCCACGGCAGGCACTGTTTGTGTGATTCACTCAGCAGCTGTCAGGAAGCCCATCTTGGAGCCCTCAGGGCACAGCTCCTGCCTTGGGGTCCTATCTTTCCATCCGGGTTACCAGCATCACCTGGAAGCCATGGCTGACACGCCTTTCACTGTCCCAGGCCCCGTGGCTGGTCCTACACTTCGGGGGATCCCTCAGTCAGCCTGTGCCTTGAAATGCTTTTGTTTTGAAAAACTGGTCAGAACGTTTTAGAAACAGCACATGCTTCCTATGCTTAGAGAAAAGCAATCTGATTCTACTTTTCAGATCAGTCTTGAGACTTATTCTCCCAGGACCCCGTCCCATGAGATCCAGTGAGTCACATATTTGATGAACCAACGACAGATGCGCCTTTGACTTAATGTGTCCTGTTTGACTTAATGGTATTTACCCAGCAAATATTACTGTATTCCCTATTCAGTAAACAGTATTTAATTCGTAAGTTGTACAATAAAAGTACATGCATGGGAATTATGCACGTTAAGACCTGGTGAAACTCTCAAGCCTGTCGTTTAGTTCATGTCTCTGCCGCAGAGTCCGTGTCCTGGTTTTGCTGACGTACCGCAGTCGCTCGTGTAAGATGTTATCAGCGGGGGAAGCAGGGTGAGGAGTGCGTGGGGACGGTCTGTACTTTTCTTGCAAATTCTTGTGAGTCTTCGATTATTTCAAAATAGAAAATGAAAAGTTGGTTGTTTTCTTTTTAAAAGCAAGACAGGATCAAAGAGATCATCTAGTCTAGTTGTTTTCAAATTTTTCTTTTAGCAGCAGCCTCCCTCTCCCATCCTCATCCCACGGGACCTCCCGACACCTCTGTCGGGCTCCCCCAAATCCCACAGGAAAGGTCCCGATCCAGCCGACACCCTCGGGATCCAGATGAGGAAGTTGGGGCCCAAAGAAGTTACTGGCTATTGATGGAAAATCAGAGATCTGGGAAGTTTGATTTTTAGAGCAGTTGCTCTCCGCAAATCTCCATTAAGTCACAGCCCTTTAGCTGACACTGGTTTCTCTTGTCAGACGAGTTGAGATCAGACCAGCAAGAGCATCCGTGCTCCTGAGTTCATTTCTGCGCTGCAGGAGGTGGTCGCGGCCACTCGCCGTGATGCCCGGCGCAGGTTGGATGGGCAGGTTGTCTCACAGGCGCTGCCCTGGAGGGCGAGTCCAGGGCGGTGGGGAAGGACTCAGGGCCACAGACAGAGTCCTGTGCCTTCTTGCCAACGTGGCCTCCCCTGCAGCCGCCTGTGGGCACCGGAGCCCGTTAGCTTTCTCCTTCCTCCCCTTGCGAGCCCAGGTCCCTGAAGTATTGCTGGGAAACCTTTGACACCTTGGAGTTTATGATGATGATGTTATTGTTGAAAGTAATCATCCAGGGATTTTTCAGGTTGCAAAGCCCCTTCTCATATGTTCCCTCACCCTCACCCCCCAGCTAGGACATTGGCAGACTGGGTTTATTTCTGCTTTGTAAATAAGTGGCATGACTTTTCCAAGGCTGCTGAGTTTGTATCAAGGTGGAGTCAGAACACAGGTCTCCAGAATCCTGGTAAAGGCTATTTTTGTAGCAGAGATGTTGGTTTTCCTAAAGCTCCCTTACACAGCGATGGTCCGCAAGCAGGTGGTGTGTTTGTGTTATTGTTATCGTAGGCGCCGTCCTTGGGACAGTTTTAGGGCGTAAAGACTCCAAGAACCTGGTCCTTCTCCAGCCACATCCAGGAGGGGCAGGCAGCTCTCTTCCTGCACCTCCGAAGGTGAGAGCCTGAAGGTGCCACATGGGCTTGGATGAGTAAGCCTTAGATCCTCCTGAAAAGTGAAGCAGGGTCCCCGTGTGCCACGTCAAAAGAGATCGATGTGACAGCCAACTGGCAGGACGGCTGCCCTGGGACCGCCTGGTGCGCCCAGGCTCCGGGGGCTGTGTGGGAGCTGCCATGCTGGATTTATTTCACGCTGATGGTTGATGCTGTCCTTCTGCAGGGAGAGCAGGCTGTCCTTCCCCCTGGCCTCCTCTTTGCCCTCCACGTGGTAGGACACAACCTTTACTGTCCGCACTGGGAAGTTTTAATTGGTACTGACACCAGCCTGTGCCCTTGACATTTTGCCCAGCATCCTGGGATACTGGGGAAATTGGTGTAAGGCTAAGCCCGCACTTCAGACCACGTTCACAGCTGCTACTGGCTGGAAAAGTCACCTCCCAAGGAAGGTGTGGATTTTTCTCACCCCAAGAGACATTTCCAAAGTAAACCAGTGACCTGTGTCAGTCATTTACACATGTAGGCACCTGGCACCCACTAAGCACTTACTAAATATTTGTGGAGGAACCTTCTAAAGCATTGGTTCTCCGCCTTCGTGTACCTGCCAACGTTAGGCTCACCTGCAGGGCGTGTTGAGGCCTCCTCCACCCAGTTTGATTCAGTTGGTCTGGGGAATGGCTAAATGATTTCATTTCTGACACGTTTCAGGTGGTGCTGGTGCCGTGTAGGGACGATACTTTGGAAGCCACGGTCCTAGAGCAGAGATGGGCAGACTTTTTCTGTAAGGGCCAATTAGTATTTTAGCCTTTGTGGGCCATGCAGGTTCTGTCACTCAATTCTGCCATTGTAGCCACAGGAAATACGTAAATGAATGAGCACGGCTGTGTTCCGTGAAACTTTATTTACAAGAAACAGGTGGTGTTCTCATTTCAAAAAAAAATTGTGTTGCAAATATAAAAAATTTTTTTTAAAGATGTTAGGAGCCAGAGCCTCATTCTGGGTGGATTTCTGAAAGCTCTCGGATGGGAACCCGTGTTAAAGTCTCAGCTACCGGTCAGATCCCAGCTCTGATGTTCATTGGCCGCAAGACTTCGAAGAGCACTGGCATCTCTGTAGAATGAGGGTAATAATAATAACAATACAGTGACAAGTCAGAGGAAATGCCAACATTTATCAAGTTTACATGAGCGTTTGACTTACTATTCTTTATACTATTTTAATCTGCATGATGAAAATATTCCAGAATTTTAAAATTTCTATCTTTAAAAAGTAGTCAAAATAATTCATCGGTCGGTATGTGTCTTAGATTTTAGGTTCCAATGTCCACCAAAAGGTCAGTTATCTTATGAAGTCAAGATCACCTTTGGAATTCCCTCAAATCACCAGCACCCAGGCTCTTAGAAAGTCAGAAGCCAAGAATATCTTTCTTTGAGTATCTTTGCAGTGGAGAAGCCCCAGACTAAAGGACACCCCAGGCTTCCCTTGTCTGTAGTGGAGCTCGTGGTCTGTCCTCCCCATAACCCTGCTCCCCTGGCATCTTCCTTCATTCAGACAGTGGCACCTGCTCAGGCCACAGAGAATGGTTTGGGAGGAGGAACTGAATGAGGAAGGGTTCTGATGTGGCATGTTGAGGATGAAATTGTTTTGTAGCTCAAATAGGATGTGTTGATCTTTTAGCCCAATGCTCCACTTTACGTATTAATAGACAGAGGTGCGGGAAGCAGAGGGGCTACAGCTTTACGTGGGTTTTCCCTTCTCAGCACCTCACCACGATTGACTTGTTTTGTCTTTATATCAACCACATTAGAGAAGTCCTGTTAATTTCCCGCTGTGTAGAGGGGGCAGAAAGGATGAGTAACTTGCCCAAGGTCATGCCTCTGGGAAGGAACGGAACTGGGATTTGAGCACAGGCAGTGTGACCCCAGAGTCCGTGCTCTGTCATTACGACTGTGTGCTAGATGTGATTTTTGCTTCCTTGTCTATAATCTATCTGTAGGTTGAGGAACAAAACACTACTTGGAGAAAGCCTGCCTAGTTGTCCCTTCAGTAATCTGCGTGGTGCTAGAGGAGATGAATTGCCACGGGGGCTACGGGAGGGGGCTTCCAGGCATTTCCAGTGTTCATCTGATTACACTGAAGTTTCCCTCTGCAAATGCATATGATGCTTTGGAAATGGTGCAGAAGCAGGAAGACGTCCCTGTGGGTTTGGGGGCATATCTGGTCTTAGAGTATATATTCCTGGAAACCTCGCCCAAAAGGAAATGGCCCGAAGTCTGCTGAATGGCCCCAGGGTCACTCAGCTCAGCTTCACAGATACACCGTGATTTTGTGCCTGCTACAGCCCACGCTGGGCCCTGGGGATACGGTAAGACCGTGGTGTCTGAACCTATCTGCTCGCCCTCGGGCACCTTGGTGGCTCTGGGTCCAGAAGTGGTAGCTTTGGGAGAAACCCCACTGTGTGCGGATTACACCCCGGAAAGAAAGGGAACGTAGGCATCCAGTGCCCAGCCCGGAACGGGCAGCCTCTTAAAACACGATGCGGCAAAGGTGCCCCCACCCATCGTGTGACCTCGGACAACGGTGCGCACACAGTCTGGCGCCCGGAGCCCTGCTGTGGAGACGGGAGGGGCAGGCCTGAGCCGGGCCTAGTCCCCAGGTGTGGCCTCCCCGTGACTAATGAGCAGTGTGCTCCTTCTCCCCTCAGGACCCCAGGAGCAAGCACAAGTTCAAGATCCACACTTACGGAAGCCCTACCTTCTGCGATCACTGTGGGTCACTGCTGTACGGACTCATCCATCAAGGGATGAAGTGTGACAGTAAGTAAGTTTTCTTTTCTTAGTAGATGGTGAGGCTCTGCAGCATGCGTCCGGGGTTGACAGGGCCCTTCAAGATTTAGTGACTTTTCAGCTCATCAGTAGAATTCGTTCAGATATGGACTCTACTGAAAAAGTAGAGAATCTCTCCGCTGTCGAAGTTCTGGTTTATTAAACTACTTAACTGCCTAATTATGAACCCTCACCACAGAAGCACCCGATTTAATGAAGTTGGTGCTGCCCCGGTCTAACGTGGTAGAGATCTTCAATCGCTGTCGCACGCAGCCCTGTCAAACCCCACAACAAATGCCATGTGTCCCCACCTCCAGATTCCACATTTGGTTTGGTTTCAAGATGAGCTGAGCATTCGTACTCATTATCTTCCTGGGTCTCTAATTAGTGGGTGGACTGTGGAAAAATCCAGTAGGCTCTCCTTAGCGCTGAAACCACAGCAAAAATAAAAACGGGGAGGGCGTCTTGCTTTTGAAGTTCACTTGCCCTGTGTGTTTCTGGACAGATCAGATTCCTACCAGGCCAGTTAGAGATGAAATCCCTAAAGACATCCGTCTTCTCCCCTTCCCCTTTCTGCTCTGTGTGTATCTCCACCAAACACCAGGAGGAAAGAAAAACATCTTTTTCTTTCTGTGGAAACTCTTTGCTTTGATTATTGTCATGTAATGAGATTCCCCAGGCTATTTATTTGTTTCAATAAAATTTTATTCTTAGGACATGAAAAGGTACTTACTGAGCCTGTTTTTTCTAGTAGAAGGGGAAGGGTTATGGGAATATAAGATGTGTCATTCGTTAATGACGGCTGTTAGGGCCCAGAGCCTCATCTGTGTGTCCCGACACGGAGCAAAGACATACGTATGTCGTCTTCCCTCAGTATCCGAGGGGCTTGGTTCCAGGACCCTCCGCGGACACTCAGCACCCACAGTCATTGGATACGGGGGTGTGGATTGTGGGGGGCAGCTGTGGAATTGTTGGAAAGAAATTGTGTCTGAGAGGACCTGTGCAGTTCAAAGCCGTGTCACTCAGGGCCGACTGCACATAAACGTCAAGCTCTGTGAACTTCATGGAGTAGACGGATAGCTTCTCAGAGCGCAGGGCTGCTTCACCTTCCCAAGCTGTAGAATCGAAGAGCTTCATGGAAGCTTCGCGATTGGTAAGGCCGGTGGCTTCCTGCATTTTGGGAAACGCTAGGATTCCAAAGACACTGTTTTCAGAGGCTCTGCAAGTGTGGATCCTAAGTGCACTTGTAAATACACTTTTAATTATTTTAAAACTTGGAACAAAAGTGAATCCTCAGCTGTGTTAGGCACTCAGCCTTGACGAGTTGAAGGTGACCTTGCAGACGGGGCCCTCCCGTTTCTCCTGCTATTTCCACTGCAGAGTCAGCTGGGATCGTGAAGGGTGCCCTTAAAGAAGGGCACCAGCTGCCCATCCTCTTCTGGGTGAACCAGGATCTGGGGTTGCTGTCCAACTTTAACACAAGACAGAAATACATGCATCGCTGAGGCTGAACTCTGAGTCTTCACCGAGCACCCCTAACGGCTGGGTGAAAAGTTTTGTTTGCATCAGAGGCCTTTCTTGGTTATCCAGGAATGTCTTTATAGTAAATAGCGGTATAGATTTGAATTTATTAACCAAGTGTACGCTAATGAAATAACACTCATCTGGTTTGTAGGTTAGCATCCTGCTTATCAATATTTTGGTTGTAAAATGGGTTCTGTTAGTAAAAGTGAAAACCACTGACCTAAACCAGTGTGTTTTGTTTTAAGCTCTTTGCCTTGGAGTCCTAGGGTTTCTGAGGCTGCTGCCTGTGCTCCTTCCTGGGGGATGCAGGAAAATAAGAAGATGGGTGCCAGGACCCAGACCACCCCCCAGCCAGAGCCACTTCTGCAGAGAAGAACCCTCTTCCTCTGCCCTTACACACAGTAGGTTATGATGCTGTAGACATTTCTGCTCGGTGGAAAGAAAGTCAGTAACCACTTGTGCAGGCCTCTTAGTTTGCGGAGTAGGAAAGGGAGTTGGAAAGCAAATGAGCTTCCCAGGATGTACGATACAAGCCGCAGACGGTAACTCCGAGACAAAGATACAGCCCAGGGCCCTTTCACCTCCCACGCCCTCCCTGAGGTCCACATCCTTTCCAGAGGCTCTGGCATTTATTCCCTTAAGTTGCACGTTCTGCGCAAGTACTTGAACACATGATTTGGTCAAGGCGGGTCATAGCACAGCTTTTCAAGAGGCTTTGTATTGGCCGAATCAAGGTACATGATTTTGAACGGTTCCCTTTGGGAATGGATCCACATTAATTGTTCTTCCCTCGTTGTATCCCTTTTCCTGCTTTCGGTGTTTAATAATCGTAGCTGAGATCCGTTGTTCATGATGCTTCTTGCTATTTAGTTCACCACGTTAAAATTAACCACTGAAAATGAAAGGGGCATGAAGGCTCAGAAGAGCCTTGTAGCATCCCCTAGAGGATTCACAAGCGTTCCAGGGGCCACCCCTCCTTCTGGAAACCTGAAGGTACAGGGCCAGTGGAGCTGAAGCACCTGCACAGAGCCTTCTGTTTGTGCTCAGTGCACGGGACTCTCTTCAGGGTTTCTTTAGTCCATTACAATAAGACTGATCTTTTTTTAATCCGCCCCCTGTCTCGCCCACGTAATGTCAGCTGGTGAGAAATGGCTTATGCCAGGCGTGTATTTGTTTTACTCAGAATAACATTTAAATATCTGAAGACAGGTTTAAAATATCAAGCACAGGTTCTTTTAAAAACAACAACAACAAACAAAAGCAATGCACTTAAGCCTCCTTGGAAATACAGAGTTTACTGAGGAAAGGAACATTTTCTGAATTTCCTTTACTCAACCCTGCAAATTCTTAGAAAGGCGTAAGAAATTCTTTGGCAGAAAGAATCATCTGTTTAAAATGTGCATGTTATTTGCCTCTGTGTACATACAATAGTCATTAGTCTGCGCTATACATGCATTTACCTGTGTGAATTGTGTATGCTGTTATATATTGGAAGCATTCACAGAAGACGGGGGGGTGTCTTGCTTCAGTTAAGACTGGACAAATACGGATCGAGTATTTTAAGGATATTGTCACTCACATGAAGCCTGTGCTGTAAGGGACATCTGCTAACAGTTCTTTATGTCACCAAAAGCATTATAGCAGAGTATCGAGTTAGAGGGTGGCTCATTTTCACTTCTGTTCATGCAGCCAAAACACCGAGGGAGGGATGCTTCCAGGCCACGCACCCAGCCTCACCCTTTGCTTTCTTGACTCACAGCCTGTGATATGAACGTGCACAAGCAGTGTGTGATAAACGTCCCCAGCCTCTGCGGGATGGACCACACGGAGAAGAGGGGCCGGATCTACCTGAAGGCCGAGGTCACCGACGAAAAGCTCCACGTCACAGGTAAGGCAGTCTCGGATGGGTGTGAAGCGTGTGGTGCTCCGTGGACTTCGGATCAAGGGCAGGCCGAGACCCAGGCTGCTCGGACGCGGAGACACGGGGTCTCATGAACATGCCTCCCGAACCCCCAGATTCTCAGCGTCAGTCAGGGTCACCACGGCCGTGTGGATGAAGTGTTCTGCCAGCGGGGCCAGCGGATTGTCCCCCTGGTGATGGGCACACCGGAAGCCACTAAGCAAGATGCCACGGGTGAAGGTGGAACCTGGGAGAGGGCAGGCTATGGATGATCCAGGTGTTTAAGTGCATCGGGCTGTGATGACCTGACGGGCCCGCCGTGATGGTAACAGCAGCTGCCTTGAGTATTTACGCCTCCTCTGAGTTGGGTGCGGTGCTGAGAAATCCACACAGATTAATTTATCTGCTTCTCACAACTGCTAGATCATTAGCCTCATTTTCCAGAAGAGGAAACTGAGGCACAGAGAAATGGGAACCCTGCAGTGTCACAGAGTAAGTGAGGACTCCAGACCCTGTGCTTCTAACCGTCACACCACCTGCACCTCACAGACAAGACGGCTGAGGCATCAGAATTCCATGTCCCCAGGCCAGGCGCCCCTCCTCGGGGCCATGTCGGGGTGCGCACTGTCACAGCACAGCTTTTCCTTTGGTTTCCCACCCAATCCACACTCAGCCGAGGGTCCTCCCTCAAGGTGACGCCCTCTGTGCTGAGTATGGTTTAAGTCTCAGGTAGCAGCCTCGTTTCCTTGCTCTGGAGGCCTCTCGGGTACCACCCGCGCTGTACGCTCCCTTCTCCTGGACCAGGACATTTATTCTCATCAGATCAGCAAACGTACTGTGTTTGCTGTTCCCATTTGTATTTAAAATTGGAAAAACTGACTTAATTTTATTGTAAATGACAGAAAGATGTTATAGGAAAAAAAGACTTGAAGGGTCTGTTTAAGGAAAAAGCGGGGGTGGGGTGGGGGGAGGAGTCCCAGAGAAAGCTCACTTTTGGGAACATCCTCACATTTTTTTCCTTTGGAAAACAATCCAGTTTTCTACCCAGTGCTGTCCTGTCAGGTAAGAAGTCAGGGAACATCAAACAGGGTTTTGAGGTGTTACGAGGAGAGGGTCTACACGCTTTGCGGCTGGGTAACCTGATGAAACGAACCACACACGGCTAATGGTCAGAATGGGATGGCGCATAAAGTCCCCATCACGGACACGGGTCCCCTGGTGCCTCTGTGTTTCAGAGAAGTTCCTTGATTTTCTCAAAACCGTCCTGCCTGTCCCCTTGCGCTTCGGGCTGCGGTTCTCGCCCACATTCCCTTTGATTGGACGGATGCTGCAGTGAGGCCACACGCAGGTCTGCACCGTCACAGCCCCACGCTTATTTCTCTCTCTTTTTTACCAAGGCTCCCTCATTGTCAAAGTCCCGTCCTGGGGGCAGGGAGCATGCAGTTTCAGAGAAAATTACCATAAAACAGAGGCTGAGTAAGTGGTGAGGGATCCCAGCAGAATGCCTGCTGGCTGAACAGTGCTTCTCCCTGGCTTTACAGCGGCCCACGGCCATGGCGATGTGGCGGGCACACAGGGGAGAGTCAGGGCTCAGCTGGGAGGGTCACGGCTCCCTGAGGGCTGGACTGCCTGGCAGGGATTTCAGCGTTCAGCTCGCACTCCTTGTGCTTCTGAGTACAGAACAGACTGTGCATGCTAGACGGGCCCGTGCCTTCTCCACGTGGCACTGCCTGAGTGTTCCAGGCTCTTCTGTGAGCCTCAAGAGCCTTGCAGGTGTAAAACTGCACAGAGGGGCACAGATGCGCTGTCTGGGGTGGCACACGGCACGAGAGAAAGACCCACCTTGCAGGGGACAGCCAGGCATATCCTCCTGGGACTCCTATGCTAATCACTCCAGCATTGCCAAGAGCTGAACTTGAGTCACAACCGTGGAAGCATCTTAGGGGAAGACACCCTCCCTGAGTTCGAGACTTGTCATGCCTGGAAGCCAACCAGCGTAACCTATGGCTGCAATCTAGGTCAAGTCTCTTTGAGAACGAGTCTGCACGTTTGTGCAGAGACGTAGCTCTGCTCTAGGACTATGAATTCAGCAATCCTTTTTCATAATAGCAGGGACAGCAGCTCACAGTGACTGAGCACGTCCCACAAAAGGGGCACCTTCGAAGCACTGTACAGAGTTAGCGTATGTAAACCTGTGCGGAAATTTATCATCCTTATAGATGAAGAAACCAAGGCACAAAGAAATGAAATAACTTGCCCAGAGTCACACAGATGGTCACTTGAATGGTTACATATTCAACTGATAGAAGTAGAGATATTTTAATGACAGTACCACTAGGAACTGGAATCTTATCTCAGTTCAGGCTGCTATAATAAATACCATGGACTGAATTTCTCTTGGTTCTGGAGGCCTGGAAGTTCAAGATCAAGGTGCCACCAGTTTGGTTTCTGGAGAGAAATCTCCTCCTGGCTTGCAGGGGCTGCCTTCTGGCTGTGTCTTCACTTGAGAGAGAGAGAGAGAGAGAGACAGAGAGAGAGAGAGAGAAAGAGGCTTGGAGTGGGAAGAGAGAGGAAGGAAGCAAACTCAGTGATGTCTCCTAAGGGCACTGATCCCATCCTGAGGGCCTCACCCTCATGACCTCATCCCCTCCCAAGGCCCCACCTCCTGTACCATCACCGTAGGAAGTTAGGGCTTCCACATACAAACTTGGGGGCACAAACATTCAGTCCACAGCAAATCTGACTTAAAAATACAGTAGTTATTTGTGTGCAGGAAATTCAGTCCTAAATACAGACATCCAAACTAAAGGAAATAACCTGTTAGTAATCATTTCCTTAAGACTTTTAGAGTAATTTTAGGTTTTCAGAATCAGAATTAGCCTGGCTTCAAGCAGAACAGAAATATAAACAATAAACCAAGGGCTTCTCTGGTGGCGCAGTGGTTGAGAGTCCGCCTGCCGATGCAGGGGACACGGGTTCGTGCCCCGGTCCGGGAAGATCCTACATGCCGTGGAGCGGCTGGGCCCGTGAGCCATGGCCGCTGAGCCTGCACGTCTGGAGCCTGTGCTCCACAATGGGAGAGGCCACAAGAGTGAGAGGCCCGTGTACCCCCAAAAACAAAACAAAACAAAACAAAAAACAATAAACCATAACGAGTAGAGCTTATGGTACAAAAAATGTCACAAAAGTATCACAGAGTTCCCTACACCTTTCACCCAGCAGCCCCTGATGGTCACGTCCTTACCTAACCATACTTTAGGCATCAATGTAGTCACATTTTTAAATAGTACCCGATAAATTCGTGAACAATAGGTACCTATGTTAGTCACTAGAAATTGTTTTAAAGAGTCAAAGAGAAGACCTCAGGCTTCCTTTTTCCAGTATAAAAGGCCAGCGAGGAACACCAGGCAGAGCCCCTCCCGAGCGGTAACTGCCACCCCTCCTGCATCACTGCCTGTACCGCTCCTCACCCAGCGGATCTGGCACTTGTGTGTGTGTGTCTTGACAGACGGTTTCCATAACAACAGTTGCCACTGACCGAGTCCTTCCCGTGTTCGTACTACTGTCCATAGGACTGGACCTTTCCCCATACTGAGTGCTTTCATAGTCACTGTTTCCCTGACCCCTC
Organism: Mesoplodon mirus; assembly: GCF_964341445.2. Classification (NCBI taxonomy): domain Eukaryota; kingdom Metazoa; phylum Chordata; class Mammalia; order Artiodactyla; family Ziphiidae; genus Mesoplodon; species Mesoplodon mirus. Next base: position 24,622,014 of record NC_138994.1, read on the forward strand.
AAAAATTATACCACAGCGTACTGTTCTTGCCCTCATTTTCAAGGTGAGCAAAGGAGCTAAGAGTGGGGGAAGGAAGTTGCTCCGAGTTACGAGGCAGAAGGTGAAGGGAGGTGCCCTAGCCCAAGTCTGACCCCTGCACCCAAATGCTGTCAGTCTCCCAGGTCTCTCATACTAATTAAAGAGTCTCCTCTGGATAAACAGCAAACCCATAAGTAGTTTCTAAACCCACACTCAACACCCCACAGCTTCTCTGAGGTGACAGAAGGTCTAAACGTGGGACTTGGGACCAGGGGAGAAAAGTGTAACGTGGAGGAATTAAAGAACGAGCCAAGCCGACGTATAATGAAGTGCTCAGTTATGTGGGTGCCAGACAGTCACATAACTGTGACTGGGAGGTTCTGGGGCGTACGGGGTTGGGAGGGAAAGACCCTGCAGAGGAAGAGGCTGAAGGGACTGTAGGTGTTTGAGAGGCCAGAGGGAAGAGACCTGCAGCTGATGGCTGAGACGGGGTAGAGGAATTAGCCGGCCTTAACGGGAACACACGTGTAAATAATAAACCATAATGAGCAGAGCTTGTGATACCAATGCAAGTGATTTCTTGGAAAATGCACTTAAACCCTAAGTACCTGTGTTAATTGTTAGATTAGCTGCATTTCCATTTGACCTGTGCAGAATCACTCAAATTGAAAATAATTCTCAAAGTAAAATAGAAATTCCCAACGGACTCCTGGGATGGAAATCACCCTTTTGAAATCAGAGATCAGTTTCCTTTCGAGATTGGTGCAGTATTTCTGGGAAAGGCCTCTGCTTTCGGGGGTATATTTTTATTTTTTGCCTTTGGGCAGTGGTGCTGATGTTATCTGAATGGTGTCATTTTTTTCTTTTCATTCAGTATGCGATCTTAATAGGTTTCCTACATTCTTGTGTACTTTTTATCTGGTTTGGAGGAGTGGTAAAGAAAAATAATCCCTCGTGGGAACGAATTTTCAATTTAGTGTTGTAAGTAAATGGGAAAAATATCGTATGCTTTACAGCTGTTTCAGGAACACATCTCTTCCCCAAATAGATTATTCTGCAGAAGAGTCTGATTTTCTCAGATACTGTGGATTGTTAAGTTATGGAGATGAAGTTCTAAATCGAGTTCCGGGGTTGGGGGGCACTTCCTGCAGGTCCCGGCAGCCTACAGATTGCGTCCTCTGTCTCGCTTCTAGCTCTGTGTCGGGACCTTGCCCTCATGCTGTTGTTGGTTTAAAGAATACTACTCCCAGGCTTCCCTGGTGGCGCAGTGGTTGAGAGTCCGCCTGCTGGTGCAGGGGACACGGGTTCGTGCCCCGGTCCAGGAAGATCCCACATGCCGCGGAGCGGCTGGGCCCGTGAGCCATGGCCGCTGAGCCTGCACGTTGGGAGCCTGTGCTCCACAACGGGAGAGGCCACAACAGTGAGAGGCCCGCGTACCGCAAGGAAAAAAAAAAGAATACCACTCCCTCTGTGTGTTCTTCCACCTTTTAATAGCGTAATTGGGATGGAGTCAAGGCAGTGAGGCTCAGCTTTGCATAATAATCATTCATTCTTTGATCCGACTGTTTGTTATCCATTTATAAGCTGTGTGTCAGGCTCTCTGCGAGGCCCTGGGGATGCTAAGATAAGGAAGACATAGTCCTTATCATGGAATGTGTGGTCTCCAGGGGGACTTACATGTGGAAAAGAATGACAGCGCCCGGTGCCTGTCAGCGTCAGCGTGGAGGGCACCTGGGGGCAGTGCCTCGTCTGTACCGAGGAAGCTGCAGGTGGTAGTGAAGGTAGAGCCAGGAGCACAGGTGGGGAGGGGACACTTCAAGGAAAGATGCTGGGCCGCGGAAGTGCTTGGTGTGTTCAGGAAGCTCGACCCAGTCCAGGATTTCAGGGATTTTGAGTGCGCCGTGGGGAAAGCTGGGGGAAAACTTCTCTCCATTTTCAAGGGGTTAGGGCTACAGTCATCACAGTTTACAGATTGCATGGGTCTTAGGAGTCACGGGGTAATAGCTCCCAGTTAAATACTTCTTTCTCAAGCAGTAGCATTTACAGTTCCATGTGGCTGTGTTTTCAACAAGGACAGAGCATCACCCTCCCACCCTGAACTCCAAGCTTGACCCCGAGGTTCACTGTGACCCTCGACTTTCTTTGTCGATTCCGGGAAAGGAGGCATGGCAGGCAGCCCATTGGTCACCTGAAAGCTTTGTTCGGATGCTCTTCCCGCCCGGCAGGAAGGCTGTGGAGTATAGTAACCTGTTTGGGGCTGCCAGCAAGGAGCAGTTGGACCAAGCCGCTTGCAGAACAGGAAAGGCATTAGTTGGAGGTCATTTCTATTAAATAAAAGCTTGGCTGTGGGAATCAGATCCAGCTCAACAGCACAAAAGGTGACGCAGCTGCTGTGGCTGGTCCTTTGCTTTGGGATGGAGAGGGGTCCTCAGGCAGCTGCTGCTCCTCAAGTATATCCAGATTGTCCATTATCGGTGATGCTACCTTTGATCACCTGGTTAAGGTATTTTCATCAGGTCCCTCCCCTGCAAAGGTACCTTCTTTAAATTTGTAATTAATGAGGGGTCTGGGTATTGTACTTGGAGACCAGCAACTTTTTGTCTGATGGTTTTGGCAGCTGTGGACGAGCCTTAATCAGTTATTAAACTGACGGTTGCAAAATGGTGATTTTCTAGTTCTGTAATTGCTTCAACGTTCAGTAGCTGGCATTCATCTGAAAGAAAAGCTTTCCCTTTATGTCCCCCTACAATTTTTTTAAGTAGCAATTTGAGCTCACTATTTCTTTTTTAGTGTCTTTTTTTTTTTTTTTTCCGGTACGCGGGCCTCTCACTGCTGTGGCCTCTCCCGTTGCAGAGCACAGACTCCGGACGTGCAGGCTCAGCGGCCATGGCTCACGGGCCCAGCCGCTCCGCGGCATGTGGGATCTTCCCGGACCGGGGCACGAACCCGCGCCCCCTGCATCGGCAGGCGGACTCTCAACCACTGCGCCACCAGGGAAACCCTTTAGTGTCTTTTTAAAATGTTCAAATTGTTCCAAATATGGCCAGCGGGAGCCCCTTCATTCTGGCTCTGCGTCCCCTTGACACGACCCATCCGTTTTTTCAGTTCTTCGTTCTTTCTGGAGCTTCCTTTCTCTGAGGAGCACTGGAGTGTTTTTTTAAATGGGAATCATAGTAAGAATCCGAAGTCGGGGTTCTGGGGGTGCTGGGGCTCCCGGGGTGCTACTGCCTCTAAGCTCTTCCAGTCGACAGAGGCAGGTGTTTTGTTTAATGACCTCCCACTGCTGCCTCTGGCTCTGGTCCCGGACCAGAGTTCTTCTCCACCTTTCCCAGTCCTCAGGGATCCTCCATCCTCCCTCAGTAAGACCCCTGGTCCCCGATGATGTCAACGTGCCCATGTGTTTGCTCTACCCCACGTTACGTGCAGCAGTTTCGGAATCAGTCTACCAGCACCTCTACCAAGAACAGGCCTACTCCATAAAGCTCAGGAATTCATTGCCATTTTAAATAAAGCCTCAGGTGATGCCCCATCGAGGGTATGTAGTCAGAATGCTGTTACCTGGACTAAATGTTTTCCTGTGTAGCCATGTTGCCCATTTGATACGTGGCACCTTCCCGACCATACTCAGCCTCCTCCATGATGTGGCAAACCGGAAGGATGCTGCTCCTGATGGGATGTAGTAGAAAGTACACACTATGCTCCTGTCCAGTATTGGAGCCAAAACTGTAGTCCCCAAATCTAATGAGGGGAAAAAAAAAACTAGACAAATCCAGATATTGGGACATTCTGCTTGGTAACCGACTGAGACTTTTCAAAAATGTTAGTATTGTGACAAACAAAAACCGTCAAGGGGACTGTTCTTGACTAAAGGAAACTAAAGAGACCTGATAATCGGGTGCAATCTGTGGCCCAAGAAAATAACAATTCTAAAGGACGTCTGGGGAGCAGGGCAGAAATCCGAATCTGGACTGCCCTTTAGATAGTGGTTTTGGGTTTGCACGACATTTCTGGGTGGTTATGGCAATGTGGCTATGGGGGAGATGCTGAAGTAGTTTAGGGGCGATTTTCCCTGACGTCTGAAACTTACTTCCAAATGGTTCAGCAAAAACAAAACACAAAATGCTGAAAGTACGTGTGAAATACACACACACACACACAAAGCCTGTGTGGTGAATGTTAATCACTAGTGGACATTTTCAAATCAACCAAACCTCCAAAACGTTGAGCTCTGTTAGGTTGGAGCTTTCTATTCTAGTGGGTACAGCACGTCAGTGCTCTCTGTAGAAATCCCTGTGGGCTGGAAGGAAGCTCCAGATGAACCAACCTCCGAGCTCCTGACGGGGATGCTAATAGCCAGCTGGTCAGAACTCGGGGAGCCGCTGTGGGAAAGGGGGACGTAGTGCACACCAGGGGAGCCGCGGGTGTTGCCGGAGGGCCTGGGTCCTATGAGAGGAGAAACCAGTGCTTGTTGAGCCCCTTCCATGTCCCAGGCCCGGGTTGGATGCTTTCCTATCTGTTATCACCACGACCCTTCCAGAAGAGTGCTCTCATCCGAGTCGTCACTCTGTCCCACAGACACAGGCTGCGAGAGCTTGTGTGACCTGCCCAGGTCACCCGGCTGCTGAATGGAGGCCGTCCTGACCCTGGTGCCCAGGCCCTCGCCCCCCACCCCCTTTGTCTGCCGGCTCTTGGCTCTGGCCGAGGGGAGATGTGTGCCTGTCGCAACTCCCTCCCCTTACTACAGATAGGCCCACACCGTGTGGCTCCAGTGTTGGCCATTTCGTGTTTCCATCCTCCAGTGAACAGGTGAGGCTACCCTGAACTGGCCCTTGGCACTGTTGCCATGACCCCCCAGAACCCCCATTTTCCAGGGTTTAGATAACGGCTAGTGATAAAAATGGCAGCAGGGAACCCAGCCGAACTCCTCCCTGCCTCAGAGTGGAGACCTGAAATGGGCAAACGAACACCCGTCAGGATACGTGCCGACCGATCATGCAGGAGTGGGCCACACGTGACGGCTGTGTCCGTTCTCAGCCTGCCTCGCCGTCGCAGCCTTGCCCTTGCTTTCGAATTCTCAGTCTTGTAAGAAGCCATCTCTAGCTTGACCGGGGCTTAACATCCAGGCACAGCCTTTGCAAAAGAAAACAGGAACTGCCTTGGAGCTAAAAACACCTAGCAGCATGCTTGTCTCAGAAGAGTGCTTGCACACTGCCACATTCAGATGCATGGGCTTCCAACTGACCACTGGTGTGTTTTCCATGGATTTATCTACTCTGTCTTCTTCCTTGGTTGGCCATTCCTAAATATCAGGTGCCGTATGTCTGTGTGACCCCTTCAGCAGCCGGTACCTTGCCTGCCTCTGCAGTCTGGTCCCTTCCGCCCCCCCTACACCTTGGCACTCCGCATTCGCATCGTGAAGAAAAGCTACGTGCCGTTTCCCCAGGGGCAGGCTGGGTCCCGCCTGCTCACCTTTGCTAGTGTTGTTTACCCTGCTCCATCAGGAGTATTGTTTAACCCTCAGCCCCAGTTCCCTGCATGAAGCCCCTCCTACCATTTTGTGCCCCGCCTAAAATGGACCAGTTTCTCCCCACGCCCTTTCTAACATTTATTTTGTGGTTTTGTGTTTATCTGCATGCTGATCTCTTGCTACCAGACCATTAGCCCTTTGAGGTCCGAGCCGGCGTCTTATCTCCTGTACGCAGTGCCTTGACTTTGTGTCTGAGAGCTGGGTGTTGAGTAGATGACGATGATGTTAGAAGAACCCAGCAAGTACAGCGTAAAAAAGAGCCAGCTTTATACTGTGCTTCTACGTCCCAAATCCAAAGCAACTCTTGCCATTTCAGCCCTGTATCTGGATCACATGGAAATGATCCTGTTTTAGCCGAATTCATAAAGCCACGTGGCTCTTGGGATCCTTCAGAGAGACACACATCTGCCAAGAAAGAGGTTGCACGTTCTCCAAGGGACGTGTCATCATTGACATCCTGACCGTGGTACCTCATCCTGACCTGTCTGTGGCAGAGCTGTCAAATGTGTACTAACTAGCAGTGTGTCTTCCTGTGGATTGTCCCTCCTGCAGGGCTCTCTGTGCAGTGATTTGAACATAGCTTTCTCTACTGAGTGCACTGGGTGCTTGTGGGAAGCAGCAAGCCCAGGATGAGGGGCAAAGGGTCGCCAGTGTCATTTCCTTAAGGCAAGAGCACCCTGGTCTCCAAGCTCAGAGTGACATGGCTTCTTTCTCCTGCTTGTAAACTGTGGTGGTTTAGCTGCGGATGGCAAGTCCCCTCCCCATTGCATCCTTGCCAGAGCACTTAGATCTCAAATGCCCACCTCCTAAAACCTCACGGGGAACGGAATCTTCACCCCGTGCACGGTCCCTGGCCTGAGGGTCCTGCCACACTGTATGTCTGCCCGTTGAATCTCTCTCCATCTGGCAGTTTTGTCGAGTCGGTGGTGGCTCAGTGGTGTACGAACAGCTTGCTTATTTCACCAGATTAAAAGTTTTATATCCAAGATACTTGGCCCCCAGTCTTGCCTCTTTCGGAATTAATTTAGTCTCACATCAGGTTTGATGCACGTGGTCGCCTTGGGAAGGTCTAAAGTGTTGACAGATGGGCTCAGTCGGAGAAAGATCCCAAAGGTAATAAGAACATCCAGACTCTTTTAAAACTGTGGCTGAGGTGATAAGAGGCTTTTTCAGGTGAAAATCTCTTAGCCCTGTCATGGGCAGTTTAATTAATGTTTATCTTCAGCTTTGTATTCTCAGATTCAAGACTGTGGTAGAACGACAGATAGAGGGCCGAGGGGAAATGGCTTGTTGTTATGTTGTCTTTCTCTCTGAGGACTGTCGTCTTCCAGAAGCCCGAGGCCTCCAGTAGCCCCTGACGAGTACGCCCCTAAGAAAATCAGCTCCAAGCCCATCTCTGGTGAGCAGGAGTGTAGGGGAGAGTTGTTGGTCTGGGACAGTTGAACCCTTCCCTACCGACAGGTGCAGGACCATTGCCGGCTAAGTGGGTGTCACACATGATGCTCAGCCATCGCATTCCTGGTGGGGAAGCCTAGCAAAGGCCCCCCGCCCCCGAAGATGGGGCTCCCTCAGCGGAGCCAGCAAGAGCACATCCTGCTCATAACCTCACGTAAAGGTGATAGAGAGAAGGTTGGTGTCATTGGGCCTTGTCTCTCGAGGGTTTGGCTTCTTCAGGGCGGGGGAAAAAAAAAAGAGAGAGAACCAGCAAACAACATTTTTGTCTTTGTCTGCCACACTGATGTGAATGCTTATGATTTTATTAGCAACTGCCTGGGAGCCAGGCCTGATGTAATTTAATTTAATCTCCTCGGTTATTTTCAGTTCGGCTCAGTCTGTTTTCAGCACGGATGAGGGGAAGTCATCAGGTGGAGGGGGGCGGCCGAGGGAGGGGCAGGAGGAGGCACCTTCCACCACCACCCCCAGTTACTCAAGTCCCCCCCCCCAGTTACTTAAGCCTCCCTCCGTGCAGACGGGTCCCCAGACCAAGTTCTGGTTCCCATTAGGTTCCTCTTGAGTCTCATCACCTTGTTCCTCTGAGTAAAGAAATGTTCTGTCAGCCCGGGGAGAGGCGCGGCACAGAGGAGGTGGTAATTATGCAGCCAGAAACGCACACGGGACAGTCCTCTCTAGTGGCAGCCGGGAGCCGAGGAATGACACCGTCCCCTCTCTCCTTCTAGCTACGTGTGCTTACCGGTGTGTTGCTGTAGCTCTTTCTCTTTTTGGTACTTTGATGCTCTGAGATTGGAAATCTGGGAGGCGGGATGCCAGGGTTCTCCCAGTTTGATGGGTTTCGTCTCAGTCCCTGTGTTAGACAGAAGCTCCCTCCTCCACGCCAGGTGCACAAAGCCCGATGCTGCTCGGTACGCAGCCCGCCACACCCACCCCAGACGCCAGCGTCCGGTTCCCTAAGAACGGAGCCTGCACACGGCTTGTGAGTGAGCTCTGCAGGGTGATTCTCGTGCACAGTAATGCTGGAAAGCTGCGGCCCTGGGTGTTTCTAGTCTCGGAGTAGATTCCATTTTCTTATAACAAAGCAGGGCTTGGAGGTGGGATGAATTGGGAGATCGGGATTGACATAGATACACTAACATATGTAAAATAGATAACGAATAAGAACCGGCCGTACAGCACGGGAACTCCACTTCGCTGTACAGTAGAATCTAACACAACATTGTAAAACAACTCTACGCCAAAAAAAAAAAAAATTAAGTGCAATGTTGAGATGGTAAAACACAATTTAAGAAAACATCAGTTGATTTGTCCAACTGCTCTGTTTCTAGATCCTGAGACATTTTAATTTTTATTACTTTCCAATCGAGAAAAATTTCTCTGTCAAACTGAACAGCTGAAGTTTTGAAAAGGGCAGAGAAAGGCTTTTCTCCGATTTCTAGTGCAGTCAGCAACACAAGGGGTTGAAACGGTCAGTTGGCAAAATATACAGACCCAGGGAGGTGTATTGCAAAATCAGGAAAATAAAATAACGGGGAAAATAAAAAATAACTAAATAAACCAAAAAAACAAAAAACGATGCCTGTATGTTTGGCATGGGGTTAGGGGGCAGGGAGTTTTTAGAATCAGAGCCCTCCATTCCCCCAAACAGACGCACATGTGGAAACGCAGCAGGATCTAAAGGCAGGAGCCGGTGTTGGGAGGAGGGTAGCTGCTGATTCTGGCCTTCCGTCCTAAGGCTCCATGGCTCACCCAGAGGTAGCCCCGCCCCAGCCCCTGGAGGCCAATTCCAGGGTAGTCCTGACTAATACACCAGGATTCCAGTTAATTTATAGTGTCCGTGTGTCTGTTGACTTGATCAGAGCAATCTCTCCAGTGTATTCAAGATACCCAGAGGCAACTCGTACTGAACCCGTTTTATTGATTCGCCGTGTGAAACACTGTTCCGTAGACTGAATGGCAGAAACCCCCTGGGGAGGTGCCTTCTTTCCCAGTAGACAGACGTCAGGGGGCTCAGGACACTGCCAAGTGAACGTGGAATTATAACAAGGGAACTGGGTAAATGTTTCATGGCATCGGGCTGAGATTTAACATTTATCTTGGGACAGAGGCAGCTGTGCTCCTGGGGCCAGAGGCCCTTGAGGTTGATTAGACGTTTCTCTGTGGGCCTTTTCGCAGGCATCCCTGGCGTTTGCCTCCGCACCTCGGCTTTCTCTGTCTATTTGAACGTATTCATGCTGGACACCGGCTGGTCTTACACGTCTGGGAACCTTCTGTCTTCTCAGGGGACTTTGCAAAGCTCTCCTCTGATCCAGTATTGAAAGAGCCTAGAGTTTGTTGATTCCCAAAGATGACTTGTGCTTCCCTCAGCTCTTTGTTTCTGAGGGACAAGAAATCACTTCATTTGAGCTCCGAAATTCTACAAGTCCCTTTATCCTAATTCTTCACAGAATTATCTTCCCCCAGTCTGATTCTGTCTTTCCAGATGATCTGTATGAAGTACCTCCGAGTAGTAGAGGAGTAATGTTGAGCTCAACTTCAGACCTGTGGCCGCACCTACAGCCTCACTCCCAGCCCTTCCCCACCCCAGCTCTCGGGGGTCAGGGGAGCCTCGAAAACTATGTGCAGAATTTTGTATCTGCATTCTGGGAGGGAGAGCGGCCATCGCTGTCATCTTCTCCATGGTGTCCTCTGACCACCACCCCCCCCCGTCATATTTAAGAATGATTTCCAGGATGAAGGACAATGAGAAAGAAGCATCACTTAAAGAGTTTGGAGAAACAAAGTTTTCCCCCCAAATTTCTCACCCAGCCAAACTGCCGTTCGTAGCACATATTCTCATCTACGCGAGGGCTCAGAAGATACACCACCACATGCCTCTCTTGAAAATAAGTTATTTAAAGCCCAGCTAAAGAGGATGAGGGGAAGCAAAATGTAAAGTTCCGGAATGGGAAGGTCACAAAACAGGATAAGCAGTAGCATTAAAATCGGTTGGACATCTTGATGTGAAAAATATGAAAAACTATAAATCATATAAAAATCATAACAATGATCAGGAATCCCAAAATCTAGATAATTTTATGGTAACAAAGATGGAAAATGGGATGGGTGGTGATACGTGAGGGATGAGGTGGTAGAACGTAGCACGCACAAGTCTTCAAACACGGGAGGGAGGTGGGCAGAAGATCCTGTTTTACTCTTTGACGGTCAGAGAAATGTAGAATTTTTTAAATGGGGCTGAATCTTTAAGACGGTCATCAGTAGAATTAAAGCAAGATTTATAGTTTCTAAAATTTCTGGGAAAGATTAAGGCAAACAAAGCACCGTGTAACAGAGGACTGAAAACAACAAATAAGGAGGCGAAAGAGTGATCGATAACAAAAGTGGGCAGAGGCCGTTCAGAATCGAGGTTAAGAATGTACTGGAATGCCCCTCTCCCCACTAGCTGGTAACCCGTGCCAGGTACCCCTGAATCCCTCTCCATCTCAGCTTCCCCGTCTATAAACTGTGGATTCCAAGTAGGGTTATTATGGGTTTTTTTTGTTTGTTTTTTTTGTTTTTTTTTTTTGTGGTACACGGGCCTCTCACCGCTGCGGCCTCTCCCGTTGTGGAGCACAGGCCCAGCCGCTCCGTGGCATGTGGGATCTTCCCGGACTGGGGCACAAACCTGTGTCCCCTGCATCGGCAGGCGGACTCTCAACTGCGCCACCAGGGAAGCCCTATTATGGGTTTTTGTTTGTTTGTTTGTTTGTTTGTTTTTATTTCTTTATTTCTTTCTTTCTTTATTTATTTATTTTGCGGTACACGGGCCTCTCACTGCTGTGGCCTCTCCCGCTGCAGAGCACAGGCTCCAGATGCGCAGGCTCAGCGGCCATGGCTCACGGGCCCAGCTGCTCTGCGGCATGTGGGATCTTCCCGGACCGGGGCACGAACCCATGTCCCTTGCATCGGCAGGCGGACTTTCAACCACTGCGCCACCAGGGAAGCCCCTATTATGGGGTTTTTATAGTCCAAAGTTCTGAACGTTTCATCAGGCACAGACTTGTGCTTAAAATACAGTTTTAAACTTCCCCTAGTTTTCAGATTAAAAAAAAATTCAGCTATACATATTTCTATTAATGGAATTTGAACCTTGTAGGAGAGGAAAAAAATCTTTCTCTTTCTACCCTTCCGGCTTCTCGGCTGGGGCTCTGTAATGAAAGACAAATTAACAAGAGAAAAACCCATTTCTTTAATGTAAATGTTACATGACACAGGGGCCTCCATAAGGCAATAAAGACCCAAAGAAACTGTTAAACCTGAGTGTTTTTGTGCCAGGTTTAATGAAAAGTGGAATGTCGTGGAAAAATAAAGGACGGAGGAGTTGATCTCAGAGCAGTGAGCTGGGGGTGGGGGTGGTGTTTCGTGAGGCCTATCGTCTGAATCCCTCCCAGTCATTCACCGTCTGGAGATAAGGATGCCGCTCTCCTCCAGGTCTGGGGAAGGCACTTCTCACATGAGGGTCTGAAGACCTGCTTCACGGGAGATGGGAAAGGTCAGCATCCCCTTCCTGCACCTGCCGTTTCTCAGATTCCTTCAGCTGAAAGTGTGCAGTCTGCCAAGGTGTCCTCTTTTGGGGGTGGGGTGTCCTGAACCCCATCCGCATAAAGCAGAATGACCCATGAACACTAAGGATAAAGAATGGACAGAAATTTACCGGCGAACAGAAAAAGGGCAGCTGAAGTGGAATTGCCCTGAGTCAGGAAACGAGGCACCTGGATGCAAAAGGCTGTATTTCAAAACATGTTGGAAATCTCGAGCAATTTAAAGTGCAGGCTTGTTGCAGGAATTACCAGAAAGTAGAATATGACAGAAGAAATGGCCTAATATCAACAAGCAGAAGCCACTTGATCCAATGGAGAAGGGACGGCTCATTTCACGAATGTTGTTGGGAAAGTTGTCTAAACATTTGGAAGAAAAAAGTAAATCAGATCTTGCCTCCCACTGGACACCAAAATAAATGTCCAATGGATTTAAAAGTTGAATATAAAAAAAGAAACAAAATAATAAAAGGAAACGTAAGTTAAGAAAAGGCAAGGATTTTCTGAATGTGAAAGAAATAAAAAGGAAATTTTTGACAGATTTAACTGTATAAAAACTTAAGCTGCTGTGTTTCTAGAAGCATGAAATTTAAATGAAGTTTGCAGCAAACATGACAAAGGGCTGTTACCATTCCTTCATGTCTGAAGAAGTCTTCTGACCTGGTAGGAAAATTCTTTAACACCCTGTAGGAAACTTGAACAAGGAGGAAGTCAAAGAAAAAGAAACACTAATGGCCGAATAACAGAGCAGGGGAAAAAAGTCAAACCTCAAAAATAACCAAGGAAGCCAAAATTACAATGTTATTTTAAACTTCTGTCCCCACAAAAAAGAAATATTAATGACCAAATGACCGTTTCGGGGAAGGGGGAGTTAAACTTCAAAAATAAAGAAGCCACAATTACAGGGTTATTTTTCATTTTTATCCCCCCATCCTTCTTAAGACCTTGGTATGACTTTGGGGGAGTGATGTGGCAATACGTGTCAGAGTCTAGAATGATTTTATTCCCTTTGATCCACTTCTAATTATAATAATGTAGCCTGAGGAAGAAACCAAATTCAGATGGATATTTATGCATGAAGATGATCTGTTGCCATGTTATTTATATAAAGGTGAAGAATTTTAGCTATATAGATGGCCTGAAACAGGGAACTGATGAAATAAATTATGATATAGCTGGAAAATGGGGTGTCAGCCATTTAAATGCTTTCAGAACAGGCCTTTTTATGTTATGAAGGCAGTTTCTAAAACTGTGTTCCAAGATAGGAATTCTGTAAAAATAAATATTTCAGTATAGATATATGCAGGGCAAAGAGCCCAGTGCTGCTCTTTTACAGTGGAAGTATAGGTGATGTTAATTTTCTTCTTTATACTTTTATGTATTGCAGTTTTTGAATGATGAGTATATCCATTCTTCTCATAATAAGGAAAATAAGTGTTTCTTAAAACCTTCTGACATTGTTTATACAGAATCATTTGGGGCTCTCATAACCTAGAAAATATTATTTCTCTCACAACCAGATTCCATTTCCTTTGGGAACAGTGGGGCTATAGAACTTTAATAGCAAGTATTTTCCACTAACCGGAAGAGGAAAAGTAGTGAAATACTTATGATTCTTTTCCAAGGACAAAAATTTGCTTTTTCTCTTCTCACACCAAACTCCTCTAGGTTCTCTTTCATAAGTTTTATGGGATTTTGGTCGAAGAGTTGCTGACTCGAGTTTTCTGGTATTGAATGCCACTGGATTTCCTGGGACAGAAATTAACATTCTTATCACCAAATAGTGAGTCTCACCAACGAAACAGAACATTCAGTGAGTGGGTCTTGAAGTGGGAGATAGTGAGGGTCCCAGAATCCGGATGTATGTACCAGTGGGGGAGGGCTGAGCAGCTGTATTTTTAGTGTAGCTCATTTTTCTCACCTTTGTCTTTGGCCATAATGGAAGCAAATAGGACAAAACCTATGGGTCACATTTTCTTAATATGGAAGAGATCAGATCCGGAATTCTGCGGGTTTTGACACAGACGGTGTCAGCAGACGTGACGCATTGTAATTAGATCAGATGGAGCAAAGCAAACAGCACCAGGAGCCCCGTTTGTTCACAGAATCACAGTTTTGACTGTTACCCAGTCAAAAATGGTTCGTTGTGGCTGATGACACCTTTGCATTTTATTCCTGAAATCCAGAGGTGTTCCGCATGCGAACAGCCCTTTCCCGAGTGTAAGTGGTCCTTTCCGGTATGTTTCCCCTGAAACCTGGGGCCAGGTCATGTCCTCTAGCCTCTGTGGCTCAGTGACCCTTTCTTCGGAGCAGTTACCGTTTTCTGAAAAGTGCCCGCCTCCTTTGGGCCCGGCTTTATTCTCCATTGAAAAGACCTGTGAGGTGTTTCTTTGTCTGAGAGACCCTCCAGATGGACGTGTTGTGAACTGCAGCGCAGAGACGCGGCTTTAGCTTCTCAGCCCAACGAGGATCCCCGGGGTTCTCGCAGGTTGTGCTGACAGGTGAGGGGGACACCCAGGTGGGGCCTGGTGCAGCCCCTGCTCTCGAGTTGCTACGAAGTCTGTGGAGGTGAAGCTCCGGTGGGCTGGGCGGGCGGGGCAGGGAAGGTCTGAGAAGATGGGTGTGGTGCCCAGGTCAAGGCTGTAACCCTGGGAGGGATGGATGGAGCGTGGACCCCGGGTGGCCCAGGAGCACGGGACAAGGGTGGCGTGGAGATTCGACGATTTAGGAAACAATTACTGAGCGTGTGTCACGGAGCTCCTCTAGGCAGTAGGGCTTCAAAATCATTAGGAGCAAATTGACGGGCCTCCTGGGCGTGGGGGGAGTATCACGGTGGGGTTAGTGCTAAGCGTGATGGGTTGGGTGCAGTTAGCTGTTTAACAGACTCAACAATCCACCTGTCAGGACCGGGGCCAGCTCCAGTCTTGCCACCGTCACCAGGTGAATGTGGAACCGTGGGTGTGGAGTGTCCCTAAAACTGAGATAGAAATGTTAAAGTAAATAACAGAGAATGGAGGCTGTGGACCTCTTTTCTAGGTTGGGAGCCTCAACACTACCGTGCCACTCAGGCTGTGATGGAAGATCTCTCCGTCCCGATTTGGTCGTGAGGGAGTGACGTGGCTTTTGTGTGTGCTCGCTAAACTGCTCTAGTGACCGGTCCCACGAGTCCCCGTCAGCTCCCCATCCTCCCAGTCCCCATGCTTCACTGTTGGAGAAACGACCTTCTTCCGCCAGATCAAGCTCAGCCACTAGGGGCACCCGTGAGTTCATGGAGCACCGCCTGGCCCGTGGGCAGCCCTCCCCACCAAGGCCTCCCTCCCGTCCAGGAGCCGTCCCAGCCTGTCCTCACTGCCCATCTCGAGGGCTGCTCCGGACCCCTGCCCGCCCCCGGCAAAGTAGGAGTCCCCCCAGAGGGACACTCCCTCTCCCTTAGACGCAGGTCCTGAAGGGTGTGGAGAAAGGAAGGTCCCTCTGTCCTTGGGGCGCTGGCTCTGAAGGCATCCAGCAAGGATCCCCAACCTGGGGCCCATGGGTGCCCGAAAATTGTCATAAGACTGTAATCCTGTGTTCAGGGAGCTTGTGGCTTAAAGAGAAGGAGGACTGGCCCAGGGTGCCGTCAGGTGGTCGTGTCACCCAGCACCGTGGACACCCGTGTGCGCCAGGGAGGACTCGGGCGCTTTCGCCCTCTGTGCCTGCCCCTCGTACCAGCCGAGCCTGCCCTCGCCCTGCCTCTGTGGTGACTTTCTGGGCCACCCGACGGCCTGTGGCCTGGCGGGTCCTGGCCCTTCCCTGGGCCCCAAGCTCCACCTGCGACCTGCCCACACTGGCCGGGGCTCATCCCCGATGGCTCAAGAAGCTCAGATCCTGGCCTGGCACCTGTCCAGCCTGCTGCTGGACAGCTTGGCCACCCCCGAAACATCTCGTGCAAAGGACGTTCGGTACATCCTGTTCCGGAAGCAATCTGTCACCCACCAGTCTCCCCAGCAGAATTTGCCACGAGTCCTGGCTTCTGGTGTAGAACTGACAGACTCTGAGACACGGCTTCTCCTCTTTTTTTTTTTTTTTTTTGCGGTATGCGGGCCTCTCACTGTTGTGGCCTCTCCCGTTGCGGAGCACAGGCTCCGGATGCGCAGGCCCAGCGGCCATGGCTCACTGGCCCAGCCGCTCCGCGGCATATGGGATCCTCCCAGACCGGGGCACGAACCCGTATCCCCTGCATCGGCAGGCGGACTCTCAACCACTGCGCCACCAGGGAGGCCCTACGGCTTCTCCTCTTGCAGCATCGTCAGTGGAGGCCCGAAGGAGAGGCAAAAACAAGCCTTGGGAACAGGGTGTCCTTCCTAGTTCCGTGACCGGGGAAGGAGCTCTCTGGTGGGGCTGGGCTTCGGAGCTGCTCGGCCTGGTGGGAGGGCTTTTCCCCTTTTTCTAGGTGATGTGGCCCATCGGTGCTTGAGATGCTCCTGAACGAGGCCCCCTGGGCTGCCGGGAGGGAGACTTTCTCAGCAGGACAATTCCTTAGCTCTGCGAGCCCAGCCCGAAGCCCAGGGGCCTGTCCGTGCTGGTCGCTCCTCCAGTGGATCCGCTGGTTTGCATCCAGGGCTGATGAGCACACATTCCTTTAAAATTCCTACTTCCAGAGAAGCTTGTTGCCTGATTCCAGAATGGCCCCATTGATGCCTTATCATGCTCACTGTTTGCACTTGGGTGTGACCGGGCTGGGAGGAGGGGTTGGCAAATTGCAGCAGGTCAGGGCCCCCGAGGAGGCTGCAAATCTGGTTTGTCTAGGAGAGCAGACTCCTGTGCAGACCTAGAAGCCTCCTGCAGCCTGGACGGGGAGGAAGCAGGCATGAGTACACGTGAGAGGCGTTGGCTCCCAAGGTTCTAGGACATGACATGAGAAACAGAGGACAGAGGTGAACTCTGGTTCCTGCTAGGGGACACGCTGTCTCCTCAGCCCCAGCCTGGGACCCTCCCAAGCTTTAGAACGAGGTCAGAGTTCACAGGGCTCAGAAGGAGCCAGAAGGGCCCAGAGGCTCCTCTCCCGGGTCAGTCTCTCCTCAGACATTCGCTGTGTCGGGGGTTGGGGGGCGTGGCCTTGGCTCTGTGTCAGGGATCCATGAACTGAGGCTTGAGGGCCGGATCTGGCCCACAGCCTGTTTCTTTTAAATAAAGCTTTATTGGCACACAGCATCGCTCCTGCCTGTGGGTGGGCAGAGCTTCCCCTCTGGCCTCCTCAGTGTCATGAGCGCTGGATGCTTTCGGGCCCCAAGTCTTGGGGACATTGTGGTCTTACTTGGTCCAGGCGCTGGCCTGTCAGTTCTTAGGCTGATGTCAGCCTGTCCCAGAGGCCCAGCTATAGAGATAACTTAGTAACCAGAACACCCCAGCATACTAGGTGATTTTAGAATTGTACCCCAGAAACCACTGCACTCACATCTTTTAATCAGGTGCCACAGCCGCCTTAGCTAAGGTCAAGGCACCAAAGCAGAAGCGGAGTCGTACAGCTTTACTCTCCTTCCCACCAGCCCCTCTGGGCCACGTCCACAGCTCGACCCTAAGTGTGTTCACTTAACCCTCCACACTCGGCCACCTCCCTCCTTCCAGTGGAGTCCTCTGTGGTCTCTTTGCTTCCTCCCCATCCTCCTGGGAGAAGCCGAGGCCAATTTTACTACCTCTCCCCTGGGACTGTCTGGACCGCGTCAGTTTTATCCAATAACAAGGGAAAGCTGGCTTTTACACAATCGCGAGCCATCCCCGGCTTGGCCGCCGGTTGGCTTTGTGTAGCAAGCAGGTTGTAACACCGCTCTCTGCCTCTGAGTCCCCGTCTACAGATGGGCTTGCAGCAATGTGAAGAGCTCACGCTAGTGCCTGCCGCGCAGTGGTCTCCCCAGGAACGCGGTGCCTTCCCATCGCCTCCATGTCCGCTAGTTTCCTGGGAAGCAGAGAGTCAGGGACCAGCTACACCCTGCATACTACGTGGTCAAGGCCAGCCATTCTCAATGGAGAAATGACAGACCACACACACCCCCAGACCCATTTCCGCCTTCTCGCTAAAGGCAAATCTCTCAGGAATGAAATAACCCATCAGATTTCTCTGTCGGTAAACTTACATTCAAGTGCGATCATATTTTTATAAGAAATTAACTTACAGGTCTAGAGCTCTCTGGAAGAAGGTGCTATGGCTGTCTGATAATTATCGAAATTAATGCTCTGTGTTGAAGGACATGGTTCATGGATTGGGAGCCTCCATCACTCTGCTGCCTGATGGCAGATGACCCCAGGTTCATGTGTCCACAGACGCTGACCCTTCGCCTGTTTTCTGCCCTTGCCTGTCCCCCCGGCATGTTTGCACGCACATCTCTTTTGCTCTTGGTAACTTTAAATGAAGAAGAGTTTGTGGGGGGTTTCTGGTGGTGTCGGAAAACATAACTTTTGCTTTTCTGTGCTGTGGGGTAGGATTATAGCATTTCGTTTACTCTTGCATTTGCCGTGGAGCGAGGTTGGAGGTGGGAGGGGCTCACAGGGTCCGCGCACACCCTCAGCAGGCCTGACGTTCACAGCAAGTCCCTGTTCTGAACCTTTGTGCTTGTTGCCGGCTTTTTAAACAGATGCCACGAGCAAGCGTGCTCTCAGAGGGAGGAAAGAGGCGCTAAAATCAGAGAATTATTTTCTAAAGCAAAACAGATCATTCGAAGGGCTGCGTGGTCCTTGAACCTGAAGGCACCTCTTTGTGCATCACCCGTGTCCCCACCCAGATATGAACTCTGTGATGGACAAGGTCACTGTGCATCAGTGAAGACCAGTCCAGTCCCCAGGCGCAGGGGATGCATCTGCGTCCTCGACAAAGCTTTCGCTTTATAAGCCTTCAGAGCCTCCCCTTGCCCCGTGCCCGGCCGGAGTGCCCTAAGGTGACCTCAGCGTGAGGTTAAAAACCCCCAGGGAGGCAGGCAGGTGGGATGGGGGGCTCTAGGTGGGTTCAGGGGCGTTGGCTTTTATGTTAGGTGATGAGCTCATGGGTGTCTATCGTATTATCACACTTGAGAATTTACACTACATATATTCTTGGGATCAAGAGACCATCTGGACCATTCTCTGAATGGATCAAGGATTTCATTGAATTGGGGTTTTGTTTTTTGGTTTTTTTTTTAATCCTAAGCTATTGTGGAACAACTAAGAGCTGACTATTGAACTTTGGCTGGACCCTGAGGTCTGCAAACTCCATGCTCTGTGAACTGTCCTTTTAGTAAGCTTGGTGTCTTTACCCTGAGGCGACAGCCCTGCTTCCTGGACTGGACAGGAGGGCCAGGTGGTGGCGGTGGTGGTGGTGGTGGTGACGATGATGGTAAAGGTAGCAAACACTGTCTGACACGAGCAGTGATGGCCAGTGCTCAGGCCACAGCTCCCACGCTCCAGGTCCTCTTCTCTATACTTTACACGTATTAGCTCACTTAATCTTCACAGCAACCCTGTGAGACAAACACTATTATGGTTCCTATTTTGCAGATGAACAAACTGAGAAGTGGGGTAAATTGTCCTGAGTCATACACCTAATCAGCACTAGAGCCAGGATTTGAACCCAGCTGCCCGCGCTCCTGGCCGCTAAGTTATCCTGCCCTGAGCGGTCAGCCACCATCTGCAGCCTCTGTCCCAGCAGGGTGGGCCTGACCGTCACTGTGCGTCCTCAGCTGGGCCTCAGACAGTCCCTGGCTACGAGCCTGTGGGCGTGGCTTGCCTCCCTGAGAGAGCCTGGTGGCCACTACCCCTGCCCACTGTCCTGCATCCTCACCTCTGCTTTCCCATCAGGCAGGTGCTTGGCCAAACCCCTGGCTCCCTTCCTAAGTGTTGGCTGTTCTGTCTACGCTGGGACACCTCCAAGGTAGACTCCCCAGTCTGGCGAGGGCTGTCCGGTCCAGAGCTCATGTGAGACCCCCCCCCCCCGCCATACGCCTGGACACTTAATTCAAAACTCACATGTCCTGGGCTCACCTGGCCGCCTATATCAGGCATCTCTGGGGCACCGTGGAGGTATTTCTCAATCTCCCTCATCTTATTTGAGTGGATTTTGTCCAGAAGTGATCTCTTACATGATCAGGAAATTATGTAATCTTTCAACCCCAGGCTGCTTTTTCTCAAGGCTGAGCTTGACATCTAGTCCTTTCAAAATAGGCACCTAGGGCTTCCCTGGTGCGCAGTGGTTGAGAGTCCGCCTGCCGATGCAGGGGACACGGGTTCATGCCCCGGTCCGGGAGGATCCCACATGCCGCGGAGCGGCTGGGCCCGTGAGCCATGGCCGCTGAGCCTGTGCGTCCGAAGCCTGTGCTCCGTAGCGGGAGAGGCCACAGCAGTGAGAGGCCCGTGTACTGCAAAAAAAAAAAAAAAAAAGGCACCTCAAGCCAAAAGATGGTCATATAATTATATTCTATATTTCTATTAAAGTTCTAGAATGACAGCAGACTTCCATTCTGAAACAGCGAATGCCAAGGCATACACTGCTCTTCACGGCATTCGCCTGCCAGTTCATAAGCTCTCAGGCCAGTTTCTGAACGTCTAAACGTTCGGGGTTGTGTCCTCTGCCAGAAACTTTCACCAACAACAAGGATAATAATCATTATTGGGTTCTTACTGTGTGCCTCTCACTGTTGCCAGCGCTCTGTGTGTAGGAACGTCTATAATTCTCATAATGTTCCAGATGAGGAGACCGAGGCACGGGAAGGTTAAATCTATTGCCAGGGTTACACAGCCACAAAGCAGCAGAGCCAGAACCCAGACACAGGCAGCCTGGTCCCCAAGCCCACATTCCAAGCAGATGGGACCCCGAGCTGGTGGCTGCCAGTCCCGATTCAGGTGTCCGGGCAGGTGGGCTGTTCTCTGCTGCGCTAAGAAATGGAAATTTGGACCCACCGTCTACTTCGGTGACAGTTGGAATTGATGACTCAGTTTGTTTTCAACTTCAATGATAGTATTTCAGTAGGAAGCTCACAGCTTTAATCCCATCAAGACTTTAACTCATCACCATTCAGAAGACATAGGCCGTAGATGACTGTGTGTGTGCCGGCCGTCAGGACTCTCACTTTTGGATGGAAAAGCCGGGGCCCACACTCATTCTGCAACTGGCCGGACTCTTGACAGCCTTGACGGTTCCCTGTTAGTTCATCCGGGATGTGGCCTCCGTGTTAGACGTTCCGGAGCTTTGTTCTGCCTTTTAAAAAGCATCTGGTTCTCATTCCAGTGATCTGTTGGAGAGAACCTTTTGGCCCTTCCATTCTCCGTGGGAGAACTTCATTTTTATGCTCAAATTTTTCATCTTTTGTGATACTCGGGTTGCTGTTTTATTCTGCGTTGCGTTAAAACCTCCGTGAGCTTGGGGGAATTCCCAGGTGGCCAGGGCCCCTGGAGACCTCCTACCTCACTGAAGATTTTGAAATTATGAGCAGAGCGATGAGGCCGAAACACTGCGTCTGGGACGTCGTATGCACTCACGTCGTGCAGTCTTTTTTTTCCTCCACCATTTTCCAAGTTGCCAACAGTATAAGACATTTTATATACGTTATTTCATTCTCCCAACAATCCTGTACCACTGGAAATATGCCCCTGTTCGCTCTTCTAGATGAAGAAACAGAGGCTCATGAACTTAAGTTTCCAGTACTTGGGGTTACACGATGGAGGTGGGATTTGGAAGCAGGTCGGCTGAGCTACAGATCCCGGGGTGCGAACTTCTATCCTGTCCCCTGCCAGCTGCATGACGTTAGGTGCTGCCTCGTGGGGAAAAATCCTTGGAGAGCGTAAGTGGTGTACGAGGAGCACACCGCCGGCTTCTCTGTGGCTTGTCGCCCTGAGGCAGCTCACTGCCCCTCGGGCCATTAGAATACGGTCCCACCTGTCACCTTCCTGTGCCAAGGCTTCCAGGCAAGGAAGGTGACAGCACTCGGCGTGTCCCCAGGCGTTCGGGCAACGCTCGTCTGTGACTTCTGCCGTTAGGGCTCTGCCCGGAGACTCAGTGTCTTTAGCACCCTCCATCCCCCTCTATCCCTGCCCACTGCCAACGCTAACACCTTCTTCTGAAATTCTTCCAAACCCCTCATTTAACAGTCAAACTAAGCTGACCATCTATGCCAACAGGCTGGAGCAGTGGTCCGCCAGCTTTCCCACAGAATCACCCGGAGGCTTGGTAAACACAGGTCACCCGACCGCACCCCCCTGCCCGAGTTCTGACTCAGCCGGTGATGCTGACGCTGCTGGTCCAGGAGCTGCACTGTGAAAGTCGCTGGCCTAGAGATCCTGGTCCCAGGTGGATGTGTCCCCACGGCATCCGGCTCATCAGGGGCCACGATGCTGGGAGATTTCAGCCACGTTGGGGAAGAGGGTGAGGAGGACATTGGTGTGCGGGCTCCGGCCTCTGTCCCTTCTTAGCGGAGTGACGGGTGATTGACGGGCAGGGGCTTCAGCCCTCCCACTGTCAGGAGCCTCCGCCAGCTGCATCTCTGAGCCTGCCGTCCTCTGCAGGTGAAGCAGCCTTTCCTCCTCCTTATTTTGCATTTGCATATGAGTGCTTCTCAATCTAGAATATATGTTGGGGTCACCTGGAGTCTTAGGAAATGCTTCAGAGTCTGAAACTCTGGACTGGGGCCTGTGAGTCTGTGTGTCTCCTCGGTGCCAGGTGCCGCCCCAGGTGCTGCTGGAAGGTGAGCCTGCCCTTGGTGTCAGGCTGTAGCCCCTGTGAGGCACCTCCTGCGTTACTGCCTGTGCACGGGTAGCTCTAGCCCCTGCTGCACAAGGGTTCACCTGGAGAGCGTCTAAAAACTTGCCCCCCACCACTAGAGGTTCTAAGTTAGTTGTGAGCGTTGGAATTTTCAAACCCCCTCCCACGCGATTCTAACATACAGCCAGTTTAGAAACCACCAGCCTTTACAAGGGAAAGAGATGACTTCTTCTAGGAGTTCAAGTGCCGCCGGGCCGTGGACTAGTCTGCCGGTTGCTTGGGTGGGGAGGTGGGCCAGTTCCCCCAGAGGGGGGCTGCCAGTGGACCCTGGGGATCTCATTGCGATGCAGATTCTGCTTCACCAGGTTTGGGGTTTGACCCAGGTGTCACAGGTGCTGCTGGACCAGGCTGATACTGAGTCTCAAGGCTTGACCACAGGGGCCTCCCCAGCACCCGTTACCCCTGGCGGGGGTGGCGGTGGGCAGCTCCTCTCGTGTTGAGGGTCAGAGGTTCTTGATCCAAACCTCCTCTCCTTTCAATGCCATCTTGACGTCTCTCGATCAGCTGAGTCCTGACGCAGGACACCCGGCAACGAGGGTCTGTTCTATTTTTGTAACGTTGGATCTTTCTTCCTTGTCTCTTCACAGTACGAGATGCAAAAAATCTCATCCCTATGGATCCAAATGGGCTTTCAGATCCTTATGTGAAGCTGAAGCTTATTCCTGACCCCAAGAACGAAAGCAAACAAAAAACCAAAACCATCCGTTCCACACTGAACCCCCAGTGGAATGAGTCCTTTACGTTGTAAGTTGAATCCTCTCTTCCTGATGGCTTTCCTCCCTCATGTTGTTAGCAGTGCTGAGCTGGGCTTTATAAACGTCTTTAAACATGGCGTCATCCCTAAGCCCTTCTCCTATGGCAGCTAGAGAGGTAGCTGCGGTCACCCTTGTCTGATGGATAGAAACTCGGTTTACCAAGACTTACACGATGCAGGCCCCAAATGACCATCAGTAACTTCTGTACAAAAAAATTCTTTTACATTACAGATGATATAAAAAGGTATAGTGTGTCCCACCTCTTGATGGACTTAGGTTTTTTTTAAGGGTTAGAAGAGGGTGTAGGTAAGAGTTTAAATAATAAGTTTAAAAACATGGAGTAAGTGAGTACCATAGAAGCTGCTGTTGCCACTGAAATGGGGAGATTATCCTTATGTCTAAGCAGGGAAGACTTCCTGGAGAAGGCACCGTTTAAAGTGGATGTGAAAGGAATGTGAGGATTTCAGAGGCAGAGATGGGAGGAGGGAAAGAAGGGAGGAGGGGGTGGGAGGAGGGGGTGGCATAAGCAAGTCTGGAGCAAGAAAGCACTGAGTGCAGCTGAGCACAAGCAAGAGGTCCTCTTTGGGCTTCCCTGGTGGTGCAGTGGTTGAGAGTCCGCCTGCTGATGCAGGGGGCGCGGGTTCGTGCCCCGGTCCGGGAGGATCCCGCATGCCGCAGAGCGGCTGGGCCCGTGAGCCATGGCCGCTGAGCCTGTGCATCTGGAGCCTGTGCTCTGCAATGGGAGAGGCCACAGCAGTGAGAGGACCGCGTACCGCAAAAAAAAAAGAGGTCCTCTTTGTGGAGGAGAGCACAGGAAGCATGTGTGTACAACCAGAAGGTAGCTGTCTAGGATATAGATCAGAGACTGTCCAGCTTTGCTCTGTGAAGGGCTGGATGGTAAATAGTTTAGACCTTATGGGTCATACAGTCTGTTGCAGGTACACAGCTATGCTGTTCGAGGTTCAAAGCAGCCACAGACAATATCTGTCTCAACAAAAGGCCATGACTGTATTCCAGTAAAACTTTATTTACAAAAGCAAGCAGTGGGCCTGATTTGGCCCTTGGCTCAGAGTTTGCTAACCCCTAGTCTAGAGCCTCATTGGCCATGGGGCTGGTACTTTGTTGATGATGGAGAACCCCAGGAAGAGAATTGAATACAATATTTTTTTGAATCTCAGGCTCAGATCATGAGCATGCGATATCTCCCCCAAAATCATGATCAAGATAACCCTATGTGTGTGTGTGTGTGTGTGTGTGTGTGTGTTCTTTCGTAGCAAATTAAAACCTTCAGATAAAGACCGACGACTGTCCGTAGAGATCTGGGACTGGGATCGAACAACCAGGAACGACTTCATGGGGTCCCTTTCCTTCGGAGTCTCGGAGCTGATGAAGATGCCGGCCAGTGGATGGTGAGGAAGCCCGAGTGTGTCTGTGTGAACCAAGAGCTAATTGTCTGAAAATGTTAGCGTGCCTGGAGATTCTGGAAACTGGCCAGTTTAAGTCCAAAGTGACTGTTGATTATGCAGTTACCTGGGTACCATCTCCCCAGGGGGTGCATTTCAGAAACAGCTGGACTAGAGCCTTGGGGTGCGGGGTGAACCTGGGTGGTGCCAGTGTGGGGCTCACCCCCTCCTCTCCCCTGTCTCTGAAAGGTACAAGTTGCTGAACCAAGAGGAAGGTGAGTACTACAACGTGCCCATTCCAGAAGGTGATGAAGAAGGCAACATGGAGCTCAGGCAGAAATTCGAGGTGAGGAGACAACACAGTGACTTAATCATCTTTCCGTTTAGAAAGCTTCACTCCAGGAAGGGCCAGATTTTTGTGATCACGTGTCTGGAAGGCAGACAGTCATTTAAATGTTAATCTTGTTCTTTATGTAAAGGCATAAATGTTGCGTAATCACCTTCCTTTGCAAGCTGTTGACATTCTGTGGCTTTTATCGGTTAGAGAAAGGAGACTGGAAACAGCCCAGCAGTGAGCCTGGTTGGTTCCTGTTTAAGGAATCGGTTTGGCCTGGTTGGTTCCTGTTTAAGGAATCGGTTTGGCATCAGCGGGGAGACGGCCCGGTCTAGCCTCCTCCCCGTGGGCAGGAAGTCACCTGGGCCTTAACCTGGGAGGCTGCTCAGGTGTCATTTTCAGGCCAGAAGCTGAATTTTTGCTGCAGATCATTGGGAAAGGCAGCTCTTTCTGCTCCTCCCCCTGGGTGTGTGTCTGCCTTCTGTCCCAGTTTTGTCACCTGCCACCCCTGACTTCCCTCTTCCTCCTCCTGTCAATCCCTGCTTCTCACTACTCAGCAGACGTCTCGGCCTTTCATGAACATTCTTTCCTCCAAGCACCCGCCTTATGTTCCAAGTCACAGCTTTTTGTTTTCCCTGTTTCTCTAATCACCTGTGCGCTGGCTGTTTGAAGGATTCATTCTAGCAGCCCATGGAGTCTCTGTACCCGGCCCGTCCCTTGGGAAGCTTTCCCTTCCTCGGGCTCATTAGGATGCCCTGCAGTTCCCCCACCCTGAAGAAATACACGCGGGCACGCACGCATGTACACAGAGACCCGCGCCGTAGGCACTAACGGGATGATGCCCTCGTGTGCCTCCTCTTCTCGCTGTGGCTTTCTTCTTCCAAATAAAATTCCGTCCCAGAGACGCACACAGGTCATATCCAGAGAGACTGAGTTCCAAAGGACGTAAAACACAAAAATGTCCAAAGTGCTTTGTCACCGATATCTGGTTAAAGAGGCTGTTGATGGCAAACACTTAAGGGCAGGGGCTGTGAGCCTGGGTGCCCTTGGGAGCGTAAAGGGGTGAAATGGGTCCCCGAGAATATGTATAAACGGCGGTGACGGCGGGCCTCTGGGCGGGTGGGACAGCGGGGTGCGGTGCGTGCTCAGGCGGCACCCCCACCCCGGGCCCCAGCCGACGGCGGCCGAGCTCGAAGCGGGTCACGTGCTACCGGATCTTCCAGTTCTTCCAGGGAAGCCACAAGGCCCGATTTTCACATGGCATGTTCTGATTCAGTTTAGTGTCAGCAGCCAATTAAAGCTTGAACTTTGCGTGAGTCAAACATGTATCTATTGCCTTAGACGCAGGGAGGATCCAGCCAGTGAGAACCAGCTTGTAATCTCTGCTCTCGAAACAGAGATGAAGTTCTTTGCAAAGAGGCTTACGATAGCTAGAAGCATTCAAGTGCAAGGCTGCCCGCTAGGGTCTGGGGGCGCTTCAGGGGCCTCTGCGAGGCGTGGCTCGTGTCTGATTGCTTCTTCCTCCCCGTCACCATCCTCCCACTCCCTGCCACAGGAGCACAGGTGCCTGGAACGCTGCCAGGAGGGCTGCTTCCCTGACCCTGACCCCGTGCCCCCCGCCCGCTGAGAAGGGAACCATTCTAGAGAGAGTGTCGGGACGGAGGGGAACCCAGGGGCTAAGGAGACCCTGCCTGCGTCCCGCGTGGGGTGCAGGTGCAGGTCACCGGCTGTGGGGCTCAGGGCTGCGGGAGGTGCGGGGTGCACCGGGGGGAGGAGGGTGCTCGGGCCTCGCGTTGGCGTTGCTCGTGGTAACGTCTGAGGCTTCTCTTTGCTGGTGGAAAAACACTGACGCACGTCTCAGGCTTCATTCCCGTGGCTTCCTGGTGAGTGACCTTCCTGTTTTTCTGGGCGGTGAGTTTAGCTTTTTACAAAGGTCAGCGTTACAAACTCAAAGCAGAAACTAAACAACCCGGGCCAGAGGGCTTGAGGCTGGAGGGCAGTGTTTCTCTCCGGGGACGGGTTAGGGGCCACGTGCGTTGAGCCTGGCGCTGTTCCCCGTCCTCGGCTCCGGGGGTGTGAACGTCACAGACCCGGCGGTGGCATCGTGGGCTTTGCTGAAGGGCCTCCCCCGTCCAGCTCGGTGAGCGCTGTGCCCAGGGCGCCTGGTGGACCACGCCCCCAGCCTTTCCTCTCAGCGCCCTCCGGCTGCGTCCCCAGGCTTTGCCAGTCACGGCGGCTCACTTAGAGCATTTGTAAAGCGCTCTGCAAGAGGCTGTGCGGGAAGCCGCTTGACGGCGTCACCGAGATGTGGAGAGTTTGGGGACCCCTCTCGTGCGGCCGTTCAGAGTGGGCAGATCGGATTCTAGGCAGGGCCTCGATCGTCCAGTGGGGGGGGTCTGGAAATGGGGAAGTTGCGGGGTTTCCTCGGCACCAGACTGCTGTGAGCCAGGCTGTGAAGGCCAGGTCCATGTTGGGACAGCCCTGGGTGACAGCCAGCCTGCCTGAACGGGCCCCAGTGGCATCAGGCTGTGAGTTAGGACGCTGCCTCTTGGCCCCCAGCCACAGCGTGACCGCCTCGCAGCATCTACAGAATCCCGTGTTCCCTTCCCTCCATGTGATACATGCCGTGGGCTTGCTTTCCATACTAGTGCTCCCACCCCACACCCACTCTTTTACAGACACTTTCCCAGTTTGATTCAGCTGAGTACAGTTTTCTTTAAAATTTCAAGTTCCGTGGTGAATCAGGATTGGCTGAAACACAACACGACAGTCTTGTTAGGAACAAGCCTTCCTCAGTGGGATTGTAGAACCTCTAGTCTATAGGGTTATTTTTTCCGTGTCCAGCTCTGTTTTCTCGGAAGAGTTAACTCAACTCTGGTTTTCGAATCCTTCCCCAGAAATCAAAAGTCATTTTCTTATGAAAGAAAAATCAAAACAAATGAACGTTTACAGCTCAGCCACTGCACTAGTATTTATCTGGTCATAATATGGGAAAAGATTTCAAATTTATTGTTGGTTCTAGAATCTTGGCAAACAGAATGATCAGTGAGTGAAGCTCTTAGGAGCCCAGGAGAATCCCAGGATGGTCGGAAATGACCTTACTCCGTAGTGTGTTGTCCCACGGGAGTTCGTCTGCCTAAAAGCCGAAGCCAGAACCTTGACTGTGATATTCACGGGCAGCGCATCCGCGGTGCCTGTTCCGTGTTTGTCTTCAAATAAAGTACATGTGGACCCCGATTCACAAACGTAAATTATATATTTGTTCATTTGTTCACTAATAAGGTTTCCAGCAATGAATAAAGCAAACCGTCCCCCCATCTGTGGAGGTTAGGTTCTGTACCTGTGAGCCTTGCTTCAGATCTTTTTGGGAACGATGCAGGAAGCGTATTAGGAAATAAACATAACCCCCTGTGCTGCTCAGTGACCCCCTGGACCTCCCGTCGCTGTTGAGGACATCCAGGTCTCCTGTTCCTGCCTCCCGCTTCTGGGCCCCGCTCCCCGGGGTGCGGCTTGTGGTCAGAGGCCAGGAAGAGGGTCTCCTTTCCCTCAGAGGTGATCCAGCGACGGGTTAGCCGTGCCCAGCAAACGTTCCTTAAAGGGTCCCATGATGAATGCTTCCGGCTTTGCACAGCACAGGGTCTCTGGCACAGCTACTCACCTCTGCCTTCGTAGCTTGAAAGCAGCCCCAGACAAGACGTCAACAAATGGATTTGGTTGCGTTCTAACAAAACGTTATTTACAAGGACAGGCGCCGGGCCAGCCCTGCCCGTGGGTTACCAGCCCCGGCCCGTGGGTTACCAGCTCAGTCCCGTGGGTTACCAGCCCCTGGCTTAGCCCGTGGACCCAAGAATCAGACCTGGTTCTGCCACGTATTAACCACGTGACCTTCCTGTGCATGTCCTTCACTGTAAATGGGAATAATAGTTGTATTTACTTCACAGAATTGTTTCGAAGATTAGTCAGTAGGAAAGTTCTAAAAGCACACTTATGCATCCTCCTCCTCTATATGTTTCATTGCAAAAATTAGGTTACTGAGGGCACTTTTTTTTTTTAACTTTAGGAGCTTCCCTTAAAAAAATTAATTTTCACATTGCAATCATGCTGTCAATAATGGGCACGTTCTAAGTTCTGTAGACCAGCCGTATGATGAAATAGAGGCTTAATGGTAAGAACTTTATCACCATTTAATAACGTTTTTATGGAGAGATCTATCTTCATTTACGTTGACATGGATTTCTGGAACGTAATGTGTGTAAATTGGGAACTGCGTGTAACTGGCATTGGATCAGATAATCCCTGGACAAAACAGGGTTTCAGTAATTTTCAGGGGAGGAGAATTCTGACGCTGAGGAGTCCGTCCGCATGGGCACTTCTACAGGGGCTTGGCTTAGGGTCCTGGTTAAACACTCCAGGTGAGCACGTCTGGAAGGTGCTGGCTGTAAACCACCGGGAATGAAGGCAGGATAATTAATCACCAGGAGAGTGGCAGCTAATGACTCATGAGGTCAGTAACAGAAAGGGCACGTCATCCACTCACATGAAAGCCCAGCATCTCTGTGGGTGCCATGTTGCTGTTTTGATCTCTTAAAAAATCCGGGGTCTGAACCTTTTGCATCTTGAGCTATGCCTGGGGACTTCTACACGACATTCAACTTACCCGTTGGAAGAAAGGGTCTCTTCTGACCACACCTGTTCGTCGTTTAAAACGTTTTCAGAGGACCTACTGGCATTTTGTCCATTTCCCCAGTTGTTAGTGAGCTGTCTGACTCTTCCCCGGAGCCATCTGGGCCACGTCTACCTGCAGAGTTGGGTTTGTCCCAGAATCAAGAAAATAGGAGGAGGAAAGGGGTGGCGAGGAAGGGGACCACTTCCCTCCCTAGGGCCTGATGCAGAGCCTTCTCCTAAGGCCTGGCCCCTCATCCCTGGGCAAGGCATTCTAACCAAGACCAGCCCTGCTACCCGGGGAGAAACTGAGCCAGAAGAGCTGAGAACCTTCGTCAGGTTTTAATCCAGTATCACTGCCACTACCTCTAATTTGTATTTTGATGACTCTCGGGTACAGACGGGCTTTAAAGGAACTCATTTCTACCTGTGGGGTTGCTTGTCTCCCACACATGTCGTTACAGTTATAGGAGAGTCTGAGGTTTAAAAAAAAAAGTCAAGCAGCTTTCCTCAAAGGAGGCCTCACCCTTCCCTTCTGCCTGGTTGTCCTGGATTCGTCACTTTGATCATTTGTTTTAGATAATTTAAAAAACAACATAAGAAGAAGCTAAAAGCACCTTCGTCTCTTTCTCTTCTTGCTACCCACCTTGCTCCACTCCAGCGTAAGTGGAAATCTACTATTAAAAAAAAAAGTTAAGAAGCAAAACAGACACACCCATAGCGGAATTAAGACAACTCAGAGGCCACGCGCTTTGGGCTTTGTCTGCGTCGGAATATTTCTGTTGTCAGAAAATAATGGAAAGTAGTGCCCCAGGGGAAAGCTGGCAGATGATACTTCCTAAATAACTCCATGGAGTATAAGCATTCAGGAAAACAAGATGAATTTATTTAAATTGCAGTGTGTGAGCTCCCGGTAGGGAAATAGTTTTAAAGTTCTATAGAAAAGAGAGAAATCGATGACCATGTGTGAGACACGGGGTGTGGTCTTGACCACCATCTCCCATCCTATCCCTTCAGGGAGCAGGAGATGATGGCTGAGCTCCAGGCGTTTTCTGTGCTGAGCACGGGGACCACGTTCCTTTGAGAAGTGGTAGAGCCTCGTGTGGTTAAGAGCCCAGCCCTGGAGCCCTCCTGCCGGGGTTCAAATCCGGCTCATCTCCATCCCACTTGTCTGAACTTGGACAGCTTACTCAGGGCAGGGTATTCTAGGAAGAATATACAACTCGGAATCGTTCTCCGGGGCTTCACATCCTGGCTCTTCCACTTACTAGCTCTGGTGACGTCGGGTGAGATTCTTAAACTCTCTGATCTTTATAGTTTCCTTGTTCATGAAACGGGGATGATAATAGTACTACTTACTGAATTGCTCCGAGGACGCCAGCAGTTCATTTATGTAAGTTGCTTAGCCTGGTCCCTGACACAGAGTGAGTGCTCAGTACCTGTTAGCTAGGACTCCTTTTTGCCTTTATCAAAGCTGATTATATGAAAAAGACATTACCTATTCAAATTGAATTTTGACTTACGTTTATAAAAACGTGTATGGGCTTCCCAGGCCGTCTCTTCTTCGGCTGTTTCCTGTGGCGTGTGGCACGTAGCTGCATTTTCCCTTACCCTGAAAATCCTCTAGGGCTGCACTGCCCATTTCAGCAGCCACTGGCCACATGAGTCTATGGAGCATTTAAAATATGGTCAGTCTGAGCTGAGATGTGCATGCTGTAAGTATGAAATGCACACCAGATTTCAAAGGCTCAGTAAAAAGAAGAGAACGTAAAATAGCTCATGAATAATAATTTTTATGTTGATTATATATTGAAATAATATTTTGGATCTCTTGGGTTAAATATACATTTAATAACTATTCTCCTTTGTGTTCTATGCTTTTATATGTTAGTATTAAATATAATATTATTGGAATGAATTTCACCTGTTTATCTCTTTAATGAGGTTACTAGAAAATGTAAAATTACGTCTGTAAGTCACATCTGGACAGGGCTAGTCTAAGACATTCCTCCCAATGAAGAAAAACAGTTTCTTGCAAGATGAGGACTGAAATGCAAAACCCATGACTTTCTGATGTACAGTATTTTTCCCGGGCTTAAGAAATCAGTTATTTCCAAGAGACTTGGATTTCAGAAAATAGATTCCCTCAAAATTCTGAGCCCATTATTGGGTGCAGATAAGTCTAATCTTTTTGCGTGGCCAAGTAACTATATTAGAAACAGGGATATAACAAAGCTGGGGTGATATTTGAGTTATCTAGTAATTTAATAATACACATTTCTAGTAATAATCTCAAAAGTCACAGTGAAATCTCTTGAGATTCTCTGGTTAGTTGGAAAGTTGTGAGCAGAGGTCAGACGTCCGGGGAAGTGAAGGGGCGGGTCACCTCTGGCCTGTCTTCTGAACACAAGGTGGTCTTACGCCTCATATTGTAGCAAACATGTGACCCGAAGACTGGGATCCCGGAGCTATGTCGATTTTAACAGGTATTTTGGAAACAGGTGACACTAGCTTTTTGTGGCTGAAATATTTGGAAGACTTGTTTGAATAGATTCTACAGAACGTCCACTGGTCAGAATCTAAAGCTGGATTAGCAATGGCTTCTGTCAATAATGTATGATGTTGTGTCTTCACAGCTTTTTGTATTTGTGACCATTTGGTCTAAACCCAAAAGAAGCCAAGATAAAATTGATCCCCATGGTGCATGAGAATGAGCTGCTTTGCAGGATTTGTGGTAGAGCTCCAGAAACTACTAGCAGGATCACCCTGGAAACTCTGCAGATGCCTGAAGATCACATATGTATCTGTTCTTATTGATTCTGGGGGAACGTTTTGAGATCATCCTTGTTACTGATTAGCAAAACGTGATCCGATTATGATTAGAGTTAAGGTATTTTAAATCACCGCACATGCGACTCAATTGCTAGGTTATATGTGGAAAGAGCAAGCAAGCATTCTTCTGTTTACTGTTGTTGAAATTGGATTTTCCAAAAGCCTCCATTGTCTTTGAAGACTTCAGCTAATTCAAGATATTCCTCGGATGGGAAAAAAATAGTTCATTGGAGACCCTCAGATAAATTGTAGCTGTTTGTTGATTTGATCTGGCCTGCCACTGTTACTATGGAAACCCGAGTACTTTCAGATGACCTTTTGGACACAGAACAGAAAATCTAAGTGCCCTGATACGGATTCTGCTTTTTTCCCCCCCTAAATGGCTTACATAATTACTTTCTGAACTGTGTGATGTTAAGAGGGGGAAAAAATCTATAAAATGTACATTAGTTAAAAGAGATTTTATTTTAATCTTTGTGATTCGGTTCTGTCTTAGGAGCAAAATCTTAAACTAAAATGGGACAAGGCTTGGTGTTGGAAACCATTTTCACCCCTCCATTAGATCATTGTAATGGGGTTAGCCCTGCCCCTCAGCAGAGCAAACTCCAAGGAAGCCTCTGAAAGCAACTGCACAGAATTTTTTATTAGTCTGTGAGGGA
Source organism: Mesoplodon mirus (assembly GCF_964341445.2). Taxonomy (NCBI): domain Eukaryota; kingdom Metazoa; phylum Chordata; class Mammalia; order Artiodactyla; family Ziphiidae; genus Mesoplodon; species Mesoplodon mirus. The sequence continues at coordinate 24,654,992 of NC_138994.1, forward strand.
GGCTGAATGCATTTATATTACAGCAGGGCAACATGTTTTCAGTATAATTTATCTTATGGAAGTAATTTTGTTGGGAAACCAAAAGAAGACAGTACATCCTGGTCATCTGTTCCATCCTCATGAATTCCTGAAATGACAGAAAAGCTTTGTATTTGTAGCCGTGGAGGTGCCCTTGTGGCTGGGGGTTGCTGGTTGAAGAAACAGCCAAACCTAGTACCAGTAAGTGTTAGCAGCAGTTGTCACGTGTCCACAGGCTGACAGGGATGGGAAGGAGGGAAGAGAGAGCCAGTGTCCACCGACATGACGTAGACATGATGCACGTCTTTATCGTGCAGTCTCGAGCACCTGAGGAGTGCAAGGCCGCTGGAAGAGAAAAGCTGGAATGAGGATAACAGCACACTCGATGGTGTTTGCTGTCTTTCCCAAGGAACACAGCCTACAGAGAATTAGGGTTGTGGATCCCTAGAGAGCTGATTCCAGGGTCTCTGAAGGCAGAGGTGACACCCTGGTGCTCTGGATGCTGGCAGCTCCATGTCTGCTCCGTGGGCCAGCAGCATCTGGGGCTTTAATATTAAACACGGAAACGTCCGGGATCCAGGCAGCTGCTGGGGGTGAAGAGCACAGTCCTGGGTCAGGCCGTCCGGCTTCGAAACTGCAGAATCTTAGACCCCGTCCTGGACTTGTACTGGGTCAGAATCTGCATTTTAACCACGTCCCCATGTGATTCCTGTGCCCGTCACAGCTTGAGACATGCTGGTGGAGAAGACATGACCTGTTGACTAACAAGTAAACAAGCTCAGATTCCAGGGTGTTTGTAGTAAGGGCAAACTCCATCACCCCAGTATCCATAGCAAGCAGCGTGGGGTCACAGCCAACCACGTGTCCACTTCTTATTTTTAATATCTCATTTTATTTTATTTTATTTTTCAATTTTATGGAAGTATAGTTGATTTTCAATGTGTTAATTTCTGCTGTACAGCAAAGTGATTCAGTTATATATGTATATATATAAGTATATGTATGACCTTTCTGTTTATCCCACCTGTCCACTTTTAAATGGTTGGGGAAAAAAATCAAAGAAGAGTAATATTTATGATACTTGAAAACTAGGTGAAATTCAAATTTCAGGGTCCATAGAGTGTTAGCGACACAACCATGTCCATTCGTTCCCTTGCTGGCTGTAGCTGCTTTCAGGCTACGACAGCATAGTTGAGTCATGTGACAGAGACTAAGACCCATGAAGCCTAATAAAATACATGTTGTCTGGTCCTTTCCAGAAAAAGTTTACTGGCCCCTGGAAAGATGGAATAACGGAATATCAGAGCTGGGAGGGGTGTTAAAATCATCTTTGTCGATGGGAAAACCAAAGCACAGAGGAAGTTAGTTGAGCTCGTGAGTAGCAGGACCCAGCTCCCGTCTAGCATAAGGCTTCTCTCCCCTGTCCTGGTCCTGTTCCCCCAGCACCCATGACACCCTCCCCCAGGTGTACGCCATGTTCTTTCTCGCATCTCAGAACCTGCTGTGTTCCCTTGGAAAGACCCTCCCTCCTCTGCTTCCCTGCCTCAGGCTCATCGGATCCTACCCCAGCCTTTACATAATCCTCCAGCCTTTTAAACTGGCCCGACGTTTCCTTGTGCAAACTGAAGGCCGCTCCCTTGCTGGACACACCTGTGAGATGTGTCGCCTTCATGCGTCCAGAGTAAGAACCTTGGGTCCTGCTCTGAATGCTTTGAAATCTAAACGTCAGGCCCGCGAGGAATCCACCTTTCCCTGGCTTTTGTCGACATCGCAGGGAGGCCGTCTGAGCTCAGGTGTGTGTCTGGGAAGAGGAGGGAAGCCGTCCAGGGCGAGGCCGCTCTGCAGCCCACAGTCTCCCTCTGCTTACACCCCAAGTCCCTCGAGCACTGGGGCAAACCCACACATGCGATGAATATGGTCACCCTTGGAGATGGACCAGCTCCTTTCCCACCCTGCTGGTGGGCTCCAGAAATGGGTAATTCTGGGGATTTCCAGCTGGTGAATCCTGCCTCTACTCGGGGAGAGAGAGCTAAGACATGAACCTTGTTGCTAAGGACGTTGCTGAGTAGTAACGGGATGTGAAAGCTTTTACCGTGTCTCCGCTCTGGGGGTAACAGTCCTGACCCTTAGCCCACACCCAGCAGCTAACCTAGATGAGCAGGTGCTGACTCAGGCCACAGGTCAGTTCTCGGTCCATCTCTTGAGATGCTGATGCAGCCTCACCACTGAAAAGGTGGTGACTGGCTTGGTGCCACGTGGCAGGCACGAGGCCTGGGGACACGGAGGCTTCAGAGGGCTCACCACGGCGGCTCCCAAAATGAGGCCCAGGAGCCCGTGGCCGGGCTGCTCTCGGGAGTTTTGTTTTGGTTTTGCTGATGGTTTTGTTTCCATGGATGCGGGTCGCCTTGCCGTTCAAGACCTTGGCCTTGATCGTTCCTCTTCCCTGGCATGAAACCGACAGACAGGTGGGGTCCCGGAGCGTCCTCGCTCAGGAGCTGAGCGAATTCAGCACTTCTGTGTCTTCAGCGCTTCATTGAAAACCAGGTGGTTAACGTTTAGGCTCAGTGCAGCCGACAGTGACCTTGTCCACTTTGACCAGGGGCTTTGCTTCCTCCCCGCCCACCCCGACATCCAGGCGTGCGGTCCAGGAAGGCTCCCTTGGGGCTCCTGCAGACTGGCTGGCTGATTCACTGCATAAGCCTTTCCTTTTATTTTTTTTTTAAAGGAGATTTGGGTTGGTTTGTTACAGCCAAGCTTGAAACAGCTTAGAGTTCTTTCTGGGTCCATTTAAATCTAAGAATAACTGCCTGGTGGCGGCTGGAAGGCTGCAGGCTGCACGGCACTTGCACAGAAGTGTCCCTGCTGGGGGATTTTTGTCTGCTGTCACAGATGGAAGTTGGAGGTGTGACCCCCTAAAGCTGTGTCACCGACGTCCCAAGGCATCTCAGCCAATCTGGAGACCTCGCTACCTCGAGGTATTCAGGCAGAGATTGGGCAACTCCAACAGAAGCTACAGGAGAGAGAAAGGCAAGCTTAAACTTCATCCGCAGCTCTTTGCAACACCAGGATTCCAGTGAGGATGTTTTTGTTTCTCTTGTTAGTTCCTTTTCATCTTGATGTGGATTAAGATCTCTAGCCTAAAATAGAGCTTTGGGGATTGGAATAAAATGCCCTATTTAGAGAATAATTATAAATAGATTTGTGATTACAGATTTAAAGGGCCATAATTATAAGATGTAATAGAAGCTCATCGATCCAGACCTGTCGAAAACAGATGTGAAATCCACAAGCTGCCCAGTGTCCTGTCTTTGTGCACAAAGCCTTCCGAGCACAAAATATCATCCACTTGTGTCTGGTCTCCTCTCTGCTCAGGATCAGGGCTGTCGTGACCCTTTCAGGCTGCAGAATTTGGGTTCAGAAAATTAGCCTCCCTCACATTTTCTCCCAGCAGCTGACCCACTCCCCAAGTTCCCTGCAGAACTTGGAGAATGAATCCCATGACTGCTTGTGTAGAATTCTCTGTTAAGATGGTCTCAGCTTGCTTTTCTCATATTAGTACTTGAGAAAAGTAAAGTTTTCCAGTCATGACGGGTTATTTTAGAAGCTGAAAGGTGAACGGATGGCCGCCTGAGGAGTCAAACCTGGTGGATACCTGGCATTTGGTCAACCAGAACTTGGCTAACGAGTTGCTCAGCACTTTTACATTTCACCAGTAACCTTGGGCCTTCTGAATCATCAAGGAAAAGTACATGTTGTTACACATAGTTTTATTGGCAAGCGGGTTTGGTTTTATTCTCGTTTATGGAGTCACAGCGATCTATGTACAAAGCGACCTGATAACTGGCTGTTAGCACCGCAGACACTCGACTAACCAGCACCCCTGTGTCCCATCACCCCATCCCACGGATTGGCCGAAAGCAAAGGAAACACGTGAATATTGTGGAGCTGTTGCCATGATGCCACGTCTGGCCGCACAGACGCCACGAGGAAGAAGAGAGAAGGGTCACGGCCCCTGTGGTTTGACACGGCTCGCTGGGAAAGGGTTAGTTCCCGGCCCTGCAGGGGCCACGGCAGACCTGCAGCCGCAAACGCCGAGCGCGACCCACCTTCCTTCCCACCATCTCTCCCCTGCTCTTTGTCTGCGTTGGCAGTGGGGCCTGCGGTGCACGGCACTCACTTTGCTGTCCTCCTGTGTAGCTAGCACTTGCCCTTGCCCTGCCCTCTCCTGCCTTTCCCAGGGTGTCGCATCCGCCTCTTAGAGGTAGTGCTTCCGCCGCCCTGTCCTCTCCCGCCTTCCCTCCCACAAAAACGTTTGCCCGGTTTCCGTGGCCCCCCGCCTGAGCCCCCAGCCATGCTCCCCTCTCTTAAGGATGCACTGTGTGTCCTGGTAGCTAGAAACTCGTGCCCACTGTGTCCTGTCCAAATGACCACGGTGCCCCAGCAAGGAAAACGCTTGTGTGTCGACCACCCAGAGGATATTCCAGTCCTCCCCCATCTTCAGATTAGGTGCCTTTAAAGTTTTGCCAGGGAAATAGTGAAATCTCCTATGAGTGATTCATGAGAAATTCAAGCCAATTTGGAAAGCAGCACATGAACAGAAAGAGTGCATCTGTAAACTGACAACACATTTTCCTTTCTTTCTGGTAATACGTATTTCTAATCACATGTCAAGACCCATTGCCACTCTGTTTAGGCATACACCTACATAAGCATGCAGTCAATGCAATATACTTGCACCACATGTGTGTGCTGATCTGCAAGATTAGTGTAAATGTGTCATGGGCTGAAATCATCACATTGTTGTGATGTTCCGCATGCCTGGCTTCATACTCCTACCTCTGTTTCATTTTTTTCCTCATTTCTTCCCAACTCATTTAGTTGTTGTAACCTAATCAACCATTCTGTCCCCAAAGGATCCAATGGAATTTTGCAACTTGCATGTAAATTATTTTAAAAATCTGCTCTATTGTCATTTCTGACAACACCACTGTCTTTTGGGGAGCTGGTTTGGGCCACATACCAGCTGTGTTCTCAGTGTATTGCTTTTGTTAATAATTTAAATTAGCCTGAGATTGTTACAGAATATTCATATTGGAAGCGAGTGGAAAATTTAAACACTCGAACACTCGGGCACAAAATTTGCAAGAAGAAATCCCACCCCTACCCTAAGCTAGACTCAACATGAATAGTCTTTCAAAAACACTGTACTAAAGAAAACATCTAATAAATCATGTTTCTGAAGTTTCTCATCTGCAGAACTTGTACCTGACACTACAAGCGTGTCTCCTGAAGGGGCCGCAAGAGATTAGTGACCCAGGTGACTGGAAATGGGGAGGAAAACAATATTCTTTGAGGTTTCACAAGTCTTTGCAGAGTGTGGTAGCTGTCATGTCGCTGCCCTCCTGTTGTGTGTGCTTTAAAACCTTGTCACACGATGTGGCACGTCTGCTTTCGAGGATCATCTCCAGAGGTCGGCCCCTCCTGGACATGCTGAGCCGCTGGGCGATGTTGCCCCGGCCCCCCGACCCCCGAGTGAAGACACCCTGCGTCCTCAGAGTAGGCAGGCACCTCTGGGTCATCCCGGGCGCGGAGTTACCTCCCGCTTCCAGACAGACAGACCGCCTGCCGTCTGACACCCGTCATTTCAAATGAGGGCCCCTCTCCCTCCTCTGATGAGCTGGACTCACACTTGGTCCTTAGATCCTCATCGTGGCCCAGAGGCCTTCTGAGTGCTGTGACGTGCCTGCCCAATGTGGTTCTGTCTCTGTTACTATACTGGAAACCTCGTTATTCCACGGAGAGAGAATACACATACTATGGGGCTGTGTTTCCCAACGGACAGGAAAAGGTGGTGCAAAACTCAGATGTTTTGGCTGGAAAGGGAAATAGAAAGGAGAAGAAAGGACTAGAGTGAGGGCTTCACCTCCCTGGGCCCCTGCTGGCCAGTGACCGTGGCCCCTCCAGCTCCAGGGAGGGGCATCCCCTCCAGAAGGACTGTCCTCCCCCGCCGGCCGGCAGCACTGCTCTCACCCGACCTTCCGAAGCCCCAGGCTGCCCGGGTTCAAACCCAGCCCCACCAGCCCAAGCCATGTGGCCATCCTAGTCCCCTCAGTGTGTCCAGGTCTAAAATGGGGACGATTCAAGTATCACCTCCTAGGGTCAGGCAGAGGCTTAAACGGGTAAGTGTCACAAGTGCTCAGAACAAGGCGCACTGAGATGTGTCTGCTGCCGCCGTTGTTCTCAGCATCCTCCCTGCGTCCCGCCCCGGGCTCAGGGCTCAGGGCTCCAGCCCTAGTGGACGTGCCCGTGTGCATCGCTGTTTCCTGAGAAGCTGTCACAGAGTTAAAGGAACCTTCCTTTGTTGGGCTTTCTCAGCGGCTCGTGGGCCCCGGGTGCATCCGGCACACAGAGCCCTTCCCGGGGGAGCGGTTTCGGCCCCCGCCTGCAGCTAAGCAGGGAGACCCTCCTGCCCGGAGGTCACCTAAAACCAGGGGCAGGAGGTGCCGGCCGCAAAGCCTCTTTGCCAGCTCGCTTTGTGCTGGGTGTGTGTTTTATGTTTCCTGCACCTTTTGTTATGGGGTCTTAGGACAAGAAACCCAGATGACTCTACCTGAGAAGGGAAATGTCACCTGGATGTGGGGAGGTCACCCTGACCTGGCGGTGGCAGTGGGGTCCCGTCACTCGTTCACATCTCTTTGCATGGCAGCATCCTCGCTGGCTTGTGAGCCAATCTTTTCCTTGTGGCTTTTTCTGAAAGTACACCTGTCGGTAGTCAGTCCACGGCTGGAACCCGGGACCAGTGCTCTCGGTTGACGTCTGGAGAGGAGCGTGTGGCCAGTGGCCCCGGAGAGGGGGCGGGTGTAGGGGGGCGACCCAGCCGCGATCTTGATCCTCACCGGGCCTGGTCCTTTTTCGAGCCACATTTCCCCGGGTCCCGGCAGCCTGTGGGGACCCCTGGGGTCACAGTAACTGAATTCACTTACATTTTACTTCCCCGGCCTGTTGACACAAGACTCCCGTCCGCTTCCGGGACAGAGACATCCTCTCTCCCGAAGCTCGTCCTCAAGGGCCTCCTCCGGGCCTGGAAACGAGACCCTCAGAGCAGACGCCCTGGCCTGTCGGCCGTGTGTCCTGAGGAGCTCCCAGTCGTTGGGGAGGGGGCCTCCTCGTCCCCTCGCATCCTCTCTGCTCCTCTCCGCCGCGGCCTCAGGGTGGAACCCTTCTGGTACTGCAGCTCGGCAGCAGCTCCTGAGTAAGCGGGGTGGGGCTCCCTACACAGGAGGAGGCGGGGAATTTGAGTCCACTTTACAGATGAAGGAACCGAGGCCCCGGAGAGGTCAGCAGTGCCGGAGCTGGTCCTTCCCATCCATGTCGCCCCCCGGGTCTCCTGTCAGCCGATTACCATGTGGGGCGGTGGCGTGAGGGGACAGCCCAGAACAGCACAGCTGCCGCCAGTCTTGGAAGCAGGTGTCCCGTTGAGCTATAATTAGGTCCCTCCTTTTCAAAGACTGGTGCAGTTTAAAAACGCTCAGCGAAGACAGGATGAAATCAACGATTATGGAAATGTTGTGCTAAATTTAATGGCAGTCGGTCCCACTTTCAAAATGCTTGCTGCTGTCAGAGGCGTCTTAGAAAAATTTAAATTGAGTAATTGAGCAAACGTATTCAGCGTTTTAGGGAAAGGATCATATTTTTTTCTGTCTTTACCTCCACGGGGATCAAGTTTCCAACCTCTTTTGCTAGGTGCCCGGTCCTTCCCACCTTGCCCGCAGCAACTGAATGGCAATGAAATGTCTGGAACTTTCCCCAAGGATCTGGGCTTTATCGCCAGTTACGGTCGGGGTTTTTGTTGCTGTTTGTTTTTCGGGAGCTGACACTCTGTGATCGCTTAACGCCAGTTGACTTTCCCCAGGGGTGGCCATTTCACGGAATTCTGCCCTCCTGTGTCTCTCCTCATTTCTTTATTTCCCAGGTTATTCTGTGCTTCTGCCTGTAAGATAGACACAGCGGGTCTCAGGGGACCACACCAGCCAGCCCCCTCGACCCTCGCAGTCTCCCTGTCACCACGTTTTGCATCTGTGGTTTGCAGAGTCTGGGCCCAGTCAGAGGTTTGGCAAGAGATTCAGGACACAGAGACATCTAAAAGTGGTTGGTTTTTGTTGTTTTCTAGAAATCACGTACATGGCGATTCTGAAACATACTCGGGCATCGGCACACACTCCATAGGCACCACGCAAAGGCCTGGTTCTCACATGAGAGATCTGAGTCATCCTCTATAAAGGTAGAGCTGGGAAGGTAGAATTTGCAGCTTATTTGTGCCATTTTGCAGCATTTAAGGGAACTTTACCTCTGTGGGCCAGACTAGTAAACTTGGGCGTATTTCTGCTAAGAGTCTAGTCAAAATGCAATCGGTCCAGAAGATAAATACCACAAGAGGGCAGTAAAGATTTGCAAATAAAAGAGTCCACAAAAACCTGCACCCAGAAGATAGCAGTGAACTTTACTGCACCTCTTTATTTTTTGATGGGCATGAAGATGAGGTTCTCGCTTTGGGCTCCCAGCTGTTCCTCGATTTTAGGGAATCATCATGGTCCTGCAAGGGGGGGAGGCCCGGGGTTCCTTGAGGTCCCAGTTGTTCCTGCAGTCTGCTCTTGCCGAGTCCAGCCCACTTCACATCTACTCTGCTTTCTTAGCGCAGAGAAGGCTCCCCCACTTCCAAGCAATATTGCCGGCAGTCTGGAAAATCATTTACTTTGATGGCATCATGAGTTCATTCGGCTCTCACCCTGCCCCAGCCGACTTACAAAGCCAGCACCCTGTTGGTCCCAGAGGGGGGCATTTTTAGCAGGAGAAGGATACAGGTTTCAAAAAATGACTAAGTGCCCCAGATCCTTTACCAGTAATGTGCTGCAGTGTGAGCACTCCCGTTAGGGTTTCTTCTAAGGTTGGCGTTAGATGGGTGTGTGCCCTCAGCTCCCTGGTCAGAGAAAGATGGTCTTTTTCCAGATGGAACAACTTAGAAAGGATAAAGTTTTTGGTTCCAGCTCCTCACATAAGTCTGGATCCTCAGCCACTGGGGAGAACTAAGGTTGGCAGCCTTTCCAGGACCTTAGCAGGTGAGACCAGTCGTACTATTACAACCTGATGGTCGTGGATGAGCCTGCCTGAGGTGTGTGTCAGCAATCAACGGACAAATCTGGGAGATGGGGGGGAAACTAGGTTGCCTGCAGAAAAACAGCACAGCCGGACTCTAGAGAGAGATGTGTAACACTCGGTTCCAGATGAACCAGACGCTTTGTATTTTCCACGGTGGGCAGAGTGCTGATGTGTGACCGGTCCAGCGTGTCTCCCGGGAGTGTGGCTCGGTTGCCATGACAACAGAGGCCTGCCGGCTGCCTGCGAGTCCAGCAGCAGCAACAGCCTAAGTGGATGTGTCCGTTAAAATACTTCTCATTCAGAAAATGACTTAATGTGGTTTCCCCAGAAATTTTTGCTCTACCGAACAAGTACGCCACTCACTACGCTGTTTGGCTGCAAAACAGCTTTTTCCCGTGCTGGTCGTGGAAGAGGCTGAGTAGTAATTTAATTCAAGTGCATTTGAGGTTCTTAATTGTTGCCGTTCTGCTGGCTTAGCAAGGAGAGAGACATTGTGTTTAAATCTAACTGCAAATGAGGATGAACGATTTGGGAACCTGCGTGACTGAGGGCAAGAGTAGGCAAACTGCAGCCCACAGGCCAGATTCTGGCTGCTGCCTGTTTTTGTAAATAAGGTTTTATTGGAACACAGCCATGCTCATTCACCCGTTCATTCACGTAGCTCTCACGCTGCAACGGCAGAGCTGAGTAGCTACGACGGAAACAGCATTTGGCTTGCAAAGAAAATACTTACTCTCTGTCCCTTTATGGAAAACGTTTGCCCACCCTAGATATAGGAGGATGAGCACTGAATTCAAAGATCAGAGTTCTGGATTCAGAAGCCAGGGAGGAAAATTGATTTAGACACGTCCACTAGGCCCCCTGGGCCTCAGCCTCCTCATCTGCAACACGGTTGGCCTTGATTAGCTTATTTCCAACTTCCTTTCAAATACTAAAAGCTCCCTCAGTCTTAGCACCGGGGAATGACCCTCTGCGGGCTGACCCAGGGCCCTGTTTCAAGGGCTGATGGAGAGGAGGGTAGCATTCTTCTCTCCCCACGCCCGGTGCAGGCATGACCCAGCTCCGTGGCCCTACGGAGCAGAGGTAGCTTTCTGGACAGGAGCATCTTCAACTGGACCATAGGCAGGTCTGACCTTTTCAAGGACTTTCTGTGGCTACAGGGCTCTAGTTCTGAGACCCCTGCCCGCAGCTGAATGGCACACACCTGTGATTTGCTATCTCCCCATGATTCCCACATCCAGGAGAGAACTCCCGTGGGCAGGTGTCCACACAGGTGTGTAGGAGGACACAGGTTGCAGGGAGGCCGCAGTTGCAGTTTGGACTGTACTGCCGTGACGAGGAGGTGGGGTGACTTGGGGGGTCGCTTACCTAAGAACCACTGTTAAACTCTCTGAACCAATTAACTTCTCTCCCAAGACTGCTCTCCGTGTTACCTGGAGGTAAAGATGTGCTTCCATCTTGGCGGCTGATATAAAGCACATAGACCAAGCCAAATCTGAAAAGGAAGTGCTATCTATTAGGGATTCCAACCACGGAATTAGACACGGGACCTAAAAGAAACCAAGATCCTGCCTTCAGGGATGAGTCTGCCCTGAGGCTTTAGGTTTCCCCCCCTTTCTCTCTGACTTTCCGTGGCCAGATTTGAGTGTCCGGCCTTGTGTACCAGCCTTTGCAATACCAGGACCCGTTGACCTGGCAATTCCACAGCAGGAACTTATCCTGGGGAGATCGGGGTTGTGCACAGAGATTTGGATTACAAAATTGTTCATCTGCACGTTGATGACAGTGAAAATTGGAAACAACCTAGGTGTCCAGCAGTAGGGGAGTTGTTAGATCAAGTGCAGGAGAGCCACACAGTGATGCAGGGGGCATCATACAGTCCCTAAAGCCACGCAGTAGAAGAGTGCCTGTAGCTTAAAAAGATCACATCATACACAGGGGAAAGACAGGTTACAAACAATAGAATTGTGTGCAGGTCAAATAAGAAAACATGAGGAGAGAGGATCAGAGGCGTATCTCACAAAATGTTCACAGTGATTATCTCGTGATAAAATAATGGATATTTTAAATTGTCTTTTTTTTTCAACTTATCCATGCCTATTAAATTTTCTAAACTGAACACATACTACTTTTATAACAAGAAGTAGCATTCTTATAGAAATTATTTAAGAGCAATAACTCTGCCTTTTATAAAGTTTTATATTAGAAGGAATTGCCTTCCCCAATCCTTCCATTCAGTCTAGAAGTATTTGAGGATCATTCCACCCTGGGCTCTCTCCTGGGCACTGGAGACACATCAGTGAACAGAACAGATGAGGTTCCCGCCCTCCTTCTGACAAAGGGAGAAAGAAATATATAAATAAGTAGTGAGAAGAGCTTGAGGGACGACAGGGTGCCATGTTGAAGCCTTGAGGTTAAAGCATCACCTGAGCAGAGATGGGAAAATGCCCTGCCCGTGTGGGCAGAGAAGGAGAAAGTGCAGAGACCCTCGGGCAGCAAGCATGCCTGGCATGTTCCAGAAGATGAAAAATTATTTAGCCAGAGAACAGCAGGCGTTTTATTTACTCTGTGCTACCCAGGAGGCTGTAATGCCCATTAAGTAGCATCATCTTAACCTGTTGCCCACTTAACTGAGTCGAGGTAATAGCTGTGACTTGTGGCTTATGAGAAATACACAGGACATACTCCATAAACAGTGTCATGGAAAACGCTTTCCTTTGCGGTTATCTTCCAAAACCACTTGATTTCTCTTTTTTTTCTTTCTTTCTTTTTTTTTTTTTTTTTTTTTTTTTGCGGTACGCGGGCCTGTCACTGTTGTGGCCTCTCCCGTTGCGAAGCACAGGCTCCGGACGCGCAGGCTCAGCGGCCATGGCTCATGGGCCCAGCCGCTCCGCGGCATGCGGGATCTTCCCAGACCAGGGCACGAACCCGTGTCCCCTGCATCAGCAGGCGGACTCTCAACCACTGTGCCACCAGGGAAACCCTGATTTCTCTTTTAAAAGAAAAAAATATATATGTTATTAAAGTATAGTTGATTTACAATGTTATGTTAATTACTGCTGTACAGCAAAGTGATTCAGTTATACATATGTATGTTCTTTTTTTATATTCTTTTCCATGTGGTTTATCATAGGATATTGAATATAGTTCCCTGTGCTTATACAGTAGGACCTCTTGTTTATCCATCCTGTATACACTAGTTTGCACCTGCGAACCCCAAACTCCCAATCCCTCCTTCCCCCACCCCGTTCCCCTCGGCAACCACCAGTCTGTCCTGTGTCTGTGAGTCTGTTTCTGTTTCGTAGATAAGGTCATTTGTGTCGTATTTTAGATTCCACACGTAAGTGATAGGTAATTAACGTTGCTCTGGTTGCAGGTGAACACGTCACCTTAGAGGCAGGATGCTGTGCGGGGCCCGTGGTTATACATGGCCTGGCTCTTTCTGTTACCCACGCCCTGGTTGATGGAGCAGCACCAAAACACCATCAGTCTTACGTTGCCAAGGTTGTTCAGATGTACAGATACAGACACAGAACATTTTTATAGCAGAAAAAAAAAATTGTAGAAGAAATTTACAAGTATTCTTCTGCACCTACACCTGGTCATTGTTGGCCTGTCTGCCTTCGGAATCTTAGAATAGGAAGAACCTTCTATCATCAGGTTCCTCTCTCTACACTTTACTCACATCTATGGTAAATATATCCATCAAAGCCATATTTTCTACTATGCTAGCAAATACTATGTGTGTTATCGAAAACACTTTGACCAAATAGGAACGACTAGAATGTAGTTAAACGTGGAAGCAAACTTCAGAGGGTTCCCCAAAGGCTGTGTGATTGATTGCAGGATAGACCCACTGGGGGCCTCCACGGTATTCCGACTCACTCTGTGTGATTTATAGAAACGCCACACTAGGAGTCCTTTAAATTGTGAACCCCTTCAATGACGGCAGACGGTTATGACTTCACAAGAATATATCTGTCGTATAAAATGAGACACATGTTGGCTATTAGTAAATTTTCCGATGGGGAAACAGTACTGCCTGTTCTCGAGTCCTGGTAATCCAGTTAGCACCATGATACCAGACTGGGCCTCATGCTGATATGCCATCTTTCAAGGAACCTAAGGATCCTGGGTTCTCAGTTGTTTAATCATAGCCAATAAACCATGCTGTGTTTCAGTCTAGTTGAAAAAAAGGGGGGGCATGCTAAAGCTTCAGCATTTAAAGTCACTATTACATTCTGCAACGCTGTACATAGTTTCCATTTTTATTTCCTCTTTTAAAACTTTCTATGCCATTTTAATAAGTTGAGATCTTTTCCTGCACCTAGTCCTAGCCCAGCCTCTTCGGGGGCTACATAAGATTCTTCAGAAATCGGGGTGAGCAGTTGCTGAGACCCGTTTCCTGTCCTGCCCACCAGGAGGGCACAGAAGCCCCCGGGGACATGCCTCGACCTCCCCACAGGTCCCAAGCCCCTGGGGAGTCTGTCTGCAGCCCCGACAGATACCCACGGGGCACAGGGTTTCTGGTCCACGCACCAGGCAGCCTGCAGCTGCTCACAGAGGCCTTCCACCCGCTGTGAGGGATCAGGTGTGTGCCAGGAGCCTGGGGTAGGCACCGACAGTGTCTCCCTCCCGGGGCAAAGGAAAGGAGACCAAGCTAGCTGAAGGGTGTGCTGTGAGGAGCTGCGGTGGTGGCCCTCCAAAAGGATTCCTCGTTTCATCTGCAGCATCACCCAGGGATATAGAGGTCTTATCACCCCCGTATTAAACGTGAGGGACCCAAGCCCCAGAGAGGCCATGTAATCTGCCCAGGCTCACACAGCGAATATGGATGAGGGCAAGATTTGATCCAAGCTCTTTAGAATCCAAGTCAGGGTCTCTTTCCAGAGCTGCCCTTGACTTATATGATAATTGAAGGTGTTTAGAGGTGAAAGCAGTCTTGGGATCATTTAATCTGGGGGAGAAACATTTAGATTGTCTTAGATCAGCACACCTCAAGCTTTAAATGTGTGCAGGAACCACTTGAGGGTCTTGTTGAAAAAGCATGTTCTGATTTGGTAGATCTGGGGCGGGGTCGAGAGGCTGCATTTCTGACAAGCCTCCTGGTGATGCTGATGTGGCCGGTCCACGGACCACAGGACCTTTGCACTGCAAGTTCTTCAGAGGAGAGGCTACTTATTGATCTGGTTTCCTCAGCACCTAGCCCTCATGTCTGAGGCATGACAGACACACAGCTCTTTGTAGAATACATGCTACCGTGTTCTGAAGTCACACACGAGGAGCCGGGGGTTCTGAAGACCCACTGTGTGCTGAGCAGAGACTCTGTGCTTGGGCTCCACTAGGCCCTCTTGGGAAAATGGAGGTGACTAGGAAGAAAAATGAGAGGTGCCACACGTCGAGCCCTTGCTGGGTTCCAGTTACCGTGCCAGACGTCCTGGCATCTGCTCCTCCCAAGAGCCCTGCGAGAGGAAGGCCAGCAGGGTCATCCGACGGGAGGATGGACCAGAGGCTCCGAGGGGCTCAGGGGCTTGTGCCCGGCCACACGCTGTGTGTGCTGAGCTGGGACTCGGACTGCGAACTCTGGGCTGCTGCTCGCTAGAGAAATTAACACAGGACGTCAGGGCTGAGAGGCGTCCCACCTGCAGGAGTGGAGGACGGGACCTTACTGCAGCTCCATGCCATCGGCTGCGGCTCAGAGCCCGGCCCTCCAACAACTTTCTTCGCTCAGGATCTGAGCTTTCTCAGCATGGAGCATCGGCAGCCTTGGTGATGTTCTCTCTCCTCTGAATTTCAGCCTTCAGGAGGTATCCGGCTTTCCGGTCTCCGTGATTTGGATTCCCATCTGCTCACGGACCCCGCAGGGCATCAGACTGGGCTGGGTCGTGTTTACGTTGCTGTGAGCGAGAGATGTCAGCACGATTGTTCTGATGCCTCATAGGTTTGCCCACAGCTCTGCCGCGAGACCCTCTATCCCTGGACATATACTGATTTTGTTTGCACTCCTGGTGGAGTCTGAGTTACGTTCCTGACACCCGGAGTTCTGTCAACAGTAGGCAGGCCGGGGAGGGCAGGTCTCTCTGTCCTGCTCCGAGGCCGGCTGGACTCAGAAGGTCATTGCTGTTCTTCAGTCCAAGATCCCAGCGGGTCCTCTCATGGGAAACGTGTCCCTGCAGAGAAGCTCTTCCAAGGGCCTGCTGGCCGGGCTGGCATGGCCTCTGGGGAGGGCACCACGTGGTCATCCTCCCTGAAGGCAGGGACGCCCTCGCGACCCCTCCCTGTGGCTGCCCCAGCTTGACCAGTGACGGCGTGAGGGAAGGAATTGTGCCCAGCTATGAACGTCCAGATGCACAGCGTCAGGGCAGCTCTCGGAAGCGACCACCTGGTAACTGCTGCCTTTCTGTGTTAACGTTTGTCATCTCCCCCACGAGCCCCAGCTGCAGGCTGACTGTACAGCTCGTGGTTCGGCCTCGTCCGATTCTGTCAGTCCCAGTGCTCCCCATGAATTCACATGTCTGAGTGAGTGAATGAGATATTCAGTGAGTGTATAATCACGGGCCCCACGACTGCTGGGCCTGAAGATACAGACATGAATAAGATGGTCCCTGTCTTCCAGGGCCTCACAGTCTAGTGAGGAAGACAGATCAGCAAATCCAAGAAGAAGGTACAAGTGTGTGTTGAGGTTCTTCCGGAAGCCAACTCTGCCACAGGGTTTTGAGAACAAGAATTCAACTGGGAACGGGGCTCAGCCCTGCTGGGGAAACGTGGCATGACATGACATCCGTGACAGCAGCTGTGGGCCAGTCCAGGCAAGCACAGGGGTGCAGAGTCAGAGGTTCAGGGCACGGGGACCGGTCACAGACCCTGTCGGCCCCAGGTTGGAGATCCCAGGATGGAGACACCAGGAAGACAGAAGGGTGCCGCTTGAGCTGGATTTGGGGACAAACCAGACAGCGAGGCCCCTGTGGGAAGGGCAACCAAAGATCCGAGGCCGGACAGATGGCCAGAGGGGTGGCGGTTAAGGTCCGAGGTAGGCCAGCCAGGGCTCCTCATCCACTAGGAGGGCTCGGCCTTTCTCTCCGCCAGACGGGACGTCGGGGACCAGGACAGGATCCCCTGGAACAGGATCCCTGCAGGCAGCAGACAGGGGGTAGGGTGGAAGCGGGGAGACCAGCGAGTGGCGAGGGGGGGTGGTGACCAGACTGGCCAGAGAGGTCGAGAAGGAGGCCCTGAGGAGAGGGTGGATTCTGGACGAGTCTGAAGGCGGATCTGGCATGACAGGTTCGCTGTCGAGTGAGACCTCAATCACATAAAGACGCAGTAAATAAATAGCAGCTGCCCTGGGAGCTGTTAGGAGGAGACCAGAGTGCCACGGGGGAGAAGAGCAGGACCACGTGACAGGTGAGCTGGACCCTGGGGAGGGGGCACAGGCCGGGGTGGAGCCGCACGCAGACAGCTTGGGGGGACGGATGAGAGGGCAGGGGCCGGGCCAGTGCCCACGCCCCTCCTGGGGTCCTCTGCCCTCCGGCCCCCAGGCCTCGCTGCCGCCCCCAGAGACGCATCTCCCAAGGGATCCACCGGGGTGTCCTCCAGCCCCAGGTCAGGCCCACCCAGAATAATGAGATTCTGAGCTTGTGGGATTTTCTGCCGTTCGGAGAGCTGCTTTGAAAGCGCAGAGCTGCGGTGGCCGCAGGGCCTGGGCGGGGGGCATCCTGTGCGGGCTGAGGCCGAGGGGTCTGTGGGGCGAACTGCACTCGGGGGCAGGGCTGCTGCTTGAGGGCCCCAGGCCACTTCTTCCTCCGGCCGCCTGGGGCTGGGGGCCTCCCCGCGCTGGGGGCTGACCGTGGCCACGGGCTCGTGGCCCGCCTGGGAGCCAGGGTCTCTCGTGGCCAGTCGTCCCTCCCAGATCCTACACACTGATTTCAGAGCAGCATCTGGGCTTCAGAGGTCCCCAAGCACCTGACTGCGGGGGTATCCTGTCCCTGGAATGAGACCAAGGCCGCGGCCCTGGTACAGGCGGCGGATGCGGGCTTGTGAGCCCCGCGTCAGGTTAGAGGCCTCGCTGCATCAGCCCGTGTCCCCTCTTGCACTGGAGTTGAAGCGCCAGAGGAGGGAGGGGCAGGGACGGTTGGGCGGGGCCACCGGGGGCACCTGCTCAGGGCCTCAGCTGCGCTCAGCGGCAGCAGACATGTTCCTGCTGCTCCTCAGCTGTTCCAGCACCTCGAAGCGTGAGGCCACTGCATTTGGGCCTTTTCAGACGTCATCATGAAGTTCCCGATGAAATTAAAGTCTCTGTACCTCTTTCTGATCCCTTTTTTCTTTGTAGCCATCGGAAGAACAGAATAGAGGAGCATAGTCGGTATTCCCATCTTGAACTTCCTGATTATCTAAATTTAGGCACAAACTGGAAGGCTTATCAAGTTGGAATCATTCTTGGGCCGATGTTTGGAGGACAGGGCTGGTCCTGCAGTTGACGGGAGGGTGAATGTAACCCACGTGGTTACGTCCTGGCTCCTTCTCACGAGTCTGTCTGAAAATTCCTTCCACCCTTTGTCAACGGGGAGGCCTGCTGAGGTCTCCTTCAGGTTTTATTTCTATAGAGCATCCGTGTTTCCCGTGGTCCCCGGGGTCACACGTCTTTCCTGCCACCTCGCACATGCGCTGTCACTGCGGCCCTAGTACAACTGCCTTAAATACTTCCAGCCTTGAAGCAAAAGGGTGGGGCCATCTTTCCCCCATGTTTTAGTGCCTCTGCTTAGATGGGCTCACTCAGTTCATCCGAGCTGGCACTCAAGCCCCAGGGTTTGATCTCTCTACGAATGCGTTATTTTGATCAGAGAAAAGCGTCACCTAACAGCCCAGCATGTGATGAACACGATCGGGCTTCATTTCTTACTTCCTTCTACCATAATGCTGAGTGCACAGCTCGTGCCGAGTGCGGGACCGGGCCTGGGGCTGCGGAGGCGGCTGACGGGCTCCTTCTGCAAACGCGGATCCTCCCCAGCAGAGCCGGCTGCAAGCAGCTCCCTCAGTAACTGTGGATGAGGGGCTCCTGCGCATGGGGAGGGTGGGTGATCCCTCGAGAGCCTCCTCTGCTGCTAAAGAAGTAATCCCACGTTTGCCCCCAAGGGCTGGGGCCGCTCTGGTCATACACGAAAGCTCTCGAGAGCCTTCTCCACCTCTTGCCATCTTCTTGGGAGCCAGAGCTGCCCTTGCTCAGGTCTGCTGGACCCCCTCATTAAGAACAGGGCCAGAGCAAGAGTCTTTGCCATTTGGCCCAGGGCTGCCTTTCCAGCTGCTGACCGGCAACTGGCCTCTCCCTGGCAGGTGGATTTCGGCCTGTGGGGAAGCCCGCACCTGCTCCAGGGCCTCCACAGGCTCCTCCACCGGCTCAGACGCCCCCGTGTGATCCCCTTGCCTTGCCTTCTCTGCACCTTTCGCCTCTGACCTGAGACTCTTAACTCCCCGTGAGAGTAACGAGGGGTGGTCTTTACACAGCATGAGTCTAGTGGAGATGAGAACTCCTTTGGGTAACTCACAGGTCACGACCCAGGATTCTTCAGATACAAACAGCACTGTGGGCTTCGTGGGAAACCAGATGCTCTTACATGTCACCATTCTTCATGAGTCCAACTCTTTACCTTAAAAAAAAAAAACAAAAAAAACCCAACCCTCTGTTCTTCTTACTGTGCCTTTTAAAGTTGCAATAAATCATCCCCATGGCCTGCCATTTAAGCGGTTTTTCTCCAGAGGACACACTCTCCCTTTCTGCATGGGTTTCTGCAGATTAATCTTAAGTTGGAAAATCTGCAAATAAGGAAAAGTACACAGTTTATTTCTTTTATTACATTAACTGTCACAAAGCCCCGTTTTCCCCAAGAAGTTAACCTTTCCATCCCTGGATGAGAATTAACCCTCCCTTGCCAGAGCCCTGTGACTTGATTCTCATTTAAAGACATAAAGAGTCGGCTTCCCTGGTGGCGCAGTGGTTTAAGAATCCACCTGCCAATGCAGGGGACACGGGTTCGAGCCCTGGGCCGGGAATATCCCACATGCTGCAGAGCAACTAAGCCCGTCAAGACAACTACTGAGCCTGCGCTCTAGAGCCCGCAAGCCACAACTACTGAGCCCGCGTGCTTAGAGCCCGTGCTCCACAACAAGAGAAACCACCGCAATGAGAAGCCTGTGCACCGCAGTGAAGGGTAGCCCCTGCTCGCTGCAACTAGAGAAAGCCTGTGCGCAGCAACGAAGACCCAAATGCAGCCCCCCAAAATAAATAAATAATTAATTAATTAATTAAAGGAAAAAAAGACAGAGAGTCATCTTGTGATGAGTACGGGCAACCCTTTGCTCCTTTGAAAATGTTGCCCTTAGGGTGAGTATAGCCACGGAGGTAGGAGGAGATGCTTCCTCACCCTGGTTCCCTTTCTCACCCCGTCCCATCCCCACACAGTATCCAGCTCAGCCACAGAGTTTTCTGTCACTTTTTTCCCTGGTAGAACGACTGGAGGTTTTCACGTGTGTGCTTGTTGTTTAGAAAGCCAAGCTCGGCCCTGCTGGCAACAAAGTCATCAGTCCTGAGGACAGGAGACAGCCTTCCAACAACCTCGACAGAGTGAAACTCACCGACTTCAACTTCCTCATGG
The DNA here is from genome assembly GCF_964341445.2 of Mesoplodon mirus. Lineage (NCBI taxonomy): Eukaryota > Metazoa > Chordata > Mammalia > Artiodactyla > Ziphiidae > Mesoplodon > Mesoplodon mirus. Next base: position 24,674,812 of record NC_138994.1, read on the forward strand.
TGCTGGGCAAGGGCAGCTTCGGGAAGGTAAGAGAACCGGGTCCACAACGGGGCCGGGCTTTGGCAGAGAACGTTGGGGTCAGTCCCATTCTCCCCGAGGATTCCAGAGCAGCCCTTTAGATTCCCTGTGCTCTGCACACGTTTCTCAGTGGTTTCCCAGTTCCATTTCATTAAAAACAACTGTATCCAAAAAGCCACACGAGGCTCCCGGTGTGTCTCCGTTTCTGGGTGCATGACGGAGTGGGTGCTCCAAGATGTTGGACGAGTAGCTTTCACAACTAAAAATTGCATGTTGACTCACAGTAAGCAGACGTAATCATTAACAGATGCTGAACTGGGTTTCTTCAGTGGTCGGCCTGTGTACCTACGTTTGCTTCTCTGGTCCCATATCTCATGATCCAGGAGCTGATTTTGATCCCACCCCCTTTTTTCTGGACTTGGCTCCTGACTTGTGAGAAGTGTACAAAGGTCAGCCACATCTCTGCTCTGACGATGCTCCTGTGAGACGTGCCGGACGCACGACTCCTGCAGAGAATGTTGAGTGCCCCTTTCAGCGGCTGCCGTGGTGCCCTTGTGCGGCCACAGCCCACACGGAGCATAAACCCTGGCAGCGTAGAAACTAGGCAGCCTGAGGAATTTCATGCGCAGCGACGTGCAGTATTTCAAGACCGGCACACGAGGTGGAGCTTTGTTAACATTGCCGAGTCCACACGCACCGCCCGAGCGGCCCCCCGCCCCTGTGCCAGGCGTGTGCCGGGAGGTTCAGGCTGCCCTCGGTGTGCCCGCAGGTGATGCTGGCAGACAGGAAGGGGACGGAGGAGCTGTATGCCATCAAGATCCTGAAGAAGGATGTGGTGATCCAGGACGACGACGTGGAGTGCACCATGGTGGAGAAGCGGGTGCTGGCCCTGTCGGACAAGCCCCCGTTCCTGACGCAGCTGCACTCCTGCTTCCAGACGGTGGTAAGGGCCCTCGGGAGCTGCCCCCAGTCACACAGCGTCCTCGGGGTCCGAGCCAGCCTTCCGCCTGGGAAGAGGCTGGGAACAGACAAAGCGTGGGGACCTCTCAGCCCCACGTCCTCCTCTGCCGAGCAGCCTGGGAACCACTAGTGGATTCGGGGCATCCCCCTCTGTGATGTGCCCTACTTAGAGACTTAGTGTTACTTCCATTTAGTTCCGTGAATGCTTAGAGCAAAGGTTTCCTTAACACACACCAGGCAATGTTAAGACTTAGAGAGACAAAACAGTAACTCACAGTCCTGGCTTGTTAAGACCCCCCAGTCCCTCTGTCAGAGCATCAGGAGACCCACTGTCGTGACAGAGTATGTTCTTGAATGCGCACAGCAGGGGGCGCCGCCTGGCCTGTTTTGTGTGGCCTGTGAGCTCTGCGAAAGGTTTAGACAAAGTACTGTTTTTTTTTTTTTTTTTTTGCAGTATGCGGGCCTCTCACTGTTGTGGCCTCTCCCGTTGCGGAGCACAGGCTCCGGACGCGCAGGCTCAGCGGCCATGGCTCACGGGCCTATGTGGGATCTTCCCAGACCGGGGCACGAACCCATGTTCCCTGCATCGGCAGGCGGATTCTCAACCACTGCGCCACCAGGGAAGCCCCAAAGTACTGTTTTGTGACATGCGAGCATTAGATGAAATTCTGATTTCAAGGTCCATAAATCGTTTTCTTGGGACACAGCCCTGCCCCTTCACTTACCCAGCATCTGCCGCTTTCGTGCTGCAAAGGCAGAGCTGAGTAGTTACAAGACACACACAGAGCCTAAAATATTCACTGTCGGGCCCTTTACAGAAAACGTTTGCTGAGCCCTGCCATATAGGTTAACTAAAGAGAGGACAAAATAATTTCCAAAGCGCTGGTCAGCCATTTATGGGACCCTGGCATGGTGCTTGCGAGTAACCTACAAGAAATATAAACATTTAGATGGCACCACAGTGAGGCCTTTCCCAAAGATGGGCTCTGCAGGCCTCTGCGGCTGTCCTCCTGCAGACGTGGCTCAGTACTCAGTAGCCGTCGTGGCTACTAGCAGAGCAGCACCCTGGAGCCTCGGGTGGACAGTGGGGCCACAGGGTCGGGCCCCGGCCACTGCGGGTCAGCCTACTGCCTGCAGCCGGCCGGCCCTCTGCTCCCAGCAGCAGCTCCTAGGTAGCGCCAAGGAGGGAAGTTAGCGATAGGCAGAGAAGAGAAAGAAACCCAGTCCAGATCCCGTAACCCTGGTTACACTGATTAAGCTCTGGAAAGCTACAAAGCAGAGAAATAAAATTGAAATTAAAGTTTGTAACAGAGCCGTTTCCCTGGCTGTTAGCAGCAGCTCCAACATTTTTCTTTTTTCCTGTGCACTACTTTAATGTATAATAACCTCTGTGAAATGGTGGTGTTTTCTGGAAGAGAGCAGAGGTCAGCTCTTACCTTGTGCTGTGCTGTTTCTTCCTCTTACACCCGCTCAGTCTCCCCATCTGTCCCAGCGTATTGTCCTCATAAATATGCAGATTTACTTAGTTCTGTGATGTATGCGCTTCATGGGGCCAACACTTAGCATATCAGTGACAGAGAAAATGAAAAACAACACTTGGGCATAAAGAGAACATTGGGTTAACCTCTCCGCGTACAGTCCCATCCCTCACAGTCAACACCACTGAGCACCTGTAACGTACAAGCCCGACCTCACCACGAGCTTTGCTCTCAGGAGCATCCGGGTAAACACGTTACGTTACTGTGGCGTTGCCTCGTAGACGTTGCGAACCAGAACACTGGTTAAAATGAAGTAATGGGCCCATATGGATCCTTCACGCCGTCCCTAACTTAGAAGTGTATCCTGTGTGTAGGAGAAGAGGGAAGAAAGTTTGAGGCCACTCCTGTGATCGGGAGCAGACAGGCTGACATAACCCGTCGTTTCAGGGTTACGTCGTGACTCTATACGTCCCAAGGTCCTCACGCAATAGGGCTTAGTACTTATTCTTTATTTGGGGGAGAAAACCGTGACCGGCTCTACTGGGCACACCCGCCAGTGTGGCCCACGTTTTACTAACAGCAGAGCACAGTTGGGAGGGTGGAGGCCGCCACCCTGCTGCCGTCAACCCGCTCACCTGTCCACCTTGGTCCTCAGGATCGGCTGTACTTCGTCATGGAATACGTCAATGGTGGGGACCTCATGTACCACATCCAGCAAGTGGGAAAATTTAAGGAACCGCAAGCAGTGTGAGTAGTTTGTAAAGTCCCCGAACGTAGACCGCGCCCCACTCCCACCCAAGAACCTCTGCCGGGGGGATCTGGAAGTGGGGCTGGGCCCGGATTGGGGTGGAGCACTGTTACCTTCCTGGGAGCAGGTCGGTGGACAGGGTCCACCTAAACGTCTCCTCCGGAGCAGTTTATTCTACTTCCGGCAAGTTGGAGGTGCAGGTGTATAGATGGCCTGTCACCCCATTCCACCCTTGTCGATCGAGCCATTCAGTCATTATTTGAACAAATAAAGGGGCTCTGGGTGATGGGCCGAGCAGAGGGCCTGGCTGGGGAACAAGAGAGCCTGGAAGGGGCCTCAGGGGGGCCTGACAGCATCAGGTGAAGTTTCCACGGGGCCCTGGCCAAGAGGAGATGGAAGGATGGCCGGTGGAGGCGGGGCAGGTGACAGTCTGTGTGGAGGACAAAGGCTGGAGCCTAAGACTAGCCAGTGTATGGAGACACTTTCTGGAAGAAGAAAACCAGAACTTGGTGCCTGGGGGTGAGGAGAGAGAAGCCTCTCCAGGTGCTGCCCGTCTGTAGACTGGGGAGGGGCAGCCATCCGGAGGAGGAGGTTGCAGGGGATCATTAGAAGGTCTCAGTGGGATGCATAGATCGGCAGCCCCGGAGAGAGATGTGGGCTCCAGGGGAAGATAAGAGAGTCATCCATCTAGAGGCGAGGCTTTGAGACCTGAAGAATCACCCCATTTTCCAAGGGCCAGGAAGTCCCGGGAAACTCACAGAAGCAGATCTAAACACACAGCTCTTTTGTCCCCAGAGTGAGGATGCCCAGTGCGCAGGTGCCCTGATGAACCGAGTGGGCAAACGTTAATTGGGTTCTGGCCGATGTTCAGTCTGAAAGATAAGCCTGGGGCACTTCCGGTCCGTGCGGGGTGAGCCGGTCTGGGGAAGGCTCACTGGAGACAGAATGGGGCATTCTTGGGGACGCTCAAAACCGAGGGGCGGATGGCCCTGTCTCTCGTGTTGTTAGTTACAGAGCATTAAAATGCACAGGTTACAGAATGAAGCTTGACAGCACAGAGCTGTAAAGAGCCAAGGGCAGAAGAGCCACCTTCCATCATGAACTAACAGGCCATCCCACTTAGTACCATTCCCTTGTATTTGTGCTGCTGGAAAGTTTTTCGCTTTAAAAATACAGCAAAGCATGAAAAAATCATATGACAGTCACCTGTGACCCCTTCTCTTCTCCCTCCTCCGCCCCCTGCCAGCCCTCAGAGGTGCCCCCCTGCCCCCCGCTGAGGGTTTGGTGTTGTTTCTCTGCTCATGTAAACACGTGTGCTTTTTTTTTTTTTTTTTGTGGTACGCGGGCTTCTCACTGTTGTCGCCTCTCCCGTTGCGGAGCACAGGCTCCGGATGTGCAGGCTCAGTGGCCATGGCTCACGGGCCTAGCCGCTCCGCGGCATGTGGGATCTTCCCGGACTGGGGCACAAACCCGTGTCCCCTGCATCGGCAGGCGGACTCTCAACCACTGCGCCACCAGGGAAGCCCACGTGTGCTTATTTGAAGCCTCCCGGGTATGACGTTTACACAGGCAGCATCTTGTGTCTTAGACGTCAAGAACTCCTAAACGCTGTGCACATTTTAAAACCTGCTTCAGCACTTATTCAGAGTTTCAGATATTGAGCCATGAACAATTTTGAAGTGAAGGCAGTAACTGCTTTTTATTATGAATTATTTAAAAGGGTGCATCAGGGGGCTTCCCTGGCGGTCCAGCGGTTAAGACTCTGCACTTCCAATGTAGGGGACGCGAGTTCGATCCCTGGACGGGGAACTAAGATCCCACGTGCCTCGCGGCCAATAAATAAATAAATTTTTTTAAATTGTAAGAATATTGAAAAAATAAAAAGGGTGCATCAGGTCTGAATCCTGGCGTGGGTCCCATTTCTCCCAGCACTTGGGGTAGGGGTGAGGGGGTGAGTAAACCACCTGCAGAGATCATCACACACTGTCCTTCGTCTTCCAGGGCATAAGTGTATTTTCAAACACTAATGTATTCTGCCCTTGAATAGGAAAATGGAAATTTGCTCCAATCTACCGTAGCCCTGACATAGAACAGCCTAGCAGACAGCCATTCTTTAAAAGATCGTATTCAAAATGTCTTTTAAGCAGTAATTACCTGTCTACCTGCCCCAGACAAGAAGCGTTTATTTGGGGACAGGTAATAAACCTGCTTCATTGATTTTACTAGCTGTATCATTCCTTGGGGAAGTTGGAGTCATAAAACGGCAGAGGGTTGACGACACACGCAGGGCAGTGCTGATCTCTGCTCATCCAGGGTCTCCCACTCTTTTGCCATTTCGATGCCCAATCTTGAGGGTAAAAAGTATCCAGGAGGCCAAAGAAAGCAAGCCAGACACCTGACAGGCGTTTTCTTTTGCAGGTTCTACGCAGCAGAGATTTCCATTGGGTTGTTCTTTCTTCATAAAAGAGGAATCATTTATAGGTGTGTATCGAAGCCCTGCTGGCCGCAGCACTGTGGAGGCTTTGCTGGACCTCTGGGTTCTGTGGGTATGAGTTCTGTGATGGGGACTTAGAACGTGGAGCGGACCCCCACCACCACCACCACGCCCCGGGTCACGGAGACCCGCAGGGACCACCATTCTTTCCGCAGCCTCCGGGCAAATCCGAACCACCTTCTGGTTTCCGGACCTCAGAAGATCGTTTATCTCATTTCTGCTTCCGCAAGAAAACATGCTTTTCTTTTCCCTGCCAGCTCCTTCCTCTGCCTTTGACTTGGCACAGAGGTGAGGGGCCAATGAAAGCTGCATTTCTGTTGGCGATGCTCCGCAGAGGGGCACGGGGAGCCGGGAGGGGACGGGGACGACTGCTGGATTCGGTTCCTCCCGCTCTTGGTCACAACGAAGGGAGAACGTTCTCCAGTGTTAAGCAGAGATTAATTAGAAGACCATACGGCACGGGGCAGAATGGAAGGGACGCAGGTGACCCAGCGAGGTTGTTCTGAGCCCGTGATTTGCATACCTGGCTGTGTGTCTGATCTCTCCGGGTGGGACACTAATAAACCGGTGACTGGGGCCTCCTCAGAGCTGCTCATTTGGGGTCTCTGGTGATTCACCTGCACAGCCAAGGTCAGGAATCACTAGCTCAGTCGTTTAGTCGTTCGTTCAGTCTGCATTTATTAAGTACCTGCTGCATGCTAGACACTACGCTGGGCCCTAGAGATGGAAAGATAAATAAGTCCTAATTCCCGGTCCCAGCACTCCCGTGACTGTAGATCATGTGCCACTGGGACGCAGCCACTCACGGGCGCTTCTGTCTCACGAGCAGCAGAGCAAAGCATGTGACATTACGGGAAGGATGCTGATGCCACCCGCTTCTTTGCAGAGACCTGAAGTTAGATAACGTCATGCTGGATTCGGAAGGACATATCAAGATCGCGGACTTCGGGATGTGTAAGGAGCACATGATGGATGGGGTCACGACCAGGACCTTCTGTGGGACCCCGGATTATATCGCCCCGGAGGTAGGACCCCGACTGGCCCGGTGTTTTAGACCAGGGCTTTCCAGCTGCAGACACAGCCCCCTCGTGGGATGTAGAGTCATCCCTGAGTCACCAAGTCGATGTGTGGGGAATAAATAATGCAGAAAAAGAAACCACGAGAACTCCCCGCACAAAGTAAGGGTACGCCTTGGTTCACGGAACTTTTGTTTTTGTTACACATACGTGTGAGATGCGTGCATGGTAGAACATACGTATTTCTTACATGGTCACCAGCAAACCAGCTTAAGAAACACTGTGGGGCAAAGAAGGGAGGATCTTGCTTGTGGGAGGGCTCTGCATGGAAACACTGGGTCAAAGGCAGTTCCGATGATGCCTATTTAGCAAAATCAGAGTGATTTATTTTTTGTTTTGTTATGGTTTGTTTCTTTTTTTATTGAAGTATAGTTATTTATAATGCATTAGTTTCAGGTGTACAACAAAGTGATTCAGTTATATAAATGTGTATGTATCGATATATATATATGTATACATATATATATTCAGATCTGTTCTCTGATTTCCTTTCCATTATGTGTTATTACAAGATATTGAATATAGTTCCGTGTGCTCTACAGTAGGTCCTTGTTGTTTATCTCTTTTATATACCGTAGTGTGTATACGTTAATCCCAATCTCCTAATTTATCCCCCGCTTCCCCTTTGGTGACCGTAAGTTTGGTTTCTGTGTCAGAGAATCAGTGGTTGCTGCTCTCAGCGGCACACTGCGGTGGATCATGGGAAGAGCATACCCATGTGGTTCTAAGCAGAGTGGCTCCAAGATTTGTGTGTTGACAGCAGTGGCCATGCTGCATTGTCTTTGTCATAACACATATTGAGCAGCTTTCTTCCTCTTTTACAAAGCTTCCTCCATGCCAGTGATTGGGTGGGTTAGAACCCTGGGTCGCTGTGTAGCCACCTTTCTGACCACGCCCCACCCTGTGGACGGCACCGTCCCTTCCCCACTGAGCTCCAGCAGGGAGGGGGGGATGGATTCCACGTTAGGCCAACCTTCGGCTCTTTGCAGAGCTCTCGTGTCAGCTGTCGGGTGGCTTTGTGGTAGTTACTCAGCATTAGCGCCTCATGCGTTTATCTCCGAGGCAGTAGCAATAGCCAGAAAGACACGCGATTAGAAATCCAACCAGGGTGAGCTGCACCCCTGACGTTATTATTTACAGGCTGTGGGAGCTCAGGCAAGTTTCTCAAACTGTCTGAGCCTCCGTTTCTACAGTGGCAAGTCAGGGATGATACTGTCTGCCCTGCAGAGTTGCTCTGAGGACTAAGGTGCCTAGTACAGTGTTTGCACCTGGCAACCCTCGTTACCATTATTCCAAAAGGGAAGCTAATCCTTATCCCTTTGCTAAGGCTTTTTTTGCCTGTTATATTCCTAGACTGTGTAGGAACATAGGCTTAGAACATTGACTTAGAAACTTAAATTCTGAATTACATGGGCAAAGATGGGATGTTCTCTTGATACATAACCTACATAACCTCTTTCCCTGCAAACAGCTCACACCTTAGTATCTCCATGCATATAATGAGCTTCAATATCTTTCAAACATGAAGGATAGAGAGATGGTGCAGAAAAAAATACAACCTCCTGATGCAGTATTTATTCTGAAGCCTCCTACTGGCTGACATGTATTAAACAGGCTGTGATTATTAGCTGTGCCCACTCTGTGCAACACCCACCAGTTGCTGTCAAAGCTTGGTGACAGGGAACGGCAGCAGTTAGAGGAATAAAGGTGGCTTTGAACTTCGTCAAGACCAGGTCCCTGCCGCTCAAACAAACAGCTTCCTGTGTTCAGTGACACCTCAGCCATCTGACATCACCGGGGTGACAGCGTTCCACACAGATGAAATTGTCCAAGTAATTGAACTTTGTTGCCTTTTTTCGCGAGGTTCCTTGCAGTGCTAATTTCATATGGCTGCCATAACAGCTGCTAGCCTAGTGGATTAAAACAGTGCAAATTCATTATCTTACGGTTCTGGAGGTCAGAAGCCCACGGCAGTCTCACTGGGCTAGCGCCAAACTGCCGGCAGGGCTGCACACCCTCCAGCAACTCGGGGGAGAATCTGTGCCTTGTCCAGCCTCTGGGGCTTGTCTGCAGCCCTCGGCTCATGGGTCTTCCTCCATCTTCTGTGCCACAAGCGTAGCATCTTGTAATCTCTCTCCCTCTCTTTTCTAGCCCCAGTCCTCCAGCCTCCCGCTCCTAAGGACCTTTGGGATTACATGGGGCTCACCCAGATAATCCAGGGTCATCTCCCCATCTCAAGGGGACATGCCTTGTCGGTCGCAAGGCAAGTGGTCCTTCGTTCACTTGACTCACTTGCCACATCGGATTCTGAGCCTCTTGCAGTCTTCCAGGAGCCTGTCCTAGAAGACCCTGGCCATTGCTGTCTTCCTGGTCACTTTTTTGGGCCAACAGAGACTAGGTTGGCCTGGAAAAGACCCTTTGAACTGAGAAGTTGTTTGCCATTTAGGAGATCGCACCTGTATGGGGCTGGCCATGTCATGCTAAGAACCTGAGGACGTGGTATCAGAGAGAGGGATGCTGGGAACATCCATCAGGGAGAGGGATGCTGGGAACACCATCAGAGAGAGGGATGCTGGGAATATCCATCAGGGAGAGGGATGCTGGGAATATCCATCAGAGAGAGGGATGCTGGGAACATCCATCAGGGAGAGGGATGCTGGGAACATCCATCAGGGAGAGGGATGCTGGGAACATCCATCAGGGAGAGGGATGCTGGGATCATCCATCAGGGAGAGGGATGCTGGGAACATCCATCAGGGAGAGGGATGCTGGGAACATCCATCAGGGAGAGGGATGCTGGGAACATCCATCAGGGAGAGGGATGCTGGGAACAGGCCGTCAAAGAGGGCTTTATGGAAAACGAGCTTTGGGCCTCTTAATACACACTGGATCACATGTTCTGGCTCTGGATACCCTCAGGTTCTGTAAGCCTTCATTCCTCTCCTTATACCCACTGTGCAAGCAGTCAAGGAGCACCTGCCATTTATCGAGTGTCCACTGTGTGCTGGTCACCTTCTGTACTTTCTTCTCATCACAAACCCTGTAGAGGAACAGGCCGGCAGGCCTGTCTTTCAGATGAGTGTCCGAGGCAGTCAGTAACAGCCTGGGGCCACGTTTGCTAAAAATGCCGGAATGCAGCTGCCTCCCCAGGCTCGGGCTGCCTGCAGACCTTCGCACTGCCCGCCACGCTGAGCCACTCAAACCCGGGGCAGTTTGTGTGTCCACACATTCTGCACGCTTGCTGTACCTACCAAGCATGGCATCGTGGGGACACAGAAAGAGAGCACACGGGGCCTTGCCCTGGAAGTGCTTCCCATCTAGAGGAGGTGACGCAAACAGGAACCAGAATCTACACCTAGATGCCGGTTGACTTTCAATAAAAAATAATCTGCGCTCCTTTGGGAGCTCTGTCAGGAATAACTTTAGGTTGTTTCGCCTTTTGCTAGCATTTTCTTCATAAGGGTCCAGGAATTTGGCATATTTCACCCAAGGAATCATTGCAGGGTAGAGAAAAGACCATCTAGGTTCCAAGTTTCTGAATTTGCTCAGAGGTGAAAATAATCCTGTCCTCTGTGTAAATCTTTCTGTCAGGCAAAGGCAAAATAATTATCTTAGGTGGCATTTTCCTAAATAGGCAAATAAATTAAATATTTATGGCTGTTCATTAAAAGCCTTGAAATGGATTGATACTGTAGCATCTCCTTAGCCGGTAAAGATGAGCCAAGGCAGAAAATGTCACTAACATGCAGGTTTGGCGCTGAGATGGACGCTGGGAAAGGGGCACCAATCAGGAACTAATCCCTGAAGCCGACGTGAAGGGGACTCTTTGCTTTGACATAGAAAGGATGCTTCGAGGTCAGCGAGAGAGCCCTTGAGGCTTTACCTGGGTTTCATCCCCCATCTGAAAGTCGGCTATTCCGAGCAAGCGAGATGCAGTCACAAGGCAGGTATCTGCCGCGGCCGAGCAGCAGCCTGGACGCTAGCATCGCCCAGCCTTTCCTGGGAGAGCGAGGCAGCGGTAGGGGTGAAGCTTTTGGAAAGTGCACCACGTGGAACCCTCGCTCTCGGCCTGATCGTGCCGGGGTGTGTAGCCCACACGCAGAGGGCGTCACCCACAGTGTGGGCAGTGCCTGTTCCAGACCGGGCCCTCGGAACGCAGCTTCCGTTTGGTCACGCCTGATACACGAGCAGAGGTTGTGCCACTTGGTAGGAGACAAAGGTGGGATTTGCAGCCGAGACCTTCCGACCCCAAAGCCCGTGTGTCCTGTGCACGTATCACAGCCCCTCCAGGGAGATGAGAAGACTCCCCGAGAGAAAGAGCAGTGAGAAACGAGCGCTGAGGTGTTATAGACCACTTCTTCTTTAACGTCCGAGGGGTCTGAGTCCTGACCAGACCTTTCCGTCTCTGGGGCAGCGAGTCAGGATCGTGGTCCAGCTGCACATCCCGGGCAGACCTCTCAGAAGCCGGGGTAAGCCAGCAGCTCTAAGCCCCTCCCCCTCAGGTGCTCACCGAGGGTCCACCAAGCACCCCCTGCCAGGAGCGTCAGGGGCTGGAAGCAGTTAGGAGCGGGCCACTGCAGCCCAGGGGAGCTTGGAGATACGGGCGAGACCGTGTCCCCAGGTGACGACAGACGGTCCTGCAGCACGGGACAGCCCCAGGGGGAGAAGCCTGCGGGTCCCCCCGCCACCAGCTGCCCACAGGCAGACGCTCACACTTGCCGTCTGTGTTGGGCTGGATGCGTTCAGAGAGCTGGAAGCCCGTCCCCGGGGTCCTGGCCTCTCCTTTCAGCCCTGCGAGAAGGCCCGCATGGGATTGCCCCTGACGACAGCCAGAAGTCTGCATTTTTATGTAAAATATGCCTGATTCTTCCCTCCTTCCCTCTACCTGGACCCTCCTTTCCTGGGGGTCAGCCTGCTCCCTCCTTCTCCTCCTTGAAGCCTTGGCGCAAATGTCACCTCCGGGAGGTCACCTTTCCTGGCCACCCTGGTTCAGGGGGCAGACCTCCAGCCGCGTCCCTGGTCCCCTTCTGCGGTGCACGTCACCCTCGGATAGACCACGTCGCGTGCTCACGTGTTTACTTCTTTCTTTGTCTCCCGCTGAGCTCCAGGCAGCAGGACCCTTGGCTTTTGTTCATGGGTGGGCCGCTACCCCGGGGTCAGGAGGGATGGGGGGGAGGGGCAGGCGTAGCGAGCTGCGTGTCTGGCCGTGGCTGTGGCGGGGCAGATGGGCCGGGGCACAGGGCCGCGGCTCCGGCACTGAGGGGTCGGGAGCTCTGGGGCTGGAACCCAAGGCTGATGGCAGGTGACAGAGCATGCGGGGGCAGGGGTGTGGCCCCGCGCCCCCCCTCACCCACCACCTGGGGTCCCCAAGGGTCCAAGGTGGACGGGAAGTCAGCTCAGGACCCGAGGGACCAGAATACCGACCTCCCCAGAGCTTCTCCTGGCCTCTGGGGAAAGGGTTGTAGAGAGGGGCAGAGAATAAAAGAGGATCTAAAATCTAAAAGTCAAATGAGAAAAGACCTCATTTGGTGCACACAGCCGGGCAGCCAGGCAGTAAATTAGCCCCTGCCAAGCTGGGAAGAAATGGGGAAACGAGATAGAAAGAAGCCAGTGAGTGCCAGCAGCGGCCCCTCTGAGATCGGCGCCTCTGAGCCGCTGACCCTAACCCAACCCAGGCGGGCAGCCGCGGAGAAAGTCCTTGATTAAAGAAAGAGAACGATAAACCAGAAGACGCTTTCTTTCTGTCAAAGGCCAGCTTCCCTCTGCGTCAGCTCACGGTCCAATGACTCCAGCGTCACAGAGAAGATGAAGCAGCCGCTTTCCCCCCAAGAAACGTTTAAAGAGCCCAGGCCAGGCATTTTGGGGGGGAGTTCTTCCTTAAATTATATAACTCTTCTCAGATCTTTTCGAGGAATGATGTTGGTTATATTACCTCATATATTTGATTGTCTGCCTGCGGCTCTTTAACTGTCTCATAATTTTCGTGGCCTCAGAGTTTACTGAGTTCAGCCTGTTCTCTGGAGCATTTGACCCCTTCTGTGATGTTGTGGTCCACGAGGCAACCCCCGTCTGTTCCTCCCCTCCCAGCACCCCCTCCACAGATGACCAGCTCCTGGTGACTTAGCTGCCCCTTGATGGGTGCCCGCTGCTTGTGAGACCCAGGGGAGGGCACCTCATCGACGTGAGTCTGTTTAATCCTTCAGTTGGATCTGCAAAGTCGGTGTTATTGGCCCTGTTTTCCAGATGATGAACCCAAGGGGCAGAGATTCGTTCATTTTTCCCATGCCCCAGATCCAAGGCAGGCCGGGCTCTGAACCCGGGGCTGATCAGCTTCTCCCTGCAGCAGCTGTGGTCCCGGGAGGAGGGCTGCCCAGGGACTGACCACCTCCCTCCGGGGGTGCAAGTGAGCCTCCCTCCATCCGGGCCCCGTCTTTGTTTTCCAAGCACCAAGGACGCCCTGATAAGTCTTTACTCCAAGAATTCCATGGCTGCATGAGTTGGCCCTTCAGCTGGGGATTTGTTTAAATCTTGTAAAAATGGGTCAGAGATCACTGAAATCCTTTTCACCTTGCCGCGGGGAGGAGGGGGTGGGTGTCTGCATGGAGATGACCAACCTGGTCTCGTTGCCCGGTGTGGACCACGCACTTGCCCCTGTGACTTCGTTTCATTCTAACAGCAGTCCTTGGGTGAGTGGCGTTATCCCTGTTCTCCAGACAAGGAAGAGGAGTCGTGGGGAAGAGAGGAGCCCTGTGCACGGCTCGTAGGTGGCAGGCGGCTGGGCCGCGGCCCTGGGCTGCCTGCCCCAGCGTGCAGGCCTGTGGCCCTCATGCTTCAGTGTCCCCTTCCACACGCATCTGTGAAGACCCACCAGACTGAAATTCTGGAAGATCTTTTATTCCAGCAGATTAAGGTCTTACAGGAGCAAAATGTGTTCCTGACTCCTAGTTCGTTCCTTCACTGCACAAGTGAAGGAACCCACAGTGAATGTCTTGAAGGGCTCCCTGCTCAGCAGAGGAGGCCTGAGACAAGGGGGCTCCAAAGGGGGCACGGAGCAGTGAATCCGGCCCCGCTCTCCCCAGCCTGCCACCGCAGCCTAGACCAGTGACCAGGGCCACAGTGGCCGAGCTTGAGAACCGCTCGGAGAGAGACTAGAGGCTGATGGTGGCGCACTCGATTCCGGATTAATTCAGCTCGACTCTACCTTAGCCCCACGCAGACGTGATGTTTCCGAGAAGGAAAGCCTTCCTGTTTGATTTCAGGTGGCCTTTTCTTTATCGTTGTGTAGTCAGCTCTGGCTATAGTTCTGCTCTTTTAAGAACTTGGGATGAGGTCTGTGAAATGGGGATACGACTTTGAGGCTGAAGTCTTGCCGGTAAGAAGCCTGGCCTGCCTCCAGGGGAGGGCTGACAGTTGTTTCAACTTGCTGCTGCTGTGTAACCACCCAAGACTTAACAGCTTAAAACCACAGCCACGTTATCGCTGGGATTCTGCCTGGCATGTGCCGGCCGCCGTGGCCCTACTGGGCCCTGGAGGGTGGTCCACGGGGGCCCCGAGCTGCTGGCTCTTGGCCGAGACCCACGGGTCCTCCTCTCCGTGTTCTGTCCTCTGTGAGATTTCTCCTCATTCAGTAGTTTATCCAGAGCATCTCGCCACGGTGACTCCCAAGAGGGTACAACCCTGAGGCCCCCCAAAAAGTGGAGGCCCCTTAAGCTTCACCTAGAACTTGATTACTGTGTCATTCCCACCACCTTCTCCAGGTCGGAGCAAGTCCACAGCCAGCCCGGCGTCTAGGGGAGGTGATGTAAGTACTAAATCCTGGTGAGAGGCCTGGTGCTATCACGCTGCAGGGGCCATACAGGATGGGAGTGAGGGGCACTGTGGCCGTCTTTGGGGACAGTCCCCTGCACAGCTGGCTTTGAGCTCTGTGTGGGCCAGCAGAGAATCCTCAGCACAGCACCCCACAGGGGCAGGTCTCAAAAGCGCCGAGGACCCCGGCAAGAGAGGCCCCTGCCCTGGGTTACAGAGCCGGGATCAGCAAGCTTTTTCTGCTGAGGGCTAGAGAGCAAGTGTTTTAGCCTTTGCCTTCATCTAAATTTTAGATTTCTCCAGTTTGAGCAGCTGTTCCTGCCAAAAGGCTCGAAAGACTGATAGTCTTTGTTACATTTTTTCTTTCGCATTCAGGAAACTTAAAACCATGCTTAGCTCCCAGGCTGTACCCGGCAGGGTCGGGCTGGATTTGGGCTGCAGGCTGAAGTTTGTGCCCCCAACGTTACAGGGCTCTCGTCGGGTCTCCCCAGCCTGAGCTCTCCTCACAGGCTTGGGGTCTGTAGGGTCAAAGGGATGTGCCCACCTGGGGTCTGAGAAGTCCCTCCCAGGGCCTGCGCAGCCTCTCCCCCCGTGCCATCACCCCGCGGGGTGCCGCCCTGCTGGCGCAGACACGCCTGCGTCCGACGGGCAGGTGGGACACAGCTGGGACGTGCGGGAGGCTCGTCATGGCCATGGTGGAGGGGGGCGGCAAGAGCAGTCAAGGGGGCCACGTCTCCACGTCCGAAGGGCCATCTCAGGGACCCCTGAATTCTCCAGTCGAACCTGGCCTTCCGGGTTGTTGGGAAGAATTACAGGTGGAATCCTGTTCCCCCAAAATTGGTGTGTTGAAGGTGATGCCAGTGTGACTGTCTATAGGGGCAGGGCTTTCCAGGAGGTGATCACAGCCAGATGAGGTCATTAGGGTGGGACCCCCTCGGAGAGCACTGAGGTTCTCATAAGAGACACCAGGAGGGCAGCTCACGGAGGACAGGCCGCTGAGAGCACAGTGAGGGGGCTGCTGCCCTGCCGGCACCTTGACCTTGCGCTTCGACTCTCCAGAACCGTGAGCAGTAGACGTCTGTTGTTGAAGCCGTGCCGTTACAGCAGCCCGAGCAGAGCGCTGGGGGAAGTCCGTGTGCAGGGTGGTAGGAGAGAACAGCTAGTTCATACTGCGAGCTCAGTTTGTAGCGTATGTATTTAGGCAGAGGGTCTGTGGCCTCTGTTCCTCTGGCCCCAGCGCCCCAGGCCCGTATGGAGTCCTGGGTCTCGGCCACAGGTGAATGACACTGTAAACCAGGATGCGTTTTACCTAGTCACAATCAGCATCATCATCTCTCACCAAGCAGAACAGGAAAGGGGGGTGGGTAAAGGTCCCAGGGGTCAGGGCAGTTCCTCAGATGTCCTCACCCCACTCCCGTCCTGCTCACATCGAGCGGGCACCGTGACAGAGGGTCGAGTCCTGGCTCTGCCCGCCCCCCACCCCCTGCGGTGTCACTGCCTGCAAGCTGGCCGGGCCTCGGCCACGCCCGTGGGAGACGGGCACCGTGCCCAGTGCAGTGTGGCTTAGGTGGGGTTAAAACTTGGCCCCTGTTACCGTGGGTATCATATTCTTAGTGTATCTCGCTCTTAAGGAGGTTCTTGAAAATATCCGGTTGGCAGAAGAGAATCCAAAGAGGTGTTTAGTTTGTTGTTGTTGTTTTGATGTAACAAGAAATTATGGAAGTTAGTTCGGCCTTGGGCTGAAGAGGTTGGGTGACCCAGGTCAACTGGGATGGTGTTTTCCCAGCCCTGGTCGCTTCATGGTCACCTTCCTGACTTATTCCTTGACAAGCAAATGTTACCGAGGAGCTAGAGGGAGATTAGCCCAAGTAAGAGGTTAGAGCTTTTGCACAAAGCCTTGAAATGGGAATGCTTTCTCCCCGTGTAACGCCATGCTGTTGATCCCTCATCTGAGGACCACAGACATCTCGCTAGCACACGTCCCAGTGTCAGACAAACACCAGGTGCGGGGGGCATCTTTCGGCCTGATCAGAAGTCAGGCAGGCGATTCAGAAGTTTACTCGTGGCTCTTTCAGAATTATTAGCACAGCCACCGTAGAAGAGAGTTCGGCAGTGTCTTACGAAGCTAAATGTGGTCTTTACCAAACGATCCCAACAATCACGCTCCTGAGTATTTACCCAAATGAATTGAGAGCTTATGTCCACACAGAAACCTGCACAAGTGTTTATAGCAGCGTTAGTCATAATTGCCAAATCTTGGAAGCCACCAAGATGTCCTTCAGTAGGTGAGTGAACAAATAAACTGCGATACGTCTAGACAATGGAATATTATTCAACACTCGAAAGAAATGAGCTCTCAAGCCATGGAGGAAACCTCGGCATGCATGACTAAGTGAAAGAAGCCCGTCTGAAAACACTGCACGCTGTAAGAGCCCAACTGTTGACATTCTGGAAGAGGCAAAACTAGGAAGACAATAAAACAGATCGGTGATTGCTGGGGCTGGGGGAGGATCGTGGGCAGAGCGTTTTGAGGGCAGTGAAGCTATTATGTACAATAACAGTACAGTGGTGGGCACATGTCATGATGCATTTTCAAAAACCCATAGAATGTACAGCACCAGGAGTGAACCCTGATGTAAACCCTGGGCTTTGGGTGATAACGATGTATCCATGCAGGTTCAGCGATTGTAACTAAGATACAGTCTCGTGTGTTGAACTTGGCAGGGGGTGGGGTCTACGGGAACTCGCAGATTCCTCTCAATTTTGCTCTGAACCTAAAACTTCTCTTTAAAGCAGTTTATGAATACAAAAAAAAGAAGAAGAAGAAGAAGAAGAAGAAGAAGAAATGCAGCCTGGGTGGCCTTTCCCTTCCAAACAAAGGTCCAGGATAGAACTGGGAACAGGGACTGTAATCACCCGGCTTTGAAAGCTCTGCTTTTGCCATCCCCTCCTCCCTCGCTCTCTTTTTCCTCCCTTGCTTCCTTCCTTTTCCTCTTCTGTGTTACTTGCTATTTAAAGCCAGGGTCAGTAGTTGCAGACCCTCTTTGTGTCACGTGATCCCCTTCAGGTCCTCGGGGAGCAGCATGTACACTGTCCTGCTCTTTGCCTTCCATCCCCTCCCCGGGTGTCAAAGAGGCAGAGGGGTGGTTACTGTGACTGGACCTTAAAGCACTCGTGTTGCCTTTAAACCCACATTTGTTTATTTATTTATTTATGGCTGTGTTGGGTCTTCGTGTCTGTGCAAGGGCTTTCTCTAGTTGTGGCAAGCGGGGGCTACCCTTCATCGCGGTGCGCGGGCCTCTCACTATCGCGGCCTCTCTTGTTGTGGAGCACAGACTCCGGACGCGCAGGCTCAGTAGTTGTGGCTCACGGGCCTAGTTGCTCCATGGCATGTGGGATCTTCCCAGACCAGGGCTCAAACCCGTGTCCCCTGCATTAGCAGGCAGATTCTCAACCACTGCGCCACCAGGGAAGCCCCCTTGTGTTGCCTTTAGAGACGTCGTTTTCTGTTCGCCCCAGTCCTGGCCACCGTGTTCATCTAAACGGGAAATATGTAGTGCAGACTCCAAACTTCCCATTCTCATCTTGTGCCAGAATTCCTTTATACTTATATTATGCATTTTGTCCAGAGCTTTCAAATATTGCAGATATTTCTCATGTGATGTACTAAGATCCTCGATGTGTAAGGTATCACGTTTTAGTGTATTTATCCATTTTCGTGTCATAATCCCTGAGACTCACAGGGTGCCCGGCCCCAAGAGACGCACGATTAGCCCAAACAGTGGCAGTGAGGGAAGGGGCGGGGAGGGTGTGTTAATACCACAGAGAAGAGAATCCAGAAGTTTTGCTGCTCTGGTTAAAATTAAATAGTTGCATGAAAGGGGGATTTTTTAATCTGGTTTATTCACTTCTGTGCCCCGTGCCTGGAACAGCGTCCGGCACGTAGGCAGATGATATTTGCTGAAAGAATGAACAGAAGGTTCATCGTTGACAGAATTCCCAGGTGCTAACAATCATTTCAGAGTATTTAATACATGTTATTCATCCAGCCTGTCATCCAAAATGTTTCCTTCATCCTCCTGTGAGCCTGGGTTAGCTCACTGCCTTGAGTCCCGTTCACCCACCTGCTGTGCCTGGGGCCTTCCTGCTCCTGCCGTGAGACCCTGTGGAGTTACGCGTATTCAACTCACCTGCAGTAAACACGCGTTTCTCTACATACCACGTGCTTGCCAGTATGTGGGGTGCTGGGGTTCCAGTATCTCAGATGAGGAAACGGAAGCTCAGAGAGGCTAAGCGCCTTGCCCAAGGTCACACAGCTCCCGCGTGGCCAAGCTGGGCTCCGGCAGTCAGGTTCGGAGCTTTCTTGCTGCACTCTGCTTCCTGCAGTGCTCTGGGCTGGGAGGCACTGCCCCAAAGTGGTTTGACTGGGAGCATCTTGGCTGAGAGTTGGGGATGCCTCTTCCATACCCCGCCCCCGATATGCTTCCTGTTCACCACGCTCTGGTCCAAGCCTGGCGCTGCAGGAGGTGGACACAGCTGGGAGACCTTGCCGCCCACTCAGCGACCTTCCAGCAAGCCTCTCGGCTTCCTTCTCAGAACCCTGAGGATGCTTTTCCAAACCGTCTCGAAGGCCCATGCGACCTTAGCAATCCAGCAGTCTGACGAGCACTTTGCATTTTGCACTCCAGAGGTCGGTGGTGTCCGCAGAGCAGGCTTGCACCAGATCCGCTGGCTTCTCCAGCCTGACCTTAGGGAGGGTCTGCCGTGCGGGGTGCTCGGGAGGGTGGCTCAGCCCCTTGGGGGAGAGCCTGGGGTGGAGTGGGGGCAGATAAGCAGCCTCAGTGTAACTAACGTGGCAGAGGCTTCGGGATCTGCGTGGCCCTGGGCTGTGGGCCCCAGAGCAGGGAGTTGGGGAGACGCTGAGTGAGCTCAGGGCCCTGCAGCTGTCAGAAGAGAACACCCAGAAAACACCCAGGCACGTCATCTTTCTTCCCAAATGGTACTATTTCAACAAGTCAGCATTTCCACCAGCTCCATGAAGAAGGCCTCCAGTGTCCCATGTTCTAGCCCGGGGGATTTATGTTTTTCGAAACAACCATAAGTTTCCCATTAAAATATTTTTATCGTTGATAAAAGGAAGAAATAATAGGGTTTGTTTCCCTGAGACAGTCAGAGGACTTGAGCGTGTTTTATGAGTAAAGGCCAAACGTTCTTTTGTGCTGCAGCCTGGCAAGGGCGGTCGACAGTCGGGCCGTTTACTCTAGCGTGGGCACTGGGGCTCGGCCAGGACACACGGTGGGACAGTGAGGACCAGAGTCCAGGAAAGCGCAGCCAAGGGCAGGAGCGCGAGTCCCCGGAACCCTTGAAGACAAGCCTTCGGGGCCACCTGCTGATTCAAGAGGGCATCTTAGCTATTTAGACCCTGTTAAGCATTTGAACCCTTTTTTGGCAAGAGTCACCCTAACTGGGCCAGTTCCCGCCCTAGTGTCTAGGGAGCCACACTGACTCAAGAGCGGATGAACCTTCAGTTTAGAAAAATGGTCCAGATCGTGGAGGCCAAGGCCAGACGTCCAGGGCTCAAATGCCAGCTTTGCCACCTCTGGCTGTGGAGCCTTGGGCAGGCTGCTTAACCTCCCTGTACTTCATTTCCTCATCTCTGAAATCGGACGCTCCTACCACCAGGGTCTTGTGAGGGCTCCAGGAGCTAACAGAGAAAGACCCTGGCACCTGGTGAAAGTCCGGATGGTGACATGGGCTCCAGTCATTGGTGCTGTAGTCAGTAGCATCTGAAGCCTCACCACCCTGTACCCCCAGTTCTCCAAAAAAGCTTCTGAAGCCCCGTCCACTTCAGGAGGCCCTGGAGCGACGTCCTTCCAGCTGCTGTGGGCCTTTGACCTCGTAAGAGGCAAGAAGCTGCCCCCCACCCTCTGCCCAGGTCCTGTACCCAGGCTGGAAGGAGGCCACTCACACCCCGCTGTACAAGACAGGCAGCCGCTTGTAGCATCCTGACAGCCCCCAGGCACCTGACTCAGGGAATTATAACCATGATGATCGTAGTAACAAGTAGCAGTGAACCTGGATGACAGTGGCCCCGGGGTTCTGTCTCTGGCTTCCCCGTGCCGCAGGGAAGGCCGCCAGCCCCAGCCCCGCCTGCCGAGCCTGCCTCTCCTTTTGTGAGTTTCTCTGCAGTGGGAACCATGTCACCGGGGCAGCCCCTCGCCAGGGGCCTGCAGGGGGACAGGCATTGCCTGGGCTTGGCTGCCAGCTTCCAAGTGGCAGAGATACCTGCTCCTGTGTCCGTCGGGGACAGACCCAAGACAGCCTCCCGTCCGTTCTGTGGTCCCTGAGCTGCATCCTCAGCCCAAAGCTGGCCCCCTAGGCCAACAGGAGCTGGGGAACTGGAGCGGGTAGTAGGAGCCAGTAGAACTCAGTCTAGACCAGACCTGAACAGTAGAAGTAAAATGCAAGCCCCAACTACATTTAAGCAGCCACGTTTTCTTAAAAACTTAAAAAAGAAATAGATGAAATTAATTTTAATATCTGCTTTAACCCGGTATATCCAAAATGAAAAATTAGCCATGAGATATTCTGCATCTTGGTTACTAAGTCCTCAGAATTGGATGTGTATTTTACACCCAAAGCATTTCAGGCTCGTTTGCACGGGCCGCGTGTCAGAGGCTCGTAGCGGCGCGTGGCTCAGTGGCTCCCACATGGGACAGTGCAGGCCTACACGGCTCACAGGGGATAGCGTCACCAGCACCCTAAATCCTGTGCTTCTAAGTGTTCAGATCCTCCGTGGGGCTCTCTTCAACACTGCTTCCCCTTTGCAGTGAGGTTTGGGGGTAATTTGGAGGTATTTGTTACTAGCAGCTGCGTTGAGGGGAAGTACACTTCGTGCTGAACATGCGTTGGCAGCGGTGGGGTTGCCCCCATCTCTTGTAGCTTAGATCTTTGAACCGTCTCATTTCATCCAAGGCGTGAGCCAGGGGTGACAGACTGTGAACGACTTCAGGAGAAAGTGCTCCAGCTAAATCCTAACCCCCATCCTATTATTAACAATTAAAGGCGAAACCTTGTAAGCTCAGTGCAGGGTGAGCTGGCCGGCTCCAGGGGCTGACCAATGCCATCGCCCAGAAAACAAGCCATTGGCGCTCAGCCTCCTGCTGTCCTAAGCCTTGGAGGAAGCATCAGGTCTTATCAGCACAAGTCAGAAGAGCTTAATGGACCCTGAGAAGCAAGTTGGACCAAAGCTGACAAAGAGTCAAAACAAACGAACAAACCAAAACTTCCCCTGGTCCTGGCTTTCAGGGTTTGTGAATCATTCTGACCAGAATCGGGGTTTCCACACCCTTGACTTCTGACAGTTCTCCAAGTGGGTGACATCTTCCAGCACCCGAGCAGAGGGGTCTGGCTGGTGAGACCGCTCAAGTATGTGTAGAAACAGAGTCCGGAATAAAGCGTGGTCTCCCTCATCCAGCCCCCACTGTTCTTCAGCCTCGTAATTCGCACAGCAGTGCGAGGCCTCATCTCAGCCTGTGTTCAAAACAAGCGGAAACTAAAATAGGTGAACCACAGAGTTTTACTGTAGAGCACAGAGACCTATATTCAATATCCTGTAATAAGCTATAACGGAAAAGAATTTTTTAAAAAGAATATAGATACATACATGTATATATGTATAACCAAATCACTTTGCTGTACACCTGAAACTAACACAATACTGTAAATCAACTATACTCCAATATAAAAAATTTAAAAAACACCCCACTAAAACACTGATTAATGAGAACAGATTGCAGGGCCTGGTTTTAATATAGTTACAAGGACAAATTTTACTCAAGTGCTTTTGAAATATAGTTATGACAACTGAAGTGATGATTTCAAATCTCATTAAACTAATTCTCAAAGCCCTTTGATTCATATTTTATTAGTCCCAGTGCGAGTGATTCCATGTATTTGAAAGCCATAAACTGTAGTTTTAAAATATGCATGTCAATTTTCAGAGCACCACTTATTACCTGATTGGCTTTGGGCAAGTTCCATAAGCTTCTTGCATCTCAGTTCTGTCCCCTAAAAAATGAGAAGAATAATTTCTGCCTCATTGGGTTACACACAGTGTGTGCAGAGTTATCTGATACATAGTAGGTGCTTGGTGGGTGTGTCTTTCGTCTCCCAAATAGGATTTCTGTTGTTCTTCTACTTGTTCAAGTCAGGCTTTGATGCAGTCATTTCCCGTCTGGGGACTGGTGTGGCCGCCACCATTTCATGTCATTAGGGAATAAATTAGAGGCTCATTTTGGTAGGGTTTTTTGTGCTTTTTATGTTTTCAGAAAAGAACAAATGTAGTCTTCAAAAGAAATTAAGGCCTCTTTGTAGGTTCCTTTGGTTATCATTTTCTTGTCAAGGAAACGAGCTATAAAGCTGCCAGATTCAAACGTGTGCCCCCTTGTCCCTGCCCACACCGGGGTATGTCAGAGGGGTGTGCATTGCTCGCGCCACGGGGAGAAATACTAGGAACATGTTAAAGGAATGGGGGTGAACAGACGCACAGGAGGTTAGCTGATGTCCTGGCACGTTTAATGAGACATAGGGGCCATTTGGAAGATACCTGGAGCACCCTGAAGTCCAGTTTTTCTGCAGAATGGCAGGGGGTTTTGCTCCTGTTAGTTACGTCCTGGCCTCGAATCCCGGGGCAGATCCACGGGTCTGGAAAGTGTGTGCCTTTGGCACACAGCCTACCTGGGACGCAGCCGCCCTGTTGTGATAAGTCACGCCTCTCTTAGAAATCTGAGTCAGTATTACCCCCTTCCACGGGGCGGGGCGGTGGGGGGGGAGGTGTAGGGCCACCGTAGCACGTCTGAGAGTCTCAAAGGGGCAAGGTCCCTGGGCCCATCCCCAGCTGCAGACAGCTCGTTTCATCGATTCCTCCCCCCGCCCTGGTTTTACTGACGTATCTAAACCAAATCTAAGATATCATGTCATTTCACCCCTAAATACTTCATCTCTCATGCACGTCACCCCTGCATACACTCCCCTCTCACTGAAAAGGACACTTTGTAACTAATCCTCGGACCGTTTATCCCACACGATGATATTAGCAACAATTCCCACAACGTCATCTGATTCAAGACCGTACTTTAATTTTCCCAATTTCTTTCTACGTTTGGGTGGTTTGAATCAAGATTCAGACAAGGTCCAAATCTTACACTTGATTACTGCATTTTTTGTCTCTTTCAAAAACATTTCAAAACGTCAGTCCTTCAGCAGATGCCCTTGGGCCTGTTGTGCAGCCCAAGGAAACTAGCATGTTTCCTTTAGTCGTTTCTCCTCCTCATCATCATCCTTCAGCAAAATTCTGTAACATAGTTTGATCTTCTTATTTATCAGACCTTTGCTCTGAATGGCCTCGGGCTTTTTCCACAGATGAAATCCACCTCAGTGCCCAAATCCTTTTCATCCAAGAAGATAAGTAAATCTACCTCCAGCAGTGCTGTGGCATCTCCCGGTGGATTCAGAAGAGGAATTCCAAAATCATGGGGCGAGAGAGAGTTCTCTGTGTGTCTGATTTGAAGGGTCCCCTCAAAACCCAGCGACAGATGTTACCATCACCTCCTTTGCATGAACAGAGTGTGTAAATGCCTACACGCTTGACTTCCCTGTTCCAACATAGGCTTTCTGATTGGCCACTAAATGTAGTCGATGTGTTTTGTTTTCACACAGATAATCGCTTATCAGCCGTATGGGAAATCCGTGGACTGGTGGGCCTACGGCGTCCTGTTATATGAAATGCTGGCCGGGCAGGTAATGTTTCCCTGTGTTTTCATGCTTGTGTGTCGCCACATAACATGAAGGCTTCAGCTCTGTAGGGACCACGATAGCAGGACCTGGCCGTGTGGAATGGCTGATGCTGGTCTGACTCCCCTCATCCTGGTGAAAGAGGGAGAAATTGTACAGAAATTATCTTCTAGTCCTAAAAACCCAAATTGAAAGCTACACCCTGGAGTGTAGACAATACAGCTTTTGCATCACCCGCAAAAGTTCCCTGCACGTTGAGGACAATGGTGGCCTTTTGTTTTCGGTGTCTCAGCTCTGGGGTGGGATTGGGCTTCACTGCACGTTTCTCTGCAGAAATCACCCCGGCCACTCCTGTGTGTAGAGCCGGTATTATTGTAAAGGAAGAAGTTAGTTAAACTGGAAGGGGTGTTTTAATACCCTCTCCCGTCTGCCCTTATCTCTCCTTGGGTAATTCATTGTAATTTTCACAAAAGCCCAGCGAGGCTGAACTTCCAGTTAAGAAGAGGCAGATTAGGTTTCCCTTGGCCGTGTGACATGTGTCAGGTAAGCAAGGGCATCGCTGCCTAATGTGGCACTTTCTAAGGTGGTGGCCTTAGGATCTGTATTACTAGGGTAAGTCACACTCGCTGCTGTTGACAAATAGCTCTCACCCCCACATCTCAGTGGATTAAGAATGACTGCGGTACATTTCACACATTTCAGATCTCTGCCATTGTACCTACTAATGATTCTGTCGTGGGCAGCTTTTATTAACTCTCAGCCCTCAAGTGTGCCAGGGAGTGTGCCCCTCCCTAGCCAAGAGCCTTTGTAAGAGAGAATGGAAAGAATCACCCCCATCGAGTAGCAGAGCTGCCCCCAAAGAAATCTTTGAATCTTTGTTCCTGGGGAAAAGTCACCCTTTCTGACATGTTACATCCATTGACTCATTTATTATTCATTCAGTGCGTACTTACTGAATGTGCCTGGGGATGGCTGTGAGCAACACAGACAGAGACCCTTCCCTTCAGTAAGGTTACAGTCCAGAGAAAGACAGTAGACAGGCAGATAAGGAAATGATGTGCGGGCCCCTCCTCGGCATCCTTGGGAACTGGTTCCAGGACTCCCACGGGTAAACCAGAGTCCTTCGAGACTCAAGTCCCTTGTATAAATAGTGTGGTAATTGCATATAACCCAAGCACATCCTCCCATACACTTTACATCATCTTGCTAGTACTCAATATACCTAACACAATATAAATGCTATGTACCTCGTTGTAATTGCAATATAAATGTTATTTAAGTATTTGTTGGTATGTGGCAAATTCAAGTTTTGCTTTTTATTTATTTATTTTATATTTATTTGGGGCCACACCGCATGGCTTGTGGGATCTTAGTTCCCCCACCAGGGATCAATCCTGGGCCCTTGGCAGTGAAAGCGTGGAGTCCTAACTAACCACTGGACCACCAGGGAGTTCCCAAGTTTTGCTTTTTAAAACGTTTTGGACTTTTATTTCATTTTTGATCTGCAGTTGGTGGACTGTAATAGTGATAAGCTAAGAAGAAAAGTAACAAAGCAGAAGAACATAGAGTGCTGGGGGAAGGTTGAAATTTTAGCTCAGATCGCCAGGGAGGGCCTCACATAGAAGATAAAGTTAAGACCAGAAGGAAGTGAGAGGATGTCCACGTGCACATCCGGGGGAGAAGAGCATTCCAGACAGAGGGAACAGCCAGTGCAAAGGCCCTGGGGTGGGAGCGTGCAGCTTTGCACTTAAGGAACGGAGAGGAAGCCGCCCATGTGGCTGGAGTGGAGTGAGCTAGAGATGGAGAGGAAGAGGGAGCACCAGGCCCCAGGCCGTGGAGACCATCGCGAGACCATTGGCTTTCCCTCTGGGCTGGGAGACCCCCGTGGTCTCTCCTTTCTCTCTTTCATTGTGTCTTACATCATATAGACACTAAAGTTGTCTTTTAGGTATTAAAAGATGAGGTTCCACCTATATTTGGTCTTTATTTCTCAATGATGTTGAGACTTGGTATTTAAAAAGTGGTTTATGTATTATTTATTTAGGTTTCTTCCCCCAAGGAACCATTCTTCTTAAGGCTATATGCTTCCGTGTGCAAACACAGAAAAGCCAGTTCTGTAGAACCATTGTCAGCGAGACAGCCGCTGGCAGAACACAGATCGCCTGCACCTTAAGTTAATTTCCCCTCCTTGGCATTTTAACAGTAAAATTTGCCTGAATTGTTTGCCCCCGTGGGAGCTATCTGTTCATAAAGGCACAGAAAGCTGAGTTCCCCACAAGACCCCACTCAAACGTTCTGACTCCGGAGTCCAGGAAACAAGCCCTGCTTTCATTCAGAGTCACATTTGCATAGGCCCACAAAGGCGGTTGGTGGGTGGAAATGGTCCGGATCCCTTTCCAGGTCCGGCGCACGTCACAGGACGGAAGAGGCGCTGACTATTGGCCAGGGGAGACCAGGATTCCTGAACTCGGGCCTGCAGCGAGCCCCTCCCCACCGTCCTCCCTCCCCAGGACTCTGGGGACTTCCTTCCCCGGGAGAGATTGGGAAACAGCACTCTCCTGCAGGGACGTCCCCTTTGGGGTGCACGTTGAATTCCTGCCTCATTTGCAGACTGTCCCTGAGGCCTTGGACTTGAAGATTCCCACACCCACTGGCTCCAAAACATTGGGCACATTTTCGTTGTTTCCCCGCCAGCTTCTCAGTGTCACCGAGCCTGCCTGAGGTGACCCCTTACAGCGGTCATCATCTCTGCTGGAAATGGTGACACTCCTTACATACGGCATTTGAAAGGCATCCCACATTCGGATGCAGCGTCGGGTCCAGCTGCGGGTCCTCTGACTCTCCGCCGTGCCTGCCACGAACACGGGGTTTTCATTTCAGAACGCCCTTCTTAAGCCTTGCTGCCTCCTCAGTGCAAATTTAAACACGTTCCTGGGCCGTGACTCAGCCCAGAAAGGATAGTGAAGGCTCTGCTCAGATCAACCCCGCCAAGCTACAGGGAATGGATGTCGTTATTGAAAAGAGAGATTAATCATCAACTTGTTGGTGGGGTTGAGGTCTAAATGTATCCTCTTTAATCACAGAGGGCTGAAGATGAGCAGGGAAGAGAAGATAGTTTATTGCAATTTTCTTCTCATTTGCTTTATTTATTGTCAGCAGGCAGGGGGACAGTTGAGTGTAAAACAGCCTGAGTCTTTCTGCAGTTCCTGGATTGCTTGACAAATATGATCACTTTCGAGCATAAATAGTATTTACCCGGCCCTCTAATGAGCATCTTGCTGCTCAGAGCGTCCCGGGCATTCATCGTAGAGCGCCCAACCCTCTCCTCTTTATGTGCCTTCCCGCCAGGGTCACTTATGCTTGGTCTTCATTCCTGGTGACTCGGTAATGAGTCCTTTATCCCAGAACTTCAGCCAGAATTGTCCCTGGGTACTCCCCCCCTACCCCGCATCAGTGATCTGTACGTGACCACGGCAGGGCCCCTGTGACCACTGACTAGTAAGTGATTCTGGAATCATTCTGGGAAGCGTGAACCACCACCCCTCACTTGCCTATTTAAAATCCACAAATTACACATCACCAAGGAGAGCACTCCCCGTTCAGAAATTTTTTACACCAAGCCAGGTCTTTAGTTAACAGGTAGCTTAGCTTGAAACAGTGAGTCCAGATCTGTAGAAATCTAAAAATGTCACAAGGATGGGGGAAAGAGGGAAGGGAAGCCATCCAAAATGGTCCTGTACTCGAGGACTTCATCGCACATCACCCCTGGGTCCCCAGGCTCAGTCACTGGGGAGGAAGGTGCATGTGACTCTAACGCTCCACCGTTGACCTGCCTTCAACACCAGGGCCTGAGAGCAAGCAGTGACCTGTGAGAGTGCTCCAGGGGTGACCGGGAGAGATTGAATGGGAACATCAGAATGTTCTCATCATCCCACACCTGGGAGTTATTCTTAGGATGTCAGGGAGGAAACAGTGATGTGCACAGAGATGTTGATAGAAGCATCAGTTATTAGAAGACAACGCTGGAAGCAGGTATATATGTGCCCTGGACACACGAGTCCGTCTCTGAGGATGTGTCACCTCAGCGGCGTTAGCCTGACTGGGAGCACCGGTAGCTACAGAGAAAACGTGGTGGGGCAACAGTCAGTGAAAAACAAGGAACTCCACATTACACGTCATAATTTGAAAATAACTGCCTGTTTTGCAGGCGTCCCAGAACAACAGGTGCTCAGGAGAAGTAGGTTGATGATGTCAGGCAGAGAAGTGGTGGTATGGGCAGGGGGACCGGCCTCCGTGGTGGCCCTTGGCCAGTACCAGCGTCAGCACCCCGCGCCCTTCATTGGGCACTTACTGGGCACAAGACAAAATCTCAGACACTTTAGACTCACCAGGGAGCCCTGTTTTACAAATTGGAAAACTGCGAACGAAAGAGGTGGCTCACTTGCCCATGGACACCCAGCTAGGAGGCGACAGGGCCCGCGTTCTGGTCCAGAGCCACCTGGCTTTAAAGCCATGAACTGCCCCCGTGCTGCCGTGCCCCTCACTGTCCCGGTGGGGATTGTAAACGCAGCAGAAGGGGACAGAGAGGTGCCCAGGGGACGCTAAGCCCCCGTCACCGCCACCGTGCCGGCGGCAGGCCCCCGACAGAGCAGAGGGCCCTGGCGTGGACTCCTGGGCCTGGGGAGAGCCCTCTGTGCCCGTGTTCTGCATCCCTTCACCCCAGGTTCAGAACCCAAAGGCATCCGCCTTCTCCACCCTCAGGCACCTTCTGAACGCAAGGCTATCTGTAACCTCACTTGATCGCAGTGAGATTGTTTAACACATAATTACAAGATTAATGGGTTAATTGTCATTTATTTGCAAATCCTTAAAAACATTACTCAAAAACATCTTCCCTGAAGATTGTTTGGGGTTGCCCAGAGCAAGGCAAGGGACAGAGGAGAAAATGAAAAACACATCCGACCGCCAACCTAATTAAAGACAGCCCGTTGGGCTTCCCTGGTGGCACAGTGGTTGAGAATCCACCTGCCGATGCAGGGGACACGGGTTCGTGCCCCGGTCTGGGAAGATCCCACATGCCGCGGAGCGGCTAGGCCCGTGAGCCACGGCCGCTGAGCCTGCGTGTCCGGAGCCTGTGCCCGCGAGGTAATCGAGCTAAGCCTGCAGCCTGCCGCGTGCATGTGGGAGAAGCCCACTCTGTTTCCCGGTGCTGGGTTGGGTGTGCAGGCGCCATGGTGAGGTGCGGAATCACTCAGCCTAGGCGCCCCCCATCCCCCTCTCTTCCGGAGCAGCCTCCGTTTGACGGCGAGGATGAGGACGAGCTGTTTCAGTCCATCATGGAGCACAACGTCTCGTACCCGAAGTCCTTGTCCAGGGAGGCCGTTTCCATCTGCAAAGGGGTAGGTAGACTTGGGTTCCTTTGGTGACCGTGGACAAGAGGGTCCATTGGAGACATGCCATCCAGACGCTTCTAAGAGACACGGTGGGGGGACCACATGCCCACGCCACTGGGTTTGCAGTTAATTTGTCACCCTTCTTGTGACAGCATTGGTTTTTCTGAACCGTGTGAGTCTTTGAGAGCATCTTGTTCCGGGCAGTAAATAGGCATGTGCTGCTTGTTATATAGCATCCTGTGTGATACTGGCCTGTGATACTTCTGGCACACACAGTTTTTAGTGATTGCGTGCCTTTTTATGTATGTGTTCTTAATGCGCATACAGAATGGCAGCTCCTGAAACAGTATATAAAGACGGCTATTTAAATTCTTCTTGTGTTTGCCTGTGGGTCCAGATTGCTTCCCCGTTTCCTTATCACAAAAATCACTGTAGAAAGGCCCACACGTGTCCCCGTTGTGTGAGTCGGCATCACTCAGAGCATCCTGAGACGTGGTCCAGGCATCCCTGCCATCAGGGCTGGGGGCAGAGCAGGGAGAGGGCAGGCTCTGGACCTGGCATCCCCTTTTCCCCTGGTTTTTGAGGGGGTCTTCCTGTTTCTCTTCCTTTTTTTTCAGCTTTATTGAGGTGTAATTGACAAATAAAATGGTAATATATTTAAAGCACACACTGTGATGGTTTGATGTATGTGTACAGTGTGAAAGGACTCCCGCAGTTGGGTTAATACATCCGTCACCTCACATCACCTTTTTTTTTTTCGGTGAGACCGCTTCTGTCCTGCAGTCAGCGGACTCAGTTGTACGATCCGGGACTGTCAGCTACAGTCACCAGGTTACCATGCTCCACGTGAGAGCTTTCTGTCCTCCCACTTTCTAGCTGATGACCAAACACCCCGGCAAGCGGCTGGGCTGCGGGCCCGAGGGAGAGCGGGACGTGCGGGAACACACCTTCTTCCGGAGGATCGACTGGGAGAAGCTGGAGAACAGGGAGGTCCAGCCGCCCTTCAAGCCCAAAGTGGTGAGTCAGGGCTGCGGCCGTTTCCTGAGCCCTGTTTCCCCGGATCCCGGGGGCTTTGTCAGCAGAGAGGAGGCTGCTGACCGCCGGCCTCTGCAGGCCCCGGCCTGGCCCTCGCATGCGAGGTCTGAGCTGACCCTGAGTGTCAGGGGAGCCTGTGGCACCCGTGCCCCACAGAAGGCAGGCAGCAGAGTCCCCCGGACGACGCGAGGACCGGGGCAGGTCGGCTTTGGGGCCCGGGCCTCACGCGCCCCACATGGCTGTCGTCCTTGCGCTGAGTCCTCGGCAGGACCCCCGTCCTCTGCAGCTCTCCTGGCTTGGCCTCGCCTGACGGGAGCCCTGCAGCGTAACCAGGTCTCAGGTGGCCCCCCAGCGGCCCGGGCACGGTTCCCACGCCGGCCAGCCCTGCCGCGAGGGCTGTGTGCCCGCTGTCATCGCTGGCACTGCTGCCTTTGTTCAGACGCATCCTGTCTGACTCCCTGGAGACTCCCATTTGTTTGGGTTGTTGTTGTTTTTTTTTTTTTTTGCATTTATTTGGCAAACACTACGCCCCAGGCCCTCCCTGCTCTCAGTGCTTTACAAATTCGTTCATTTAGCCCTCACCGTGACCCTGTGAGGTGGCTACAGTTGTCCCCAGTTTACAGTTAAGAACCCTGCGGCACAGAGAGGCTGAGTCACTTGCTGGAGGACACACAGCCGGTGGGTGGCGGAACCAGGGTGCAGACTTCGGTGTTGTGGCCCGGGACCCTTTCCCCATCGCACAGCACATCTTCACGTTTACGCCTCTGGAGATAAACCGAGAGTCTGTAAGATGTCTGCCCCCTCGCTCACCCCACCTGCGGCCCTGCCGTGCCTCCCAGGAAGTCCCGCTTTGCCCCGCACCCCGTTTCTGAGGGCCGGGTGGATCCATGCCTTCCGGCTCCGCCCCATCTCGGCCAGGATCGGGTGGGCTCCCGAGAGCACCGGGTAGCAGCTTTGTACCACAGTCGGCTTCAGAAGCATCCCCAGTGGTAACGCAGCCCAAATCTGTCTCGTCTGACAGGTGCCCCGTGAGCTGGCCAAGAGTACCCTCCCGGGGCGCTAGGGTACCGGCTGGGCAGCTCAGGACTTTATTCTTAGAGCAGCAACTTCCTCATCCAATATGCTTATGTGGCCTCTCCTCCAAGAATAAAACTGCCGGTGGCGAGCCCACGGATTTTATTTTTCCGAGATACTTTTAGCACGAACTGAAGAAAACCTAAAATTAATCGGGTCAGTTGACTTCCTCCTGAGTTGGCATTTTAAGGAGGGCCCTTATGTCTCCGCTGCGCCGTCTTCTCTGCAGCGAGTTCTGGGCACTGAGTCAGGAGGCTCTCCTAGGAGAGGATGCCGGCCCTCGAGGTTACAAAACCTGGTTTTAAGAGGGAGGAAGATGATGACAGTGATAAATGGCGCTGCCGGCGGTCTCAGAGGAATATTGTTAGGGACTTTCTTTCTTCCCTTTCATATCTCTTTAGCCTTCTTAAGTTAAGTATGAAAGTTACACAGTAGCAGCCTACACACAGCTTAGTTTCTGTACAGGAACAACGTAGAGACGCACGCTGACCCTGCTCTGCCTGTCGGGCAAAACGCAGCTACTTGTCAGTCACGTTTCAGAAGGAGGCTCCACGCACGAAGTCAACCATGATATATCCATCTTCCTTTCCTGTTTATTCCCACCTCACTGGCAGAAGAAGTTGCGTCTTCACATAGCTTCCCACCTATGGCTACAGTGGCCCTGAACTCAGATCGGGGGAAGCCAGAGGGTCCTTGGCTCTGACAGCCAAGAATGCACTGTTCCCCGTGGGCCACAGAACTCACTGGACACGTGGTCACAGCCCGTGGCAGGCAGTTGAGCCGGGAGCCGGGTCTGGGGCGGGGAGTGTATTTATTTATTCCTGGAACGCTGCTGCGTTGACCAGATGGTCATTGTTCAACCGAGTGCTGGTTAAATTTTAAAAAAAGAATAAACTGCCTCTGGCTGTGAAGAAACAGCCCTGAACTCACAAACAGACGTGGAAATCATGGACCAAGGCCCTAAAACGGACGGATTCGTGCGAAGGGCCCGTCTGGTGAGAGCTCATCTGCTCGCGGTGAGACGGCCCAGGCAGAAACCCACGTTGTGCTGAGGAGTCTGGACACAGAAAAGGAAGAAGCTGGGAGAAAATGCAGAAGGACGGGATGGGAGAGGCGGGAAGCGGAAACCATGGTGGGTGCGAGCGGCCACAGGAACAAGCAGCAGACTTTTTGTCCCAAAGCAGAAGAGCGTCAAAGGCATGGGGACAGGTTGGAGGGTTCTGGCCCCTGGAGAGATCATCCCTACCGCAAGCCCCCTGCACGGCCGCAGAGTGAGGCCCTTAGCTCGGGAAGGGGCATCTCAGCGGTCTCCCGGGACACTGCGCTGGGGCGGGAAGACCACGTGCCAGGAGCAACAGTGGCCGTTTCCACCTGCAGGAAGCGGCG
The DNA here is from genome assembly GCF_964341445.2 of Mesoplodon mirus. Lineage (NCBI taxonomy): Eukaryota > Metazoa > Chordata > Mammalia > Artiodactyla > Ziphiidae > Mesoplodon > Mesoplodon mirus. The sequence continues at coordinate 24,708,075 of NC_138994.1, forward strand.
TGAGGCACGCTGCCGTCGAGGCTGCCAGAAACGCGGGGCTTGACACGGCGGCAGCAGAGGAGACCCGACGGCCTCTGAGTCACCCCGCGAGGGGGCTTCCTGGCTTTCTCGGGGGGGAAAGTGTGGCTCCCTCACCCAGAGCCAATTACAAAGTCAAAAGAGTTCCTAGATAAAACACAGAGCTGCGTACTCTCTGACGGGCAGTGTTGTTACTTAGAGAGGGATGCAGTGGTACCAGCCCGGCTTTCGCTGCTGAGAAAACCATCAGGCAGGTACTTCTGCCAGAGGATCTTCCTTAACGTGTGCGGGGAACCCGATTCTGAGAGCGGCTCTTCTCTGAGCAGTGTTTATAGCCCTGGCTGGCTGACGTGTCTGTCTTGGCGAAGTCTGCTTGATGCGTTTGTAGCAAGTGCTGGAGAATCAGTTTCCCTGAGACTTACCGTATTAAGGACTGTTGGCCCCTGGCTCCCGTGAAATCAAGGCCTCGGTTATTGTAAATACCAGCAGCAGGTGCCCGCAGTTGTTGGGAGATCAGGCTTGCCTTGTAAGCTTGGGAGTCTCATGTTTGTTTTAGTTGTTACTTTCGTTTTGGACCCTCCAATGAAAGCTTGTTGCAGAGTCACTGACTTCCCTCAGAGAGCTGAGCTACTGTACCAGTGGGCAGCCAGCGCTTCCCTGGAGGGTCAGGGCTCCCACGGTGCCCTGGCTTTGCTTACCTTCCTGTCTCCCTGAAGCTGCACCAAAGTGCCTGGAAAATGTGGGGTTCCACCGTCCCAGTGCACAGCGCGATGCACTGGGTCCACGAAGAGACTGCAGCAGAACGTTCCATCCACGGCACCGTTAAGGGTGGGTCTGCAGTGCAGCGGCGGCCTGGGTTCTGTTCAAGGCCACACGTGAAGGGGGGCGGGGAGGGGGTGACAGTGTCAGGTGGGTGGGACCGTGGCCTTCCCCCCGAGGGGGGCGAGTCTGGAGGCTCAGGGGTGCACCAGCTCCAAGAGGGAGTCGGGAGCCTGCCCTGCGGCCCCCCACAGTGGGAGAATCCGTGTCCCGTGTGCGATTGTGAAGGTGAAGGTGATTTGCTAGAAAGCGGGCCCATCCTCGCGTGCGGTTTCTTTGGAAAAACCGAAGCCAAAGCAAAACCAGACAGCTGTGCTGTGCTGTGATGCTCTCCTGGAGGGTGTTAGCAGCTACGCGGCTTCCCTTCCTCCCTGTGGAAGAAAAGCACAAAGCAAGCTGGTTTCAGTTTTCTCTTTACTTGCCTCTCTGTAAAGAGGAGGTACCACGGAAGGACGATGCCCAGCATCCTGAGCACTCCCTGAAGAAGGAAAGCTCTTTCTGTTTGCTTTTCCTGAAACCATAAAAGGCCTGCATCTTAGTCCCTGCAGGCTGCCCTCAGAGGCACACGCGAGCCCGAGATCCTGAGCCAGTGTCACTTTGAATTTTGTAGGCGTTTATCCTGATTTATTATTCATGTGAATAAAATGCCCAAGAACAGCCTTCACATCTCCATTCAGCCTACCCACGAGAAATAACAGTCTACACAAGTATCGGAAGCAGAGAGGTAGTTGGTGCTTCTCTTTTTGAATTCTATCCATGGGCACCAACGAGCAGAAAATTTAGTTCACAGGCTGGCCAGAAGCGCCCCCTGTACTGAAGTGGTGATTAGAAATTAATCTACAAAGCGAACACTGAGAAATATATCCAGGATTGATGGGTGAGCAGCACACTGGTAGGCTTTCTTGGGAAATTGCTGTCGTTATTTTATCAAAAAGAGACAGAAAAAGGAAGAGAAGGACTTTCCTCGGGTCTGCGGTGAGATGCACAGTCAGGTTCATTTTTCTGATGGCCTCAAAGTCCTTTTTCTCACAGGGTCATTAGTTTGTTTAGATGGTTTGATGATGGTTTGATGATCAAAGTTAACGCAGTATTCTTCTTAATATTTTTTATTTATTTTGAAATAATTATTAATTTCAGACTTGCGGAAGAGTTGCAAAGGCGGTATAAAGAATTGCTGCACCCCTCCACCCACATTCCCTCACTGCTAATATTTCAGCACGTTCCCTGTGTCATTCTCCCTCTGCACCTCTGTGAGGGCGTGTAGGCGAGGACACACGCGGACATATTTTCTTTTCTGAACCGTTTGAAAGTAAGTTGCAGACGTACACCTAAATAATGCCTCTTTACACCTAAATAATTCCATGTGTATTTCCTAGAACTAAGGACATCCCATGGCACTGTATTCTTTTGATAATTGCTCTGAGAAGTTATTTGTACAGGGTAGCAGCTCTCCAGGTAACAGGAGAAGACGACCCCGGGGTGGACAGCAGCCTCGGGCCACATCTAATCAGTTCTTCCAGGTGGCAGGTGGGGTTCATCCTCTTGACCTTTCCGTGGAACCAGCAGCAGTGATGCTAATTAAAATCAAGATTCTCAAGGCTCAGGGAGCTTCTCTGACAACATACGGACACTAACAGCCTTGGGAGACTAGAATCTGCCATATCGTCATGTGCTGAGATGGGATTTAAGCCTTGGAACCCGGCTAAGACAGCACCTTCTCCTTGGTTAATTAGAGGCAGGATGTCTTCCTGTTCCTTGGTAATTATGCTCCCAGATGCTTTGCTGCTTGAAAGAGAAATGGGAAGAAATGAGACTTTTAGATAATTATCAATATGAATAAGTAGCGCTCTCACGAGGCTCAGGGAGCTGCCGGTGGGGAGTTACAGGGGACGCAGACCCTGCGGGCCTCAGGCCGAGGGAATGGACCGGAGTGAAGGCCCCGTGATGCTGGGCATGACAACAGCCACTCTTAGAAAAGCGGCCTTGAACGCCCTGAAGCTGGCCGTGTGTGTAAAGAAAGACCAGGTGGCATCGTGTTTCACTCCAGAGGACGCAGACCACAGCAGGCCCGAACCTGTGCCCTCAACCACAGGGGGCTCTCACCTGCAGGAACCTAACCGTTTAGCGTGTCTGTCTTCAAAGCCGCCTCCAGGCCAGAAGGGGCCTTTCCTGAGAGGCGCTCTGAGGCGGCAGGTGAGGGGAGCCCTGTTTAATTTTGTCTGAGAAAAATAGGGCCTGTCTCCAGGGAACGCTGGCAGGAGGTGAAAGAGGCCCCAGTCCCTTCTTAAAAAATTATTGTTAAAATACAGTCTCCTTGCGGTGACAGAGACAGCTAAGCAGTAGAGAAGGATATAAAATGAAAAGGCAGGATCTCCCCCTCCCCAGGGGCCACTCCCGCTGCCCACTTGACGTTTCCGTAACCTTCCAGAAAGCTGTACGCGTGCGTGAATCTATACACTTTGTCCCCACGTTGCTCACGTGGCATGTGGCCTCCTTTGCATGGGGGCTGATCCTTTCCTTTTGCCCCCAGGACAGGCACTGACTGTTTTCCAAATCCTCTCCCCTGCCCATTCTCCTTCTCCAGACTTTCTGCACCAAAATGCACTGGCTTCAGTGGGCGTCCAGGCCTTCGGTGAGCACATCTCCAGAACCTTGGGTGATGCAGTGCGCAAACTAACCTCACTTCCTCCTAACCCTTGGCGTGTGCTCCTGCTTGCGTGTCATGCACGGAGGCCCCCCGCCCAGCATGCTGATCTTAGGAAAGGCAGACCCCCGGCTGCCGCCCGGAGGCCCAGCCCACTCGCTGGATGCTTCCCTGGTGTGGACGTGACCTCCCAGGAGGCGCTCGCTCCTTTCTGCCGCTGGTTTAACTACATGAAGAGTCAGGGAGCCGAGCCCATTGCTGGTCGTGTCCTCACCACCCCTCCACGGGGACCACGGCGTGGGGCTGAGGTCAGCTCCCCAGACCGGGGCTCGGGACGTGGGGACGGTTCCCCTAAGACGAGCCAGCTGCGTCTGGTCCTCGGCACAGACGGTCCCCACCCTGAGAAGTTTCCTCTCTCCTTCGCCGCGCTGCTCACCTTTACTCTGGCTTCGTTCTGCACCCTTCGTGCTCTCCCGGGTTCGGTTGGGAGTTTTGCTCTGTAACGGCAGCGTGTTCGAGCTACTCACACTCACCCTAAGTCCCGCGCCAGTGACCATGAGGTTAATTTCTACGTCACCGAGACACCAAGGTGTAAGGGACAGGCTTGAGACCAGCACACGTGTGGTGCATTCTTGGTGGCCTCTGCCAGGTAAGAGTCACAGCCGAGAGGCCCACAGCCCGGCTCAGGCTCCGTCCCTTCCGCACGGCCCCCTGCAAAGATGCAGAGGCTGCGAGCCGACCGACCGTGTGCCACGCGGGGCTCCGGGTGGGGAGCAGCGCGTCCCAGGTCCCACCCGGGGCTTTGCCACACGTCTGCCGTCCCGATTTCTCCTGGATTCATTTTACTCATCGATGATTTTACCAGATGGGTGGGAGGCGTCCAAAGAACAGCGGAGTGAAGTCCTGAATCCAGAGCTAAGGCAGGAGATAGACTGTTATTAGCGTTCCCCTCGTCCTTGGCCTGTAGTCAGTGGCCGTCTCCATGCCGGGCATGTGTGCTGCGTGTGGCGTCATAGGTCTGTGTCAGGCCTGGTCATCTAGAAAGGGTCGCACACATGCCGTCCCTCTGACCTCACAACAGCCGTGGGAGGTGGGTGTTCGCATCCCCGTCTGTCTTTACAGAGAGGCACGTGTGCTGCCCAAGCCGACCCCGGCTCCTGGCCTCTGGTTGGGTGCTTCATCCCCACCGTACCCCCCGTCTTCCCCTGGTGTCAAGTGCGTCACCGTGAACACGGAGGTCATCCGGTCTCGGGGATGGCCAGAGGAGCTGTCCGGGCGCACATGCTGGCCCAGCCGTGCTTGGGCCACTTCCTCCGCCCTCCCCCCCGGCGAATCTTTGTCCCAACCAGTCGTGGGGACCTCACATCCCGCGGGCATCCTGGCAGCTTCAGTTGGCAAAAGGTGTGGGTGGCCTTCGGAGCTGGGGCAGCGCACACCCAGCCGTGGGGTTCTGCTCACAGCTAGCAAGTGCTGCCTTCACCTGCTGTGTCCTCAGGTGGCAGAGAGCCCTGAGGCCGTGGACACCCCAACCTGCCTGGTGTCCCCCGCACCCCCCATTCAGTCCCCGGGCCTCATCTGGCTGCCTCTCAGATCCAAGATGGTGCCCAAGGCCCATTCCCTGCCAAGCAGATGGCCCTGGTGAGACTGGCTCACAGGTGGCCGGAAGACTCTTCTCTACCGTAAAAGAAAATAGCTGGCTAAAGCCATTGTTTGTCTTTTCCCCAGGGATGCAAAGATCCCTGAGTTTCATTATCGCGTTCAGTGGGTGGTGGTGGCGCGGGTGGTGGTATGAGGACAGTTGCATTTTTTGCACAAACGTCTTGAAAGACAAATAGTTCAAGATCTTCTCCAATTTGACCTAAAGGAGGCTGTCTACTTCTGGCCTGATTTCGCTGAGTTGTGGAGCGCTCATTTTTAAAGCACCGAGAGACCCTCTGTGGTGGAAAACTAAGTGCTAATTCTCATCGAGCCAAACCGGTGGTAAAAGCAGCCGAGCTCCCCCCGCCCCTTGGGGGAAGCATCTTCTGTCCGGTGTGATCTCCCTCGTGGTAAAATACCCTTCTGAGCCTTGGATCTCAGCTCATCCTCAGACCCCGCCTTCAGCTCTTCCAGACCCGTCCCCCCACGGCTTGCCGAGACCCACTCACAGTCACAGAGCTTTCATTCGTTGCCTCCGCCTGCCCGCTCGGGGTTGGGTTGACCTGGTCTCCGCCATCCCCCTTGGCCCCCCGCCAGCAGCATGGTCACGGCACGCAGCTGACATGCCGAGGATTTCTGTCCGCGCGTCACCATCCCGGGCTTCGCCAGCTGCGCAGCCCTTTTAGGAGGAGCCTCCTCTGGACACGGCTTTAGAGCTTCACGTCCTCGAGCATCATCCCATCCCCAGGCTCCTCCGTGTTGGTGGTCATGTGGTCCCCCTTCTGAGACCTTGGGATCTCTTTGTTTACTTTGTTTTTTATTTTTCTTTGGCGGTGGAGCCCTGGCTTTGAGAAATTCCCGTTGGAAGGTGATCTGTGAGTACTCTGCAGAAGGTGCTCAGGGGACAGTGTCAGTCTTTCCTTTGAGCCTTGTGGTTGCACAGAGGCTGTGTGATCTGTTCACAGGACAGATGGACGGACCTGGAGCTGGAAGGATGGGTCTCCAGCTAGCGGAGAGAGAGTTCACCATGGCTCGCCTTCCTCTTCCTCTTAGGGACTTCACCTCCTTTTATTTCTTTTCCCAGAAATTCCTTCTCGCTCATCTTTGCGTAGTTAGTGAATATCAGGAATCAGTGAAGGAAGTAACCTCTATTTCAGGAAGCACACGTCCCAGCTGCTGGGAGCACCCACAATAGATTTGCTTGAAACCTTCCAGGCAATGGGTGTTGATTAATCGGGGTCCCGAAGGATGTTCTACTCAAAGCCAAGTCCACCGAGGCTATAACACTTGCGTACGAGACTTTTGCCTTGAGCTTCTGCAGCTTCTCCATTCTCTGCTCTCAGATCCGGCTGTTTTGCCTGGTTTCCTTGTTTGGCCTCCACCTTTGCCCTCACACTGACCTTGGGACCCACGGAGCCTTGCTTCGCAGTTGGAATATTCCAGGTTCCTCAGCCACAGCCCTGTGGACGTCGGGGCCAACACCTCTTTGTGGTTACCCAGCCCAGTCAAGACAACCAAAAAAGAGTTCAGACATTGCCAGATGTCCACGGGGCGGGGGCAAGACCTTCCCCGGTTGAGAACCACTGGTGTCTCCGAAGCAGGGCTCTCTCTTTCTCTGTTGTCACCTTCACAGCGGTGTCCGAACGTGACGCTCCGTGGACGCTGGTTGCTGTTGGTTGGTTTCACTGACGTATCGAGTGCAGACCCTTGATTAATTCTTGGGGAGAAATGTCGTGCCCTTTCTTCCTTGAAGAGTCCTTTGACTGGTTCACAGTGGCCTGTGCGTGTAGGGGGTGCAGGCCGCAGGCCCCGCTTCTGCTGACATTTGCTCCAAAGGTGCTTTGCACTCCTTGGGAAGGCGGAGAGTGAAGGGAAGGCCCCACCGTCCCACGTGCAGGTGGCGCGGCCCGAGGAATGAGCAGGACCGGCAGCATGGCCCCTGCAGAGTGACTGGAGGGGCCCCAGCAATCGCCCCACCCATTCACCCACGTACCACCCAGCAGTCACTGGTCTGAACTCGCCTCCAGTTACAAAGCAGGTGGGCGCTTAAGAAAACAAAAACCACCCCAGAAAGGAAAGGCATCAGTGAGGAAGACCTTACCTTGAATTTATGGCGTGTTTTCCACCGAGACATGTTATTTGATAAGAGGGTGGGGAGAGTATAACGAAGCTAGATTCTCGAGGAGAGCTTCTAGAAGACGGGGAGGAGATGTGACGGAGGAGGTGAGAAAGTGCGGCCCGAGACTCAGCTGCCATTACAAAAAGAGCAGCAGTGGGTGTCATGCGCTCCCGCACGTGCTGGGCTCTGTGTGAGACACTGTACGTTCAACCTTCATGGCAGCCCAGGAGGGGGCCCCAGCCATTCTCCCCATTTTACAGATGAGGAGAAGGGGTGGACCCCGCTTCGCAGTCTACCTAGAGCCGTGCGCTGTTAAAGGTGCAAGGACGCCTTAGGCTAGCTCAATCAATTCACGCTGCCCCATAGTACCGGCCGGGGATGGGGGAAGAGATGGGTCACTGTGTCACCAGAACACCTCCCAGCACTCTGTCTCAGAGTCACCTGCGATCCTGGGACTCCAGCATGCCACAGCCTTCCGGTGGCTGGGAAAGCGAACGGGACACCCCTTCCTGTCATTCGGGGTCAGGCTCCCAAAGCAGTGCTGCTTAAGCGGCTGGGTTTCCAGACCGCCCCCACCCCTCCTCCAGGGCAGCTCTGCCCGCAGCCCGTCTTCACGAAGTGCCCTGATGGACCCAGGGGGAGAGGAATGAGTGTCCAGGACAGAGACTTTGCCTTCTCGGGGCACCAGCACAAACCTCATCCAGACCGAAGCCACCGGCGATGCAAGCCACAGCGACCTGTCCGCTGGTTGACCAGACGCACTTAGACTGCCGAGCACAGGAAGGAACGGCCCAGCCCTGCCACTACGCGGACCCCTTCCTGGTTGAAGATTAATTTCGGGGCTGAGATATTCTAGAACCTCCCAGTTGGAAGACAAGAATAACACAGCTTTTACTGTATTACAGATAGGCTTGCAAAGAACCAGACATGGGACAGTATGCCAGCCTCTCAGTTCAGGGGCCACTGCCCTCATTTCCACCCACATCCCGGCCGTTCAGCGTGGACGTGTGCCCGCTGGCCCCGCGCGTGCGGCTTCATGCTCGTGGCTCTGTGACGGGACGAGAAATAAAAGAGGCCGTCGCCTCGCTGTCGCCTTCCCGGCAACACGGCCCTCCCGCCTGGGGTGTCCGTCCCGAGGCTGCTGGATGGTTTACAGCTGAGTGGCTCTCTGTGATTGTTCGCTCTGCCTGGCTTCCGAATCCCGTTGGCCTGCAAATCCTCCAGAACTCCTCCTGCCCAGCCAGCCCCGATGCCCCTGGCCACGCTCCTCCCTGCAGAGGCCCAGAGAGCTGCTGCCTAGGGTCTGTGATACCTACTGACCTCTCCTTCTTTTTCTTTTCTCTCCACAGTGTGGCAAAGGAGCAGAAAACTTTGACAAGTTCTTCACGCGAGGGCAGCCTGTCTTAACGCCACCCGATCAGCTGGTCATCGCTAACATCGACCAGTCTGATTTTGAAGGGTTCTCATATGTCAACCCCCAGTTCGTGCACCCCATCCTACAGAGCACAGTATGAAACTCAGCACCGAGAACAGGCGCCTCCCCAGCCCCTGCCCCCTGCCCCCAGCCGTGGGAAATGATCCTCAGCCCTAAAGTTTGAAGGCCACCGCCTTGTTTCCAGGTGGAGGCCTGAAAACTGTAGGGTTATTAGTCCAAACGTGATTAGCTGTTCAGGGTCTCTCACAACCAAGAGCATCATCTTAGCGGCAGAGGATGTCACGTACAGCATCCAGTTTAATTGTGTAGAGGTCACATTGGCGGTAGGTTAACCCTTCCTGGAAGGCAAACAGACTCTGCCCCTTTTTTTTCTTTTTTTTGGTACAATTTGACATGTTTTCCAAACCCTCTGTTGACTTTCACCATCTGGATCCCCCAACCAGACATGTTCAAAGGAACCCGCCCCAGTCCAGGGAACCGGAAACATCTCCACCCAAGACGTCTTTGGAGTAAAAGTACGGGGAGCCCAGAGAGTGAGCAAGGCGGGACCCGGGGGAGGTGGGATTGGGGCTTCAGAGGACCCGCTGCTTGTGTTCTCTGCCTCGATGGAAACGGCCCCTAGAGCCCAAGAGGCCGGGAGGAATCTAGTCCCATCCGCAAGCTCACTGCTCCCAGATGCTGACAGTCGTGACCCACTCACAGTTACGGTCCAGCAGTTACCCGTTTAGAAAAAGAGAGGAAGAAAACCTCAGATGAGCGTTGGGGGCGTCTGTCACCTTGTACCCTACTTGGCTGATAACTGTCTTGATACTTGCATTTCTTTTTAAGAGGCCAAATCTTCTAAGGACTCCGCTAAATGAGCATGTGAAATCACTTCAGATCAAGGGCAGATCAGTGTGCGTGTGATGTTCATTTTAATCTCTGGGAGATCATTCTGGATCCAGGGTGCCATCAGCCGTCATGCCACTACTCACCAGTGTTGTTAGCCAACCCCCCTCGCACCGATATTCCGCTGCCTACTTCCTAAGAAGCCGAAGTGTACACCTCCCACCCCTTTTGTACTTATTTATTTAATAGGCTGCGGTGTTTATGAGAGTACGATGTACAGTAAGTTAATCCAAGTGTTGACTGTAACTTCAGCCCCTAGAATCGATTTCCCTCGCGTCTCCAGCCCTCAACATCCTCTTGGGATGAACAATACAGTTTTGGTCCCCCATTTCCGGTTCATGTTGAATGACACGCCTGAAGCTGTAGAACAGGAAACCTGGATGCGTATCAGCTCAAAGGTTTTATTGCTAGAAGGATTTTAATATGTTTTGCAAAGGCATCATGCAATGAATTTTGCATGTTTAGAATAAACCTTAATAACAAGTGAATCTATGTTATTGATATAATCGTATCAAGTACAAAGAGTATTATAATAATTTTATAAGACACAACTGTGCTATGTTTGTGAAGGCTCCGGTTTCTAGTCTGCTTTTCTGATTAAGTGTTAGCTTCCTTCTGTGCCGCTGTGCTTCCTCTTCCCCAGCCCGACTCCGTGCGTACCCTGCGTTGGCACTGTGTCGGGCGTACTGATTTTTTATTGCAGTAGATCTAATTTCGAAGGTGAATGGCTACTTTGCACGATCAATTAGGCTTACCTACACATATACATAAAAATATTTGATTCTACCTGCAAACAAAAGTTTCATCGTGGAGGGAGGGGTTACTGTCGAGGTGAGACTCCCTCTCAGCCTCTGAGCCCTGTCGCCTTCATCACGCTTCCTCCTGTGGTAGCAGGAGGTGTTCAGCTCCCGTGCCCCCAGTACGTTCGTGCAGTGTGGTGTCGTCACGGCCCACGGGCTGCACTTTGTTCGGTTAGTTCTTCCCTTCAGCCTTGTTGCTGTTGGAGGCTCGGGGTAGGAGGGACGGGAGGACGCCCTGCCTGACATGGGTGTGCGGACGCCCCGGAAGCATGCTGTCCATCTCACCGTCCCCGGCACGCTCCGCCGTCTGCTCCCGCGCGTGCAGCCTTGGTGAGGCACAGCCAGGCCCTGGAGCTGTCAGCAGACGCTCTGGGGAGGCTGCAGATGCTCTCCCAGATGTTGCTAGAAGCGGCCTTCCCTGTCTTGTAAGGAGCACTTACGTGGGTCACAGCATCACAGTGCGCGGTCCTCAGGGGAGCCGGTCAGCAACAGCAGAAAGAACGTTTACAAGGGACATGGTTGTCAGTCCTTACGGGGGGCTGCTCTGTTCCGCCTTGTCCCCCAAAAGCGTGTCCCAGCTAAGCGTCTTCTCGTTTTTACTCTCTGGCTGTTTGCCTGATTTTCAGCTGCCACACGACCGCTGAGGGGTCTTAGGGATGAGAGGCCTCGGCCATCCTGGGAACCCTTGATTGGAGGAGGAGATGGGGTAGGGAACAGGTTAGACCAGAAAAGAGCAAATTCTTCCGCCACCTTTTACGGACCGTAGACTCAAGGGCTCCAGAGGGGCCCCGGCTGCGGAGCTGTGGCCCCATGGGTCCGGGGGCCACATCTTCCCCAGGTGCACCTCGTTTGGTCTGATAGAAAAGGGACCCAAGTATAGAAAGAGCCTAAGAAGCAGAAGAGCCGGCCACCTGCCCCAGAACGGAGCAACAGCAGGACGGCAGATCCCCAGCTCAGCCCCAGAGGTGAGGAAGGTCCCAGAAAGGAGCCCACGGGGTTGAACCGCGTGTTCCCGAGCCCCTCGCTGCCTGCTCGCGCTCAGCCCTGGGCAGGTCACGCTCTCCTTCACACAGCCAACACATTTCCAAATTATTCATCTTTCTCTAGGAAACATCCCAGCTGGTTTTTATCCTTTCTGAGTGTGTGGCAAAGTTTTAAAGGAAATACCGTGTCTGGGGGGCCATGTACTCTGTGTGAGGGACTGCAGGCTTGAGGACAAACTTGGGGGGAAAACAGTAAAAGCTCCAGTGCCAGCGAAGTGTTACCGTGATGGGGCGTGTTGGTACGTTGCCATGTCCCGAATGTAGATAGAAGCTAATGCTTTTTAAAAATCTGAGCAACCCCAGACAGTTCTGCTGAAAGCGCACGTCATGTTGGTAACCGTTAGCAGAACGGATTGATAAAGGTCTGTGGCTTTATGCCCCTTCGTGGAGGTCATGTAAAGTAAAGCCACAGGGAAGGGGCCGCCGTTTCGAAGGGGCTGGGATAACGAGGAGGCCCTGAAGGGCCAAGTCACTGAGGGACCCGGGAAGGGCCAGCCCCGGGCGCGACCTGTGTCGCTGGGGCCCGTGGAGGTCCAGGCCCGCAGAGGAATCCACCTCGAGCTGGGTCCCCGCCAGACACTGACACGAAAGGCCGTGCAGATTGGTCCCGTGACCTTCCCCTGGGAGGCGGCTGCTCAGAGGCCGGACTTCCCTCCAAGGCTTCGGCCAGTGCGCTGGCGGCCCTGCTCTGGGCATCGCGTCAGACCCACGAGGGGCTTGGGCTGAAGGAAGGATATGGGGTGTGCAGCCTGCAGAGGTTAATGGGAGGTTTGCTCGAGGCTGGAACGATTCAGAAGGCCGATAGGAGCCCCCGGGAACCGAGCGATGGCTGTCCATCACGTCTACTCCTATTTGGTTCACGTTCATGCAGAGTCTCTGCCTTCTCGTGTCTTCGGAGATGGTTAGGCTTTCCTATTAGGATTTTGGGAGAAAGCCAGAGAGTTAAGAGATCTCCGGAAACTTGGTCTGAGATGTTCAGCTAGGAGAGCGTGAGGACCCGGATTAACGCGATTCAGCGAATGAGGGTCGAGCCCCTCTGAGCCGTGGTCCTTAGCTGTGGTCGGCAGGGAGTTTAGGGCAGAGTGGGTTTGAGTGCGGAAGGGCTGGCGGAGGCTTGCAGCAGGAGGAAGCGGGAGGGAGGGGTGCTGCAGTTCCCGAGGCGGAGCCGCAGGTGGTGTCGCAGGCAGCTGCTGGCCCTCCTCCCGAGCATCTCCCAAGCGCCAGCAGTGTCCTCCCTGCCCCCTCGAAGAGGCTCCCGGTTCTCTGGGCGGGGCCGAAGCATCCAGCAGGTGGGTTCGCACCCACTTTTCCCCTGTGACTTCCTGTAGCTGGGGGGCCTGGGGGCGGGGAGCGGGGACAGAGCAAAAGCAGCTAACACTGCAGGTCCCCCCCACCTCCCCGATTCCACGTAGCAGGAGGAATTTGAGTGTTTTGCTGGCGTTTGTTTTCTCAGTACTGAAGGGGGGCACAAAGTGAGGGTCTTATGTCTTTAAAAGCCTCAGAAAGGAAACACCATCTAACAGTCATTTTCTCACCTTGGTCTTATGAAGTCGCCTATTTCTTGTGCCATTTCCTGCTTCTTTAAGCCCAGCAGGGACAGCACTAAAGAGTCACCATCGTGAACCTGACGCGGGGCAGGGACCTAGAGAGGAAGACTCTCAGGGTCACGGGGACAGCGAAGGCCTGACAGTCACAGGAAGCAGAAGACATTCTGGCTGTTAGTGACCACACCCTAATTTGACAGGGAGTGTTGGGAAATATTTTTTAAACCTTTTCCTTGAGTTACTTGGGTTACCTTTTATGAAATATACTGACTGTCAACATTTCTGTCATTTCCCGTTTGGGCTGCTGCAGCAAATCTAGGGAATACTGTATATTTCTGTGGTTAGCAAGGTTACCTGAGTTACACGTGGGTGAAGTCAGCCGTGTAGAAATGGTGTTGACCACAATTCTGTTAATCCGATAATGTCAGGGGCTCGTCAGGAGGGTTCAGAGCGGAATGACTGGGATCCCAGGGCCTCTGATCTGTGTGATCGGCTGTCAGTTAATAGCTGTGTGGGTCCAACTCAGTCATCAAACAGCCTTAAAATGACCCACACTAAGGCCCACACGTTCCAAAGACTTTTTTGAAACCTTATGGAAGAAATTAATCTGTTAATTCCAACAGAACATCTGAATATACTGGGCTATTTATACTTTTTTATAGAGAACTTTATTAACTCAATTCTTCCTTAGAAATGAGTTTTTAAAATAAAACTACTGACAGTTTCATAAGATTCCAATCACATGGAGCCTGTAGGAGGACTCAGCTGGGGTCAGCTAGAGTGCCCCTGTCCTGCAGTCCCACTGCAGGATTTTCCCATCCAATGGGGTATGGAGTCCTCATCACAATGACTGGGAGTCCAGGTGGAACATGTGAGCAGAATGATGCCCTCCGTGTTTTTAATGAGACACTGGGGACAACTGTCTAAAGTCTAGAAACTTTTGGACCACGGGAAAGATGGCTTTATTGTCCCCTTTCCAGATGCAGCTCTAGGACAGCTTTCCCGTGTCCTTGCCCTGTGAGACTCTGCGACCACCTTCTGGCATGGGGATGGGGGGCGCCTCCTCAGCTCTGTCTACCATCCCCACGGGCCCCCAGGTCTCGCATATATGGTGAAAGTTCAGTGATGCCCTGTGAGAACTTGGTCCCTGGGCGGCTCAGAACTACCCCGACATCCCCAAGAAAGAAGCGGCCAATGTGCGCATTGGCATCATCTCTAGTGAGTAGACGGGACCCTACTTGTCAAGGCTACTTTATAAGAACCTTTTTTTCTAAAATAAGGCAAAAGGTGGCTTTACCTTTTCTGATTAAACAGCTCTGTCTTTGTCCCCCCGCTTCACTTTAGGAGTATTTATTCCTGTGATTGTTGGTAGATTCTTGTGGATACTCTTCCTGGAAAACTGTGATTCTTTTCTTGAGGGGGTTAGTGGACTATTCAAAATCATCCATGAAGGCTGTTATCCTTTTGAGTCTAAAAATTCACCTCATGTCTCTTCTCTTAGGGTCTTTTTGAATGTCTTTTGTAGATGGTCAGAAACATTTGGAATCACTGCTTTGCTGCATGAATTTGGGGGAAGGGTGGACTGAAGGACAAGCCATGTTTAAAGCATTTTTGAAAAGGATCCTATATCAGACCCCAAATTTGTATGGAAGAGGAAGAGGAAGAGATGGAGGTTGCAGTTTTCCCTTTTGTCAAGCACCTGCTGGCAAAACGTAGAGGCCATTCAGCTGTCAGATCACATTTGGTCTACCACAGGTGAAATGGATGTACAAATTACTGCATTGCTCTAAGTCATATAACCTCTAATCTTTGTTTGCATGATACGCTTTGTTAGATACATTAACTGTAGCTTGGAAGCAAGTGTGTATGAATAAAGACAATGATCATTCCTTCGTGTCCTCGGTCTCATTTGCATCCTTCTGTGGCATCACAATTATTTTTCATCGTGTTCACCTGGCAAGTCTAGCATTGCGTCTGGGTGCACCCTGTGGACGCTACTGTCTTTTCACCTGTGTCGTGTGTGCCTCTCCATTTAGGGTCACTGTCTTTATTTCTTAAAATACTTCCTGCTTTGAATTGAAACCCAAAGAGTTACGGGGATAAAAATAGTGGCAGGTCATTTAGTCTTTCATTTACGGAGGCCAGGGCTTGTGCCAGCTGGGGAACAGCACAGACGGGAAGGTTGGCGTGGCCCCCGCCTGCCAGGTCCCTGCACCCCGAGACTGCACAGGACACACAGCCGCTGGTGAGGATGTCGTCCCAAGACAGAGACCCACCCTGGAAGAAGGGCTCCAGAAGGAATTCAAGTCTTGGGAATTTTTCTCCAGGAACAGACATTTCCCACGCATTCTGTCGGCTACACTGTGCGTTCAGCTTCAGGATTCCCCGCATTCAGTGTCAGCAGCCTTCACCCTGTACTTACTCACGGGTGAAAAACTGGGGGAAATTTTCACATGTGAAACAGGGAGCCTTCCAAAATACCCAGTGTCTTAAAACTCAACACTCTTGAGATTAGCCTCAGAAAGAAAGACCAAGAAAACAAAAACTCAACACTCTTGAGGAGATTAGCCTCAAAAAGAATTAAAGACCAAGAAAACAAAACGAAACAAGCAAATCACTACTTCTGAAAGCCGCGGCAGTCTTGGCTTGCCCACTCACCTCCTTTTGGGGGGCTGCTCCCCACTCACGCTCTCAGGGTCATCCGATCCCAGCCCCTCCCGACCTGCTCTGCCCTGTGGTCCCTTCCTCAAGGTCCTGCCCCAGCCTGCTCACTAGGTGACCCAAGTGCCAGTGTCCACGGGGCTAACGTCCCGTCCCCAAGCTGCTGTAGTCCCCCTGCGTCTCCCGAAAGGTCAGGATCTTCCAGCTGCCGGTTTAGATGAGGAACAGCAAGGAGCACGTTTAGGGCCCTGGGAGCGGCGAGTGGTCGCTGGCTCTTGGGCTGGCCCTGAGCTTCACTCGGGGCTGGTTGCTCGCACAGGCACATGCGGCTCGTGGCTGCTACTCCGCTGCCTGGCAAAGAGGCCATGTGAAGGGCGGCATAAAATGGGTTTTCAGCCTGCCCTCGCTCCCACCAGGTGCTGTTTTATTTTCCGTGCGTCAGGCTCAGCCCCGCGCTTTCTTTCCCTTTGACTGCAATGCGGGATGGAGCGCGTGCATCCGGCACGGAGCAGCTGGCCAGAGGGAGGGCCTGGCTCAGCCCACCGCGATTCACCCTGCGGGGCAACCCCAAGGCCCAGCAAGATCAGGTGGGCAGGTCCTCCTGGCGCCACGGAGGCCTAGGGGGCTGGCTTGAACACCAGAAGGTCAGGACTTGATGCATCATTAAGCTCGAGATCGCGGCTCCCAGCTGCCCTGGAAGCCTGTCCCCGGCCCCCCAGACACACACACGGTACCTACGACCCAGGTGGGGCTCTGGCTGGGCTAGCAGCTCACGGCTGAGCCAACTCAGAGGGTCGCTTAGCTTGACGTGGCCCCTGTGGCTCCTCCCCGTCCCCCCGTGGCTCCTCCCCGTCCCCTCGTGGCTCCTCCCCGTCCCCCTTGTACCCCATCCTCGCGTGGGCCTGGCGCCCGTGGCCACCTCCTCTGGTGCATCCACGCCCGTGAGCTTCTCCCCCGCTTCACCCTGCGTCTCCCACCCCAGGAGAGGCAGCCCAGGGGGCGGTTGAGAGCGGAGCTCTGCAGCCATCCTGCTGGCCTCCCCCCCGGTTGGTAGCCGCTCGATCGGGGCCGAATTGTTTGTGTCTCCCGGGGCCTCAGTTTCCTCGCGTGCAAAAGGCGCTACTTATGACGGTGCGACCCCATCGGGCCGAGGGTCTGTGTGGAGCGTCTCCCGAGATGGACGCCAGCTTTCACGACCCGGCGGGAGCCCCGGCGCGAGGCCCCCAAGACCAAGCCGGGCCAGGGCTGCAGCAAGAGCACGGCTTCTTCTCTCCTTCAGTCCTTTTTAAGAAACGGGGCTGCGTGCCAGCTGATCGGGGGGGGGTCCTCGGTGGGAAGGTCATCACTGAGCTGACCTCGGCCTCCAGGAACAGGGCTGATGGGGGCGTGTGCTCAACATGAGGATGTTCTGTAAACAGGACTTGGGTCCTCGTGAGAAGGGGCGGTTGAGCCGCGAGGGAGGGAGACTGAGGGGCACTGACGAGCCTTGAGGCACCCCGGGCTCAGCAGCCCCCCGTCCCGCTCTGCACGGGAGGATGGGGGGGGAGGGAGGGAGGGGAGGGGGAGGGGCCCACGCCGGCGCTGAGCAGCGAACGGCTGTTGAAAGAGACAGAGTGAAAGCGTTAACACCCCGGGGACCCGAGCCTGTGTCGCTCTGGCTTCAGAGTCTCCCCGTCCCTCTGCCCCTCTGTCCCTGCCCTGAAACGGTGGGCAGCGCGCCTTGCGGTGGCAGGGGCTTCTCCGATTGTCCTGCGTCCAGTACCAGCCTGTGTCCAGCTCTGCCCACTTACATCCAGTCCACCAGCAAGACCTGCTGGGTCTACCCTAAAGCTGTGGTTCGCTACTGGGGGCAATTTTGCCCCCTGGGCAGACGTTTGGCGATGTCTTGAGACATTTTTGGTTGTCACAGCTGGAGAGAGGGGCTACTGGCGTCTAGTAGGTAAAAGCCAAAGGCCAGGGATGGTACTAAATGTTCTACAACACACAGGGCAGCCCTCACAGCAAAGGATGATCCAGCCCCAAATGGCAGCAGTGCTGCTGCTGAGAACCTTGCTCTGAAACAGGCCCCCAGGCCGTCCACTTCCACCCATGTCCACCGGTCTCCCCGCCTGGCTCCTGAGGCTGCCCTTGACCGCCCCCACCATGGCCCTCTGTGCATCAGCCAGCGTGACCTTGCCTGAGCAGATCCTTTCCCTGCTGCTTAAAGCCCTCCAGTGGCTTCCCATGACCCTTAGAATAAATGCAAACTTTCACACTACCCACCAGCCTCATACAATCTGGCTCGTGGCACATGAATTCAGTGGGTAGGAGGTAAGCTCAGAAAAGTGCTGGCTTGATTATTCACTCCTGTGTGGTGTGTGTGTGTGTGCCCTTTCCCATCAGAATATAAGCTCTACAAGAAAACCGAGCTGGTCCATCCCGTTCACTGCTGGATCCCAGCACCTAGAACCGTACTTCACACATAGTAGGGGCTCCAAAAAATGTTTGTTGCATGAATAAATGAGTGAAGACTGCTCTGAGCCTGGCAAGTTGTGACCCAAAGCATAACTGTGTCATGGCCCGTGCGCTCGAGGTGTTCGCAGGCTGATTAAGGAGACAAGACGTGCACACGAGAATTAATTCAGGATCAGCTCTCTGTGCTCTTCGCGAGCTGAGGAAACCCAAGCTGTCCATCTGTGCCATCAGGCAGCACCTAGAGGCACCGGCTGCTGCGGTTACACTTGGGCGATTGTTGACGGTCCTGAGCTTTCTCTTCTCCAGCCTGTTGTGTGCTCTGGGGTGAAATCCTGGTGCAGCTGAAATGCTAACACACACGGGCAAAGGCGCCCACATCATGGGCGGGGAACAGAGCGGAGCCTGCGGGGAGTGTGCAAGCAGTGCTTTGGCTCTAAGAAGGCAGAACAGGATGTCTCCCTGAGATGCTTTTTGTAAAAAGCCAATTCAATAAATACATTGCAGAGAGGCCTATTCTAGGCAGGAGAGGGGAAAATACAATTTGGTTCTAAAGAACAGGAAGAGCTAGTGGTGGACTCAACAGATGGAGGAAAAAGGCAAAAAAATAAAAGTACACGCACACACATGCACACACACACACACTGAGTGAGTACCAAAAGCATGCCAGGCACTCTTCTGGTTACCTTAAGTGCATTTTTTAAAGCCCACAATGACTCCTTGGGGTGGGTCCTATCTACTGTGCCCATCTTACAGAAGAGGAAAGCGAAGTCCAGAGAGATTAAAGAACAATTCCCGGGTGAGCAACACCAGGCAAACCTAGCCAAATGGAAGAGCACAGATGTGAGCCACGCTGGGGGGCCTTCCTGGAGGAGGGGGCGGGAGGCTATGGTCTGATGGGGGAAAGGATGGGTGGGAGGGGTCAAAACCATACGGAAATCAGTAAACAGGTGGGAGGGGAAGGACTGACTCGTATCCAGTGCTCGCTGCACAATTCCCACGTAATCATCTCGTTTAATCCCCGTGGCACGTCTGCAAAATAGAAGCAGTTGTTCACGCCTTACAGATGGGGAAACTGAGACCCAGGTTAATTAACTGGTTTCCAGTTCTATAACTCCTAAGCATCACAGCGAGGTTTCTCTGTCTTTTCTGACCTTGAACACTTAGGGCACCAAAGAGGCAGCCTGGCTGGGGTGTGCGGGACCTTCCCGGGGGCCTTCTCTTCTTACGGCTTCCTGCAAAGCCCACCCCATCACCAAGGGAAGTTTCCTTTTCTCATCTGACTCTGATGCCTCTGAGACCAGAGGCCCTTCTGTAACTGTTTCTGGAAGCCTCTCTCCCACCTTCATCTGATTTTTTTTTTTTTTTTTTTTGAGCTGTCTGGCTGTGGGTAGAGAGAGAAAAATAGCACTGCGGTTCTCAAAACCCAGCAGGTCCCTTTGCAGCCGCCCCACCTGGCTGGCTGTCACCTGGAGAAGCCCCAGAGGAAGGAGCAAGCTGGCAGGCAAGGGGGGCCGGCTCTGGGGTCACTCTCCCCCCACAGGACAGCCCTGGTGTTGAGACCTCCCAGAGGTCAAAAACAAATGGAAGTAGTGAGTGCAGGTGACCCGCAGGGCATGTGGGAGAGAGAGTCAAGGCTGGCTGGGCGGGGTCAGCATCAGCTAGTGGCCAGAGACCTTGTCAACGGGGAAGAGCTGATTTCTTTGGCAAAGGGCAGCCCAGGGAGGAAAGGTTGGACTTGGGGCAGTGGGGGCAGAATACTCTGGGGGTGTTTGTACTTTCTGGAAATTTTACCAAAATAACACCCGATTCCTGTAGCTAATACAGATAGGAGAAAGAAAACCTCCCATCCCAAGATAACCACTGTCATACTTAAAATGCTTGATGGGGCTTCCCTGGTGGCACAGTGGTTAAGAATCCGCCTGCCAATGCAAGGGACGCGGGTTCGAGCCCTCGTCCAGGAAGATCCCACATGCCACGGAGCAGTGAAGCCCGTGCGCCACAACTGCTGAGCCTGTGCTCTAGAGCCCGCGAGCCACAGCTACTGAGCCCGCACGCCTAGAGCCTGTACTCCGCAACAAGAGAAGCCACCGCAATGAGAAGCCCACGCACCGCAACAAAGAGTAGCCCCCACCCGCAGCAACTAGAGAAAGCCTGTGCGCAGCAAGGAAGACCCAACGTGGCCAAAAATAAATAAATTAACAAACAAATAAATACATAAAATTTAGAAAACAAAAAAATTCTTGATAACTTGCTCATTTCACTTAATTATTATTAATTATTTTGTTACATTTTCATAACAGGGACAGTGAGGTTCTCATATCAAACTTACTGGGACCCTAAGCTGGGTGTCTAAAATGGGGATGGCAAATGTTGACATGCAAGTTCCTTAAACATTTTATGTAACTTAGAGCCTGTAAACACACAACATTCAGAAAGGATGAGGTCTTCTCTCTCTGTGCCTCCTTCTTGCATAAACTATACCCATAATTCTTGACTAAAAATTGCCAATTTGAGGTTATTTGAAGAAAAGCAAAATATTCACAAAACAACCTGAATGCAAAGTCCTTCTTGATGTTTGCAATATTTTCTAGTATTTTGTAGTAGCCTTGCCCACAACCAGCTCTAGAGCCGTTTTTAAAAACTCATCTTTATTATCCTTCTTAAACATTCTATTGTGTCTTCATTGAAACAATTCTGTTCTTTGCACTCGTATATCTTCAGTTTCTGAGGCATTTGCTTAAATTATTTAACTAAAAAACAATATAGCAGCATCAAATGTTTGGGGAATAAGTTGGCTGATTTGTGCTAAGTCACAGTGAGAACACAATTCCACAGAGAAGAGAAGATGTTCCACATGTCATGGGAATTATTTAGTGTTTTGTAGAGAAAAAAAAAAAGTCTGTTAATCTATCCAGTCATTCAGTTATGTCATTCAGAGGACATCAACTAAGAAAGATTCCACTACAAAATATAGATCTTTCCACATAATTGTATTGTTTTTTAAGAGCTGTATAATATTCCATTTTGTACATATGCATTATAATGCCTCCTAACCCATCACTTACTTTCAGCCTCATGTCCTAATGTTTAGGAGGTTCTCAACTTTTTCTATCATAAACAACACTGTGTTGAATATTCTAATCTTTACACACTTAACCAGCATTTCATTCATTCTTTCTTTCATTCAAAAAATATTTATTGAGCCCCTACTATGGACCAGGTACTATTCTGGATCTTGGGGATATAGCAATAAACCAAACCAACAAAATCCCTGCTCTTGGAATTATATTCTTGTGGGAAGATTCCACGTCCTTAGGCTAAATTTCAAAAAGTTGGAATCTTTTATTTATTTATTTATTTATTTATTTTGGCTGCATGGGGTCTTAGTTGCGGCATGTGGGACCTTCACTGCAGCATGCAGGCTCTTCGTTGCAGCATGCAGGCTCTTTGTTACAGCATGTGGGATCTAGTTCCCCAACCAGGGATTGTACCCAGGCCCCCTGCATTGGGAGCATGGAGTCTTACCCACTGGACCACCAGGGAAGTCCCCCAAAAGTTGGAATCTTTGGTCAGTGGCTATGAGCCTTTTCAGGGCTTTTGATACATATTGTCAAAATGCAGTAAGAAGTAAAGGAAACCACGAATTCGAATTTTTACCCAATTGAGTCATTTCGAAGTTTCATACATACTCATATACTCTACATACCTGCATGTAGAGCTAATAGTTACCATGTGTATTAGTTATCTACTGCTGCATAACAAATTACTCCAAAACTTAGCAACTTAAAACAACAAACATTTATTATCTCACAGTTTCAGTGGGTCAGGAATTTGGTAGTGACCTAGCTGGGTGGACTGGCTCAGGTCTCTCATGAGGTTGTGGTCAAGTGTCACTCAGGGCTGCCGTTATCTGAAGGCTTTTCTGGGGCTGGAGTGTCAGCTTCCAAGAAGGCTCACTCTGGTGACCATTGACACGAGGCCTCAGCTTCTCACCCCTCGGGTCTCCATAGTGCCGCTCGAACGTCTGACAACAGGGCAGCTGGCTTCCCCCAAAGCGAATGATCCAAGACTCAGCAAGAAAGAAGCAATGCCTTTGACCATCAATCTTGGACGACATGCATCATCACTTCCACCATCTGCTATTTCTTAGCAGCAAGTCACTCAGTCTAGCCCATACTCAAGGGGAGAGGACTAAGGGCCACTTTGGATTTGGGGACATATTTATAACACCACAACACAGGTAGGTGAGCCTTCCAGGGCAGTGACCGCTGGCAGGAAGAGAAGCAAGAAACCACTTTAGTTGCACTTTGATGGAATGAGACTCTTGTCCCAAAATGCATTTCAGTAAGTCTTGCTATTGCTTTGTGTTTTTTTTTTCTATTTTTAATCAAGGCTTTTATTATAAAATACATGTTTGTTATTGAAAATTTGGAAAATATAGAAAAGTCAAGATAAAATAATAAAATTCACCCCTCATCACACCACCTAGAGATAACCACTGATCACAGTGTAGTTTATTTCCTTTCTTCTATGTGCATTGTCTTACATTGTGGGGAACACAATGAGTATACAATTCTGTATCCTGCTTTTTCATGTAATACTGCATATGTTTTCTTTCTTCAAGTCATTAGAACTCTTTGTACTGAATATTTTAAATGGCTACTACCTTAGTTTTCTTACTAATTCCCCTATTACTGGACATTAGGTTGTTTCCAGTTTTTTAATTATTTTGAACAACTCAGCGATGAACATCTTTGTTCCTAAAATTTTGAAGACATTTTGGATCATTTCCTCAGTTGGGTTCCCAGAAATAGAATGACTGAACATTTTTGAGACTCTCGGTACTTTTTTCCTTCTGTTTTGCTTCTTGAAGCTCTACTTTCCCTGGTAACATTTTCTTGTTCTTGGATCAACTAGTAACTTGCATTTCTGTTCAATCAATGTCAATGCTGTTGTTGGTTTGTTGTCAAGTTCCTTCCTTAATTCATCCAACAAATATTTATGTGAGCACTATATTAGGTGCCAGGTCTGGGCTATGTATTCAGGTGGCAATGTATTCAGGTGGCAACCAGAGCTCATAGTCCAGAAAAATTTTGGCTTTTGCCTCTGTCCACGGGATTTGAAGTGGCTTACAAGTAAAACACTTCAAGTGAACAATAAAATAAAAACAGAAGGTCAGGACCAAAGACAATAAAAACGTAAATATATTTCCCACAAGAGTTAACAAAATTGCTGTTTGACCCTCATACTTGGCTTTGTATTTCCTAGCAGACAAAAAAATTGGGAACCATGTTCAGCTGTAGCATTCTCACAACTGGAAAAGAGGAAGCATATATATTCCTCTAGGAATGAAAGCCTCTCCTAGCACTGAATCCCAAAGGAAATTCTTGGGTGTGATTTTATTACATGGAAGAGAGTAAGCAATATAAGAAATGATGTCTTCTACAATATTTGGGGATTTTTAAAAAAATAAATGCAGTAGCAAATTTCACATGACCTTTCTTTAGTGACCTTTATCAAGTTAGGGGCTTAACCTTGAAATGCAACTTCATGAAGGTGACCAATAAATAAATAAATAAATAAATAAATAAATAAATAAATAAACCCAAATCTCCAGGTAAGTAGCCAATTATGTGGTCCAACCTGGTTCAAGAATTTAGAATTCCTGGAGGAAAACAAACAAACAATGAGATACCAAGTTTTATCTATCAACTTGGCAAAGATTAAGCCTTCTTTAAAGATTAAAACCCAATTTTGGCAAGACTTGGAGAAGCCAGCCCTCTCATACGCTGCGGGTGGCATATAAATCGGTACAGTTCTTCTGGAGGGCGATTTGGCACCGGGTAACAAGAGTCTTAAAAATGCGCTTGCGCACAGCAATTCTGCTGTGGGGATTTGTTTCCTAAGGAAATAATAAAAACTGCACATCAAGACTTATGTGCCAGGAGCTCGCTCCGCTCAGGTGCCTAGGTTTGCAATCAACACAGGTGTGCCCAGCAGGGCCTGGAAATCTTGGGGTCTCTGGCAGTTCTGGGAGGTGAATTCTTTCTGTCCCTCACATCAGCATCTCAGCTTCTCTTTCTCTTTCTAAACCCCTTTATTTTGAAATCATTTAAGGCTCAAAAGACTTTGCGAAAATAATACAGAGGGCCCACATACCCATCACCCCTCTCTCCCCATGATGATGTCTTACATAACCGCAGCATACCATCGAAATCAGGACATCGAGCCAGTGAAATACTATTAACTGACGACAGACTTTATTCGGATCCCACCAGGCTTTACATGCTGTGCACGTGCGCGTGTGTGTGCGCGCGCGTGTGATACCATGAAACCCTACCGCGTGTGTAGAGTCACATAACCACCACCATGTTCAAGATCAAGAGCTGTTCCTTCCAGAAAGAAACTCCCTTTTGCTACGTTATACTCACCTCTTCCCAGCCACCGCCCATGCAACCACAGGTCTTTGCCCGCTGCTGTACTTTTGTCATCTCGAGAGAGGTATACAAACAGAAGCGCCAGGATGTAATCTTCTGGATGTGCTCCGCCCCCTCTACTTGTCTGTTTCCTCAAAATTCCAACCAACCACACTGGCCTGGGGCCCTTTTGGGTCAGGCCATGTCGTTGGTCACCAGCAAGCCCGTGGATTGGCTGCTGGGGGTCGGGCTCCCACATGTGGCCCAGTCATCCGTGGCCGAGGAGGGAAGCCATCTGACACAAAGCTCCCCACCCTGTCATCAAAGAGAGGAGCAAAGGAAGCTCCCCTCTGAGGGGGGCTGGGCCGGGCAGGTGCTTTACCTGGTCCAGCTACTGCGCAGTTCCCTGGGGAAACCCTGAATGTCCGTGGCCTACCTGATCGCCATGCCGGGCTCCTCTCGGCTAACGGAACACCATCTGGGGCTGACTTGGGGTAACCATGGGTCCTCTAGTGCCCCCGGGGATGGGTGCTCGTGGTGTAAGCCAATCCCGGAACTCCAGCCTCCTTGCCGCTGGCCCTTTTAGGCGAGAGCCCAGGACACACCGAGTCCTGGCTGGGGCCCCTTCTGCGAGCTGCCTCAGACGACCTTCCAAGGCCTGCGGGGGCCGGGAGGGGCTGTCGGGAGAGAAGAGCTCGACATCAAAGAGGGTTTTTCAGGTCTGAGAGAGCATCTTGCCGCCCGGACTTGCCGCAGAAGTCCTTACCCAGGGCTCAGTAGCAAAACCCACTGCTGCAGCCAGAAGGATTTATAGCAAAGCAAAGCAGCACAAAAAACAATAAACTGACTTTGGAGGAAAGATTAAAGGCCAGAGAGGAGAAGCTGGGAAATTTTATCAGGATGAAAACACACAGAGTAATCATTTGAGGAGGTAGGAGGATCTTTTGGTCCCACAGGCCCTGAGTGATCTCGGGGTCTCGGTGAAGCTCCGCCCCCTCCCCAGGCTCGGCCGTGACTCAGAAGGAGCAGAACCCGTCCCCTCGTCCAGGGGCTTTTGCCTCCACTCAGGTGGCTGTTGTTCGCCCCTAATGATAGGAAGACTATATAACTGATCGTCCCAACCAGGTAACGCATGAAGTCAAACAGAGGCCTGTCCGTTCTGCCGGGACAGAAACCGGGACCACCGCAGCAGACCGGGCGGGAGCGTCGCCCAGCAACCTGCGCACCTCTGGGGAGAGCTGCCGCCCGCCCCGCCCCGCCCTTTGGGAGGTGCCCGTGAATCTGATATTTTACTTATTTCAGGATTTCTCCCCCTGACGAGTGTCTCACCGTGACGTTTGGGGGTTCATTATTCTGTGCGGTGATGAGTGTCCTGCGTGCCGCAGGGTGTTCAGCCGCACCCCTGGCCTCCTCCCACTAGCACCCCCCTCCCCAGTCGTGACCACAGAAAACGTCTCCAGACATGGACAAATGTCCGCGGGGTCGGGGGCGAAGCCACCCCGGCTGAGAACCATGGATCTGGCCGCATCCTCTCACTGGGAGAAGGACCGCAGTTGGTTTGCTTAGGGGTTAAACTTTCTAGACAGTTAACAAGGCTTGTCATCTCGGGGCCCAAAGGCAGGGGCCTCGAATGGGGGTGGGCACGGGGGGACACGTGGAGGACACCCCAGGGAGGAGGGGGAAACGGGCACCTTTCCGCCCGCTGTCGTCCAGGAAGCTCTGCTATGACCCACAGGTGCCGGCATTGTCCCCACGCCGCTGCAGAGCCAGCCTGGGGTGCCAGCCGTCGGCGCCCACCTGGTGGGCCCGCGAGGGCTCCTGGCCCATCCCGCTTGCTTGGTACCAGGTGTGCCCAAGGTGCCCAGAGAACTCGCCGCCCTCTCGTCCCCTGCCGGCCTCTCCCGTGCTCTCAGGGACGCGCCTGGGGCTTTAGAAGATGAACAATCTAGAAGCACACCCTCCGCCATAGGAATCTATAACTGAATGTGTCATAAATAATAAAACTTGCCCCTTTTAGCCAGACCCCGTGCTGAACCCTTGGAATACATTGTCTCCTTTATTCTCCCCACAAACCCTCAAGGTGGGTGTTCTGAGCAATCTGTGCAGTTTTCAAATGATGAAACCAGAGCTTAGAGGGATCAAGCAATTTGCCCAAGTCACTTCATGGCCAACACGTGGAACTGAATCTCAGACCCATCTCGCTCCAGGGCACATGAGTGCACTCCCCTGGGGATCACCAAGTTACGAGGGTGTGCGGAGGTGTGGCTTGCTGGAGCGGCCAGAGTCCCCAAGCCGGTTGAGCAGCCCTGACCTTTCACCTGAGCAGGCCATCCATCATTATCACTGTCCTGAAAAGGGGCAGGAAACAGCCTGACCTAGTTTCTCCCACAAATGGACAGCAGATCTGCCAGGAAATTTTAGACATTTGCCAGTAGATGGTAATGAGTGACGGAAGGAGATTGTTTTCTCTCCCCACGCATGAGCAGAATCTATGATCTTTACATGTGATGGCTGAGGGATATGTCATTCTCCTTCACGGTTTCCAGAAGCTAGAGGCTTCCAGATAACCTGAAGCAGGTCCTTTTTTTTTTTTTTTGAGAGGCCAATTTGTCATGCCCAGAAGGAGTCCCACTTCCTAGAACCAAGCCCAGGTGAATCCTACAGACCTTCACCAGACAGCCAGAGGCCACTGGACAGAAAGGACAGCCAGAGGCCGCTGGACAGAAAGGACAGCCAGAGCCGCTGGACAAGCATCATTGCTAGGGTTTCTGGGACCAGCTCTGCCCGTTCCAGACTCTGATTCTCACCTTCGCTACCCACATCCTCAGACTCTTTATCCTGGAAATCAGTGTCACGCTTCTCACCCACTAGGAGGGCTATGGTACAATAATAATTAATAATAATAATAATTTTTTAAAGGAAAATAACAAGTGTTAGCAAGGATGTGGAGAAGTTGGAACTTTTGTCCATTGCTGATGGGAATGTAAAACAGTTTAGCCGCCGTGGAACATTCTGTCGGTTCCTCACAAAGTTACACATAGAATCATCCTATTATACAGCAATTCAACTCCTAGGTATGTACCCGATAGAACTGAAAACAGGGGCCCAAACAAACACATGTACACGCATGTTCATAGTCACACTATTCCCAGCAGCCAAAAGGTGGAACAACTCAAATATCCATCAGTGGGTAAATGGATAAACAAATTGTGATACAGTAGAATGTTCCCATAAAAAGGAATGAAGTATTGACACATGCTACAGTGTGGATGAGGCTTGAGAAAATTACACTAAGTGTAAGAAACCAGACACAAAGGGCTATATATTATAAGATTCCATTTGTATGAAATATCCAGAATAGGTAACTCTATAGAAACAGAAAGCAGTTGGTGGTAGCCAGGGGTTGGGGGTAGGGGGAGTGAGAACTAACTGCTTAGTGGGTCCAGGGTTTCCTTGTCGGGTAATGAAAGTGTTTTGGAACTAGATAGAGATGGTGATTTTGCAACAATGTGAATGTACTACCTACATGCACTGAACCGTTCACTTTAAAAATGGTTTATTTTATGTCATGTGAATTTCATCTCCATAAAAAAACTTCTCAGTTGAGAAACATCAGTGTCACAGTTATACCAGCCTCGGCAGGGGGCCGGGCTGGTGCATGATGAGAGGATGTTTCCCTAACCTCTGTGTGGTGAGCATCTGCTGATTTGGTGAAAAACATCCGTGCAACATCCATGCCTTCTTCCGGGATCTGTTCCCAGGTTTTCCTCTGAGGACCTGTCCCCACCATCCTCTCTAAGCCCAGATGCTGGCTACATAAGTCAATTAATTCCCTTTCCTGATTTTCTGTCACTTGCAACCAAAACAATCCTGATGATACAGTCAGTTTCAATGTTTCTGTGGAGCAGACCCTAGTTTATGCTTGAGTCAATTTTGGGAAATTGCCTGTTCATGTGGAAATTTGAAAATTCTAGCTTCCAGCCCTCTCCTTCAATCTGTACAGAAAACTGCAAGTTAAAAATGTTATTTTTTTGGATGGTGATGGTTGCCCAGCAACGTAAATGTACTGAATGCCAATGAACTATACATTTAAAAATGGGTAAAATGGTACATCTTATGTGATGTATATTTTACCTTAATTTAAGATAATAATGAATGTTATTTTTTCTGATTATAGTATTCATATATATATATTCATAGTAAGAAATTTTTAAACAATATAGAAAAGAATGAAGAATATAATTATCGCCCATAATCTTTCCCCAGGGGCTAACAACTGTACACACTTAGGTATATTTCCTTGTAGACCTTTTTATTTTTCACTTGTATACACATATAATTTTATTTTTTCACAAAGTGGATCATATTATGTAAATATTCTTGTGTCCTGATTTTTACTTAGCTATCTAATAAATATATATGTATATATAGTAAATAATATTTAGATACTATGAGCATTTTCTGTATCCTTAAATTAAAAACTTGATTTTTAATGGCTATATAATACTCTGTTCTTTGGATATGTAGCATGCTCCCCCAATGGATTCCTGAATAGTAGGTGTTGAGGGAGTTTCCTGTTCACGTCCATCATAAATAAGGCTGTGATGAATATTGATCACTGGGGTCAGAGAAGAGGGATTATGAGGTCAGAGGCTGCTAACAACCTCAATGCTTTTGATATCTGCAGCCAGATCACCCCACCGAAAGGGGTCCCTTTCTCGAGCTTTAATCACTGCCTGAGGGAGGGGCCTGACCATCAGGCCGGGATGGGAGCAGACCCGGGGCTGCAGGACATGGTCACTCATGGCTGCAGGGGGAGTGGGTCGGGGGGGCCATCAGCACGCCCCGCCCCCCACCCCGGCTGGCTCCTCTGTGTTTCCTTCCCAGATGCTGCCTGCTTAGAAAACCACCCTCACTCCTACCTTTCAAAGTTTTTTCCATCACCTTCAAAGCTGGGAAATAGCTCTACAAAATGCTGCTTTCTGTCCGCTCAGGAGCCTGGTCTTGACCTCTGTCTGAAGTCCATGGACATGCTCTCCTTTCCTGGCCCCCTTCTCCCCACCACCCCTTCCACCCTTGGGGTTCTTGCCCTTTGTTACGGGGTCCCTCACCCACCCTGAAGCTGCCCAGTTAGCTGAGCTGCTCCCCTGCCCTTGGAGCGCTGACCAGCTTGCTGGGCTTATAACCACTGTCGTCGGTCTTCTTTTTATGGCGGGAACATTTGGACAGTCTCTAAGGAACTGGGCCTATGCCACCTGGCCTATTTAACACCTTAGCCCACGTGTGTCCACACTGATGTTGGCGTGGATTAACTTTCCACATAGGATTGGTGTCTCCCTGAGGCCCAAGAGCATGATCACCAGGCAGAGAGTTTGCCGGGATCAGTAGAGAACAGAAGAAAAAGTCTCAGACGACCCAGCTGCAATCATCACCTTTTGCAAAGACCCTCCTCCAGCCACCTGCTTCCTGAGCCCCGCAGGGAGCTGTCCCCATGAGGCCATCTTCCTGGCCACCTTCAGACCTTTCCTGCCAAGACCTCCCCCGCTCCTGTCTTCCCGCCCTGCCGTATTCAGCCACGTCCAGGGCCCTCATTTCAGGGCCGTTTCCTTGAGCACCCGGCAACTTTGTCAGCAGATGGAATGGAGAAGAGTCTTCATTTGGTTGATGGGCTGCCCTGCCCTTGGAACTGTTTTATAAGCAATCATCCAGTTGCCAAGGGGACAAATTATGAGAGCAGAGGCTGAACAGTTGGTCCTGGGGGACGGGGAGGGCAGCTTGGAGAACGGCCAGTGCGGGGAACACAGTGACTGCTCGGTCACCGGCAAGGACACGCGCAGTGGCGTGAGCGCTCCCAGGTTCCACGCCCTGCGGCATCCAGAGGAGGAGAGAGCACGTCCTGCTGAGAAAAAGACTCAGCTCTTGGCCAGCCACGTTGGGAAACCTGCCGAGCCACTTAGCGGGCTGCGGGGCAGGAGGGGGAGGGCCGTGAAAACAGCAGAGGCTGAACGAGAGGGGCAACCACAAAGGAGGGGCGAGTGAGGTCTGGAGGAATGAGGGACAGGGAGGTGGCCCCACGGTCCCTGTCGACCCCTCCCCCACCAGCAAAGTCAAGTCCAGGAGGAAAATAGGGAAACTCACAGGCCTGAACCCACGGCTGAGAAAGAGCAGGTGAGTCAGCAACGTCACCTGGGGGCTAGCACATCCGCGAGCCCAGCCCCCCGTAGGGCCCCGCTCACCAGGGAGCATCGCTGAGTGACCCGGCACCTGCCTTGAGGCACAGCAGAGAATCGGTCTCCTGCTTCCTGAAGCCCAGTGTCTCTTGGGCCCTGAATATTCTTGCGGCCAGTGGCCCTGTGTCCCTAGGCTTCCCTGTCTGCCCAGTCATCCCGAACACGTGGGTCCCAAAGAGCTCCCTGCTGAGACCAGATCCCGCGTGCCCGGGCCCTGCCGGCCAGCCTGAGGTCGCGGTGTGCTGTAACCACGCACAGCGTGGATGATGCCCGTGAGGATGGAGCCTGAATGGGCCATGCTCCCTCCAGCGCTATCATTTTGCCGTTTCCGGGGCAAGTTGCTTCTTTGAGCCTCCACCTCCTCATCTGGAATGGAGGGTACCGATGTCCTCGCTCAGAGGGTCGTTGTGAGAACCGAAAGTGCCGATGCGTGGAAAGCGCTCGGCAGACCGCAGCAGGTAGCAGACACTAATATTATCATCGGCCAACGTGCCATAGAAGCGCCACTCCCTTGAGCTCAGGTCTCCTCGCCCCGGCCTTGCCCGGTCCTGCCCCCCCCCCACACACACACCCTCGAGGCCCTCTTCTCTCTTCCCTGGGCCTCCCCCCTCCCTCCTCTGGTACACACACATACACAGAAGCCCCCCAGGCCCTGAGGTCATGCCCATTTCAAACTTGATCTGGATCTGCTGGGAAACTCTGCTCTCCATCCCGACACCTTCAAAGGTGCCCCCCTCTCTCTGTTACCCGTCCTCCCACATCAGCGCTGGCAGCCACGGAGACCTGGGGCTCAGGGTTTCCCCAGCCCATCTGCTCACACTGCACGGAGAGTGCAGCCCACGCGCTGCTAAACGAATGAGCAGTGGGTGCTAGAAGGTGCAAGCAACGGCCGGCGGGCAGGGTGCCGAATCAGGCGAGACCAAGCTCCGCAGCCGCGGCGAGCTACCCTTCCACCCAAGCGGCCTCACAAGAAAGTTTTTTTCTTGCTCAGGCGGTGTGTCTATCAGAGGTCAGCAGGGAGCTCTAATCCTCATTCACTTGGAGATTCAGAGCGACAGAAGCTCCATCCTGACCAGCATCTCCACAATCCCAAAGGCAGGGAAAATGGAATGGCAAAGTGCTCGGTGGCCCCTAAAGCCTCCACCTGGAAGTGACACACGCCACTTCTCCTCATATTCCGTCAGCCAGAGTAGGTCCCCTGAACAGGCCTGACTTCGAAGGGCGCTGAGCATCACAACATACGGTCTCCTACCCTGGGCGGGGCGCACTTTCTGTGGACCTTCCCAACCCTGCACCCACCAGGGCAGCTAGCCTCCGCTCCACCTCCAGGGGGCCTGGCCTGACCTTCACGCCTCCTCGGGAGATAGTGGGGCATTTTCCTTGATAGGAGCACAAGGCACATGGGCTGAGTGCGCTCCATGTATGTACGTTTCTAATTAAGACCTCAGGCATGCAGGCATCAGATTTGCCGAGCTTGGCCTCGGATTCAGAAAAAGCTGAGGTTTTATGCAACGCTTCAACCACGGGAATGCACGAATTGTTGAAAAGCGAGAAAGAGGCCCAGAGAGGAAGGGCTGCTCCATTATTCATCAGGCCCAGAGTCCCCAGGTCCCCAAGCACAACTGCTGGGCTTAACAAACATCTATAGAATTTCCCCATCAAGTTGACAGCAAGCACGCAGGCAGCTCCAAGCAGGGCTCCCGCCCACGCCCTCCACTGCCTGTCTCATCAGCTCAACACGACGGGGAGCAGCCTTCCGCTCAGGATGCTGGTGTTTAGGGCCCACCCTGCCCCTCACAGGCCCCCAGGCCTGAGGCCTGAACTCCTCAAAGGAACCAGAAGGCCTTTCCCTCTGTCCCCACCGCGTGTCCTGAGGTTTATCTCCCGCAGCCCTCCACCCCGCCTGCCCCAGACCGCTTGCCTTTCCCTGAACGCAACTGGTGTACCACCTTTGCCGAGGCCGGTCTTCCTGCCTGAGACTGCCTTCCTGTCCCTCTGTCCACCTGGCGACCTCTTCCTCTTCAAGCCCAGATCAGAGGAAGGGAAACTAGCTTCTGTTGCGAGCCGGGTGTTAGATGTTTGTGCAAACATTATCCCAATGAAGCGTGCGTCGGGGGGTGTCATCGCCAGCTCCATAACTTGTGGGGTCCAGTGCAAAATGAAAATGCGGTCCCTTGTTCAAAATGATTAAAAATTTTAAGACTGCCAAAGCAGATCATTAGACCAAGCAAGCCTAAGAGCAGGTTCTGGGTGAGTGCACAAGTCACATACCCATGAAATCAGCCCTGGTTATAGGGCGGTAAAGCGAAACTCAGGGAGGTCAAGTAACTTGTCCAAGTCACACAGCTAGTTAGGGGCAGAATCAGGTTGAAGATCCCCTTACATCTGATCCGAATCCCCTTCCTCTCAACCACCCACCTTGTGAGGCCTCCCCACTTGCCTCGGGCAGAATGACTAGGGAGGAGGCTGTGAACACCCCCGGAGACGGTCTGTCCTGAAGGATGCCTTCGGCGGGCAATGGGTCTCTTCCTTCACCCTGGAGAACAGCACCGTCAGATGAAAGAGGGGCCCAGTCTGGGGAGCAAGTGGGCACTCTAGCACCCCTCAATCAGCCCCCGAAGGAGGACACCCCATGCCCCAGCTACCCCTTCCTTCAAACCCACCTTCAGGCAGCCTGCTCACCCCCAACCCTAATACACACTCTCCTGTTGCCTGAAGACATTGCTGCTGTCAAGCAGAGCTGACCCTGTAGGACACAGATCCCAGGGCAGCATCTCTGGCCTTTGCTGGGAACATTAAATGCAGCCCTTGAGAGAGGCACAGCTCCTGGCTGCTCTGCCCATTTTTCATCTTTTCATATCACTGATCCAGTTCAGTTGCTCTGGTGGGTGGTTTTCCCCTTGACTTGACAAACCTCAGTCTTGGGGAAATGCACCCTACTTAGATTCAGTCATTCAACAGTGCATTAACTGTGCACCTACTATGTGCAAGACCCCTGCCTTCAAGGAGCTCACAAGCATAGCTGGGGAGACTGACAATAAACTCACCATTGCTAAATGGGAAAGAGCTAGTCAAGGGGCTCCTGGGCCCAGATGAGGGAAGGAAGAAATTATGTATTGAGTCAGAGGGAGCAAATTGAGTAACGTTTTGAAGGATCTATAGGAGTTTTCCATGTGGCAAAGAAGACAAGCCAAGCAGGAGGAGCTACACATTTGGAAGAATTTGGGGGTGGTGGGGTCTGGGAGTCTGAGAGATGTGGGACTCGGTCCCAGTTGAGAGATGTGGACACCTTCAATGGGGTGAGAGGCCTCTCCATCAGGGCATCCTGGGATGTGGAGAGGAACACTCCTGGGGAAGACAGGAGAAGAGAGAAAAAGCTGGGAATTTTTCAGGCCTAAAATGCTGTGAATAGAAACCTGGTGTGTCCTTCCCATAAACCTTCAGTGGTTTCAACTCCACATGACCCCGTCCACAGGTGACAATGTCCTGTGACGCCCAGGTCAGGAGATCTTAGAAGCATATGGGCTCCTGTTGCACTGCTGCCTTACGGTTTTCAGCAAATGCGTTCATTGATGGTGTCTCATTCTTCGGAAGCCTACTTCTGCCCTCAAACACATGCACATCCTATGTATTTGACCACGTCACCGTCTGTAGAGACTTTACAGACCTTCCAGTGGAAGGGTTCCCATGGCCTGGCTGGCCAAGCTCACCTCCTGGCGGCTCCTCCTTGCAGGGTGACCCTTACCTCTCAGAACAGAGGGCAGAAACTGCTGTTCTGTGAGCAGGTCACACGAACGTCTTAGATAAGGGCCGTCATCACAGAGAAACGAAGATGGGCAAGGATTCAGGCCAGAAGGAGTTAACTGTTGGATGGGTTGAACCATCCAACCAGACTCCAGCTGCAGCTTTTAAACAAGTCACTGATTAACAAATATTTATTGAGCACCTACTGGGGGTCCGGAGCCCAGAGAATAAAGGAGACATATAAACGGAAGAAAGAAGAAATAAAAAAATATTGCTTGCTATCATTATTGCACATGTATTTCCACTCTATACTTCCGAGGGGCAAACAGTGTGCTTAAGGCCACACAGAAAGAAAGCACAGATCCGGGAGCCAGGCAGACTGAGCTGCACCGCGTGTCCTCAGGCACATCGCTTCAGGACTCAGGGCCTCAGTTTTCTCATCCGTACAATGGGGTTGTTGGGAGGGAGGATTTCATGGGAGCAAAGTGCTTTGAACCGCGCCTAGTGCACAGGGAGTGATCAGTACATACTAGCTGGTGGTGGAGTCGTGTTGTTTTGATGATGACAGTGATGATGCTGGTTGAACAGCAGAAGCAGCGGCTGAAATCTGAAGGTAAATCTGACTCAAGTCCGGGAGGGCTCGGCCAAGCTCTACGAGGCCCCCGAACTCCTCCCCTCGAGACCCCAGCCCGAGACTAGCCACCAGCAACTCCCGCGAAGGTGCTTCCCCAGACGTGCGCACCTCCGGGGTGGGGGGGACCCAGTGTTCTCAGGGTCCCCAAGCCCGCCGACGGCTCGCAGTGGTGGTGGGGGGTGAGGCCCCGCCCCGGCCCCGCCCACTCCCCCGCCGCGGCTCGAGCGGCGGCCGCGGCCAGTGGTGCCAGGCGGCTCGTGCGGGCTGACGGGGCGGGCGCCCCGGAGTCTCGCTCGGTATCTCCTGCCCCGCGCGGAGCTTGCGAGGGACGCTTGACCAGGGCCGGGGGTCGCTGCCGCTCCAGCGAGGTAGGAGCCGGGAAGAGCGGGGTAGACCGGCTGTACCCGCGTGGGCCCCGCAGGGGACAAGCTCCCCCCGAGCCCGAGCCGCCGCCGCCGCGCCGGCTGTCCCCCCTGACCGCGGGGCGGGGACCACAGTCCCCGCGTGCGCGCATCCCGGGCGGGCGTGGAGAGGAAGGGGCGGGGTTGGGGGAGTGCGTGTGCGCGTGCGTGTGCGCGTCTGTCTGTCTCGTGAATGTGAGGGGTGGTGACGACGCCCCCTCTCTGCGGACGCTGCTGCGCTGCCCACCCCGAAGCTGAGGGCGACTCCCACAGCAAACTCGAAGAGCGCCGGCGGCCATTATCCGGATAGTGCGGACGGGGAAGCCCACCCCCATCTGTCGAGCTGGGCTGTCCGTCTACGCGGGTCGAATTCCCCGCTTACCGCAGCTTGCCGGGTGGCCGCCCTCCCCCAGCGGTCAGACAGCCCCGCGGGTCCGCCTGCCCCCAGACGGCCCCCGCCTGGCCGCGGGGGTGGTGGGACTGGCGGGGATGCTTGGTCCGGCTGGGTTAGGAGGCAGTGTCCCTGCCGGAGGCCACGGGGGCGGGGGGATGGAGGGAGACGCGGGGAGGCGCTGGGGAACCTGCAGGCAGACAGACGCAGAGTGTGAGACGGCAGCCCCCCAGGCACACACCAGGGTACTTACCCAGTCGCTCCAGAGCCCCCCTCCCCATTTTAATTACTTGACCTGTCTCTTTGCCCTCATCCTAATTTGGCAATTGATGAAGATGCAGTGTGCTAAAAATTGTTAAATGAAGTCAGACTGCCTCTTCCTAGGACTGAAGAGATGATTCCCTGGGACTTGGCTTGGGGGGAGGCTCATATTCTGAGCCTCTCCGTTGTTGACCGGGGTGCCTGTGAGCAGGCTGGGGCCACAGGCTCTTGTCTGCCCCCTGGGGCCTGCCAGGCACATGGGTGTCCCTTTTCGTGGTTGAGGACTTTTGTTAAGAAAAGGATTCACCCACTTTGCACTGAATTATCAGTGACTGGACAAGAGCAGGACCCGGGAGAGGGTCCCCAAGTGGGGACCTGTCTTAGTTTGACAGAAGGCACGCTCCAGCTGTCACCAGTGCTGGCTGCTGCTCCACAGGGATCACAAGATGGGACCTGCCTCCAGGCCAGCTCAGGCCCACTCCCTCATCTCTACATCCCCAGGGTCTGATGAATTAACAGCCTGGACTGCCCTGGAGGTGGGCACTGGGGGACTTCGGCTCGGATCTGATGTCCTGGCTCCAGGACATCCCAGGACCATGGGCATCGGGGTTGGCAGCAACCTCTGCTGACCCCGTAGCCAGCGCTCCCTCCGGAGCCCCCCGCCCGCCTGAGAAGCACGAGCTCTGCCGCACTCCTCCACTGACTTGGCAACTTGAGGTAGCTGGGGACATGTCGTCACAGGGCCCGGTCCCCAGGGTGCTTAGAAAGGGTGGAACTTGTAGCTGTGCCTGAGACACCCCCCGACACACTTCAGCCTCCCTCTCACGTGTGAAACTCGGTGGATGCCCCCGGGGGCGGGGTGGAGCCAGGGCTGCCCTGTGCACATGCATCCGGGCTGTGAGATGCCTGGCCTCCTGGTGGACTGCACGCACCCACCCCCCAGCTGGCAGCAGGCTTTGAGACCTTGGCCATTCTCAGGCTGTGAGTTGGGGTTCCGTGACCTGGGTTGGGGGAGGGGATGCAGGGGCAGGTTGCCTGGATTGTTCACACTTGACCTGAGGAGGCCATCTTAGGTCGTGGTGGAAAACACGGGCTCCAGCCGCAGCCAGCTCTCTGACGGCTGGACCTTGGCTGAGTCCTGGAGGCTCAGCTTCCTCCTCTGTACAGCGGGGCCAGGGGCGTGTGCAATGCAAGGACACAGGTGTCAGTGTTGGGCTCGTAGCAGATGACCAGGGCCGGTCGTCTCTGTTTCCTGCAGCCCCGGCCTGATTCTTGGACGTTGCATTGAAAGGGCCCTGTGGCCGCCAAGATGCCTCATGCCATCCTAGAGCTGGGGCAGGGGTGGGAGTCTTTGATCAGGTAGCTCACAGATTGCGCTCGGGTGCCCAGAAGGCAGCTGGGAGAATTGGAATCTAGTCTCCACCGAGCCCTACCTTCTAGCCCGTGGTGCCCTGGGCCTGCCCTGCACGGCGTCCTGGCTCATTCTGGGTGGTCACTGGGCACACACCTGCTCCTTCAGTCCATCCGGGGTTTGGAGTCAGCCTTCCTCCCTGGCAGAATCGGGGCCAGCTACATGTGACCTCAGGGACACCAGGAAAAACCCTGCTCACCAAATATCATCCTGTACCCCCAAACTGAGCAGTCTGCTGCCTAATGCTCCACCATTAGAGACTCATTCCTTTGTCTATGGCCTTGTACCCAGTTAAGTGAGCTACTAAACCTTAGTATCGGTGACTTGTTTAAAAGCTTTGAGGACCTGCAAGGGGAGAGAGAGGGAGGAGGAAAGAGAAAGTGGGGAGAGTGGGAGAGGAAGGTGATGTGCCAGCCTCTGGGTTCTGCAGAGAAAGGCCCAGCAGTGAGCCCAAGGAGGCCCCTCAGGAGAAGGAAGGGCTTGGGGAGATGGGGTGGGGGCAGGTGGCAGGCAGGGAAAGTTGTGAACCTCAGTGGGAATTCTCAGCGGGACTGTGGGCTGGGTGGCCTGCTGAGGGAGCCGATAGAAGCCCCCAGTCCTGTAGCTGCGGCAGAGCCAGCACCTTCCTTTTCACACTGCCCTCCCTTCCCTGTGAGAGCACGGCCACGTGGTGTGTGATGTATTCTGTATTCTAGGTGGTGCTCTCTGCATTGGGAGAGCCTGGGAGAGCCGCACTGGCCATTTAAAACTGTCAGGGGTAATTTGTCAGGTAGGCAAGAGGCTGGGCCGAGCTGGGCCGGGGAGGGTCCAACACCTGTGGCCCCTCACACATTCCCCACACCCTCCTATGGCCTTATGTCGAAAAGAGCAAAACAGCATAATTCACTCAGAAGGCCTGGGGGTGCAGGGTTCGGCTGGGGTCACCTAAAAGGCTCATGGAGGCGGCCCCTGGCCCGGCTGGGCACACGACCCTGAGCCTCCTGGCATGGGGGCCAGTGTTGGCGGGTATGGGCTCGAGGGGCACCAGCAGGCCCACTGCGGGAGCGGCAGGCCAGCATCACGTGGGCCCTCTGGTGGCCTGAGCCATGGACTGGTCCCGCCTGATTATGGCCCAGCAGTGACCAGTTTGCAGCCCATTCTGGGTGCTGCTGAGGGCAGAGCTCAAGCCAGAGCCAAGAAGTTATGGCTCCCCAGGACGACCTGATGGCCATTCTTCTTTTTTTTTTAATAAATTTATTTTATTTATTTATTTTTGGCTGTGTTGGGTCTTTGTTGCTGCGCGTGGGCTTTCTCTAGTTGCGTCGAGCGGGGGCTACTCTTCATTGCGGTGCGCGGGCTTCTCATTGTGGTAGCTTCTCTTGTTGCGGAGCACGGGCTCTAGGCGTGCAGGCTTCAGTAGTTGTGGCGCGTGGGCTCAGTAGTTGTGGCTCACGGGCTCTAGAACGCAGCCTCAGTAGTTGTGGCTCACGGGCTTAGCTGCTCTGCGGCATGTGGGATCTTCCCGGACCAGGGCTCGAACCCGTGTCCCCTGCATTGGCAGGCGGATTCTTAACCGCTGCGCCACCAGGGAAGTCCCCTGATGGCCATTCTTAAAGATTGTTCTCAACCGTTTCTGTTCCTAAATAATAACCATGGCGGCGACAAGAGTGATAGTAGCTCTTCATTCTTCATCACTGAGCGCCTACTGTGTACGGGCCGGCCACTGTTGGCAGTAATGGGGATACAACTGTGGCGTTTGGGGCCAGAGTATTCTTTTGGGGGGATGAGGGTTCCTGTGCACCGTAGGGTGTTTAGAAGCATGTCCGGCCTCTACCCACTAAATACCACGAGCACCCTCCTCCCTTTGTGACATCCAAAACTGTCCCCCGGGAGCCAGCGTCACCCACTGCTGACAACCGCTGGGGCTACGGCTACAAACAACATGGACAGAATCCCATCCTGTTCCCTTAGAAGCAAACGTTCTAACGAGGGAGACGAACACCGTGTGTGCTAAAGAAGGAACACATCTAGCAACCTGCGTGGTGCAAACGCTAGAGAGGAAGACAAGGGAGGGTGGGGTGAGAGTGCGCCGGGGTGAGGAGGCCACGCCATCTTCCAGGGGCGCACGGACGAGGCCTCGCTGGTGAGGGGCCCTGGGGCAGAGGCTGGAGGGGCGGAAGGGCCTTCCAAGCAGCAGGAAGAGAAAGCGCATGGTCAGGAGGAGATGGTGTGGGGAGGTGGGGAGCAGTCAGATAGGCTCCCCTGGGCCACGAGGCCACCGCAAGGCCGTCAGCTTTGTCTCTGAGTGTACAGGAGCCCCAGAGACTACTTACTGCCCGCTGGGCACAAACACCAGCCCAAGCATTTTTCCACGTGTATTCCCAGCCGTCCTCTAAGGTGAGCATTGTTTCCGTACCTCACGTTTCAAAGCCCAGAAGGGTTAGGCAGTGTGGGGTTAGCCCGGGGACATGGACTTGAGTGGTCCGCGCTCTGCTGTCTGACACTAAAACGGGGACTTTGGAGCCACACAGTAGTGGGTTCAAATCCCAGCTCAGTCACTTACTAGCTGTATGTGGCCTTGGACTAGTCCCAGAAACTCGCTGAGCCTCGGTTTCTCTGGGGAGGGGTGCTGTAGGGAGGCGTGTGTCATCCTTTGTCCCCTCGTGCCCCCTCCCTGTCCGAGCACTCATGCCCCAAGGAAGCCAGGGGGCGGGCAGCAGCCTCCCATCTCTCCCAGCCACAGGCTCTTGTTCTGGATTCGTGCATCCGTTCACTGAGCTGCAGCACTGCCATCTGATGAGGTCAAAGCCCAAATCTCCGGAGGGAGGTCGAGGGAAGCTAAACGCTCCCCTTCCCTCCCCTCCCCTCCCTCTCCCTCCCCTCCCCCTCCCCCATCTGGTGACTCAGAGGGGTGGCAGAAAGGGACCACCCCTCTGAGTCACCACCTCTCCTGCTTCCTTTGCTCTGGGGGCAGTGATTGCTCCCTGGGATGCAAAGAAAAGGGCCCCAGGCTGTGGGCTTAGTAGCACTGGACTCGGTTGGGTGAGGGTAGAGGCTGGGCCTGGCACCCCCTCTGAGCCCCAGCTCTGAGAGCCATCGTAGGCACATGGGACCCACTCTGCCTTCTGCACCGTCAGCTGCCTCCCTGAAACCTTCCTACGGCCCATTGCTCTGGACCTCCAAGCACTCCAATGCCCTCTCCTCAGCCAGCCCCCCACGGGAAACTTCCAGAAGCTTCAGGGGGGCAGCTGCCATGTGCTAGGAGCTGTCCCAACCCTACCTACACTACTGTATTTCATCATCTTAGCACCTGTACCAAGAAGTATTCTCTCAGATCCCCAGATGAGAAGGTGGAAGGCCTGCGGGGTCAACTGAAAGGTCCAGGTGAGAGCACACAGTTGGCAAAACAGTTGATGCCAGACAGGTTGGGGGCCAGAGGGCCAAGGCCAGAGCTTGGCTTTAAGAGCAGCTCACGACAGGGCCAGGCGTGGGCTAGGCCCTCTGCATGGATCACCTCCTGCACTCCTTAGACCCTGTGATTGTCCCTGTTGAGGACAGGGCTCTACCGATTCAGACTAAAGTGTTACTGGCTGACAATGCTATTTGTACCACATGGATTTCAGCTCAGCTTTGAAGGTGTTTGAGCTCAAGGCAGGCATTTTTATGTCTGCAGGAAAGATGGGTTTGGGAGACCCCACTTTGGGTTTTTCGGCCCTTTCCCTGATGAGCCCAGCCAGCTGGTGACTTGCGTCAGACCCTGCTGAGCAGCCCCAGCGCTGTGAGCAGAGAGAAGGCCAGGATGTCCAACTCAGACATGTGGGTGGCCCGTGCGTGTTGACTGAGAACCCATTTCAATCCAAGTGCCAGCCGGCGATGGCTGGCCATTAAGGGAGCACCCCGTGTTCACCCTACGTCAAGATCAATTAGTATCAAACTGCCGCCAACACTTTTTTTGCGTCCTGCCTTTGCCGAGGGAAATAAAGCATGGGAGGCACAATATAGAGACATCATTCTTGGGTATTGATTTCCTCCCCTTCCTCTCCCTCCCCTCCAGATTGGAACATCTGTCACCCTCCTGATGAATGTGTTGTTGTGGGAAGGATGAGGACCACTCATCATCTGAGGGCCCCAGGACAGCGCACTGGGTGCGGGCAGGGCCACGGAGGGGGGTAAAGCCAGTCCAGGGCGGGGGACAGCGGGAGAGCAGCCTCAGGACCCCTGCCTCCTGACTGGGCCACGCCTACCCCAGGGAGGGGCTGACCCAGCCTGGATCAGCTCAGTGTGCCCCCTGACCCCGCATCCTGGGGCTCACACTGGGGAGTCTGGGGCTCTGTTCTGGGTCTGCCTGGGAAGAGCATCTTGCCTCTTTGTGGGGAGAACAGGGTGAACACAGACAGAGGCCTGTACCCCAGAAGACACAAGTTCATGTCCTGACCCAGCCTCCCTGGGGAGGACACCACTCGCAGCCTGTTTTCTCACTTGTAGAATGGATCACGCCATTCGTAATAGCGTCCTCCTCCGCTTGACGGAGGGAGCCAACGAGGTCCCAACCTCGTATGAAAGCATTCAGTAAAGCATCTTTAATGCTGGGGGGTCAACATCACACCCCGTTGTGTTCCAGGCTCCGGAGTGTGTAGCCTTTGTGGGTTTGGATGGTTAGAAGATACCGTTGAGATCACCAGAAAGGTCTAGCAATTAAATAATTAAGAAAGGAGATGAGGAAGAAGAATTCAAACTCCTTAGTCCTCCAAAAGGTGGTTCTCAGTGCGGCTCATAGCCAGTCGGGCCAGGAGCTGAGCTGCGAATCCTAAGCAAGCCAGGAGGGGTGCGAGAACAAGGTGATGGACAGCCGGCCTCCAGCCCTACAAGCCACTCAGCTCCCGAAGGCAAGCTGCAGGCAGACGCTGCCCACACGTCTGCATACTCTGTCCCCAGCACTGTCCGCTTCCTGGCGTGTGCCACCTGCTTCACCCCCTCCTGGGTCTCCCCTGGGCAGCCCCAGCCCTCTCCATGGTCTTCAGCCTTGGACTAAAGTTGACCTCGGGAAGATGCCGCAGGGCCCTGTTGATGGCCTGCCGCGCTCAGTATGACTTGGGCGTTTGCAGGCGGAGGTCAGCTGACCATTAAGCTATGGAACCGAGCACTTCACTTAGGCATGTATTTGGGACACAGTTAAATAATGAAAACAAAAATAGAACAGTGCAAAAGCCTGAGGCAGGCTGGGTTATGCCCCAAGAAGGAGCAGGGAAGGCCATCTTTGGGGATGGGGGTGGGGAAGTCACTGCCAGCCCCCCTCTGCCAGGAAGTTGCTCCGGTTTAAAATGTATTTTTTCTTTATATATAGGTCATCCTTTGCTAACTTTTAAATGAAAGTTTACACACGCTCATACACACACATTCCAATTGGAAAAATAATTTGTGCTTGTTACAGCACATTGGGAAATTCAGAAAAGTAGAAAGAAACAGTCTTCCCTCCTCTCCCTGGCTCCATAATGCTGGGTGGGCGTGTTAGAACTCTTTGGTAACCGCCCCCCCACAACCCCAGGAGAGCAGGAGGGATGAAAAGCAGGTACCGAATTAGAGACTTCCAGTTTTGGCAACAGAGCTAAGCTCAGCTAACACATATCCATCCAATGACCAGCACTTAGGAAGATTTTTAAATACATAGTTGACTCATAAAGACAGAAGTCTTCAAGGAACTCACACTCAGAGTCTTGAGCATGTAAACTGACACCGAGGAGGACTGGGGATATTGGACCCAGATATGGTCATAGTAACTCAAGTCTAGAATCTTAACGCCCATCCAGGGACAGGGAGATGTGACATTGGGCCCTGACAAGGCCAGAGGTTGTCCCTGGGACCTCTCCATGGACAGGCTGCTAACCTCCAGCGCAAGAAAGCTGCCAGGACATTAACTCTGTTCAGATGCTCTAGGTAGGGGGGAAAATGTTTCCTTCAAGAAACCTAAGGGCAAAGACTGAGCTACCCATAGGTACAAAGTCTAAATTTACAACACCCCCAAAGGGGAGAAGTCCTGAACTAAAATTTAATGTAAAAATAGGTCCTGGACTGATAGAACCCCTAA
The DNA here is from genome assembly GCF_964341445.2 of Mesoplodon mirus. Classification (NCBI taxonomy): domain Eukaryota; kingdom Metazoa; phylum Chordata; class Mammalia; order Artiodactyla; family Ziphiidae; genus Mesoplodon; species Mesoplodon mirus. Next base: position 24,751,690 of record NC_138994.1, read on the forward strand.
CTCACCCAGCGGAATCAAATTCAAAACTGCTTTCCAGGGCTTGTCCAGGACCCAGAGTGCATAGGATTCCCACAGGGAAAAAAGCCCTGCTGAAGATGAGCTCACAGTAGAAACTACAAACCACTCGAGGACATGGGTTACCTTGAGGCGAGTTAGCACAGACAGCAAATGGGGACATCAGCATCTCTACTGTAGAACTTGAACTTGATCGTAGAACCATGCGAAAAAGTCTGTAAAGCTCGTCCACTGTGTTTAAAATGACCAAGGAGCTACCGTCACCGATCTGCTTTCTGTTCCTATAGTTTTACCTTTTCTACAATTTCATGTAAAGGGAATCATACAATACGTAGTTTTTTTGTGTCTGGACTCTTTTGCTTATAATGCATTTTGAGATTCATCCGTGTCATGGGTATCAGTAATTTATTCCTTTTTATTGCGATTGTATGGATATACCATGGTTTGTTCATCCATTCACCAGTTATGGACAGTGGGTTGGTTCTAGTTTGGGGCTATTATGAATAAGTCTTCTATGAATATTCAAATGAAAGCCTTTACATGACCATAGTTTTCATTTCTCTGGTAGTCCCACCTAGGAGTGGAATTGCTGGGTTGTGTGGCAAAGACATGTTTAACTTTATAAGAACTTCTAAAGTAATGGCACCATTTTGCATTCCCACCAGCAATGCATGAGAGCTCCAGTTGCTCCAGATCTTTGTCAACACTTAGTATTGTCTCTCTTTTTGATTTTAGCCATTCTAGCATCTGTGTAGTGGTTTCTCATTGTATTTCTAATACAATCTTGATGACAAAACTAAACAGGACTTTGGGGGAAAATTATAGGTCAATTTCATTTATGAATATACATACAAATGTTATAAATATAATGTTAAACTATATTATATATAAATGTGTTATACACACATGTATATATATACATACATATATGTCACAACAAAAGCAAGATTTATGCTAATAATGCAAGAATAGTTTAACATTAGGAAATCTATTCATGTAATTTATCTCATTAACAGATTAAAGGAGGAAAATAAACATGTCAAAAATGTAGAAAAGATAATAAAAGTCAGTATGATTGTAAAAAAAAAAAAAAAAAAAAAAAACCTTGCAGAAAACTAGCAACAGAAGAGGACTTCTTTATCCTAAGCTATACTGTCAACAATATCTGACTTGATGGTAGAATGTTAGAATCATTCTCTTTCAAATCAGTTGAGTAGGTCTCTACCATCCCTCCTATGTCCTAGAGTTACTTGACAGTACACCAAGATAAGAAAAAGAAGTGGGAACTATAAGAATTGGAACGAAAAACTACAAAACTGTTAATATTCACAAACTATATGATCATTCATTTTATAGAAAATCCAGGAGAATTTTTGTTCAGCGAAGCTGCTAAATACAAGATCATCATACAAAAATGAATAATAGTATGTTTCAATATATTTAAGGACCTCTCAGAAGATACCATAAAGAAAATGAAAAGAAAAGCTTCAGACTGTGAGAAAATGTCTTAGCATATAAATATGACAAAGGATCAATATCCAGACTCTTTCAAGAGCTCCTATAAATTAGTAAGGAAAAAGATTAAGAACTCAATAGAAAAATAAATGGGAAAAAGACACGAACGGACATTTCATAGAAATGGGAACAGGACTGTGACTAGACATGAACAGATACTGCATATCATTAGTCATCATGGAAATGTAAGTTAATTTGACAATGAGATACCATTTTATTCCCACTGGGACTGACAAAAATTAAGAAATCTGACAATACCAAACGTTGCTGAGAATATGAAGCTACGAGAGCTCTTACACACGGCAGGTGGGAGTGTAACCTGGTACAACTGCTTTGGAAAAGAATTCGGCATTATGTGGTGAAATAAAACCCATCACCTAGGTCACTGTAGTCCTGCACCATTTCATTTCTCAGTCACCCCACTTACAAGCATTATACTGTCACCATTTTATATCTTTACTGAATGAGGCTGAGAAAGCTTAAGTATCTTGCCGGAGTTCACAGAAGCTCTGAAGTTTCAGACTCCTCTTTCTATCCTCTTAACAGGCCACGATTCTCTGAGAGGCTTTGAGGCAGGAATGGGGCCCTAAAGCTGCCCATAATTGGTCGTCTGTCCCAGCTGTGTTTCCACTTCTCAATGCTGCAGGATGCAGCGCACGGTCAGCTATCAGGGGGCAGGTCAGCCACCCGCCTCCTTCCCTGGTGGGGCATTGTCCCTTAGCGGCAGGAAGACAGCTAATTTAAAAAGGGAAAAGATCATTATGTCATTTAAGGGAAAATGTGGTGCCATTTATTCAACAAAATCAGGGAAAGAGGGACAATAAAGTAGAAAGGAAGATAAATTTGGGCTTCCCTGGTGGCACAGTGGTTAAGAATCAGCCTGCCAATGCAGGGGATATGGGTTCGAGCCCTGGTCTGGGAAGATCCCACGTGACACGGAGCAACTAAGCCCATGTGCCACAACTACTGAGCCTGTGCTCTAGAGCCCGCGAGCCACAACTACTGAGCCCATGCACCACAACTACTGAAGCACACGTGCCTAGAGCCCGTGCTCCGCAACAAGAGAAGCGACCGCAATGAGAAGCCGGCACACCGCACCGCAACGAAGAGTAGCCCCACCTCGCCGCAACTAGAGAAGGCCCGCGTGCAGCAACAAAGACCCAACACAGCCAAAAATAAAAATAAATAAAATTTTTTAAGACAAATTCACCCATAATCCTGTGATCAAAACAGCCACTGCATATATTTTTTCTTTCATCATCCCACGTTAACATTTTTTTTTTTTTTTACAAATCAGCAAACCACTGATATTTTGTCTCACTTTTTTTCATTTAACATTTTGCAACAATGACTACGTAATGGTAGATTGAGTGGATAAACCATAGTTCATATAAATAACACCTTCCTTTCAGAAAGCCATTCTGGTGGTTTTTAGCATTTTGCTATTACAGACAACATCTTTGTGTATTTTTGTCTGTTTCCTTAGTGGCAATTCCCAGAAGTAGACTTGTTAGGACCAAGAGAAGTGAAATGCTTAATGCTCAGTGCATGTTGCCAAATTGCTTTCCAGAAGGATAAACCAGTTAGTACTCTCACACAGAGTATGAAAGATACTGTTTCAGAGGTGAGATTTTTTTTTTCTAATTAAACTCGTATTGTTTAGATAAGTTGTAGATTCACATGCAGTTGTAAGAAATCATACAGAGAGTGCCCATGTACCCTTTACCCAGTTTCCCCCAATAGTAACATGTTGCAAAATTATAGCACAACCAGGGTATTGACAGGGATGCAGTCAAGATGCAGGACATTCCACACCGCAAGGTTCCTGCGTGTTGCTCTTCCATTTCTTTATTTTTGTCATTTCAAGAATGTTATATAAATGGAACCATGAGGTGCAGTTTAAGGAAAATTCTTATGAAAAAGCAGAGGTAACAAAGTTACAAACAGAACTACAGAAAATACATTTTGAATTAGGTAGTCTCTAGACACGCACTGTCCAATAGAAATACAATGTGAGCCACATAATGTAATTTAAAATTCTCTAAGGAAACATTAAAAAAGTATAAAGACATAGGTAAAAGTAATGTATTTTTTAGCACAGTATACCATTTCGCCATGGAACCAATGTTTTTACAAACCATTAATGAGATATTTTACGTTCTTTCCTCACGCTAAGTCTTAGAAATCCAGTGTGTATTTGTACTAACAGCACGTCTCGACTTGGACCTGCCATGCACGTTTCAGGTGTTCGAGACACACATGTGGCTAGTGGCTGCCACATTGGATGGCTCGGCCCTGGTCCAGAGTGAATGAGTCAAACGGTCAGCGTGGGGTCTGTGCATCTCCAGGCTCGGGAGGGTCCCCGAGTTAGCGAGTGGCTCTCAACCTTGGTTACACATTAGAATCACTTGGATTTTTTAAAAATACTGATGCCTCATTGCCCCCCACTCCTTCAGCCCCAACAGAGGGTTGGCAGTCATTGGTCTTGGAAGCAAACCAGCATCACTGGGATTTCTTTAAAACTCCCCGGGTGAAACTGATGGGCAGCCTGCTGGCATGGGGTAGGCCTGCTGGCATGGAGGCCTGGGGCTGTGTCCCGTCGGGTCCTGACGTGCCCTGGGAATCTGGGAGAGGCCCTGGGGACCCCTTCCCCATCCCCATCTCGGTTCCTGCCCTGACGTCTTGGAGAGCAGGCACTTTCCTCTCTTAGCCGTTCTGGAGGTTTCTGTGCTTCCGACCCTGCAAAGTCCCACCCCAGTTTCTGCCTCTGCCTTGTGCAGTTATGAGGCTGGTTTTAAAGTGAGATGCACACAAGCTCCCTCCCCTGGCGCCCTGGGGTCAGCTGCCTCGGTGGCCAGTCTTGCCTCCTTTCTGGGTCAAGGAATGGAGATGAGCATTTGCTAAGAGCCCGTGACCTGCTCCATGGTACGGAGCCCTCACGGCCACTCGGGAAAGAAACGCCCCTTCCTGCGACGTTGGTGGGACTCTCAGAGGCTGAGCCGGTTGCCGGGGGCCAGAAGCCAGACCTCCCAGCCCAGGGCCCCGCTGGGTGTCCAGGCGGCCTCAGTGGGGTGATGAAATGATGCATCAGGCCGCGGGGCACGCTTGGCCTGCTCTGTGCCCGTTTTCCAGGCTCCTCCGGGCCCCACGGCCCTAGGGCCCGTGAGGTGGGGCTGCCGGCTGGGAAGCGTGCAGAGCAGCAAGCCTCGCCTCTCCCACCTTGTCACCAGCCCTCTCCTAGGGCCCCTGAGTTCCCTCCCCAGGCCTTCGGTTCCGTCATCCAGTCAGGAAATACTGAAGCCTCTTCAGAAGCACAGTCAGCACCTCGACTGCCTCTCTTGAGAGTCACGAGGTGTCTCTGGAGCCCAGACCTGTGGGCTCAGCGCCGATCCTCCAGGGGCCACCGGGCCACCTTCCGGGACCGAGAAGGCCAGTGGGCCTTGGCCCTAGCCTCCTGTGTATGCTTGGGCCTCCAGCTCACGGGGAGGGGTGCTCAGGGGCAGGCCCCTGAGGCCGTGGGGTGTCCTAGACAGTGTTTTGCCTTAAGTCACGGGGGTGGAGAGGGAAACAGAAAGCCTCACGCTGAGAACAAGCTCCTCAGAGAAACACATCAGGCTCTTCTGTGCTTTTCTCTCCTTGCCCATCTGGTCCAAGGCTCTCGCCCCTAAGTGGCTGCACTTGCCTTCTGCTCTAACACTGGGGGGGGCCTGGGACGCTGGGCTCATGGGGGCCCCTCCTGGACCTGCAGCAGCCCGTCCGGCTCTTTGCATGACCCCATGCCCGGGACTCAAGGCGGCCAGGCTGGGCTGCGTGGTGGGAGGACAGGGACGCAGGGACAAGGAGGGCGGGAGGCTTGGACCACTAGCATCCTCACTAGCATGCTGAGGTATTGTAAATTGTGCTGGAGACAGGGAAGCCGTACCGGCAGGGGGTGTTTACAGAAGGCGCACCCCGGTGCTGTGTCACCCAGCCGGGCCACGTCGACTGTCCCGCAAGGGTCCTCCGGCCGCAGCGCTGCTCTCCGGAGAGGCGTGCCTGTTGCGGGGCTCCGAGCTGGCCGCCAAGTGCGGCCGGGTAGCTTCTCCAAAGCCAGACTGCTTTTCGCCCCCACTCTCCACCCACCCCCTCCTTTCTCCCTTCTCCCAGAAGGAAGCATCAGCAGAAAAAGCAGTGTCTCTCTAGACTCTGGTTCTAAGCATGGAGGGCGCTGGGTATAACCAAGAATAACTTGGAGTGTCCAGCAGGGATGCTCAGCTGCCTCCTTCCCCTCCTCCATCATCACTGCTTTATACAGAAAATGTCTGGTTTGTCTGTCCACCTGAGTGATACAAAGGCCGAGGAGAAAAGGACCTGAAATCTTCAGCCCTCTTATCTTAAGCAAGAGCCTAGTCACGTTGACAGCGAGGAATCTGCACTTTTCGGCAGAGACAGTTCCCAAGGTGGTGAGCTCAGCACTCTGGAAACGTCCGTCTGCAGCTCACGAACACCAGGCTGAGAGAGGAGGGAGGGGTAGTTGGGGCTGGCAGAGAACAGGGCCAGACTGGGGGTTCAAATCCCGGCTCCCTCCGTCTCTAGCTGGGGGAACTTGGGCAAATGGCTTAGCCTCCACCCCCCTCACCTGTAAAGAGGGGATAACGACCCCGGTTAGGATGAACCGTGTGCACCTGCAGAGCGCCAGGCTGGAGCCCCCGTTTTAACCTGGTTACGTGTGCTGGTTCATTGAGTCCTCATAACCTTACGCAGAAGTTACTCTGCGTATTAAACATCCCCGTCTTAATAACAGTGCCTAGCGCAACGGTGGTTGTGAGTTACGTGTAGCTGCTATGAACAGTGTCTGGTACAGAGTCCTGGCCCAGTAACCATCAGCCTGTGGCAACGGGGGAGGCAGAGTGTCCGTTAGGTGGTGCTGAGGAAGGAGAAAACCCTGGGTCAGCTCCCTGCAGGCTTTTTCGGTCTGAATCTGATGGATGGCCAGTGTCACCAGAATTAGATCAAGTCTGAACATTTTTCCTGTCTACACGTATTAAGACACAGGGTACAAAATTGTTTTTCGTTTCTCGCTGGCTTTTAAGGCACCGGTAGCTGTGTGAGCAGGTGGCTGGGCTTCTGGTTGCCAACAGTGAAGACTTCGTGCCACTGAACTATATCGTCTGCAACCGCCGTTGCAGGCTCTCTGCATCACACAGGGCTGGTTTTCTCACTCATTCCTCTCTCCTCCCCTTGCCCCCTTTCACCATCCTTGGGGTTCCAGTTCCGTTCCCTCTGGCAGATATTGGGGTTTTATGACCCCCAAGTGTAAGTGAAAGTACTTATTAAACTGCTGTAAAAATCTTCATGACTGCACCCATCCACCAGCCCGCGCAGTCATTCCCAAGGTGCCTGCAGGCAGCCTGCCCTGCCATCCCTCACGTCCTCCTCGGGACCCCGGATTCCACCAATTAGAACACTGCCCACCCTCGTGTCACAGTTGTTTTGCTATCGTTTCCTATTTTTCCGGCTTGTGAGTTCCGACAGAGCCTCTGATTCCTTTGCTTCTGCTGTGGCGGTGAGCACGGGGCCCACACGCGGTAGGCGCTCTGGGAGATACTTGTAACCAAATCGGGGCTGAGCTGTCCGCCCCACCTCCCAGCCCACTGCCTGGGGAATGGCCGGGTTTGCGGGGAGTGGGGAGGTGGGGAGGGCTGGCTGTTCTGCGTTTGATTTTCTCCTTCTCTGTCAAAGCCAGTGCAGGAGGGATTGGCGTGCATGAAGCCCCTATGCTCTCCAGCCTGGCGGACGGGAGCCTTTGCCTCCAAGCGTTCCCAGGCCTCCAGGAAGCCAGCGTAGGGCTCAGTCTGCAGATCAGTCAACCCTCCCGGGGTCACAGCGGGGGTTTTTGCTGTGGAATCCAGGCCAGGATGTCCCTCCTTCTTGCAAAGAGCGCCCGTTTTCCTCCCCTTCCCCCCTCTCCCCTCCTACAGCAAGCTGGGCCTCCACAGAGGAATCAAGCCTCCAGGCTTGAGTGTGGCTTCTGTCCACTTTCAGCAGCTGAGCCAGGATCCCCCTGTGCCTCAGCTGAGATGTGACACCAGGCCTTGGGGAAGGCTTCCAGGCCCCAGACGCCACCTTCTTCCAGAAATAGCTCTGCCCACCTCCAACAGCCCCACTGGGTGACCCTCTTCTGGGCTCTCATCACATCCTGGACTTTCCCCGCCACAGCCGTTACTACATTGGACTGTAGTCACCTGTTTGCTTGGCTGACTTTAGCAGGTATACAAAATGCAGATTCTGATTTACAAAGTTGGAGGGGCCTGAGACTCTGCATTTCTAACGAGTTCCCAGGTGATGCCAAGGCTCCTGGTCCACGGATGACACTTTGAGTAGCAAAGAGCAGTCGTTCTCAGCTTGGGCCACGATTAGCCTCGCAGGGAGCACAGCGGTACCACGGCCCCTATGTGAGCCCAGTTGCACCAGAATCTCTCGGGGTGGCACCTGGGCACTCGGGACTTTTAGATGCTCCCTGGGTGGCTCTAGGTTCCAGGCAGAGTTCAGAAGCCCTGAGCCAGGCTTTGGGCTCCTTGGGGCAACATCTTACCCCTCACTTACTCCCAGCTCCATCTCCGAGCCTGGAGCTGGCTGGGCAGGTGTGGTAGGTGTGCTCATGGCTCACCTTGTGTAGACGCTTAGCCTCACTCTGGCTGGTTCAGAGCCAGCTCCGGCCAATACCATGTGCTGGGCAGACAAGAGTCAGACGGCTTCTGATGAGGTGGGCTCAAGAGGCCCCTTGAGCTTGGACTGTGGTGTGGCTTCTTTAGCGGGGTGGACCCAGATCTACAACTGATTGGAATCCTTGCGGAAGACACCTTCCCAAGAAGGCTCTCTGCCGCCTGCCGCGTCCTCTCTGGGTCCCGCTACTCCCTGCCAGGTGTCCTTGGGCCTCAGAGTCCTTCTCAACACGGAGAAGCCCACCAGGCAGACTTCAGGCCTCCATCCCTCCTCCCTGCTCCCACATCCTTGGGCAGGTCTCTCCCACAGACCCATCAAGCTGCATTTTCATTGCTTTGGGGGTGGGGGGCGCTTTGTCTTCCAGAGGGAACTCTTCAAGGGCAAGGATGGGGTCACATTCATCCTTTTGTCTCCACGTTGGGTACAGTGGGTTGCTGAATGAATGAATGGCATTATCCAGCAAGGGGGACTCCCAGAGAGGACAGGGGGCCCCTCGCAGTGGCCTGTCAAGAAAGCTGTGCGTTCCTGATGGGGAGAGGGAGGTGGCATGTCTGTCACCCATGGCCTGACTTCCAGGGAGCCGGCCCGCTGGTCTTCACTCATCCATTCAGCCCGGCTGGGTTGACTTTAGTTGCTGTCCAGGGCCCCTCCTCAGAGCCGTGGCCAGTACTGCCGGCTCACCCGCTGTCCTGCCGCCAGAGCCCACTCCCTGCTGGTGGCATCGCGGCCGCAGACCCCTGCTGGATTGTCCGGGAAGATGGGTGCCTGCAGGAGAAAGGCCCTGACCCTGCTGAGCAGCGTCTTTGCCGTGTGCGGCCTGGGCCTGCTGGGCATCGCGGTCAGCACGGACCACTGGCTGTACCTGGAGGAGGGCGTGGTCCTGCCCCAGAACCAGAGCACCGAGACCAAGATGTCCCTGCACTCAGGCCTGTGGAGGGTCTGCTTCCTCGCAGGTAAGGGCGCCCAGGGCTGGGGACAGCCCTGCCCCCAGAGAGGAGCAGCCGCCACCTCACACCCCCCCGGGGAAGCGATGTCCCTGCTGGAAGGAGGCTGGTCACCGTGGAGGATGCTCATGAGCTCTGGGCCTGCTCCCTCCAGTGGCCAGGACCCACTCCAAACTCAAGGCCTGAGTCTCCCTGTCCACTTGGGCAAGTCCTCTCACCCCTGGGACCTGGGTCTTCCCATCTGGAAGATGCCCGTGGCCCCGCTGTTGCCACACTACCCACCCCCGGCTGAGAGAGGTGGCCTCAGCTCCGAGTCCTCTGTCTCAGTGCCTCCCCCTCGACTCTGCAAGGTAGGCCCTGTTATCACGTCCACCTCACAAATGAGGGCAGGAAGCTGCAGGGAGGTGCAGTGCCAGCACAGTCACGTTCTTGGGAGGGCCCTCTTCCCGCCTTCGCCCTGTGTCCTCTAGGGTGGCAGGGGGAGAGGGAGCTCCGCGGGGTCTCTCTTAGAAGGGCACTAATCCCATTCATGAGGGCTCCACCCTTGTGACCTGAGCATGAGGATGGGAAATTCTTAGCACTTTCTCTGTTCCTATGTCCATGAAATAGCAGGGAGAAAACGCAGGTGCAGGTCTTTGCAACTCTGCAAGATGGTGCAGGCTTTGATCCTGCCCATCAGGGCCTCCTGCCCACTTGCTAGGGCTTCTCTGGAACCCTTGGAATTGCTACTCCAAAGGCTCTGTCCTTTATCCCTTCATCATGACCCGGAACCAGGCTGCACAGGAAGAGCCTCTCTGTGCCCTGTGAGGCTAGTCAGAAACACCACAGTGGGGTCACGGAGCCTTTCTTGGAGGGCTCTGTAACCCATGTGTGCACGGGGCACAGGGAACACTTGGTCCTCCCAGCCTCATGGTAGGGCTTTGGTGGTTGGCGCCCACCCGTATTTAGCAGGGAGGACCGTAGAGGCCTGGCCTCCCCATGACGTGTTGAGTCTACTTTGGGAATGGCACCCAACACTGACCTCACCTCCCAGTGCCTAGACTGTGTGGCATCCATCTCTGCTTAAATCTGAAGCAGAGTTTGAAGTCACCAGGGTCTGGTTGCCAAAGTGGTCAACAAGGCTTTGGGGGTTCTGCTCCACGACACCCACACTGGGGCACCTAAGCCAGCCACACGCCATCCTCGGTGGAGTCCGTCCCAAAGCCACAAGACGGCCACCAGACATCTGACTCTACCTTGAGTCTGCAGTGATTGCTTTTCATGCAGCTCGCGGTGCTTCTCTGGGAAAGATGTGATGTCAGGACCAGTGTCCACGTCTGCTTTGGGCCATCAGCTGGGGATGGGGCCCCCTAGGGTTTGAATCCAGCCCAGGTGTAAATACACAGAGGGTCAAACATCCTAGAAGCACCTGGGAATACCATTTGAATATGTTAACTTCAAATCCGTGTTCAGAAGGACCCAGAGTGTATGTAAGTGGCTCTTGTCTCCATAGGTGAGGAGCGGGGACGCTGCTTTACCATAGAGTATGTGATGCCTGTGAGCACCCAGCTCACCTCCGAGTCCACGGTCAATGTGCTAAGTAGGTGCCTCCGACTTTCCAACCTGGGCCACAGGCTGGACAGGGCAGAGCAGGGCAGAGGGAAGAGGCAGGGTGACTGCTTGTTTCTCAAGAGCCAATGCCCTAAGACTCAGATGCTTGTGCTGGCTGAGCTCACAGAGTTTGCTCTGCCAGTTATTTATCCAGGGTGGTGACAGGTTGCTGGAGTCTCCCATTGCTGTGACCCTGGCAAGTAAGAGGGCATCCATACCCAGTGACTTCCTCTGTTTGGGATGCTCTAACAAAATAGCACAGGCAAGGCAACTTAGAAGCCACAGAAATTTATTTCTCTCAGCTCTGGAGATTAGAAGTCCAAGGTCAAGGTGCCAGCATGGTCACGTTCTGGTGAGGGTCCTCTTCCTGCCTTCTCACTGTGTCCTCACACGGTGGCAGGGGTGAGGGAGCTCTGGGGGGGGTCTCTTTCATAAGGGCACTAATCCCTTTCATGAGGGCCCCACCTTCGTGACCTAAGCACCTCCCAAAGGCCCCACCTCCTATACCATCACCTTGGGTGTTAGGTTGAGCAAGTGAATTTTGGTGGGGGGGGGGACACAGACGTTCACACCATAGTACCCAGGGAACTGAACCAAGCACTCCGGCCCCCAGCGAGACTGACCTCATGGCGTTGGCCTCACCAGAGCTGGTTCAGACCCATGTGAACCTTCAGTACGGTTCTGAGTTAGCATAGGCCCTGAAGGCTAAGGACCAAGGAACGAAAGCCCCACCGAGGAGGGGATGGAGCCCAGGCTGCTCAGGCAGGGCAGGGGCTTGGGGACCAGCTGGTGTACACTGCCAGGAACACTTGACTTGGGAGGGTGAGCACTGAGTGAGGCTACTGGAGGCTGACGATATCCTTCCATCCCCTCGGTCAGAAATGATTCGCTCGGCCACACCATTCCCCCTGGTCAGCCTCTTCTTCATGTTCATCGGCTTCATCCTAAGCAACATTGGACATGTCCGTCCCCACAGGACAATCCTGGCCTTTGTCTCCGGCATCTTCTTTATCCTCTCTGGTAAGTGGTGCCGTTTTCGCTCATGCACTCTGCACTTCTGACATTTGATTCCTAAACCACTCTGCTCTGGGAGGCTCTGGTCCCAGCTGCGGGTCAGCCCCTGCACAGGACCCGCCATGTCAGTGGCTCAAGCACAACTGAGTCCGAGCTGGAGGAGGGTTCCGAGGACCCGGGCTCGTCCATCACCTCTGGAGGAGCAGTGACCTGACAGCTCCCCCTGGGCAGAGCTGGGATGAGAACCCAGGGTCCTCCTCATGCCATACCATCACTGCTGCTTTCCTCTAGTTCCCACTGGTAATGAGTATTCCTGTTTTTTTTGAGGGCTATGTCTTTGTGTGTTTACATGAAAGAAATACAATCTGCCTTTGGAATGATGGCCTCTTCGTCTCCCATCCCTCAGCCATCCTCTAGAGACCCCCTACCCCCTACCCTGGGCTATCCAGGCCCCTTCAGCATGGATCTGTCCTCCTGGACCGACCCCAGACTGTACTCGATCATTCACTCTTTCATTTATTCATGTGCCGACTCATCCATTCATGTATCTCCCAGGCCTTATCACTGGGAGCTGGGATCTCTACCTACAGAAAGGTCAGTGTATTAGGGGACATAAACAAGTGGGCAGGAAATGTGGACCCTGCCTGACAAGGGCTCTGACAGCATCAGCAAGGATTGTTATGGGGGCCAAGGGCAGCGGCGGAAACTCAGACTGGGCGCTGGTCAGGGACGGCCGCCAGGAGCAGGCGAGATGGAGGGTGAGTAGGAACTAGGTAAAAAGTGTGAGGTCGGGGTGGGCGGAAGGGAGCCTGGAGGGAAGAGGGAGGATGAGGCCAGGGGAGACTAAGCTCAATCGTGACTCATGGTGGCAGGAACGTCAGGAGGATGTGGTGAGAGGTGGGGGGTGGCAGCTGAGGTCGCCTTGTTGGGGACTTTGTGAGAAGCCTCGGGAGGATTTTAAGCCGAGAAAGGACATGACCAGATTTGGATTTTAGAATAATCCTTCTGGAGAGTGAGGGGAGGAAGGAAGCAAGACACGGGGCAGGGAGAGCAGGCGAGAGGCTACTTCAGCTGTGCATGAGGGAGGGGATGGGGAGGGGCTGGCCGCGGGGAAGAGAGAAGGGAGAGGCTCCTGGACACTGGACACCTGGGAGGTAAGCTCAGTAGGACGAGGGCTGGGCTTCAGGGGAGGAGCCAAGGGCTAGCACGGATTCTGCTCAGGCCCTGGGTGGGCCGTGCACTGCATCCCTCATCCAGGGGTCACAGGAGAAGCAGCAGATTTGGAGCCAAGATCATGAACGTAGAGTGGGAAATGCAAAGTTTGAGGTGCCGATGTGACAGCTGGAAGCAGCGCCTAGAAGGCTGCTAGGGGTCAGGGTTTGGGGCTCCTGGGAGTAGAGACACCAAAGGTGGAGACAGAGCTGTTGGCCTAGGGACTAGGGGAGGAAATCAGACGTGGAGGAGATGACTGAAGGGGGTGTGGAGAGTGAGCTGGGAAGAAAAGGTGGTAAATGAAGGTCAGCTCTTCCTCCCCTTCAGGGTGTCCTCTGCGTTTCCATGAGCACCTTTTCTTAATGCATCGAGCCAAAGGCATGGCTCCCAGGGCATGGACTGTAGATGCCCTGGAGCCCTGGATTTGTTGATAAGAGAGGGGATACAGATGGAAGATGGGTAGGTGGATGGCTTGAATAATGGATGGATGCATGGACGGATGGACAGATGGAAAGAAAAGATAAACAGCTGCCAGCAGCAGGCATTCTGGTTGCCACCCAAATTCCAAGCCACTTTAGGTTCCTTTCCCCAACATTGTCTTGTCAATATAGCTTGGGAGCCAGGTGGTGGTCAGAACACTAGATGCCCAAGAGCTTTTCTTTCTTTCTCCTTCCTTCCATCCATCCAACCATCCTTCCATCCATCCATCCATCCTTCCATCCATCCATCCTTCCATCCATCCATCCATCCACCCTCCATCCATCCATCCATCCATCCATCCTTCTATCCATCCATCCATCCACTCTCCATCCATCCATCCATCCCTCCTTCCATCCCTCCTTCCATCCATCCATTCATCCATCCATCCCTCCTTCCATCCATCCATTCATCCATCCATCCCTCCTTCCATCCATCCTTCCATCCATCCATCCATCTAACAAATGTTCATTGAGCACCTGCAGTGTCCTCAGCCCACCCTCTGCACCATGATGTTTCCACCTAGTCCAAGAGCTACAGACCCAGGTTAAGCTCTTTCTTTATCTATCAACTTCACAACAGTCAAGGCCACACAGCAGCTTCAAAGCACCTGAGGTTTTTCAGCGGCAGGCAGCAGGACCAGAGATCTCAGACTGAGCTTGGCCACATGAAGTGTTTTAATGACAGCAATAGACAGGGTTCCCTTGGGCCAGCTTCATTCCAGTGTGAGTTAAGTGCCAAGGAGGGCCTGAACCGTGCTTGTTTTCCTGTAACGTTCATCCTTCAAGATGCCCCAGCTTAATCATGTGAATGGAATTAAACCTGAGCAGCTCAAAACAGAGTAAGTTATGTCCTGTTTCAGTTACAGTCACTGACTGATGAGACCGATGCACAGTCGGTCGTTTGCACAGTGGCGGAAGGCGTTTGGGCAGCACTGGCCCCCTGATGTAACGCTCGCTAGCGCCTGGACGATCTCTCTTGCCTCTCCTGCCTAACGATCTCAGTAACTGGCCGCGCCCAGGGGCAGGTGGGCTGCACAGAGCCACAGTTACATGACCATCTCTCCAGGCTCTGGGGGCCCTGGCTATCTCTGCCAGGGAAGCCTGTGTTACCCCTCAATTCAGTGGAAGCCACTTGCTAAAGTCAGTGGTTCACACCCTGAGTTCACATGAGCCTTGCCTGGGGAGCACTTAGGACAACACGGTGCCAGGCGCCAGCCCAGGCCACGTGACTCAGAAGGTCCGGGGATGGGGCTCATGGGACGCACATCTAACCGGTGGTTCTGGTGGGGGGGGGGCGGTGAGAACCCTCGGGCTCACCGTGGCTCGGGAGGTGGCTGGACAGGAGCTTTCTTACCTGCAGCCGTCCGCTTTCTAGAAGGTAAGGTCTAAACAGGGCCTTCAGGAGGAGGGCTCCAGCCCTCCTTGAACTCCAGAGTGGGGTCATGGTCACCCAAGGCCGAGACCTTCTCCCTGAGCCCCGAGGGGAGGCGGTGCCCCATGGGCGGCTCCCCGGCTTCCTTGCCGAGCGCCCCTGCCCCCCTGCAGGCCTCTCGCTGGTGGTGGGCCTGGTGCTGTACATCTCCAGCATCAACGATGAAATGCTCAACAGGACCAAGGATGCGGAGGCCTACTTCACCTACAAGTACGGATGGTCATTTGCCTTCGCGGCCATCTCCTTCCTCTTGACGGAGGTAAACCCCTCCCCGCAGGCGGGGCGCTGCCCCGGGAAGGGGCGGGGGAGGAGGCCACGCTCGCCCTGGACCCACCGCTCTCCCGCCCTTCACTCCCCGGCCCGCCCCGCGCCCGCCTTCCGCCCTCCTCGTGCTGTGCTCCCGCGGCCGCGTCCAAGGCCAGGCCTCGAGCACGAGCTCCCCCTGCCTGCAGAGTGCGGGGGTGATGGCCGTGTACCTGTTCATGAAGAGGTGCACCGCCGAGGACGTGTACGGGCCTCACCCCGGCTTCTACCGCCCGCGTCTGAGCAACTGCTCCGATCACTCGGGCCAGTTCCTGCACCCGGACGCCTGGGCGCGAGGCCGCAGCCCGTCCGACATCTCCAGCGACGTCTCCCTGCAGATGAACAGCAGCTACCCAGCCCTGCTCAAGTGCCCCGACTACCGCCAGATGTCTTCCTCCCCCTGCTGAGTCCCCGCCCCGGGACTGCCAGGCCCAGACAGCCTTCCCTGCCCCCGCTGCCCCTTGGTCTACGGCCCAGCTGTCCCCGTGCTTAGCTGTTTTCACCTGGCCCGTGTCCCCTCCCTGCTCGCCCAGAGGAGCTCCTGCAGCCCAGGGTGGGCGTCAGGAGTCCAGAGCCAGCGGGCAGGATGACGGGTTGAGAGCTGGGGGTCACCCCACCTCTTGAGAGCCAATCACTGGGTGCTATCCTTCCCTGGGAGAGGTGGGCCTTCCAGCTCTGTCTTCCCCCCGCACCCTACGTCGTGGACCCAGGCCAAGGCCAGCTCTGCAATGCCAGGTTCCTTCCGGAGACCCAGCTGGACTTGTGTGCTTGCCAACTGGCCTGGCCCTCGCGTCGTGATCTGGGCTATGGGGCCGAGAGGTGGCTCTGATACGGAGCTCTGGCTGCTTCAGAGTCGTCCAGCGCTGTCCTTGTGAAGTCCTCTACCGTTTGTTGTCACACACACACACACACACCCCCACCGTGTGCCCTGTCCACCTCCCCCCCCTGCCCCACGGCCTGTGGGTCTTCTTCCTCTTCTCCCGCCAGAACTCAGCTGCCCCAGCTTTGGTCCCCAAGGGGCTGAGAGGGGTCTGAGGCCACTCTGATGAAGTCACAAAGAGGTGTTAATGGCTGATGATGTTTTAATATGCATGGCCCGTAGTAACATATTTAACAAGGGCCTTTAATGCCTTAACCCAAAGCAGTGACTCTGACAATGAGAACTGCAGAAGGTGGCTGGTCCGGGTTAATACTACCAAGCACTGTTTCAGGCCCGGGGGATGCCGTCCCCACTCACATGGGCAATATTTCTGGTCCAGGTCCCTAAAATCTACTCAGGTAGACGGACGTCTATACCACCAAAGTAGAAAGAAGGCAGCTTTCAAAGAGGCTACCTGGGATTTGGAGCTGGATTTGCTGACACCTGAGTCTAAACAAGCCAGACTCAGAATGACCCTGCTGCTCTCCTGAGGATGCCTGCCGACATCGGGGGTTGGCAGTTTAATCCTTATACAGGGCAGCATCTGCTTCCTGGGTATGGGGCGTATGTAGGCAGATAGACGCCTCCAAAAGATGAGGTGGCGTGATGCCCGTTTTCCGGGCAGGAAACCTGAAGCCCCTTCCGTGAAGTTCACAGAGGGAAATGGGAAAGGCCCAGCACTGGACGGGAGCCCCTCGGGTCTCCATGCGTCTTCTCGCATGCCCGCTTTGGGATTTGAGGTTTTGAGTAGCAAAACAACACCAGGCTCTCTGCTGTGTATTTTTGCCACACCAGCTGTTCACTCTTTCTCTTGCTCTTTTTTTAAGATAGCATTCAGTTCTGGGTGCAAAAAGCCACCGTGGGCAACACGTGGGCTCTGGAAAGAAATACAGAAAACCGCACTTGTGGCCGGGGTGGCCTTCAGAAGGGGAACGCATTCGTTTGCTGGGGCTGCCACGGGCTGCGTGGCTTAAACAACAGACAGTTATGTTCTCACAGTTCTGGAGGCCAGAAGTCCAAGATCCAGGTGTCAGCAGATTTGGATTCTCTCTAGCCTGTTTTCCTTGGCTTGCAGATGACCATCTTCTCCATGTGTCCTCACAGGGTCTTTTTCCTGCACGCCTGCATGCCCCCCTGGTGTCAGACTGGATAAGAGCCCATCCTAACAGCCTCATTTTAACTTGAATCACCTGGTTAAAGGCCCTGTCTCCAAATACAGCCATATTCTAAGTCGTGGAGGGGAGGGCTTGAATATACAGATAGGGGGTTTGGGGGAGGGGGAGGGGGACAGTTCCGCCCATAAGAGGCAGATTGCCTCGTTGCTGGATTGTTCCCTTGTTCCACAGGATAATAGAGGAGAAACGAGGGAAGCCGACCGCGGTCCCAGTCCTGCCACTGTCCCCGTGTGGGTCCTGGGGAAACCCCCTTCTGCTCCTAAACTATTTCCAAGCCCTCCTCCCACACCTACCCCCAACTCTAATGATCCAGCCTCGTGTAGAAAGCTCCAGACAGCCCTCCTGTGTGACTGTTCACCCCTCCCCTGTACACTGATGGCAGCCGGAAAGCCTGCCTTCCGCTCCACAGGCACCTGCTGTGACTTGTATCCTTGGTAACCGCTTACAGCTTAACAAGGAAACCAGTGCTCCCCGCAGCAAAGGACTCGTTTAGTGTACTTGGAGACCGTTAGGTAGCATTTCCAAACTGGACAGTTGTTTAGATGTGCTTTACTCCAACCGCTGTCAATGTAATTAGCTCCTCGGATGCACTTTTCTCTCCCTGAAGTACTCTCTCTCTCTGTCCATGTGCCAGGCTTGTTTTCATGCACATGGAAAAAATAGAAGCCACTCCTGAACACAAGCTGATGGTTGACTGTGAGTGACATCATTAGGATGGGCCTTTATCGGCCTAGATGCTGGGCTGCTAAGTCAGGCAGCTCTTACCCTGGGAATGTGCAATTTACACCTATCTTTGGGACAGGTTCTGGGTCCGTGTCTCCCCTCCTGGGTGACGGGTGAATGTATGAATTACTGTGCAACCGTGACAGTTTCTTTTCTGTCTATAAATCTCAGAACTGGGACCTTTGCAGCCTCTCCACAATCAAAAGATTTTTCTTAGACATTAAAGTGTATAAACTCAACTCATAAACCATAAATTAGGGGCCCCTTCCCCAATACACTTTCTGACCTTTTGTTTCCTCAGGCACTTAAAAAAAAAAAAAGACGAGTTTTTATTTTTTCATCCTCAAAATAGGGGATGGAGAGACTAATACACCAAAGTCTGATGCATTATGGAATAAAACTACTCGGGGTTACCAGCCAGGGGTGGGGGGCAATTCTGACTTTTGTTCCCTCTCACCTGGACTTCGCCAGCCTCCCTCTTCCTCCAGGGGTTGGTCATTGCTGTCGCCTCACCCCCAGAGATGACCTTCAAAGAAATGGTCGTTATCAGGGCTGCACGGAGTTGAGGGGAGCAGATGGGGGCAAGTCCACACCAGCTTATCAGTGATGGACCCGAGGAGCACGTGTCAGGATGCCCCCTCCTTAATGTTTGGGTAACTGTCCTTCCTCCCTAAATAAAAGTGGTGTATGGGGTTCTCCAGAGAAATAGAACCAAGAAGATACATATATAGATTTATTTTGAAGAATCGGCTTTCATGATGGTGGAGACTCGGCAAGCCCAAAATCTGATGGGGGAGGCCAACAGGCTGGAGACGCAGGGAAGAGTTGCCGTTTGAGTGGGAAGGCTGTCTACTGGCAGATTTCCCTCGTGCTTGTGGGAGGTCAGTCTTTGTTCTATTTAGGCCTTCAACTGATTGGATGAGACCCACCACATTATGGAGAACAATCTGTTTTACTCAGAGGGCGTAGGGGCGAGCAGTTACCCAATCCCTTCCTCTCAGCCACGGGGAAGGGGGCGGGGCTTCTCCACCGAGCGTCCGCTCCCCCGGAAAGCGTGATGGGGCGTACTGCCCTCGTTCAGCCAACTTCAGAGGCTCAAGAGCATATTCAAGGTCAAGTGGCACCACTTTCATGCCACAAGAAGGGCAGAAAGACACTTCTCAGCTAGAAGGTACCCAACTTGTGGTTTTGTCTGTCAGGAGCTGAAAACTTCCAGGTGGGAGTTGGGTGAAGGGAGGGAATCGGTGGTTCCCTATAAAAGTTCAGCCTAGAAAGGGTATGAAGAGCTCGGCCTCTGCCTTGGATCATCAGGCAAGGCGCCAGCCGGTTACCCCGGTGGGTTGAGGACTCGGGGGTACGATCTCAGCTTCCTTTGCTGAGCCCCGTGCAGCCTCCCTGCAGGCTAGGGGCCCCTCGGAGCTGGGCTTCGAGCCTCTACTGCCCCAGCCCCTCCCTCTGGGCCAGCTGGTAGGTGGCATACTTGGAGTCTCAGTTTCTCCATCCACAAGATGGGCAGCCTCCGCAGGCCCCCTTCCCTGAGAAGGAGTGAGCCCCAGTGAGAACCTAGATGGGGGTTCTGGTGGTGCTGGTGGAGGGGATGTGCTGGTGCAGGCTGAGTGCTGGCCTGGAGCCACCACCTCTGTGACCCAGGCTTCGCTGACTCATCGTGCTGTCTGAGCCCTGCCCTCATCCTGGCTTTCTTTCCACCCCTCTCCTCTCTCCTCACCTGCAGGAGGAGTGGTTTGGGGCAGGATATCTGAAACCCCATTGCCCATTGAACCTGACCTTGAGCTCTTCCCTTTTCAAAGCTGGTGGCAACTGGCTTCTGGCCTAGGCACTGCGACAGATAGGACATCTCAACAGCAAGTAAGAGTTGACTCAAACTGTGTTAGACAATAAAAGCATTGATTTCCTTCACATCAGGAAGGCAGGAGTCAGTGTGGATTTAAGGACTGGCTGATTCAGTGGCTCAAGGATGCCATCAAAGACCCAAGTTCTTTCCATCCCTTGGTTGTGCTATCCTTGGGGTTGGCTGTATCCTCAGGGTGGCAGCAAGATGGCAGCAGCAATTCCAAGGGTCACATCAAGATGCAACAGCATCAGGAGGAAGAGACAGGCTGTGTCTTCTTCTATGTCCTTCTTAGAAGCAAAGGCAACTTTCTCAGAAGCAACCCAACCATGAGGCACTACCTCATGTCTTATTGACCAAAACTGGGTCACATGCCCATTTTCAAACCACTGCCTGGCAAGGGGAGGGGTGACTGTGCCCCAGCTACTTATTGATACATAACACATTATCCCAAAATTCAGGTGCCCAAGACAGTCACAACTGTATTGGGATTATTTCTGACAGGGTTTGGCTGTGCTCAACAAGGTGGTTTTCCCTCAGGGTATCTCAGGCAGTGGCAGTGACCATCATCTCCAAGGCTTCCTGGCTCATTTGTCCAGCAGTTGGACACTGAGCAAGGTCCCCCTGGGACCTCAGTTACGGTCAGTGGCTAGAGACCCATGCACAGTCTCTTCAGAAGGCCTGGTCTACTTCAGAACACAGCAGCTGGGTCTTAAGAAGGAGCTTCCCAAGAGACAGACAGAAGCTGTATTGCCTTTCTTTAAAGTTACCTGGGAAGCTACCTGGTGTCATTTCCATCATAATCACCAGACCACCCAGACTGAAGGGGAGGGAACATAGATTCTGCTGGTTCCCGGTGTGAGGAGCCTTCCCACTGGGAGGAAAGAAGGAGAGATGGGATCTGTAATGGTAAAACCATCCTTGGAAAACAGGATCTGCTACACCATGATTGGCTTTGTTCTCCTGGCCCCGAGATTCTGTCTTTGTTCTGAGGTGCTGTCTGAGAGTCTGTTTCTCTGACAAGCTTCCAGGTAAGGTCAGGCTGTGCGGTGCTCCAGGCTCCAGGGAGCTGAATTTTTTAAAGCTCCCCAGGTAGTAATAACACGAAACAGTGTTGAGAGCCACCGGCTTAGATCTGCCTTGGATTTGGGAATAAAGTCCCTTGTCCTGAGTCTAGTCAGGGAGTAGTGGCTTCCCAAACGAGATGCAGGAAAGGAAGGGGAAACGGTACAAGGCTTTCTCCTTGCTCCCTCCCGGCCCCCCCAGGCTCCGCCTCCTTAGACAAGGCTGTGCTTCGGGCAAGCTGTTAAGTCCATGGGCTCAGGCCCAGCGTTTGCATTCCTGGACCCCTTCCCTGATGAGCTGGTGTTCACCGGGCTGCAGCAAGAGCCTGCCCTTGAGAGAGAGGACGGCAGCGCCCAGCATCCTGGAGCCATGTGCTCTTCACACCACTGTTAGGGCCCAGGGTGGGCCTCTGGCCCCGAGTACATCTGATGGATGCTCAGAAATGACCTTGCAGTCTCAGGGCTCAGAGTGCAGAGTTTAAACCGATCTTTACCACTGATCTTTGAATAATTAATTCCATACTCAGCACTTGTAAGAACAAGGATTGAGGGCTTTGGAGGTTTCTGATCAGGCAGCAAGGAGGCCGTGTATCACAGTCTTCTCAGCAGATTGCACTTGGGTCAATTTTTATCTTAAATCCACTCACGTTCACACATCAACCCCGTACTCTGTTTCAGATACAAGACAATCTGCATGAAAATGCTATGAAGTCTATTTTTTTTAAAATGTAAACGGTAAAGTTCTCCTTGGATTAAGTTATTTTTATAACAAAATGGTACAAAGACTAAATTAAAGTCTAAACTCCACAAGAGGCTCCAGGCGAGTACCACATATTAAATCCAAAGCAATTCTCGGTGCCCTAGGTGATTAAGGATGGATAGACGGCTGTCCTACAAGGTCAGTGATAGGTTTGGGGAAAATGGATTCGCCATCGTGAATCCAGACACGCTTTTTTGCAAAGTTTCATCTTCTTGTCAGTTTAAACACTGTGACTTCAGCTCCAACTCCAGCAGATGGGCATCACCAGATGTCGGCCTTATCAACAGGCATGTAAAGCCCTTTTTAGGGTGCTAGGCATGTAGTAGGTGCTTTGCAAGCATTATCTCATTTAACACTCAATTCTGCACATAGAAGGACACTGAGACCTAGAGAGGCGTAGGAACTTGCTCACGATCACACAGATAGTATAACATTTGCAGTTCTCTGCGAGTCCTGTTTCAAATGGTTGGTGTCTGCAGTGCTAAACGCCCACCACGGCCAAAGCACCCACTTCCATAATCAGAGAAAGAGTCCAGGTTCCATCCAAAGATAGATAGAGAAGGAAAGCTCTCATTAAGTGGGAAAGAAAAGCAAGGTTTGTTCCCCTGAAAGCTGCTTGTTAATCCTGAGTCTTTGTCTCCCTTCTCTACTCATGATGCCAGCCAGCGTAGGAAAAGCTCACTGTTTCTTCCTTTACCCATACACAATACTTCTGACACCAGCTGTGTGGGGTTTTCCTGAAACCAAACAACTCTCAGTGACACCAGCTAAGTGTCCTACAATTCAACTCATTTCTGACACCCTGTAGAGTCAGCACAGACCCCACAGAAATGCAGAGAATGCTTCTCCAATGTTATAAGGAAAAAAAGCTAACAACTCTGCCCTCTTATGGCCAATTTATTGATTTCCTTCTCTTTAATTCTTTGCCTTGGGATAGAAAGGAGCAAGCTTATTCCTTTTGTGACTTTGACATTGCCTCGTGTGCATTTGCTTCCGAACAACATACATCGGCTTGTGGAAGTGCAGAGGAACCTGTGAACATTTGGGCTGATTCCAACAAAAACATCTCCTAGTAACACTTTGCCAAGCCTCCCCTATTTTCATTTTCTTATCTCTGATCTTATCTTCATTTTCAAGACCTGTGTCTGAGCAGTGAATATCAATGTTGTTACGCTTTCTGGTCCCTGTGATTTCCCTCTGCTCCAAGGACATTAAACATATCACAAGCTTCCTCTAAGAAGCCTTCCCTGGCTAAATGGCTCAAGAATGGTCACTTCTTTGCCAGCTTTGGAGAGGCCCAGAGCAAAGCTGGCAGGCCATTTCCAGGGAGGCATAATAGCCGTAGTCTGGTAGATGCTGCCGTGTTTCCCTTAGATTTTAAAATATCCTGTGGCACCCCTGGGAGTTCACTGCAGCGCTCTGGGACACCACAGTACACAGTTTGGGAACTGTGGTCCCAGGGCAGTGAATTGGTGATTTGATGCCCCATCACCCTTGAACTCTTATTGTGCATTTCCTGCAGAGGTGGACATTGCCCTACACAGCCCAGTGCAATCATCACCGTGGGCAGTTAACAGTGACACATCACTACCATTCCAGTGCCACCACAGAGGGCAGTGTAAAGGACCACAGTGGACTAAAGGAGGAGTGACCAGGAGGGCTGGTGGGACTCTTCGTTAAGGTGAAAGGCGAATGGGAGTGCCCTGCTAGGAGGGGCTTTCTAGCCACACCATGCGGAGTGGGGAGCTTTGTGCATTTGGGAAATGTGGGTTCACTGGGGCACAGAGACTAGAGACATAGGTTGGGGCCAGAAACCAAAGAACTTTGAACTCCAGACTAAGGATTTTGGATGTCCTTTTGGAGGCAGTGGGGAGCCAAAGAGGTTTCAGGCTGGACTCACTTTTTTTTTCATTGAGGTATAATTGACATAATATTAAAATAGTTTCAGGTGTGCAATGTAATGACTCGATATTTGTATGCACTGCAAAATGATCGCCACAATAACTCCAGTTAACGTCCATCACCACACACAGTTATACATTTCTTTTTCTTATAATGAGAACATTCAAGATCCACTCTCCTAGCTACGTTCAAATATGCAGTACAGTGTTGCTAACTAGAGTTGCCATGCTGCACGTTACATCCCCAGGATGTATTCATTTTATACCTGGAAACTTGTACCTTTTGACCCTCTTTATTCATTTTATCCACCTCAGTCAACCCCCAATCTGTTCTCTATATCCATGAACTCAGTTTTTGGTTTGTTGGTTATCTTTTTTGGGTTTTTATTTTGTTATTGTTGTTTTAGATTCCATATGTAAGTGAAATCATACAGCATTTCTCTTTTTCTGTCTGACTTATTTCACTTGGCATAATGCCCTCAAGGTCCATCCATACTGTCACAAGTGGCAAGATTTCATTGTTTGCTATGGCTGAGTAATATTCCATTGTATGCATATATATACATTATATATGTGTTTATACCACATTTTCTCTATTCATTCATCCATCAATGGACATCTAGGTTGTTTCAATGTCTTGGCTATTGTTAATAATGCTGCAATAAACGTGGGGATATATATATATATATCTTTTCAAATTAGTGTTTTCATTTTCTTCTGATAAATACCCAGAACTAAAATTGAATTGCTGAATCTTATGGTAGTTCTATTTTTAATTTTTTGAGGAACCTCCATACTGTTTTCCATAGTGGCTGCACCAATTTACATTCCCACAAATGTGTACTAGGGTTCCCTTTGCTCCCCGTCATTGCCAACACTTGTTATTTTTTGTTTTTTTGATAATAGCCATTCTGACGGGCCTGAGATGATATCTCACTGTGGTTTTGATTTGCCTTTTTCTGATGATTAGTGATGTTGAACATCTTTTCATGTATGTCTTCTTTGGAAAAATGTCTATTCAGGTCCTTTGCCTATTTTTTTGATTTTTTCTTTTTTTTGCTATAAGTTGTATGACATTTTTGACAATGGTCCCCCAGGCCACAGCCCAGATGAGGGGAGGAGCAGGGAGAGAGGCTGGGCTCTGAGACAAGTGGGAGGCTGTTCACCTGCCCAGGTGGAGCCGACTGGAGACCCAACGGGGCTGGAGGGGTGATGACCCCTCAGAGAGCCCTATCCTGGGGACTTCTTATCCCAGCCAGGCCCATGAGGATGGAGGCCAATCCTCTGCTTCATCTCACGAACTGCACAGCTCACCTCACAGCGGGAGATGCTCCACAAACACGTACTTAATGATCTCAAAGCAGACGTGTCCAAATGCAGATCTGAGAACCTAAACGAAGCAGCATCGAAGAGCTCAGCTCTCAGGATGCATAACATCATGGTTAATTCTGGAAGGTCTGAAGCCAGACGGCTTGTGTTTGTTTCCAGGTCCATCACGCTCTCCCTTCCTCACTCACCAAAAGATAGAATCGCTCTCTGGGTTGTCATGGGGATTAAATGAAGACACTGGTGTAGGGTTCTTAGCCAGCACCTGGCACAGAGTAATCGTAAAATAAATGTTAGCTAATGTCGCACCTCTTGAAAGATCTGTGTCCTGATGAAGGGGTCACTTTCATCAGAGACAACATAAGCACCAACAATTTGTTTCACCAGTAAATTCTTAAGAAATAGGATGTTGGGCTGGGCTCCAGGAGCTTGCATGGAGACGGGAAAGGGGCAGGATGGGGAGCAAAGGGGTGGAAAGATTCCAGAAGGAAGGCTGGCCTCCAGAAGCCAGCAGAGTGGTCAACAGATGCTTTGACTCGAGGGGGTGGGCTGAGGGGCAGAGACTAAGGAGAGGCCATGGGTGGACCAGGATGTAGCAGACCAGACGATGGTGTGGGCAGAGTCGGGAGAGGCTGGCAGGCGTGAAGGGGGGGGAGGAAGGGATAGCGTGAGACGGAGTCATGTGTCTCCCATTCACTCTGAGCACAGAAGACCTTCCCGTTGATCCCCGGGGTCCTCAGGACTCAAGCCTGGGGTTCAGGCTCAGGGTGGACCCACCCCTGGAACCTGGGGAGAGGAGAAAACAGCCCCAGCGTGATCTCAACTCCCAGGGAGTCTGCTGGTGTGCTCCGACACAGAGGGGAAGCTAGACAGAAAGGAAGCCGTGCCTTCAGCGTTTCCTGGTTGCAGTCATTGACACACGCTCCTTACAGGAGGAAGGGCTTTCCTTTGGGACAGCAGTCCAAAGATGATTAAATTCATTTCTTTAAAAGAAGCACCAAAAGCCCACAATAGTTCACATAGTTCAAACGCATTTACCTGAACAGACAGAACATTTATAGCAGGAAGAAAAAAGATAGTTGCCACACACACACACACACACACACACACACACACACACGCCAAGCTTCCAAAGGCAGAGCAGGTGTGTCCCGCTGGGAGAACGGTGCAATCAGGAGGCTGCTAATTAAGCTGCAGATATGTATGGAGACAGTTCTTTGGCCAGAGAACATTGCAGATTGCTCTGAAATCCCATCATCTCTAGCTAGAAAGAGGAAAAATGTGGAGAATCTAGCAATTACCTCTGAAAGCTTACCCGGTGATGGGCGGAGGGAAAGGCGGGGAGAGGACAGGCCCTGGGCACCAGGTCTGAGCCGGTGTCTGGGGCAGTGGGAGAGGAGGATGGGGGCGGGGGGTTGGGGGGGCAATGCTACAGGCTCTCCCATTTGGGGCTCACAACCTCGAATGCGGGCATGCACCCGTCCCCCCTGCAGTCTTTCTGTCTTTGAGAATGAACTTCTCAACAGCAGAGACCCAGCTCTATGAATTCACAAACCATGACTTCCCAGGAAGTTCCCTGCCTTAAAGAGGCACATCTGTAATTAACTCGGGGGTCCGTTTAGAGAAACAAATTCTCCGCAGCAGGGCCCAGCTGGTTGCCATGGAAATGCCCAGCGCACAGATGTAGGTTCTGGTGTATTCTGGGATGGAACATAACTGCCCTGCTCTTCTGATGCAGCCATCTTGGTGCTGTGGACACTGACTGTGGCTGAGAACCAACCGCTTCAACTTTCAGATACTGTCCACTAGCAAGTGAGGGTCAACAGGGGATGGGAGAGCCAGACATGGAGGATGTAAATACAAATTTAAAGGGCTGAGCCTAAAGGGGCAGCTGAGCTAGTGGGGCCAGTGATGAGGGAAGGCTTTCCCAAGGAAGTGGCATTTGAAACCCAGCCCCGACAAGTAAGGGTTCCTGGGGAAAGGCCTCAGGCAGATGCTTTCAGGCTGGCACTGGCCCACGCAAAGGCTCTGAGATGTGTTTGAGAACTTGAAGGAAGCCCAGGTCAGCGAGCAGGAGGGCGGAGGGGCTAAGAGATGGCGTTAGGGACAGGGTAAGGATGCAGATTATAACTATTGGGCACACTACCTGGTATTTTTTGGAGATTAAAAAAAAAGCACTTTACAGAACCATTTTCCATAAAAATGGTCAAGTCGAAACTGCCCAGACCACAGACACTAGTTCACAAGGGCCTGTTTCAGTCCTTCTCTACCGGGTGTTCTGAGTTAATTGTCTATTCCTGAACACTCTGCAAGAGAACTCAGCAGAGAACAATGTTGTCACGTTTTTAGTGTGAATTTTGTGTTTATTCTGAATTATTGCCCCAGAAAAAGGTGGAGAATCACTCACACGTGTTAGGTGTCTGCCACCTGCCAGGTGCTGGAGGGGCCACTTCAGGTATATGGTCTCCAACCTTCTCTTCAGAATGACCCGATGGAATAGTGACTCTTTTTTCCACTGCATTCACGAGAAGTTGGAGTTTGGGAGAAAGCAAATAACTTGCCCCAAACCACCCAGCCTGCAGGTGGAGGAGACTGCCTGCTGTCACGCTCCCAGGATCACCTGCCACCCTCAACTAAGCTTTACCTAATTGAAAGTTAGCTGTTAAGTGCCCACTGCGCGCCAGAGGCCGTTCCGGCAAGAGCCCCCCCAGGAACGGACCTTCCAGTGGGCGGGGCTGGGGATGGAACCCGGTGCAGGTGCGATGAGGCCCATAAAATAGGATCAGGGCTAAGAGAGTGGGGGCGGTCTCTCTGAGGGGCTGACATTTGGATTGAGCCCTGTACGGTAGGGGACATTTGTGGAATCTGTTAGAAATAAGGGTTTGGATTAAGTTCAGAAAATGGTGGCATAACTCTCGGTGCGGAGCCGTTGTCTTGGCTACCTGCTCGGACACAAGGGGAGAGCGCCATCTAGCGGCAGGATTCCGCAACTGCATGGATGGCGCCTGCAGGCTCGGTGCATTTAACCTCCACACGCGCAAGAGAGACCCAACCCTTTATAAGCCCCCTGCAATTCAGAGACTGTACGGTGGGCATTCTCAACCCCGAAACAAGTAAGTAAGTAAACAAACAAACAAGCCAATAAATGAATGAATGAATGAATGAATAAACGAATAAAAATAAATAAATCTCCAAGCCTCATGTGTATGTGTATGTGTGCGCACATATTTTTTGGCCACATCTAGGTGTCACTTGTTAATATTATTAACATTTTTTCTGTAAACGAACTGACGGACTTGTTTACTGAAATGCATTTCATTTAAAAGAAAAATCTTTGTCAACCTCATGCAGTACATGGAAATCCAATATCATGCACAAAAGTAGAAAGTTATGATCAAGGCAAATCCACGGAACATGGAATCTCACGGTTGACTTCTGGCCAGGTACTGCCGCCTCCTGAGCGCTCCGGACGCCAGGCCTTGCTCTGTTAAAGGGATAGGCTGGCAAGTACGGCTGGGATGTCAGAGCCAGAGGAGCAGAACCAAGCAGAGCCCTTAATCGGAAGGGACGAAAGACACGAAGAGGAGAAAAACTTTCTCACAGGGAGATGGGATACTATTTAAGGTCAGGCCCTGCTCCACCTAACGTTCAGGGGTGCACTGCCCCTGCGGTTCCAAAAACACATGACTGCGTGTGTATGCTTCTCTGGGCATGGAATCTTCATGACAATCACTGGAAATGGCCCTGGTGACCATACAGCACACCCCACCCTCACCCCACCCTGGCCCCGGGAGGTTGAATGCCATGAACCTGAACCAGAAATGAGGTCTCTTTTTCTGCACCTGGGGATGTGAGTGTCATCCATTAAGGGGGACAAAATCCTCCTTTAATACAACTTATTCATTTGTTGAAAGCAGTTTTAAAACGTATCCAAATGGTGTGTATGATTCTTTGGGTACTTTTTATTAAATTTGTGCATTATGATTTTGTGGTCAAGGGGAAAATAAAGGAGGAATTGTGATCCCATTATAATTTTTTTGCATTTTTAAATTTTTCATTTTTTAATTCATAGGCTATATTTTTAGAGCAGTTTTAGGTTGACAAATAAATTTCAAAGTAAAATTTTCAGAGAAGTTGTCAAGAGCAATTCTTTCATTTCACGACCTCATTCCTGATCAGTCTGTAGAAACAGGTATCTTTCTGATGCACTTGGGGACTTGGGACAGTGTAGCTGGGGGAGTCTGTCTGGGCAGCGGCCTGGAGCAGGATGGGATTTTATGGAAGGCAGCTCTCCTTTACCGACACGCTGCCAGGGTCAGGTGCCATGCTAACCAGTCACTAGCCAGTTCCCATTCCTGGCCCAGTTGCTCCATTTCCAAGAAAGGATCTGCTTATAAAAATCTGATTGGGGCTTCCCTGGTGGCGCAGTGGTTGAGAATCTGCCTGCCAATGCAGGGGACACGGGTTCGAGCCCTGGTCTGGGGAGATCCCACATGCCGCGGAGTAACTGGGCCCGTGAGCCACAACTACTGAGCCTGCGCGTCTGGAGCCTGTGCTCCGCAACAAGAGAGGCCGCGACAGTGAGAGGCCCGCGCACTGCGATGAAGAGTGGCCCCCGCTCGCTGCAGCTAGAGAAAGTCCTCTCATAGAAATGAAGACCCAACACTGCCATAAATAACTAAATAAATTTATTTAGTTAGTTAGTTAGTTATTTAAAAAAAAAATCTGATTGGGAATAAGAACAGAAAAAGCTGATCCAGCCTACAAGGTCAGGAAGCTAAAGATGAGATTCTGAAGGCTGAAGGAGATCAGGTTGTACGTCTGCCACAGGGTTACTCTTCTGAGCAGGGGGTGCCGTCCAGACCAAGACTGGATCTTTCCCACCATCTCTGGGTGTTCTCCAAGGGAGAGAGTAGAACTCTGCGATCTGGCAGCTGGAAAATGAGATTTCCACATCACCTGGCTCTGTCTGCCCAACTCTGCTCTGAAAACACAGAATCTAAAAGGCCAACGGCCTTGATTTCCCGGTGGAGGAAGAGGGCAGGAGAGGCCTGTGAAGACCTCATATTTCTACAGCTTTTGGACGAGAAGCATCCAGGATTTGGAAGGTGCCTTGTTTTTTCAGAGCACACATCCTGGTGATTGCCACTCAGTACACACTGACTGAGAACGTACAGAGTCCACCGAAAGTGACTACGAATTCCGTAGTGCTTTGGAACATACATGCAGTTCATTCATCACAACGGCATCTACACAATTTCAAAAAACAGTAATCTGTACCCACACAGACCTTGTTTTATTGCACTTTACTTTATTGTGCTTCACAGATATTGCATTTTTTTTTTACAAACTGAAGGTTTGTGGCAACACTTTTCCCACCAGCATTTGCTCACTTCACATCTCTGTGTCACATTTTGGTAGTTCCCGTCATATTTCAAAATTTTTGTTATTACTACTATACTTGTCATGGTGATCAGTGATCGGTGATCTTTGATGTTAGCACTGCAAAAAGCTTACAACTCACTGAAGGCTCAGATGATGCTTAGCATTTTTTTAGCAATAAAGTTTTTTTTTTTTTTTTGCAGTATGTTGGCCTCTCACTGCTGTGGCCTATCCCGTTGCAGAGCACAGGCTCCGGACGTGCAGGCTCGCGGGCCTAGCCGCTCCGCGGCATGTGGGATCTTCCCGGACCGGGGCACGAACCCGTGTCCCCTGCATCGGCAGGCGGACTCTCAACCACTGCGCCACCAGGGAAGCCCAATAAAGTATTTTCAAATTAAGGTATGCACATCTTTTTTTAGACATAAAGCTAATTGCACACTCAATAGACTACAGTATAATGTAAACATAACTTTTATATGTATTGGGAAACGAAAAACTTTGTGTGACTTGCTTTATTGTGATATTCGCCTTATCTTGCTGGTCTGGAACTGAACCCGCAGTCTCTCTGAGCTCTGCCTGTGCGTGCGAGACACGGCATTTACTCTGTGGGCAGAGCTGCTTCTCCAAGTCGACTTTGAGACGCTGACAATCAGTCACTGTCCCTTCGGGGTCTGTGGCCCATCATTTGGGAACCTCTGCTTTCAGCCATTCATGAAAATAGTACCCACATTCATTCTCCCCCTCCCCCTCCCCTCCCCCTCCCCCTCGTCCCCTCCCCCTCATCCTCTTCCTGTGCTGCTGCTTCTCCCCCTCCCCTCTCCCTCCACAATCATCCGTCCCCACCCCTCTCCCTCACACACACAAAGGACACACACCCCTCCTCCCTCCGCACAGAAGTAAATGCACGAGCACAAACCCTGGCGTCTCACACCCTTGATCCTTCCCCACCAGCATACACATGTGTGCACATGTGTGTGTCTGCACAGAACAGGAAGGGTCTCTTCCAGCCCCTTCACCCCACAGACTCCTGAGATTCCTCCCTGTCTAGAAAGACGCACCTGTACCGCGCACACCTCTCCCCACCCTCTCTAGGAGCTGTCGCCCCCGACTTGCTCTGACCTGTTGGAGACACAGGTCACAAGCAAACTTCCTCACTCCCAGAAGCCCTGCACTCCGCCCACGCCCACTCCTAAGGCCCTGGGTCCCAACACGGAGAACAAAGACCAGCCTTCAGGACATGGTCCCGGAGCAGTTAGGGGTGGCCTTCTAGGATTAATCAGAATCATTTCTGCTGGTGCTTGAGAATCGGTGTCCCGCTAGCAGGCGGCGGCACTTGCGGTGTGCCAGGCGCTGTGCTGCACCCAGGGCGGCCAGAAGTAGGGAGCTGCAGGCCCTGCCCTCAAGGGCTCAGCGTCCAGTGGGGACGGGGCAGGGGGGGAGCAGCCCCTGCGGGTAGAGGCTCTAACACAGTTACCGGGCACCATGGGCGCCCACAAGTGGGCTGTCAGAGGTACCTGGGCGGGTCACAGAAGAGTGGGTGCTTGGGCTGGACTGAAGATAATGCGCAGCCCCTTGGCCATGCAGGCAAAGAGGCTAAGACATCCGGGGGGCAGAGGAAGGACAGAGACCCAGGTGGCAGCCCTGGTCGGGAGGCAGCTTGTGCTGAAACCTGGTTCCCAGCCCGCGCCCAAATATCCTGTGTTCCTTGTATCCTTCCAACAGGTTTTCTTCAATTAAGTGGGCCAGAGTGATTTTTGTTGTCCTCTCCCCTCAAAGTACCTTCCTTTCAACTGTGAACGTAAAACTCTCTCTAAAAAAAATAAAGTCTTTAGAAACAAAACATCTCTTGCCCACCGGCTACTCCCTGTCCGTAGGACATACAGTTGTGAACAAGATGAGACACCAAGAGCGCCTTCTGTCGTTCTCCATCCCTTGAGATGACCAGTGCGAGGAGTAAGATGGGTTCCACAGCCTGATTTGTGTGGAGAGGGAGGGAGGGGAGTACGGTCACGTGGTCAGGGTAATGGATGCCACTCCCAGCTAAAGCCCGTCTGGTGCTCTTTCCTTCTTCCCTAGTCACAGAGCCCCTGAGGTTTGCCTGGACACGTGGCTGCCGTGAATAAAGATGACATTTCCTAGCCTCTCTTTGCAGCAATGGCATCTGTTTCCTTTCCGCCTTCCCTTCTTCCTCCTAACTGGAATATAGATGTGAAGCCTGGTGCTCAAGCAGCCATCTTGGATCACAAGATGACTATGTGAGTGGAAACCATCTATCTCAACAAGATAGAAGGAGTCTGGGGCCCTGACACCAAGAAAAGCACACTAGCCATGCCTCCGGATTTCTTGACTATGAAAGAGAAGTATAATTCTACCTTGTTAAACTATTATTTTGACTTTTTTTCTTTGTTCCTTGCAGCCAAATCTGATCTTATAGTATATCCATGGGTGCCTCTGGGCCTTTCTGTCTCTAGTCGTGTTTCCGTTCAGTCCCTCCTTCCTGTCTCCATCAGTGTGATCCCTTCACAACACAAATCTGATGACTTCCAATGGCTCTCCTTTGCCCATAGGATACGAAATCAACTGCTTGACCACTCGTGGTCTTGGCTTGGAGAAAACCAGTTTAATTCCTCCTCCTTGCCTGATGCCCTGCTATGACATTTAAAAGAGATATTGGTGAAGATGGCACTGCTGGGCACAGAGCCTGGGGGCTGGTCAGGGGGAATGAAGAGGTAAGATGAGTGCTGGTGTGATTGGGGAGAAAGGGAAGCCACGTGGGTGACCCACAGAACCTTGGTCCTGATAGGTGATAGATATAGTGGAGAGAGAACTCAGCCCATCATTGGGGAGTCAGCTGGGACCTGCATACTTGGGCTCCTTAATTGGGGTGAAGCTAATAGCTTGTTAGAGTACTAAGAAAGGAAATCACGTGACCCGTTCAGTCCCCACATCCTTTACTCTGGCATCTTAATTGGGTATTTGTGTGTCTGGAATGAATACTTAGGAAATTGCAGCCACGACCCCAAGGGAATGGATTTTCTGTTCTCATCCCTCATTCAGGGTGTTGATTCTTGGCCCGCCTGATGAAAGTGCCCCGTAGACCACTGGTCATCCTTTGGTTTCTTGGTGGTCGCTGGCACAGAATGTGAACCGTGTTTCCAAAGGCTACTTGACCAGTCTGTCTGGGGCAGAGATCCAATTTTACTTACTGTCCCAGAAGCCATGGTGGAACCAATAAATATCTGATTAATAAGTACTGTTATTTACAGGTAAAGATGGTAGTGTAGAGAGGGAAGAAACCTTTTCCACTAGTTTGCACCAGAGCTGCTCTGAGGGATGGAGGGGCAGCCTTTGATTAGGAAAACACCAGCATAGACCATTTTGGGGGGTGGGGGGAGGGGAAGCCCAGGGGATGATTAGAGACAGAGAACAAAAGCCAAAGAGGAGCAGAAGTCTAGTGGTGGGTATGCATGGAGAACGGGGTGTGGAGGACCGCACGCAGGACAGAGGCAGGACAATGTAGCCCAGGTTAGTGGAAACAACCAAGGGACCATTTAAAATAGCAAAGTCAACTCGCAGTGATCTTTCTGGTGGCGCTGAGATGTGCCTTCCTTTTGCCACACCCTCAATACCCCGCAAAAGTCTATGTCAGTGGAAGTTTGAGAAGGACTCCAGGTAAAAAGGTGATTCTCCACGGCGGGGTCAAGCTCAGGGTGGAGCTAGAGGCCATCCTGCCAGACAACAGGCGCAGGCCAGGAGCCGGATGAGACCTGCAAAAGGCTCAGGGAAGTGAGACGGGGATTCAAGCAGGTCTCATCTTAATTTTAAGGGGCAGCGTGATCCCAGGTAATATCTGGTCGTCAGTGGGACTGGGTGTCTCTCAAGAGAGCAGGTGCTCAAAGTTAGTTCTCCAGGAGAAGGATGAGGCGAGGCTGGATGAGCTGGGCTGGCGTGGGA
The DNA here is from genome assembly GCF_964341445.2 of Mesoplodon mirus. Lineage (NCBI taxonomy): Eukaryota > Metazoa > Chordata > Mammalia > Artiodactyla > Ziphiidae > Mesoplodon > Mesoplodon mirus. Next base: position 24,785,952 of record NC_138994.1, read on the forward strand.
CAGGATGGTGCACACGAGATGGGATAAGCCACCAGGACTCATGCGCCTGGTCCTTTTGGGACCAAGCGTCCAAGTAGGGGAAGATGCTGGTCTATACTGGAGGAGCTTCCTGTGGTTTGAGGGAAGAGAAAAGTTAACTGGGCCATTCAAGTGCTGAACCCATGACCTTGACCTGAAGTCCGTACATACCTCTGTCTACAGACAGTTCTTTTCTTTCTTTTTTTTTTTTTTTGTGGTACGCGGGCCTCTCACTGCCGTGGACTCTCCCGTTGCAGAGCACAGGCTCCGGACACGCAGGCTCAGTGGCCATGGCTCACGGGCCCAGCCGCTCCGCGGCATGTGGGATCTTCCTGGACCGGGGCACGAACCCGCGTCCCCTGCATTGGCAGGCGGACTCCCAACCACTGTGCCACCAGGGAAGCCCCCAAGTCCATACTCTTGACCATGACCCGCGGTCCTGCCTGGGTACCTCATCAGCCTGAGACCCCTCCACTCCTCCCAACCAGCCTCCTCCTCTCTGCCTTGCAAGAAACGCGGCGTGTCCTGCATTCATGGGCTACAAGAGGACCAGGACAGGACGGGTCATAGCTGAGCGTCTCTCTATTCCAGGAGACACCGTGGGCTGTTCCGACGGAAGGAGAGTCTGCTTTCTGGGGTACAGACTGCGACCACCACAAGCGGCTGCCTCGGAAGGCGCAGGCAGAGAGGTAGATGCAGACGGCAGGCTCAGGAGCAGCTGCGCCGAGCACCTTCTCCCTGGGGAAGAAGAAGTCATCAATTTTTAAAAATAGAAAACCCAAAGTAAACCAACATCTTCAGAGGCATTCTGTGTGCTGTTCTCAGAAGTGAAAAGATTTGAAGCTTCCCACTTCTCTCCTCTCTCTTTCTCTCTCACACACATGTTCCCCAGCCTCCCCCTCTCTCTGAAGCTTGTTTGTGACGCTCAGCCTAGCAAGGCTGTCTTCTGGGGTGTCTAGGCTTGGTACCAGTGACACCACCAAAGAAATGTATTCTTTTCATATGCTCGTCTGCCTGTGTCTCAAACCAGAATAATGATTTTCTGCTAAATGAATAGATCTTCGCCTTTTTCTCTCCTCTTAAAGTGGATTAGGCAGCACTTTCCTTGTACTGGATTGGACTGCACCCCATGACAGTTCAGCATAGTGTTTGTTCATCTTAGAAGAAACTCTTCTTTGCTTTCATGTGAACTTGTGTCTGAATGATTTGCTTATGCCATGTGGCATATCACGCCAGGGGATAATAGCGAAGCTTATTAGAGTGGTGGCTAGGAGGAGCGAGGCTGTGCCAGCTCCATCCCTCCTTCCAAAAAGATTTCCTGAGCAGCTACTGTGTGCTTGGCACTCCAGGTGGGAGATTCTCACCTGTATTCAGGTGACATGTGTGTGTCTCTCCCCCATGGAAAGGAAAGGCCATGTACCTAGCACAGTGATGAACAGAGAGTAAACATTTGTCAAATGAGTGGGTGTCCAGCATCAGTCCGTGGCAGATTGCATAAAGCACCACAACACTCTGAAGCTCATTCATCAAGAGGTGAAGTCATCAGTTTCACTGCTGCCCTGAACCTGGGCTGGCCTTGTCTTGCTGTGACCAATGGAATACAGTGAAAGTGACATGTGATTTCCCGGCTTAAACTTCAAGAGACCAGGCATCTGCCAATCCTTCCTCTCTTGCTGCTCTTGGAACCCTGAGCCATCATGTGATGGAGCCCTGACTAGCCCTCTAGCTGATGAGAGACCCAGGTTACCGCATCGCCCCATCCAAATGCCGGCTGGCTTCTGGAGGCAGCACTACCTGGCTCAGTACAAACACCCAAGTCAGCCCGGCCAAGACCTGCCCTTCTGCCCAGACCCAGCCAAGATCAGCTGAGTCTGACCCGGCTGATCTATAGCTGCTGAGAGAGCCTCGTCCAAAAGGCCAACTCACAAAACTGTGGCCTAAAGAAATCATGATTGTTTTTTAATCTTTAATAAAGTTTTTCCCCAGCTTCTCAATTAAAAAAGCAATACATGTTTTTATAGAATACTTTGAAAATACATAACACTACTGTTAACATGTTGTATTCTTAGTTTTATGCGTATGTGGATATATCACCTTTTCAAAAGGGGATCACATTCTGTACACTGAGTTGTATCATATTTTTTAACTTAATGAATTACGAACATTTTTTGACATAAGAAAATACTATTTTATAATTTTCTTTGTAATTAACTGCATATACTCTATTACATTGTTGTAATTTCCTGAAACAGTCCCCTATGGATGGACATTTTGCTGTCTGAACTAGCATTGTGATCAATATACTTGCAGAAATAATTTGAGATATATTTCTATTTCCTTAGGACAATTTTTTAAAAATGGAAATGCTGAATTAAAGGTAAACTCCATTTTCTAGGCTTTGGACCATATTGTCTCCTTGCTCTATGGAAACATTTCTCAAACTTCTGATTTTGAGGCCTTTTAATACTCTTAAGAATTATTGAGGCTCCCAAAGAGCTTTTGTGTATGTGTGTTATTTCTATCAATACTATCTTAGAAATCAAAGTATAGAGATTTTAAAAATAGCTATTCGCTTAAAATAATGACAATAAATTCATTAAATGTTAACATAAAACTATATCTAATGAAAAATAAACATTTTACAAAACAAAACAAAATTACTGAAAAGAGTGGCATTGTTTTACATTTTTGCAAATCTCATTAACATGTGACTTAATAAAAGATGCTGGATTCTCATATCTGCATTTTATGTTGCAATATCACAGATCATGAAGCCTCTGGAAAACTCCATAGTACACTAGTGAGAAAATGAGGGTGAAAATGTCACACAACATCTTAACATTATTATGCAAATAGTTTTGAGCTCCTAGATTCTTTGAAAGGGCCTCAGGGAGCCCTGGGGTGGGGGGTAGGGGCAGTCCATGGAACATTATCTTTTTTTTTTTTTTTTTTTTTTTTTTTTTTTTTGCGGTATGCGGGCCTCCCACTGCCGTGGCCTCCCCCGTTGCGGAGCACAGGCTCCGGACGCGCAGGCTCCGCGGCCACAGCTCACGGGCCCAGCCGCTCCGCGGCACATGGGATCCTCCCAGACCGGGGCACGAACCCGCATCCCCTGCATCGGCAGGCGGACTCCCAACCACCGCGCCACCAGGGAGGCCCGGAACATTATCTTTAAAGAAAGAAAAAACCTAATTTGTTAAGCAAAAAGTAGGATCACTTTATTGATATTTTTAACCTCTATTGAGATATACATTACATACTATAAAGTACCCATTTGAAGTCTATAAATCATTATTGTTTTAAACCACTAAATTCCAGGGCTGTTTGTTACACAGCCAAAGCTAACTGGTATAAGTTATGTATTAATATTGACAGTGAAATAAAAGCACTGAATAATACATGAAATAAATAGCCTCTGTACAGTCAAGACAACTAAATCAGTAAGTGGCACTGTTATTGTTATTGTCACTATTTGTAACAGTCAACTATTTATTGAGTTCCTGCTACAAGCATTTATTATTCTCCAGCTCATTCAGATCGCTCAGTAACCACCCTGTGAAGGAGGTTTTGTTGGTTCAGTTCTGGTCCCTGTAGATTTTAAGAAATTATTACTGTCCATTGCAGGGGTGCTGTCGGGGACACAGAAGAATTAGATGACACCATCTCTGCTCACAAAAGTGGGTGAGATGTACAAATGTGAAATGTCTCAAGAACACCGTCTATCCGTTCTCTCATTTATTTATTTCAGAAACGTTTGTGGAGTATCCACTTCACACAAGGCTCCGTGTTAGACCGAGGGAAATAGAGACTAAGTGTGGGTTCCCATTCCCCCACACCCCCCACCTGCTCCAGCCTTAAGGGGTCCGTCTAGTGGTGGTCTACATACATAAACGCCGATCACACATCACAACACAGAGAGATTCCAAGAAAATAAAGACCAGTGAGGACAACACTGGCAATGAAGACTCAAAACACTGTGATTCCAGACACCATACCAGGAAATCAGAGAGGATCAACAGGCGGGGCTGCAAACTCCCCACTGAAGGCATAACTCTTTCATATCAACAAGAAAATAGCCTACAGGCCAGTAGAAAACTAGGCAAAGGCTTTGATCAGAGCGTTCACTGGAAAAGGCACTGAAAGTTCTTATGAACCTGCTCTCATAATATGAGAAAATTTATCCTGATACACCATGTTTTACCTAGAGGATGGGCAAAGAAGTAAAAGTTTGATTACACTTTTGGAGACGCTCTTGTACATTGACGTAAAATGGTACAACCTTGTCTAGATCAACGTGGCAACATTGATCAAGATTATAAATGCACTTGTCCACTATCAGCACTACAGAATTGCACGTGTGTGAAATGACATATGTACAGGATTTTATGGCATTATTTGTGTTGGCTAAAGATTAGGAACATTGAATCAACAGGGACTTAAATAAATGATGATACATCTACATAATGGAATAATATGCAGCCATTAAAAAGGAATAAGAAAGGTCTTATATACAGAAATCAGATCATTTACAAGATATATTGATAAGGTTTTTAAAAGTAAGATACAGAATGTCATTTATAGTGTGTTATTTTTCTTTAAAAAAAGGAAGAGAAAAATATATTTGCTTGTTTTTAGAGACTAGCTCTGAAGGATACATGCAGCACTCAGCCTCCTCATAACAACCACTGATGTAGGGATTACTGTTCTGATTTGTAAATAGGAAAACTGAGGTTCAGAGAGTTTAAGTTGTGTGGCCAGGGTCACACAGCTTGTGTATGGTCAAGCTGGGATTTCAACTCAGGGCTGTCAAATTCCAAAGGCTTTTGTTTCAGGCCCACTGCTCAGCACCTACAGCTTTGACGCCTGTATGTGTAAAGAAGTGAGGTTTCCAAGAGAGGGGATGCATGTCCTTTTCTGGTCTTGTGTGAAACTGAATGCATTTGTCAGAAAACTACATGGCACTGGCCTTGGCCCTTTGTGAGATGTAAAGGTCAAAATCATGGCCTCAGACATTTTCTCAAAATTGTTGATTTGAAGTGGTGGTGTGGTCTCTCAGAAACACAGCTACCCAGACTTTTGAAGATGGCCAGGAAGTCTGTGCTAACGGGTAATGAGAGCTGGATAGCAGGCCTGCTGTAAATCAATACTGTGGAGCAGCTACTCTGTGTCTCTCTTACAAGACCTCGTCTTAGACCGCCAGGTCCTGTTGGGAGGCATGGAATCTGCAGGTCAGATGGTGCATCCACCACAGTTCTCAGGTGCATGCACCAGGACCCAGTCTAGCTGCTTTCAGCTGAAGAGGAATTTATTAAGGACTATTATGCAAATCACAAATTCTGCAGGAGGCCAGGGAATCAGACTTGGAGGAAGCGCCACGTTCCTTCAGCGGCTCCGGGTAGAGATGCTCTTGGCGCCAACACAGGCACCTTGGCTCACACCACAAGCGCGCCCTCCCTGCGTGGGTGCCCCCGCCAGGACCTGCGCCTCTGCTCTGCCCCGAGAGCTCCACCTCTCCCCAGCGAACGGCAGCTGCAAGCACCGCCTCTCTGTTGCCTGAGGCTGCTCGCCAGGGGAAGAGCCGCGCAGGTGCGTATGATCGCGGGGTCCAGGTCATGTGACAGCACTGGCGCTGCAAGGCAGGCTGGGAAAGTGAGTTCTGGTTTCTACCTGGGGCGGGGGAGGAGAACTCATAGTGCGGGAAGCTCTCCAAACATGGGAAGGGCGGTCCTCACCAAGACAAACGGAACCCTAGAGACCGCATGGAGCCTGACACCTTCAATCAGCAGGTGAGGAACCTGAGAGCCAGAGTGGGGAAAGGACTGGTCCAGCATCACACGGAGGGTGAGAGGTCACGACCAGCATCTTCTCCCGCGCTGACTCCTGGGCAGTGTCTTCTGGTTCCATCAGTGTCTCTGTTCATTCTTTCAGCAAGTGCTGAGTGAACGCCCACGGTAGTGGGGCCTCTCAAACACACGGCTCCGCTAGCAAGGCCAGTGCTGAGGCGGGGCCCAGGGTCAAACCTCGCTGCTGCCCTCAGGAAGCCGACGTGCCGTGGGGAGGGCTCCTGGGTTCATGAGCCAGCCGGGGCCGTGCGCAAGCCACCCGGCCTCGTCCCTCGATCCCGGAACACCCAGCTCCCAGCCTCCTACTCTGGGAAGCCCTCCTTCACCCGCTCAGCCTGCAGGCACGGCCTCATCCCAGTTGCCCCTTCTCCAACCAGCATTTACCGAGCACCACGCATGCTCCGTCATGAGACAACCCCGGAAACCACTGAGATGCTTAACGTGTTTACACGTGCCAGGACGGCCCAGAGGGACTTAGAAAAGGACATGAAGGGAAGACTGTATTCTACTCCTGAGGGTCTGAAAGATTTCCCCGGAGGAAATGCTGCTTGAGTTGGCACTTGGGAGATGGAGAGGCGTTTTCTAGGCGGACAGGTGAGGAAAAGTGGTCCAGGCAGAGGGGACAGCACTCACAGGGCAGCGGGTGGGGGACGGCCTTCAATTCCACACCTGTCATGTGACCCTTGGGCAGACACTGTCCAGGGCTGTGGGCCTGTTTTTCCAGCCCCTGTGGTGTGGGCGCCCCTCTGATTCACGCCTGGGGATGGTTCCATTTCCTCCACACTCCCCTGCACGTGGGCCTCCCAAACCCCTGCTTGTTACCCACGTGGGAGTTGATTTCGAGCTCTGGGTGAGTGGCATCTTCCTTTCCTTTTCATGTAAAACGTGTCACCACATTTCCGCAGCCCCAGTTGCTCTCTAGTGAAAATTAATAGACAAATAAATAATTTTTCACAAAACTAATTAGCAGAGAGGAAGATGCTAATGTGTTTTGCCAACTGTATCTCTCCCCAGCTCGCTACCAGCTGCCCGAGGTTGCCGAGGGGCTTGGGCTGTTTGGAGGCAGCGCCGTCAGAAACGGCAGGCACTCCAGCCCACCGGCACCAGACTCCTCTCCAGCCTCTGGCCAACCGTCCACCTACTGGCCAAGCGGACTCTGCCTTCAGGATGAATAAAAGCTTCAGCTGGTGGAAAAGACTGTGATGGGACGGAACCCACATTCTGGAGTCAGACAGACCTGGTTGGATTTCGGCATCTGCTATTTACTAGTCAGGGGACTTTCTTAGCCTCAGTGTTCTCCTCTGTAAAATGGGGTTGCTGAGGATGCCAGTCTCTCAGGGCTGTGGTGAGGATTCAGCGAGGTGATGCACGGGAAGCCCCAGGGTGCCAGGTAGTGTGACCTCCGTCTCACGGTAAAAGACCCCGAAGCTCTCAGGTGAAGTGACCTGCCCAAGGTCACACTGTCGGGGAGCTGGGGTGGGTCTCTAGGTCCGCCTAGTCCAATCCTCATGATCTCACACTGAGCCACCCTCCAGCTTTACAGAGACGCAGGATGTCCTCTGAAACAACCCTGGGCCTCAGATCCAGCCTATGACATCGGGGGGCAGAGGGCAGCAGGCAGCCTTCCCAATTACTGCCCCTTGGTTATTCCTCCATCATGAGATAAGACAGCAAAGGATATAGCTATTACCATTCTGGGAAGTCAGAAGTGAGAAATGGCATCTCTACAAGGCTATTCATTGCAGTGCTGTTTGAAACAGCAAAACAGTCTAGATGTCCATCTAAAGGGGACTAGTTGGGCTTCCCTGGTGGCACAGTGGTTGAGAGTCCGCCTGCCGATGCAGGGGACATGGGTTCGTGCCCCGGTCTGGGAGGATCCCACGTGCCGCCGAGCAGTTGGGCCCGTGAGCCATGGCCGCTGAGCCTGCGCGTCCGGAGCCTGTGTTCCGCAACAGGAGAGGCCACAACAGTGAGAGGCCCGTGTACCAAAAAAAATAAAAAAAAAATAATAATAATAAAGGGGACTAGTTAAATCAGTTATGGTGCACTCATACCATGGAATGATATGCATGTTTAAAAATAACCAGGAAGCTCTCTTGAAATAGAAGGGTTTCTCTTTCTCTCTTGTTGAAATAGAAGGATTTCTAGGATTTAGTGTTATGTGAAAAAAAGCAAAGGGCAGAAGGGTATGTTAACTTACTATTTTTGTATAAAAAATTAGGAGAAACCCATCATTTCTATTTGCATTTGCACATGCAAAAGTAAATTCTGGAAGGATGAATAGAAAACTAAAGTGGTTTCCTGGGGAGACCAGGGCAGCAGAGGGAGATTTCAACTTTTACCCTTCCTCTAGAGATGTTTCCCCCTTTTCTTAGCTTTTTATTTTGGAATAACTATAGACTCACAAGAAGGTGCAACAGTAGCTCAGAGAGGTCCCGTGTACCCTTTATCCGGATTCCTCTAAGGATAACGTCTCACATATCGGTCCTACTTCATCAAAACCAGGAGATTGCACTTGTGTTCCCCTCTGACCATCTCCTTTAAAACAACAAAAAAGGAGATTTAAAAAAATTGCTGTAAAATACACATAATGTAAAGTTTGCCATCTTAACCATTGTTTTGTTTTTTTTTTTTTTTTTTTTTTGCGGTATGCGGGCCTCTCACTGTTGTGGCCTCCCCCGTTGCGGAGCACAGGCTCCGGATGCGCAGGCCCAGCGGCCATGGCTCACGGGCCCAGCCGCTCCGCGGCATATGGGATCCTCCCAGACCAGGGCACGAACCCGTATCCCCTGCATCGGCAGGCGGACTCTCAACCACTGCGCCACCAGGGAGGCCCTTAACCATTGTTAAGTGCGCTGTTTTGTGGCATTAAGGACATTCCCCTTGCTGTGCGGCCATGACCATCACCCACAGAACGCTTTGCATCCTGTAACACTGGAACTCTGCTTCACATGAAGCACTAACTCCCCCAGCCCCTGGCAACCACCGTTGCACGTTCTGTCTCTGTGGATCTGATACGTGCATGGGATCATACACGACTTGTCCTGTTGTGACCGCCTTATCTCACTGGGCAGGATGTCTTCAAGGTTCATCCAGGTGTCAGAATCTCCTTCCTTTTCAAAGCTGGGTCATATTCCGTCGTGTGGATAAGCCACATCTTGTGTATCCTCTCACTCACTGATGGACACTTGGGTTGCTCCCGGCTCCACGTGTTAGCCAGAATGACCCCCCTGAGGTGGGAATGCACCCTCCCTCCTCCTCTGCTTAAATATGTAAATGATTCCCCTGCTCTCAGCCTGATCTGCAAGCCCCTCTCCATCTGGCAGCCTTCCCTGTCCTCTTCCGGCACCTAGAACACAGTAGGTATCCAGTTAATTGTTGAATTAAATGTCCTCACCCTTCTTCTTGAACTCTGTTTTTTCGTTTTTTGTTTTTTGCTCGATTCATCAGGGGACCCATTCTCTGCCTGGACTGTTCTCTCTCCACCCTTCCTACCGGGTCCTGCTAAACCGCCCTGATCTCCCCAGATGTCACTTTAAATGTGCCCTCCCCGGGGAGGCTTCCCAGCCGCTAGGTCGGCCCAGCTGCCCGCGGTGTGTCACATGATGCTCGTGGCCCCTACCTGTCACTGTGTGTTTTCTGCTTGTCTGCCCTGTGCGGTGCTAACAGAGCTGAGACCTGCCTCGTGGATTGTCGCACACCCCGTCATCTCTCCCCGAGGACCCGAGAAGTGGATGGTGATGTGCAGAGGTAACAGAAAGCCACCCACCCTCCAGAGAACAGAGCATAACCCCCCTGGCTCCGCTCCCCTCTCTTGGAAAGCACCGAAAGAGCCACGTGGATAGACATCTATACAATGCACTGTCCCCTGATACAAAATGCTGGGGTCCATGCTTCCTTCACAAGGGGCGCCATCGAAACCCTGCTAACAGAGGGGCAGCCCCTCCCCAAGCAAGATGGCACCAGCACCCCCTGAGGAAGACCACAGCTGCTGGGGAGGGGCACGTGCTTCTTGGGGCAGACAGGAGGGGGCTCAGCAAGGGTCCGGAAAGGCTCCGTGGTGGGGTGAGCCCTCCTCTCACAGGGTGCGGTTGGGGCCATGTGGTCAGTGAGCCTCCTCCTGGGAACTGCCCTGTGCGTCCTACCCAATGGCACACTCTACAGAGTCGGGCATGATGCAGGGGCCCCTGAGGGAAGGTCACGGCTGCTCCCCGGTCATCTTTTGGGGCCTGGGAGTCCTGGCCCCTCAGGGGACGGGCACGATCTCTCAACCGTGGTGGCAGGGGGACCCGCGTGGGGGGCAGTGGACAGCTGCGTTCCCTGACTGCTCAGCAGGCTTTCAAGAAACGGCCTTCAAAACAGAAAAGTGGGGACCGCACGTGACCCAGAGGAGCAGGAAGGGAAGGAGGGCGGGAGGGAAGGAACAGACAAGTCTGACATCAGCCTGTTGACCACGGATTCGATGAAGACCTGTGATGAGACCCTGTGCAGGACCCAGAAGCCCTGGGAAGCCACGACAGGAAGACAGCAGAGACCCCAGATGCAGACGCTGGCTCTGCCACCTCACAGCGGTGGGGAGAGTTGCTGGCACCTTTGTGCTACGGCTCCTGTCCCTAGAATACAAAGGCTCACCCCGTACTGGGTTATTGGGCTGTCGGGATGCTTAGGAAAAGCGCTGACTCAGAGAGAGCACTCAGGCTGCTGGCCATTACGTCCATCAATTTGTTCAGCTGTAGGATAAAACGGTTGGATCAGATGCTCTCTGAGTCGCCTCCAGTAACCCTGCGTACATCAGTTAGGTTATTCTGGTTACACGCAGCAGACTTGCAACTCTGGCCGAGCTCTGCAGAAGGGGATGGGGGAAGGGGGTGCTCACAGAACTGGGGGGCAAGAACCAGAGAGGGTCTGAAATCAGGGCTCTGGACCCCACTGACACCCTCTCCAGGGAACCAGAACCAGCACGGGGTTCGGGTCCTTGCCTCACCCTCAGGAGGCCCCACTCCTTGGCCAGCACAGAGCAGGGTACCCAGATCAACTGCACCCCAAGGCTGCACTCAGGGGAGACCAGGTCCTCCAGGGGAGGTGGGGTGCTGTGGCCTGCAGAGAGGGGAACGAGAGCCCTGGGGGCAGAACCAGCAGACACCCACCCCCCTGGGTGGTGAGACTGAGGTCTGGAAGCTCTGACTTCTGCTTCTATCCAAGATGACGAACAACCTGGGAAAACTAGGCCGGCTGCTGTTGAGGCTTTCAGACGCTGTGTCTCCCCGTGGTCACTTTCCGTGGGTGGGTTTTCCCTCATCGCCAGAAAGCTCTGTCTTGGAGGATCCCACTTGCTGGGAATTCCTGGCGGTCAGCCCTGACACAGTGTCTGGCACACACAGGCCCTTGATAGAAGCCAACCGATGCAGACGGTCAAGTAACCCCCGCGCAGATGAAATTTCCAGACTGACAAAGGCGGGCAGCAGCATCCTGCCTCAGAGGAGTGCAGCGTCCATGAGGGATGGGTGATGGGGTCTCCAGACCGATGGGGGCTCACTTCCCTGATGATTTCTGTGCTGATTTCTGAGCCCGGGTGTTCAGCTCTGGTGACTGACTGGTTTTTCTGACCCTCAGCTTCTTCACCTGGAAAATGGAGATGATTCTAACACCTCCTTCATCAGGGCTGTTGTGAGGTTTGATGAGTTAATCGCTCATTCCACAAATATCTGTTGAGCATCTCATACGTGTTGGTCACAGTTCTGGGTGCTTGAGATACATCAGTGATCAAAACAGAGACACCTGCGCTCACGCAGCTTACATTGTAGTGGATACAAACAGAGCCACGACCACCAGGTAGGTGCTCTACTTCTTACTAAAGTGTGAGTGACTTTCAGCACGATTGGCTGGCAGCTCCAGGGCACCTCTGTTGGTATGCATTCATCACGACTGTTCACAAAGATTCCACCTCTTTTTCTGGGCACACAGGACGTGCTTTGACCAAAGCAACACGAGCAGAAGTAACGGGGTCTTAATGAATACATACATACATAAAAAAGTAAATATTAAACCCAATGTAGCCATAAATAAATAAATAAATAAATATTTTTTAACATTTAAAAACAAAGAAAGAAGAAGTGATGGGGTCCTGGGTGGAAGCTTTATGAACCAGTGCACGGCGCTGGGTCTCGTGGGTGCTGTGACCGGGCAGGTCCCTGGTGACAACACCCCTGTGGGGACTTCTCAACTGCCCTCCCTGCTGGCCTTTCAAGTGGGCTGGTAGTGTGAGAGAGACATAGGTTTTCTGTGGCATTAAACCACTGATTTAATCTGGGGCTTGAGGGTTGCCTACGATGGCAGTGTTGGACGAGCTGCACTGATGGATAAATGCCCACCCCCCCACCCCCGCCGGGGCATTGCAGAGATTCTCACGGTCTCCCCTCTGTAGCTGCGTCTTAGCGGGTCCACAGGAAGCAGAAACTTAAGAAGGTAGGTCCCCAGGCAGAGAATGCCAACACAGAAATCCTGCCTTGCTCCCTTGCTCTATCCATCCAGGCAGGCTGGACGGCTGCCATGTCTCAGATTCACTCTGCGTGTGAACAGTGGCTGCAGCTCCATGAGCACCAGCTCCAGGAGGGTCAAAAGACTGCAGATTCCAGCACAGCTTGGAAGCGGCTGGACCTGCACCCGGTACTCACCCCCTGCCCCCAGCCCAGCCATGTCTCCAACCGTGGGTCCCTCCCGAGAGGCCTCTCATCCTGTCACCCCCAGGACATCTTCCCTCTTCCCCTTTCCTCTGACCCAGCCCTATCTGCTGCTCTCTTTCTATCTCTATTTACTGGGGCCATTATTTCAGGAAAGAAACTCCTACACACAACCCTCCTCCCACCACCACTGATGCCCTGCCTGTTCAAAGACAGGCGGCTCAGATAGGGTCCAACCTGGAAAACGTAAACCATTCTGAATAGTTAAAATAGAGAGAATTGAATCCAGGGAATTGGTTCCATAGGAGGTAGAGTCACTGGGAAGTCAACTGTGATAGTCAGGGTGCCCGAGGCCAGCAGAGCAGGGAGCCGCCCTCACCGCTGGGCAGAAGGGATGGAGAACAGGGCCTGGGGTCAAGTGGGGAAACCTGGGACCGGAGCAAGGAGATGCAGGCCCTGGAGACAGAGAAGAACAGGGAGGGAGACCCCTACTTCTCCCTTCCCCCTGCCCTCCAGGCCCCTCTGGTGCGTCCCATTGGCGGAATAAGCTAGGAAACACAGCCTCAGAGACAGGGGAAGGGCAAGCTGTGGGTAGAAGGCACTGAGGCCGGAAATCAATGCACCCCCCATCCAGCACCCACGTCCTCATAACCTTCCTGGGTAGAGGCTGCTTTTTCTCTGCAACCCAGGGCATGGGGCTCTGGCTCTTTTTCCTCTGAACCTTTCCATCTTGGTTGATGACACTGCTGACTCAATACCCATTCCCAATCCCTTTCTTCCTTACTTGCCTCCACTATTGGTGATGGAAATTTAAAAACTCACTTTCCCAGCCTTCTTGCAGTGACCTATAGGCGGAATCTTCTGGAAACTTTATTTTTCTTGATTAAAGGGAACAGACATGGCTGTGACCACCTCTTTCCCCTTCTTCCAGTCTTGAGTACCATGAAAACGTCTGGAGCTACAGCAGCCATCTTGCAACCATGAGGTTAAAGAGCCAATACATTGAGGATGGGGGAGCAGAAAGAAAGACCCTAGATCTTTAATGACACTATCAAGACGTTAAACCAGCCCTAGATGGCTCACCACCAGACTTCTTGGTGTATGGGATAATTAAAATGCTTTTATTGCTTAAGTCACTGTTAGATTTCTGTGTCTTGCTACCAAAAGCGTTCCTGAAACAGATAGGGGCAATCTTACCTACACAGCTCCCCAAGCCGGGATCCCAGGAATAAGATCCACCCCCTCTTTCCTCACCCTCCCTGTCTCATAAGTCACCTGGAGATCTCACCTCCTCGGTGTCTTACCTCCTTTCTCCTGGCTATGCTCACTGCTCACGTCAAAGGTCAGGTTCTCATGCTGCCCGTCTCCCTCTCCTAAGCCTCACCCCACTGCAGCCAGAGGGATCGTTCTAAAATGCATACACTGCACATTGAGGAGTGTCCCTTTTTGGCTTCAAAACTTGTATAGGCTCCCCACTGCCTCCAGAATAAAACCTAAACTGCTTAGCAAAGCGGACACAGCCCTCAAGACCTGGCTCGTGAACCTCAGCCATTCCTCTCCTTGAACTTCTGCTAATGGTTCCCTGAAGTCGCCATCTGGCCACGCACCCCAAGCCTTGGCATACTCTGTCCCCCCAGCCCCGGCGCAGAGGCCGGCCCAGATCCAGGTGGGATCTGGACCCGCTTCTTTAGCTGTTCACGCCATGCTCTCTCGCTCTTTTACTGGCCTGCTTTTTCCTTCCTCCTTTACCAGAAAGCCAGTTCCTTGACAACAGGACCGCGTGCGTTATTCATCTCTGTACCCCAGTGCCTGACACACTTCAGGGACTTGATAAATTGTGTGGAGTAGGGAGTGAATGAGTGAGTGAATGAATGGGGCCATGCATGCAGGAGCCTGGGAAGTCAGCTGCTGGGAGGAGCTGACATTTTGTGTTTTTGCAGAGAGGAGAGAACGGCAATGACCTCAGCCTTTGAAAACCTGCTTAATAACCCGGCTTCCTGGAACTTTGCCCAGCAGCTTTGGGGAGCAGGACACCCTGCCCACGTGCAGACAGAGCTGAGTCCGTTCTCCTGAAATAAATTCTGTCTCAAGCCACCTGCCATCAGGGAACCATCTTGAAGCGTGATTTTCCCAGAAATGTTACCATTTGCCTTGGAATGCTTGAGGGGAGGGGATGGCGAGTTGGGATTCATCTCTGAGATTCCTTTGAGGCATCCTGGTCCCTTTCTTTCTTCTCAGAGGGGAAGATGGCTCAGGGAGCTCTGAGATTGACGCACCTGTCTCCCATGAGAGAGGAGTGATGGGGTGAGAGCTGGGGATCCTCTTTACCATACAAAGCACCCTTTGTCCTGCTGGTGAATAAATGATTATCATGTGGATTACACAGCTCTCCTGTGATGCAGCCATACGGCCCCAAAACCTCCCAAGTCGTAAAAGAAGGCTTGATAAAGAATTATGGGACTGGTAAAATGGAGAGTGGGATCAGTTAGTTCCTTTCAGATGAGAGCTGCTCATAGAACATTCGTTGTCTTAGCCCCGCCACGCACGTGTGTGTGTGCATGTGTGCGTGCGTGTGTGCGCACGCGTGTGTGTGTGCGTGCGTGCATGTGTGTGTGTTTTGGGGGCAGGGGGGCCTGTTTTCTGAAAAGTGGCCATCGTCACCCTCTAAAGAGTCTCCCACACAGCTCACTGCTTCCCCTGTGTCTGTTCCTCCCCTTGGGGAAGTGCAGGCGACACCAGCTCAAGGCGCGGTGATAAACTCCAGCGACAGTCCCAGCAAGCCCACCTCTGTTGAAGCATTTGGACGGTTGAAGCCCTTCTCAGCTGCAGCTGCAGTGTCAATGCGATTTTAGGTTTCACTGAGGAAACAGCAGTTCCTTAGCTGATGTATTCAATCAGTTAGACGCCAGTGGCCACAGACGCCATGCCAGCTTCCCAAGCGCCCGTCACAGGGACCATGAATCACACAGTGTCAGGATGGCGTTGTTCACTCATCGAGTGACGCGTCCTGAGAGCTGGAGCTGGGCACGAAAATAAACACGGCGTGTGTCCCAGGACCAGAAGGGATCGGGAAACGGTCTGGGATTAAGTGGCTGCTGTCCCTCTGCTGTTTCCTTCTCAGTTCGGTTTTATGGAAACCTCTGTCCGAGACAAACCCCCAGTGCCGCCCCCCCACCCCATCCAAGCTCAAGTCTCTCCCCCTGTCCATCCCACTGCCCCTGCCCAGCACAAGCCAGCACCTTCTCCTGCCCAGATGCCCACAGCCTCCCAGCTCAGGGTCTCCTTCTAGAACCCTCTGCTCTCTGTTCCCGCTGACGCTAGTTTCAGCTCTCCGAAAGGTTTGCCCATGTCTCTCAGTTTCTTGCTTCTAAATTCCTTCGATGACATCCCACCCTTTCAAGAAAAGACGCAAGATCCTTTGCCACCCAGCTCTTGAGTCCATGCCTGCCTCAGCCCTCTCCCCTCCTGCAGCCTGTCCCCACCACCCCCGATTCCCCAAATGCCCCTCCCTCCCTCGAGCAGACCCGTGCTGAGCACCTGGCCTGGAAGTCACCCCTGTGCTCTGCTCATCACTGGGGGCTTGTGTAACTGTCTCCCCCCTCCCCACACCTCCACCCAGACTGGACTCCCTTAGCCCCTGCCTTGCCCGTCACAGCACTTGGATGTAGAATTTGTTGTCACCTGTCTGCCTCCCCTCCTGGCTGGGAGCTTTCTGAAGGTAGACTCCAGCCTTTGGCTGGTACCTGTAGCTCAGTTTAATCGCTGTCTGTGAAGGGATGGGGCTTCTGGCGAAGGAAAATGTGTGTCTTCTGGGCCTGGTGCTGGAGGGGGCCGGTGAGAGACGGTGTGAGCCAGATGGAGACAGGAGAGGAAGACAGGGAAAGAGAGGACACCCCAAACTAGGAGCAAGGCCAGGCCTCTCACCCGCATTTTGCTGTTCAGTCTGGCAAGCACGCGATGACTCGGGAAGCAGGTCTGGCTGGGAGACAACCCAGCTCTGATGGTGGCCACAAAACGCCGCTCCTGGAAAGTGGCTGCTTCTGAAAGTGGCCGCCCCAAACCCGAGAAATCTCCCCTCTCGGTAGAGCAAGCCCACCCCAGGACGGGTCTGAGAAGGACCCTTGGGGGCTGTGGGGAGGAGGTTGGGACGGTGGCTGGGACAGAGGGGACACGCTGGCTCAGCAGGCGCCAGGACCTGGGTTTGAAGCGTCACCCTGCCCCTAACAACGTGTACGTGGAAAACTGCCGAACCCTTCGAGGGTGTGTACCGAGCACCCGCTGTCATAGTACCTGGGGTAGTGGTGGGGTTTGAATCACATGGCTGTGTCACCACGGTGACCCAGGGACCCGGACACACTGGAGAAGGAGTGACAAGGCAGGACCCAACTAGTAGAGCTGCAGAGGACAGTGGGGACTTGCTCAAAAGGACTGAGGGTCCCCGAGCTCAGTCACAGGAGGAGTGAATTCGGGCTCCTCCTCAAGGCCCACCTGTGGGCCCCGTGGCTTCGGCTGAGGACAAGAAGCTCAGCTGAGCGTCTGCACTTGACCTCAACCTTCCAGAGCCCAGACTACGTCTCTCCACCGACCTCCCACTTGCCCAGAGGCCTTCTGGCTGCCACACAAACCCGGACACAAAGCCGGAGCCCGAGCCCAGCCCAGGGCCCCGAGCATCACCAGGGCAGCAACCTGCTGTTCCTTCGCCAGCTCGGGCCACCCAGGCCTCAGCCCGCCAAGGACAGGCTCCGGCCGAGCAGCCCCCAGGCCTGGGGGTGTCTGTCCGCCTGGGAGAGCCAGCTGCAGCCCCGAGCGGCCCGAGGCCGCCCCCTCCCCGGGGATTGCTTTGTCAGCAGGCTCGAGAAATGCATTAAATGCCTGTCTTCATTCTGGCTGGTGATCCATTTCCTGCTTTTTTTATATTAGAAAATAATGGCAATTATGCCTTAGATACTCAGTTTTTACAGTTCGCGTTTAATTTTTGAAGGGACGGCAGACCCAGCTCTCAGCCTGTGACGACAGCTCCTTGTCCACTGCCTTTTTCCTCGGGGCCCCTTGAGCAGAGGAAAGCATGTGCTGGGGTGCAGGCCGGTCCCGGGAGCTCTAGGACTTATTTGAAGCGGGTCAGTCAACTCTAGGTGTCCAGACTCAGCTGGGATGAGCGGAGGGGAGGGCGACCCTGCTCTTCCCGGGGCCCCGACGAGCTTTGATTTTGATCCACTTGTCTCTGTTTTGGACTTGCTTCGCTTCTGCCTGATTCCTCTGGTCGGGTTCATCAAAACATGTCAGTTTCCTGCTCAAAACCTTTCGAGGCCTCCCTGCAGCTCTCAGAGAAAATTCAAGCCGCTTAGGTGAGCTCACCAGGCCTGCTGCAGGCTCAGCGCTACGTGTCTCTGCGGCCTTCCCAGCCCCCGACCCCTGCTGGCTCCCTGGTCCGGGCTGTCCTCCCCCTGCCCCTCTCCCACTGGCCAGTCCTTCCATCTGCCCCCAAGAGGCCCGGCTGCCCCTTCTCTGGACTGTAACCCCGGGGTGGGGATGTGGGTAGCACGCCTCCCTGGCGCTTGGAGTGTCCTAGGGCTTCTGTAACAAATCACCACACATTTAATGGCTTAAAACAGCACGGGTTTATTATCTTACAGTTGTGTGGGTCTCCCCGGGCTAAGGTCAAGGTGTCGGCAGGGCCGTGCTCCTTTCCGGAGGCTCTGGGGGAGCATCGTTTCCGTCCGTTCCAGCTTCCAGGGGCCGCCTGCCTTCCGTGGCTCAGCCCTTCCTTCATCTTAAGAGTTAGCAGTGGGTTCAGCTCTTTCAACATCACGTCACTCTGACCCTCTTCTGCTTTCAAGGACCCGTGTGATTACACCAGGCTCACCCTGCTAATCCAGGATCACCCCCTGTGTGCAGGTCATCTGATTAGTAACCTTAATTCCATCTGCGGCCTTGACCCCCTTATCTCGTAACGTATACATATATTCACAGGTTCCAGAGATTAGGACGTGGGCTTCTTTGTGGAGCCGTAATTCTGCTTCCCACAGAGGGGGTTCGATAAATGCACACTGAACAAAGAGGAAGGGTGAAATGAACCTACAAACGTCACGGAGCCCCCCCCCCCCACAACTGCCTTCATCACGAACATTCTTTGTGCATCTTCGTCATTTAAAAGTGCTTCTGTAGAACCAAACACTCTACAGATAATCTGCTCGGAGAAAACCAGCCGAGGCTGGGCTGTCCCCTCACGAGGACCCCTGCATTTCACCAGCAACGTGGCCAGGTCAGGATGCCTGACCCCATCCTCCTCCATCGCTGCCCTCCTCCCGTAAGCAGGTCACCGTTCCCCACGAATCCCAAACGCACCGTTGAGAATCACCTCTGAGACTTCACTCCCCCGTCTGATACTTTCGGTGAACTCTCCCAGCGCAGGTGGGTGGATGCCACCCTGGGAAACCACATATCGATAAAAATCTGAATTTACCAGGAGAGTCTTCTAGAAGTTGATTACTCATTACCAAAGGACCTGGCACAGAGGAGTGTTTTAATACAGGAGCTGTATTAAACTGTACCACTTTGAGAGGGTTGGGAAGCCTTGTCAGGCGGGCACCAAACATTCTGCCACCCCTAGGAGCCAGGGAAGCAATGGAAACGACAGATCAGGCTGGGGAAGCAGCAGCCAGACCGATGCAAGCATGCAAACGTCATTTTATGCTGGTGATGTGAAACATTTCACAATATTATCGCTGATTCTATTTGGACAGCTCCTTCTCTCAAGCCTAGACCAAAGTTGGCTGACTCTTTTTTTTTTTCCCCTTTCGTCTGTTTTCCTTGTGAGGGAGAACCAGGACCAGTTGCTATAGCAACCAATTTATTTCTGCAAGTGCATTTTAACTTTCATCCAATGTTCTGTTGGACAGGAAGTTTCTCCTTCTGGGGGACTGACTTCCGCAGTCTTCTGCAAGCTGGCTCTAAACCCGCAAACCCTTCTCCTGCTGCTGCCTTAAGGGTTAATGCACATATTTACTCCCCAGGGGAAAAAATAAACTTTAAATAAAAGGCTTTTGGAGGAGAGAGAAAAACAAAGTAATTACAATTCCAAGCCTGCTGTCGTGAGACAATAAGCTTGTAGGATCTCTGGAGAAGTTTGCCACCTAAGTGCGGGCTCTTTTTTCTCCTCCCCTCCCCCATATGGTTCAAGGAAGCTATTCATTTACCTTTTCACTCAGCAAATATTTATGGAGCATTTCTCTCTGTCAGGTCCTACGTTTGGTGGTGGAGAATCAGAACTGAATAAAACAGAGACGGCCGCTGCCCTCCTGGGGTTTGCCGTGTGTGGAAAAGACAGGCATGAAACGTCTCCCCCTCAATCACTAAGTGATGGTGGCGATCACAGCCGAGAAGAAAAGTACATGAGGAAGAAGAAAGAGGTGCTCAACCCCGGCCGGACGGTCTGGAAAGGCCTCTCTGAGAAGGTGACACTGAAGTTGAGACCAAGAGTCGAGACCCGCAAGGAGAAGAGAGAACTTGCTAGATAGAGAGCAAGCCAGGTGTGTGACGGCCTTGCGCTGGGAAAGCGCTTGCAGGCTGAGAAGGGAAGGTGAGCTTCGGCCAGCCGTGCAGGGAGAGGGCAGCAGGGGCGGGAGGGCCAGGTCGGGCCTTAGTGTTTGCCTCTCCGGGCTGGGAGATCCGGGACTTGGCGTCAGCAGGAGCGAGGTCACTAGCAATTGTACGGAGCCCTCTGGCTGCCGAGGGTGAGTGACTGCAGAGGACGCGGGTCGAGGGCGCCCGGGGGCGGTGAGTCAGCTAGAGCGGGCGATGCCGTTCAGGTGAAGAAGCGGCTCTGGAAGAAGACAGACTCCGTGGTGCCAGCACCCTGGGCACAGTGTCCCCTGCGGGTCTGTCCCTGCTCCAGAGCAGAAGGTCCGCGAGGGCCGGGCCCTGCAGCTCCGACTGGGCAGCCCAGTGCCCCCTGCCTTTGGGCCTCACTGACGTGCTACGTTAGTTTCCTGGGCTGCAAATTGCCACCAGCTGGGTGGCTTCAACGTCGCACGTGTATTTTCTTGCACTCTGGAGGCTAGAAATCCAAAGTCAGGGTGTCGGCGGGGCGGGCTTCTTCTGGACGCTCTGAGGGGGAGCCCGTCCCATGCCTTTCCTCCAGCTTTTGTAGCTGCTGGAAACCTTGGCCGTCGTGGCCTCGCAGCGGGCCCCCGCCGTCCTCTGCCCCTCTGTCTCCCCCTGCTCTCTTGTAGGGACACTTGTCCCTGGGCCTAGGGCCTGCCCCGCATCTGGGACGGTCTCGTCGCAAGGTCTTGATGACACCTGCAAAGATCCTTTTTCCTCATAAGGTCACCTGCACGGGTTCTGGGGGTGAGGACACGGACGTATCTTTTGGGGGTGCCACCATGCAACCCCACAACATGTGTCACCTGGGTCAATAAATAAGTGCATCACATTCGCTCTGCTTAATCACTCGTCAAAGAGAATGCGACCAGCCCAGGGCCAGACGCCAGGAGGAACCTGTGGGACGAGGTCAGCTGAGTGAAGAACCAAGTGTAAGTCAGGCGCTCCCTCTGAGAGCCAATCCTGATAAACAGCTGGGTCTTACTGTGTAGCACAGAGAACTATGTTCAATATCCTGTGATAAACCGTAATGGAAAAGAATATTTTTTTAAAAAGAATGTATATATATATGTATTACTGAATCACTTTGCTGTACAGCAGAAATTCACACAACATTGTAAATCAACTATATTTCAATAAAAAATATATAAATGATGTACTACTACAAAGAAAAAAAAAGAAAGAAAGCAAATCCTTTGCTTCTCAACCAGCCCTATTTTCAGGGTGTTTTTAAATCATCATCAGTTTCTCTAAGTCCATCTTTTAGAATTGTGTCCAGAACCCAGCATTTCTGTCTAATAGAACTGACTCACTGTCAATACACAGACAGAACTTGACGCAGAAAGACAGACTTCACTTCCGACCGGTGGACACGGACCCAGCCTGTGGTTGAAGCCCTCTTCCTGCCGAGATGGACAGAGAAACGAATGCCAGCTCGAAGGTTCTGCACCCTTCCAGAAGCAGTTAATAGTTCCGACATCCGCACTTTGAGGAGGAGACCGGTTGTGATGGTTAATTCTCTGCATCATCTTAGCTGGGCTGAGGGATGCCCAGTCAGCTGGTTAACGATGGTTTCTGGGTGTGCCTGTGAGAGTGCTTCCCGAAGAGAAAAGCACTTGTCGGGACTTCCCTGGTGGCGCAGTGGTTAAGAATCCACCTGCCAATGCAGGGCACACAGGTTCAAGCCATGGTCTGGGAAGATCCCACATGCCGTGGAGCAACTAAGCCCGTGCACCACAACTACTGAGCCTGAGCTCTAGAGCCCTCGAGCCACAACTACTGAGCTTGAGTGCCACAACTACTGAGCCCACGTGCCACAACTACTGAAGCTCGCGCGCCTAGAGCCCGTGCTCCACAACAAGAGAAGCCACTGCAATGAGAAGCCCGTGCACCACAACGAAGAGTAGCCCCCACTCGCTGCAACTAGAGAAAGCCCACGTGCAGCAACGAAGACCCAACACAGCCAAAAAAAAAAAAAAGAACACTTGTCAGGAGACCAAGAAGAGCCACTCTCATCAACGCGGGGGGGCATCATCCAATCTGTGAGGGTCCAAAAAGAACAAAAAAGTGGAGGAAGGGCGAATTCTCTTTCTCTTACTGAGCTGGGACATCAGTCTTCTCCTGCCCTCAGACATCAGAGCTCCTGGCTCTTGTGCCTTTGGACTCAGACTGGTTTTCACCACCAGCTTTCCTGGGTCTCCAGCTTCCAGATGGCATATCGTGGGACTTCTCAGCCTCTATATTTGTGAGTCAATTCCCACAGTAAATCTCCTCTTATACACATACAGGTATGTGTTCTATTGATCTGTTCCTCTGCAGGACGCTGACTGATACACAGGTAACAGGAAATGCTCCTCCAAATATCTCGGTCAAGGTCCCCGGGACCTCCAACCCCAGCTGGGGAACAGACATCTCGTCACGCCCGCCCTCATTCCTCCACAGCCTCCGCCGCCCAGCCCCCAGCCCCGACTGCAAATGCGCGGAAGGCCCGCTCCTGGTGCAATGGGGCCAACCATGGAGACTAAAGAACGGCAGCCAGTACAGATTGGGAGGGCAGTCTGTGCACCCACCTCCCAGGCAAAGATGCCCCGAGCACGTCTGCCTTCGCCGGTTAACCACAGGCACCAACACTTAGATCTAGGGACCCCACCCCTCCCAAGGAAGTTCTCCCTAGGGTTTGTCCTCTGGAGATCCTGCCCATCCCGGTGGCTGCCCGGCGGACCATCCTCTCCTCCGGTAGGACGAGTCCGCCTCCTGTGACCCAGGACAGATGGGAATCAGGCCCCTGAGTCGGGCAGGTGACCCTGCAGGAGGGCAGGCAGGAGAGCATGCTAGGAGCCCGAAGGCCTCGTGGAGCTCAGAGCAGCGGCTTCTCTTTCCAGGGACGCACAGGCTGGTGTGCCCAGAACTGGTAGTGGCGGGGTGAGGCGAAGGTGGTCTCCAGACCTGGGAGGGCCTGGGACTGCTGACCACACTGACCGGCATTAAAACACCCTGTCTCTCCTCAGCCGAGTCCCCTGGGAGGTGGAGGCCCCATCTAAAGGGCCTCCCAGCTCAGGTGTGCGTTTCTCTCCTCCTGGCACGGGTGCCAGCTCTACCCTGTTAGCGCCTCAGCCCCCAGGGCTTCTTTACTCTTCTCCAGGGGCTCCCCTAAAAGCCTCTTCAGCCTGTGCTCCACTTGTAATAAAGTCCCAAGGCAGCTGGGTTTAAAGACACAATTATGCATTATGAATAAAGGGCACCCGGCATCTGAGTGTGCTGCACAGCTTCTGTTGGTGACCCAGGCAGGCCCGTCCCCTCCCCGGAGCCGCGGGCGAGCCACGGGCCCCTCGGTGCTGGCAGCCTGAACCAGACATGGCCCCTGGCTGCTCTTGTGGGGACCCTCCTGCAAAGTGACGAATGTTAACGACCTGCTTCCTCCATCTGTTAGGGCCATCACTAAGATGCTCCCAAATGCATCCCAAAAGGTTAGTTCTTTTTTTCTCTTCCTTTTTGCTTTTTTCCAAATATTTATGAAGAGATTTTCCATTTATCCTGACACATCTTCTCCACCGTGGGTGTCAGCTGGGAGGGCTCAGACAACAAACTCCAGAAGGTATTTTCCCCAAAGCAGCATCTGGCTCCATTGGCAAGTGCAGCGGGCAGCTTGCTGGGAATCGGCCGAGGCAGAGGGAGGAGGAACCCAGGGTGGGCAGCCACACAGCCCCCAGCCCGGGCACCCAGCTCTGGGATGCCCTGGCGCATGGGGTCCGGGCATCATGAGAGAGCAGGGTGCATCCACCCTCTGATGTCCCACAGCCTGAGCCCCCGTGGGAGCCCAGGCACAGGACCCTCAGAGCATCCCCACCTGCTTCTCACCCTTCAAGCCCTCTGATCTGATGCCAGAGCTCCTCCACTCTCCCAGGTAAACCACGCAGGTGGGAACCAGCTCCCTCGTTGTCTGTGGGGCAGGGTGCTGGAAGGGAGGGGCCGGCTCGGTCCCCAGGTCCCCAGGCTCTCCCATCCAGGAGGTGGCTTGGAGGTAGAGCCACAGCCCCACCTTGTCCTCACCAAGGAGCATTTCCCACCTGCTGGGTGGAAAGGCAGACAAACGGCCAGACAGTGTGACCCACCCCAGGGCGGAGGGAGAGCCTCATAGAATCTCCCAGATCACACCCAATTAACAGCTGCCTTCCCCAGTGATCCGAGGGCACAGCCAGCCCAGCTGATGCCAGGACCACCACGCATACACCCTCCCGCCATTCCCTGTTCATTACCACAGAGACTGAGCCAGGCTGCAGGTGCCAGCAATGAATTCAGCTGAGAATCAAACACTTTCCAGGAGAACTTGGGTCCAAAGCCATGCTGGCCCTGTGCCCTGATTCTTTCCCAGGCTGTACATTAGGAATTCCTTGGTAGCTTTAAAAAATTCTGATGCCCTGAGTGTGTCCAGAGATGTCAGAATCTCTGGGAGTGGGGCATACATTTCTAGGGTAGGCCATTGTCAAGGGTATCCAGGGTTGAAAACTATTGCACTGTGGGAAGAATATGTTCCACGGAGACAGCCAGTTCTAGACTAGAACTACAACTAGAACACGAGCTCTTCTATCGACTAGCTTTGACCTTGAGTAAGTTTCTTGGAGCCTCAGTTTTATGATCTATAAAATGGGAATGACAACATCTTTCTTGTTATGAAAGTGCCTGGCATATTAACTGCTCAGTAAATTAGAGCTTCTGTTAATCATGTCCCATCATGAACCCATCTTGTGGGACAGAGGTTGTTGAAGCTGGACACGCAGAGGAGCCCAGCAAGGACGCAGGTCAGGGAGCTGAGATGCACAGGACCATTCCCTGCAGAACTGTCTCTGGGTGGAGGCTGAGAGCAGGCAACTCAGCCCCCTGGCAGTGCCATCCCACAGGTGACAGCACTCTCTACAGATACCTCACCAGCCCAGAGAAGCCTTCTCCTTGAATTTTTAAAAGATCTAGAGCATTTGAAATAACCCTTCTAGGAAGTCAATTCATCATCCATCCTCTGTTTATGTGGAAACGGTCTGTTATCAGATCCAGCCGAGTATGGAGCCAGAGGCAAGCATCTGCAAATTCACTCTGCCTGGTGCTGCCTTGTGCCAGGGCGGGTGGAGGAGGCCTGAGAGAGGCACAGCCCTTGTGCTGGGAACCAGGTACTGTAGGCAGACACACGCAGGAAGACACCAGTGATTTTTCGGACCGCTTCAAGAGGGCCCCAGAGTCTCGGCCACATTCTTCATCTGCACAATAAATGTGACTTCTCAGTTCATGTTACGTGCATCTAGCAGTGACATCAGATTTGAAGGAGATGGGTAAGAGGTGTGGTCGGGGTCAGCTGGGACCACACTTCTCAGAGATCATCTCCTTCCAGTCTGACAGCAGCTCTGGTAACGGAGGAGCACTGAGTGACATGCCCCAGAGCTGTTCCCTACCCCACCGTTTGCCACCGGCCCAGCTCTCTGGCCACAACAAGATCTTGAAGAAGGTTTTGGCAAAGGACGGCAATGATTTTAATGTCTTTGTCACCCAGAAGCTCCACAGTCATAGGTTCCTATGGGGACAGAATGACACCACTTCTTTAGTCAAGTCAAAATTAGAAGTGTGGCTTCTGGAAGCTGACTGCCGAGGTGCAGGATCGGGCTCCCTCCTGCACAACCCTGGGAGAAGGACTCACCTTCTCTGAGCCTTCATTACCTCCTCGGTTAAATGAGGCCAATCATATTACCTATGTCAAAGAGTTCTGGAGAAAATCAGATGCGTTAGTACGCGGTAGGCATTTAGGATGGAGCCTGATGCTCACGAAGAGCTGAGGAAACCTTAGCTCTTGGAAGCCTCATGTCAATGCCTTGCCTGGGCTTCTTGAATCTGTGCAACAGCCCCATGATGAGGCAGGTGCTTCGTTCCCCATTTCACCAGGGCCCAGAGAGGTGTGGCCACCGACTCCAATGACCTTCCCTTTCCTCTTCATGAGAAACTGCCTCAGAGAGGAAAGCAACAAAGACCCAGCAGCTCTTCCATAACAAAGAGAGTGGGAATCACCAAAAGAGGAAGCAGAGTGCTAATATTCGGTCGATTTCCTTGATCCAGAAAGGTGTCTGCAGAATAAAGCAAGCTCTCCCACCCAGTGGCAAGCGCAGCCCCAAGGGGGCCAAGAGCAGCCTCAGCCCCTACCCCAGTGGGCAGCCCGGAGCCACAGGAAGCCGGAGATGAAAAGAAAGGTGGTGTCAGAAGTCGCCAGACCTACCCTGATCCAAAGCTTTCATTCCGCGGCAGCGTGCTTGGCAGCAAAGTTCTGCAGGAGAGGCTGCCTTTTCTTCGAGCTCCTGCGCAGGGCGGTTATATTTTAGGAATGAAAAGGTCCGCTTTGGTAAGAGCACAAATGATCCACGTTTGCGGCAGAACAAGCGGTCACTGACCATCTTGTCCAGCCCCGTTCTCAAACGTTTCCACCTCCTGCACTGCCGACACCTTCCTTGGAGTTCTGCTCAGTTTCAGAGGCTGGCTGTGGACAAAGGAACCTCTCAGCCTGTTTGTCATGTCAACTGTTTTGAAAAGAATGTTCTCAGAATAACCGGCTAACTGTCAGCATGCAGGGCCGGAAGCTTTGGCCAAGTCAGGTCGTTAATACCAATACACTCATCAGCGAGCGGGGCTGGTTCCCGAACAAATTCTAGAGGGGGAGACCACCAGTATGGTGACCCGAGCGAGCGCAGGCCTAACGGGATCTAGCTTGGAAACACATGGGTTTGAATAAGCCCACAGGTCCAGGAGGGTAGCAGTCCAAGGCCAAAGCTGTCACGAAGAAGCCACCACTCCTGAACCGGGGGTGGCCCCTGTCCTCCACTCTGACCAACCAGGACGAGCGATGGGGATAGCAGCCTGGGGGGGGTGGGGGGCTTCTGAGGCCGGTGGCTTCCATCACCTGCCATCGGCCCAGCTCACCTCCACCTTCCCGGGGAAATGGGGAGTCTGCTTCGGCCCACCAGAGTTGCAAGGTGCAGGCATTTCCTAACCTCTCCAGCTCCGTGTGACTTTGAACTCGATTTCATCTGGATAAATACAAGGAGGGGGGGAGGAAGCAGATGTGGGCAGAGGAACTTCGAAGACCCTGAGTTTCTGCCACTCCCGGGGGGGTGGTTGCAGTGTGTAGCTGACAGAGCCTGGTGGTGCCCGGGCTCAGTGGGTTACTCTCTGTTTAGCTGCAGGTTCTTCTTCTACAAACTGGCGGGGGGAAGCATCCACCTGCCACAGCTGCTGTCGTGATAAATGAACTATGTGCACACAGGCGCTGGCACACAGAGGGCACTCACGAAAGGCCGCTTCCCCTCCCTCTGCGCTTCTAGGGGCTGGCCCGGCGTGGAGCCTGAGTCCGCCACTACCTCACTGCGGCAGAGCTGGAAGAGCACGTATCCAGCTCCAATCACCTTGCCTGAGACAGAAGTGATACGTTAACGAAATGGAATAAACTCGAATACATAAAGCCGAGTACCATTGTCTGATCTGCGCTCTCCCTCAAAGGATTCTGCTGAAATACTGAAGAAAAAGAAAAAGGTCATTCTTGTGGCGTACCTAATCTGATGGGGAGAGGCTGTCAGGACCAGGATCTGGGGGCATTCTTCTCGGATTCTGAGCAGATTGGATGGGTTGCAGATAAGCCTCCACACTGAGCCAGGCCCCGGAACCTTCTAAGACTCATCCCCAGCCCTTTGCTATAAAAACTCAAAATCACTTTTTATGTCTGTTCACCTGACATACCTCCCAGGCTCCCCAAATCTCCCTATTATTGTGAAATCAGCCAAACCACCCACTTGGGGCATGGAAATGAGATATGACAAAACGTTGCCACACAAGGTCATTATTTCTGGAGGACAAAGGTGGAAAACCAAGCTTTTGATAAAGGCTTTCGGAGCCGCTGCTGAACAACGACCGAGCGCCCCAAACCAGCCAAGGGCGTCTCCCTTCCTGCTCCCCTTCCTCTGCCTGTGACCGCAAAGGCAGCCGCCTCATGGCTTTGATATGCATCTTTACGGGGTGGGAGCAGCTAATACTGTATTCCTCTCCCACAGCCGCTGCCCGGCCGCGTCACCCTGCAGTTGGGATTGTCGGACGGTTCTGAGCTCATTGAAGCTTTGTATTCACAGCCAAAGTAAAAAGCCAAGAATTGTGGGAACTACCCAAGTGATCTGCTGAGGGGGAAGGAAACCACTTTGTTTTGAAAAAGACAGCTTTGGAGAGCCGGTCTAAATACCTCCACCTTCTCAGCTGTCCAGAGAGGTAATAATGTGTATGATGCTTTGTCCCCTCCCCGCAAGAGGAAAACGTATCCTGAGTGGCCCCCTGGGGGAAGATGCCGAGCATCCAGCCTCTCCAGAACAAGAGCGGTCCAGAGCCTCCTCCAGAGAGAGCGAAGGACACATCACCCCTCAGCTCTGGAAATGTCACCCGGGAGAAACTCCAGGGACCTCAGGTGAGACTTACATACTGCCATTTAGAGCTCTCTAACCCGGCTGAGCAGAAATCCCAGATTTAAATTGTGCTCGCCCAGGCATGATGAATGGTCTCAGACGGTCTTGGGTTTGTTCTAAGTCCCCTCGCTGGCAGCCAAGCCCTTCTGTGACTCCACACCCTCGCTATCTCAGGACGAGGCATGCTTGCCAGCTGGGGATCCACAGATAGAAAAGCAAACCACCAAGCTCCCGTTGGAGTCCCCTCCCCTCTAGTGAATTAACAGGTAAAAATAACACGGTCAAGCAACACTCAACAAGCGCAAAGAGGCTGTTCAGTGTCCTTGGAAAACTCTGGCCTTGAGGTCATTGGGGTCTGAGCTGGGGTCTTTCAAGGTGTGAGACCTTGAGGAAGTTACCCTCTAGGGGATGTATTTTACATTTTCTGTTATTCTCACTATTACCCCCCTTACAACACCTCAGGAATCCGAGGCACAGAGAAGTAATTTGTTTGGTGGTCTCCAAAGAAAGGTAGAAAAGGGAACATCTACTGCTCATTCCATGAAGGGTTGCTAAGTGGATGCGGTGTGCAAGGCTACTTTATTTGACCCTTAAAACAATTCTGGAAGGGGGGCTGGAGACCTGTCTTTCTCCCCAGTGGTGCTGGCTTGTCCAAGATCACCTTGCTAGTTAGTCGTGGAACCAGCACAACATGGCGACTGTCTTGGCTACTAGTTGGGCGCTTTTTCAACTCTCCCACACCCCCCTCTGAGAACGGCGGGGTGGGAGCTGGTCTAACAGTGCTCCGATGAACAAAGTTCTCCCTCCGTGGGACTAACCCAAAGGTCGCTTGTTTGGAGGTGGACCCCATCATCCAGACGTCACCTCTCCGACCTCAGAGGAGATTGAGGGAAGCTAGTCGCCCCACCCACCCACTCCCACAGATCAGATCAGTTGCTCTCTAAGTCCCTGAGGAAGGCTGCAAGCAGAACAGAGGGGAGGGCTTGTCCCCGAGTGACTCAGGGGCTGACTTAGGGTGTCAGTTTTCTCACCATGTTTCATGGATGCCTAGGTCCACAGGGGTGCTTTGGGGGCTGCAGGGGATGGTGTGGGGGGTGGGTACAGGTACCTTGGGTCCCCCATTCAACCAGAGCAATGCCAGCTATCGCCTACAGGGCTAACTGGTGGGAGACCTGGCTTGTTTACAGTGGGCTTCTGTTTAAGATTTAATGTGAAGCAAAGATTTGCTGCTTTTTTAAAAAAAGAAGAGAAAGAAGAAGAAGAAAAGAGAAGCTTGAGATCCACCTTTCTGGGAGCTTCTGAGAACAGAACCCAGAATTTACCCTCGTGGATATTAGGGGCAGAGGTAGGCAGCCCTGTTCTGGGCCAGAGTGAGTGGTCTCACACCTGGTGCACACCTTCAGACACACGCTGGGTACCTGCTGTGTGCAGAACCTGGGACCAGGTGGTGGGTGGGTGACAGTGAAATACACATGATGGCTCTTGTCCTTTGAGACTTGGAAGAAGCAGAACAAACACCCCAAAGGCAGGAGAAGGGGCCAACAAGTTGTAATTAATGCAGCTATATTATCTTGGAATTTCCCCCCTCTTATTTACAGGCTCTATTTTCCCCAATCAGAGTACCATTTTCCAGGAGGCCAAGAAACACTGCTCGCTCAGCAAATGTTTCTTAAACACTTCCCATATATGTCAGGTATGGGAAAGGCTCACAATCTCATGGAAGAGAGACCAGTAATTCCAGCATGGGGTAATTAACTTTCTTTGGGTAGTAGGGGCCACGGAAAGTGCCAAAAGGAGGTGAAATTTGCATCTTGCAAGAAGAAAGCAGCTCTCCGTAGACCTCCTTTCCTGGGGTCCAGCGCTGCATCCTGCAAGACACCCGTCGATGTGAGCCTTGGGAGGGGATGAAGTAAAGGCACGCTGGACATCCAGGTGCTGGTCTCTGAGAGCCTCCTAGAGGGAAGAGTTTGGAGCTGGGTCTTAAAGGAGGAGGAGCCCGGTTGGCTCCGGAGAAGGGAGCGTGTCCAGGCTGGGATCGTGCCAGAAGCAGTGGAAATTAAGTGAAGCCAGCAGGGCCTGAGGCAGAGTCTGGCAGTGAAGGGAGGAGGTGAGGGAAAGCCAGTTAAGCTCGAGTAGAGCGAGAGGGAAAAAGAAATAAAGGCACTGAAGAGGGAGCTGGGAGAGAGAGGGAACCAGCTGGGGGCGGAGACGCTTGAATCCAGTACAAGTGGGGTGTTCCTGGACTGGCAGACATGTACCATCAGAAATGTACTGGGGGAGGAGCGTCGCAGCTTCCAGCACAGTTTCTCCGTCCATCCATAAAACAGGGATCAGGTGTTCTTCCCAAAGCGCCGCTGGCTGACACCTCCCTTCTGCCTCGACTGTAAAGTCTGGGTCCTGCAGCCCCTGCCGGCGGATCTGCAGGAGCTGGTGGCCCGCAGCCACCTAGGTGGGGGGAGGGAAGTGGCTGGGGCCTGGCCTGTCTCCCAGCTGTGACCCCCATCTGGGGCTTCTGGAAATCTGACCTGAACACTCCCACTCCCACGCTCACGCCTATACATTCGTCACCAGGTAAAGGCGCGGATAATGCAAGGGGAAGGAGGGACACACACACGCACACCACATATTAAAGAGCCCCCAGGGCCATGTAAGGAAGGCGGGGTGTCCTGGGCTGGGCTGGGAAAGCGGGGAGGCTGCCACGCCGTCTCCCCTCGATCCTCCTGGGGAACCCGTGCCCTGGCTCCCTGCGCTCTGATAATGTGAACGAACTGGAGAGGAGAACGGAGCGCACGCGAGCGCGGACAGCGGAGAGGCGCGGAGGGAGAGAAAATCCGGGCCGGGCGAGAAGGAAGAGCGGGGAGCGCACACCCGGCGGGGGCCGAGGCTCGAGGGGCGGCGCCGAGAGGCGCGGGGCGCGGCGGCGGCGACGCGGAGGGCGCGGGGCGGAGGCGCGGGCCGAGCGGGGAGGGCGGGCCGAGAGGGAGGAGCCCCGGTCGCCGCCGCCCGCCCGCCCGCCCGGCGGCCCGCGCAGCCCGCACTCGCCGCCGCGCCTCGGAGTTTGAGCCCCGGCGCGGCGCCGCCCCCCGGCCCTCGGCCCCCCAGCCCCGGCGCCCCCGGAACGGCGCGCGGAGCGAGGAGGGCGGGCGGGCGGCCGGCGGGCGGCGGAGCATGAGGCGCCCACCATGGTGCGATGCGACCGCGGGCTGCAGATGCTGCTGACCACGGCCGGAGCCTTCGCCGCCTTCGCGCTCATGGCCATCGCCATCGGCACCGACTACTGGCTGTACTCCAGCGCGTACATCTGCAACGGCACCAACCTGACCATGGACGACGGGCCCCCGCCCCGCCGCACCCGCGGCGACCTCACCCACTCGGGGCTGTGGCGGGTGTGCTGCATCGAAGGTACGGCCGGCCCCGGCACCCCCTCGCCACGCGCGCGCGCGCCCAGGCGCACGCACACACACACACCACACACACGCACACGCACACGCACACACCCTGCTCGGGGAGCCGGCCGGGAAGGGGTGGGCGCGGCCCTGGCTCCGCGCGAGACACAAAGGAGCCGGAGCGAGCGGGCGGGTCCCCTCGCGGCCAGCTGTGCAGCACCTCGTGGTCCCCCCCGATAGGGACGCCCCCCGCCCCCAACACACCGGCCCTACAAACTCTCCGCTGGCACACGCACACCCCCTCTCACACAGACACAATGAAACACACCGAAACTCACGCGCGCGCGCGCAGCCCGAGACCGGAGCGATCCCGAGGGGCCGCGCCAGCGCCCCCGGGGGAGGCGGAGGCTGGCGAGGGGGCGGAAGGAAGCTAGAGTTGGGGGGAGCGGACGGCCGAGGAGGGAGGGAGCTGGGGGAGAGGTTGCTTGGCAACCGGTGTCTGCGCGATTGCTATGGGAACTGGCCATCCTGGGGCGGGGCCGGCCGGGGGCGGGGAGCGCCGGGGCCGCTCCGCGCTCGCTCGAGGCCTGGCCGAGGGGTGGGAGGGGGACTGGGCTCCGACCGGGTCTGGGGACCCGGGTCGCCCGAGCCTGACGCTTGCCGAGACCTTGCTCCGCCACGTACTCCTCCAGGGGCCACCGGCCCACTCCTCCCCGCTCGGTGGGGAGGGGAGGGGAGGGGAGCGTCACCAATTCTCCCCCCACCCCGACTAGGGCAGCGAGCCCGCCGCCGTCGTCCCAAGGCCGGGAATCTGCAGTAGAACTGGGGCGCGCAGGGGCGACCCGCGGACCGCGAACTGCCTGGGAGGGGCGTGGCCGCCCGGTCCCGGCAGGAGGGACGCGGCGCTGAGCCCTCCAGGTGCGCGGCCGGGTCCTGCAGTAGGTGTTGTACGGATGGAATGCCTCTGGGGGCCGGGACTGGGTGTCCCCGGACTGCGGGGACCGCTCCCTCCGGGGGAGGGACCCGGACTCCTCCAGTGGCGACGTGCGCCAGACTTCAGCGCCTCCCGCCCGCCCCGCTGCGGAATTTGGACTAACAGGTGGCTTTGTCCGGGCGGTCTGTTCCCCTCCAGGTTGTGCACGGGTTCGCCGCTTGGTCTTGGCTTTCAGACCGGAAAAGGGGTGGGGGACGTTGGTGGAGGCTTCCTCTCAAAAATCCTTGGACAGAGTTTCCTCCTCCTTTTTCTGTAACCTTTCCGCGTGTGTCAACTCCGCCTTCCGTGGTCGGGGAGGTTCTCCCGCACCCCCAGCCTTCCTTCCTGCAGTTCCAGCCCCTGCGAAGAGTTCGGCGGGGTGGCGTCTTCCTGGAGGTTGGTAGGCAGCTCTGGAAGAGATGGCCCTTCTTCTGGCCGTATTTGGGGTCGGGTGAAAGGAAGCTTTGTAAAGCAGGGTCGCCAGGTGAGGTGGCGCTTGCTCCCTTTCTCCCTCACCCTCATGATGCCTGTTCTCATCTGGAATCTTGCCCACCTCTGCCCCCCACTTTCTCTCCCAAACGAAGCTGCTTTGACCTTTGAATTTGGAGCTTATTGCCCGGACTGAGTGGAGTCTTCCAGGAGCGGGAATGTGCAATCAATAGTTTGGGAAACAGCCACACAAAGGACCGGCGGGCCCACCATCACAACCTCCTCTTTTCTTTTCAAAAACATCATTTTTGGTGTGCAGATGCTCAGATCAAGAACACCTACTCCTCTCATCTGGAGGATGTACCCATGTCACTGCCTGCCACGGCACCTGAGTTAGACACAGAACAAGGGTGGCTGGGCCCCCGTGTTCTACCTCGCAGGCCCCACTGGGTGCTGTATATGTGGTCCAGTAAGTGAAGCCCCTGTCATCACCCAAGCCCCCGCATGTGGGCCCCAGGCCTTCCAGGTTCCCGGTCGAAATTGGAACTCGCTCCTCCATGCCGGCGAGCCTGGCCTCTGCAGAGTGGCTCGAATGCCTCCTTTATTAATTTCTCATCCTAATTGGGATTGATGCCGCACTTAGCATCTTGCCAGCTGCCTTGAGCCGTTTGCACTCGATGCTCATCAAGAGAGCCCCAAGCTGATCTGGGCAGCAGGCTCTGCTGGCGGAGGGAGGGTGGGGAGCTGCCATCTGGGGACTTAACCCCAAGAACTGGGCTGCCTCTGTCATCCCCAAGGAGCTCAGGGGTTCTGGGGGCCAAACCAGGCCACTTCCAAGGGCCAGGACATTCTTGGACCAAGCCAGGGCTGAGAGAGCTGGCTCAGGATCCCTCGGGGTGCTCTAGAATCATCCTGGCAGTCCTTCAGCTGGGGTGGAAACTGCCAGCTTATCTCACAAAAGCACATCGCAGAGTCCGACGGCCGTCTGCCATCTATGACGTCTCCACCTGCCCGCGAGCATCCAGGCCGAGACCTGGACGACACATTAACCCCAGGCCACTCCCTGTGGACATGGTCACCTCAGTATTGGCTTCTGTGTGTACAATGCATTATTTCCACCTGCTCTCTAGCAAAGTACCCCAAAGCATTTCATGGGAAAAAGTGAAAAGCTCAAACCTCTAACCTGAAACTAAAGAAATACTGCAGCAGGCAGCTAATAAAACAACAGTTGTGGGCTTCCCTGGTGGCGCAGTGGTTGAGAGTCCGCCCGCCGTTGCAGGGGACGCGGGTTCGTGCCCCGGTCCGGGAAGATCCCACATGCCGCGGAGTGACTGGGCCCGTGAGCCATGGCCGCTGAGCCTGCGCGTCCGGAGCCTGTGCTCCATGACGGGAGAGGCCACAGCAGTGAGAGGCCCGCGTACCGCAAAAAAACCCAAACCAAACCAAACCAAAAAAACCCCACCAGTTGTGACAGTGGGACTCTGAAGTGTTTGCTGGCATCTCACAAACAGCAGATTCAGTTCCCTGGCTGTTTCACAGGAATGATGTTGTGAGGTCAGGAGAGCCGCCCTCTGTGTACCTAAGGTGTCCGTGCAGGCTGGCAGGGCTGTGGGCAGAAGCCTGCTGCTCCCAAACTCACCACGGCTGACATCACCCTTTTCCGCCCCCAAAGCCGGGTCTCCCTGCTGCCCCTCTATAGGACAAGTGTCAAAATCCTCCAGCGCACAGAGCCTTGTGCACGTTACCGCACGGCACGCTCATAACAGCCCTGAGAGGGTGCCCTCTTCACCTCCACCTGCAGCGTGGGGAACAGAGGCTCAGAGAGGGCAAGGCACTTGCCCAGAGGCACCCAGGTAGGTGGCTGCAGGGCCAGCGTCGAGCCTTTGTCTCACTACAGAGCTCTGCCCACCGTGCTGTCCTGCCCTTTCCCAAACATCTTCTGGGTTCCCATTAAAAACAGAACCAAGTACTTGCCTATCCAGTGGAGGAGCCCAGCTCTGAGGCTGGCTTGCGGCAGCGTGAAGGCATTTGGAAGTGAGAATGTACAACTGATACACAAATTGCATAACACACACTCTCTTCTCGCTTCTCTTTGTTTCTGTCTTTGTCTCTGTGTGTCTGTCTCTGTCTCTGTGTGTCTGTCTCTGTCTGTCTGTCTGTCTCTCTTTTCCTACCATGTTCTGGACTAGCCTGTTCCCACCACAAACAGCCATCTGCTCCCTCCGTCTCCTGGAACCCCACCTCCTTCTTTCTTTGCATCTTTGGTGACATTCAGCCCAAGGCTGGGGACACAGGAAAGGAGTAACAAATCTTTGTGGACTTCTCCACCAAAGCTACCACCCACCAACATTTGTTCAGTCTCTTAACGCATTCTGGAATCAGGCAAGGTGTAGAAGGTAAACAGGCATTCCGGAGCATGCACTGTGTGCCAGGGACCGGAGACCTCGTGTAGACACGGGAAGGGAAGGGGAGACTCTGGGCCCCGAGGGCAGCAGCTTATGCGGCAAAGCCCCTGTGCCCACTGGGAGCTCGAGACATTCACAGGGGCTGCCAGACACCAGGGTCCCCGAGCGAGCCAGTCACTGTGCTGTCATTGTGCTCTGGGCCCACAATACAGGGTCCTGGCAAAGTTCAGCCTCAGCAGCACCACCCGCCCAGGTCCCCCATAGGCGGAGCTGCCGTCAGCACACTCGCAGCTCGGTCAGAGCCTTGAGATGGCAGTCTCAGTGCCAGGGGTGGCCCCGGGCCTGCTGCTTTGTGTCAGCTCTGTCCTGGGCACCTACTGGGGAGCGGGTAGGGAGACCCTGGCCCCTGCGAGTGAGAGGCTCCTTTGCCCCATCATGCTCACTCCCACTACCCCCACCCCCACCCCGCGGGCAGCATCTCTCACCAATGAGTGTACCCAAACTTCATTCACACCACGGCCCCCAGAGGAAGAGAAGGTACTTGCACTGCACCCCAGCGGCGGGGGAGGAGAGGACAGCCATCGGTGACTACCCCGGGGCACCAGCCACCCCAGGCCCTGCCCAGCTCCTGGGGGGCATGCTTTTCTGGCACATCTTGAACCCTCTCATGGCCGGTCAGCTGGGAAGCTCTGCCTTACCCCACACTCCGGACACAGGCCTGTTCAGGGAGGTTTGGATCTGAATTCCATCCTTTCCCCTCCTGCCCCAGGCCAGGCACTGGGCTGGGCGCTCTTCCTGTCTTTCATTTTCTCTTGCAGTAACTCACAGGCAGCCTGTCCAGTCAGGCCCAGGGGGGTGCGAGCAGAGAGCAGGCTCCCTTCCCGCAGCACCTAGCCAATCAGCTGGTCCCCTCGTCCGCAGGCCCTCCTTTGCCCTCCAGCGTTGGTCATAACAGCCATCACATCAACCTCGTGCAGGACTTAACATTAGTTCGTATAATTGCCAGCAACTCTGCAAGGTAAATCTTAATTCTCTGCCTTTTTTGTTTTGTTTTGTTTTATTTTTTTTGGTACGCGGGCCTCTCACTGTTGTGGCCTCTCCCGTTGCAGAGCCCAGGCTCCGGACGCGCAGGCTCAGCGGCCATGGCTCACGGGCTTAGCCGCTCCACGGCATGTGGGATCCTCCCAGACCTGGGGCACGAACCCGTGTCCCCTGCATTGGCAGGCGGACTCTCAACCACTGCGCCACCAGGGAAGCCCAATTCTCTGCCTTTTATAGGTGGAGAAAATGAGGCTTAAGATAGCCACGGCTCCTGGGTATCAGGGATACCTGCTGCTGTCTGGATCACGGTTGAGGCTGAGCAGATAAGCCCAGCTTTCCCCCAGCCAGGGGATGCCCTTTGAACCACACAGATTTGGGAAGGGACAGGTAAGGGGGCTACCTTAGTCAGCTCGGCTGCCATAACAAAATGTGATAGGCTCAATGGCTTAAACCACAGACATTATTTCTTACAGTTCTGGAGGCTGGAAGTCCAAGATCAAGGTGCTGGGCAATTCGGTTGCTGGTGAGAGCTGCTTCCTGGCAAACGGCCACCTTATCCCTGTGTCCTCATGTGACGGAGAGAGCTCTCTGTTCTCTCCTTGTAAGGGCACTAATCCCATCGTGAGGACCCCACCCTCATGACCTCATCTCTCTAGTCACCTCCCAAAGCCCCACCTCTGAATACGTCGGGGGTTAGAGCTTCAACATATGGATTTGGGGAGGACGCAAGCGTTCAGTCTGTGACAGGGCTGCTCGTCCGTCTGTCCCTGCTCTGTAGCTGGTGCCCAGTCCCTCATCATTCAGGAAGGGGCCCTGGCAGTCCCTTCTCATGTCTACCTTCCCTTAATGTCCTGCTCTGTCTCTTCACCCTCTGTTCTTCACTCTTTTCTCTTTTCTGACAAGAAAAACCCAGCTGGAGCCAGCTGACTTAGTGAAGAGAAGCTGGGGATCTTGGTGGACCCCAGCCGGACTTAATGGTCTCGCAGCAGAGCCGGCTTTGGAGGAGCCCCGTGTCAGGGGCTTCAGAAAGGCTCAGTAGGAAACCAGCAGATCTTTAAAATAAATCTCCTGGTGTCAGTCTGTTCAGACGACCAAGACTCTGGGGATATCTAGGATGTAGTAACAGATGCAGAGTAGGAAGGGGCCTCAGGTCATGAGATCCAGGGTGTCAGAGAGCCTGGTGGGCCTCTGTCTCCTCATCTGAAAGTGGGGCCTGGCTGATCTGGAACATTCCTCCCACCTTTGTCTTTCAGCCACACAAGCCCCAGAGAACCCTGCCCACAGCCTCGAGGTAGAACCAGGTTCAGTGTGGCCTTGATGTGGCCCACAGGAAGCCGGGTTCTACAGGTGGAAGAGCCTTTGAGATTAGTTCAGTGACTCTCAACCTTATTTCTGCTAAGACACACATGTAAAGGATATGTCACCTGCCTGCTGGGCATGCCTCATCCATCCATCCATCCATCCATCCATCCATCCCTTCATTTATTCATGCTCACGGAGCACTGCTCTGTGTCAGACGTGTGGGGCTCTGAGTCACAGGGGTGGGCAGGACGGACGTGGCCCCTGATCTCTTGGAGCCGAAGTTCTAATGGGGTAGCTGACGCTTCCAGGTACTGATGAGTGTTTTGGCGGAAACAGAGCCGGGTCGGGGGGCGCCGGGAGAGGCTGGGGAGGGTGGCCATTGGTCAGAGGCCATGAAGGAGGTGTCAGAGAAGGACCGGAGGGAGCGCTTCCAGGAAGAGGAAGAGGTAGACGAGGCCCCGAGGCAGGAAAGAACCTGGTGCGGGTGGCGGAGCTCGGGGTGGGGGTGGGGGTGGGGGGCGGGGGGGCGGGGCTCCATCCCTGCGGAGGGGCTGGGAGAGGCTTCGAGGTCAGGGTCAGCACCCTGCTTTATCTGCTTTTTATGACAAGGGATCTGTGCTTGGGGAGGGGAGGGGATGGCGTTGGGATCTGATTTACGTTTTCAGAAAGTCCGCTGGCTACCTTTGGAGAACGGAGATTCGAGGAGGCAGGGAGGCCGCCAGGAGGCCAGTGTGGGCGTTGCTGCAGGTGCCCGGACTGGAAGCCTGGGGCCAAGTGGCAGCAGCAGAGATGGGGGGACGTGGGGGGAAGGCTGGGTCGGGGGCAGGGATCGAGCATAACTGCCTGGACCGGGGGCTTGGTAGCTGGTGAGACAGCCGTGCTCTGTCCACATGGGGAAGACGGAAGAAGGAGCGGGGTTGGGAGAGGATATAAGTGTGAGCCCGTGGGGGTCCCAGGTTTTCACACAACTGCCCAGCCTCCCACAGCCAAAAGCGTGCTGGAAAGTTCCATAGAGCACAGCTCAGGGGAGCCACGGTAGCTCGTACCTGTCCAGGTGTTGTGGGTTCACCACCGCTGCCCTCACGGCAGGGCGGGATTTCTCACCCTCGGTACCTTGGAAAGTTGGAACGGGATCCTTTTTTCTGTGGGGCTGCCCTGTGTGTTGTAGAAGGTTAGCAGCGTCTCTGGCCTCTACCCACTAGAATCCAGCTACAGCCCCGCCTCACCAAGCTGTGACAACCACAGACATCTCCAGACTTTGCCAAAAGTCTCCTGGATGGTGGAGGGGGCCCAGGCAAGATTGCCCCCCATGGAGAACCGCTGCTCTAAGGGAAGTACCATTTAGGTTGAGGGCAAGGGCTGATCTGATTCCCGTCAACTAAAAGGAACTCCACTTGTTTCTCGTTCCTTCGAGAAAACACACGGAACCTCAGGGGGAAGGGGGTGTTGGGGAGCATCTCTATTAAGGGGATGACCAGGCATCTGCTTTAGGCGACCGCAGATGTAACTGGTACCCGGCTCCATTCCCTTCTTAAGAGTTGTGAATTGCAAGTGACCCAGCTCACCCTGCCTGTGATGCCCCAGCAGGTGTCCACACGGGTGGGCACTACAGATGTGGCTGGATCCTCCCACTCTGCAAGCAAAGGAAACCAAGGTTGGAGAGGCAGAGGGACTTACTCAAGGTCACACAGCTTGTTAGTGACAGAGCCGGGAGCAGAAGGAGGTTTGGGGCTGCCTGCTTAGGGCTCTGCCCACCCAGCCTCCCTGAGGGCCGGCACCTGGGTGAAGACCAGGCAACTAGGAACCACCGTAGCACGAGGTGAGCAGCAAGAAATACAGAAGGACGAAGGGACTCCCTCCCCCTGGGCCTTTCTCTGCCGTCCTTGCCCCATGGCAAGGGCTCCCTGAGCATCGGGACGGGGCTGGGGTCCAGACAGCCCTCCAAATGAAGCTCCAGGGTCTTTGCAAAGCAGACGGTACCTCGCCTCAGAGACCCACGGCTTCCAGCTGGCCGGAGGATGCGGGGTGTGACCTCACACTTAGCCATGCCTGGCCTTGGCATCAGGCCTCCTCCTCCGCCCCTCCCCCTTCCCTGGAGCCAGGATGGAGGCAGGGGAGCTGCCCTGTTGGGATGCTGGAACCAGAGATGTGCTTGGGTCAGAAGAGCCCTCCGACTGTTTCTGCTCCCCAAAACATCAGGAACTCTCCATCACCCCCATGTCTACCCACCCCAAACTTCTATCTGTCCTTCAAGTCAGTGTCCTCCGTAAAGTTGACCCCAACTCTTTCTTCGGGCTCCTTGAGCATTCTGTCCCCCAGCTGCAAAGGGCCTAACTGCCCACGGGCTTGAAAGGGCTTTGGATTCTAACTGGAGCCGCTCTCGCCCCTCCCCCACTCGTCACTCCCCTCCCCCACCTCCGCGATTGCAGACCTAAAGCAAGGTCCCCACTGTCACAGCACCCAACCCTCTGTGCCTCGTACCTCACCAAGCCCACGGGGACAGAGGTGCCCAGCAAGTGCCGTTTATGTGTCTTCCCCCCACCCCGCTACAACCCCTTGCCCCGCCATTGCCCCATTTACAAAAGAGAGTGCTCAGAGGCCCAGGGGAGTTTCTGGACTCAAGCCCAGCTCCAGAGCCTGGAAGGAAAACAAATTATTAAAAATTGTTAGCCTCCCTAGCTCACCCGCCATCAGCCTGTCACCTCCTGGCCCTGGGGAGACAGACAGGGGCTGTGCGCTTGTCTCAGCTCACTTTTTCCAACCTCTGTTAGTCCACATGGAAGTGGCAGTGTCAGGTGGCTGGCACTGAAGCCACATGGACCTGGGTTTGAGTTCAGGCTCTGCCATTAGTCAGCTGTGTGTCTCAGATAAATTAGCTAACCTCTCTGAACTGCGGTTCCTTCACTGTAAAATAGAGGCATCACTGAATCAACCCCTGGGATTGTTGTAAAGGTTTTATGAGAAAATGCGTGCAAAATAGCCCCCAGGGCGCCTGGCATCTTGTAAATATTCAAGGTGTGATTGCCTTCCCCTTATTTCCATATTTCCTGAAACTTGGAAGTTTTCCCAGAAAAAATAAGTCACCCCACCTTTGCAGCTGAGCTGAGTGGAGCCCCAGGTCAGCTCACTGGCCTCCAGGGTCTGGGAATGGAGGAAGCTGAGTGTCCCCGGGGATGTTCAGGCCACTGTAGAACATGGTGTTCTTTCATCACCTCTCAGAGGCAAAACCACGCTGAATGGCTTCTGCGAGCCGTAAAATCAGAACCAGAGGGCTCTCAATTAAGAGTCGAAGGGTCTAGCACCAAGGCAGTGCCCAGAGCGCTTCCCCCCATCCCACTTCCTGGCAGGCACCAGGGCTACAGCTGTGACCTCCAGTGTTGCGGGATCAGGGTTGTGATAAAGGAGGAGAGGGTGCCGGGTGTGGAAACCCTGGGGCAGGAGTCAGGAGACCTGTGCCTGGTTCTGGTTCTGTGACTAACATCCAGACAGTCTTCTGGGTATCCCTTAA
Source organism: Mesoplodon mirus (assembly GCF_964341445.2). Lineage (NCBI taxonomy): Eukaryota > Metazoa > Chordata > Mammalia > Artiodactyla > Ziphiidae > Mesoplodon > Mesoplodon mirus. The sequence continues at coordinate 24,827,613 of NC_138994.1, forward strand.
CCTCCTAGAGCCTTTGATTGCTTGGCTGTCAAATGGGCAAATGACACCTGTCTTTCCCTTCATCCGTCTCTCATCCCTCCCTCCATCCTCCCTCCTCTCTACCTCTGTCTCCCTCTTTCCCCCTCTTCCCTCCATCCTCCTGTGCCCTCCCAGGGTTGTGCGAATACCCAATGAGAGGGTACTTGGGAAAGTGCTGTGAAAAGCACGGTGGCTGTGCTGCCACAGAGGCGCTGCAGAGGGTACAGGATTTCGGGCTCATTTTCTTGGAAACGCTTGGCTTGGCCTCTTTTCACCCTGACACCTCAGCGAGGACCCGCATGCTGGTGGCAGCCTCACCCGTCGGATGCACTGCTGCTGGCTTGTTCTCACCTCCAGAGAATCAGCCGGTCCCCTCTCCCCCCCACTTGATCATTCGTGCTCAGGACACACTGATGACCTGCTTTGTGCTCATCCCAGAGCTGGCCACCGCAGAGATGAGAAAAAACGCCTTTCCTGCGACATCCCCTTGGGATTCCTTACAGACCGCCCAGACCCACCCACAGCTTTCCCTCCACCTGGCTCCCAGGCGCTGTCATGTCTTGCCTGGATGCCCCAAGGAGTGTCCTGACCCGTCTTCCCGCCCCTCCCTCCCGCCCACCCCCATGCTAGCCCTTCTTCACACACAGCCAGAAAGAGCTTGGAAAAATGGAAATCAGATCACGTCATTCCCTAGCTCGATGGCCATCAATGGGGCCACATCCCACTTGGGATAAAGTCAGGCTCCTTCCCTGATCTGCGAAGCTCCACAGATCTAGCCCCACACACCTCTGACACCTCCCACCGGGGGCTTCACTGTACAGAAGAGTCAGGTCAGGTGATCTCTGAATTAAGTCTGCGTGATGGTTAATGGGACAGGGGCTGGGTGTGTGGCAGGGGAGTCAACGAGATCTGCGTTTGAATCCTGCTCCGCCCTGTGTTAGCTCTGTGACCTTGGGCAGATTCCTTGGCTTCTCTGAGCCTCTGTTTTCTCATCTGTACAACGGAGATACAGCGGTAGACACCCCCAGCCGATGGAGCCACTCCCCAAGACACAACCAAAGAGGAGTGCCCTGAAGTGGGGGAACAGGAGACTCCTCGGCTTCAGATGGGCTGAGCGCACAAGGCTGAGGGCCCCCCCTCTGCAGGGTGGAGGCGGGGCTGGCCTGGACACAGGGACATGGCAGTCACCTGCTTGATGGATGGAAACAGCTCCCCTTGTGATGAGATGTCAGGCTGTGACTGTTGACCCCAGTGTCTCGGTTCCCTGATGGGACCAATGGCACTGGGGCATTTGTATTGTCTGAACCAAAGTTCTAGACAAAAGAGCAGAGGACAGATTCTCTCATGTTGTTGTATATGATGTAGGAAGTGTTACTGAGATCCTGAAATGTTGGCATTCTTAGATTTGGTGAGGAGATGGTGGAGTGGAAGGGAGAACGATCCAGAAAATTTTAAATCAAGACTGCCCTAGAAAAACCCAAACCCTAGGACAGGAATAAAGACGCAGACGTAGAGAATGGACTTGAGGACACAAGGAGGGGGAAGGGTAAGCTGGGACGAAGTGAGAGAGTGGCATGGACATACATACACTACCAAATGTAAACTAGGTAGCTACTGGGAAGCAGGTGCATAGCACAGGGAGATCAGCTCGGTGCTTTGTGACCACCTAGAGGGGTGGGATAGGGAGGGTGGGAGGGAGACGCAAGAGGGAGGAGATATGGGGATATATGTATACGAATAGCTGATTCACTTTGTTATACAGCAGAAACTAACACAACATGGTAAAGCAATTATACTCCAATAAAGATGTTAAAAAACAAACAAAAAAACCCAGACCCTAATAATGGGTCACGTGCAAAGGATATAGAATGATTGGTGTCACCAGGGCTGTATTCGTGCACCTTTGCGTCATTTCACGCTCTGCTGTCGCCATCTTGAAATTCTTAATGATTTTTGAACGAGAGGACCCCCATTTTCATTTTGCACTGGACCCCCCCAGAATTCCATAGCCAGGCCTGGGTGTCCTGTTCTGTCCCGAGAGGAGAGAAGGCTTTGATTGGAGGAAGGGTGGGCCGGGGAAGCTGGGACTGGAGGGGGTGATGCTGGAGGGTCCTGGGTTTGCACAGAAGTTGGCGGCTGGGGTGGGGGGCAGGGGGGTGTTACTGGAACCACCTCTCTCTTGTTTCCTCCAAGGGCCCCCGCAAACAGTACGCAGGGCCGGGGCTGCCTTGGAGATTGGAGAGCACCTTGTTAGCATTTATGGGGCACCTGCTGAGTGCCTGGCTTCGTGCTGGACACTGTGGGTACAGAAAGGCCTTGGGGAGCTTACTGTCGGGTGCTGGGGAAGCCCCGGGAGAAGAGGCGGCAAAGTGAGGACAGAGCCTCAGAACACATCCGGATGTCAGGGCCTGCTCCCAGGGGTTCCGCTAAGGCCTGTCTCTTAGGGTCGTCCGGAGGATCAAGTGGAAAACACTCACGGCGCTCTGCGTACGCCTGCTTCGCCATAGGCGCGAAATACACAGCAGCGCTTATGAGTGGCATCTTGGAGGACGTCTGGTGGACGTGGGGCGGAGGGCCCGGAGCCCGGGTGCGTCGGGCTTTGAGTCCAGGCTCTACCTCCCAATGGCCTTCCTACCAGCTGTTGCACCGTCTCTGAGCCTCAGTTGCTTTCTCGGCAAAACGGGTACGTTAGCAACACCTCCCGTGCAGATTTGCTTGCGGGGGTGGGGGTGGGGCCGAGGTGAGCTGTTGGTGCTGGGCCTGGGGCTGGAACACATGCCTGACGCCCCAGAGGCTGCCCTGCGCCTGGGGCTACGGGAGGGCCCACCGTGAGGGTGGGTCTCGAGGACCACACCGCGAGTTGGGAGGGGAATGGGACTCCCCGAGGACATCTCAGGACACCCAGGCTTCCTTCCAGGGGCCGGACAGTCCAGCCAAGGCCGTGTCACCAGCTCGTCTGGCCGCGCAGTGGGGGGAGGGTGCCCCAGGCTTGCTTCCGCCGCTGATAACAAGCGCACATTGACGCTGGCTCCCGGGGGCCAGCGTGCCGTTCCCGGCTCGCATCTGAGCCCTCGCCCGAGACATTTGCTCGCTTCAGCAGTTTGGCATATCGTACAAAGGGGCTCTGATTTCCCCTGATGTCCAACTCCTCTTGCATGAAAAATAGCTTTTGTTATCTTTCTGCCCACGGATTCCTGCGTGCGAGTCGAGGCCAGACGCCTGGGGGGTGGAGAGGCCGCACCGGCTTAACCATTGGGAGGGGCTTCCTTCTCCCGCCTCGGCCGCCCCTGTGGCCCTTGGCCGCGGTCCTGGCGATCCGGCTCTCGGGGCGCTGTCTGCGGGCCCCTGGCCTGTCCCCCACCTTTACGCTGGTCAGCCCCTCTTCCCACGCAGTGGCTGTTTGTGATGTGTCCCCAGGGTCCTTGTTTGGGTCGCCTCCTTCCCCACTGCCCCCACCATCGCCCCCTCCTCCGAAACCCAGATCCTTTGTTCCCGCCCATCCCCCAGTTCTCCCCGCCCCGCCTTCTGTTTCTTTCTTTCTAACTTGCGTTTCTGATGATTTCTTCCCTTTTCCTTTCTAGTCTGCCATATTTAAAGCACAGAAGCCTTCTCTTCCTTCCTGTTCAAGGCAGTTTTTTTGAAAGTTCTTGAGAAATTTACTAGATAAAAATGTATTCTTTTAACTCTGCGATTATTAGGAGGGTTATTAAACCTGAGGAGAATTCTATTAAATAGCAAATTGAGTAAGTCAGAAACCCACGGATGTGAAACCTCTAAAGGTTATCTGGTACAAAATAGATGTGAATATGGCTATGGCTGTTCTCAGAGGCCTGAAAAAAATATTGGGAAAAAATTCACCAAAATGGTTTTTCTTAATGATGGTCATGGGAAGTCTGAGTGGTTTATCTTATCTCCTTCTTTCTTTTTCTAATTTTCTACCCTGTTTGGGGGGGGGGATACATGAACCTGATATTTAATTTTAAAAAGCACCAGGGCCAGTCTCCAGTCCGCAGACAGGTGAATGGCTCAGTATGTTCATTCAGCATCCATGGTGTCTGCTCTCTGTCTGCTTAACTGCATCCAGGAACATGCCCCAGGCATCACGCCCAGTCACCTTTTGTCAGTGTTTTATTTCAGGTCGCCCCTGACATAACAAAATTGATTGCTGGATGAAAGCCTTTTCGAGCCATCCACCATCAAATCTTTATTTCCTGTAAGCACAATTTACACATTGGGTTTCCATTCTTAGGCATCCATCTCACGTAATAAAAGTGCCCAAAGTGACTGCAACAGTAAGTGAAAAGCAAATAAAACCCAGATATGTGCTCTCACAAACTTTTATCACATATGTAAAACCAAGTACTTAATATAAAAGCTTGGCCATGAAATCTTCCTTTGGGGGAATTTTTCCGCCTGAGCCAGACTGGCCAAGGTTTCTTAAAATATGAATCCAATGAAGTTTGGACAGAAGATGCTTGCTTTTTTTTTTTTTTTCCCTGAAAAATCACCCTGTGGCAAGTTTAAGCACGCTCCGTTGCACCAAAAAATCCTCAGATGCTTTAAAATAGAGGATTCTTCCGTCTCAGAATTTTTCCATTGCCAATTCCATTTGTGTAAACTCTTTAGAAAAGATCTGTGCCTGGTGGATATCGTAGGAAAGGCAGTTTCCACTGTGACCTGTACTGCTGCTGTAACCACACCCTGCTCTTTGCCTGTGAGTCAGGTGACAGGTCAAATGCCAGTGGATGCTGGGGTATCAGCTTCCAGGAGTCCTCATTGCCAGGTTAATGGTCCTTGTTGCTCATTAACGCTGCCTTTAGCCATTAGCGGCAGTTGTGGTTAAGATAAAAGCACCAGCGAGGTCCACATCTGGCGTCTGTGCCTGAGATGGCCAATACTTAAACCAGAAAGTTGTTTCTCGAATCTCATCAGAATCTCTGTGCCTTTAATGGTGATGTCTGTTCCTTCTTGTTCAATCTTTCCTGGAGCTGAAAACAAAGCACTCACCTTCAGCCTTGAAAGCCCATCATCTTCTCGGAAGTGGTGTTTATGCCCGCCTTTGGTCTCCCCATCTCCGGAGGATCGGAAAGGAAATCTACCTTGTTTCTTGCTTTTTGCTTTTAAACCTGGGTGCTTTCTCTAGCTCATTTCTGGCTTTCAGTCAACAAGCCTTTGGGGCGTGCCTGCCGGTGCAAAGGGCTCTGGGAGGAGCTGGAGTCCAGAGACCCGGAGGAGACCCTCTCCTTATCAGAGGTGGGGCGTCGAGTTGCCCACGAGCAGAAGGTGGCTGGGCCAGCCCTGCTCAGCCCTCACGGCGCCCTCTTCCCCCGACCCGGTTACCTGTTTATCCATCCCACACCCTCCCGCCCACTTCTCCCTGTAGGACCCAAAGCACGAAGGGTTATCTGGTGAGCACTCATCGTGTACCAAGCATGACATGTATTATCTCAGGAACTTTCCACATGTTATGTCATCCTAATAACAGCCATGATTTATTACTATTTAATTATTTGTCGAACTGTTCGTTATAGTTTGAGCTGTTACCTACACGGCCTTTACTATGTGCCAGGAACTGTCCCAGGCACCAGGTAGCTAGATAGACGGCTAGATAGCTAGATGGACTGACTTAGTTAATCCTCAGCCCCCCATGAGTGAGGTGCTATCACTACATCCGTTGTATACATGGGGAAACTGAGGCACAGAGAGGTTAAGCAACCTGCCCGAGGCCCCAGAGCCCACACGTGTTGACATCAGGATTCAGACCCACGCAGTCTAGCTCCAGGTTCACCCTCCTCGTCCCTGGGCTGTAACAGTGGCAGCTATGACATCTGAATATCTCTTACGTGCAGGCGCTTTGCACAGTTTGTTTCATCCGTGCACCGTAGCGAGGGTAACACTTCCTGTGTGGGCAGTGGGGAGACTAGGGCAGGCTTACCCGCCTGGGACACAGCCAGCAGCTGAGCCCCAGTCTCGACTCCAAAACCCGCCCCCAGCTTTTTCTGCAGCCAGCTGCTGACACCTCCCGTGCCCGCTGCACGCCGGGGAGAGAGGCAGCCTCAGGCTCCCTGAGGAGAGGCTGTGGGGTAGTGCAGGTTCCGGAACCCAGGGGCCACACGGACACTGGGGGCGGGGGTGATGGGGGCGGAGGGCTGGGTGTGAAGACAGAGCAATACCCACCCCATAGGCACAGCCCAGGGGTTGCCAGACGCTGGCTGTGGGCCGGGCTGGCACGGCAGGCTTCTGGGAAGAGGTGGGCACAGCATCGTGACCAGAACAGAGCACGATGCCGGGCCCTGGGGCTGACTCATGCAGCCTGGAAAGGAAAGATTCAGCTGTCAGACCGAGGGCGGCTCTTCAGATGGGGTGCTCTCATCAAAGAAGGTGAAAATTGTTCTGCTCAAGACAGCTCCTTCACGGAGGCAGTAAGTGTGCACTTCAAGCCCCCGGAACCCACGTCTTGCAGGGGATGCCACCTGTCAGCAGGCTTTCACACCCAGACTGCGATTGTTGGCATTCACGTGGTGACTCCCGGCTCACAAAAGGCAGATAGAAAAGCAGTCAGATCCTACTGTATGCTTCCATTCATATCAAGTTCAAATGCAGGCAGAACTAATCTAGGATGATGGAGGTCAGCCATGTGGCTCCCTGTGTGAGGGTTGGCTGCCAGGGCATGGGGCGAGAGGGAACCTCCAGGAGGGTGAACATGGTGTCTGTACCTTGATCTGGGTGGTAGTTACACGGATGTGGACATACAACCATCAAGCCGCACTCTTAGTATTTCTCCCTGTATATTAGCTCAATAAAAATTGAAAACAGACAAATACAGGTCTGGGGTGACAAAGACCCCTCAGGTGGCCTGCCACCAGCCCTCACCTGCCCCCATGGCTCCTCATCTACTGGCCTGTGTTTTCTTCAATTCTTGTCAATCCAGCAAATACTCGTTGGGAATGTGTGTGCTTACCCGTGCTAAGTTCTGAGGACTCAAGGATTCATTCATTCATTCATTCATTCATTCCACTATTATTTTGGTGCCTGGCCTCTTGGAAATGCTGCTTGACCTGCTAAAGGAAAAAGTCTTCCTGTTTCAGCGAGTTCTGTGGTTCAGAGCTGCTCAGAATGACAAGACCTCCCACTTGGACCTGGCATGATCTATAGCCTCTCCGGGAACCTTCAAGACCCCTAGGGAGACCTTCTCTCTTGGCCCAGCCGCTGTGATTTTGAGAGACTGTTTGGTACCCTGCCCTGGGGGTCTCGGCCACCAGCCCTCGTCCTGCCCCATCGGCCCCCGGAGCTCCGCCAGCATATGTTTTAAGTTTCTATTCAAATCCAGCAAATATTCATTGGGAATTTAAAAACCAGACCCCAGACTGAGTCATGGGCACCCAAAGATTCATTCATTGATTCATTCAACAAACATTTATTGAGTGCCTGCTACTTACCAGGCAGCCTTTCAGGTGGTGGGGAAATTTTCTTTCACAGCAGTAAATAAATAAAACAGACAACAATACACAGAATGATTGTATTGTCCCAGGGGAGACACACAGTAATTGAGAAAAACCAGGAGCGTCAGGGTGAAGGTCGTGATGACAGAGTGGCTGGCGGGGCCTCGGAGGGAGAGCTCTCGGGGACCATCGTGTCAGGCAGAGGGACGGCAGGTGTCACGGCCCTTCCAGAGCCTGTCCCAGGCCTGAGCGGCTGAGCAGGGAGCAGGAGGTGTGGGTCAGAGAGGGGACCGTGGCCATGGGCAAGCACTTGGCCATTTACTCTGAGGGAGGAACCAGGGAGGGCTTGGAGCAGAGGCCTGAGGGGCTTCCACCCGGATTCCAAAAGGATCGCTCTGGCTATCACGTTGAAGAGGGTGGGGCCTGCCCTTGGGTGGCTCTTAAGTGGGTGGGGCTCTTCTGGGACCCTTAATTAAGAGAAACTTGTCATGGGGCTCTCGATTCCACAGAGAAGTCAGGGAAGGCTTCCTGGAGGCAGTGACATTTGGTCCGTGTCTTGCAGAACATGCACGGGTCTGCAGACAGGGGGAGCTGAACATGCAGAGTCACGCGTCTTCGTTCGTTCACAAGTTCAATCACTCATCTATTCGTCCTTTATTCATTCAGAGGACATTTTATTGAGCACCTGGGTAAAAAGTAGAATCCAGCCCTGTACCTCGAAGAAGTCAGTGTCCAGTAAGGAGTGGGAAGACAGAGGGACAGCCAGATCCATAACACATCCATGAGGAAACGCGGCAGGGAGCTGCAGCCACACAGAGTGGGCGGGGGGCAGCCTCCATGACACAGGGTGCGGTCACAGGAGTCTTTCTGGACAACGGGTCATCTGAGCCAGTTTTGAAAGATGAGCATGAATCCACTGAGAAACAGGAAGGAGGAGAATTTCCAGGCAGAGCACCAGCATGGGCACAAGCCTCCCACGTCCCAGGTCCCAAGTGGGTACTGCAGAGGCGCGGGACACAGTGTGTTCTAGAAAGCCAAAGAACTTTGGGTCTGCTGAAACCAAAGGCCAATATGGGAAGAGGCCCAGGAGCCAGTGTTAGGAGGAAGGCGGGGCCCGAAGCTGGAGTCCTTCGCACATGTCAGGGGCCTGCATTCGGCCCTCGGGCACCCAGATTCTGTGGCTCTACGACAGAAGATGGGGAGGAGGGACCCAGGCTGGAGGCAGGGAGACCTGTTAGGAAAATGCGGGGAGAGTCCAGACCAGGGGTGATGAGCCTTGAAGGAGGACAACGGGATGGGGAAGAGGATGCATGTGAGTTCCATCTTGGAGATGGACGGGTGAGCGGGGGGAGAGCCCATCACAGGGTGACCGTGGACGGTGTGTCACCAAGCAAGACGGAACACCTGGGAGGAAAGAGGACCTAGTGAGCTGGACCTTATGAAAAGTCCAGCTCCAGGGCAAAAGCACAGGGCACACGAGGGGAACAGCGGGGCCCCTTATAGCAGCTGGTCTATAGGAGACCATACAAGGCTCTCGTGTCTTAACTAATTTCTCCACTATTTAACTATCCCCATTTCACAGATGGGGAAACTGAGGCACAGCGGCTGACAGTAACTATCCCAAGTGGCAGAGCATGTAAATGGCAGGGCTGGCCCTGGGCTTTGAGCCCAAGCTCCTGACCATCAATCACACTGCGAGGCAACCCTGGGGAGGCCCCCACCCCCGGGATGCAGGGTGAGAGCTGGAAACTTCTCTGGGGCAGTGAGAGGAGCCGTGAGGGCTGGGAGCTGTGTCTCAGCAGGACAGGGGTAGCTCTGCCCCCAGGCCCCCGTAGGTGTGGCTTCTCACGGAGGCCTCCAGCCGGCCTCCCCACACTGGTCACGCCTCTGTCCCGCAGTGCTCGCTGGGACGGACTATAGCGCTCAACACTCGAGAACGAAGCCCCAGAGGACCCGGAACCCAGTGACAAGAAACGCTGCAGCACGCATGAGCGTGTAAACAGCATCCTAAGTGAAAGAAGCCAGATGCAGAAGCTGGGGCTGCTGTAACAAAGTGCCACACCTTGTGGCTTGAACGACAGAAATGTATTGTCTCGGTTCTGGAGGCCACAAGCCCAAGATCAAGGTGTCGGCAGGCTTGGTTCCTTCTGAGGCTCGGAGGGAGCATCTCTCTGTGTCTCTGCCTGAGCTGCAGTGGCCGCCAGCGATCGTAGGTGTCCTCTGGCTTTTTGACCTCCGCCTTCATCTTCACAGGACTTTCGCCCTGTGTGCGCGTGTCTGTGTATAAATGCTCCCTTTTTATAAAGACATCAGCCATGTGGATTAGGGCCCATCCGAATGGTCTTCTTAACTGTCTTGGCAATGACCCTATGTCCAGATACGGCCAGATTCTGAGGTCCTGGGAGTTAGGACTACAACAGGAATTTGGAAGGAAAGGGGCACAATCCAACCGTCAACACTCACATATCGTGTTATTCCTTTTATACAAAATGTCCGACATATTCGTAGAAACAGGAAGCAGATTAGTGGTTGCCAGGGGCTGGGAGGAGAGGGGAGTGGCAGTAACTGTCTAATGGGTGCGGGTTTCTATTTGGGGTGATGGACACGTCTGGAACTAGGAAACAGGGGCTTGGAAAGATTAGGTAGCTTGCCTGCAGACAGACAGCTGCTAAGTGGGTAAGATGAGATTTGCCCCGTGGCTCGTGGGTTCAAGCAACTGCAACTGGGTTCAAGCGGACGTTTCTTTGGGGCAAGCTGTTTAACTCCTCCGAGCCTCATCTTCCTCGTCTGCAAAATGGAATCCATGTATCAAGCCCAGCCTCTACCCACGTGCCAGTGCAAGGAGAGTGCACAGTAAGAGCCGCTGGTACCGCCTAAGTGCTTCGCCGTTTTCATTCCTCTTTCAGTCGAGCTCCATCCAGGACGACAGAAGCCACTCTGTGTGTTTAGACAGAGGAAATGTAACGTTGGGAGAGACGACCCAAGTGATGCAAGAGCTGAGAAGCGACGCGGGCACCGTGGGGCGCCCGGACATGAGTCACTACAGGCGGCCCTGCCGGCCGAACAGTGGAGAGACGGCAGGACGAGGTGTCTTCGCCAGAGGCCAGGCCATTCAGCAAGCGTCTGGGTCTTGGGGGAAGCAGGGCCCACAGAGGGAGGGACTTCCCGGGAGGGGATGGACCCCCAGAAATGGTGCAGCGGCTGCCGCAGACCGTGTCCGAGGCAGCGGGGAGGGACGCGCCGACCCCTCACTTTCTTCCCTCACGTCCCAGGCACCCGCCCCCCGCCCCCCCCACACACACCCGGGGCAGAGCTGCCCGGAGTCACAGGGCGAGGGGCCTGGGCGCGCGGTTCCCAGAGCCGCGGGCCTGCGGAGGGTAGACTCGCGCCTGGTGAGCGCGCGCACGGCTCTACCCTGGGGAAGCGGCCGGCAGCGCCCCCAGCTGCCAGCCCGCCAGCGCGCAGCGTGACCGCGCGAGTGCCGCGGGCCAGCCCTGGGCGCCGCGTGCCGGCTTGAGGACGGCGCCCGCCTGCAGCCCGCCCGCGCCGTCGGGAGGAGCCGGCTGGGGCGCGAGCGCCCGGGTGCAGGGCTCCCTCTGCCCCCCGGGCCCCGCGATTCCGCCGGGCTGCTCAGCTGAGCCGCCGGACGGACGGACGGGTGCGTCTTCCCGCTGTAACCCCCGCGCGCGCAAGAGAGGGGCAGGCCGCCAGAATCGGCCTCTGAAGAGAGGAAGCAGCTTCCCTGTGGCCCTCAGAGATCCAGCTCCACCCCTGGAGGTTTTGCCGCATCTGCCTGTCGACTTTGCAGCTCGGCCGGGCGGGGCCAGCCACCCGGCCCCGGGGCCCTCGTCTCCCGTCGCCTCCGTGATTCGTTTGGCCCCTGCAGCCAGGCAGCGGCAGACAGCTCGCGGTCTCCACTGCTCTTCAGAGGGTCCCCAGTGACACGGGACCTCAGGGGGCCTCCTCACGGCTCCAGGACAGAGTGTCCTACAAAGGCCTGGGTGGAGGCTCCCCATTTCTGGGTCTATCACGTGAAAGGCACTGAAGAGAAAGGAGATGAAAGAGAACAGGAGGTTGCTGAGGGACTTTTACTCCCAGCGTCTTTAGCAGTGGGGTGCGATATGAGTTGAATTGTGTCCCCAAAAAGATAGATTGACGTCCTAACCCTGGTAGCTGTAAATGAGACCTTATTTGGAAACAGGGTCCTTTCGGATGTCATCAGGTTAAGATGAGGTCATAACCAAGATGGGCTATAGCGCCATAGACTGGATCCTTAGAGGAAGAGGAGGGACACACAGAGGGAGAAGGCCCGAGAAGACAGAGGCAGAGATGGGAGTGATGCAGCTTACAAGCCAAGGGGCACCGAAGATGGCTGGCAAACGCCGGAAGCTAGGGAAGGACGTGGAGCAGATTCTTCCCTGGGTCTTTGAGAGAGGGCAGGGCCCCGCCAACACTTTGATTTTGGACTTCTGGCCTGGTAAGCTAAGAGAAGACGTTTCTGTTGTTTTAATCCCGGTTTGTGGTGCTTTGTTACGCAGCCCTAGGAAGCAAATACAGGGAAGTTAGTTCAACCCTGCAAATGGCTACCCAGTTAACCAGCCTCCCAGAGTGTTGCCCAGGTCACTTTCAGGAGTGGGGAACCTTGAACAAAAGAAATGCAGTTTTGTGAGCAGTGGTGTGTTGAGAACTCGCAGTGCAGGCTGAGAAGGGATATGGGTCGTCTCGTTGAACCTTCCCACCAGCCCTGCGATGTAGGTACCAGTATTATCCCTGTTGACAATTGAGGAAACTGAGTCTCAGAGAGACGAAATACTTCTCCCAAGGCGACATGAATATTTTTATTCCTTTCTGGCTCTGTGGCTATTTTGAAGGCTGGACTGGGCAAAATGGACTTGTTTGGATGAGAGATATGTTTGTTTCCTGTGCCTCTTAACAAATTACCACGAGCTTAGTGGCTTAAAACAACAGGTGGATTGTCTCACAGTGTCCTCGGACCGGGAGTGTGCGCCGGCTTGGCTGGATCCTCTGCTCGGGTGCCCCAAGGTTGTCATCAAGGTGTCTGCGGGCTGCGTCCCTTCCTGGGCCGGGCTCCTATCCCTAGCTCACTGGTTGCTGGCAGAATTCGTTTCTTGTGGCTGCATGACGGAGGCCCCGTTCTCTTGCTAGCCGTCAGCTAGGGGCCTCTCGCCTCCTAGGGGTGCCCAGAGCTCATTGTCACACGGCCCCCTGGCAGCTCACAACCTGACAGTCTGCTTTCTTCCAGGCCACCAGGAGTGTCCCCCTGACCTCCTCTCCCCTCCAGCCTGCCCGAGTGGAGCCTTACGTAACACCACCCAATCACCCTAGTCACAGAGGCCGCCCACACTCCAGGGGAGCACACCAAGGGGTGGGGTTCTGGGAACTATATTAGGATTCTGCCTACCAAGCTCAGATGAACTTGACTTGGAGACCAAGACGAACTTGAGCCCTGGCTCTGTCCCTGACTGGGGTGTGACCTTGGAGAATTTTCCCCACACCCTTTAAGTCTGACTCTCCTTGTTTACAACAGCGGGATGACAATACTAGACTCCAGGGGGTGTCATGAGGATGAGATCAGTGAAACCATCAAGCACTGGAAGTTGCTAGGAGCTTGGTAAATGGCAGCTCCCGCCCCTCCCTTTGCAAGGGCGGCTCCTTCACAAAGGAAAACATGGGCTGGGCAGAGCACGTGGAAGGCACCTGGCCCTGGAGCCGGAAGGCCTGGCTGGGCTCCAGCCTGATCTCAGGCCCGAGTGTCTCTCAGTTTCTGCTGCCCCTTCCCCTGCTCGCAGACAGTAAGACTCACTGCAGCTTTGTCTGGAAAAGTGAAGCTGAAATGAGATCCCCGAACAGAACAGACACTTTGGAGAGGCTTTCCTCCCTGTGCAGTGTGAAGCCTGGTTCCCCTCTTCCCAGAGGCCTGATCCCACAGGGGGGACGGGGGCTGTCCCCTCCGGGCGCCGAGCCAGGCAGTGGCAGCGGGGAGGTGGTGGCAGGTGTCTTTCCTCCTGCGTGATCGCTCGTTGTGCATTTGGCCCCTTCAGCCCGTTCTCTGTCGTGACCCTCAGGAGAGTCTTGTACAGACCAGAGATTTCCCACCTGGACAGGGCATGGACCTCCCTGGGCAGCCCCCAGGCATTAGCCCCGGACAGCTCCTGACCTCGTGTTCATTGATGATTCTTGAGCAAGTGGACAACCAGCAAGGTGTCTTGCCATCCGAGGGCCAGAAATCTTCTATGTTTAGGGCATGAAATGGCCCTGAGGTTTTGAAGCGAACAGAAATCAGAGGTACCAAGGCACAGTCTGCAGGCCGAGCTTTCTGTGCCACCTCAGAGGAGACTTCCAGGCTGAGATCCCTCTGTCTGCTCGCATCTCCAGCCTCACCTCCCTCCACGCCTGCTAGAATGCCATGGGGCCCTCCCCGAGGGAGCTGCCTGCCCACCCAACTCCGTCTGTCTTCAAGACTCACCTAGCGACGGCCTTCCGCACGAAGCCTTAACCACATTCATTCATTCGTGCATTCGACCTAGCACTGATTCCCCCAAGCACAGGGTCTATATCAAATAAGAAAGTCCTCCCAGCTGCACAGAACGGACCCAGCCCTGCCACCATGCCCATCTTTCTCAGACTGAGGGGTCTGTGCTCAGAAGCCAGCTAAAAGCAGCCCTGCCATGGGTGGGTTGGGAGAGGGTCAGACAGGATCCGCCTGTGTGCACCCCTCTGAGGCCTCCCAAGGCTCCCAGAGCCTGACGTAGAGATCACCGGTCTAGTGGGGGCTTCCTGAACAGGTGACAGCTGGGAGGGGGCGGTGGTGTTTGCATTGCTTTCTCTCGACAAGATCAGCACGAAGTGGGCTTACCCTGAGGCTTCAGAAGCCAAAGCTTCAGGTCCTCCTGTGCAGGGGCCCTCCCTAGTCCCGGATTCTAACTGTGTATTTGTAATTGTGTGTTCTTTTTCTTTAAGAGGGCCTGTCTAATTACACAAACTTCAGGGCCCAATGAAATCTGGTTCTGTCTCAGTTGGGCCGTAGGTGGAAACGTGACCCATGCAGGACCCTCCGGAAGATGGGGTCCTTGTCTGTGGCGACACCAGGAGGCCCTTTATGAAAGAAGGTTCAGGGGCCCAGAAAGTACATGCGCCCCTCTGGGGGGAGCCCGCTGTCCCCCAGGAGGTCTTCCTAAATCCAATTACATGGGGACAGGGATGGGGGCTTCTGGCACTGAAACAGGGCCGGGCTCTCTGGATGGAATCGGGGGTGCCTCCTGGCCGAAGCCAGCCCACTGGCCCTGTAACCTCACTGCCCCCAGACCCCAGGCCAGGTAGGGTCTCCCAGCAAGGACAGTGGGTCTTCCCTCTCCTTTCTCTGTTCTCCGGCTCCCCAGACATCTGGAAAGCACGCTGGCTGACCTTTCCGACAGCAGCCGCAGTCCTGACCCCCATCAGCAAACGGAGCCCTCGGAACCTGGCTGCCTCTGACTTCCTCAGGGAAACCCCCGAGGGGACACCCACCCCCGCGTCCAGCAGCCCCACGTGTCAGCAGCTGGCCTGGGGTCGCCGGCCCGGGCATGGACTGGTCAGGAGAGATCTTGTGCTGGCCTCACAGCCCAGAGGCTGCCTGGCTGGGTTCATGGGGGCCACACTGCACCGCTTCCGGGCTCGGCACTTGCTGAGTGGTTTTCCATCATTTATTAATGAGCGTTGGCAGCAGCCTGTGAGTTAGGGCTCATGGCAGTCGTGGCTCTGACAGGCTGGGCAGGCCAGGCCGCCTGCTTCCGGGGCCTTGTCATCTGCCCTGTCTGCTCCTGCCTGCAGGTCACACCCAAAGTGCCTGTACGCGCAGAGCAAAGCACATGCACTTGGGGAAGAAGGCAGCTTCTCACCCCCGCTGGGGCTGGGCTGGGCCCTGGGCGGGTGCATGCCTGTCCATCCACCACCCCTGCAATGGTCGTCCAGCTGGAGTTTCCGGGCACCCACTCACCCACACACCTGTCCACACACAGGCAGCTGGGCACGTCCTGTCCGTCGAGGACAAAAGCCTTTTAAGGTTGGGGCTGATGTTACAAAGTGCTTTCCCTCTCAGGGCAGGCGCACGTGGAGGAACCATGTCAGGCCCTGTGCCGAGGTCCTCCCTGCTTCACCTCATCCTCACCCGCGGAGGTGGGGCCTGGGATTATCCAGGCCATTTGGAGCAGGAAAACAAGGCACAGAGGAGTTAAGCCACTTGTTGAGTACGAACAGTAATAGACTCAGCTGACTGCCAAATTGGCTCCCCCAGTGGCCGGGTCCTGGTGAGCCCTGAGCTGGGTGTCATGTCAGTAGAAAGCATGCACCTTGGAACCAGATATTTGAGTTGAAGTCCTGGCTCTCTCCACTTGCTCTTCATAGCACTTCCTGGAGCCTCAGTTTCCTCCTCTGTAAAATGGGGACAGGCAATAAGTAGAACAGCAGCGTGTCCAGGGCCGCATGCCCAGCTCTCGGCTTCCCTTCCTTCTCAGAGGCCGACAGGGGGCAGAGGGTGAGTGAAGAAGTGATATTTCCAGGATGGGGGGTGGTGAGGAATGGGGGAGTCAGGGCATCGATATGAGGAGGGCGGGAATAGTCCCCCCCCGCACCGCCCCTGCCAGGTTATCCAGAGATTCACGGCCTCGTGAGCGCCGGCGGCAAGAGTGACTTTGCAAAGTACCTCAGGCTCCATCTAACATCTTTATTTCTCTTTAACAAATTTCCCCTGAGGCCGATTTCAAATCAAGTTTATTCTGGTATCTAAAGGTATAAAGCCCATAACTCAGAGGCATTAGATCTAAAATATTCAGGCCTCCGTGGCTGTGCTGCCCTGGGTCGAGGCACCTGAATGAGCTTCATTTTCCAGTTGTTACTTGAAGCCTGGAGGTGGGTGTTGCGGGCTTCTGTCCACAGACGGGAGCGGTCCTGCCAGGCGCCGAGGGATGTGCGGTTCCTGCTTCTGGATCCGGGTCTCAACGGGGAGTGGGGGGCGGGAAACGGCTCACTGAGTGACCCGCGCCCTGCCATCCCGGGGTGGCTTCTCACGGTGCCGGCTGAGAAAGGGGAGGCATGGGGAGGGCAGGGTGGGAGGACCAGACCCTTCCAGACCTGCCAGGGTCAGGATTTGTGAGTCCACGCCTCTCTGTGGGGGCCAGTGTTTCTTCTGAAACATCAAGACTCTAGGATTTAGAACGGTGTGTGTGTGTTGAAAATGGGATCCAGACAGACCTCGGAGTGTTTCCTTTCTCCTGTGGCTCTCACTTCAACCTTTGGTTTTGGAGTGGATTAAAATGGAGCTTGTCTGAGAGCCGGTCATGCTGGATCCCAGCTGTGGTTCTCCGAGCGCGGATCTCCAGGGGATCCTCCTCTAGAACAGTCACATTCATCATGTTACCCTCGGCTCGCGCTTCCTGCAGTGAAGTCTTGGCCCAGGGGGGTCGATGACAGCAGAGCTTTCACTGGCGTCTCATGAGCAGACACTGCACACGTCCTCCCACTGCTTCTCAGGACTTGTTCTGGGGCATTCTGGGGGCTTCGCTGGAGGGGAAGACAGTGGGCAGTGCAGCGTGGGTGCTCTCTCCACCTTCCCACGTTGACCTGGAACCAGGGGGCCAGGAGAGAGCAGTGCTCCCCGACTTCCCCAGCCCCATGGAAGACCCCTTTGGCGGCAGAAGTTCAGTGCCCTTTCGCCGACATGAATCAGGCACCTGGGAACAGGAGCTGGAGGTTCAAGACAGATAAGTCTCAGACCTTCTGGCCTTCTGGCTCGGGGGAGACACAATTTCAATACAATGCAGAAAGCAGCAGTGATAGGGGAGTGCGCAGAGCATTATGGCTGCACAAAAGGGAAGGGAAGCGGGTCCAGGAGGGCTTCTGGGAAGGGGCGGCGCTGGCCCTGATGACCTGGGGAGTGTACAAGGTGGAAGCGGGGGTGAGACTCCAGGCCAGGGAGAGCCGGAAGCGGAGCAGGGCTCTGCAGAGTGTGACGGGAGTGAGGACCCCTGTGCAGTTGCCGGAGGGTGCGGCCAGCAGGGGACGCAGGGTCCAGGGGGAGCGGCCCAAGGTGGCTGCCGTGCCCGAACCCCATCCGGGGGGGCGCCGAAAGTCGCCGACAGCGCTGTGGCCAGAGTCCCCGTGGCAGGAAGTTTCAAGGGAGGCTGTACAAGGGTGCCCGTTAGGGGAAGGCCGTGCAAGCCCAGCCCCGGCAAGGTTGTGGGGGTGAAGGCGGGGAGGGGTCAGAGATATCTTCAGAGGTGAAACTGCTGCAAGACTGGCTGACGGATGAAACGCAGGCAGGAAGGAAGAGAGGGCCCCCAGCGGGCGGGGGCGGGAAGACGAGGGGGAGGACAAGGGTTGCCCAGGGCAGGGCGATGGTCTGGCGCGAGCCAGGCCGGGTCCGGTCCCTGTTGGACATCTGGGTGGCAGTGTCCACCTGCTGCTGCAGGCTGGGTCTGAAGTCAGAGAAGCTGTGGATGGATGGGGGACCGGAGCCCCCAGAGCGGTGGAAGGTCACCCGGGGGCTGTGAACACGGGAAGCGAGGGCAGCAGAGAAACTCCGATCGCCCCCCCACCAAGGGAGGAGCCCGAGAAAGAGCTCGAGAAGGACCATCTGGAGGAAGTCAAGAGAGCGCGGGAGAGAAGGGCCCGGGAAGCCAGGAAGGGAATCCCATCCGGGAGGAGCTGCCAGGGTCAGGGGTGTTGAGCCACTCCCTTGACTGGTCAGGGCCCAGGACACTCGAGGCTCCTCTGGACAGAGTGTCCCAGGGGGCGGGGGGCGCGTCCATCCCGAGGCTCCTGCGTTGGGTGTCCCCAGGGTCAGGTCTCAGAGGCATGTTTACGTGCTTTCTTGAGCCCTGATCGGTTCTGTTCCTTCCGGTCTGGGCCTCCTGAGTGTCCCCCCAGGCAGGCAGCTCCTTTCCAGCAGCAGCATGGGGTTGGGCTCACCTGGGGCCCGGCCTGGGGACCCGCCCAGTGCCCTCCGTGCCTCCTGCTCCAAGTCTCCAGGTCCCTTTCGTTTGCATCCTTCTCCCTCTGGGGCTTTGCTTCCCCCAGAACCCAAGTCTCCAGGTCCCTTTCGTTTGCATCCTTCTCCCTCTGGGGCTTTGCTTCCCCCAGAACCCTCCTGCACACATTCCCAAGAGACACACCCATCACCTCGGTCCACTTGGTGTCTGCCTGAAGCGGAAGCCAGTGAGAGGCAGCCCTCCTAAGACGGCCCGGGGCTGGCGGGACATTCCACCGTAAGGCTGGGCCTCCCTCAGCCCCTGCCTGGCCAGCTGGTGCCTGTGGTAAGTATTATCTAGCACAGCGGTCCCCAACCTTTTGGGCACCAGGGACCGGTTTCGTGGAAGACAGTTTTTCCACGGACGGGGGCAGGGGATAGTTTTGATATGAGTCTGCAAGCAATTGGTATATGGTCTCTGTGCCGTCAAACCTCTCTGCTAACGAGAATCTGTATTTGCGGACCCTCCCCAGTGCCAGCATCACTGCCTCAGCTCCACCTCTGATCATCAGGCATCAGATTCTCACAAGGAGAGCGCAACCTAGATCCCTCCTCGCGTTTGCAGTTCACAGTAGGGTTTGCGCTCCTATGAGAATCTAATGCTGCCGCCGATCTGACAGGAGACGGAGCTCAGGCGGTAATGCGAGCGATGGGGAGCGGCTGTAAATACAGATGAAGCTTTGCTCGCTTGCCCACTGCTCACCTCCTGCTGTGCGGCCGGGTTCCTAACAGGCCACAGACCGGTACTGGGGGGTTGGGGACCCCTGATATAGAGTGTGTGTGGATGGCGGTAGGGCTGAGTGGTTTCAGGATTTGAGGGATGGCTGCCTGTGTCCTAATGCCAGCTCTGGGCAGCCCTGGGCAAGTCACTTAACCTCTTGGGGCCTCAGTTTTTTCATCTGTAAAATGGAGTCGATGATAATCGCAGCCCCCACAGCAGAGAGTTGTAGTGAGGACTAAGCTACTGGGGATGGTGGTAGTTGTCCTGGTAATGCGGGTAGTTAGCATGGGAGCAGCTGCTTGACCCCCGAGGGTCCCCTCTGCAGACTTTTGTCCCGTGTCCCTTGTGCGTCTGGTAAGAAACCAGAGCACCTGCAAACTGTTCCGCTGGGGGAGGCTCCAGGTTCAGGCTGTCTGACAGGGTGCCCTCTGGGGAGCAGGGCTTTCCGTAGATGATGTAAGGAGAGGGCCGACCCCGCCCCCCGACTTTCAGTGGGCCTGGAGTGGTGAGTAATAGATTAAGAGATGAGATAAAATTGAGTTCTGTCCAAACGCTGACTGCTTCCTAATGAGGTGACGGCTGGGACTCCTCCCCAGCCTGACCCCGGGCTCCTGCTGAGCAGAACCCTGCTGCATTCCCAGCCCCTCCTCCTTTTCTTTGTGTCTCTCGACAGCATTTCTCTTGCTTAGCGGTGAGATGCTGCACTACGGCTTCCTGTTAACTTGTATCCTCCCCGTAAATGGACTGCTTGACTCACACAGTTGTTCCGCTCTGTTTCTGGGGGTTTCTCTGTCATCCTCTCGCTCCCAGCCAGCCTGTACCTGCTGTGTCCTGGCCCACCAATGCCCCACTCCAGCCCTGCTGGGCCCTGGAGGGAGGGAAGCTGGCTTTTACAGTTTGTTTACTTTCATGCAAGCAAAAGGCCCAGGCCTCAGCTCCAAGCCTCCCGGAGGAATGGGAGGGAAGGTGAGCCCTGCCTGGGAATGAAAGGGCCTGGGGCCAGGGGCAGGGCACCTGCCCTGGAACCCGAGCCAGCAACAGAGACAGGGTGCGGGCGTGGCCTCTGGGACCCGCTGGGAGGGGCACAGGACAAGTGAGGTCTGGTGGCCAAGTCCTCCAGGCCCTGAGTCTGGGCACAGCCTGGGGGAAAGGGGGCACAGCAGCCTGGGAAGGCCACTGCGAGAGGGCGCCAGTGTCCCTGAGCCAAGGCTGCTTTCCCCGGGGGGGGGGGGCTGGGGGCGTGACTCTGAAGATGGGCGGGGCATGCCCCCCTCTCTGCCCCAGACCAGTGGGTAACCTCGAGTAAGACTTTGTCCCAGAGCCTGGATTCCAGCTGCCTCCCTGTCCCCCTCCCTGGGGAGGGACAGACCTCCTGAGGATCCCAGCTGATGGCTGGTCTAACACTCTCCAAGGCTCCCTCTGACCCCAAGGACCCACCGCCTCCCACCTCCTCCCCGACCTCCGCCTCCAGACACCACTTGGCCTCCTCAGACGCACCCTGACCTCCTGACCTCTCGCCTCTGGGCCTTGGCAGTGCCGTTCCCTCTGCCTGGAGCGTCCACGCTGCCTTCGCGGTGCCAACTCCTGCTCACCCTTCAGGGTTCAGCTCGAGTGCCAGCTCCTTGGGCAGCTTTCCTGACCCCGTTACAGGCTCCCCAGCATGCTGGTGCCAAGTCAGGGATTCTGGCCGACGCCCCGCTGTAGCCCAGCACCGCCGGGGGCCTGGCACGTGCAGGCCCCAGAGCGTGGGTGCAGAGTTGAATTGAGGGGGGCTGGGCGTCCGCAGCTGCTCTGCCAGCATCGGGGGTCCTCGTGGGGATGCGGGAATGGAACGGACACACTCTCTCTGGCTCCAAAGAGAACGGAAGGAACAGGGTCCAAAATCGTGACGCCTTCCCTGGGAAGTCGCCGACAGTGGACTGGGCACAGGCTGGACGTTGGGCGCTCTGGGGGTTGGCGACAAAGGGACGGGCGCTGGGTGTGGCTCATTAGCCCAGGTGCTCCGAGTCCGGTCTAAGCCCATGACTCGGTGTCTCCTGACCGAGTGCCCTGGCAGCCCCGGTTCCAGCAGGTGAGGGAGGATTTAAACCTGGCACTCTGGACTGCAGGTGCCGGTCTTGAAAACTGGGTTTGAACCCAGTGTCTGGCTGCCCAGGAGGAGCTGTTCGCAACCTGGGGAGACTCAGGAAGCGGATATGCACCCCCTGCAGCCCCCAGCCCCGCCCAGACTGTCAGAAAATGCTGGTGGTCGGCAGGTGTGTGCCTTCAGGACACGCGCTGGGGCCCCCGTTCCAGAGTCAGCCCGTGGCAGGTGAGAATCCGGCTCAGCTGCTTGGGGCTGTGCTACCTTGGGGAAGTTACCTGCCCTCTCAGAGCCTTGGCTTCCTTGTGTGTAAAATAGGTTCCTAGCAGCTCCTATTTCATAGATTATTTTGAGGCGTAAATGAGAAAATGGAAAGAGCTTAGCACAGGGCTTTGCAGGGAGTCGGTGCCCAGGGGAAGCCAGCCCTTGTCTGTCAGTCCATTGGCCATGGGCCTAGGGGGCAGCAGTCATCTTGCTGGGCCTTCTAAGGGTCGGGGGGCTTTGCACATTCTGAGCTGCAACATCACGGGCATATGAGGACAAGGAAGAGAACTGGCCTGCTCCCCTGTGATAGGACCAGCTGCCTCTTTGTCACTAGAGCAGGGCTGATTATCATAATAACAGCTTACATGTTGTCCCAGGCACGGTGACATTTACGGACTGCATTAACTTGTTTAATCTGCCAAACAGCCCTCTGAAGTTTCTTCCCATTGATGATCCCCATTTCACAGATGGGGAAAATGAGGCACAGAGAGATTAATTAGGACCCAAGATTACACAGCTAGTAGGTGACGTCAGAGTCAGGACTCAACCCAGCAGAATGACTTCAGAACCTACCATCTCCATGGTATCTAGCCTTGGGATGATCGAAAGGTATCATCTCAACTCGTAGCCCCTGCATGGAGCACTGCACTAAGAAGGCTTTAGACCGTGATTAAGGAGAAAACCACTGTTACGGATCAGCAGTGTCTGCCGTGGGCTCGGGAAGGGAGGATTCAGCTCTGTGCCGGCTGCTTGCACGTCATGAACCACAGCACTTGACGTTTTGGGTGGCATCGTTCCTTGTTGGCTGGGGTGCCGTCCTGTGTGCACTATGGGATGTTTAGCAGCGTCCCTGGCCTCCACCCACCAGTTGCCAGTAGCACCAATCCTCCCTCCCCTCCAAGTTCTGACAATCAAAACTGTCTCCAGACATTGTCTCCTGAAAGGCAAAGTCTTCCCTGGTTGTGAACCCTTGCACCAGAGCAGGCAGTGGGGGCAATGGGCCAAACAGCATTGAACTTGGAGTCCAGAGACCAGGGTTCTAGGCTTGACTCTGGCACCATCCAGCCTGTCGCCATAGAAATGGCCCTTCGTCTCTCCAGGCGTCAGGTTCTTTATGTGTAAAGTGAACAAGATGAAGTAGATGGTCCCAAGGGTTCCTTCTAGAAGTTTATAATTCCACACTATGATTCTCCTTCCCTCACCCAAGCCCTTCAGTTAAAACTCTCAGATTATTGGAACATAACTTTCCAGAGATGCACAGAGCCAAACCAGCAGAAAAGCCTGCAATCTGCAGCGAGCTGCTTTGCCCCTTGGAGCTTCATATTTGCTCATTAAAGGGAAGAAACGAGAAGAAAAAACCCTCAACCTTGGTATTGAGATTTCATCCAAGCAGCAGTTATCAAGCTGATTCAAGTAGAAAAATCACAGAGACAATAAGCGCACACCCATTTCCCTGTGTTAGGAGAGAGAACGAGCTTTCCGGGAAATCTCCCCGGCTCCGTTCAATTATGAATCTCGGCAGGAAGCCTGGAAAATCCTGGCAACCCCGGAGCGAAGGGTTGAAGGAGGTGTGAGGCTGGAGAGTGAGACAAGGGACACGGATGGTGAGAGAGGGAGGCCGGGGTCCTGCCTGCGGCCGAGCGCCAGGGAGCTGGGCTGTGAGGTGGGGCTCTGGGGTCCTCACAGCAGGCGTTCCTTGAAATAGCAGCACGTATGTGGGAGGAGACTTGGGTCGAGGGCTTGGTTCGTGGGCCACCAGCAGGTAGGAAGGCTCTGTTTTATAGAGATGAAGGAGAAGCCACCGCGAATGGGAACGTTGTCCGTGCTGGTCACACATTCTCCCCTTATTCCTCAAGGCAACGGCGCCAGGTCTGTGGGGATCCCACTTCACAGACGAGGAGAAAGGAAACGACCAACTGACCAGCGCAGCGAGCGTTTTCCCAGGTGACGGTGATCTCAAGAGGCTGAAATTCACAGGCCACGTGCTTCCACGTGGGAACCTGGGGGCTGACGCTTGGCATTGCTGTCCCCCGGTATCCTGTACCCTCTCTCCCCGGGGTTCCGTGGTCGCCCAGAAACCTGCAGTCATTTTCACGTCTTGTAAAAGCATCACAGACCTGCCCTGAGGAATAAAGTATGACCTGGGCGCTCGAGAACTGGGTTGGAATCTCTGATGAAGGTGTGGCTTGTTGTGGGTCAAGCTCTCCTGCAGGCAAAAAACCAACTTCTTCTGTCTTAATCCCAAAGGAAAACTTTACTGGGAGTATGTGGAGGGTCCCAAGGGATTAAACGAGATTAACAGCCAAGACTGAAAAGGATAGACTCTTCCGTAGCTGGCCTCATGGACCACCAAGAGCTCCCCATTCGTGAGCACCCCAAAGTCTCTTTGCCCTTGCGTCTCCTCTGCTTCTGATCCAAAATCCAAACCCCTGAGAGTGCATCTGATTGGTCCAGCTCGGGCTGCATGTGTGCCCAGGATCCCTGGCTGGGGCAGGGCCATGCAATGCAGCCGCTGGGAAGTGCGGGGGGCACTCTGTGAGAGACCCATTCCCAGAGCAAGGGGCTCCACGGGCATACCCCAAGGGTCCATCAGAGCCTCAGGATGGGCTGAGCACCAGGCCATGGCCCGCCCTTCTCTCCCCATCTCCTGCCCCAGCCCACCTGTCTCAGCACAAGATCCGTAGAGTCTAGGACCTTGGGAGATGCCTCCGTTTACCAGACTGTGATCTCTAGGTTCCAGGCTTAAAGAGACGGAATTTGGGGACAGAGATCGTCTCTCTGTGAATCCCACCAACTGGGGGCAGGAGCTTGCACCACAGACCCCAGTCCCCTGGTGGACGCTGAACCAGAGTCCAGCCCCGTTGAAATGGGTGCCATCTTGCTCCCGTTGCCGATGACAAGGGTGACTTCTTTCCCAAATCCTCCACTAGCCCCACTCCGACTGTCCCGTCGGGGGAAATGCCCTTTGGACCTAGTAGCTCCCCTAGACTGTTGGGGAAGCTAGGAAGGATCTCGGAAAGGGAGCCCCTGTCTGCCACCTGCTTACAGACCGGAGTTGAGGGTGGGTCCAGGTGTCCGCGGAATCCATTCTCCCCTGGTGGGTCTGACACGATGCAAGTTGAGACGTTCTCTCCTCATGACTGACGGTGAGCGAGGGGTGAGGCGGGCTGACCCGAGGTCCCCCCCTGGCCCACGCTCCTGCCCGCGCAGGTCCTGAGGCTGCCACGGTCTGTCTGGCAGCTGCAGGAAGCTGCCGGCTCTGAGCCAAAGTCTAAATGTGTCCCTCCTCCCAGGCACGGCAACGCGAGGGGGGCGATGAAGGGAGTGCTTGTTAATCCCAGGGGGAGCTGAGCCTGCGTCTCCCAGGCAGCCTGGCTCCTCTGAGACTAAAATAAGCCGCCCAAGAGGCCCCAGGATGGGGCCCTCCAATGTAACAGGTCGCATTTCCACCAAGTCGGGCTGGGAATAGAATCAGAGACATGCCAGGCTGTGAGGGACAAGGGGTCCCTGTGTTAGTCACGGGGACATGTTTCCAGCTTTGGGAAAGGCACGGCGGCACCTTGGAGCCTATGGCGTTGAATCCAGGACCCTTGCAGGGTGATCCAGGCCACGGCGTGACTGCTGCCCACCTGCTCCTTCAGCCTCAACCCACCCACCCTGTGCCTACGCTCTCTTCCGGAAGCTCACTCCCCAAACATGCCTCTGGGCCCCCCTCGCTGGTCCCCCCAGCTGCCACGCTCCATCCTCAGCTCTGTGAATGCAGCCCGTTCCCCGAGCTGCCCCAGACACCAGTCCAGCACCAACCCTCGTTCCTGAAGCCCCCTGAACCTGCGGCTTCCCCTGTAGCATGTGTCACTAGCTCCCTGTTCTGAGGTGATGTGGACACTTCACCTCCCCAACCAGGCGATGCGTTCTTGCTGGCCGGACCCGTGCCTCTGGGCCCCCGCAGGGCCTGGCATCAGTAGATGGATACTGAATTAAAGGAAAGAGTGGGCAAAAGGTTGAATGGATAAACGAGGTCTACAGGGGCTTCCCTGGTGGTGCAGTGGTTAAGAATCCACCTGCCAATGCAGGGGACCCGGGTTCTAGCCCTGGTCTGGGAAGATTCCACATGCTGTGGAGCAACTAAGCCCATGTGCCACAACTACTGAGCCTGCGCTCTAGAGCCCGCGAGTCACAAATACTGAGCCTGTGTGCCACAACTACTGAAGCCCGCGCACCTAGAGCTCGTGCTCCACGGCAAGAGAAGCCACCGCAATGAGAAGCCCGCGCACCGCAACGACGAATAGCCCTGCTCACTGCAACTAGAGAAAGTCCCTGTGCAGCAATGAGGACCCAATGCAGCCAAAAATAAATAAATAAATTAATTAATTAATTTTTTAAAAAAAAACAAAAAAACCCCGAGATCTACAGCCAAATAAAGACCCCAAACAGATCCTAGAGGGACAGCGAGGCCCTTCAGTGACCTATGAGCTCATTTTAGAAAGGAGAAAAGAGCATGAGGGAAACCTGTCCTGGGCACCGGGGCTCAAAGCAACTGCGCAGGCTGTGAACCCCAAGCACTTGGCCATGGAGAGGACACGGGGCCTCCTCCCCAAACTCCACAGTCTGGTCTGAAGGCAGCTCCGAGAAATGAGAAGTTTAAAACTATACACTTACCCTCCACGTCATCACAATTGATATTCTCAAAGTGCTCTGACCAGCATGGGCTAGGGTTAGGGTTATGCCCCGCTTCCGCTCTGAAAGGTGGTAAAGAGATTTCCCATCTTCCCGACGAGGAGAAGCTCTCCTGACCTCTCCTCTGCAGCCTCGGATGGCGTGCTCTCTGAAACTCTGGCCTCCTCCTTCAGACCCCGTCCTCAGGTGTCACTGGATGACTGTGTACCTGGAAAGCTCCAGGACGGCAGAGATGACGCCTGTCTTGTCTCTTCTTCTTGATTATCAATGAAACAGAAACACGCCAAAACGTAGAATGTCTGAGAAGAAATCGAAGTGGACTTACTGCCCTTGATGCAAGGTGGGTCGTCCTCTTTGGGGATGGCTCTCCTCCACAAAGGATTCAGGGACCCAGGCTGTGCCCGTCCTGTGGCTCCACCACCCCCTGGGCTGGCGGGGGAGGCCGTGGAGAGGGAGAGGTGCACCCACCTGTCCAGGAAGGACGCCTATCACTTCCGCCCACTTCCCATTGGCCAGCTGGGTCCCATGGCCCATCTACCTGCAAAGGAGGCTGAAAGATCCAGTGTAGCCCTGAGCCCAGGAAGAAGGAGAGCGAGCAGATCCTCTGCCACATCTGAGTCTCCAGCATCTAGCACGTAGCAGGTGCTCAAAAATGTAAGCTGGATGAAGGAACTTCATAATGCATAAGGTCGTAATGCTTAACAGGGTCTCACAGGGTCACTTGCAAGCCAGGGAGCTAAGGCTCCCCCAGAAAAGTCCAGCCCAGCCCTCGCTGCCACTCCAAGCCTGGCAGTTCTCTGCAGGAGCCCGGGGGAGAGGCTTCCCACAGCCTGCTGCCTTACAGCTGGAGAGAGGCCAGCCCTCAGGAGAACACCAGCGTGTGCCAGCTGGGAAATCACAGTTATTAGGAGGTTCTTTGGAGATAAGCATGGAAGCGGAGAGATGATGAGGGGGCGTTCAGAGGGGGAATTACAGGGAGCTAGAGGTGGGGCGGGGCCGGGGAGGCCTGGGGCGGGGCCGGGGAGGCCTGGGGCCTGGCTTTGTGGCGGCAGCCGGGGACACGGACGCCTGGCCAGTCGCGTCTGCCCCTGAGCCGGTGTCACGGGCCGAGTTGCGTCTCTCCAAGTTCGTATGTGGCCGTCCTAACCCCAGTACCACAGGGTGTGACTGTGTTTGGAAATAGGGCCTTTATAGAGGCTAATCAAGTTAAAATGAGGTCATGAGCGTGGGCCCTGGTCATATATGAGTGGTGTCCTTGTGAAAAGAGGGAATTTGGAGACAGACAGGCGTACAGGGAGAACACTGTGTGAAGGTGAAGGCAGAGATCGAGATGATGCTTCTACAAGCCCAGGGATGCCAGTGGTAGACAGCGAACCCCTAGGAGCTGGGGACGGGGAGCGGTGCGGAGGATGCCCCAGAGAGCCCTGGGAAGGCACCGCCTCTGCCCGCACTTCCTTCTAGGACTTCTGGCCTCCAGAACCGCGAGGCCGTGGATGCGTCTGTGGTGCTTTGTAATGGCAGCCACCCTGCCTCTCTGTGCTGGAATGGTTGAGGTCACTTCCATCCTGGGCTCCAGTCCCTCATCTGCAGACACATCTAAGACCAGGAGCCAGGGTCTCCCCCAGGCAGGCGCACTGCTTGCCGTCGTCCCGGGCTGCCCTTTCCTTTCGCGCCTGCCTGCCGCCCTCACCCAGGCAGCTCCCTTCAGGAGAGGCTGCCCCTCAAGCCTTCCCACCCCGTCGGCCTCATGGCGGCTGTGTGGTTAGGTCCCATCTTCTCAGCCTCCCTGTGGGACCTCCACCGCATCCTGGCCTCTTCTGCCGCTGCATCCCCATGGCCGCTCTCCCCCCAGGCCAGGCCACCCTGGGTTCCAGAACACGAGGCCGGCCTGCCTGTCCACTTCTGCCCTTTTGTGTATACGGACCCCTGTAGCGCCCCTCTGTACACATCAGCACCTCTGGAAAACCCTAAGCTGCCACCGGAGCCAAGCTCTGCCCTCGCGCCCTCCTCCACCTCTCCCTGACCTCTCTGTCCTGACTGGAGGGGGCCCACTCTTGAGAACCGCCACTTCCAGTGCAAAGTTAACCCAGCCTCGAACCTGAGCCAGTGCCCTTAGCCCAAGACTCTGGAAGAACAGGTTTCCCACCAATAAAGAGTGTCGAGGACCCATGTTTCCCCGTCACGCTGCAGCCAATCAAAACTACCCGTAGCCCTGAGGCCACACCATGCCCTTCTGCTTCCCGAGTGTGGGAGGGTTAGGGCCCGGACTCTGGAGCTGGGTCGCCCCAGTTCGAATCCCAGCTCGGGCACTTGGTAGCAAATGGTGTCAGTAATCGTCTCTGCGTCACAGGGTTAGTATGAAGACGAAGTGAGTTCACAGATGTCAGGTGCTTAACTAGTGCCTGGCCATACAGGTGCTAAGTGAACACTTGATGTTATATTCTTACCCTGAGGATAACACTGTCCCCTCCCCCCCTCACCTGTCAGCCCAGCCCTGCACCCCTCAGCCCCTCACCTCCTCCACAAAGCCCTGGATCCTTTCTGGCAAGGCCTGTACCCGCCTGGAGACATACAGGCCTCCAGGCCTGCCAGGCTGTTCCCGCCCTTCCCATGGGGGGTTAGGGTCAGGGGCTGGGCAGCCTTGGGGAAACACAGGAGGAATGCAGGCCCAGGCAGGCTCTGAGCTCCCACGGCCCACCTGAGACACGGACTTGGTCCATCTGGCCTTGGACCAGGGCTGCGGCTGGTACGGACAGTCTGACTCGGGTCCAGTGAGACCTCCCTGATCTGGACCAGTTAGGACACGGCCACCTCGAATTATTATAAAGTCCAAACTGATAGCTATTTAGAATACTTAATGTAGTTTGATTATTTTCCCACACATAAGATGATTTGAACAAGGCTGCTGGAATGTTTAAAGGTCCATGTGGGGTTCTTACCCTCACCTCCTTCTCCGGTCTGGGTGGCCTTCACCAGCAGCCGGGCCTCGTCTGGGCTTTCCCATTCCTCTGTTGACCAGGGATGACAGGGATGTTCTGAAGTCATGAGTCTGAGCACTCCCCACACCCCACGCTGCAGAAGCACCTGTTCCCGGACGCGGGCCTCACACCGGAGCCCCGACCTTGGCTTTGAACTCGGCCTCAACTCGGGGACAAGAGCCCAGTATCGAAAACGCCTCACATCCCTCCCCTGCTGTCCGACTGTATCTCCCCCTGAAACGGCACAGCTGGAAACCCATACAGAGGGCCAACTCGACTCACGTTCACCCGTCCTGGAGCCCAAAGGGGCCTTGCCGACCAGGCCTCCTCCCGCCCTGCCGCCCGGAGCTGCCTCTTCCAAAGTCTGAGGACGCCAGTTGCCTCCTGCTCCACTGTCAGGAAACCGTTGCCTTAAAGCTAACCCAGCACTCGCGGTTGTTACCTGGCTTCACTCCCTGATGTGTCTGGGGAGGACCCACACCGCGTAAGAGCCCTTTCCGGCACTCGCGAGGATTCGGAAGGGCGTGGGCCTTGGACGCTTGGGAAGAACACGTGGTGAGACGGCAGGAGCTGGGTTCCAGCAGCTGCTCGCCATGGGCGCCCCGAGCATCCTCTTCTCTAAAACGAGGCAGAGACGTCTTTCCTTTACGGCTAAGGTAGGGCCTAGTGCTCAGAGCTGGGCCTCTGTCCCGGGGCTTGGGAAGGCAGGGCTTGTGACATCTCTACGGCTCTTTCTTGCATCTTCAAAGGTGTGTTTTTACAAAGATGAGATGGGCTAATGGGCCAGCTTTCATCTAAGCCCAAGCCAGGGCCTGTGTGCAGGCGGGGTGTCCCGGGTGGCCGTCCTGGGGAGCGGGCCTGGGGGAGGGTGGGAGAGGGAACCCAAGTAGAGGGAAAGGCGGTGCGAGGGGCAGCCCTGAGCTGACCATCACTGGTTTGGTCCTGCTGGGACCCGCCCCCAGAAGCAGGTAGAATGGGTGGAGGACGGGAACACCTATCCACTGGCTGCCATCCTCCTGCTCCAAGGTCACCCCGGGGCCGGGGGGCCCTCGCCCCCCAAACCTCCAGCTCCACAAGCGAGTGAGTGTGTGTGCAGTTCCCTCTGGGTGACCTACCCAGTGCCGCAGGCAAAAAAGCAAGAAGCAACTGGAGCGGCTGAATCGAGGTTCCAGCAGGAGACACCCCAGGGAGGTGGTTGCTGCTCTGAGGGGCTGGAATAAAGGCGGACAGAGACGTGAGGGGTGGGCCCCAGGGGGCCCGTGCATGCTCAGCCAGTGCCCGCTGCTTCAGCGTTTGTGAGAAACAGGTGAGGTCGTGCCTGTGGAAGCGCTCTGCCAGCCGCCATAAGGGGTGACACGAAGACCACCGTTATGATCAAGTCACCGCCTAACATCCTTTCCTCCAGCGCTCCCCTAACGGCGACCGACCTCTGGGGTGGCCTGTTATGGAGGCTTATGTCACACGCTGAAATGACTCGCAGGGTAACCAACTCGTCCCGGTTTGCCTGCGACTTTCCTGGGTTTAGCACTGAAAGTCCTACGTGCCTGTCACCGCCTGAGTCCTGGGGGTCGGTCACCCTCGCGGTCTATCAGGGCACAACCCCAGGGCACGACCGTCACTGCCCAGAGGCAAGCAGTGGGGATATTCACCCACGGGGGCCAAAGGTCACCTACACACATGTCCCCCCGACGGGTCACCCGCCACTCACCAGCCTCCACATCTGGGCGGTCCTGCGGTCACTTCAGACACAGCCCCACGTTTTCACTGGAGTCAAAGATCCGGTTTCCTTTCTTTCTTTCCATAAACCTCATTGGTTGTTTTCAGACACTGTAGAAAATTTAGAAAATACAGAGGAAATGTAAAGAGGAAAATCTGAATTCACCGAGAAATGAAACAGTGGACACCTTTTAGGATATTTCTTTCCGGATGTTTCCTAGGCTTAGAGAAATACCTCTAGTATGATGTATGTAGATGAATGCATATGTTAACATCTGCACACAAAATAGTCCTAGAATCTTAGAGCAGGACGGACTCCTTTGGGCCCAGTTCCCGAGCTTTAACAGATAAAGAAGTAACTCGTCTGGGGCCATGTGTCTCAAGAAGTCTCTTCACACAGTGGTTCCCTGACCCGCAAAAGGAGAGGACCGCCGTGTCCCCGGGAGCACAGGCCACGACCCCGGGAGCGCTGCGGTATTCCCGCGGTGGGGTCCACATGGGATCTCCAAATTAGCCAACCCCCTGCTCATCGCTTAGCAGATAGCGCAGCAAATGGCCCGATTACCGAGAGAGCACGTGTGAAATGGATTGGACATGGCGTTCTCTCTTACTTCTCACATCAGCCATTAATTTTCTCCCCTATTAAATGCCTTGAGGCCAACACTCACAAAATTAAATCTGACAGGGATAGATGTGAAGTCCTTCGGACTAAACACTCCACTCGACAAAAGCAGGTTGGGGGTGGTGAGGCCGCTCTCATGAAAAGATCCTGGAAGGCTGAGTACGGGAAGAGCAGGTCCCGAGAACAGAAGCACAGGATCCCAAGAAGAGGAGAGGCAGGGCTGTGCTCCTGGGCTGACCCAGAGCAGGGGGCGGGGCTGGACAAGGGTCTTGGAAGCATCAATAAAGAAACGGCTGAAGTAAATGGGGATAGTTGGCCTAGAGAGGACGCTCGTTTAGGGGACCTACCACGTTCTCTACTCGAGGTGCCCTCCTCCTCCTCAGACCCCACTTCTTTAGACTGGGGCCGGGGGACGCATCTGGTCCCGACCGTTGGCAGCTTGCCAGCCTCCTCTCATCCTCAACCTTGGGCCTCACTTTTTGTGCAAACCCTGGATGGCTGGAAAACTAGCTTGTCCTTCATCCTGTTGGATACAATTCCTCTCTTCAGTGGCTTGAAGGGTTGACACACGATAGAGGCTGGGTTCTTTCATTCCCAGGGATTATAGGTAATACCCGTGGATAGGTTTTTGTGGAGGCTGACAACCTCTCAGGAACGTGAAGTTAAAGCTGTTTGGAAACAGAATGCCTTGGGAGGTGGCGAGGTCCCTGTCGCTAGCTGGAGGGTACAAGGAGAGGATTCGAGTCCCTGGTGGGGAACCTGCTCCAGGGGCTTTGGAAGCGTGAGCCTGAGAGACTGCACGAGTCTCGTTGCAACAGGAAGACGCTTCTGCGGATGCAGTACACGCAGCTTCCCAAACACTGCGTGTGGGCCCTTGCCGCTGACAGAGGAGCAGGAAGGGCCAACACGTCTGTTTGCCTTCCTGCAAGGCTGGCCCCCAGTGAGTGAACGAGGCGTGTTGCATTTCCTCTCACACAGCAGTGCTCCTGTGTTAGCGTCCTGGGGCTGCTGGAACAGACCATCACGAACCAGGAGGTTTGGAACAACAGAATACAGTTGTCACACAGTTCTGGAGGCCCGAAGTCCGAAATCAGGGTGTCAGCAGGGCCCTGCCCTCTCTGAGACTCTGGGTACGTTCCTTCCTTGCCTCTTCCTAGCTTTGGCCGGTTGCCCGCGATCCCTGCCATCCCCCGGCGTGTAGCCGCATGACTCCAACCTCTGCCTCTGTCTTCACACGGCCTTTTCCCTTGGGCCCAGGTTTCCCTCTTCCTATAGGGACACCAGTCATTGGATTGAGGGCCACCCTAAGTTAGTGTGGCCTCATCTTAACTTGATTCCATCTTCAAGATCCTGTTTCCAGATGAGGTCCCATTCACAGGGACCAGGGGTTAGGACTCCAGCATGAGTTTTCTGGGGGGCGTGGGGTGCAGGGGCTGTGTGCAGGGAGGACACAGTTTAACCCAAGGCAATGCTCGTTCCTTCAGTCTGTGCACAAGAGCTTGGTGTGGAGGAGGAGTGGAGAGAAGCTAGGAGAGGAGCGGAGGGGCAAGGGAATGCGGGAGAGCGAGCTGTCAGCACGCTCTGAGCAGAATCCCCTGCGGTGAGATGCGTCGTGTGTACACGCGGCCCCAAGAAAGGGAAATGTCTCTTCCTATCGTATAGTTGGACTGATGAACCATAACTGCACATGGTTACGCAGCCACTAAAAACAATGTGTCAGAAAATCTGTTATGTTGGGCAGTGTGATCCCTATTTATAGTTTCTATCAAATAGAAAATGTCACCCTAAATGCAGAGTGGAGGTTTGCAGAATACATCGGAAGGGCATTTGGAACTAACGTGTCTACATGCAAGCTAGTTTCAAAACCTGCTTTCTTTTCTGATCGAATATGTAAATATGCGGTTTCCTGGCAAAGCATAGTTTTAGCATAATAAGTGGTGCAGCAAAAGCTTTACTTCCCTAGTCCCTGTGCTATTGCCTTCTAAGACTGTCAGCAACTTTTGGATTAGTATCAACTTATTGTTTTTTTTAAATCTATAGGTATTGACCTAGAGAAGTGTGTATCATTATTACATGAAAAAAGTAGGTTACAGAGTAAAGTGTATTGTATTATTCCTTTTGCAAAATAAGGGATATAACCATCCTGGAAACCAGCTTGGCTGTCCCTTATAACAAACACGCAGCTGTCACGTCACCCAGCAATTACTCTCCTGGGCATTTAGCCCAGAGAAATGAAGAGTTAGGTTCATCCCAAAACCTGTTCATAGCAGCGTTATTGGAAATAGCTGGAAACCACAGGTGTAATAGCTGGACATAATCCAGATGTCATGAACTGTAGTACATCCATGCCGTGGAATATTGCTCCGCAGTCAAAAGGAGCAAACTATTGATACTTACCACAACTTGGTGAATCTGGAGAGAATTATGCTGAGTGAAAGAGACAGGCCCAACAGGTTACATGCTGTAGGATTCCATTTATAGAACCTTCTTGAAATGACAAAACTGTGCAAATGGAGATCATCTTAGTGGTTACCTTGCGTCAGGGTCAGAGCCTGGTGACCGGGATGAGGTGGACGTGGCTATAAAAGGGCAACACAAGGGGTCCTCCAGGTGGTAGAATGTTCCTGACTGTAGCAGTGTCAGGATCCTGGTTGGGATGTTCTCGCTGGGGAAACCGGGTGAAAGGTACACGGGATTTCCCTGCAGTGTTTCTCACAACTGCATGTGAATCTACAATTACCTCCAAGTAAAAAGATTAATTTTTAGAAAACAGGGGGAGCCTCACACACATGCACATGTGGGAAGACGCACAGCTGACTGTTGACCCCTGGACATCAACTCTGAAGAGAGATTATTTACTTCTTGTTCAGCCTCTTAATGTTTGACTGTTCCCACAAGCGTGGGGGACTTGGTGATTTTGTTTAGACCCGTAAAGTAGCCCCAGAAGTGTGCAGGGGGAGAGGGAAGGAGGGCAGAGGGCACTACCTCGCCCACCCACTCCTGGAAGACGCTTGCCCGGCATCTCCACGAACCTCCTGAAGCTGGGGTGCAGCCTGCGCTGGCCATCCTGACACCCGCCTGCCCTGGGGCTCCTTCCTCTTGCTCACAGGTACTCGTGGCTCTCCACCAAAGAGTAAGAGCCACAGAACAAAGGGTGGGTGATGTCTGGGTCCCAAAGCAGCAAATCTCCCCTGAGCCATCAGCGCAGGCCAAGAAGTGCCTTTCAGTATCATGTCACATGACTCCCGAGATTCCCTAGATGAGGCCCGTGGTTGTCCCCATTCTCCAGAGCAGGAGACTGAGGCAGGTAGCCAAAACGCTCACGCTTGACCTGGCTCAGACGACACTGAGGAAGCGTACCCCACTCAAGGCGCCACCTCTGACACCCTCAGACTGTCCCCCACTGTCCCTGACCAAACCCAGCCTGCCCAGCAGTGGCCTGGAGACCAGCCCCCGAGCTCTCTGAAGGCAGCAGCTCACGGGCCCAGCTGAGGGGAGGCTGGGGGGGGCAGCTGACTGGTAAACAGGAGGTGCTGCAGGTGCCCCCAGCTTGTCGAGGCCCTTCTCTGTGGGAAGGACGGGGACGGAGGCTGGCCTGGCGCGGGCCCTGCTCCCTGCACCGTGCGCCTGACCAGGAGGTCCGGCCGGGATGTGGGAGGGTCAGCGAGATGCTCAGCAGGTGCTGCAGAACGAGAACGGCCTCCAGCTGAAAGCAGGCGGGCCCGTGCGGGGGCCAGGACGAGCTCCTTGTAGGGCCGGGGGCCCGGCCTGGGCGTGTGGGGTGCTGGCAGGACAGAGCCCGGCACCCTGTGCCCCCCGACCTGTGTCCGCTTCTGCACCGCGCACGCCCACACTGAAGGGGAGCAGGCGCTGGGAGAGCTGTCAGAAGATTCCAGAAAGGAGGACTGGGCGGTCCTCCTGCCGTCACTAAATTACTCAGGGTGTCCTGCGAAGGCTACTTCTCCGAGCAGGGAGGGAAACCAGGCAGCAGAGGGTCTGGGCCTTTCTGGGAGTTTCTCTTCCTTCTATCACACCGAGTGAGGGGATTACAGTCACGTTGCCGACCGTGTGCAGATTCGGCCTGTAACGTAGGAGGTATTCACCGTAACTGTGGGCTCGAGGGAGAGGGGAAGACAGACAGACAGACAGACACTGCCGCAGGGAGGTGGGCGGCAGATCTCATCCTGGCCCACAGCCCCTCTCCCTGCACGGGTCCTTCTCACCTCTGGCCGCACTGGACTTCCCACCCTCCCCAGATACACCGTCAGCCCCAGCCCTGCCTCTTCACAGCCCCGCCTCTGCCTGGCTGGCCCCTCCCCCATCCCCCTGGGAAGGTCTTTGTCACCTTTCAAGCCTTGGCTCCGCAGTCCCCGTGGGCCCTGCTGGCCCAGGATGTTCTGCTTGAGGCCTCTCGTCCCTGTGTCCTGGTGCCCCTCACTCTCGCGGGTGTCCAGACGTGGACCGTAATGATGTGGTCAGCCTGGGGCGCGTCCCCCGCTGTGCGGTCCTTCTCTGTGCCCCACGCCCATCGGAGCGGCCCTTCTGTGCCCTCCACGCCCAGAGCCAGGCACACCCGGCCAGCGAGTCTGGGGAGAAAGGACGTGGAGCCCACGGAACACTTACACTATTCTTTCTCTTGCTCCCTGCAGGGGTCTATAAAGGGCACTGCTTCCGCATCAACCACTTCCCAGAGGACAACGATTACGACCACGACAGCTCGGAGTATCTCCTGCGTGAGTGCGGAGGATTCTTCGCTTCCTCTGTGGGTGGAGCGGGGGCTGGTGGTGGGCAGCCAGCTTGGGGGGAGGAAGATGGGCCCCAGGGGGGCGGAGGGGGCAGGTCCCTGGGTGCTCCCCTCACTCCCTTTCTGATTCCGAATTGTTAGTTCAGAGGATGGAGTGTTGTTCAAAGTTGCTGTGTTGTGCTGGGTGCCCCGGTGGAGTTGCTTGGCTGATAGGACCACGCCCGGGTGCGGCTGGGAAGATGGAGCGAGGGTGGGGGGATCCCTGCTCCCCAGGGCCGCCGTCTTCAGAGGAACTGATTGCTGTGTCTGGTCCAGAGGTCAGGACGTAGGCTTGCCCGGGCCCGGCATCCTGGGGGCTGTGACACCCCAAGCGTACGGCCCGGCCAGCCCTGGACCTGCCCACCCCTCCCCACCCCCACCCAGCATTCTAGTCTTGAAAAATCAGATTAAGTCACGCGCTGAAACAGCCATTGGGTGCCAGGCAGCCTGTGGGAGAAAGTGAGTAAGAGGGTGGGTCCAGCCTCGGGTATGTGGCCCTGAGTGTCTCCGGCACAGACCTGTAGAGCCCATGAGCTGCCCCTGCCCGGGTCCTGCAGCGGAGCTGGCCCCCAGACTGGAACCTGGAACTCAAAGGACAAACCCCGCCCCACACCCTAAATCCAGATCTCGTCCGTGGGCACCTCCCTGGGAGAAAGGATGGAGCCTCAGCCTGGGGAGGAACCTGGAAATGGAAAAAACGGCACCGTTTTGAAGTCATTTTCCCCTTTTGCATTAGCCAAGACGCACGCAGAGCTGCTCCCAGCAGCTCCCCCAGGGGCTCAGGCCAGCTTCATTTATGGGATCGATACCAGTATCCTCAGAGGGAGCACGATTCACTCTGCACCTGCTTATGGATCGTTCTTTTCTAAGAGAAAGGATTTTGGTTCTGAGTCATCTAGTGAAATAGAACAGCATGCGGTTCCCCTGCAGCCTGGGGCAGCGTCAGGCCTGGAACCTGAAATAATTTAGCCAGATCTGCCTCCCATCCCTCCTCCCTCACCTTCTCCTCTTCCTCACGCCTGTGCTCTCTGCTTTCTGTGGGCCACCACTGAACCCAGCAAATGATAGTCCATAGGGCCGCCACAGATGGTTGTGCAGGTTGCACACTGCACAACTCAAGGGATGTCATTTGCATAGACTAGCGTATACATTACACTCTGTGAGTTGCATGGTGCGTGGCCTGCACAGCCATCTGGGGTGGCTGCTGGTGAAAGCCAGCCCTGACGCGGGACCTCCCCTTGTTTGCCAGCCCAGGGCAGTCAGATGGTCCCTGAGGCTCTGAGGGCAGATTTGCTAACCTGGCCACCTTGGGACTGCGTGGAAGCAGCTCCTGGAGAAACATGCCTTTCCCTCCCCACTTCCCACATGAACTTGCCTGAGGTTAATCGGCGTGGGCTCTGCCTCTTTACTCCCTTGCCCTTCCCCCCTTCATGGTCCCCAAAGTGCTGGGATCTCTTTCTGGATGGGCCTCATGGCACATCAGCCCAGAGGTCAGACGATGTGGCTTCCTGGGGTCCCAGCAGGAAGCAGAGGGGACACTCGGATGGGATGAAGGAAGGACATTTAGTGAAGGACTAATTACAGAGGTGTGGGCGGGGCTAAGGGAAACTTACAAGGGACAGTGAACACACCGCGGCTAGCAACAGAAGGATCCCTTACAGCCCTCGGCCTGAAGAGGTGGGAGAGGCAGGTATGGACACTTGCGCCAGGGGAGCTGTAAGGACAGGCTGCCTGGCAGGGGCTGTGGCCTTTATGACAGAGTGCAGCCACCTTATCCTCGTCCTCATCTGCAGGAAGGAAGCCAGGGGAATAACCGTCTCCCCTGCACTCTCCTCCCAAAGCTGGACTTGGGGGACCCTGATGATCCGGTCCCTGGCATCAGCCTCCCAGGGCCCAGAGCAGGATGGAGAGAGGTGGTCCGAGGACTGGGAGGGGCAAACCGAGCATGTGCTGCACACTCACCAGTCCAGCTTCAGGCTCCTGCTGTCCTCAAACCCTACCAGTGGTGCCCCGGGGCAGGGCGTGAGGGCTGGGAGGGCCCCAGCAGTGATTTTCCCAAATAAAATGATGGCAACTGCACATCAGCAATCAAAGCTCATTTGGGAAGGAAATGTTTCCTCATTTGTGCACCGTGGGGAGCCAGCGGGGTTCATTCAGGAGCCCACGGAAGAGAAGGGGTGATGGCTTTGGGGCCTGTGATCTCAACTGCTGGTGGAGAGGGCAGAGCTGACTCTCCATCAGGGAAGTGGTTTTCCACTCAGGGGCTACAGAAACAACGAGAATTGGCCCTGAAATCGAGCCCCAGAGTGCAGGTGCCTGTGAGCTTGGAGCCAGAGGGAGTGGGCAACATTCCAGGACAGATCAAGGCCGCGGTCGCTGCGGCCATCCGGCCTGAGTTTCCCTGATTCCTTGCCGTTTCTCTCTGTTGAGCCCGCTGGCCTCAGGGGCTCCCGTTCCTCTTGCACTGGGCCTGGTCCCCCTTCTCCAGGCTCCGCATTTCGGGTTGGGTGTGTGGTTTCTATGCTAACCCCAGAGTGCTGGTGTCAGGGCTGCTGGGAGCCCACGGCGAGCCTGAGGGCGAGTGAGGAGGAGATGCCCACCCTCTGGGCAAACACAGATCCTTGCCAGGGCTTGATGTAGCCACAGGGCCATGGGCTGGACGTCGGCCCCGCTCTGTGCAAGACCCAGCCTGCACCGCAGTTGGTGCCTGCAAGTCTAGAGCTCCAGGTGAGCCCACGTGGCAAAGGATGGTGCTCACGTGACTTATGCGGGCAGGACGGATGGCTCTGGGCCAGGCCCGACCTTGGAGATGTTAGAGGCTCCAGGCTTCCCTCGCTGCAACCCCTCTGACCCACCTGCAGAACGGGGGCATCGAGGGGGACCCGGTCCCCCTTTGCCGGCCCGCACGGATCAGAGGCGCATTTCAAAAGCCCACAGGAAACCTCCTCCCAAAACCTGCGGCTGTGAGAAGGCAGAGGGAGAAGGAGGGGGAGGCGGAGAGAAGAGCTTCATTTACTGCCCCAGACAAGCCCCTCTCTGTGCAGCAGGGCGCACACTGGTGGGCTTACAGACAGGGAGACAAACGCTGCCTTCAGAGGCTGAAAGGCCGCAAACGAGCTCAGCTGGCTCAGGAGGGGGGCCTGCCAGTGCCCCCAGCTCACTGTCCCCTGCCGGCCCCCAGGGTCCACGGAGCCGGGATTTCTCCTGGGCTGGGAGGCCGAGCTCGGGGTTCTGCTCACGTGCCCCTTCCCTTCCTCCCGCCTCCTCTCCCAGCCAGATGCTCAGGGAGGGGGACCCGCATCCCCTAGGGCCCTACTAAGCACCTGATGTACCTTATTCCATCGGACTCTCATCACACTTGCAGGTAGTGTGTTCTTTTCCTAAGGCCGCTGTAATAAATTACCACAAACTGGGGGGCTTAGAACAACAGAAATGTACCCCCACACAGAGTGGAGGCCAGATGTCTTCACTCAGGCGTTGCCAGGGCTGTACTCCCTCCAAAGCCTCTAGAATCTTTCCCGCCTTTTCCAGCTCTGGCAGCCCCGGCATCCTTGTCTTGAGCTGTATCATTCTTTCTTCTGTCTCCGTCCTCACGTGGCTTCTCCCCACGGGCTCTTCTGCTGTGTCGCTTCCTCTTCATATTAGGGCGCTTGTCACTAGACTTAGGGCCCACCGTAACCTAGGATGGTGTCATCTCAAGATCCTTAACTTACTCACAGCTGCAAAGACTTTTCTCCAAATCTGGTCACACTTATAGGCACCAGCAGTTAGAATGTGGACATAGATTTTGGGAGGACACAATTCAACCCCTACAGGTAGGTATTACTACTCTCCCCAGGTTGTAAAAGAGGGGAGTGAAGTGGTCTGAAGCTAGCTGCCCTGGTCGCCCCGCTGGGCAGTGCACAGCTGCAGATCTAGCTCTGTGGGACGCCGCAGTCCATGGACGTGCTCCCCTGTCCAGCCACCTCCTCCTCGATGACCTCACGAGGTCCGGAGCTTCTTGGGGTGATGACGCTGGTGTTGACGGAGATGGGAGATCAAGGCTGTCACTTAAGGAGTGTGTGCTATGGGCAGGGCCTTTGCTAAATAAGCCCATTAGATGTGCAGAACCCCCCCTAGACATAGGTCTGTTATGAACTGCGTCCCACTACTAGGGAAACCCAGTGTTAGGGAGGCCACACCTTGGCCAAGGCCACACAGCCAGTGTGTCACAAAGCAGGGTACCCAGGCCCACCGAAGGCAAAGCCTGTGCCCTCGGCCGCCCATCCGAGCTGCCTCTCTCGGATCCACTCCCCAGCATCCCGGAGGCTTCACGGAGACGGTGTCCACGAGCTGTGACGGGCTGTCTGACAGTGTTTTCGTGCCTGTTGCTGTGGCCTCCCTGGTGGCCCTGAGGGGGTCTCCCCCCGTCTGGCTGGCAGAAGTGGGGCCCACATCCAGGGAGAGCCTGAGACGTGGGCAGATGTGATTCCAGGCCACGGGGCGCCCAGTGGGAGTGACCAGCAGGCCGGGGCCATCACTTGGTGGTCCACCCTGCCCGCCCCCGCCCAGCTCCCTACCCACCTCGGGTCTCCAGGGTGGGATGGGAATCTTCAAAGTCAGCAGAAGGGCCTTGAGAGCTTCGGGGCCGACGCCCATGGCCAGGCCGGGAGGACGGCCAGCCCCACGGCCCTCTCTCTGTGTCTCCTGCTGGCCAGGCCTCGTGCGTGCCTCCAGCGTCTTCCCCATCCTCAGCACCGTCCTCCTCCTGCTCGGCGGGCTCTGCATTGGCGCCGGGAGACTCCACAGCCGCAAGAACAACGTCGTCCTCAGCGCCGGCATCCTCTTTGTGGCTGCAGGTGAGCCGTCCGCTCTGGTCCCCGCTGCACAGAGCGCTCGTCTGCGGTGTGCGGTGGGGGTGACGGGGGGCAGGTCGTAACATCGCCGTGGGTGACGCGGGTCCAAAGCACAGGGCGCCGGGTAGGGAGTGGGGAGCAGCTGCTTAACAGGTATGGGGTCTCCTTCTGGGTGATGTAAATGTTCTGGAACAAGCGGAGATGGTGGTTGCACAACACTATGAATGAACTAAATGCCACTAAATTGTGCACTTTAAAGGGTTAATTTTATGTTACGGGAATTTCACCTCCATTAAAAATAAGAATAACTAGTCCAGGTGCACAGAAGGCCACAGAGGGGCAGCGCTGGTGCCTTACAAGTCCCTGTCGGGGAGCCTGGCTGAGTTGGGGGTTGGGGCGGGCCTCAGAGGGATGCTCAGAAGCCAAGGCCTGAAGGAGTTGACCCGGTACAGACAAGGGGGAGGGACACAGGGCCGGCGAGGGGGCAGGAGCCCAGGGTGCCTGGGGCAGAGTGAGCGAGGGGGGCGCGGTGGGGAGCCCCACCTGCCCACCCTGACTGCCCGAGTCTCCTGGCTCCGAGATGGGCAACAGCACCTCTGCGCCCCCCAGAGCTGTGGGTGAGAGCAACCCATTCCCTGCCCAGTGGGTCCGAAACGGCTTAACACGGTCGCTCCTCTGAGCCTGGCCTCAGACAGCGCGCTGCGGCCGGAGGTGGGTCAGTGCTCACGCCTGGTCCAGGGGAGAATCCAGCGGCCTGAGTCGCCGGGGCTGGGGGCGTGGAGGGGCGTCTGAGGAGCAAAGCTCGGCCAGTGGCGTCCTCAAAACTCTGGGCAGCCCGGCGGGATGAAGATGACGGTGCAGCAGGGCTGGAGCAGCTGACTTCCTAGGCCTCGTTCCAGTAAATCAGCGTGAGAAATGTCACAAAGCTCCGCCCGCAGCCCTTTCCTGAATTGTCATCAAAGCTCCTTGCACTGTCCTAAGGGCGTTCTCGCTTTCAAAGAGCCTTTTTCTCACACTGGACCCATGAGGCAGAGTGGAGCGAGGGTCCCTGTACCTGGTCTCTGAACCCTAAATCGGCCCAGTGGCACCATGTGGGTGACAGTGAGGCTCCCAGTCACCGGGCCGGGCCTCCCTCACTGGCCCAGGAAGGGGCCGGCGAGGGGCGCGGCCCACGTAAGTCCCCGGAGGTCATCTCATCCCCATCTCTTCTCATGGCTTCTCTTGGAGAAGGAAGGTGACTGCTGTTTGCATCGCGGAACTGCGGGCCACAGCTACTCAGGGACGGGCTCAGAATCTCAGGGCCAGGGCTCCTGGCTGGCATGCTTGTGCTTTTTCTCCCGCCCCACTTCAGTCTTTGTCTCCTTCCAGTGCAGTAAATATATGTGTGTGTGCATCTGCGGGGGATGTATGTGAGTGAGGAGTGTGTGTGTGTGTGTGAGTGTGTGAGTGTGTGTGTGAGTGTGAGCATGTGTGTGTGTGACTGTGTGTGAGCGTGTGACTGTGAGTGTGTGAGTGTGTGTGAGCGTGTGAGTGTGTGTGTGTGAGTGACTGTGTGTGTGAGCGTGAGCGTGTGAGTGTGTGAGCGTGTGTTGGAAAGGAGGATCTCCTTAGGAAGAAGCAGCACGCTCCTTCCTGGCCAGGTCCCTATCCTGTCCCTTCTCCTCACCTTAGCCCAGAACGGGGGCAAGGCAGGAAGGCAGGGACACACCCCATTCTCCCTCCTCCTCCAAGCAGGCAGATTGCTCAAGGTGTGGACTTGAATCCTGCTGTGGCGTTTGAATCCTATCCCCTTTCCTTTCCCGAGGAAGGAAAGAAGACTTCCATTAACACCAGTTGCCAGTGCTGCACGAGTGCACCCCCATCACCCCAGCTCCTGAGGAGGTGGTCACGTGGCCCAGGCGGTTTCCCTGAAGTCACCCGGCGGCAACGACAGGCTGAGCCCAGGGCTGTCAGCCTCTAAAGTGCGCTGCCCCCTGCATTGCCTGTTCCCCCTGGAGGAACCTTCTCAAAGGCATCTCCAGATGCCCTGGGTCTCCAGAGGGGCTGTGGAGCCCGGGGCGCAGAGACACTCAGCTGAAAGCACAGGTCTAGCCACAGAGGAGAGGACGTGGCAGCAAGAAAACACAATGGCCATGCAGGCAAGCAAGGGGCTGTTCGTTGGTTCCCATTTATTCCCTGGATCAAGGAGCCCGGATCGTGGGCCAAGGCAGCGCAGACCCAGAGTCACGCCCAGGGCCCG
The DNA here is from genome assembly GCF_964341445.2 of Mesoplodon mirus. Taxonomy (NCBI): domain Eukaryota; kingdom Metazoa; phylum Chordata; class Mammalia; order Artiodactyla; family Ziphiidae; genus Mesoplodon; species Mesoplodon mirus. The sequence goes on from NC_138994.1 coordinate 24,871,014, forward strand.
GCAGTGAGGTGAGACGAGCCGTGAATAATTCTAGGTGGAAAATGATCGGAGCCTCAGGAGAAGTCTGGTCTAAAGGCTGGGAGAGTCAGAAGAGGACGCTGGTAACTTCTTTGGGAACATGGAATCAGCTGGGATGTGATCTACAGAGCATTCTTAGGACTTGTGCAGAATAGGGGAAGGAGAGACAAAGCCAGCAGGCAGGGGAGGAGGGACGGAAGGAAGCAAGCCGTGATTGTGAAAACCCGTGTCAGTGGGGGCTCTTCTGGAGCACAGTGGAAGGGGAGAGGAGTCCAGACCTACAGCTGGATCGCTGAGCCCTTAGCAGGACATACTCCAACCCATCCACGCTGGGATTGGTGCAGTAGGAAGATGCACAGAGGACCTGGGCAGGGCATAGATGAGACAACACATTACGATAAAACACAATAGACTGTGATAGAACTCAAAGCATGCTGTGTGTGTGCTGGGCGCGGTGCTTTGTATGAAGTAGCTCGTTGAATCCACACACCCACCCAGTGCAGTGCGTGCCACTGGCATTCCCACTTTCCACATGAAGACCCTGAGAGGTAAGTAATTCGCATAAAGTTCCAGAGATGAGAGTCGGTAGAACCAGGATTCAAACCCAGGCAGCTCGGCTCTGCTCAACCTCACTGATAATGAGAGAAAATCACATAAACACACTAATGGGTTTCACCTCCCAGACTGGCAAAGATCCAGAAGTTTGATACTATGAAGTATAGGCTGATGAGACGTTTTGTGCCGCTATGGAGGGTGCTTGAGCTGGGACCCTGAATTCAAACACAACTACGCACAGCTCAAGATCGTGGGACAGAAAAAGGACATTAGTGGAGACCCCAGTGAGATCCGAGAAAAGTCTGGAAGGTAAATGGATAGTAGCACACCAGGTGGGCTTCCTGGTTGTAACAAATGTACCCGGTAACGTAGGATGTTAATGGGGGGAAACGGAACGGGAAGTTGGAAAGGGGCTCTCTCTGTACTGACTTCACACCTTTTCAATAAATCTAAAATTATCCCCAGATAAAAGTTTGTTTTTAAACGCACACACCCAGTGGGGCAGCAGTTTCACTTCAAGGAATTCATCACATTTTTACTCACGTGTGTGTGGAATGATGTAGACATAAGGCTGTCTCATAGCCGAGGGCTGGAAGCCACCTGCATGTCCAGAGCAGAGGCCTGGGTAGATGCCCCTGCGGCGGGGTTGGTGCCATGAGCAGTTAGAAAGACAGAGACAGCTCTTCCTGTCCTGATAGGGAACTCTCTCTCGGGTGGAGACAGTTGAGTGAAAAGGCAAGGGGCCAAAGAGTATTGTGCAAAGAAAAAGATGGAAGAGAGAGAGAGAGAGAGAGAGGTAGAGGGAGGGAGAGCGACTGGATGTGGATATGAGAAGGATATACGAGAGAAGGTAACAGTAGCTGCCTTAGGAGGGGAACTGGGTGGTAAGAGCCTGTGTTTTATTATATACTCACCCAAACTCTGTACTTCATTACCCATTCAAAATCAACTGCTTTTACTTAAAATTAGCAACCAGAACAAAGACATACCCACCAAAAAGGGGAGTACCCACCAAAAAGGGGAGTGGCCACCATCCCCTGCTCCACCCATCTGCCTCCTGCTCCACCAACTGCCTTCTACTCCACCCATCTGCCCTCCCCTGCCCAGCAGCCCCTGCCCCGCCCACCTGCCCCCGCTCCACCCACCTGTCCTCTGCTCCGCCCACCAGCCCCTGCTCCGCCCACCTGCCTCTGCCCAGCTGTGGGTCTAACCTCTCTCTGCCTTTGTTCCCCACCCCCTCCTGCTTCCCTTTCAGGCCTCAGTAACATCATCGGCATCATCGTCTACATTTCCAGCAACACGGGAGACCCCAGCGACAAGCGTGACGAAGACAAAAAAAACCATTACAACTACGGCTGGTCTTTTTACTTCGGAGCCCTGTCTTTCATTGTGGCTGAGACCGTGGGCGTCCTGGCCGTAAACATTTACATTGAGAAAAACAAAGAGTTGAGATTTAAGACCAGACGGGAGTTCCTTAAGGCTCCCTCCTCGTCACCCTACGCCAGGATGCCGAGCTACCGGTACCGGCGACGGCGCTCGCGGTCCAGCTCCAGGTCCACCGAGGCCTCCCCATCCAGGGACGCATCTCCAGTGGGGCTGAAGATCGCCGGGGCCATTCCCATGGGCGAGCTGTCCATGTACACGCTGTCCAGGGAGCCCCTCAAGGTGACCACGGCCGCCAGCTACAGCCCCGACCAGGAGGCCGGCTTCCTGCAGGTGCACGACTTCTTCCAGCAGGACCTGAAGGGAGGCGTGCACATCAGCATGCTCAACCGGCGGACCACCCCGGTGTGAGCTGCCCCGTCCTCTCGGCACCGGCCTCTCCCCAGATGGGCGGCTTGGACCCCACAGGGGCATCTGACCCTTAAGACGGACCAACAACAGACTGAGGCCACACCCCACCCTCCCGGGTCTCCAGAATGGGTCGCAGGCTGGCTTGGAGCGAAGCCCCGGAGATGGGAATCAGAAGCAAGAAGGCTGATTTTATCCCCCAAGAGGGTGTTTTGATGCCCCGGGGTTCCGAAATCTCCCAGGAGGCCCCAGAGCTCTCCTGAGGCTGCACAGCCTTGCCCCACCCGGGAAAACAAAATCGAGCCATTATCTCCTTTTGGAAACAAATCTTCTGCCAGAAGAACAGGCTTTTGGGCCTTCCCTCCCTGCCCGGGCTTCACCAGGCCCTCAGGGGCCTTTGGATGCTGGTCGGCTGCTTTTGAACCCAAGGTTCTGGCATCTGTGAGCCGCAGGCGAGGAAGCCGAAGTTTGCCCCCTTTCCCTCCGTCTGTCTGTCTGTCTGTCTCTGGCAGCGGCCGCTTGTTGGGATAACACCGATGCTGAGGAGAGAGCCTGTGACCACCTGGTGCTCTGGCCTTTGTGCTGTCCGGGGCCGCTTCCCTCAGCCTGGGGACATCGAGGCCTGTGGAGGAATCCGTGGGGTTTGGGGGCGTCTTTGCTGGCCTGGGCATGAGGTAAAGGCTCTCCTCTCTGCTTCTGGAAGGTTCTGCCTCACATGGAAAGGGCAGAACTCACTGACTGTACTTGAGAGTCAGGAAGATTCCACGGGTCAGAGGAAGGGTGGCCTCTTACTTTGCCCCCCCACCTCTGCCCACTGGCTTGAGGAGCAGCTCTGCCCCTCCTCGGGGGTCATAGGGACAGACCTTCCCCCCAGGTGTTTGTCAACAAGAGCCTGAACCTTATGCAAGAAAGGGAGACCCGAGGGCGAACAGAGACCCAAAGATCAGAACAAACCCCCGTTTCCGGGGTGGTCACTCATCCTGATTTCTTGCAGAAACGCCAGGAGAGCAGTTACATTCATTCTCTCTTAAACAGTGGCAGCGGCCCCTGCCCCAAGCCCTGTTACTGTCGCTTTTCGTGCTCTCGCCCCGCCCCTGAAAGCACTCAGCGAGGAAGTTTGGATGAAAGGGCCGAGCACCTGGGAAGGGAGGCGGCAGGTTCCATGCTTGACGTTTTTCCAACCGTCTCTCCCCTCCGGAGGCAAGCAGATAATGTGGAAGTGTGTCCGGGCTCAGGGGGAAAGCTTTCTGGAACACGGAGCTGAGCCTCTTTTATATAAACACGTGCTTTCTGAAGACAGATCCTTTCTTACTTTTTGAGACCTGGTAATCCCTCTGAAGCAGTTGTCTGCGACGCCGGTAGCTGTCGTACTCAGAAGTGACAAGCAAATTCTTACCTCAGCCACCTGCTCGTGGACCCCCTGGGCGGACTCGGCCCCAGGAGTTCAGATCCGGGTCATGGTCGTCGCCATCCTCCGCCGCCCCCAGAGGGGACCTCCACACGTCCCGCCCCCGGTGACCGCGTGCCGGGGCCCCTCCGCGCTTGCTCGAAACCCTTCCCTCCCGTCGAGGTTGGCTTTGTGTGGCTTGTCCAAGCATGTACAGCAGTGAGTGCTGGAGTGTCCGGGCTCGTGGCCTGCCCCTGCCCGCCCTCCCCCTCCCACTCCCCAGGCCATGACACCATCGTACCAGGCTAGAAGGATGGGGGCAAAATCCGGGGACTCATCCCCCAGCAAGGTCACTTCCAAAAGCAGGCAGCCTTGTCCTTTCTTCCACGTAAGCCACCTTCCCACCTGCTGCCCTGGAAGTTTCCATCATTTCGTGGAGAAAGCTGTGTTCCGATGAATCCTACCTCTTGCCCAGTCCCAGGAAGAGAAGGCAGGGCCCACTTTCGGGACCAAGAAAGTAGAAAGAAGCGACAGGAGGGACAGAAGAGCAGGGAGCGGAGCCCCCTCAGCGCCTGTGCTCTTCACAGCCTTTCCCCCACCGCTGCCCCAGGTTCTGGTCGCCCCCTCCTCCTTGCCTGCCCTCGCTCCGAGACCTGCGCTCACGGGGGCACCGGGTGGCCTGTGGCCCTCACACTCCCCCGACCCCACGCCCTCTCCATCCCGCCCCTGTGTGTCTCGCCACTTAAGCCCCTGTGAATCCCATACCTACTACTGGTTTTGGGTTGTTAGTTCTGTCTTTTTTTTAATTAAATAAAAACATTTTTAAAACGTTCTCTTCTCGAGGGGGGAGGGGGGAGGGAGGAGGTCCCTGCAAGTCTTCGTGGGCACTTAGTGTCCTCAGGTCTAGGAGATGCTGGGGACCCTCCAGGAGAAGGGGGAGGCGAGAGCGGACCCTGTGCTGGTCAAGGCCAGTTTCTCTGGGTTTTGTCCGGGTCACTGGCCACCTCCCCGGCACCACCAGCTGGCTTTATGCTCCTGGGTGATGCCATGGAGGTGCCTTTTCACAGAGGAGCCAGAAGAGGGACAAGCCACCCCCGGTGTGGGGGAGGCATCTGGGCAGCTGAGCAAGCCAGGCCTGTCTTTAGAGTCTGCAGGGCAGGCGCTGGCTGGACACAGCTGCAGCCTCAGGGGCACCAAGCTGCCTGGTGGGTTCCTAAAAAGTCCCATAACCAGCCTCCTTCCCGTCCCAATTCCAAAACGAATGAGAAGCAGATACAGAATTCCTGTCCCAGAGTGTGAGCTTCTGTGCCTTGAGGAACTGGATGGGAGAATGCAGCTCCAACCAGAGGTCAAATGGCACGGAGCCACCCAATCCCAGGCATGGCAGCTGGCTGCCCCGGCTCCCAGCCACCGGGAGGAGAGAAATCAGGGATGGAGAGGGGGACCAGAGAGACCCCGCTGATCAAGATACTGCACAGACCCACGCCAGTCATGGTGCAACCCGCCAGGCTCACGCTGGCAGGTGGGCACTGGCTGTACGTCCACCCACCCCTTGGACCGCCTTTGAGGATGGATAATCAGCATCCTTCCCTGGTCCCACTGGAGCTGCACCCCAGGGCACCTTCACATCCAGTGACATGTTCCCCTCTCTTTCAGGACCAAGACGGTGAGTTTTCTTCCTGAGAGCCGTGGCCTTCTCTGGTCCTCTTGGAGCCAAGATGCACTGGACTCTTGAGCTTCCTTCAGGAGAACGCTGGTGTGTCACGAAGGCTTTCCCAGGGCTTTGGGAGCGAGGCTGAGGGCCCAGTGTCCCCACATCCCGGCCCTTATGGCTGCAGGAACCGGCTTGTCTGAACTTTCAGCCCTGGCTTTTTAACCCTCTTTCTTCCTTCCTGAGACAGGCACCCGGGGAAACTGACGTTCCCAGGGGCGCTGAGCCACCCGGTGCTGGGGCAGGGGACCTCCACCCTGTCCCACCCCCTGACCCCTGCCAAGCTCCGGGCTCACGGCTCTGCCAGCCTGGAGCCACGACACTCGGCGTTGGCACCAGGGGCCAGAACTTCTGGTTATTTTTAGCCCTGAGGAGATGCTTTGCAGCGGTCCTGGGCGGACTCCCGTGCAGCCTGCATTCAGCGCCGCGCTACGGCCTCCGTCCGACGCGGGGCTCACGCGGTCTCGCGTTTCAGTTCAACGAAAAACTCTGTCTCCATAACCGGCAGAGTTAGAGCCGCGGGAACCGACACGGAAGTGGGTGGTCTAGGGCTCAGAGCCCCCCTCCTGCCCTCACTTTACCCTTTACCTGTATCACTCCGCGTAGCCTAATGACGTCGCCAACCACCCCGAATGCAGAATGGCTTAGTACAATGGAAGTCTATTTGTCACTCATAGAGTCCGATCCATGGGGCGGGTACACTGTGTACAGAATACACACTGTCATTCAGAGGTTCAGAGACCTGCCGTGGAGGCTCTGCCATCCACAACATGGGCGTCTAAGGTTGCCCTTGGCGTTGACATCTAGCGGGCAGATGGAGAAGGGGGAAGGCAGGTGGTCTTGTGGGTAGAGGGTGTCGTGAGAGGTTTTAATGGACCAGGAAGTTGTGACATCCCCTTCTGCGCACATGCCACTGGCCAGAGCTCAATCACGTGGTCCCACCTGAGAGCCGGGAGACGGGCTGTGTAGTCTAGCCAGGGACAGAAGGAATACAGTTTGGGGCACAGCTGGTCAGTCTCAGCTCCTGGTCTGGGTCTTTGGGCATCTCCCTCTTTTGCCTCCCCTCCCCGATCTTTTTGGGAGTGCCTACTTGAAACTGACCCCTTTGCCTGGGACTGCATCAGCCTCTGTGTGTCCAGAGCCCCTCCTCCAGCTCCACAGTTGAAGTCGGGCCTCTTCTCTGCTCTGGATGCCCCATCTGTAAAATGGGTCCATGCTACCTCCTTCCTAGGTTAGAGGAGCAGGCTTGAGCTCAAGCCTTGATATAAACAAGAATCTCAGGATCACTGGACATCAAGACCAGCAGGAGTGGCAGGTATCTTAGGAATCATCTCATTCAATGTGCTCATCATAGAAAAGGAATCAAGTCCAAAGAAGGAGGTGAGGGAGATGGAAGGGAGAATAAAAGGAAGGAAGGAAAAAAATTTGAAGATCTTCATAACAAACTCAAAAGGGAGACACCACTAGCCCAGTGGTTCTCAAGTGGGGGGGGGGGGTGATTTTACTCCCAGGGGACATTGGCCAATGTCTGGAGACATTTCTGGTTGCCACAGCGGGGGAGGGGATGCTACCGGCATCTCGTGGGTGGAGGCCAAGAATGCTTCTCAACACCCTGCCGTGCACAAGGCAGCCCTCCCCCAACCCCAAGAATAATCTGGCCCAAAATGTCAATAATTCCCAGGCTGGTTTTACAATGAGGAGAACCGAGGCACAGAAAGGGTGAGGATCACACAGCGAGTTTTCAGCACTTGCATCTAGGCTGTGGACACATTAGGAAAATTCGCTTATCTATTCTCAGTATGTCCTTTCCCTTCAACACACTTCAATTTCTGCCTTTCTCCTCCTCACTTCTGAGCCAAAAGTTTTGAAAACAGGAGTTGGGGGTTGAAGAAGGAAACGGGAAAAAGGCCACCTTTCCCTGGGTGAGGGTAGGTGTGCCTTGTCCCAGGGTCTGGGGACAAAAATGCTGATGGAATTGAACCAAAGGGCAGTGGTAGAGCAAGCCCAGACTCCTGGCCCAGCTGGACACTGGGCCAAACCACCCACTGCCGGCAGCTGCAGCCACGTCGCCAAGAGCCAGAAAGACAGAGGTCAAATCCTCCAGCCACAGTTGGGCAGCACCGGCCAGTAATCCAAGCTCTCTCAGAGCCCCAGTTCCCTCCTGTCAGATGAGGAGGGTAACGCTTCCCTCCCAGGGCCGCTGGGAGAATGAATTAGACTTTAACTTAAGCAAACATTCATAAATACGCCAGCTTGGGGACTGGCCTTAGAGTGAGCTTTCAGGAGCGTCTGTCGACTAACAACACTCAAGGAATTTCCCCAAAAGAATTATTCTAGAAGAGCCCTGGGAGGAGGGGCTATGAGAGCCGGGCCCCCGCAGGGTGTCTGTGCCGGCAGCACTTTGGCTGGGGAGAAACCCGTCATTCAGCTGATCCAGGCACTGTGTGGTGCCCCCGGGTGGAGGCTTCTGTCCCAGTGGCTTCCCTGGCTGGTGCCCATTCATTTCTGCCCTCAGTGGTCCCCAGGCTGTGTGGGCAGAGGTCCTGTTTTAGGTCCCTAGCATGCAGTTGGCAATGGGAGAGGCCTGGCAGCGAGGAGAAGAAGATGGGGGGCAGGCCTCCCTGCAGGGAGCTCAGAGCCAGCCACGTGACTTCTGCTGCCTGCGCCTGGCTCCTAATATAGCACCCCTGGCCGCCCAGCCCTAGAGTCGGGCGGGGGAGGGGAGGCACCGAGGGGAGGGACCGAGGGGACCTTAGAATCCAGAGCGGGAGACGGGGCAGATACACCTGATACTGATATTTTTTAACTTGCAGCTTCCAATAAAACTGCTGGTGCCACCTCAGGAACAGAAGTCTGCGATCAAAGAGGGTGACCAACCCTCCTCCTCATGCCCGCAGCTTCAGGAAAGGGGGCTTGGAGGGACCTACGTCCTGACCTTTGTCCCTTGATAAGCGTTCTCGGAGATACATTAACCCCTGTGAGCTCTCCAGAGTCCACAAATTAAATAGCAAATAACTAGGTGCGTTTTTAAACAAATAATACTCACGTTTTTCTCATTCTAAGAGTATTACATTTCACCTTAAAAAAAAATCTGCAACATGCAGAAAAGTTAAAGAAGAAAACAATTCCAGCCCAAATCCCATCACCTAAGACGTAAGCACAGTTAAGGTTTCACTGCACCCAAATGTACGTGGGGTTAATACCCTGGCCCTGTTCACTGTTTTTCATTATGAGAATCTTCCCATGTCTTTAATTTAGATTATGCCTCGAAAACATAATCTTTAATGACTACATGACACAGAGATCGCACCATTTATATAACTATTGCCGGATCCGGGTCTCTAGATCTTAAACAGTGTCTGGATGAGACCAAAGTTCGGGCATATTCAGGCTGCCTTTGGTTAAGGTCGGGTGATTTCTCTGGGAATTCCCTGCCAGTCCAGTGGTTAGGACTCCGTGCTTTTACTGCCGAGGGCCAGGGCTCAACCCCTGGTGGGGAAACTAAGATCCTGCAAGTCGTGCAGCCAAAACAAAACAAAACAAAGCAAAATGATCTGGTGACTTCACACGATGAACTTCTGGCCCAGCTTTGTCCTAGTGGCTGGTGAAAAGACCAGACTCCTTGTCCACCACCAAACACAGTCAGGATCTTGTCTGCGTACACACAGGGGGTCTGGGCTGTGGCGATCATGGCCTTCCTCCTCCACTCCCTGCCAGGAGGCTGTCTTTGCACTGAGTGCTTCTTGGAAAGCTGGGGCTGCTTCTTTCAATTACAAAACCTTCCAGTCACTGAGTGTATTAGCTAGTAAGGCTATGTAACAAATGACACCAACACTCAGTGCTCTTAAGCAACATTAAATACGGTCACAGGATCTTATCTCTGCTTGGCAGAGGCAGGGTCAGGCTGGCTTAGCTCTGCTCCTGTGCCTGGGGCCTCGACTGGAAGACTCAGTGCCTGATGGTGGGGGCTGGAGTCATCTCAGGCTGCTCGGCTCACAGGCCTGGCGAGTGATGCTGGCTGCTGACAAAGACCTTGGCTTCAGTTTTCAGCCTGAATATCTATACAGGAGGTTTCTCATTACACAGTGGCCAGGTCCAAGGGCAGGGGTCCCCAGAGCAAGAGGGAAAGGTGGGAATCTCAGAGGCCACAGAGCATCACTCCCACTGCACTTGAAGCGTCCAGTCGAAAACCTGCTTGAGGTCAAGGGGAGAGGAAGTGGACTCCACTTGTTGACGGGGAGTGGCAGGTTCTGGAGGAATGTGCGAGAGCAGGAATGCAGCTGCAGCCATTTGGGAAGATGCACTCTGGCCCCCTAGTCTCTCCAGGCTTCTCCACTGGCCGACCCTCCTTCCACCCTCCGTCTCCACTGTGTCCTCTGGAACTCTCCTCCCGGGACAGATGAACCCTTCTTCTCCCCCAAGGACTCTCCTTTCCTCTGTCCTCCTGCTGGGCTTCCCTGCCAGGGTCCCAGTGTAATACTCAGGCTGCCCAGCCCCATCCTCAGTCCCAAGAGGTGTGGAACTGGAAAAGGAGAAGGGAGATCTGAGGGACCTTAGGATCCAGAGGAAGCTGGGGGGTAGATACACCTGATTCAGACACTTTTAAACTTGCAGCTCCCAACAAAACTGCCGATGCAACCTCAGGAACAGAAGTCTGCAATCAGAGGAGGTTATGAACTCATGTCCTTGGACTTCTAATTGCAGGAGAGGAGAGTCGGGGGATGCTGACACCTCGAAGCCATCACTCCTCCACCCTCCTGGGGAAGAGCCTTCTCAGAGGGCCTGGGTAGACCACTGCGAACCCTTTCTCACCACTGTCATCTCCTGAACGCCCTCCTGGCTGCCTCTTCACATCATCAGAGGCTTCACCTCTGCCGCGAAGCCCTCCTCTGCACCCCAAGTCCTGCCACATCAACGTCCACGGGGCCAACACTCCGACTCCTGGCCTCTCAGCTCTCCGGCCTGCTCACCTCCAGGGACCACCTGACCTTCTCATGTCCAGTTGCCTTCATCCCCAGCCTGGATCTCACCATCTCCCCTGACTGTCCCCCGCGCTGGATCATCAGGGCCCCCATCCTCCTCTGACCACAGCTTCCAATGCACCCAGTTCCTTTTCCCATCCCCCCACTATACCTGCTTTGCAACCTCATCAAGCCCTTCAGGGTCTTGACCTCTCCATTTTCTCCCAACACGGTGACATTTCCAGGTCTCAGGGCGACCCTAACCATGACCTAACCAATCCTAACCAGACCTGACAAATCATCCTTTAAACCCACCCTTGCCCTCAGTTCCCTCGGCCTCTTCCTTCTAGTTTTTCCCCCTGGAAGAGCCCCAGCCCTCCTCAGTGTCACCTCCCACCTTCTCCATCCCTGCACCTGAGCTGCCAGAAAAAAATCAAGGAAATCATAAGTCAGTGCATGTGGCGCACAGAATAGTGGCCCCCCCAAAGATGTCCGAGTCCTAATCCCCGGAACCTGAGACTATGTCACCTTACGTGGCAAAAGGGACTCTGCAGATGTGACTGAATTACGGATCTTGAGACAGGTGGATTGTCCTGGATTATCTGGGTGGACCCCACACGATCACAAGGGTCTATTTAAGGGAAAGAGGGATGCAGGAGAGTCAGAGAAGGGGATGTGACGATGGAAGCAGAGGTCGCGCGATGGGATCTCTGAGTTTTCAGACGGGAGAAGTCTGGGCCCCCGGACAGAGGCAGAGACTGTCCTCGGCTCACAGGTTAGAACTGGGGACGGCAGGCCTGAGGCGAGAGAAGGTCCATGCTGAACCTTGCAGGGAGGGAGATGAAGCTGTCAAAAGAAGCTGAGACAACAGGGTGGCGCCTTGTTTTATAGTCTTTGAAGACATACACCCAAGGCCATTTCTCAGCCTAACGAAGCCTGAGCTCAAAATCAGATCAACGTGTTTCTGAAGAGGGTTCCCCCACCCAGGTGTGCCCTGGTCCCGGCTCCAAATGAGGCCCACTTCTGGGAGGTGTTTTCCTTCCCTCAATTATGTCTGGTCCTTCTTGGAAAGAGAGCAGTCTTTTGGGACACATGGAAGCTGGTTCATCTGGATGAGTGAAGTGCAGACAACTCCCGATGAGCTGAGTGTGGCATCTCTACTCTAAAGAATGTCTGTAGAAAATGTCGGATCTTCCTCACGCACTTGATCACAGAGGTGGCAATGGTCCCCTCCTGGGCTGCCCCTCAGCACCTGGAAGCACATTAGCTTCTGGTCCCAGCTGTACTGGGTTAGCCCGAGCTGCCATTTCTTATGCCTCTGTGGCCATGGAAATGTCCTTTGGCTCATTTAGTGGAGTCAGTTATCTGACCTTCTGTCCCCTTCCTTCAGCCCATCTGTCCATCCATCCATCCGTCATTCAACAAACCTTTATGAAGATCCAACCCTGGGCTCAAATCCAGGGTGTTCTCTGAGGGAACGCAGAATGAGTACATAATATAGTCTCCAGAAGCTTACAGCCCATCAGAGAAAGCTGATCCATCTGTAGTCTATAAGCAACAATCGTAGCAATAACCAAGCTGGACAAATTGCCTACTGCATCAGTCGGCTCAGGCTGCCGTGACAGAACGCCACAGACTGGGTGACTTAAAGAACAAAATGTGTTTTCTCACAGCTCTGGAGGATGGAAGCCCCAGATCATGGTGTCAGCACGGTTGGGTTCTGGTAAGAGCCCTCTTCTGGGCATTTTTTGCCTTCTTGGTAAGTCCTCCTGTGGCAGAGGAGAAGGAAGAGCAAGTTCTTTGGCGTCTGTCCTTATAATCCGCCACGAGCGCCCCACCCTTGTGACCTCATGAAACCTAAATACCTCCCAAAGGTCCCACCTCCCAATTCCATCAGGTTGGGGTTTGGGCTTCAACGTATGCATTTAAGGGGGACCTAACTCAGTGCACAGCATCTACCGTGGGCTGAGCTGGTGAAGTGCATTATCTCAAATCCAGAGGAAAAGGCGTTTAGAGGTTAACTGGCTGAAAGCCACGCAGCTGGAGGCTGGCAGAGCAGGGCTCCGACCGTGCAGCTGGCTGGCTCCCGCACCGCCAGACCAGTCCCCGGGAAAGGCCTTAGTGGAGGATGCTGGCGTGGCCCAGCTCCGGCCTCCATGGAGCCGCCCCCCCGGCCCTGCGCGGCCTGGGGAGCAGAACAGACAGCCTGGCAGTGCCTGCAACCGCTGGGGCTGCCAGCCTTGAGCTAGACTGACACAAAGCCTACTCCAAGAGAAAGAGGGCATCCACCTTGCATGCTTGTGCTGCTGGGCTGAGGGTTAGGACCCCTGCGTGTGGCACAAACCTGCCCCGCACCGAGGCCCGGCGCAACCTGGCTTCTCGGAGGGGCCTGCGGTGCTGCTGTGGCCAAGGCTGAGTGTGCCCGTGGGCCAGGCCCCCTGAGGGCGCTCTCGGAGACCTCGGGGGACTCCCGGCGCTGGTAAGCTTAGGGTGCCATCCCCACCACACCAGGAAATGTGCTTCTTCCTAGATGGTCAGTCCTAAAACACCAGCATCTACACCTGCTGCTTGGCTGGGGTGCCTGACACACCGTAGGTCCGCATCAGGCTACCCAACGCCCCCTGAGACCCCGGCCGCCTGGGCCCTGAAGCCGGGCCCACAGGGGCGATGCGAGGGGCCTGAGGCTGCGTGTCACATCCCAGCTTCCAGGAGTGCTCTCGGCGGGGCCAGCTGCCTGAAGACACACAGGCACTTTCTGAGCTGAAGCAAGCCGTGACATGTGTCGGCAAGTCACCGGGTTGTGATGGGTTGGGGGGTGGCGGACAGGGAGAGGAGGGGGGCAGAGGTGAGGAAGGTTCAGAGAGACGCTGTCGGGAGATTATAACTTGGATGAGGGGCTGGTGTGTGATGTGGAGGTTCAGGCCAGTCTGTGGCTGGAGGCCCGAGGTCTCCGCCCTGTGCTTGTTCATGGGGGTCCTGGTTTGTGACATCCTGTCTCTAGGCCACAGGTTCCTTAATCAGTCACAACGGGGTTCAGGACACGCTGCCCCAAGATATGGTACCTTGGCATACTGCACAATTAAACTGAAGGAATTTGAGAAACGGCAGGTGCAGGAAGGCCTCTCTGACCCTCCCCTGAAGCAGGTCATGAGACACTCACGTGAGAGGTGCTCTCCTTATACCCAGAAGAAAGGAGCAAACGTCCCACAAATGCAGAGGAGCATCTGAACGAAGACCTTGCTTTTCCCCGACAACAGTTTCCTGCCTTTCACTCAATCCTTTTGTCCTGTTGTATGTCCCACTCTTTTTTAAAGCAAAATTTATTTATTTATTTATTTATTTATGGCTGTGTTGGGTCTTAGTTGCGGTGTGCAGGCTTCTCTCTAGTTGTGGTGCATGGGCTCCAGGGCGTGTGGGCTCTAGTTATGGCGTGCGGGCTTAGCTGCCCCGTAGCATGTGGGATCTTAATTCCCCGACCAGGGATCAAACCCGCATTGGAAGGTGGATTCTTTATGACTGGACTACCAGGGAAGTCCCTGTGCCCACTCTTCATCACACACAGCACGCATTAAAACGCTCAGGTTTAAATTGTGAACAGCGTTTCTCTCTGGATGAGGAAAGGGGTATTACAGACAAGGAATACAAAAAAAAAACAAGTATCACTTTTCTTCTCCATATACATGTATGTGGTTGCATTTTTATAATGAACATGTTTTCATTCAGGGAAAAAAAATTAAATTATTACAATAAATACACTACTCAAAAAAAAAAGGCTCAAGTTTAACAGTTTCTTTAGGTCTTCATGTTTTACGAAGACTCCTGTGCCACATAAAACTTACATTAGGACTTCCCTGGGGGCGCAGGGGTTAAGAATCCGCCTGCCAATGCAGGGGACACGAGTTCGAGCCCTAGTCCGGGAAGATCCCACATGCTGCGGAGCAACTGGGCTCATGAGCCACAACTACTAAGCCTGCGCTCTAGAGCCGGTGAGCCACAACTACTGAAGCCCGCACGCCTAGAGCCTGTGCTCTGCAACAAGAGAAGCCACCGCAATGAGAAGCCCGCGCACCGCAACGAAGAGTAACCCCCGTTTGCTGCAACTAAAGAAAGCCCGTGCGCAGCAACGAAGACCCAATGTGGCCAAAAATAAATTAATTTTAAAAAACCCATTAACTTGCATGCTTTTCTCTTGTCAATTTGTTTTTCATTAGGGTAGAGGACAAAGATATTTTTCCTCCCCTACAGTCAGAATAGATCTCGAAATTTCCTCCCAGCTCCAACCACTGGTTAAGAGTTTGGGCTCTAGGTTCTGAAACCTGGCTTCACCATTTACCTGCTGTGTGACTTTGGACAAGTTACTTCATGTCTCTGAGCGTCTGGGTCCTTATCTGTAAAATGGGAGTGATAGTTGTCTTCACCTCACGGACTGGTGTGAAGATTAACTGCAGTGGTATGGAGGGGCTTAGCGGAGTGCCTGGTAGGTAGTAAGCACTCACTGAGGCTGAGCTCTCACTATGATCAGCATTGTCATTAACAGTCTATGACCTCGCGGCTGGACCCCTGAATGTTTCTCCTCACACAGGCAGTCTTTCTGTAAGCTGTGTCAACCAGAGGCCAGGATTTTAGAGGTCAAACCCCTGCCCAGCTCAGGGGTCTCTTCCTGGCCATGCATCAGCTTCTTGGACACACCCCAAAAGAGGCCCCTGGTGACTTGAGAAAGGAGATGCAGAAGCCCGGGAGGTGTGTAGGGGCTCCAGCCTGGAGTGCCAGCCCTGGGCTGGAGGGGGTGTGGGTAGGCGGTCCCCAAACCCCACGTGTCCTCTGTGGCAGCCACACACCCCTTAGCCTCTTTTTTTTTCTTTCTTTTTTTTTTTTTTGCGGTACGCGGGCCTCTCACTGTCGCAGCCTCTCCTGGAGGAGCACAGGCTCCAGACGCACAGGCTCAGCGGCCATGGCTCACGGGCCCAGCCGCTCCACGGCATGTGGGATCTTCCCGGACCGGGGCACGAACCTGTGTCCACTGCATCGGCAGGTGGACTCTCAACCACTGCGCCACCAGGGAAGCGCCCCTTACCCTCTTAATAGTCACCTGTAAATCGACCTACTTCTGCTGTTCCTACTTAAGTATACTTATTTTGTAAATGACAATGTAACTGGAAAATCTTTATTACCTGCCATTAATAGAAGGGAAAACTACAAGGGTACAGTGACAACAGGACCTAGACCACAGTCAAATCCAGCTGGGTTTTTTGTCCTCTCGAGGCTAGTCTTGGATTTGCAAGCATCAGAAAGGTGTTAAAGACTTACTAACCCCAGACAGAGCTTTTCTTCTAGACCTCACTGGGGGGATGGAAAGAGAATTGATAAGGAAAAGTGTGGGATGATGCGAGGCTCAGGAACCACCGGAGATCTTCCTGCCGTTTGGGGCATGGTGGGGTTCAGGGCTGGAGCGCTCGCCTGGGCGGTGGGCTCCAGAGGCCCCAAGCAGGGCATCCCCGACGTGTCCCTCGGCCGGCTCCCCCCAGACCCCCAGGACGAGGACCCATTCACCCCCCGCCCCCCGGTGACCGGCCCGCCCGGTGCAAGGACAGAGGCTACGCAGTCTGCGTCCCCCGGGGTCCTTCCAGGCCCAGAAGGAGGATGCTCGCACAGCCGGGCCCCGGCTGCCTGCCCCTCGCCCCTTCCAGCTCAGGTCCCCCGCGGAGAGCGTCTGCAGTCACATCAGGGCCATCTCTCCTCGCCCCCACCCCCCAACAGCGTGCTTCTGGCTCCAGGAGCGAAGACGGCCCTGAAACCCGAGGAGCAGCCGTCCTCGGCGAGGCGCCGGGATGGGCATTAATAGAAGCTTCTGCAGGCCGCTGACACGTCTGGGCAGCTGCTCAGCCCGGCCAGCGCCCCTCCGCCCACGGCCGGCCCCCTCCGGCCCCGCCGGGCACACTGAACAGCTGCCGCCGCCCCAGCGCGACCGCCACCTGCCCGGGAGGACGTGGCCGCCGGGCCTGCCCCAGCGCCCGCCGCTCCGTGGCCGCCATGTCCCAGACCAAAGCCCCGAAGGTCCGCCTGACCCTCCTGTGCATCCTGGCGGGCATCGTGCTGGCCCTGGTGGCCGTGGTGACCGACCACTGGGCCGTGCTGAGCCCCCACGCAGAGCACAGCAACGCCAGCTGCCAGGCGGCGCACTTCGGCCTCTGGCGGATTTGCACCAAGCGGATCATCCCGGGCGACAACAGGGACAGGAGCTGCGGACCCATCACCCTGCCTGGGGGTAACGTACCCTCCCCAGACCCCTCCTGCCCTTCCTGGTCCCTCCGGGGAAGGCCGCCCGCCCGTGGGCCCGGGGGCGCGAGCTGGGCGGCGTGCGGTTCAGCCGGTGGCCCGCGCCAGGCCCGGCAGCGAGGGCGTCCGGCTGCAGCTGGTTGCGTCCGGCTGGGGCTCGGGGCTCGGCGCCCAGGGCAGAGGTTTGGATGGGCGGACAGAGGCTCAGGAAAGGAGCCAGACTAGGGCTCCGGGTGCGCCCGGCCCCACCCTCTCCCTGAAAACACAGGCCCCTGTCCTCAGGTGAAAGGGATGCCCGGCGCGGGGGAGGGGGGCGGTTCATTCTCCAGCCTCCAGGCTGCAGTGTAGACAGGATCGGCCACAGAGCTTACAGGGCCCTGTGCAAAATGAAAATGCAGGACTCCTTGTCATGATTATTAAGAATTTCAAGACGGCAAGAGCAGAGCACGAAACCAAGTGGGAGACCCTCCTGGACACGGGCCATGAGCAACGGCCCGGCTTGCATGTTTGTGCAGCAGCCACCTGCCTTTTTGCCAGAACTGTGGGTCCTTTGCGCATCCTCCCTGACCTAGGACCCCTTCGGAATTAGAAAGTGTTTCCTTCCACTGTGATTTAAATGCCGTCCTCGATTTCCTGCCATGTGAGCGAAGCGCATATTGAAGGAGAGCTCTTTGTCCAGAACACCCTGTACGAGGGTGACTAGTCTGTTCTGCAGACGTGGAGCCCTCCCCATTCATAGCGAATAGAGTGGGTGCTGAGGAATCAGAGGCCACAACCCCCAAAGGACTATGGGGGTTGACAAAGCCCATCACAGCCTCTGCTTCTTCCTATAAAATACGGATCTTGGGCTCAGCAACATAAAGTCCCTTCCGGTGCTTACAGCTGTCACTCCAAGGTGACAGTGGACCAGGGTGAGTGCAGCATCCCACCTGGTTTTCAGAATTATTCCCTCTGTTATCAGACGGGCTGTTCCTGGAGCCCTTACCTTCAAGAAAGTCACCGCTAAGTCCCCGAAGATCTTGCGGTCCATGTGGGGAGGAAGGTGCCCAAACCCCTTTCCGCCACTTGGCTCCTTTCTCTTCCTTCCCCTCCTGCTGTGGCTGCAGGAAACCCCTGCCCTGTTTGCTCCTACCCGGAAGACTCATAAACACCCAGCTCTCTTGGAAACACCAAGTCCCAGGCCTGAGGGCTTTAACAGGCATGGACATGTGCTTGAAGGGTATCACATAGCCCAGATGCCCACGCCCCTCAGCCACTGCTGAGCACACCCATAAACAGGTGCCTCATCCAGCCAACCCCGCTGTGCAGGGCAGGGCAGGGCAGGGTCTCCAGGGACCATGCATGGGAACGCACTGTTAAGGTCCTGTCCACCTGTCCTTGGCGCCAGCCTTTTAAAGCCTGGTGAGTTTACAGAGCAGAAGAAGACAGAGGTGAGGTGAGTCTATACAAGGAGAGACAGGCGGGAGGGAGGCGAGTGGACCAGCCACGGGGGACGAGCCGGCATGGTTTGGCCTTGAGCCTGAGCAGAGTCTGTCTCCAGGCTGTCTTATCCTGGTCCAGAGAGAACCATACCTTCCATACTTATGAGCACTGCCTTACCCCCAACAAGCTTCCGAAGTGTATTCCTGCCTTCTTCCCTCCTTTCTCTGCAAGTGGACTTTTTCCTTCCCCACCCACCCTTCCTGTGCTCTGTTGGATCACTCTTTTCCAGAGGGAGGAACAGAGTTCATTTGTTTTCGCTCATTTATTAACAACAACATCAACAACTGCAAATACAAACATAGCACTGTCTGCCAAACATTTTTTTTCTAAATATTTATTTTATTTATTTATTTTTATCAGCGTTGGGTCTTAGTTGCAGCACATGGGATCTTCGTTGCGGCAAGCAGGCTCTCTAGTTGTGGCGTGCAGGTTCCAGAGCACATGGGCTCTGTAGTTTGTGGCACATGGGCTCTCCACTTGAGGCGTGAGAGCTCAGTAGTTGCAGCACGTGGGCTTAGTTGCCCCGCAGCATGTGGGATCTTAGTTCCCCGACCAGGGATCCAACCTGTGTCCCCTGCATTGGAAGGCAGATTCTCAACCACTGGGCCACCAGGGAAGTCCCCCAAACATTGTTTTTTAAGTGCCTTACATATATTAACTTCGGATGACATCAGAAAAAATGTCAGAGTAAGAACCTCCAAAAATCCTCTTCTCCATAAAAACAATGAGAACATTAGCCAAAATGGTCAGAATAAACTTTTTCAGAACTCGAGAAATTAACCAGTCTTGCAGCAATCCAGCAAGTGCTTATTCAAGAAAAACTGGTGAATCTCAGTGGGAACAATGAGCTTTGTGGTGTCTTAACGTGCACTATTCCTGTTCTCCCCTCCCTGACTCTGTCATAGCCTTGAAAACCAACAGCTGTGTGAGAAAAGAGAGAGAGAGAGAGAGAGAGAGAGAGAGAGAGAGAGAGGAGGAAAGGAAGAAAGGAAGGAAGGGAAGGGAGGGAGGGAGGGAAAGAAAAAAAAGACTAAGGCAGAAATGTAGGCTATTTAGCTGAGTGCTTGGTCCTCTGCTTGGCACAAAGCCCCTCAGTAAAGACTGGGAGATGTGTTGGTTCCAAGCATTTTAGGAAATCTCTGTGAGCTGACCACCAAACTAATTGAGCAGAGATTTCACTGACCGTACATGAATACAGACTTCACAAAATTAATTCAGAAATATCACTTAACAAGCAACCTACAGCCACAGGAGCAAACCCTGGGGAAGGGTGGACATCTAATTTCCAGCGTTGCTACATTATATTGTTTAAAATGTTGAGTTTTAAATTTTAAATTAAAAAAGTTACAAGGCATGCAAAGAACTAAAAAAGCATGGCACATACATGGGGTGGGGGTCGGGATGGGGGATGCAGCCAATAGACCCTTAAGGAGGCCCAGATATTGGACTTACTAGATAAAGATTTTAAACCAGCTATTTTAGATACAAAGAACTGAAAGAAACCATGTTTAAAGAACTAAAATGAAGATGAGAATGATATCTCATGAAATAGAGAATATCAATAAAGAGATATAAACAATTTTTAAAAGACCCAAGAGAAATTCCGGAGTTTTGAAGTACAACAGCTGAAATGAAAAATTCTCTAGAGGGGTTATATAGCAGATAGGAGAAAAAAACCAGTGAACCTGAAGATAGGTCAATTGAGATTAGCTAGTCTAAGGAACAGACAGGAAAGAAAAATGAAGAAAAATGAACAGAGCGTCAGAGACCTGTGGGACAGTATCACATGTATTAACATATGCATAATAGCAGTCTCAAAAAAAGAGGAGAGAGGGAGAGAGATGGGGGCGGGGGAGGAGCAGGAAGGTTACGTGAAAAATAATGGCTAAAAATTTCCCAAATTTGATGAAAAACATTAATCTACAAATTCATGAAGCTTAATGAACTCCAAGCAGGATAAATTCATACCTAGGCACATCGTAATCAAACCATTGAAAGATAAAGACACAGAATTTTGTAAGCAACAAGAGGAAGCAACTCATCACATACAAGAAATTCTTAGTAAGATTAAACAGTTTTTTTTCCTGGAAACCATGGAGGCCAGAAGGCAGTGGGATGACAGATGCTGATAGATAGATAGATAGATAGATAGATGATAGATAGACAGTAATCAGGATCATCAGATCCTCACAAAATCCTTTACAAGGTCCATACTATTATCATCAGCCAATCTTACAGATAAAGAAAACAAGGGACTAAGAAGTAGAGTAACTTGACCAAGGTCACACAATTACCACGGCAGAGCAGCCAGGACTCATACACCTAAAATTCACCTTAGTTGCTACATTATACTACTTATTACAACCACCTGGTGAGGAGGCTTGGATTCTACAGGGGGTCCTCATTCTACGTGTGAGGAAACTGAGGCTCAGAGGCGTCTTCCGAAGGCTAAAGTCTCAAATCCAGAGTTTCTTTGCTCTGCAGCCCCTCCCCACACCCTCCACTGCACATACAAACACCGTTCCCAAAAGCTGCTGACCCAAGCAAACACGGTGGAGACCAACTTTGACATGACATGATTTAGAGGAAGCTGCATCGAGAGCTGGTGAAATAGAGGAACATTTTCCATAGAAAGCTGGAGGCTCTGAGGACACAAATGGTCTAATTTGGGTTTTCCACTGACCACGAGTCTTAGAAGGACTGCCACGCACAACATCAGCATCTGAGGTCAATTCCAGTGTCTCCAGAATGAGAGCAGGGGCTTCCCAGTTGTCAGAAGAGGTTGCCTGTCTGAAAGCCCAAATGAATCCTCAGAAGGGTCATCCCTTGCCCTTGGGCTGGGTGGAGTGTTGTTTCTTTTCAGACTCTACCTCTTTAGCACGGGGCAGCAGCAGTGCCCAGTTTCTCTAGTGGCCCATCTTCTCTTCCAGTACGTGGGGCAGGACTGGAGCCAAATGAAAGAACATGACACTCCTGACCCCAAGAATCTCAGAGGCTCCCCTTCCCACCCGCAGGAGGCCATGCTGGAGACTGGCCATAACTAGACTTTTCCCCCATACAACAGCAATGCTCTGAAGCTCTGGGGTCAGGTCTTGAGGATTTCTCCAACCCCTTTCGATCAGAGGGATGGGGGAACACAGAGCACAGAGAAACCACTAATTGGGAGCATCAAGAACTTCTTTTACAAAAAGGGTGAAGACAGCCCTGGCATTGGTGCAAGTAACAAGTGGGTGACACATTTCTTCTGACCCCCAGAGCACTTGTTCCCTTGGTTTTGTGCAAATCAACAAGGTTTTTTTTTTGTTTGTTTTTTTGTTTTTAATATATTAAAGTCTGCATCAACCAGCATTGGGTTGATACATTCTCAGTGATAACCCAGAGGCACCCCCTAATCATACAAGCTGTTCCAACTATCAGAGAAAGATTTATATTAACTCGAGTTCAGCTTGGAGTTAAATGTGCCTCTGTTCTAGTTCTTTGAAATTGGCACAGATATGGTTCTGCGTAGATAGTCCCTCCCTTAATCAGAATCTTTGGTGAGCTGAATAGTCCGACCCCAATAACTGATTTACGACATTTTTTTTTAAGGAATAATCCACTTAAAGTTTTTAGATCACTGAGTCTTACGACTGTCCATGGTAGACATTTCTGAAACACAGAAAAAAAGAAATGCAAATGTGAAAATCACTGTGAGCCATTTGCAGACGCAAGGAGGCCGGAGGAGCCTTGGAGCTCAATTCTGGTCCCAGGTCACCACCCAGGCGTTGGTACCTACGCCAACCAGGTCCAAAACACTTGCTCCTTCTGTCCAGTGAAGGGGCTGGAGCCCAAGAGGCAAAGCTGCAGGTGCTGAGCAGGCGGATGTAGACCGGGCGCAGGGGGCAGAGGTGAGCAGGCGTACGGTCTGCACGCAGGCTCTCCCTCCCGCCTGCTACCCACGCAGGGCCCATCTCGAATGTCCCTGCTTTACAAGTTGCCCTTGATGCGGTTCCCCCAGACAGCACCCAGGCTAAGGGGCGGGGGTGGGGACTGCCCATCCCAACAGGACCCTGGGCAGTTCTTGAGTGACACTGGCAGGTGCCCGAGCTGATTTATCCCGAACGGGACCGCAGAGGGGCTGTGGTCTCCAACGGGCAGCCACGGGGCCCTGAAGCGGACGCTTCTCCTGGTTCAGCGCAGAGGCTGCTGGCCTTCCTCGTGTGCTGAGTCCAAGAGAACAGACGGGGTTGGCTCACCCATCCTCAAGCCCGAGAACCAGCCACATGAGAGAAAAGCTGAGCCTTCCAGGTGCCCTGCGTGGGTGCCCCCCAGCGCCCATGTGAGAGAGCACTGGAGAGAGGAGGAGAGGGAGGGGAAGACTGCACCTGGGCCCACGTCCCCACCCCCGAGTCTGCAGGGTGGCTCCCCCAGGAGCCCGGTGTTTGTCTGATGGGGGGCTGACACCTCGAACACTACCTGTGAAAGAGGAGCCTTGGCAACGCGGACCTGCCAGACAGCTGGGCCTTGGCCGGGCTCTCGATGGGCCTTTATCTCCGGGCCTTTCGTGCCGAACGAAGGCTTTTAACTGGCTTGTGCGTCGTCAGGGAGGGAACTGACCGTGAAACATACTTGAATTCAGTCAGTTCTTTTCAGAGGGTTTTCAATGACGACTGAGATTGGCCCTTAAAGAAAGAGACAGAAGTTTTCCTCTGTCCGGAGGGAGACATGAGGAGACCTGTGACTTCGCACGAGCCATTTTGAAGCAGGGATTCAAGAGAATCTATAGCTAATAATCTAACAAATATAAGAGGGTTCCATTATGCTTTAAAATAACACCAGAAGCTGCGAGAGAGAAAAGCACAGCATCACTCCTGAATCACCAGCAGCAGTCACACACCCCAGGTAACTCAGCTCAAAAGGAAAGTGATTTAAATATAGAAGCTCAAAGAAAAGGCTGTTTACCTCATGGAACATTTACTGCTGCTAAACCAGGCTCCATCTCCTGGGGTCACTCTCTTCCTGGACTTAGGGGAGCAGCAGTAACCCTGATATTGGGGGAGGGGAAATGGAGGCCACAGGCTTCAGTGGAACAAGATTATACAGGTCAGGCAGACGGAAGCCTGGACCCCTATGAAAGCTATGACTTCGCAAACCTCAGGTTTGTTTCCAAAAGAAACTAGGCATCAAACACCTGGTGATCATTTGAATGTAGGTAAAGAAATGGATGCACAAACTAGATACTATATAAACTAGGAGGAGAGCTGTTTTTCTATTGAGGTTCAAGGATCTGCAGGAAAAAGAATTCAATGAAGGGCCTCACAGAAATAAAAAGCAACCTAATTTAGTTTTTTTTTTTATAAAGAAACAAAATAGTATAAAATAACCCATTCATCTACTTCCTAAATCAAGAGTATAGAATATTAAACTGTATTCAATAAGCAATAAGACTATCCTTTGATTTTATAGTATATCTAGTTAGAAGAGAGATTAAAGGAGAAGAACGGAAGAGAAATTATATTGAAAATCAGTGTGAATTTCTTTGTTCTGAGTTCTTCCTCTGCCCCCCATCAAATCCATATTTTTGGTCCTACTGCCAGCACAGATCTTCTATGGCTTTTCTGACACTAATCAGCTGGGCCAAGCAGCTCACCTGGGGAGGTCTTATCTGGGCTGTTTCTATGGCCACAGGCATTGAGGGCCTAATGAAATGAGCTTTTGGTCATGTTTGGCCCACAGTTAGAGGTTCTCTGCCCTTCCCCCAAGTCCATATAGAGGGCCGACTCAGAAAAGCCCTTTGAAGGGCATTTTAAGGGTCCGGGAGCCAGGCTTCTAAACCTGGATAAACATCAGAATCTCCTGGAAAGTTCTTGAAAACACTTTGCTTCCCAGGTCACACCCAGTGCCTCAGGGTGGGCCTGGATGCAGATAAGAAACCCAGCCCTAGACTGGATGTGAACCAGGGTTTCTCAACCTCACCACTACTGACATTTGGGGGCCTGTAATTCTGTGTTGTAGGGGGCTGTTCTGTACATGGTAGGATGCTCAGCACATCCCGGGCCTCTACCCACTGGATGCCGGTAGCAGCCCTGCCCAGTTGTGACATAAAAATGTCTTCAGACACCACCCAGTGTCCTCTGGGGACAGAATCAGCCCTGGCTGAGAACCACTGTTTGGCCCTTGCTTGACCACGGGTCCTGTACCCCCTAACAGATGAGTTGAGCTCTGGGCCTCAGTTTCGCTGTCTGCCTAATGGGCTCAGTACCCCAGTGCTCTCAGCCCCCTGGACTCAGTCAGCCTCAGCTCCCTGATGATCTCCCAGCCTCTTATGCAACCCTCTTTCCTGCCAATGTTTTGGTCTAAGGGTTGGTTTCAGCCCAGAGGCAGGGTTTGGGGAGCAGAAGCCCCCCGGGGAACTGCACCCGCCCTCTCTCGGCTGAGTCCCTGCCCCGGCTGCAGCCCTTTCTCTCAACTCATAGGCCGTCTCCCTCCTTTGCAGAGAAAAACTGTTCCTACTTCAGGCATTTTAACCCAGGCGAGAGCTCGGAGATCTTCGAAGTTACCACTCAGAAAGGTGAGCCTGTGTGGAGAGCAGGGAGGGGAGGAAAAGTGGCTCCCGTCACGCTGCTGAACCGGAAAATCACAGGTGCAAATGCCCCGACTTCCGGATCTTGACGATGAGCAGCCCCTCCCGATGCAGCTGAGCAGCAGCCTGGTCACCCTCTGTGCCCCGTGACGGCATCATCCATCTCCAGGCACCCTGAGCGTCCCTGCATCAGGGCTCGGGCGAGGTTGTAAAAGAGACTTGCCTGGTAGCTCCCAAAGGGCAGAAGGAGTCCATTTTCCCACAGAGCCCAAGGGACGCCACAGTCACAGGAGCTCTGACAATGGAACAAGGACGCAACATCCCTGTGATGGTCTGCAGGGCTGGCGGCTCAGAGTGTGCGGGGAGTCTGTCTGAGTCCCTCCCTCGCCTATAAGTCGCTCTTCGAGAAGCAGAGGGTGGGGACTGGGGCAGATGCGTGAGGGCCCCTGAGGCACACGTGCCCTGGGGGGCCTTGTGGGAACCGCCGAGCTCGGAGGCACCCCCTGGACTGAGTAGAGACCCGCATGTGCATGTGTACAGAAGACTGCACGCGGCATGGTATGCACACACACGCGCGCACATGCACACACATGCAAACATGCACGCATGCACACATATGCACAGGTGCACACACTCTGGCACACACAGACGCAGATCCTCTTGGGCACCGAGCTCTGTAACAAGCCACACTCCGTCATCCGTCCAGAGGCTGCTTGTCAGTCCCAGGACAGACCACGCCAACCTGAGTGCCACCTTCTGCCCTGACACTCGGAGGAAGGTTTCTGCTCCAGAAAGGTCTCCAGCCGCAAATCTCACGCTTCCTTCCAAGGCCTCTGCCCCTGGAGGGAGGAACTTCAGTTTGGTGCCTGACCTGCGAGAAGGAATTAGGCCGTGTGCACATCCTGGTCCCACCCCTTAGCCACTGTGCGACTCTGAAGGAGTGATTTAATCTCTCGGACCTTAGTTTTCTCACCTGGGAAAAGGGAATAGTAGAATGTGGTACTGTCACTTACCTGGCTGTAGGCACAACCAGTGGTGACGAAAGGTGCAGGGGATGAGGCCCCTTCTGAGGTCCCGGCATCCCTGCCCTCTCGTGTGCCACAGAGTATAGCATCTCGGCCGCAGCCATTGCCATCTTCAGCCTGGGCTTCGTCATCGTGGGAACCATCTGCGTGCTCCTGTCCTTCCGGAAGAAGCGGGACTACCTGCTGAGGCCAGCATCCATGTTCTACGTCTTTGCGGGTAGGATGGGGGCTCCTGTCCGGGTGCCGGGTCTGCGGGGATGCTTCGACCCCATTCTCATGCCTGCCTGGGGCCTCGGTGTGGACAGATTCCCAGGCTCCACCCAGGGGCAAGCTTGCCCAGGGCTTCAGCCACGGCAGGTGGGCCGGGAGGGGTTAGATCTCGGCAATTTGTCCATTTCTTACCAAGACTTAATCCTCAAGGCACGGAGGATGCTAATTACTCACAAAAATTTAAATTAACTTTAAAATAGTGCTAACGAAAGAAGGAACGAAAGGCCGTTAAAGGCAAAGGGCGCACTTTTGCAGCTTCCCGATTGGAACCTCAGTCTCGGGGCCGTTTCATGCCCCCCGCCCCTCCCCCGGCCGGGCCTCCACCTTGAAGCCCACGCGGAAGCCCCAACGGTCGCGGGGGCGGGGGGCGCCCGGGGCCCTGAGTCCAGCTCTGCCCCCAGGTCTCTGCCTCTTCGTCTCGGTGGAGGTCACACGGCGGTCGGTGAAGCGCATGATCGACAGCGAGGACACCGTCTGGATCAAGTACTATTACTCCTGGTCCTTCGCCTGCGCCTGCGCGGCCTTCGTCCTCCTCTTCCTCGGCGGCCTTGCCCTCCTGCTCTTCTCCCTGCCGCGGATGCCCCAGAACCCCTGGGAGTCCTGCATGGACGCCGAGCCCGAGCACTAGCCCTCCTGGGCTCCGACCCTCGGGGCTGTCCCCCAAGGAAGCTGAGTCCAGCCCAGAACATTCTAGAAGGAGGCGGGAGCGTTACTTCTCCCCGTTCCCACCTGCCCCTCCCCCTCCCGGCAGCACAGCTGCTCGCCCTGTCTGAGCACTTCTCTGGGCGGTGAACCCAGCAAGGGGCGGTGGTCCAGACCTGCCCCACTCAGGAGGAAGGCAGGTGCACAGGCGCTGGGAGAGGCCCGACCTCCTGCTGGAGTTCCCGGCTGTCCTTGATAAGTCCACCGACTGTCCTCTGTGTCTCGTCTACCTGTTCTGGGTGTTCAGCTGTGTGAATGGCCAGACCCTCTCTCCTTCCTGGTGACCCGAACAGCCCCTCCTTGGCTTCTGGGAGACCCAACAAGCAGTTTTTAACTGGTTAGACTCTGACTGTGGTTTGAAATAAAACCTCTTCAAAAACTTGCTTTTTCCTTGGCCTTGCGTAGAAATTGTTGGGTTCCTGACCACAGCCCCGGGGCCCCTTGACCCAGCAGGGGAAGTGAAGGCATAGCCCCCGGGGATGATGAGGATTTTTGTGCGGATGAGAGGGACAGAGGGTCTGCTTACCAACGAGACTTAGAGGTTCTGAATTCCAGTTTGTAACTCTGGGCCCTGGGATTGTCTTTGGGAGAAACCAGAGGCGGTCTGACTAGCCAAGGGCGTTAAAAATAAAGAGGGTTATTTCCAGAGCTCCTGGCATGCTAGGCATCCCAGTGCTAACACAGCACTCCAGCCGCGCAGCTGCAAGGGTCTGATTTCAGACACTGGGTTTTCGTTGCAATGAACATCAGGAAGCAGGGCTTAGCAGCTAGACACGTAGGACCACCTGGAGTCTCATAATTTACACCCTTGCGCCTTCAAACCTCATCGTACTCGGCCAGCCCTCAGAGAAGGTAAGTCAGACACGGTGGGTAGAGAGGAGGACCCCCCTGCCCTTTGCCTCCATCGTGCACCAGAGGTCCATGTCAAGACCTTTCTTGCAGAGAAGGGTCAGCAAACCACTGGCCATGGGTCAACCTGGGGCCCGTTGCCTGCTAAGAATGGTTTCTATGGTTTTAAATAGTTAAGAAAGATCGAAAGAAGAAAAAGATTTTGTGATGTGAAAATTTCATGAAATGCAAATTTCAGTGTCCATCAGCAAAGTTTTCTCAGAACTGCCAAAGATAAACAAGGCCACAATTAAAGTGGTCAGGACAGATTTTAATCAGTCGGGCACTATTGCAGCAGGAAGAGCCTGGGATGAATTGAACTCAACTGTGTGCACAGAGGTGACCGGGAGTCTTAAAGGGTGAGCGAGGGAGGGGTGAGGAGGGCTGCACAGAGTCGGAGAAGCCAAAGACCGCGAAGGGCTGGAAGGGGCTGGGCGAACTGGAGATGATCGAGGTTAGGCGCCGACCCTCTCACAGAGGCTGGGAGACAAGGGCTCTGTCCTCAGGTGTTGGCTGGAACAAACAGCAAACTCTTCAGGCAGCCTTGAATTTTCTCAGGCAGACACTTCAAGGGGGGCTGGGGTCATCCTAGGGGTGCGGCCTTGAGCTGTTAGAAACTCTGTTAGTGTCTGTTCCCATCGTTCTAGGCCAAGGTGGCGTGGAGAGGAGGGCTGGGAGTGGCCTGGCTGGAATCTTGTCCAGGAGCGAGTCCGCCAAGACACAGCCACGCCCCTCCGATGGCTAATTCCTGCTTCCAGGCCGGGTTAAGACTGGCCTGCAATGTCAGAAATACTTACTGTCTGGTCCTGCTCGGAAGTAACTACTCTCATCAGCCAGCTTATTAACCCCTAGCTGTTCGCATCTGTAAAGTGAGAGGAAAGAAACTCGATCGTTCTGCTGAGAACAATTTAAAAGGGAGGACCCGGAGGCTGGGGCGTCTGGGTAGCGACCACGGTGGGGCTGGTGAAGATCGCCCTCTGACATCTCAGGGCTCCGGGCTGCGCTTGGAGGGGCCGACAGAGTCCAGCCCAGCCTGCTTTTGAGTCCGGGAACGTGCACATGCCCATGCGTGGCTGTGAAGCCAAAAGGGTCAAGGAGAGCAGGGGTGACACCAGAGGGTGGGCGCTGCCGAGAAGGGCGGGTGGCGGGTGAGACCCAGAGGAGGCTGCTCAGCCCCGCCATGGTCCTGCAGCCAAGGGCGGGGCGCGTCCCGAGGATGCGAAGGTAGAGCCTGAGGGCCACTTGCTCCGGGTGAGCGACTAGGAGATCGGAGTCTGCGCCAGCCTGGGCCCTGGGGCCACGGTTTGTGAGTAAGAAGGGTGTTGTCGTCCCACAAACTCTATTTTGGAGTCCAGTATTATTGTTTTTATTATTATTATTACTTTTAGGGGAAATAGACTGGTGTGTGTTTTGTATTTCCACTTAGATAGCTGTATTTTCAGCAGCCAAAATCACTCTGTATGGAATATCCACTGAATATTCCGCTCCATCGCAGAATACATTGGTTTCCCAGCGTCCAGCTCTTTCGAGAGACATGTAAGCAGGCCTGGAACTGCTCTGCGGAGGGGGGTCGGCCGGCCCCAGCCAGGCAGCACACAGCCGCGTCTGCTCCAGCTTCTGCTGTGGGAAGAAGACAGCTCAGCTCGACAGAGCAAAACAGAGCCCAGCGCTGAAAAACAAAGAGATCAACGAAACCAATGAGGGAAGACGTCTTTTTGTCTCCAGTCCGCTCACCGATGCTCGCTGGGAAGGACGTTGTGATGGGTGGGGCTCAGGATTCGGGGCGTCCCTGGGCTTCACCGTGGCACTTGGCCAGGGGGCCTGCCGATGGGCCCGCAGCAGGACACCGCGCCACCGGCTCTGAGGCGGGCAGTTAGCAGCCAAGCGGGACGGGCACGAACGGAAAAATCATCAAACCCTCAGGTTCCAAAAGCTTTCACTTTCTCAGCTGTCTAAGATTCATCAGATCCCATGAGGTAAGGGAGCCAGGACGAGCAACTCAGTCAAGATAAATAATATTTAAGTGTGAGACTTTTTAAGAAATGTGGTGAAACAGACACAGCCTAAAATCTACCATCTGAGTTATTTTTAAGTGCCCAGCTCAGTCATGTTACACATCATTGTGCAGCCAGTCCCCATGACGCTTTTCATCTCCTAAACAGAAACTCTGTCCCCTTTAACAGCTCCCCGCCCATCCCAGCCACCATCTACTTTCTGTTTCTCTGAATTTGACTACTCTGGTGCCTCATATGAGTGGAATCGTACACTATTTGTTCTCTTGTGTCTGTCTTATTTCACCTAGCTTAATGTCCTCGAGGTTCATCCATGTTGTAGCCTGTGTCAGAATTTCATTCCTCTTTAAGCCTGAATAATACTTCACTGTATGGATACATCAGATTTGTTTACGCATTCAGGCATCAATGGACACTTGGGTTGCTTCCACCTCTTGGCTATTGTGAATAATGCTGCTATGAACATGGATGTACAAATATGGCTTTGGGAGCTTGCTTTACGTCCTTTTGGATAGGTGATGCGTGATTTTTTTAAATCAAAATTATTGCAAAGTATCCAGGATGAAGACAGCATCAAAATTTTAAATAGAGACTGGATCCATATTACTGATTCTTCCTTTTTATTCCTCTCCTGTGGCCATTGTACAGAGGAAAAAACTGAAGACCTCAGAAGGACTTGCTTCCCAAGATCTGGTTAACTGGTGCCAGAACAGGAATGAGAACAAGGCTGATGGTTTCCCACCTGTGTAACCAGGGTCCTGTCCAGTCCTCACTTAGCCTCTGCCCAGGTAACTAGGGGGACCGAGAGACGTGGCACCCTCTCCTTGGCTAACACATAATGGGGAAAACCCCTAGTGGTTTGGTCCTTATTATTCCCTCCTTGGGATTGTACATTTCAATTCTGTTACCTCTATTTTTCCTGACTGCCCCAATAAAGAGGGGTTTTAATCACATCCTACTGCAATATTTCCCCTGCTGGTGTGACTTGTTCCATTTTGATGAAATATTTTATTTACCAATTCATTTCTAATTTATACCCTGCCTGCTTTCAGAAAAGATCTGAAATGGAGACAAGGTATGAATGAATCCACGATGTGGAACCGATTAAGCCTCGGGGCTGCAGCTGCCGTGGCCTCCTTCAGGCCCCGTTTCACAGCCTCACTCAGTAGCAGCCACCGAGGCCGCAAGTTAACGGCCACCCTGGCCATCGGTCCAGCCTGGCGAAGAAAGTTCCTTAAGGTAATTGCCATTACAAGGAGCGATACTTTGTCTTCTTCCGCCTTTGCTCCTGACAAGTTTCTGGCCTGAACGTGAAAGCCCTGACCTCCTGGAAATGCTCCTTGATTTGGCTTTAAACCCGCCTCTTGCTCTGCCCACGAACGGCCCTGGTAGCCCCAGGGATGAATGGAGTTCAGGGGATTGGTCTGCAAGCACAGTCTGAGCGTTCTCACCCCTGACTTTGAAGAGCTCAAAACAAATATCCAAGTCACTGATTTAAACAGCTAACACCCTTCCCGCCCGGTCCTGCCAGGCTGAGGCAGTCGGAAGCCAACCTACACTACGCTTTGAACAGAGGGTCTTAGGGTGACCCCGCACGTGCTTCAAGCACCAAATGAAGCTAACAAAATAAGGACACAGTCTACCGAGAAACGTCCAAGAGGCAGGGAGGTGGCAGCGTATGATCCTCTCCATTTAAGGTGGAGGAAAATGAGGAAAGGGAACCAACGGCCAAGTTGGTTGATGGAAGCTTCTCCCTCTTACTTTCTTCAGGTAGTTAGAAGGCGTCTCACGACCAGAAACGGCAGCCTGTAAAGCGTGCCGAGACGCGCTCAGGACGGCACAGGCTCCGGTTGACAGTCGTCACTCTTGTCATTTCCTCATTCAGGGTCTGCTTGAAGCACAGGGTGGAAAGCTTATCCACTGCCGACCCCAGGCCCGGCGCACACTAGGCACCTGAAAGGATGGAGAGGGGGGAGGACGGGAAATAAGTTGCTCTGGGGGACGCATGTAGGGTTTGGTGTGGAGGAAAGACGAACGGGGCTGCGTCCCATCTGAACCGACCAGGGCGCTGAGCCAGGGTCTCCTGGGCTCAGGTGTCCCCTCAGTTGCCCTCATCTCGAGGCCCTACTATGTGCTGCCTGCACATAGTAGGGGCGGTGGTAGGAAGAATCCAGACTAGGGCCGCTGTCAACCTGCTCTGGGCCTCAGTCCCTCACCTGTGAACATTAACAAACTCCTGCGAGACCAGAACACGTGTTAGACTAACTCATTGTTATGCTCCCTCCACTTCTGTGGTTCTCTACGTCTATTAATACCAGGAGATGCACGAAGTGGTCTCATACTTCAGGAACATAAATCTCACATTTTAAAATTCACCATGAAACACACGTGAAATGGTAAGACGGCCTTTGACCTGGCTGAGCGCTTGACATGTGTTCTCTCTCCTAAGCCTTGCAACAGCCGTGTGTTCACTTTTATTCCCATTCAACAGATGAACAAACTGAGACTCAGCAAGGCTGAGTAGCTAACCTAGAGGCACACAGCAGAGGAAAGAAGGAGAGCCAGGCTCCTGTCTGCTTCCTTCCAGAAGCTGAGCTGTTAGCTGTCTTGCTGGCTAGTATGAGACAGTCTTGCCAGGCCCCAGTTTTCTGGAGAGACCAAGGGTTCCCGGAGGTTCCCTGTGAGCTGTGCAGATATTGGACTCCAATTTATTCTGACTGGAACAAAACCCAGCGTGGACTTACCTGTGTTATGTGCATCATTCTGGTATGTATATTAAAGACCTTCAAAGAGTGGAAACGTGTGCTGTAATTTTCTCCTGAGGAAGCCTTAAAACAAAGTTTCTTCGGCCATTTCTCTGCATACATTTCAACTTCTTGTCTGTGTTTCATGAATTAGGATTGTCAGTTCTGCATTGGTCTTTGGAAAATTCAGGCCTGTGCATGTCTGCTCAGACACAACGGTGCAGGCAAATATACTACTGTTTATCTTTATAAATCACAACGTTTGCTCACATTGACCAACGAAAGCAAGGAAAATAAATTAGTGTTAGATTTAGATGTCAGACTGCATCTGTCTTTCATAAACTCCATTTTCCAATATTTGTGTTCCTCAAAATATCATCATTGCCCTTACAAATTGATTTTACGAGAAGCTGTTACAGAATGTGTTTACTAAATAAATTTATAAAAGTAAAAAAATATGTTTTGTACATTACATATTTAGGGCTGAGAAATTTAGGTTCTAACATAGGACTTTGTTAGAAAAAAGAATGCTGCTGCTTAAAATTTTTGGAAACCACTGACAATCGTTTAATCACTAGGTGATCTTTAAGCTCTCTAGCTCCGTTCAGTGAAGCAGTCCAAACTTGTCAGAGTTCAAGAAAGAAAGATAGCCTTAAAATAGAGTTTACATTGCTTGTCTCACAGAAGGCCAGGGAGGGTCTCTGAGGGGGAAGTGCTACGATAAAGGCATACGAACAGAGATGCGCATGAGAGACGATGGCTAAGGGGCAAAGGCTACAGGCAGGGAAGTAGCTAGAAAGCCTCAGGTAGGGGAGTAAGTGTCCCTTCCTTCAGATCTGCCGCCTGGTCTTTTGTCTCCCCCGTCAACCGACAAGAGTCTCGAAACCATGATCCTTCTCCACGTCTCGTGTCACCGCCGGCTGACTTTGCGTTCATTTCCCGAGCCACGCGCTGGTCCCATGCCCCGCGCCATGGAACGAGCCCTCCTGAAGGTCACTGGGGACCCCTCCGTTGCCAGTGGCACCCTACGACTCCTTTCTGTAGGAGTTTGTACTTCGGGCCTCTGCTTCTGCTTCCTCCCTAAGATTCGCTGAATTTTCCCTCTGTATCGGCCCTTCTTGCGGTAGTCATTCTGCCACCCGCCCCTTAAACCTGCATGTTTCCAAGGTTTTTGTCTTTGACCTTCTCAGCTCATAATACAACTCCCGAGAAGTTTCACTCCCTTCCAGGCTGTCAGCTGCCTGGGGCCACGGTCCCCGCCTGTGTCCAGGCCGCCTCTGTGCCGGTGTCACTGCTGGTGTGCTGCGGTGCTTCCCGCAGGGACGCGCACCCTAACCTGCCCTCCCTTGCTTGCTCCCTCATTTCGATGGCCCTGCATCCCCTCACCCACCCACGCCGAGAAGCCCTGTGGTTTCTTTGGCTCCTGGGCACGCCTCACAGAGTCCACTTCCGAGACGACTCGCAAATCCACATCTTGTTCCCCTGCCGCTGCGAGGCCCGGCTCTCCTACCCTGTCTCTGCCGCTTGTGCCCTGAGCACTGGCCGCCCCGGAGGATGTGGTTTCCCAAACATGCTGAGCCGGCTGACGTCTCTCCCACAGGGTGTCCATCACTTAAGCAAGTGCACACTCACTGAGTGTGTCTGGTTCCTATTCTGAGACCACCCACTGTCGTCGGTCTGTGGCTCCCTCACCACAGCTCCCATTACTCTGACTTTGATTGTCTGGTTTACCTCTTAGAAGGACCCTTGTGATAACACTGGGTCCATCCAGATAATCCAGGCTAAGCTCCCGTCTCAAGATCCTTAGCTTAATCACATCTGCTGAGTCCCTTTTTCCATATAAAGTACTAGGTCCCAGGGGTTCGGCTGTGGACATCTTCGGGAACCGTTATCCTGTCTACCCCACTAAAGACAACACTGTGTGAGAAGCACTGTGCTAAACCAGGACATGACCTGGTCCTGGACAAAAATCAGGGATGGTCCCTCGGGAGCTGAGAGTTCAATCGTGGGTGATTTGAAAGTAAGGCGTAAGTGCTACGCGATTTAGGTGGGCTCCTCGGCCGCACGTGGCCCGCCCCCTTTCTGAAGCTGTCGGAGTCCGGCTTATTCCCCAGGACCCAGCTTGGACATCACGAGGTGACACATCCTCCAACCACTCCGTGCAAAACCTATGCTTTCTTCCTTCTTGTGCCCTTAACGTTGTGCTCATACCCCCAGTTCTGACCCGTTCTGTGTGGCTCCCTGTGCCTGCCTGCCTTGCTGGATTATATTTTCCTCTGAATCATCCGGCAGCTAGAACCTTCCCCAGCCCAGTCACGTGCTCTGCACAGCGTACAGCATACAGCGCCCTCGGGATGTGTTGGTACAATCGGACGAGTGTGTGAACTAGAAAAGGGCCGGGAGGAGTGTGTGCAAAGATGCTACAAAGAAGCATCAGGAAGTGCAGTAAGAAGGCCTCTAGAGCTCATTCGGGATCTGGTCCCCTGGCCTCTGGGGTCCCGTGCTCGGCCTGAGCCCCTGTGTTCCCTACAGCGGCGTGTGCGGCTGCGTGTCCCTGGGTGAGACGGTCTTCTGAGCTGGAGCACGTCAGCCCTTAAGAACGGACGGGTTTCTGCCGTACACCTGAAACTAACAGAATACTGTAAATCAACTGTATGGCAGTTAAAAAGAAAAAAAGGAACGGATGGCTTTCCACAAGGGCTTT
Source organism: Mesoplodon mirus (assembly GCF_964341445.2). NCBI lineage: Eukaryota > Metazoa > Chordata > Mammalia > Artiodactyla > Ziphiidae > Mesoplodon > Mesoplodon mirus. Next base: position 24,906,102 of record NC_138994.1, read on the forward strand.
GCTGGATGATTCAAAATTACCTTTAATGACACTAGATCACAAATTTTTTTCAAAATAGTGTCTCTTCCACTCTGTTAACAGAACCAACCCAGTAGGAATTATCTGGGTCTTAGAAGGCCTCTAGAGTCACAGGGAGATTTGATTCCTCAGGTAAAGCCTCTCTACTTACACACCTGCCAATAGTTCCCTGTTGCTTTGGTCCCAGGTCACCACTCCCTTTAAGCCCAGTCACCAGGTTAAGAGGACTGAATCCTCAAAACTTTCTCTTCCAAGAGGAGCCTCAGCCGAGAGCGCCCGCTTCTCTTTCGCTTTGTAAAAACATGTGCATGTCTGGGTTCCAAAGAGACAGAAGACCTAACAGCAGGTGGGCTTGCCGAGCAGGCCCAGAGACAAGCCACCCACTCCCCGGACTCCAGGCCCTTCCCTTTTGGCTGCCACTCACAGCAGGAGGGCTTGTCAGCTGAGGCCTCCGATTACATTTCTGTTCAATTAGTGAGCAAAGGGGCACTGAACCACATTCTCCTCTGTTTCCCTCTGCAGGGGAGCCCAGAGTGGGAGCCACGTCCACTTTCCAGAGCTCTCGGATGGTTCACCCCATCGTCTAACTAGCGCCCTTTCTTCTCAGGAATTAGCCGTGCAGTTTCCCGAGACAATGGTTCAAATCAATTTGCAGAGCGTCTGTTTTAATGAGCTAAGAATGGGGAGATACCACAGACTTTGCAACTGCAGCTCCTCTCCAATCTATTTATCTCCCTCTGTGGATGTAAAATCAACCAGAGGTTCAGACAAAGGGGAATTTCATCACTTTCCCAGAAGTTTGCATGTAGGAATATGCCTACAGACGGGGATACACTAAAGTAGGCAGCATCCACCAAAACTGACGTAACCATGGTGAAGTTGTCAAACCAAGGCTTCTAACAGTGATACCTGGTGAATGCCAATGCTTTGTCATCGCTCAGAGAGCAGAGCGGAGTAGGCGGGGATGTGACTGCACAGGACAGCTCACTCCTGCACCCCAGGCCATCACCCCTGCCCACGGTTATCATCTGGCCACACCACAGTGGCAAAGGGCATGGGGAGGGGGGAGTGTCCTGAAGTTCTTCTCTCAATCAAACCCTCTGAGCCAGTTCAGCAGGCATTCGAGGGCCTGCTCTGTAAAAACTACAGTCAGTACTGTAGGTTTTGGGGTCTTAGGACAAGATCTCTGTCACCCAGAAACTCACAAACTCCTAACTCTAATATAAAAACTGTGATAACATAGATATAAGCCCATTAAGGAGGCACAGAGGATAAGGGAACTAATTCCAACTGGGGAGTATGGGAGGTGGAACTGGGGAGTATGGGAGGTGGAATTTAGAGTCTTGAATAATAACTAACGCTCCCCAAAGTAGACCTGGGGGGGTCTGAGCGCTGAAGGGAGTGCTCCAAACAAAGTAGAGAAGCAAGAAGGTCAAGGGTTTATCCAGGCGAGGAATGGCAAGCTGTCTGATTTAGGGGACTGTGTGCAGTGCTCAGGAATAAGACACGGGGGTGTCTCCAAAGTGCAGCTAAGAAATTCAGGGTGCGATGGGCAACCACCGAGGGCTTCTCAGGCAGAGTGGCACCATTGGATCTGTTTCAGAAAGGTAACTCGGGCTGCAGTTGTTAGGATGAGCTGGAACTGAGGCTATGCAATCAAGATGGGGTCTTCACGTCCGAAGAGAGGATTTCCATCCATTTGGGAAGTGGTTCGTTAGGACAGTACCACTGTGTGAATCAAGTGGCAGAGCCCATTACAGACCCAGGGCTCTTCAGCCCCAATACCACAGCGGCATCAGAATGTTCCAGTTTAACCAAGCTGAGTGCAAGCAAGTCTCCATTCCACCACCCCCTCCACGAGGCCAACTTTCCATTCTCACGCTTGACCTGCACTCCATACAGTTCTCGCCTTGCAGTTTTGATGAAATTACATTTTCCCAATAACTTTCACACTAATATCATTCTCAGAAAAACGCTTCAAAGGCTTCAAATAATGCATAGGAATTAACACCTGAGACAGTCTCTTATTTGCATTTTCCCACTGATGATGGGGCTTCGTTTACTTCCTGTCGAGCAGATGGCAGCCCGGGGAGTCTTCCAAAGCCATTTGATTTATCTGTAAAGAAGTGTGTTTCTTTCCAAAATCCAGAGATGATTTATGTTGTATCAGATCAAGTCAAACAAAGCAAGATACCTAGCTTAAAAACGGATTCACTGCAATGAGTAAGAATTAGAAATTGTCCTTATGAAAGGCTGACTGCCCTATCTTCTTACATTTGCACACTTGAAGCACAGAATATTCAAGTTAGATTTATGGTGCCACATTAATGGGGTGTTAAAAATAAAAGAGCCAGGGCACACAAAGCATCCTTTGGCCTGCTAATGCTTCTCAAAATCGTATCATGGCAGATGCAAAGAATTATTTCCCCAACAAAAATAAGACCCTGACTCAGGGCAATTTTCTGCACAGCCGGCATCTGGAGGGGAGGGGCAGGGGTGGGGAGGGAGCAATGCATGCCATGCACCCCTGTGAAGTGTGTTATTATTATACCTTCATAATATACTGATACCAAGTAGGTTTACAAGTTCTGAAATGAATTCTGGGCTCCACAAGCCCAGCATCAACAAGGGACTTGTTGAGACCAGTTCATGATCACTATTTTTAATTCCTAAGAACCACGTTGAATGACAATTTGAAAAGGGCTCATTTTCTCACTGATCGCGGATGATCTTTAAACTTTCAGGTAACACTTGAAGCCTTTAGGCCTTTGCTTCTGCTGAAGTTCAGAGATACAAGTAAAGTTGCAAACTTCTGGAAACTATAGAGTCACAATTTTACAAATGAATGTTGAGCTCTGTTACTTTAGCTGGTTTTACTGATTAATATCATGAATAAAATCAAAGTGCTGTGCTTAACTTCTGTCAGACCTTTGCTCTTAAAAGGAAGCAGAGGATTGTGGTTCACACATAACAAACAGATCTCCAAATTATTAAAAAGGCATTTTATTATAAATACATTTTAGTTGTAGCAGTAAAATACATTTTGTGTTACCATGAGTCTTTTAAAACAAAAGAACTTCACTGAGACAATGATCACAACGTAGGAATTATAGACCTCCAAACTGAGAACTTGTTCTAAGGAACCAAAGCGACTGAAGTAATTCTAAAACTAAGTTAAAAAAGAAAATGACAAAAAAGGAAGAAAATAAAAACCCTAGAGAGTGGCTTTGGGGTTATTTTATGGTACAAAGTCATTTTTACTTTTAAGCATAAACTCTTTAGGTATTAGAACTCTCAGATGAGGTATCATTAACTGCAAAGAAAAAAATAATAATTTTGTTATAATTTTGCCATAAATTATGATTATTAGATGGCTGTACAACTGGTACTTTTAAGAGATGGAAACTGATCATCTCAGTTTTATGTAACCTTCCTCTGGAAGGCTTGCCAAAATAAGACCCAGTATAAATTTGCCAAGTGATTGTATGAAGTTAGCTGAACAAGTTTAGATAAGAACTGTATTCTTGAAGCATTAAAAAAACAAAAGCAAAAACAAAACCTGTATCACTAATGACAGAACCCTTTAATAAGATGCAAAACCCATTACCTTTATAATTGAGAGGAGAGGTATTTTAATCACTGGATTTACCTAGGATACAACTACTACACTTAACCAGTACCTTCATGGGTTTCAAAGAATCAGGTGGGATGACTGGCACAGAAAGCGGATACAGTACAATGTCATAACACGGGTTTATAGGAAGTGGGCATGGTCTGGATATGTAAAAATCCAAGACTCTTGCTCTGTATGGGGTGGGGGGGGCAGGCTGAGAAACGTTCAGGTGTAACTGACATGTCAGGACTTCATCCTGGACCAAAGAGCCCTCTGACTAGCTGAAAGACAGAGAGGTCTTCACATCCAAGGCATCGTGCAAAGAATAAATAAACTGAGCCTCCCTATGAGTGGGAATTGGATAAAGGAACCTGTGCTGAACATACAAACAACCCCACCAAAGGTTACCTTGCCTTTCAAGGAGGAAGTACTGTTTCAAGAATTCCAAAGCTGTGTGTTCTATGATGCTTATCATACGGTCTACATCTAAGTCATTCTATAATCTATTACCTTAAAAATAATTTCTTCTCTTTCTAGTGTCTCGGTAAATTCAAAGCCAAACAAAAAACCAGAGGCAGAGACCAATACCCCTCAAGCTGCACTCCAGGGGGAATATTAAGAACAATAGCACGCGAATTTTAAAATATCCAAAGACCTGTAGGTTTATTATACTGTAGGCAGTTTCTTTCTCAAAAATAACTTGCTCATACATGTGCACCTATGGTTTATGAATAACTCATGCCGTGTAGGTGGTAGATTCCTCTAGACTTTTTTTTGAAAACATATATAGGTTTTTTTAAAGGTAGCAAAGTAATCAGAGACAATTATCAATTTTCCGCCATATACAACAATTCAGGCTCCCCTAACACCTACCGGCATGGCAGAGAATCCAAAATAACTTTGTTAACCTGAGAAACACATAATTTGAAAAGCAAATCCTTTGCCCTCACCTCCCTCATCCCCCAAAACATAAAAACTACGACTACATCATTTGGGGATTATCTATCGTTTTCCATGCGTCAGGTCACTGCCATCTTAGGACGGGGCCTCCGGTACCTAGGGCCTCGATAAACGCAAAGTGCCTTCTCGTGACAGTCAGATGGCTTCCTTCCACAATCCTCATCTCCGCGTGTATGGAGCGCCGAGTTTGACTCTAAGCGCTCCAAACAAATGCACAGCTTCCAGACCAAAGCCCAGGCTGCAGTGTACACAAAACCAAACTCACCCTACAAATGCGAGAGCTCCGGCCCCGTCACGGGGAAGAGCAGCACAGACCTCAAACGGGGTGAGCACTGAGGGGCGGGGGTGGTGGTGGTGGTGGTAGCCGGCCCCCAAAGGGCCGGGCACTCCACGGAGGTCTTTCTCCATGAATGTCCCCGTCGCGGCATCAGAATTATAAAAATGTCTCAAGAGACCAGTTTTGTACACTGAGTAAATAAATGCATGACTGAAAAGACCCTCAGACTTCCTCTAGACCCGTGGTTCTCAAAGTGTGGTACCTGGACCAGCAGCATCAGTGTTGCCTGGGAACTTGTTGTAAATGCAGATGATCAGGCTCCAGACTGGAATCAGAAACTGTGGGGCAGGTCCAGCAGCCTGTATTTTAACAAGGCCTCCAGGTAATTCTGACGCTGGCTGAAGTTCGAGTTCCACTAGCTCTATCCTGCTCAAAATTTGCATATCTTAGAACAGGACATATGTGTAAACAGATACTCCTTCTATTCTGTGTTGAAACCTATGGAATTTGCCCCTTCCCCTCAACTGCTCAAACATTAAAAAAAAAAAAAAAAAAAACAACTAATGATGAAATTTATTTCAAAACATCAAAACAAAAATTTTCAGTAATATTGGTTTCCCCTCCTATACACAGTTCTAAGGCAGGCAGTCACATGCTAGTATGCAAAATAAAACACAGAAGACACCTCATATATGAGATGTAGAAACAGCTAAAAAGACTCCCGAAGAATATAATGAAAATTCCGTAATATTGTTTAATGAACTTATAGAATTATATAAAACTTACTATGCTTTATGCTTAATATTCGTATCAAAATAAAATCTCTCTGTTGAACAAATTGCAAATAAAGTCTGGTCTAATACATTACTGAAACTGTAAGTGTATGAATGTCTCTGGGTTTTCTTAACACTCCAGTTTTAGAAGCTTTAGACTAATACTGTATAACCGGGTTTAGGATTTAACCACAGTTCACATTACTAAGCCTATATTCTTTTCTGTTAGGTACCACCCTTCAAAAAAATCTAGAAGCTCCTGTGACTGTTTCCTTAAAGTTTATTCCAAAGTAGATATTTTCAAACATTTCAAAAAATTTAAATGTTACATTAAAATTTTTTGTGATCTGTTTAATCTCATATTCTAATTGAAAGTAATAACAATGCCACTTCCTGAATGTGCTTTAAGAGAATGTTAAATGTCAGCAAGATTGATTCACTCCTTATACCAATGGTCTTGAAATTGCTAATTAAACAGGTATGAAAGTAGTGTGAATTTAGCAGCTTTACAGTGAAACCTCAGCAAATAAATATCCAACCCCAAGGAGATGGAGAACTCGAGAAACCTAATATAATGAGCACTCTGAAGACTAACATGCCACTTTTTCCTGTGACCTTTATGTGGCGGACATCACTAGCTGATATTCTGAACAAGAAATCATGGTTAGAACAGTATCCGTTATTTCTGATTGCTCAATAGTGTGTGGGTCAGGTGGCAAAAAGCGGAGTGAACAATCAGATCCATTAAGACACATCCTTTGAGATTTAGGAGCGCACATAAGGGTGGTGGCAGAAATGGAGGGTTTCTCAATAGGTAAAGGGATGGTTCGCAAGAAACAACGTCTGGTAAATCATAAAAGACAAAGTACTACCTTTGTGGAGCTAGAAGAAAAACCAGAGCGCCTAAGTAACATTTAAGGTAGCAATTTGTATCTTGCAATACATTTAAAGTTTTAATCTTGTATTTTTATAGGTTTTTTCTGGGTTCTCTTTTTAAAAACAACTCCAGTAGGAAACAATTCTAAGGATAACAGGTGTCTCTTCTTAAAATGGCGATTTCAGTAAATTTAATTTTCTTAATAACAATAGCTGAAATCTGAAATTTAACTTGAAATTGGTTTTCACACACTGGCTCTTAGGCAAGGTGACTCTCTCCAGCGCAGGTCGCTAGGGATACATTCCTATATGTTTATAGCTTTGCTCTTGAAATGTATGTATGTGGAAAATATTAAACATGTAAGATCGACTATACCAGAGCAAGATAACACTATATCTTAATTATCTCAAGTTAGGGAATTCAGTTACTTTCTCAGCAATTTCAATGCCACCATAAAAAAGGAAACTATTTTCACAAATAGGTCTTGGAGATCGCTATGTTTAATTAGGTAATGCTTATTCAGTGGGAATTCTGATTATTTTACTTATTCTGCAGTTCTTTGAACTGAAAAGACCAATTGATGTTCACACCAAACTCAAACTTGTTCTAGAATCTCTGATGAAAAAAACCACACAAAGCAGTTTATTATTTCACACATACAAAATGACCTGGAGAGAAAGCATATCTGTCTGAGGAAAGGAAAATGAAAGTCACGTTGTTTAAATGGTCAATAATTAAATGCTGATTTATCAAAAACAAAGCTCTGCTATAACAATTTGGCAAAGCACATGCCAAATGGCAACCAAAACCCCTTTGAAAAACCCACCAGAAAATATCCATGTTACACTGAATGAGGCTCATTGAGATCTTAACAGAAATTCATTTTTAGATAGGGAAAAAAAATTCAGCATGAAAACTCTACAAATTCTATCACCCAAAAGAATTTCTTTAAGGTAAAAAAAGAAAATCTCAGTAGCACTGAAATTAAAAAGTAAAATGAATAAAAAATAGTTCTGGCAAGAAAAAGGAAACTTCAGAGTGATACAAAGAACAAAGAAGTAGAAAGACATGTGAACAACTAACCTCACTTAGAAGAAATCTGTTTTGGAAGAAAAGGAAGTTGGTAATACTTGGTATTATCCCAGAGCTTACATCAAGCTTAAAAAAAAAAAAGTTCCACCTGAACTCTAAGGTTGGACCTAGTATATAAAACATAGTCGCCCCTCAGTGTCTGCAGGGGGTCTGTTCCAGGACCCCCAGGACTACCAAAACCCGAGGATGCTCAAGTCCCTTATATAAAATGATGTAGCATTTGCATATAACTTTCACACATCCTCCCATATACTTTAAATCATCTCTAGATTACTTATGATACCTAATTCAATATAAATGTTATGCAAATGGTTGCCAGCGCAGGGCAAATTCAAGCTCTCCTTTTTGGAACTTTCTGGAATTTTTTTTTTGTTTTTAATATCTTTGATCCATGATTTGCTGAATCGGTGGGCATGGAACCCGCAGATACGGAGGGCCGACTGTAAGTTGTTTTTTAAGTCTGATTCGTGGGCACTTGCTAACACTACTCAAGTAATATCCAACAGGATGAACGGTACTCAGAAGCCACGCCTCATTTCAATGGAAACTTGCAATGATTCTTGCAGTAAGACTTTCTCAAAACCGTTACAAGATATTATTATGTATACATTACATTTAAAGCACAGTTGGAAAGACGGCATTAAGTAAAGCTGAGATGGAAACATTCGAATCCTTGACTGGCTGTAGAAACAATAAGGAAGTGAGGAACACTCAGACATTCTCAGCAGAGCAGTGGACTAAGAAGTAGCTATTACTTTTAGTTTTTTAGAAATAACCGCTTAGAACAGCAAAGTCACAACAATGTAACAGCTTCCTTATGCAAAGCTTCCATCAATATATAAGGGTGGTAGGGTGGGCACATTTAAATAGAAATAATTTTAAAACTGGTATTTTTTAAAGGTTCAAGTATGGAAAATAGATGATTAGGCAATTACTTTATGACAAGGGGTTAACTGACAGCCCTGATGGGATAGTTCTGTCTTTGTAAGATCAGCATGCTTTCGACCATTTACCTGGCTTGTGTCGCAGTCCTGTATATTTTCGGGGGAGGAGAATCATCACTGACAAGAACATTATTTTTCATCGACATCCTCACATCAGGGGGATCTCATTTTCATTTGGGCTGTATCTTGAGTTTTGTCACAGAGTTAGAAATACACAGCTATATGACAAAACTTTTTCTTCTTTTCTTGTGACTATGTTGAGTAAAATCTGACATCACTAAATGTGGTGATCTGACATCTTACAGAGAAAACGAGGTGTTGTAACTTGCTGGCTCCGTTTTCCAACTGTGATTTATACTAACCATTAACACGTCTGCAGTCTACACGTCTACATCTGCCACCTTACACAGAGACCTGCAGCCTGTAACGTGAAGCCACAGAGAAGTGAACTGCACTCTGGGCAGAAAGACAGAACTGAATAAAAAAGAGGTTCTCTTCATTTGTCCTGCAGCTTGACAGCCTTTAACTAAAGGCACTCTCTTCTCCCAAACTGTCTGAGGCTTACAGGGGACTACTGCTGGCCAACACCAACTAAACTCCCGTCGTAGACGCTTTTCTTTGCCCTCCACTTTTCAACTCTGCTTTAAAAATGGACCGTGAATAGAGGATGGCCTATTCAAAGGCAGTCTTCCGAAAGAAAACGATTTTTGAACGGATCATCAGGATCCGTTCAGGATTTGCAGTGTCTCCCAACCTTACCTTATTATTTTATGGTTTTTTTTAAAGGTTATATTGTAGTTTCAAGATATCTCTGAAGTATAAAAGTAGTACAACTACATCAGGAAAACAATATGGACATGCATCGCTTCAAAAGTGTTACAAGACCACAAGTTTTAAGAGGGTCAACATGTTTCTTTGGATTTTACCAAAGTTCATTCAAAACAATGTTTAGACTGTAGGATATTTAAGATAGCTGTTTAAATTTTATATTTTTGTACAAGTTCAGTGGGGTTCTTTTAGAAGAATCAAAAGACATGAAAACAAGGGTAGCTTCTTGCCCCAGATTTTGATGAATTTTGATACATCTTTGACAAACATTATCTTTCTTCTTTAATGATGTTCCTCAAACAAAACAGTTAGCAAAATATTTGAATTGCCATGTATAATGTCACATTTTAATGTAAACATCAAATAAAGGTACCAAAATTTTTACTGGAGGGAAAAAAAACCTTAAAGCGGCACAACTCTTTATACCACTGGAGAGGGGGGAAGCCAGATTACGAACATTTACACATGCATAGTGAGGAAAAGAAGATTTTACTAAATTCACGCATTTTTAAAATAGTTATCAAGTCTACTAAGCACCAACAATCCTAAAAATTTTTCAGCTTCATGATTTGTTTAAAAAAAAAAACACACACTATCAAATTAACATTAAAAACAAGCTTAAAGTGTAGCTTGTCCAAAAAATAATTAAGTATGCCACTGTTTTTTTCATGTTACAAAAAACAGTGGCATATGAAATACACCTGCAAAGAATGCCTTTAACTCTATCCTACAGTGGATGGAGATTACAACAGCACATCATACATAGTCTAAAACTATAAAAGTTTTAGAATGCAGCATCTTGTCACCAAAAAAAGCTGATAAAACTTAAAGTATTTAGAAGATGCTGCCCCCTTTTATTTTAAAAAATTTTCAATGAATTTAAGCAAAAATAACATACATTTGTACATCAACTGGCCATTTCTGGTACAGAAACCCAGCGTATGGTAATATTACTGAATAAATGTAAATGCTACTTACAATTTTTTTTTCTTTTTAAATACATTTTAGACAAACTTTTTTTCTCCTTTTTTAATAGTTGCACAATTAACCTCTTAGCTGCTAGCTTGATGCAAACATATGTAACAATACACAAATTTAAAAATATTTTTTATTCCACATAAAAGCTGTCAAAATTCCGACTCATGTCAAAAATGCAAAATAATGGAATATACTGTAAAAAAAATTAGTTGCAAGTCTAGCAGCAAAGCAACTGAGAACATACTTAATATTAAAACAAAGGGAACTGTGCATCTATAGGTGAAGTCCAGCTATCTTAATTCTACTGATACAAACAGAAATGAAAACACTCTCCCTGGAGGAAAAAAAAGTGATCATTTAAAATAGGAGTAAAAGCCATTGCTGCCCGATGAGCTCCCCAGGCTGAGTTCCTGGAACAGAGACAGAGGGTCGCTGCTCTTCTTGGCCTGCTCCGGCGGGGGCCTGGGCTTGGGCGGAGCCCGCAGAGCGCTGGCATACGACATGGCGGGCTTGCTGCCTCCACAGCTCTGCTGGCTGCTGCTGTTGGCCGACTCCGCGATCTGCTTGTTGGGCATGAGTGGGGGGAACTGGCCGAGATGCTGCAGGACACTGTAATTGAAGGAACTGGACCCCTCGAGGTTTTCAGGCTTCAGATGATCCTCAGGGGGTTTGACGGTCTTGGGCGGAGCTAGAAGCAGAGAAGAGTAGCATCGATTTAAGGGCAAGCCCAGCGACACTCAGCCATCTCACTAGCTCAGTGTGTCACAGCTGGTTCTCATCTCCAGGAACTCAGCGACAGGAGAGCCACAAGGACAGACAACTTCTGCCACAACACTCTGCAATCACAACACATCTAACTGAACTTCTCCATCTCATAAACACTTGAAGAAGAATTAACTGTGTGAACTGCGATAACTAAACATATAAAAACTAAAGGTCAAGTCTGAAGGTTTGCTTCAAAAAACTAACTTGTACAATTGCACACTTTGCTATTTATTATATTAACTGCTCACAGTTTGAAAATGGGAACAAACAGGTTCTTTCTTAAATAAAAATGAGCTCTATATGCAGACTTTGGGTTAAAACAGCTTCTATTATTAACCTAAGAAACAGCAGTACCTAGATTCTGTTTCTTAAAAACACGACCTTTTCTTATAATATGTAAGTAAACATGGAATAAGGTGGGGAAAACTGCTGTAGACTTTACTTCACATTTCCTATCATCTGCCGAATTCCAAGGTCCTTTAATATTCGACTCCACTATTACTAATTTTATGGCCCCCTAAATCATAACTTATTTAATTTATTTATTATTATTTTTTGCAGTACGCGGGCCTCTCACTGTTGTGGCCTCTCCCGTTGTGGAGCACAGGCTCCGGACGCGCAGGCTCAGCGGCCATGGCTCACGGGCCCAGCCGCTCCGCGGCATGTGGGATCTTCCCGGACCGGGGCACAAACCCGTGTCCCCTGCATCGGCAGGCGGACCCTCAACCACTGCACCACCAGGGAAGCCCCATAACTTATTTTAAACATTGCTTTTGCTTTCAATCTTTTAAAAGTTTAACTAACATTAGATTGGATTAAAATCATAATACGTATTCGTTGAGGATAACTTGGAAATTACACAAAGGCCAAAGAAGAAAATAAGTCATTCATATTTCCAAATACCAGAGCTAATAAGCCTTAACTTGCTGGTGCATTTTTCCCTAAGGATGTAATATAATGCAGATATTTCATAACTTTTTAAAGTAATCTCTCATTTTTAGAAATATGGATAATAGTCAATTTTTCACTTTTCTACACTGTGATAAATGTTATTATAGATAAATATTCCTAAATATTCACGACTGCTCCCTTAGGATAAATCCCTAGAGGTACAATGGCTGGGTCATATAGTACATACACAGTGAAAGTTTTGGATTAACTATGGCCAAGCTTCCCTGCAGGAAAATACTGCCCATTTATACTCAACCAACAATGCTTGCTCATTTCCCTACTACATCACAACATTAGTGTTACTGTTTTTTTAACTTTAGCTTATTTTATAAATAAATAATTATCTTGTAGTTCTACTTTGCATGTCTTTGATTACTGATATTTATGGACATTTTTCCTTGTGTTTATTACCTATTTGTGGAAAGTTAAGGAGAAAAATAGTTCATTTTTTTGTTTTAGTATTTCACTGATTCAATATGCTAATTTCAAATTATTATTTTAAAACTTTAAAAATTCACAAAATTGTTCAAAATTATTTTAAGCCATTTAACAGCTTTCTGGAACGTTTACCACCTTTTCTGTCTAAATGTCACTGATTTTGTGAATGAAACAATTGTTTTTAAGAGCATTAGTTTAACAAACACTTCAATATAAAAGTGGCCTGTACTGCCTAATATACAAAATAAACATTTTACTAGCTGTTCAAAAACTTACTATTTTTATTTACTTTACTAAGTCTTATTTACCCATGTTCTCATCTTCATGACAATATAATTAGAGTTTAGAATGTTTTCAAGTAAATAATAAATACTTACAAAATAATGTTTTAGAGGCAGTTTAGCCTAATGCCTACACGCTTGTCTAATCATGAATGTAAGATCTCTGTCAATTTGATTTACCATATATGCTCCTGGTAAGACAAACTATTCTTTAAAACTATGAATTTTACTAATCTGGCAACCAATGACTTTTTTCAAAATACATATCTCTACCTAATCTTTAATTTTCATCTGTGCATAAAAAGAAAATGCTTGATAAAGTATGCCTTGTCACCAAGAGAAGAGAATAGAACCCGAACACATATGTGTTGGAGAGACAAACCCCACCCTCGCTGTGCACACAGAGGTCCTGCAGTGAGACTGGATCACCCCCTCGATCGCACAGGGTCTATTTTCATGATCTCCTTACTCAGCAGGCAGGCATTTACCAAGTGTGATCAGTACCAAAATGGGAAATCCGAAGTTCAAAAAGGTCAGAGACATGATCTTTGCTCTCAGGCTTGTAATTGTGGAGAAAATATGGCCATATCATGACCTCTTTCAAATTCCAAACCAATATAATATGAACAGTTTCCTTCAACTCAAGAAATAAGTCTCAAACTTCAGAAAGAAATTTCCCAAGTGGTGATTATTTTCCTTCTGATTCACCACCAGCAATTGCTACATTCCTCTAAAAATGAAATGAAATGAAATGAAAAAATAAAATAAAATAAAGTAAGAAATACATACATACATACATACATACTGTCAGACAAGAAGTTGTGCTTCAGGATATTAGTGATTTTGAATTAATTTTTAAATACTTAGTTAAGTGTTACTTTCAACTAAAGAATACTAGTATTTGTCTCCTAGCAATGAAGAAAATAATAATTTTATATTTGTGGAGAAGACACCATAAATGACATGTGCTTTGGGCACTTGCTCAGGAAATTTCAACTTTATCAGATTTTTACTGATTTCGGCCAAAAGCTATCTTAAAATTTAGGCAGAAAAAAAGGAGAAATGATGTTGTCTTTAAAATACATTATAATACACAAAACAACTAAGAAGTTACAAATTTTCATCACTTATTTGTAATTTAGATGTTTCTCAGGAAACTCAAATATGATGAGTGCATTTCTGTTAGACCTTTAAAATGACAAAGCAATCCCAGGCAAAATACAACACTTTATCCATAGAAGGTACTAATGAATGCTTAAAGATTAAAATGACCATGTCTCTTGACAGGAAAGAAACCAATACCTCTTTAATGCTTTTTGACCTACCATGTCTATTGTTCTAAAAATATGCTTATATGGCACATACTCCAAAATGGGTCAGTTACAGGCACAATGGATTCACATTCTAAAGATGAACAAAATTAATTTAAAATACAAAGGTTGATGCTATCAAGGCAGAAATTCACCGACGATCACAGACTTGTTCACAAAGATCAATGACTACAGCCTACAAAGAGAAGGCTATATAGATCAGAGAACTCAAACAGTATCATTGTTTACATTCCACATAAAAAAAGAGGGAAACAAAGGAAAGATAAATGTGCACTCGCGTTCAAGGCTGAAGACTTCAGACTTCCCAGCACACAGGTTTACAGCCATATCTATTCCAAGGCCTTCCTATGCCTTCTTTTTTTTCTTCTTTGGACTTGGATTTCTCAGTTCATTAGAATATAAGGAATAAACACTGGATTTCTAAATCTCAAAATGTCAGACTTTACTGGTTTCCCTTACGGCCAAACTCTATTGTGTAGCAAACTGTTAACAACTTTATTGACAATAAATCCTTGAAAACTGAAATTGACCTAACCAACTGCCACCCCCAACTAAGAAGAAAACACAAAAATCCAGAAAACAAGCTTTTCCCAAGCAAAGGTGATCTGATTTAGAAATACATTTTAGGTTCCCTTACTTCTTTCACGCATTCATAGGTTAAAATGATCAAAATGATCAGCTCCCAAATACGGGTAGGTCTACTTACCTTCCAGACCATAAATGTGGAAACAATATAGTCCTAAATTAATATATGTCCTGAGGCACACCTGCGAGCTATGAGCATTAAATATTGTTCCAAGATAATAATGCGAATGGAAGGAATGGGAGAAGAAAAACTCCATAAATACCCAGGAGCTGAGTAGTTAAAACTGCAATTGTGGCAACCCCCAACCCTGTCTTACCTATCAACTCTCTGGGCTGAGCTGTCCTGCTGGATCCATTGCACGGAATGTTCTGATAGGGGGTAGATGAGGTGGTGTTTACCCAGGACTCCGGGGAGGAAAAGTTGAAAGAAGATTGGTTATTATGGTCCTGAAGCTCTTTACACTGAGCAAGACTGTCTTGAGGAGTGCTTACTTCTTCAGAACAAGGCTGGACTGAGCTAGATGAGATTCTTCTTTGGTACAAGGGCCGACCAGGTCCTCTGGGTTCATACTACACAAAGAAAAAGGACAGTTCATAAATCAGTGAAAACTTAGACCCCACTCTCTTATGCACACAGCAATCTCACTCTATTAAGTAGAAATTCTCAAAAACAGTTTCTTCTGTGACTATCAAAACCCCCCAAAAGCAGTCTGAGCTGTGGACATGGTGTCAGGAGACTTGGGGTCGAAACTCAGTTCTGGCCCTTAGCAGGTATTCCTATGACAACACACATCTAATTTCTGACTCTGTTTTCTTGTCTGTAAAGTATGGGGCTGAACTACCTGTCTTCAGTTCTAAAGTTCTATCCACATTTTAGGTGACATTAGATCAAGAATAAGAATGAAGACACGTATCTGCTCAAAATTAAATGGGGAAATTACAGTCACAATCAACTGAATCACATGTCTTGAACACATTCGTCCGTTCAAGACTCATCTCGTGGGCCCTTCACAACCTCCCGGTTTGTCATTCCTTAGACTTGATGGTAAGACAGGGTTCCTCCCACCCAACAGAGGTACTCCTGATCGCCCTCTCTGCACGTCTTCCTTTGGAAAGTCTTCGACTGAAACGGAATGTTCATTATTCTTCAACAAATCCTTTGTATGTTTGAAACCCAATTAACATTTTTCTCCTCCCTACACTTGCACAACCAAAATTTCTTTAACCCTCCGACAGAATGTATTTGCCAGCATTTCATGATTTTTTACTGCTACTTAAGTGCCCTCCAAGTTCTCGGGCCCGATTGCTGTGGCCATGCTCAGGCTCAGTTCTAAGAGCAAGGCAGTATGGAGTAGCAGTCAGGTGTTCAGTTCTACTGGCAGCATCACCCGGGCAACTGACCTAGCCTCTTGGGCACTTCATCTGTAAATGTGGCTTCACTGTCCACAGTGCCTGCCCCTTAGGGCTGCTGTGAGATCTGAGCAAGTTCAGTATGCATAGCATCTGGCACATAGGAAGGTTTGTTGTTGATGTAACATAAAGGATAAGCTTCCGTGTTAGAGCTCACATGACAGAACGGGATTGGCTTTTTACTGCCCCCTCTCCCTCTCCCGGAAGTAACAGATTTGCTATTCAGTTCGTGGTCATTATGATTGGGAGGAAACTTTCTTTTACCACCGTTGTTACAAATAACTGGAAATCAGGAACTAGAGGTTAGATTACAAAGAAGAGAGAGAGAGAGATAGGCACAGAAATAGCAGGATTTGGGGGGAATATAAGATAGCACAAGCAGATATTGTCAGGCCAATTAAATGCGGGAAGTTGTGGGCTTAAGTATGTGAGAGTAAAGTCATCACAGACGGAACCACAAGGGTACAAACTGGGGAAGGGAATGGGTCTGGACTGGCTGCCCTTGAGCAGAAAGGCAGGAAGGGGAGGGAGGACAGACATTCTCTCACTGTTAAATGAGGATGTCCATGTCATTTCTACATTTCCCAGGTTTTAGCTACTGGATGAGAAAGGTGAGAGCTAATACTTCCATCCCATTAATACCTTTTCTCATATGTTTTTATTGTTCTTCTGTCTTTATGTATAGTATCTAAATTCATCTTTAGTTTTACTCTGCTTTAAAGGTATTTTTTCCCAATGGTTAAGATCATTCCAAATTTGATTCCTATTTTCTAGAATAGTAACCATTCTAACTAGTGTCAACTGTGAATTTAATCAGCACATTTGAAATTTCTTCATCAAGGTTATTAACTTATGGTATTGAGTAGAATAACCAACATTCCTAAACTGCTTTATATTCTGTATGGCTAGGCAATGAATGAATGACTGGTCACAGCAGCTTGTGCAGGGTGCCTTTTTTTTTTTTTATCAAGGTTTGTTATGAAGATGATTAGCTCTTAGACTCAAAGTGAAGTGCTTCTTTTCATTACCATGCCCTGAGTGTTCACCCCAGTCAGAAACTGTAGGGGATCACATTCTAAAGGGTTTATGTGTGAATACTAAAGTACAAAACTAAATCTGTTATGGCCTCAGAAAACAGGTTATAATAATCAAATTCCCTGGTGATACTCATATGAATTCCAGGCATTAACTTTATAAGCTCCTTTTTGCAATGAATAGATATGTGAACCACAATGCTTAAATGAGGAAAACCAAAAATCAGAAAGCAATGGAGGGCTTCCCTGATGGCGCAGTGGTTGAGAGTCCGCCTGCCGATGCAGGGGACACGGGTTCGTGCCCCGGTCCGGGAAGATCCCACATGCTGCGGAGCGGCTGGGCCCGTGAGCCATGGCCACTGAGCCTGCGTGTCCGGAGCCTGTGCTCCGCAACAGCAGGGGCCACAACAGTGAGAGGCCCGCATACCGCAAAAAAAAAAATGTGTTCTTGGGGCTTCCCTGGTGGCGCAGTGGTTGAGAGTCCGCCTGCCGATGCAGGGGACGTGGGTTCGTGCCCCGGTCCGGGAAGATCCCACATGCCACGGAGCGGCTGGGCCCATGAGCTATGGCCACTGAGCCTGCGCGTCTGGAGCCTGTGCTCCACAATGGGAGAGGCCACAACAGTGAGAGGCCCGGGAAAAAAAAAGAAAAAAAAAAAAAAAGAAAGCAATGGAAAGCTGATATAAAAGGAGAAAATATTCAATTAAACTTAAAAAAAAGTGTGTCATTTATATCTTCCAAACTGAAATCCAAAAAAATCACACAGTTGACACGCACAGTACTTGTGGAAGTACTGTGTAACATGTTTATAACAGCTCCTAAGCAGCTGCTGACAAAGATGAATGGGTAGATTAAGTATAAAATTCAACTTCAAATGACATTATGAATGCAATTGATCCTCTGTTCGAAAAAGAACCAAAACTTGGCATTGTTTGAATGTTCTTAAAATTAGATATGTTGAAGATTTTATATATATATATATATATATATGTATGTATACACACACACACACTCACACATAATATACATACGTACATATAAATATAATATATAGATGGTCTCCTGGTATACCTATTTCATACAACACAGATGTAGGTAAATGCATGAAAATATGATTTGCTACTTTGGAATCTGTCCTCAAAGGTAATTTGAGGATAAGCAGAGAAATCTTGCTGACAACTGAATGAAATGGTTTATACACCAAATAAATTACCTTTTAGCAGTTTTGTAGTTTTCAGCATACAGACCCTGTACAGGTTTTGTTAATTTGCACCTAGCATTTAATTTTCCTCTGAGCTACTGTAATGGTATTTGCTCTTACATTTTGGTTTCCAATTGAATGTTGCTAATATATGGAAATGGGATTGACTTGTGTTGACCTTTTACCTCAAAACCTTGTTAAATTCACATTAGTCAAAGTTAATTTTTGTTGGTTTGTTTTCTGGGTAGATTCCTTGGGTTTTTCTACATTGATAATCATGTAATCTGTGAATAGGGACAGTTTTATTTCTGCCTTTCCAAACTCTGTGTCTTTTCTTTTTATTGCTGTACTGCACTGGCTAAGACTTCCAGGATAACGTTGAACAGGAATGTTGAGAGTGGACATCTTAACTCGTTCCTAATCTTAGAAGCGTTCAGCATTCAGTCTCTACCATTAATCGTGACGGTAGCTGTAGGATTTTTATAGGTGCCCTTTAACAGGTTGAGGAATATCCCTTCTACTTCTAGTTTGCCAAGAGTTTTTATGAGTGGATGTTCTGTTCTGTAAAATGTGTATAGGCTTTTTTTTGGGGGGGGGTGTCTATTGATATAATCACGTGATTTTTCTCTTTAGACTGTTAGTATGGTGGATTACATTGATTTATTTTCAAACACTGGACCAGCCTTGCATTCTGGAAATAAGCTCCGACATGATTACAGTGTATTGTTCTTTTTTATATATTGCTGAATTCAATTTGTTAATGTTTTGTTGAGGATATTGTAATGATGTTCACAGATATGTCTGTAGTTTTCTCTTTCTTGTACTGTCTTTGTCTAGTTTTGGTATCAGAGTAATGCTAGCCATATACAGTAAGTTAAGAACTGTGCCCTTCTCCATTCTCTGGAAGAGATCGTGTAAATTGGTGGTATTTCTTTACATGTTTGGAGGAATTCAGCAGCGAACCATCTGGGCCTGCAGATTTCTTCTTTGGCAGGTTTTTAAACTACAATTCAATTTTGTTAACAGTTATAAGACTATTCATATGCTATCTATTTAATCTTCAGTGAGTTTTTGTAGTTTGTGGTATTCAGAGAAGTGATCCATTTTATCTAAGTTGCTGAATTTTATGCAAAGAGTTGTTCACAGTATTCCTTTATTATTATCCTTTTTAATGTCTAGTGGATTCAGTGGTATCTCCTCTTTCGTGCCTGATATTGGTAGTTTGTGCTTCTCTCCTTTCCTGTCACTCTTGCTAAAGCTTTATCAGTTTTATTGATGTTTCCAAAGAACTGGCTTTGGGTTTCACTGATTTTTCTCTATTATTTTTGTTTTCATTTTTTATTGAATTCTGTTCTCATCTTTATTATGGATCTTTATTATTCCCTTCCCTCTGCTTGATTTTAATTTATTTTATTCTTCCTTTTCTAATTTCTTGGGATAGAGCTTAGATTATTGATCTGAGACATTTCTTCTTTTCTAAAATAAGCATTTAATGCTACAAAATTTCCTCTGGGACTACTTTAGCTGCATCACAACAAATGTGGACATACTATATTTTCATTTTCGTTCAGTTCAAAATATTTTCTAATTTCCCTTGAGAGTTCCTCTTTCACCCATGAATTATTTAGATACATGCAGTTTAATTTCCAAGTTTTGGAGATTTTCTGTTATCCTTTGGTTATGCATTTCTAGTTTAATTCCATTATGGTCAGATAACATATTTTATTGGTGAATGTTACATCTGCACTTGGAAAGATCATATATTCTGCTATTGTTGGTTGGAGTGTTCTATAAATGTCAACTAAATTCAGTTGGTTAATGATGTTGCTCACTTTTTCTATATCCTGGATGATTTCCTGTCTATTAGATCTATTAAATACTGAGACGGGAGAGTCAAAGTCTCAAACTATAATTGTGGATTTGTCTGTTACTCCTTTTAGATTTTGCTTCACGTATTTTGAAGTTCTGTTGTTAGATGCATACACACTTAAGATTGGTATTTCCTTTTAATGTACTGACCCTCTTAACAGTACTAATGTCCCTCTTGGATAACTTCCTATGCTCCGAAGTTTACTTTGTCTGACACTAATATAGCCACTCTAGTTTTCTTTTGATTAGTCTTTGCATGGTATGACTTTCTCCATCCTTTGCTTCTAACTACCTATACTGTTATATTTTTAACGTTTCTTGTAGATAGCATATAATTAGAACTATTTGAAAAACCCATCCTGACAATCTCTGACTTTTAATTGGTATGTTTAGATCATGTATATGATGTAATTACTGATATGCTTAGAATTAAGTCAGTTGTCTTATATCTTTTGTTTCCTGTTCATTTCCTGTTTTATGTTCCTTTGTTTTCCTTTTCCTGCCTTCTTTTGGGCTATTTGAACATGTTTTTGTAATTTCATTTTAATTTTGTGATTCTGTGTCTCCTTGTATGATTTTTTAATAGGTGTTCTAGGGATAATGGAATACATACTTAACTTTTCATCATCTACTTAGAATCTATATTTTATCACTTCAGTTGAGATGTAGAAAACTTATTACCATATTCGGTTCTTTACTTTTCCTCTTTATGCTATAGTTATAGTTGTTTTATATATTACATCTATATATACTGAAAAACAATCAGACAATGTTATATATTTTGCTCTCAACTGGGAATTTTGATAGAACTCAAGGAGAACAGTTTATCATATTTATCCAGATACTTACTGTATCTGTTGCTCAACTTCCATTGCTGATGTGTCTAGTTTCCTTCTGGTATCATTTTCCCTCTGTCTGAAGAACTTCCTTTAACAATTCTTTTAGAGGAGGTCTGCTGGCTAAAAATTCTCTTAGTTTTCCTTTATCAGTAAATGTCTTTATTTTACCATCATTCCTGAAGGACAGTCTTGTGGCATATACATTTCTGGGTTAAAAGTTCTTTTCTTTCAGCACTTTAAAAATGTTTGCCACTTCCTTCTGGCTTCCATGGTTTCTGATGAGAAATCATTAGTCATTTGAATTATTGTTCTCTAATGAGATGTGTTTTCTCTGGCTTCTCTCAAGATTATTTTCTTTGTTTTTTGCTTTTAGCCATTTGATTATAATATGTCCAGGTGTAAATTTCTCAGGGTTTATCCTATTTGGGATTCACTCTGCTCCTTAAATCTGTAGGCTTATGTCTTTCACCAAACTTGGGAAGTTTTCTGCTATTATTTTGTCAGATATTTTTCAGCATCACATTTTTTCTCCTCTCCTCCTTGGACTCCGATGAAATTCAAAAGATTGAATATTCAACCTCTGTTTTCGTTCCATAGGCCTCTGAGGCTCTGTGTTCCTCCCCACCCCCACACCCCATCCAATCTTTGTTCTTTCTGTAGTCCAGATTAGGTAAATTCTATTGATCTTCAAGTTAACTGACTCTCTCCTCTGTCATTTCCATTCTGCTACTGAGACCATCAAGTGAGTTTTAAATTTTTGGTTATTGCATTTTTCAGTTTTCAAATGTCTACTTGGTTTTGGTTTTTATTTATTTATTTTTTAAATATCTTTTCTTTCTCTGCTAAGACTTTTTAACATTTGTTTCAAGAGGTCTGTGACTGCTCTTTGGAGCATTTTAATAATAAGATGCTTTAAAGTGTTTTTCAGATAATTCCAAAATCTGTATCATCTTACTGCTGGCACCTGTTGATGGGCTTTTCCTGTGTGAGTTGAGATTTCCATAATTTCTTATATACTGAGTAATCTTGGATTGTATTATGGACATTTTAAATATTAACTCATGAGACCCTGGGTTTGTTTAAATCCTATGGAGAATGTTGATACTGATATTTTTGTTTTAGCAGGCAACTGATCTGGTAAGGTTAAGTTCCAACCTGTCTTCTGTGGGCTATGGTTTCAAAGTCAGCTTAGTTTTCAAAGCCTTTGTGGTGCTATCTGGATCTGTACTGAGTGCCTGCCACTCTGGATTCAGTCTGTGACCTGGGCAGAGGTCTATCCATCAGCTCAGTTCTCCATGTCTTTGGTATGCTAATTACGATCTGATCCATGTACGTGTACGTCAGACCTGGGCCCACGAATTCATAAACAATTCCACAGAGTCACTTTCTTAAGCTCCTCCTCTCCATGAGCTCCCTGGTGATTTCTAGGTCCTTGGGAGCCCCCTTGATAGCCCTCTGACCAGAAACCACCCACTCCCACAACGTGCAGCGCCTAGGGCCAAGGGGCAGGAGGACAGACAGGAAAAAGCAACAAGGTCTGGCCCCACCCTCCTGGCACCACAGGCCCACCAAGCAGAGATGGCTCCCCTCCATCAGAGTTCTGGCTCCTACAAGCTTTTGCTGTGATCAGGGCCATCACAGTGAAATTTTTGACTCCATATTGCAGCTAATCTTTAAGAAACTCCTAACTGCCAAGTTTTGGTGTAGTATCAAGGGAGAATATCTATAATTATCTGAAAAAGTCATTAAAATTTAAAATCCCTTTTCCAGGTACATATCGGTGTGACAGAATTTTCTTCATATACTTCAACCAAAATGACATATCGCAGAAGATGTGCAAAACTGAAAAAATGGAACTCTTTTCACTAAACATTTTTGTTTTAGAAAATAGTTATTTTTGTTAACAAGTAATGAGTTTATTATTATAATTTTTAAATGAATTGATATTTATTTTAAATTATTAGTTTTAAACACTGATAGTTTATATTAAAAAAACTGTTGATAGATATTTAAACATCACATAAATAAAAGTTCTTGAGATCCTTCTGACATGTGCATAAGGCTATTCACTGAAGCACTAATTTTTTAATAGCAAAGGACTGGAAGCAATCCAAATGTCTGTCAGTAGGAGACCAGTTCAATAAACCATGGTACAGCTATATAATGAAAGTACTATGCAGCTGTAAAAAGAATGAGGAAGATTTCTAAATACTGCTATGGATGAGCTCTGATCTATCATGATACACAACAACATGTATAACATGCTACCTTTTATCTAAGAAAGGGAGGTACATGTACATATATAAGTATCTGCTTTTATTTTCAAAAAGAAATAATGAGAGGATTAATTTTAAAAAATAAGCTCAAAATGGATTAAAGACCTAAATGTAAGGCCAGACACTATCAAACTCTTAGAGGAAAACATAGGCAGAACACTCTATGACACAAATCACAGCAAGATCCTTTTGGACCCACCTCCTAGAGAAATGGAAATAAAAACAAAGATAAACAAATGGGACCTAATGAAACTTCAAAGCTTTTGCACAGCAAAGGAAACCATAAACAAGACCAAAAGACAACCCTCAGAATGGGAGAAAATATTTGCAAATGAAGCAACTGACAAAGGATTAATCTCCAAAATTCATAAGCAGCTCACGCAGCTCAATAACAAAAAAACAAACAACCCAATCCAAAAATGGGCAGAAGACCTAAATAGACATTTCTCCACAGAAGATATACAGACTGCCAACAAACACATGAAAGGATGCTTAATATCTTTAATCATTAGAGAAATGCAAATCAAAACTACAATGAGATATCATCTCACACCAGTCAGAATGGCCATCATCAAGAAATCTAGAAACAATAAATGCTGGAGAGGGTGTGGAAAAAAGGGAACACTCTTGCACTGCTGGTGGGAATGTGAATTGGTACAGCCACTATGGAGAACAGTATGGAGGTTCCTTAAAAAACTACAAATAAGAGCCGAGAATGGGAGAAGAGCAGCCTGTGTAAGCAGTTCCTCCGGCCTCCTCGCCTCTCCTCTCCGCACCTCGCTCTCGCGGCCTGCCCACCCTGCCGCCTGCTCGCCGCCCAGAACACCTTCCACCATGGCCACCTCAGCGAGCTCCCACTTGAACAAAGGCATCAAGCAGGTGTACATGTCCCTGCCTCAGGGTGAGAAAGTCCAAGCTATGTATATCTGGATTGATGGTACTGGAGAAGGACTGCGCTGCAAGACCCGGACCCTGGACTGTGAGCCCAAGTGTATAGAAGAGCTGCCGGAGTGGAATTTTGATGGCTCTAGTACTTTTC
Source organism: Mesoplodon mirus (assembly GCF_964341445.2). NCBI lineage: Eukaryota > Metazoa > Chordata > Mammalia > Artiodactyla > Ziphiidae > Mesoplodon > Mesoplodon mirus. Next base: position 24,930,481 of record NC_138994.1, read on the forward strand.
AGTCCGAAGGCTCCAACAGTGACATGTATCTCGTCCCTGCTGCCATGTTTCGGGACCCTTTCCGCAGGGACCCCAACAAGCTGGTGTTCTGTGAAGTCTTCAAGTACAACCGAAAGCCTGCAGAGACCAATTTAAGGCACACCTGTAAACGGATAATGGACATGGTGGGCAACCAGCGCCCCTGGTTTGGAATGGAGCAGGAATATACTCTCATGGGCACAGATGGGCATCCCTTTGGTTGGCCTTCCAATGGCTTCCCTGGGCCCCAAGGTCCCTACTACTGTGGTGTGGGAGCAGACAAAGCCTATGGCAGGGATATCGTGGAGGCTCACTACCGGGCCTGCTTGTATGCCGGCATCAAGATCGGGGGCACGAATGCCGAGGTCATGCCTGCCCAGTGGGAATTCCAGATAGGGCCGTGTGAAGGAATCGACATGGGAGATCATCTCTGGGTGGCCCGCTTCATCTTGCATCGTGTGTGTGAAGACTTCGGAGTGATTGCCACCTTTGATCCTAAGCCCATTCCTGGGAACTGGAATGGTGCCGGCTGCCACACCAACTTCAGCACCAAGGCCATGCGAGAGGAGAATGGTCTGAAGTACATTGAGGAGGCCATCGAGAAACTAAGCAAGCGACACCAGTACCACATCCGAGCCTATGATCCCAAGGGGGGCCTGGACAACGCCCGGCGCCTAACTGGATTCCATGAAACCTCCAACATCAACGACCTCTCTGCCGGTGTGGCCAACCGTGGCGCTAGCATCCGCATTCCCCGGACTGTCGGCCAGGAGAAGAAGGGTTACTTTGAAGACCGTCGCCCCTCTGCCAACTGTGACCCCTTTGCGGTGACAGAAGCCCTCATCCGCACATGTCTTCTCAACGAAACTGGCGACGAGCCCTTCCAGTACAAAAACTAAGTGGACTAGACTTGCAGCCGTCAAAACCCCTCCTAATCCTACATCCTGCTGCCACTCTTGCCCCTCTCACCTGTCATAATAGCTGTTAACTCAAAGGGCGGGATGTCAAGGTCTTTTTTTTATTCCTCACTCTTGCTTTCTTTGGCCAGGATAGAGGGGTCAAGTTCTTAATCTCTTCACACCCACCTACCCCCCCCATTTTTTTTCCTATCATTGAAGTTTTCTAGTGCGTTAGTCGGGGCGGGGTTGGGGAAACATAACCACTGCTTCCATTTAATCAGGTGTGTTTGTCCAATAGGCATAGCTATCCGGACAGAAAGCATAGTATTTGTGAAGGGAGGGGGAGTACTTTCTCTGCGTCATAGCTGAGTGGGGGGCAGGGGGCTTGATTCTGTGGTAAGGTTAGGATTTCCCTTTCTTGGTGAGAAATTCCATTACTTATAAGGTTATAACCAACTTTCTATTAAAAGTGAGAATTAGGGGAGAAGGAAGGGTGGGAAATCAGGTCGGAAAATGCCCTAGATCTCCTAGTGTGGTGCTTCCCTTGCCTGGGGCTAAATGCCCTGACAAGCTCAGCATAAATGGATGGATAGCCCTACCTTAAAAGAAAGAGTTCCATGTTGTTTGGTCCTCCATTTGTAACACAAAGCAGAGTAGTATTTTTATATTTAAATGTAAAAACAAAAAAATTATATATACGGGTGTGCAGATAAATGTGTGTTTTCTCCTTAGCAAGTAAAAACCATTCTGGTCACGGGGAGCCAAATTTGAGTTGAGTAGTCTGGTCTCCTTTTCGGGGGGGGGAACGGGGCGGGGTGCTTGACAAGTTGGCTACTGGGCTCTCATCCCCTCACTACCGCTTCAGGGCTTCTCTGCCCTGCTCACCCTTCTGGGGAGGCTGGCACGGGTTGGCTGTGTCAGCCCGCGGGAGCAGCAGCAGTCACCTGAGCCCTGGGGCTTTGGTTCAAAAGACACACACGTACTTGTACACACAGGGGTTTGGAAATATGAGTTGGCTGGTCAACTTGAGCATGTTACTGACAAGGGGGTTTGGGGGTTATTTTCTGGTGGGACTAGCATGTCACTAAAGCAGGCCTTTTTTTTTTTTTTTTTTTTTTTTTTATGCGGTACGCGGGCCTCTCACTGCCGCGGCCTCTCCCATTGCGGAGCACAGGCTTCAGACACGCAGGCTCAGCGGCCATGGCTCACGGGCCCAGCCACCCCGCGGCATGTGGGATCCTCCCGGACCGGGGCACGAACCCACGTCCCCTGCACCAGCAGGCGGACTCTCAACCACTGCGCCACCAGGGAAGCCCAGGCCTTTTGATATATTAAAAAAAAAAATTTTTTTTAAAGCAAAACAAGTTTAGATTTTAATCATATTTGTAGGGTTTCTAAGTCTTTGTTTTACAGAATTGCTTGTTTGCTTCAGCTGTCTCCTTCCCATGTCTGCTGATGGAGGAGATGAGGACAGGTCTGGAGTCAAAACACTTGTAATTTTGTGTCCTGATGTCTATTCTCTGAGTGTGAAATATTCCCTTCCTTTATTTAGATTCCTGAGGAGTTTTTTTTTTCTTTTATAATAAAAAAAAACCCCACCTTTGTCCCTAAAAAAAACAAAAAAAACCCAAAAAAAACCCTACAAATAGAACTACCATATGACCCAGCAATCCTACTACTGGGCATATACCCTGAGAAAACCATAATTCAAAAAGAGTCATGTATCAAAATGTTCATAGCAGCCCTATTAGCCCAGAGATGGAAACAACCTAAGTGTCCATCATCGGATGAATGGATAAAGAAGATGTGGCACATATATACAATGGAATATTACTCAGCCATAAAAAGAAACGAAATTGAGCTATTTGTAATGAGGTGGATAGACCTAGAGTCTGTCATACAGAGTGAAGTAAGTCAGAAAGAGAAAGACAAATACTGTATGCTGACACATATATATGGAATTTAAGAAAAAAAAATGTCATGAAGAACATATGGGTAAGACAGGAATAAAGACACAGACCTACTTGAGAATGGACTTGAGGATATGGGGAGGGGGAAGGGTAAGCTGTGACAAAGCGAAAGAGAGGCATGGACATATATACACTACCAAACGTAAGGTAGATAGCCAGTGGGAAACAGCCGCATAGCACAGGGAGATCAGCTCGGTGCTTTGTGACCGCCTGGAGGGATGGGATAGGGATGGTGGGAGGGAGACGCAAGAGGGAGGGGATATGGGAACATATGTATATGTATAACTGATTCATTTTGTTATAAAGCAGAAACTAACAAAAAAAAATACAGCATGGGGAGTATAGTCAATTACATTGTAATAGCTTTGTATGGTAACAGACGGTAACTAGACTTATCATGGTAACTAGACTTATCATGGTGATTATTTTGTAATGTATATAAATATTGAAACCTTATGTTATGCACCTGGAACTAACATAGTGTTGTAGGTCGATTATATTTCAATTTAAAAAAAATATGTAGACACTGGGAGGGAATGCCTCAAAATGCTAATGGTGGTTATCTCTGGAGGGTGGGGATTGTGGCTGATTGTTATTCTTTACTTTATGCTTTTATGTGTTTCTAGTTGTCTGCCATGAATATGTATTGCTTGTGAAATTAGAAAGAAAGCAATAAATGTCATTTAAAAAATAATTTTTTTCTATAGGGGGAAGGGATAAGGAAGGAGTAGAGACAGGAATGGAAGTTTAACCTGTGAATATCACTTGTTTTATAATTTGGACTTTGGGACCATGTACTGATAAGTGCTTCTTAAAATCAAAATTAGATTTGAAACCTAAAAACAAATAGAAATAAACACAAATGTTTACTGAATGAGTGCTATAACCACACATAGAAGAATTATTTCAGATACCTTTAAAATCCAGTATTTTAACTAAATATATATGTGGGATATAGCCTTAGGACAAAATGAATCACACAGATGTCTTCAACTGCATTTATTGCTAATTTAACACCAGTGTGTGTGAAACTATTACACACACACCCTTATCTACCTATATCTTATCTATGTGTATGTATATACATATAAAGCAAATAGCTAGTTGTTAGTCATTTATTAGGAACAATGATCTTTAGTGTAAAGTGAAAAATACAAATATTAAAAACCCTATAATCCTTCATTGACTTGGAAATATCAATATGAACTCATGATTTATTTTTCTCTCAAAAAACAAAGTACTGGGCTTCCCTGGTGGCGCAGTGGTTGAGAGTCCGCCTGCCGATGCAGGAGACACGGGTTCGTGCCCCAGTTCCGGGAGGATCCCGCATGCCGCGGAGCGGCTGGGCCCGTGAGCCATGGCCGCTGAGCCTGCATGTCCGGAGCCTGTGCTCCGCAGCGGGAGAGGCCACAGCAGTGAGAGGCCTGCGTACTGCAAGAAAAAAACAACAACAACAAAGTACTTCCCGGCTCTGCCCACTGAAAAAGCAGGGACAAGCAGTACCAGTGAGCACCTTCAGTACCAGAGAGCACCTTCAGTACCAGACTACAGTCTCCATCAGGGCTGCCCTGAGAAACACCTGATTCCTGGTCAGGGGCGGAACATGTACGAAATGAGCTAGAGACATCTTGTCCTGCCTGAAAGCAAGGAAGCTACCAAAGGTCACTGTCAATATGTCAAAGAACACAGCCACCAATATGAAGGGGCTCCCACTGGCCAGAGACATAACAGTGTGTCACACTGTAGAATGGCTACAATGAACTGAAAACTCAAATATATAATGATACCTGACTCATGATGATATTCCAAAGGAAAAAAAGGTGAGGGGAGCCTGAGTGGTCATCTCTGGGACCTGCTAAGGCACCAATTCATTACTCTGAAAATTTATGGCAAGAAAACAAAGGGCAAGAACTATTCATTTTTTCTATATAGACCAGATTTGAAGGAATGAAACATTTAGTAAGGAGAAGTTCTCTTTCACAGAAGAAAAATAGATACAAAAGAAATTAAAAGAATTTTAAAATCGCCATTTTGCCATCTCTAATGAAACAACAGTTCTAAACAAGAATCATCAATAGCTGCTAAATCTGAAAGGTCGCTGGGAACTTTAAAAACTGGTGGATCAGACTGCTATCATCTGATCACTGATAAATGTTAATCAACTTAACATCACTAAAAGCAGAAAACCAGGTATTATAAGCATCTTCCCCTGTATGCATATAAACATACACATTCATTTAAAATGATATATACAACCTGGTAATTTCTCACTAAAATATCACAGATATCTTTTTATGTCATGAAAACTCATTTATTACATCATATTTAATAGCTGCACTTTATTTCTTCACTCATTTAAAGCTGGAAAATTCTAATGCCCGTAGGACCAGGTCTATAACCTAAATGTGTAATGTAAATCAGACCAGGTGTTGAACAATATGGAGTTATGCTGTGATAAACTAAAGAATACATTCCTGGCACTCAAACTAGTCAAATTTAATTTTCTAAAAAACCACTGAACAAGTTAAAAAAAAAAAAACAAATCTGGACTATCCAGTCTGTACTCTCTGAGTTTTATCTCATTTCTAGGATATTTAATAATTTTTCACAACTTTACAAATTTACTGGTCTAAAATACCACTAAATTCCATCGCTCTATATCTTGTTCAACTATAAATTTTCATACAGTATGAAGGTTATTGGTTCACTAACAAAATTGATTCTTTGGAGATGCTCACGTTTTTCTTTTAATCTAAAAATATGTTTTTGGCCTGGATTTGTGTGATCCAAGAAGAGGCAATGTAACCTTGACCTAAATTAAAATGTCAAGGACATGCAAAGACTCTGGGGCAGAAATCAGACCTTACTCACTTGTGTATTCCCGGCACCTAAACACCATGCCTAGAACCTAAAAGTCCTCAATAAGTATTCAACAAAAGGATTTAAACGTTTAATGTTGAATACATGCCATATTTTCTATTTAATTTCCCCAAGCTTTGAAGAAGAAATTCCTGACTATAGAACACTCTTGGGCTCTACTAACTTACTTCAATTTAGCTCCCAGTAAGGTTATCATCTTACGTCTAAAGCAATGTGCTATAGTTCTGTCGAGTTACCTAGGAAGAAAGAAACTAGGAGAGGAGTATCACTATAAGATTAAAAACAATCAATATTAGCAAGCCAGGCAATGTGTGTTGGATAAACTGTAGTTTGCAAGAGTAATGTCTATGGGTTCATGCCATGTAATCTATTGAAAAGGACTTGATAACTTCTGAAACAGTATTTTTTTTAAAGGCATGATTCCCAGTTAATGGTGGAGACTGGCCCAAGACTCCACTACAATAATAATAAATTGAACATAAAGGATCTGTAACAGTCAAGACTGGATGACTGGCCATCAACATAGGACACATTTCTGGAACACGTGGAAGACTGTGTCTGTGGAAGAAGGATGGAGTTAGAGCTACCAGTTGAGAGGAGAATCAGTCCACTCTGCAGAATTCCAGAGAGGCTCGGGCCTCAGAAACACAAGCTACAGTGGAAAGTGAAGGGAGGACGAAGGGATAAAACTGGGGGGATTAACTGAAAGTCTGTACAGAGAACAAGTAGTCCCACTCTGCACTCCTCTGCAACAAGCAGAAGATTCAAGCATTAAAAAGTCCCCAGGGAAAAGCCTGCCAGGCAGTGAGTCATTAAGGAAACGTAAAACTCCCAAACTGCTTTTCAGGGACACAGATAATCAAGGGTTACCGGACATTTAAAGGGAGTCTCCAGCATAAAAGATGGTCACAAATAAACAGGAAAAAAGGAGGGCCCAGGAAAAAGAAGTAGCAATGATGTTTTAAAAATATTTTTTAAATGCTTTTTTAGTTCTTACTAAAAATCTAAGACAAAACAACAACAACAAACTCTCAATTGGTTTCCTCAGAAAAGGCACTGCATTTATAAAAACAAAAATAAGATGCTATGAAAAAGGAAAAACCTGAGAAGGAAGAACTCTTGGAAATTAAAGAATTTGAGGGCTCAAATGTAAAGTGTGATAGAAGGGTCTGTAGGTAAGATGAAGGAAATCTCAGACAGCAGGAAAAATACAAACATTAAAATGTGAGAGGAAGAAAGAATCTGAAGAATCCAGCAAGTCTAACATCTTATCAACAGAAGCTTCAGGAAGTGAGAAACAGAGAAAAAAAGATGGTAGGCAATTAGCAAAGAAATAATACAAGACAGTTTCAAAGAGCTGAAGGGTGTGAGCCTTTCAGTTGAGCAATTCTGTCCAAAAGACCTTTCCGCGGTGTGGGAGATTCTGGGGACCTGCACTGTTCAGTAAAACAGCGCTGAGCCACACGTGGCTGTTGAGCAACTGAAATGTAGCTAGCAGAAACAAGAAAGAGATGGTTCTATTTCACCGCATTTCATATCACATCGGATCCATCAGGAATCCCTGTAGATCTTAGCTACAAACAGACCTTGAATTTACTTCTCGCCATTACTACTGCTCCATCATAGTCCAAACCACCATCATCTCTCACCTAAATAATTATGCCACTCTCCACCATTTCTTTTATATTATTTTAAAATAACTATTTTAAAAATAAAATGCATTATCTTAACAGAAGTTTGAAAACGTCAATGTCACATTAGGTTCATAAGATTCCATCATAATAGAAGCAAAAATTTATCTTAATTTTCAAAACCACAGTACATTTATCTCTGGGTTTTGTTTTGTTTTTCTTGAAAGAAAGGTATACTAAAATGAACATGACTTTGTACCAAAGTGCATTAAAATCAATTTAGGTCTAAATAAAGACAAATACCATTTGAAAGCATTTCACAGGCAAGGGCACTTACACTCTGCAAATAGTATTTTCCCACCAAGCAATGTTCTTTTCCTACATCCAAACACAAGGTAATAGAGGAGATACTAGAAGGAATGCAATATTACATCTAAGAGAGAAATGTCAGGTTCACTGCTGTGACATTTGGAGCTACCTTGACTCATTCTGGCTCTTGTCAACTCTTCTTGAATGTGAAACAGTCAAGTTATCAATTATAGACCACAATCCCTTTTACGATGAAAATATGTCAGCTTGACATAAATAAAATAGTACACAGAAGTTTACCTTCAACTCACAGCTATGATAACTCTGAAGAATAATTATAACTATGAAGAATCATAGTTATCATAATTAATTTCAGAAAACAAGGTAATGCCAGAGAATTGTTTAATTTTTAAACAACATTGAGAAATAAATTCCTTATAGTTAATCTTCTGATAGTTGAGATCTCCAAATTAATTATCTGAGCTGTCAAACATTTAGTAGGTAGAACTGGAGAGCTCTAAGAATATGGAATTCTAAAATGAACCATCTCCTTCTCTCTCCACCACCATCCCTCCCCTTCTCCGAAAAGGAGAACTTCATATAATTGAAGATTTAATTATTTGGTCCCAAGAACATGATTTGTCTCACCCCTGGCCTCACCCACCCACCTGCCACGTCTACTTCATGTAACTGCAATCACTTCCTGCTTTCTCGGAATAAACCTTATTTGTGGCATGAGGATATGAACAACAGTGTGATGCTCCAGAAACAACGCAAGACCGGAGGTCAGGAGTCTCAGCTCTGCTGTGATTAGTAACTGCTTAAGCTCTAAGTCCTTCAACATCTCACTGCCTCAGTTTCTTTTTATTTTTATTTTATTTTTTATTTTTTTTATTTTTTATTTTTTTGCAGTACGCGGGCCTCTCACTGTTGTGGCCTCTCCCGTTGCGGAGCACAGGCTCCAGACGCTCAGGCTCAGTGGCCATGGCTCACGGGCCTAGCCGCTCCGTGGCATGTGGGATCTTCCCAGACCGGGGCACGAACCCGTGTCCCCTGCATCGGCAGGCGGACTCTCAACCACTGCGCCACCAGGGAAGCCCTCAGTTTCTTTTTTTTTTCTTTTTTTTTTTTTTTGCGGTACGCGGGCCTCTCACTGTTGCGGCCTCTCCCGTTGCGGAGCACAGGCTCCGGACGCGCAGGCTCAGCGGCCATGGCTCACGGGCCCAGCCGCTCCGCGGCATGTGGGATCCTCCCGGACCGGGGCACGAACCCGTGTCCCCTGCATCGGCAGGCGGACTCCCAACCACCCCTCAGTTTCTTTTTAAAAGGAGGAGTTAGAATAAATGATCTTCAAGGCCTTGTCTAATCCCAAAGTTCTAAGTTTTACTTTAAAGCCTTCAAAAAATCAAAGTCTTTGTCAATGAGAAAATATTTTAACTTTTTATTATTAAAAAGTCCAAACATAATCCATCACCGACCTTAACAGCCATCAACAATCTGATGTATTTGCTAAAATAATTAAAGTGTTATGACATATACAAGCCTATTTAAGTTATGTAAATTCAAAAAACTATAGAGAGCATGCTAACTGATTACAATAAAATGCATTATGGGCAATGAGTTTAAAATTTCAGATTTTCTCCCCACAGAGGGAAATTCCTATGAAGTACACTGAAAGAGAAGGGCCCGCAAACAAAAATTTGAGAAAAAGATCCCTTGCCTATAAATATATATATATATTTCTGACAGAGAACGCCCTTTTATTTCCACCTACACTTCAGTCCTGTGGGCCCTTAGGCTGTTCAAATATATAAACTATACTTTTCACCTTTTATTTTCTTTCTTCTTGTTTCCTGACCACTTTTTGTTTCCTGTTGCTTCTGCCCAGTTCTCAGTTTTTTTCCTGAAGAGTAAGACTACTCTTTCTACATACATCTCCTGCTGATCAGACTGTTCCTTTACTTCTAGATGGCAACCCTATCAATGACTGGCATGCAGAATTTAATTTTAGAGTCCTCAGGTCTTCAATAATTTCATTATTTATTCCTTAAAGGCTTATTCTCCTCTGTCGGAGATCCTTAGTCCTGGGTTCAGTATGGACTCCATATATGCTTGTGTGTTTATAAACATTCTTCATGCTTAAACTGTGAATTTGTTATGTTGCTAAACATATGATCATTATTTTCTAAGTCCACTGCTAACATCTCCTTCTAAAAATCAAAGTGTAATGCTAAAGTTTCAAAAGCCATTTAAGAAGAAAAAGCTAAATGACTAAACTCATGTATGAATTTCTATTTTTAAAGATTGTTGTCAGTTTAAGTAAAAATTCATAATCTGCTTACCACCGTTTTATACGGTACACCTCTAATGTATAAGGTTAGCAAGCCATTCACATGTATATGTATAAATAAATAACTGGGGGAAAGGTTAGCAACTTAATGAATTAGGGCTCTATTTATAATTATACTATCAAAGCTAATCACTAAGGAAGAGCTAAATGCTCTGGTGGAAATTCCAAGTCTCATTAACTATGGTGCCAGAAACTTTAATTAAAATAGAGCATCTCATTTAAATGATTAGCTTTGATAATTTAAGCATATTCATGCTTAAATTACAGGTCTAATTTATTAATTTGTTGATCACTGTCTCTGTTATATGCATTAGATGGTTTATTAGATACCACACAGTGACGATCTGAGAAGACACTTCTGAGAGTACAGCAATACTACCTGGTTATGCAACATAAATCATGACCTATCATCATCCATCCACCTTTAAAGTCAGAATAGGCAGACTACGTTGATCAGCCAAGAATATAATCTTCAAGCTACATCTGTACAATAATACCTTGCTCCATAGAAGGAGACTTGGCGGGGGAGAGGGAGAATGATTAGACAACAGTACTGAAATCGTTGAGTATTGAAGGACAAGTACTTCCTGAAAACAGTTTTGCAAACTAACCTCAAAACTAGCTGTTTGAAAGAAAAAATGAAAATAAACAGATGGGTTAAAAAGTGTCTTTGTTCAAAAGCCAACACATAAGACAGAACTGTTTCAAAGCAGATACGTCACAGAGGCTTACTCGTCATCTCTAAGATGGTATAAGTAAATGCTGATTTATAGGAAGCTGATCAGAATGAGTGACTTACAAGAATTCCGTTTTTGTTAGAAGGCCATTACAACAATATCACCACTGCAGCACAAAAATGTGCAGCTTCATAAACGTTTGGAGACTTGTACAATGACACTTTTAAAAGGAATTTCCATTTATTACTAGTGAGGACTTTTAATCAAACTATTTCATGGCAAAGTACCCCTTAAATGGCAAAAGCTTTGTTCTGCACCAGTGTTCTGCGCTGCTCGCCCTATGTTAAACAGAAGTTTTTTTAACATGGTAAAACTATCTCCACTTAAGAAGAATGAGGATTTATCTCTCAAGATAAAATAACTCGAAAGTATAATAGGGGGGAAAAAAAAGGTCCTGTTCATAAACAAAAAGCAAGGAAAAATCAACCTAAGAATAAATTTAACCAGAAATGAAAACACTACAGAATTTTACAGAGGAACACTCAGAAAACAAAGAAAAAAGGAAGAGAAGGAGGGAAGAAGGAAAAAAAAAAATTAAAATATTGAAGACTGTCCAGTTCCTAAATGAGAGGCTTAAAATATTTGTAAAGACAAAATTTCCCCCAATTTAAGCTATCCATTTGATGTAACTGAAATTAAAACCTAAGAAAGGTTTTTGTTTCTGTTTCGGGGGGAGGAGTTCACACAGGTATTCTAAACTTCTAGTAGAAAAACCAGAGAATAACCTCTTCTCCCCGGCACTCCCCAAACCGAAACTGGAAGAAAAAAACAAAGTAATAAGGGAGACATCACACTATCAAATTAGAATACCAGAAAGCCTCAAAAATTAAAACACTGTAATTCTGGTACAGAAACATATAGATAGATGAGGAGAAAAATAGAAAGTCCAGAAACAGATTGCAGTATATACTGAAGAACTGCATCTTACTCAGAGATTAGATTCTAAAGTTATCATGCAAAGTGAAAAACCTCATTCAGATCAAAATTACCCTTGAAAAAATCCTAAATCATGCCAAAACTACTAGAAACTGAATCCTTGGAAGTTCAGAAGCCAAGAGTTAACTTCTATTGCTGCTCCTTGCATCTCATCTCCCCCTCCCCCAACAGCAGTGAGTTGAAACACAAATGTGATACAGTGGTATTATAAAGAATTTAGTATTTGACAAGAAAGCTACTATTCTATTTAGTGAATATGCAATCATTTAATAAAGAGTATGAAAACAACTGGCTAAATATTTGGAGAAAATTAAATCACAACCTCAACCTTACACTGAAATGTAAAATCAAATAGGAGCGATTTATCCATCTGTTTTCAATCAGGAATGGTCTGTAACCTGGGCCGGTAAGGAGGGCACCCCCGCTCTGTGTTCTCCTTGTCTCATCACATCAGTAAAGAACTAGAAGTGGGAGAGGGTGCAGGCACTGCGACCAAACCACAGAGCCCTAGCTCCATCCAAGCAGCCGAGGGCCAGGGCTTTTGCTGCATTTGAGGTAGGTAAGGAAAATCCATGGATTGATGCCTTAAACATCTAAATGAGAAGACTCTAAAAATTTTAAGTAGCAAAAAGTGTCATAGAATAGGATCAGGATCACGTTTAGGGATCTTGACCTGGTAGAAAGAAAGGTTTGATGGGGTGATATCACTGAGCACAGCAATTAGGGAAAAAAAAATGTTTCACGTCTCCAACAAGTAATCTCCCCCCATGACAGTCACATGTTCGCACCTGTGAACGCTATGAAAAGCTATCTGTTACTGTAGGTGAACAAAATTGGCTACCCCAAAATGTCTCTCTGGCTTGAGGGTTAATTTAGGCTGATTGTTCTTAAGGCCCAAAAGGCTCAGGAAGAACCTCTGACGTTCCGATAACTGCCTAAAAGAATGCAGAAAGAGGACCTGTTCCAGGAAGGGAGCTGTCACCAGAGATCACTGTAGTGCGAACTAAGTGTCTAGACAGGGAGGAACCCAGCAAAGCCTGTTTGTTAAAATTCCTCTCTGGGTCCCACTGGCTGCACTGCCGGCAAACCACACACTTGATTTTCCATATCCAAGCCAACTGCCTTCCTGCACTCTGAACTCCAACCACCACCCCACATCCTTTTGTCTTAGCTGAAGATGGTATTTAAGGTGAGGGCTTTGACCATTTTGGTGAGTTACTCAGTTTTCCTGGGTCTCTCCCATGTACATATGATATTAAACTTTGTTTGATTTTCTCCTATTAAGCTGTCTCATGTCAATTTGATTCTCAGACCAGCCAGAAGAACCTAGAAGGGTAGAGGAAATTTCTTCCTCCCCGACATTACAGTAGCTATCCTGGTATAGCGAAATGAGGAATAATTTCTCTAACTTCCACATTTTCCATGCTGACCAGGTATATAATTTGTCAAGAGAAAATCAAAATTATTATAAAAAAAGAGAAAACTAATGAAACACAACATGAAAAACCATCTGTTCAAGTTAACTGTTAAGCTAACATCTAGATGTTTTCATCCAACATAAGCTTCATCTACCAAGGTTTCTAGCAATGAAAGAGTTAACAGTAGGTAGGGAAATAACACATTTTTCTGTATTGTTAATGTTAAGGAAATTATTTTAAAAGGTTGGAAATAAACAGCAAACATATAAACCATTCATTCTGTGAGATGATTCATGCAAAATCGTTTTGTACAACATAACAGACAGAAGTTATCCTAATGTACTGAAAACGTCAAATCCTGCAAATGTGGTAAAAATAGTATTTTCCTTGTCAAGGTATTTTCTTCAGTGTTGCAAGTCAGTCATCATTTGTGAATCTCATGCATCAAAATAAAGGTGACCAAATGTTTTTGCAAAAGTAATTGCACTCTAAGAACCCACTGACAATTGAAGGTACTTATTCATGCACTCAGAGCTAAACAGTAATAACAAATGTTAAGAGCTCGAAGGTACAGAGAACTTAAATTCCAAAACTAAGAAACATTTAAATAGATCAATGATTAAAAGTACACTATTCAGTATCCAACATTATTTAGCAAAGTACAAAACTTTATAAAACCTTATAAAAACTGTGGCATGTTATTTCCCCCAAACATTAGGAACTCATTCCACTGGTTAGATAAAAATATCACAAGGGTTATCAGTAAAAATGGTGGAACGAGGACCTCCATAAAAGCAATGAAAAAACTGACAAAAACTGTCACAATCAACTTCCTTGGAATTTAGGAAACTAAAGCTTGCAGCAACCAGGGGAGCACTTAATCAAGAGAAACCAGAAAATTTCAGTAAGAAGAGCAAGATTTGCGGTATTTTCATTTACCGTAGGCCCATGCCCCTGCTTCTCCAGCTGAGAGGTAGCCTTGAAAATAAGACCCTGCGTTTCCAGCGCTACTATCAGAGCAGAAGGGACCTCACCGTCAAAGAGCTGTAATTATTTGTTTTGACCTGTCTGGTACAAAACAACACTTGACTTAACTAACTCAGAACTCAACCAGTGCTGAAAGGGCCATACTGAAAATATTTACAAGGCCGATGTTTTAGTTGCTGCTGCCTGAAGCAATGGATAGCAGTTGGACCAAACAACAGACTAACAAAAAGCTTTGGAGGAAAGCCTGGCTTATAAGATACTTTAGGGAATAAAGACTTTGAATAGCTCCGACCTGTTCCTCCCTGGGAATCTAGAAAACCACACACATGCTGTGCGTGTGCTCAGGAAAGGCCGGAAAAGTTCTCACCTCTGGCTGATCTGGAGGCTGGAGAAGCAGGAAGTTAAAGCTAAAGCAGAGGTGTAAACTGCCCAGCTGAGTATGGAAGGTGTGCGCAAACACACATAACACACAGATGCCTCTGCAAAAACTGGGCAATGTTTTTGGAATGGGGTGTTTAAGGAAATCTCTGGGCAATGACTAGTTGATCATTAAGCCCATGGAAGAAAAACTTCAGAGGCCACACACAACAAATACTGACTTTAAAAAATTAGTTCAAAATTTAAAAATTAACTTAAAATTAAATTTAAAAAATTAGTTCAGAAAAATCACTAAACAAACAAATGACAACAAAATCAAAGGGCAAAAGGATGAGAAAAGACATTCCATGCAAACGGTAACCAAAAGAGAGCTGGGGTGGCTATACAAATATCAGAAAAAAACATACTTGAAGACAAAAATTGTTATGAGAGAGAAAGGATATCATATAATGATAAAAGGTAGACATGGAGACGTAACAATTATAAACATATGTAAACCTAAGGACAGAACCCCAAAATACATGAAGCATGAACTGACAGAATTAAAAGGAGAACTACACAATTCAACAATAATATTTGGAGACTTCAACATCCTACTTTCAATAATGGATATAAAACCTAGACAGCAGACCCAAAGGAAAGAGAAAATTTGAACAATATAAACCAAACAGACCTAACATATCTATAGAACGTGCCACCCAACGAGAGCAAGATATACATTCTTCCCCAGTGTACCTGAAACATTCTCCAGGATAGGCCATACAACAAGTTTCAATAAATTTTAAAAGATTAGAATTATACAAAGTAAGTTCTCCAACCACATGGAGTGAAATTAGAAATCAATAACAGAAGGAAATTTGGAAAACTCACGCCGGAAATGCTTGTCTTCCTCTAATTTTGCCCCAAATGTACCCTAAACATTATACTAGAAGTTCTGGCCGGGCAATTAGGCAAGAAAAAGAAATAAAAGACATCTAGATTGGAAGGAAAGAACAAAACTATATTTGCAGATGACATTATATTCTACACAAAAAATCCTAAGGTATTCACACAAAAAAAATCTATTAGAGCTAATAAAGAGTTCTGCAAGTTTGCAGATATACAATCAATTGCACTTCTAAACACTAGCAGTGAACAATCCAAAAAATGAAACTAAGAAAACAATTCCATGTACAATAGCACAAAAAAATAATACGATACTTTGGAATAAATTTAACAAAAGAAGTGTAAGACTTATAATTGGAAAACTACAAAATACTGTTGAAAGAAATTTTAAGAGACCTAAATAAATGGAAAGGTACCATGTTCAGGTACCAGAAGACTTTATATTGTTAAGATGGCAATACTTCCCAAGTTAATCTACAAATTTAATGCAATCCCTTTTAAAATCCCAGCTAGGTTTTTTTTGCAGAAACTGACAAACTAACCCTAAATTCCATATGGTAATTCAAGGGACCCAGAATAGCCAAAACAATCTTGAAACAGAAGAACAAAGTACCAAAGACTCATACTTCCAAATACAAAACTCACTACAAAGCTACAGTATACAAGCCAGCGTGGTATGGCATAAGGACATATATAGATCAATGAAGAGAATTTAGAGCCCAGAAATAAACCCATAGGTCTGAGGTCAATTGATTTCTGACAAGGTTACCAAGACCATAAAATGGAGAAAGAGCAGTCTTTTCAATAAATGGTGCAAAGAAAACTGAACAACCACATGCAAAATAATGAATTAGACACGTAACTCATAAAATGTACAAAAATTAACTCAGAACGGATCAAAGAATTAAATGTAAGAACTAAAACTATAAAACTAGGAAAGGTAGATGTAAATCTTTGTGATCTTGGATTAGACAACAGTTTCTTAGACATGACACCAGAAGCAGAACGACCAAAGAGAGAACAGATAAATTGGACCTTATCTAAATTAAAAACTTTTGTGCATCAAAGGATACTCTCAAGAGGGGGAAAAGACAGTCCACAAAATGAGAGAAAATATTGCAAATTATATGTGATAAGAACCTAGCATTCAGGATATACATAAAAACCCTTATGGCTCCACAACAAAAAGACAATTGTTTTTCAAAGCAGACAAAGTGTCTGAATAGACACTTCTCCAAAGAAGATATACAGAAGGCCAATAAGCATATTAAAAGATGCTCAGCATCATTAGTCATTAGGGAAACACAAATCAAAACGAGATACTACTTCACACCCACTAGGATGCCTATAATTAAAAAATGGACAAATTGGAATCTTTATACATTGCCGGTGGGAATATAAAATGGCGCAAGACATTGTGGAAAACAGTTTGGCAGCCCCTCAAAAACAGAGTTACCATTTGACCCAAGAACTTCAGGTACAAGAAAACTGAAAATATACTTTCACACAAAACTTGTTCATGAATGTACACAGCAGTATTATTCATAATAGCGAAAAAATGGAAACAACCCAAATGTCCATCAATTGATGAACAGATAAACAACCTGTAGTATATCCATACAACGGAATATCACTCAGCCATAAAAAACAATGAAGTACTGGTAACATGTCACAAAGTGGATGAGCTTCAAAAGCATTATGCTAAATGAAAGGAGCAAGCACGAAAGATCACATATTGTATGATTCCATTTATATCAAAAGTCTCTACAGGGACAGAAAATAGATTATGAGCTGCTAGGGACTGGAAGTAGGAGGGATCAGGGAGTAACTGCTCATTGGTTATGGCATTTCTCTAAGGGTGACAAAAAATGTTCTGGAATTAGATAGCGGTGGTTGCTGCACAATATTGTGCATATACTAAAATCCATTAAATTTTACTTTAAAATGGATAAAATGGTGAATTTTTTTGTTATATGAATTTTATCATAAATAAACAAATACACAGGTAGACACATACATAAAACACTGCTTAACTGAAAATTACTACTATTCAGTTGTGAAGCCATTCCATTATAATTTGAAATAATGTCATATATGTGTCCAGTCTTTAAAAGTATGGTTCCAGATTTTAGATCCTCACAATGCATATATACAAATACCAATTCATCTTATGCTTACAATTTACATTATGAGGCTAAGACAGCAATTAAGTTGTTTTAATGACAGTTATTATACAGGATGAGCCAATCAATAAATACTGGAACAATTTGAACAAATTACCTCCAAAACCCTACAAATAAGATATAGAAGCTTCCCTATGAAACTTCACTTTTTAATCAGCATCTGTAGCAGAAAATTTGCAAAACATGAATAAATTATTTCTAAAGCCTTTAGAAATCATTAAGGAACTGCCAAAATGAAGCTAATATCAAAAAAATATTTTTCATATCTCAAAATTCAAAATGTTTACCCTGCTTTAAGAAGACATCTGTGATTGATAATGACCATGTGAGCTTTACACATTCTTACCTTTAATCACTGTAAGCTTAACAGGAACAGCTAGACAACATTTTTATAGTCCACACCGAATGGTACCATTTTTGAAATTTTATAACCTAGAATTACTAAGGTTTTTATATCAGTGAAGGTCCATAAGGATGCTCTTTGGCAATACCAAAGTATAATTCAGTTTACCCTAAATTGCTTAGTTTAGCAGAGTCAATTCTACGTTAAAGACTGCAAATTCTGATATTTGGGAATCAGTGCCATTGTGTATTAACTGCCCCAGTCTAAGAAAGCACCAGGATGAATGACAGGAGAAAGAGCACAGCCCTTGCAGCTGACCACTGGCTGAGAAAACCAACATCTATGGAAAACCTTAATGGACAAATTTGTAATTAACAAATGTAATGTAAGTAAAAAGATGAGCCACTAAAAACCATTTCCCCAGATCAGACAGGACGAAGCTTCTTGAATGAATAGCCTCCTCAAGTCAGTCAGATGTTAAGTGTTCTAAAACAGCAATGGTCATGTTGTAATAATGACCATACTACAAAGCCTGAAATAGCATAATAAAAAGGGGAAAATTAAAATAAGTTCCAAGAACAGCCTCAGGTAAATCAATGAAATTAGAACACTCCCTCATCACATCATATACAAAAATATACTCAAAATGGTTTCAAGACCTAAATATAAGACATGACACCAAACAACTCCTAGAAGAGAACACAGCCAAACATTTTTGGATATAAACCATAGCAGTATATTCTCAGACCAATCTCTCAAGGCAAAAGAAATAAAAGCAAAAATAAACAAGTGGGACCTAATCAAACTTAAAAGCTTTTGCACAGCAAAGGGAACCATCAACAAAACGAAAAGACAACCTAAGGAATGGAAAAAAGATATTTGCAAATGACCTGACCAACAAGGGGTTAATTTCCAAAATACACAAATGGCTCATACAACTCAATATCAAGAAAACAAACAACCCAATCAAAAAATGGGCAGAAGACCTAAACAGACACTTCTCTAAAGAAGATACACGGATGGCCAAAAAGCACATGAAAAGATGCTCAACATCGCTAATTATTAGAGAAATGCAAATCAAATCCACAGTGAGGTATCACCTCACACTGGTCAGACTGGCCATTATCAAAAAGTCTACAAATAATAAATATGCTGGAGAGGGTGTGGAGATATGGTCATCTTCCCACACTGTTTGTGGGAATGTAAGTTGGTGCAGCCACTGTGGAAAACAGTATGGAGGTTCTTTAAGAAACTAAATATAGAGCTACCATATGATTTAGCAATATCACTCCTGGGCATATATCCAGAAAAGACAAATACTCTAATTTGAAAAGATACATGCACCCCCAGTGTTCATAGCAGCACTGTTTACAACAGCCAAGACACGGAAACAACCTAAGTGTCCATCAACAGATGAATGGATAAAGAAGATGGGGTGTATATATATATATATATATATATATATATACACATGCACACACACACATACACACACATCTATACACACACCTACATACACACAATGAAATATTTCTCAGACATATAAAAGAATGAAATATTGCCATTTGTAGCAACATGGATGGACCTAGAGAATATCATACTAGGTGAAGTAAGTCAGACAGAGAAAGACAAATATCCCATGGTACCACTTATATGTGGAATCTACAAAATAATACAGATGAATCTATACACAAAACAGAAACAGACACATAGACATAGAAAATAAACTTACGGTTTACCAAAAGGGAAAGGGAGAGGGGGAAGGGATAAATTGGGAGTATGGGATTAACCGATACAGAATGCTATAAATAAAACAGATAAGCAACAAGGATTTGCTGTATAACACAGGGAATAGTATTCAATATCTCATAATAAGCTACAATGAAAAATAACCGGAAAAATATATATATATATAACTGAATCACTTTGCTGTACACCTGAAACTAACACAATACTGTAAACCAACTAGACTTCAATAAAAAAATAAACAACTCTTTAAAATGAAGCTGAAAAATAAATAAGTTGCAAGAAAATATTATCTTTACAAGACTATTAAATATAGTTAAGATCTGTCCACCGTCATTATCAAACAAACAAATATTGATATTTTTCACAATCAACGAATCCTGAAAGGAGAAGCGCAAAAGAAGGACATTTTACCTCTTCTAAGCTGGGGAGCGAAGAGGACGACACTGTGCGAGCCGACAGCGGGTGGAAGGGCTCTTGGCTGACAGCAGGCTGATGGCTCTGCATGTGCACAAAAGGGGTCTGCGGTGGCCTGGGCGGCAGTGGAGGTAGGCCATAGGGAAAACCCGGCCCCATCAGGCGATTCTGCTGTAAGTTGGCGAAAGTCCATGCTCCATCAGGTGCCAGGCATTTCAAGGGAGGAGGGGCGAGGTGTTCAGACGGCAACGAGAAAGGCGAGCTGAAGAGCTGTGGCGGCAGGCGCTGTGGAAATGCTGGGTTGCTGGCTACTTCGAGGTCTCTGCTGCTGTCACCGAAGTTGGAAAAGTGGGTACTGTGGTCTGCACTGGACGGGGGCGTGGGGACTGCTGGTGGGCTCCTGGTCTGAATTTGTCTATATTGCAAAAGTCTTGATTGAGGTGGCGGCATCTCAGCTAGTTCCCGTGTTTCACTTTGATCACGATTAGACAGTTCTCTGATTAAGTCTTGAAACCTACATAAGGATGATGAAATATGAGGAGGAGAAAACAAAAGAAAAGCTTCATCACATTAAGGAGAGCTTAATCAACTACATATGTAATGTTTACAAACAATAGCATACTACTTAATCAGAACTAATGTTAATTCATCTCAAGAGTAGGAAGCATGAACACTCATAGGCGTTGAACTGAAGACACTAAACATGCCCAAGTATCTGATTTCTTTCTTTTCCCTTGGTGTTAAAAACAACTGTCCTGGTCTTCACATGCCTTTGGTAACTGAGGGCTATAAAAGGTCACCATAATGGTGGATCTTATTCAGAAGGGACTAGGAAACACTTCAATGCATTCACATGACACCATAAAAACAAGTTTAGAATGAGGACCGAACACTCAAACATCTATACTTAAAAGATGGTAGAATTTCGTGCTACTAGAAAAAAACATATTGATGATAAATTTATAATTTTTAACTTCTAATTTAATTCTGTCCTCTTTGCATTCTTTGCATTATGACTGAGTATGAAAAAACCACGCACAGTGATGGTACATTTCTTTTAGAAGGACTGCAAAGCAAGGGGGCACATTAACTTACGAGCCACAGCGGGTCGTCCATGCCTAGATTTTCAGAAGAGTTACTTCTCAAAAGATGCTCTATATTTTAGAGTCAATCGACAGAACTGTGGAGCAATGTACCTAGAAGGCTGGCATCCAATTTCTTTGGGACAATATTCCAACCTGAGGCTAAAAGGACACCACTCAAGAAGGACAATAGGGGGCTCATGTCAGTCTGCTGGAATACCTTGAGTCAGCTGTTTCTGCTTCATCTTCGGCACTGCTGGGGGGCTTCCAGTCTGCTCTCACTGGTGGCTGATGTAATCCAATGGGTGGCTGGGGAAGATGCTGGAGGTGAGGGTGAGGATGAGGATGGTGATGGTGTGGGTAAGGAACACTGCCCTGGCTGAGATAGGCGTGATGCTCACTCCACTGCTGTAACCGCACCTGCTGCTGCCGTAATGCTTCCAGAGCCACACTCCCATGCACACGATCTGTAGAAACATTGGTGAGAAGTTTATGTTTTCAGCATTTAGGGTTTCAAGTTAATTCTTTCAAGAGTTTTTACAACCAGATATTCTCCAGAAAGAAATGGCTACAGTTTGAGTTTTGGAGAAAGCATATGTTTTCTAAACTTGCCAGTAACTAAAGTTATGGTGATGATGATGATTCTTCCTTACCTACATTACGACATAACCTGACATCAACTGGATGCTTAGTATTATATAGCATTTGGAACTAGATTCTGATTACCACAGTAACTGATTGATTCTTTTGCTGGCGTTATTTAAAGAAATGAATCAATCCTGACTCAAAAAATATTGTATAGCACATGTCATTTAAGTAAATCATCTCTGAATTTGTCACATCCAGCAGTGATCAGAGGACTTACCTAAAGCCTCTCCTACAGGCAATCCTGGGGGGTTCTCATCAGTGAAGTTATTCAGATGTGAAGGAAGAATGGGGCCGGGCTGCGCAATGGCTCGCAGAGGACTGTGGCCCCCCTGCAGCATGGGAGGGGGCTGCTGCTCAGGAATCACAGCCTCTGCAGGAGGGGACTGTGGTCGATGAGAAACCGCAGTATTAAAAAAAGCACTGTTGGGGCCTGCCTGACAGACAGCAGAAAGCTGAGGCGGCGGCTGGCCCAGCGGATTCTGGGGCGGGACTCCCTGATTCGGGTGGGGCGGCATTTGATTTGGTTGTTCAGGCAAATTATTCTGCTGCTGATTTGACAAGGCGTGCTGCTGTGGAATTGGAAATGGCGGTCTTGGCAGCTGGGGAAGTGGATGAAAATGGCGACTGGGGACTGCATACTGGGCGTGGGGAGCAGGAACAGGGAGATTTATGTGTCTTGGGTTGAGATTGTCTTTGCGATGAAATTTGGGATAAACAACACCAGGACGTGATTCAGGACTTCTGTTCTGTGGATTTGATTCCAAATCCATCTAAAAAAAGAAGAAGTATTTTTTAGCTGCAGAAGATCTAAGTCCTGTGGTTCACCACCTTTTCCCACCCCTAGCACATCTAAAAGATATGATCCATTCTTATCCGTAATAGCCGGAGTGCTGGGGGCCTGATAAATCACTTTCTGACAATCAAATGAGGGAATATTCTTTAAATTAGGAAAGATGAAACAGAAAAAAACCCGCATATTAAATGTGAGTCACAGGGAAAGATACTACTATTTTATTAGCATATCCACTTTAATTCCTTTAAAAACAATATTTTTATTTTCACACTATCTTCCTTGGAAAGATAACCATTTATTTCCTTCTGATATAAATCATTAAAATGTGTTCTTTCCTTCTGATTTTATTGTTTTTATACATCTCTTCCTCAAACATATCTATATTAATATAAAAAAAGTCTCAGTCTAAATAACTTTGAAGTGAACAAAAAAAAAAGTACTATATCACCTTTGCATTAAAAGCTTGGCTGTCAATTTTTGCCATTATTCCTTCAACAAACACTTACTGAGGGCCTACCAAGGACACTGTGCCTGGGGCTGGAGATAAAAAAGCAGTCAGACTTAGTCTGTACCCCCAGGAGTGCAGAGCAGGGGTTGGCAAACTACGACCCCCAGGCCACTTCCAGTCCACCAGATTTCTGTGCATAAAGTATTACTGGAACACAGCCACAGTTGTGCAAGTTGACACATTGTCTACGGCTGCTTCCTCACTACAATGGCAGAGGTGAGCGGCTGCAACAGAAACCACACGGCCCACAAAGCCTGAAAATTTAGTATCTGGCCTTTCACAGAACAAGTCTGCTAAGCTCTAAACTCTGGCTTAGAGTCCAGTAGAGGATACCAACGTGTATACATAAAATTAGAGGTGTTGTAAGAGGACGTGAGATGACATCCTGGAGCCTGAGAAAATTAAAGGTGACTTCATAGAGATAATGATAATCTTGCATAAAAAGCTGGAGTTTTGGGCTTCCCTGGTGGCACAGTGGTTGACAGTCCACCTGCCGATGCAGGGAACACGGGTTCGTGCCCCGGTCCGGGAAGTTCCCACATGCCGCGGAGCGGCTGGGCCCGTGAGCCATGGCCACTGAGCCTGCACGTCCGGAGCCTGTGCTCCGCAATGGGAGAGGCCACAACAGTGAGAGGCCCACGTACCACAAAAAAAAAAAAAAAAAAAAAAAAAAAAAGCTGGAGTTTTTTATCTAGTATGAGGGAAGTACATACGAGATAAAGGTGACAGCTTATACACTGAAGCAGATTTGAGACGAGAAGTTCTGTGCACATAGCGCTACAACTGGACTTACATGCTAATCTTCCCCTTCTTGAAATCAGATGAAACTGCAGAAGCCCAATTATACAAGACCCTGAATGAGTCAATACTGAGAAAAAACATGTTTTTAATCCTGTAAACTGTGGCAAGCTACCAAAGGTTTTTAAGCTAGGGAGTGCTGTCATCTTTCTAAAACACAAGTCTGATCTTAAGTGACATGAAACTGACCACTCTCAAGAAGACAGAACAAGCAGTTTGCTCCTGAATTGAAGCTGGGGTAATCCGGCAACAAAGCTATTGCCACAAATGGCTGAGATGTGCCAATCATGCCCCAAGAGAATTCTCATGTCTACCTCAAATGGACCAACATTAAATCTGGCCAATAAGATCCTGAAGACTACTGGGTATATATAAATTATGTAGAAAATGAAATGAGAAGGATGATAACTCTGTCCCAGTCTTCCCAAGCAGCTGCAATGCCTGCTCTTCAACTGTCTCAGAACCTGATTAAGCCTCTTTAAAAACAAACATTTTCCCCTATAAGTCTTCATCTTTTTAATGACTAAAGCGACATTTCAGCTGAGATACACCTTTCTCCAAAAGATACTGTTGATAGGCATACTCTGATGGCATGAGGGAGACCATGATTAGATGTCAAGGTTGTATGTGGATAAGCTGATGTTTCAATTGCCTTCTTCACTTCTGACTTTTACATGGACAAGAAGCCGGGCCAGTGTCGTAGAAATTTAGATCAAGACTGTGCTCCTCTATGATACTACAACAGGCTAAGCAGGGGAGATGACTGTAAAGTCTGAAGGAGTCTGACTCTAATATTATCAGAATTAGATTCTCCTCTATCGCTTTCCTCTTAATCCTGAGTCAAGGAGAGCTAGGACATTTTCCCCCTAGGCCCCAGGACGAAGCATGAGGGTGGAAAAGAAAATGAAACATGTCTATCAGGTTGCCTAGTCCCCTAACAGGGAAAGACCACAACAGAAAATTTTAAAAAAGGACTGAGAGACGTTTGGCTATCTTGGCTTCAGCTGCTCTGACAGTACCTAAGACTCTCCCGGTTGGGTCTGTTCTAACCCTAACCCTGGCCCTCTGACTGCAGATGCTGTTGCTGTACCGCCCCACACGCCCTCTGCTTTCTCTCTGCACCCGTTCCCAAACACACAGGACGCCTACTTTCACTGCTGCTTCCCTCTTACTCTATCAGCAAGCTCCCCTGGCTGCCTAATTGGCACTGCAGCTCCTCCAGTGGGTACTGAGCCCTTCCAGTTGTATAAACTGTGAGTCAGAGCTGCTTAAGAGGCATAAGTACCTGAATATAGAGAACAGTTGCTTAAAGCCAGCCTGAGCCTGCAGATACAGATTTGGAAGTCACTATCAGGGAGCAAGTAATGGAAATTGTGGAATTGGACTAGTTTATGGTAAGAAAGCACAGAATGCAAAGAGTGTTATGGGACCATGACAGAACCCTGGGAAACCCCAACTTAAGGACTAGGGACAGATGGGAAGGGGTGGACAGGAACTTATAAAAGAGACAGAGTCATGTTAGAAAGAGTTGTGATAAGTAGAAATGTGTGTCAAAGAAACCAAAAGAAAAAAGATGGTCAAGAAGAAAGAGGTAGAAAATAGTGCCAAATACCAAAGAAAAGTCAAGTAAGGCTACAACTGAAGCATGTTCATAAGATTTGGTCACTTTGAGTTTTTTTTTTTCCCTTTGGCTGCGCCACTTGCAGGATCTTAGTTCCCTAACCAGGGATTGAACCCGGGCCCACGGCAGGGAAAGTGCGGAGTCCTAACCACTGGACCACCGGAGAAGTCCCTGGTCACTTTGGGCTCAACAGTTTTAGTGAAATGTTAAGGCCTAATACTAGTCTGTGTTGGTTAAGGGACAAATAAGAGATGAGGGGAAAAAGGAGAAACTAGGCAGTAGCTATATAAAGGAAATAAAGGCCAAATAAAGTGTTTTTTTAAAAAAACAGTCTATCAATCAATTTACTTACAGGCTGAGGAGGAAGAACCAGTAGCTGGAAAGAATCTGAAGATAAATGAAGAGAAGGGACAAGGTCTGTGAGGTGACCGAAAGAGGAGAGATAAGTCTTAATGGAAACTCTTCCTCTGAGATCGGTGATATAGAAGGATGTTCAAGGACACAGGAAAAGTGTGAGGACTAAAGTTCTGAGTTAAGAGCGTGAAATCCTGATGAATTGCACTCTAAGGGAAGGTCATCCACTGATCGTAAGAATAACAGGTAGAAGGTAAGCAGGCATCAGAAGAGCTGCTGAGAAAACTGGGCAAAGGGAGCCAGGTACATACAAAAGAAATGGGGAGGCATCCCACGGGTTCGCTGAGATCAGAAAGCATGAATTTCCAGTGGCACTAATTCAACCAATGATTTGATTTTCCCTCACTGGTTCACGAGCACAGAAGCAGAAAAAGCAGATGAACAAACAGGTTAAGAGTTAAGGATGCACACAGCAGGTGTGACGAGAGGACAAGGTGAGGGACTTGAGGAAGCTAAGTCTTCCTTCCGCACTATAACAGCTCTTCCCAATCTGAGATAATTTTTAATAACACATCTATAGCTGTGTCTTCATTTATTACTTTATAATTGGAAGTCTCTGAATTCAAGTCTATTGCTAAATAACACAATTTGAGAAAAGTATTCTGATAAATAAAATAGTGTAGACAAAGAAAAGGTGGAGGGAGAGAGTGCAACATGACCCACCAGACGCTCATGAAACAACAAACATAAAAGATACACATAAAAAGGTAGATAATTTTCTTTAAAACACCAGGATTCCAAGATGATCAATCAAACTAACTCCATTAGAACAATGTATTCACTAAAGGTAAACCACATACCTGTTTTGATTCTGTAGGCTTTTTCTCTGGTGTCCGAATCTTATTAATTTCAGGTCCAGGATTATTTGTATCACTTTTACCTAAGAAAATATTTCAAAATTCTTATAAATTGTCTCCAGTAGATGTTACAAAATGCCAATGACTATCCAATATTAGACAAAGAAGTAGAATATTTTAAATATTTTTCAACAATTATTAATTATTACTGCTTGGGTTTTGTTCTTAAATTTTCAGAGTTGCAATTTCTCTGCAAGAAAGAAAATTTATAAATGAAGCAAATCTCTCTGACAAGGCAAAAACTTAATAAGGGAATAACCTTAAAATATCAACTAATTCCAAAGATAACTGCCCATTCTCCAGGAAATTACAGCCTCATTTTCTTAAACTAGACATAGAAAAGGTCTATTTATAAAGGTTTACTACTTTGGCCATTTATGAATGCAAAAATCCAAATAATGCGTCAATGTAATTTAGTAAAGGAATCTAAACTAAATAAAGATATTCTGAAAGGAATGCAGTTATACTTTTAAAAGTAACAGATATCAAACTAAATATAAGTGGATGACAAACATTAAAGAAAGCAATATTAAGGTTAAAAAAATCACAATTATAATAGACAAATAATGCTAGTTCACGCATGTGAAAGGCTTTTAATCTATAAGAACTAACTACTGGATATTTTAAATCCCTTGGAAGAATCCTTAATTTGGGTTCTTCCTTGAAAACATTCTTTTAAGAATGCCACTGGAACTCTGTGCCAGAATAGCCTTACTACTAAACTTTAAGAAAAGAAAACTACGATGTCTGAGATGAAAAATACACTGGATGGAATTAGCAGATGTTTAGACACTGCAGAAGAAAAACTTGGTGAACTTGAAGGCATAGCAATAGAAACAATGCAAGGTGAAACACAAAAAGAAAAAAGAATTTTTTAAAAGATGAAAAGAGCATCTGTGAACTGTGGGGTAACTTTAAGAAGCATAAAAAATGGGTAGTTGTTATTCCTGAAGAGAAAAAGAGGTGAGACAGAAACAATTTCTGAATAAAGGTCAAAAATTACCAAATTGATGAAAACTGTAAACCCACAGATACAAGAAGCTCAACAAACCATAAACACAAGAATCATGAAGAAAACTACACCAAGGAATATCATTTCATCATAAACAAATTACTAAAACCAGTATAAAAATAAGTTCTTAAAAGCAGTCAGAGGAAAAAAAGACATGTTATATGCAGAAAAGCAAAGATAAGGATGACATCAGATTTCTCACTAAAAATAATGTAAGCAAGAAAACAGTAGAGTAACATCATTAAAATACTGAAAGATAAAAACTATCAACCAAGACTCTATACCCTGTAAATAAAAACATTTTCAGACATACAAATGCTGAAAGAATTCATTGCCAGCAGACCTGAACTACAAGGAATGTTAAAAGAAGTCCTTCAGGCGTAGAAAAATTACTGAAATAGAAACATGAATATACAGAAAGAAATCAAGATTACCAGAAGTACTAACTACATGGATAGATATAAAAGATTATTTTTCTTATTATTTAAAACTATTTTAAAAGATACTTGGCTCTTTAAATGAAATAATAACAATGGTTGAGGTTTATAACATAGGAAAAGTAAAATAAATGCATGATAACAACAGATAAAGACCAGAAGAGGAAAACCTGAAATACTCTGAGGTTCCTTTTCTGTACGTGAGTGGTAAAACATAAATTGGAAAGTAAACTGTGTTAAGTTAAAGAACTTTTAGAATGGGAGAAAATATTTGCAAAGGAAGCAACCAACAAAGGATTAATCTCCAAAATATATAAGCAGCTCAATATCAAAAAAAACAGACAACCCAATCCAAAAATGGGCAGAAGACCTAAATAGACATTTCTACAAAAAAGACATACAGATTGCTAACAAACACATGAAAGGATGCTCAACATCACTAATCATTAGAGAAATGCACATCAAAACTACAATGAGATATCATCTCACACCAGTCAGAACGGCCATCATCAAGAAATCTAGAAACAATAAGTGCTGGAGAGGGTGTGGAGAAAAGGGAACACTCTTGCACTGCTGGTGGGAATGTGAATTGGTACAGCCACTATGGAGAACAGTATGGAGGTTCCTTAAAAAACTAAAAATAGAACTACCATATGACCCAGCAATCCCACTACTAGGCATATACCCTGAGAAAACCATAATTCAAAAAGAGACATGTACCAAAATGTTCATTGCAGCTCTATTCACAATAGCCCGGAGCTGGAAACAACCTAAGTGTCCATCATCGGATGAATGGATAAAGAAGATGTGGCACATATATACAATGGAATATTACTCAGCCATAAAAAGAAACGAAACTGAGCTATTTGTAATGAGGTGGATAGACCTAGAGTCTGTCATACAGAGTGAAGTAAGTCAGAAAGAGAAAGACAAATACCGTATGCTAACACACATATACGGAATTAAAAAAAAAAAAATGGCATGAAGAACCTAGGGGTAGGGCTTCCCTGGTGGCGCAGTGGTTGCGAGTCCGCCTGCCGATGCAGGGGACGTGGGTTCGTGCCCCGGTCTGGGAGGATCCCACATGCCGCGGAGCGGCTGGGCCCGTGAGCCATGGCCGCTGAGCCTGCGCATCCGGAGCCTGTGCTCCGCAACGGGAGAGGCCACAGCAGTGAGAAGCCCGCGTACCGAAAAAAAAAAAAAAAAAAAAAAGAACCTAGGGGTAAAACGGGAATAAAGACACAGACCTACTTGAGAATGGACTTGAGGATATGGGGAGGGGGAAGGGTAAGCTGTGACAAAGCGAAAGAGAGGCATGGACATATATACACTACCAAACGTGGGGTAGATAGATGGTGGGAAGCGGCCGCATGGCACAGGGAGATCAGCTCGGTGCTTTGTGACCGCCTGGAGGGGTGGGATAGGGAGGGTGGGAGGGAGGGAGATGCATGAGGGAAGGGATGTGGGAACAGATGTATGTGTATGACTGATTCACTTTGTTATAAAGCAGAAACTAATAAAAAAAAAATTAAAAAAAAAAATTAAAAAAAAAAAATACCTAAAGACAAATGACAATGAAAACACAACAATCCAAAACCTATGGGATGCAGCAAAAGCAGTTCTAAGAGGGAAGTTTATAGCAATACAAGCCTACCTCAAGAAACAAGAAAAATCTCAAATAAACAATCTAACCTTACACCTAAAGGAACTAGAAAAAGAAGAACAAACAAAACCCAAAGTTAGTAGAAGGAAAGAAATCATAAAGATCAGAGCAGAAATAAATGAAATAGAAACAAAGAAAACTATAGCACAGATCAATAAAACTAAAAATTGGTTCTCTGAGAAGATAAACAAAACTGATAAACCTTTAGCCAGACTCAACAAGAAAACGAGGGAGAGGACACAAATCAGTAAAATTAGAAATGAAAAAGGAGAAGTTACAACGGACACCGGAGAAATATAAAGCATCATAAGAGTACCACAAGCAACTCTATGCCAGAAGAAATGGACAAATTCTTAGCAAGGTATAACCTTCCAAGACTGAACCAGGAAGAAATGGAAAATATGAACAGACCAATCACAAGCAAGTAATGAAATTGAAACTGTGATTAAAAATCTTCCAACAAACAAAAGTCCAGGACCAGATGGCTTCACAGTTGAACTCTATCAAACATTTAGAGAAGAGCTAATACCCATCCTTCTCAGACTCTTCCAAAAAACTGCAGAGGAAGAAACACTCCCAAACTCATTCTACGAGGCCACCATCATCCTGATACCAAAACCAGACAGAGATACTACAAGAGAAGAAAATTACAGACCAATATCACTGATGAATATAGACGCAAAAATCCTCAACAAAATACTAGCAAACACAATCCAACAACACATTAAAAGGATCATACACCATGATCAAGTGGGGTTTATCCCAGGGATGCAAGGGTTCTTCAGTATACACAAATCAACCAATGTGATACACGATATTAACAAACTGAAGAATAAAAACCATATGATCATCTCAATAGATGCAGAAAACGCTTTTGACAAAATTCAACACATATTTATGATAAAAACTCTCCAGAAAGTGGGCATAGAGGGAACCTACCTCAATATAATAAAGGCCATATATGACAAACCCACAGCAAACATCATTCTCAATGGTGAAAAACTGAAAGCATTTCCTCTAAGATAATGAACATGACAAGGATGTCCACCCTCGCCACTATTATTCAACATCGTTTTGGAAGTGCTAGCCACGGCAAGCAGAGAAGAAAAAGAAATAAAAGGAATACAAATTGCAAAAGAAGTAAAACTGTCACTGTTTGCAGGCATGATACTATACATAGAGAATCCTAAAGATGCCACCAGAAAACTACTAGAGCTAATCAATGAATCTGGTAAAGTTGCAGGATACAAAATTAATGCACAGAAATCTCTTGCATTCCTATACACTAACAACGAAAGATCAGAAAGAGAAATTAAGGGAACAATCCCATTCACCACTGCAACAAAATACCTAGGAATAAACCTACCTAAGGAGGTAAAAGACCTGTACTCAGAAAACTGTAAGACACTGATGAAAGAAATCAAAGATGACACAAACAGATGGAGAGATATACCATGTTCTTGGGCTGGAAGAATCGTTACTGTAAAAATGCCTATATTACCCAGAGCAATCTACAGATTCAATGCAATCCCTATCAAATTACCAGTGGCATTTTTTTACAGAACTAGAACAAAAAGTCTTAAAATTTTAGGGAGAAACAAAAGAACCTGAATAGCCAAAGCAGTCTTGAGGTAAAAAATCGGAGCTGGAGGAATCAGACTCCGTGACTTCAGAGTATACTACAAAGCTACAGTAATCAAGACAGTATGGTACTGGCACAAAACCAGAAATATAGATCAATGGAACAGGATAGAAAGCCCAGAGATAAACCCACGCACCTATGGTCAACTAATCTATGACAAAGGAGGCAAGGATATACAATGGAGAAAAGACAATCTCTTCAATAAGTGGTGCTGGGAAAACTGGACAGCTACATGTAAAAGAATGAAATTAGAACACTCCATGACACCATACACAAAAACTAACTCAAAATGGATTAGAGACTTAAATGTAAGACCAGACACTGTAAAACTCTTAAGAGGAAAACATAGGTAGAACACTCTTTGACATAAATCACAGCAAGATCTTTTTTGAGATCTACTTCCTAGAGTAATGGAAATAAAAACAAAAATTAAAAAAATGGGACCTAATGAAACTTAAAAGCTTTTGAACAGCAAAGGAAACTACAAACAAGACAAAAAGACAACCCTCAGAATGGGAGAAAGTACTTGCAAAGGAATCAACAGACAAAGGATTAATCTCCAAAATATATAAACAGCTCATGCAGCTCAATATTAAAAAAACAAACAACCCAATCAAGAAATGGCCGGAAGACCTAAATAGACATTTCTCCAAAGACGACACACAGATGGCCAAGAAGCACATGAAAATCTGCTCAATATCACTAATTATTAGAGAAATGCAAATCAAAACTACAATGAGGTATCACCTCACACCGGTTAGAATGGGCCTCATCAGAAAATCTACAAACCACAAATGCTGGAGAGGGTGTGAAGAAAAGGGAACCCTCTTGCACTGTTGGTGGGAATGCAAATTGATACAGCCACTATGGAGAACAGTATGGAGGTTCCTTAAAAAATTAAAAATAGAATTACCATATGACCCAGCAATCCCACTACTGAGCATATACCCAGAGAAAACCATAATACAAAAAGACACATGCACCCCAATGTTCACTGCAGCACTATTAACAATAGCCAGGTCATGGAAGAAACCTAAATGCCCATTGACAGACGAATGGATGAAGAAGATGTAGTACATGTATGCAATGGAATATTACTCAGCCATAAAAAGGAATGAAATTGGGTCATTGGTAGAGACGTGGATGGATCTAGAGACTGTCATAAAGAGTGAAATAAGTCAGAAAGAGAAAAACAAATATCGTATATTAACGCATATATGTGGAATGTAGAAAAACAGTACAGATGAACAGGTTTGCAGGGCAGAAATAGAGACACAGATGTAGAGAACAAACATATGGACACCAAGGGGGGGAAAGTGGTGGTGGGGGATAGTGGTGTGATGAATTGGGTGATTGAGATTGACATGTATACACTGATGTGTATAAAATTGATGACTCATAAGAACCTGCTGTATAAAAAATAAATTAATTAAATTAAAATTTAAAACTTAAAGGAAAAATAGATAAACACCAATTATATTTGGAGAATTCAATATTCCTCTCTCAATATTCTTTTTTTTCAACGTAGACAGAAAATCAGCAAAGATAAAGTAGACTTGAACAATCGTATTAACTAACTTGACCTATAGTACTAGAGCACTCCATTCTTCTCAAATGAACATGGAACATTTATAAAGATAGACCGTATCCTGAGCCATAAAACAAATCTCAATAAATTCAAAAGGATTCAAGTCATGCAAAATATGTTCCCTTACCACAAAGGAATTAAAACTAGGAATCAGTTAACAGAAAAATTCTTAGAAAATCCCCAATAACTCACCCAAACTCACCTTTCTAAATAATCCATGGATCTAATTTTAAGAGAAAATAGAAAGTGTACTGAACTGAATGAAATAAAAATAGAACACTGGAATTTTGTGGGATGCACTACTGAGGAGGAAACTTCTAACACCAAGATACCTCTATTAATCTAAGCTTTCGCCTTAACAAAATAAGTCCAAGAGTTGTATTCTGAAAACTCTTTTTTTTAAAAGGCTGACAGTAAAGACCTTAAAGAAGAGAGAGACACCGCGTTCATATAACAGAAGACTAAATATTAAGATGTCAGCTCTCCCCCAAATTGACCTACAGATTCCATACAATCCCAATCAAAATCCCAGCAGGTTTTTTTTTTGTAGAAACTCACAAGCTGATTCTAAAATGTATGTGAAAATGCAAAGGACCTGGAATACACAATTTTGAAAAAGAAAAACAAAGTTGGAGGACTCATACTACCTGATTTGAAGACTTTTATGAAGCTACAGTAATCAAGACAGTATATTTGGCATGAACAAACATATGCATCAATAGAAGACGACAGAGACTTCACATAGGCAGTAAACTGATTTTCAACAAAGGCACCAAGTAATCTTAATGGAGGAAGGAGAGTATTTTCAACAAACGGTGTTAGAACAACTGAGCATACATATATGTAAAAACAAAACAAAATGAGAACAAAAAAACCCTTCAATTCTTACCTCACACGACATATAAAAATTAACTCAAAGGAGACCTAATATAAGAGCTAAAACTATGAAACGTCTAGAAAAAAACACGGAAGATCTTTGTGATCTTGGATTAGACAAAAAAATTTTGACATAACACCAAAAACATGATCCAA
This sequence comes from Mesoplodon mirus, assembly GCF_964341445.2. Classification (NCBI taxonomy): domain Eukaryota; kingdom Metazoa; phylum Chordata; class Mammalia; order Artiodactyla; family Ziphiidae; genus Mesoplodon; species Mesoplodon mirus. The sequence continues at coordinate 24,964,663 of NC_138994.1, forward strand.
AGAAGAAAAAAATGGATAAACTGGACTTCATCAAAAAGGGAAACTTTTATTCTTTGAAAGATACTGTTAAGAAAATCAAAAGGCAAGCCATATCCTGGGAGAAAATATTTTCAAAACATATATCTAATAAAGATTTGTATCCAGAATATATAAAGGACTCTTACAACTTCGTAAGACAAACCAATAAAAGAGTGGACAAAAGATACAAATAGACACTTCATCAAAGGTATACAGGTGGCAAATAAGCCCAATGAAAAGATACTCAACATCATTAGTCATTAGGAACATGCAAATTAATACAACAACCAGATACTATCAGATACCCATAAGCAATGGTAAAATTAAAAAGACTGACAATACCAAGTACTAACGAGAATGTGGAGCAACTGGAAATCTCACACATACTAGAAATGAAAAATGGTCTGGCCACTTTGGAAAACAGTATGGCAGTTTCTTATAAAGTTAACAAATGTGCTCAACAAGCTCAATCCTGGGTATTTACCCAAGAGAAATGAAAATATGTTCAATACATATGTTCACAGCAGCTTTACTCATAAGAGCCAAAAATTAGAAATAATTAAGGATAGATAAAAACAACTGATGGAGAGATAAAAAACACTGTGGTTCATACATATAAGGGAATACTAATCAACAGCCAAAAGGAACAAACAACTGACACAGACAACACAAATAAATCGCAAAAGCATTAAGCTAAGTGAATGAAGCCAGACACTATGATTCCATTTATATGACAAACTAGAGAAAAGACCAAAGTATAGGCACAAAAGTCAGATCAGTGGTTGCCCAGGGCTGGGGCTGGAGGAGGAAAGTGACTGCAAAGGGACATGAGGGAGTTTTTTGAAATGTAAACACCCTGAATCTTGATACTGGTGGTGGTGAACAGCTCTGTATATTTGTCAAAACACATCAAACTACATTCTAACAGGGTGAATTTTACTCTATATAAATTATATCTCAATAAACCTGACTTTAAAAATTACACAAGGTAATTTTTCCTTATTTATAATTCTAGTAGACAAGAGACTACGATTTGCATAAGAAATAACTACTTTAAATAAACTATTGCCACAGTAGCATTAATATTTAGTATGCTACAAAAATATTTTGGGTCAACAAAAATGTTTAACAGGAGAGGGTTTTCTGTCTCAATTTTAAATGACTATGATTTTTAAAAAAATCTAAATATTAACATTTTCCCAGGAAATTGATACCATCAATTATAAGTGGTAGGTTACATGTAAATTTTGTATCTGTGCACATATCTGTATCTTCTGGAGAGAGGATCCACAGTTTTTACATCAGATTCCTCCTCGAAAAGGTTTATAATCTATGAACGAGTTAACAATCACCCTGTGAAAGGAAACTTGTATGTTGATACAACCTGGCGCATCATCAATTTAGGAACATGAGGCAGCAAAGCAACTCACCGTTTCGACTCTGCTCATGCTGATCCTTCTCCTGAGGCTGGTTTTGCGTCTGCCCTATGCTGACAGGTGGGTGATGCCCAAGGCCATAAGGTATAGGAGAGCCCCGCCCATGTGTCTGTAAGAGGTTCATATTGTAGGCCATTGCTGCCTGGTGTGTAATGATTCGAGGATCAACTGCAAACCTACCCTGGTATCCTGTCCATGGTACCTAGGTTATTATAAGAAATAAAATAATTGCTTTCAGTACATTTTGAAAGGCAAACTGCTATAGTGCTATTAATTAGGAAAGAGCAAACACACAGAGATGTTAATTTTATCAAAATGAATAACTACAAAATGAATGCTAATAGTAACAATTGGCAGAATGACTGCTATATCTCAACTGGCAAAAAAAAAACCCCAAAAAAGCCTCCTTGAATCTTTAGTATGTAAGGGAAAACTGACCATTTCCCTTACACACTAGGTTAGGAAGAAATCAAGGACTTAAAATTGGTAATTATTCCTTGAGGCATCAAATCATTTTATAGTCTTGAATCATTTTCCCTCAATATGAATGCATATATGTCACTGATTACCATGAAAACTGTCTTTTAAAGTCATAACTGCATAGATATACAGTTTAATAAACTTGAATAATAGGGAAAAAATTTAAGAAAAAATTCAGTCTAAGGAGTCTCAACTCAAAAAATATGTATTACTATTTTATATGAATAACCAAATCATTTAATGTTCATTTACTGTAGGCAAAATTCAAACAGTTCATTAATTTAATTAATGCATTTGATTAATTAAACCACAGAAACAGAAAATTTCTTTAGGTGTGTCAAAATATATAATCTCTGCATATTAATATAAAATGAATAAACACAATGACATCTGAGCTACCACCCCTATTATTTTATTATAATACAACTGTTAAATTCAGACTCTTAGAAATCTTTAAAAGTCTCTTTGACCTAGTAAGATGAAATATAAATCCCAAGGGACTTACTATTTAAAGCAGATGATGTATAATGTTGCCAGGCTGTCTGGGAAGAAATAACTCAGCTAAAATGGAAAGTCTATGGGGAGTCGACATAAATGACATATTTCTTATTGACAGTTATTCTCACTGGCTGCCGGGATTGTGAACCATCGTGTCCAACATGGCTGAAAAATGTTGGCAGCTAGGCGTTTTTGCATTTTGGGGGTGTAGGTAGGGGTGCCAAAGATCCTTGACAATGATCACCTCTACCTGAAACTACAGTACTTATCTTAAATGAAAGAAATATTTTCTAGGCTAAAATTCCTGAATTTGGAAATATTAGTAAACAGCAAATTTTTTAAATTACCAAAATACTCAAAAATCTTAAAGGAAAGAAAAATGAGTTTTAACAGAAGATGGAAGCCCTCTAAAAATCTATAGTCTTAGAAATGATTTAATAATGTTTTTAAGTGCCAGTAGGATTTCGTAAGGCATGGAATTTCTCAGATAAATTTAGATCCAAGGGAGCTAGGCTAATCCAAACCTTTTTCCCTCCTCCAAAGAACTGTATTTCTTAGGGTTAGTGAATTATATAAGAATGAAAAAGCAAAAGATAAAATAAAACATCACTTTACAAAACAAGAGTCCAATTTACTAGCTCTGTTAACTTTTAGCCCAATTTTCCCCAGTAAAAATATTTAAGATAATACAAAGGCTTCTCAATCAAAACACCCAATTTACAGATTTCTTCATAGCCACTGACAATATAGCAACAAATTTTAAGCAACAATTCACATTTCTTTGGTCGTAAGAGCTGCTTTGAATGAAAGAAGCTTACAGACATTGAAAACCAAAAAAAAAAAAAAAAAAAAAAGAGAGAGAGATTAGTAGAACACTATTTGGGAGGAGAGTCACTAGTTTAGTGAAGCCTATTTTATCTTATTCAATAGAGAGTATCTTAAACATCTACTTACAGGTAAAGGCACGGACATAACTACATTCCCTCCATAGACGGCAGGTACATAAAGAATACTTGTCCCAGTGTGAGGATCTATTCTTTGAACAGGGCTTGGAGATTTCCCCAAATTTGGGTGAGGTCCAAGAGGAGGTGGAGGAGTATATGCTCTGATAGGGTTGCCAATAAGCACAGAAGGATTGGGCTGAACTGAAAAACAAATAGGGAAAGGATGCCCTCAATAGCTGTACATATTCACGTAGACAAAAATAATTAAAATCATCCAACAGCAAAACACATTCCCCAGCTTTGCCGTAAGGTATCTTATATTCAAAGAGTTATCAGTGTGAAAGAGTAGAGCATATTAAAAAAACAATCACTTTACCATATTCCCTAAAATTAGCTTGAGATATACAAAGTATTCCTTGTAAAAACTAGCATAATTTTAAATGTCTTGCAAGGAGCTGGAGATGTGTCCTTCAAGAGAGAAAACCATACAGTAAACATTCTTCTGAGACTAGAAAACGTAAACAATTCTTCAGAATAAAGTTTTGAGTTGCAAATGTAGCACAGCCACATACAAAACAGTTAAGCAATTACTGTTTTAAAAGCATAATTCTGCAACATTTTAAATCACTTATATAAGCTTTACCTTGAAAATTTGTATAACCAACATTTGTAGGATATAAATATGTTCCAAAAACTTATGTTGCATAGGAGGCTTAAATGTTCATCCATATATGTACCTTGGTACCTACAAAATCACCCCTTTCAGAAACAACATATCAAAGCATTCACAAGAACAGATGTATTGAATAAAAGAGTTACATGAGCTCCAAAGTGTCAGAGTGTGCGTGTGTGTGTGTGTGTGTCCCTCTCCATCTTCCTCTTTCTAAATGATGAAATTTGGAATAAACGTCTTACATCATAAAAGCAAGTTTTCATAGGGCTAATTTTTCCACTTACCAATTCCATCATTCTGGAAATGATCATTCTGGATATGATGAAGGCTTTTCCCCTTTAGAGAAAAACACAAATGTATAATCATTTAAACACACCTAATATTAAAGAACAATGAGCATTTTCCTCATCCCATGCAAAATAAATGTATATAGCAACAATTAAAATTTAAAGACTGTGAGTCTGTAATTAATAACCGTTAGATGCCTCTGAGCCAACCTTCTTTTTAAACATTAAGTCAGGGACTCCCCTGGTGGTACAGTGGCTTAGAATCCGCCTGCCAATGCAGGGGACATGGGTTCGATCCCTGGTCTGGGAAGATCCCACATGCCGCAGAGCAACTAAGCCCATGTGCCACAAGTACTGAGCCCACGCACCGCAACTACTGAAGCCCGCGTGCCTAGAGCCTGTCCTCCGCAACAAGAGAAGCCACCGCAATGAGAAGCCTGCGCACCACAATGAAGAGTAGCCCCCGCTTGCCCCAACTAGAGAAAGCCTGTGCACAGCAACGAAGACCCAACACAGCCAAAAATAAATAAAATAAAATAAAATAAAAACATTAAGTCATGGTGCTAGGCCTCAAGTTTCCTCAACTTCAAATTAAGGATATCTAAAATTCTTTTTTCTTTTTAAATTAATTTTTTTATAAAAAGAAATATGCATCAATATGACTGAAACCTAAATTCTATTCCTTTGCAGCTTCTCTATAAATTTTCTATGAATTAAATGATGAAGTGTAAAAGCCGTTTTCAAGGGAAAAATATCAATCTTCAACTCTTGAGGATGAGAACCTTTAAAATAATAACATGAATGTAAGTATGCTTTGGGGTTTATGATATTCTGAGTATGATTCATGGCATCTTAAACTGTAAAATTTACTGAAGGAACAGGAAAATGCACAGTGTCATAATCTGCTTAAGAGAATGTACAAATTTTCTAGAAAGCAATGTGGATGTCAAAAGCATCGGAAGTGTACATATGCTTTAACCCAATAATTGCACTTCCAGGAACCTAAATGTCCATCAGTAGAAAATTTATTAAATAAGCAATGGCAGATTCATACAATGGCATGCTAGTCTACCATTAAAAATGATGACTTTGGGGCAGAAATATGTGAAGAAACATATGGTTCTGAGTTTCTAGACTTTAAACATTTTTTTTCTCTTTTCATTGGCTAAATGTAACACACAAAGCCATTACACAACACAAGTAGCAAATGAGACAACTTACCCTTCCACCACGTAAATTTTTTATTTGTACATTACATCTGAAAGCTTAAGTGGGGGGATAATGTCTATAGCAAGAAGAAGAATTTGTTCTTGACGAAAGTAAAGGTACAGTGATGCTTCACTTATCTCCCTATCCGTCAGCAACTTTAAATATTCAGGTTAGCACTAAACATCAAAGGCTTATGGTCAGCTGGTTAGCGATGGGTAGGCAAGGGCAGCTAAGCTCTAACTCTTAAAAAGTCAGAAAAAAAACAGTCAAGAAAGAATCAGAGTTGGTCCATTAACCAGAAGAGAATGTTCACAGTGATTGTCGTTAGCTATTAAAAACAAACAAACAAAAAAAACAAGCTTCTGAGGAATAGAGAAGTGAAAAGAAAAGCAGGCAGAGGAAAGGAGAAAATGGCAGACAGCAGGGACAGCAGCAACAGGTAGAAGATGAGAAGCGTAAGCAATGGGAAGTGACCGCAAGAGCAGCCAGAGGCAGATACGCTGACAGAAGAAAGGAGAGCAGTGACACAGCAGAGATAAGACCGTTCCAAGAGGCTAACAAACCATTTAGATTTCTTAGCCTCTGAGGACTCGTCAACCAGGGGCGGCTGTGTGTCAGGTGGAGAAAACACTGTCACTGGGTCAGTGTGGAAGGCACAACAGCCCCCCAAAGACATATACATCCTACTCCCTGGAACCCATGAGTTGTCATGTCATGTGGCAAAAGGGGCTCTGCAGATACAACTAAAGACTTAAAATAGGAAGATTATCCTGGATTATCTGGGGCGATCCAATCTAATCACATGAGCCCTAAACGCAGAGACACCTCTCCAGCTGAGCCAAAGAGATGCAGAAGAAAAGGAGGAAGAGATACAAGTGGTTGAAGGGGAAGTCAGAGATGCCAAGAGAGAGAAGGCTTCAATGCACCGTTGACGGCTCTGAGAGGTAGGGCCACATGAAAACTGGAAAGAAGCCTCCAGAAGCTAAGAATGGCTCCCAGCTGACAGCCAGCAAGGAAACAGGGACCCCAGTCCTTACAACCACAAGGACTGGATTCTGCCAACAACCTGCATGACCTTAGAAGCAGATCCTTCCCAGAGCCTCCAGATAAGAGCCCATTCGACCAACACCTTGATCCTGGCCTTGTGAGACCTGGAGCTAAGAAACCAACAAAAACCTGGACATCTGACTCAAAGAAATGTGAGATAATAAATGGGTGTCATTTCAAGTCACTAGGTTTGTGCTAATTTGTTACAACAGCAATAGGAAACCAATACAAAGAATAACCATAGCCTGTATTGATCCTGCACTGTAAAGCTGGAAGCATGCCAGACAATATACATCAGCACTCTGGGTGATAAACTGTGTGATAAACTAAGTGAAAAAGAAACTTGGGAAGGGAACATCTGCATCACAGTGCTGTTATGATGACCCTGTCGACGGAGCTGATGCATGTAAAGTATAAAAGGACCTAAATACCTAGGACTTCATCTGTTTAGGTCATTATTGATTCCCTGAGCTTAGAACATCGCCTGGCTCAATGAGTACTGTTGAACGAATGGGGGAAAAAAAGCAACTTGGGGCCTCTCACAAAAAGACAGTGGCATATCTGCAAGCATAATTCAGCACCCTGTTACAGTTCAATATGGGAAAACTCCTCTAGTATACTTAGACTTCCGATGCAACTGTAGAGCAGTAAGTGTGCTTGGTCTATACAAAATATACAGTGTTTGGTAGCATATAACAAAATAACAATGCAGCAGTAAGCTAGAGCTAACTATGTAGAAAAGTCATTCCATAATGATAATTCCAAACTTCTGCTAATAAATCTCAGAAAGTATGTATACCTTTGGTAGAAAGCTTATAAGCAAATGTAGTTCACATCATCTGTCTTTTGAGGACCATTTTTTTTACTCAACCGTTTATTCATTCAAGTATTTATTTTTTCATTCACTCAATCTTTCATCATTTTCCATTTATTCATTCAACAAATGTTTATGAGGGCCCACGATATGTCCACCCCTGGCTGGGCACTGAGGCTACTGAGCCACATAAGTCTGACACGTCTTCTGATGTCTGGACACTGAGACACAACATAAGCAGCTAGAGACAGACAGTGAAGAACAATTCACAAACTAAAATCTATAAAACAATGCTATGGTCTTCTCAGAGGACCCATTTCTGAATATTATCTATCCTCTGAATAGTTTTATAGTGTGTACAAATGAATCTGTCCCATCTTCGCAGAGTTTCTGAACACTTCCCAGCACGTGCCCAGGAGTAAGCAGACTGAAGACAAGCAAATTGTTTTCCTACGTGCTGATTCTGTAGGCGCCTGTGAAACAGATGCTTTCCTACAGATAAATGATGCCTGGAGAGTGGGGCAATGAGTCTTAGCTAGGACCACCTGCTCCTGGATCCCCTAATATCTGTACCTTCACTAACCCTTACCAGCGAACCTACATCTTAGTGAGGAGAATAAAGCCATTTGATTGGTAAAGAGCTAGGGGTAGGCTTTGCTGCCAGACACAGTCCTGAGGGAGCAGGTCCTGGTGCATGTTTAACCATCATCCAGCCTTCTGATAATTTTATCTACATTAAATCTTACTGGGATTTTAAGTCTTAGGCTAACATTAACCTTACTAGTTTTTAATATTTCTTATGCACAGAATTGCATTAAAAGTTAAACATTAAGGAAACTTGGGGGGAAATTATATGGCTTAGTATCCCATTTTCAGAAACAGCATGCTTTTCTTGCAATGAAGTAAATTCCCCTTCATCAAAAGACTCTAGCATATGAAATAAAACATCTGGAATTTGTTTCAAAATTCTCCAGTGCGTATATGTGGTGGTGGAGTGGTGGGCTGATAGCTGAAACAAGATCAAGGATAAATTGATAGTTAATGAAGCTGGATGATAGGGAATTCATTATACTCATCTATTTATGTATATATTTGAAATTTTCTACAATAGAAAGTTGGATAAAAAAAGACTCCAGTACAAATTCAATCCTGAAAACAATTTAATAGAAGTAAAATACAGTACTGGGGCGTGAAGGGAGAGATGATGACAAAAGTAACCTTTGGCTCACTAGAACTTAGTTACCTAAAATTATTATTATTATATATGATATAAAGAACTTTAAATAACCAGGTATATAAACAATTGAGTGAACCTCTGTGTTAGTGACAGTGAAATAACAGATGATATCTACTGGATCAGTGAAGAAAATTTCCCAAAAAGTTAAAAAGAAAAAATTGGGGAGATGGCTGCTATGGTCCTTAATTACACAGCCTTCCTACTGAAAGAAGGAAGCCCCACTGCACTCTCCTGGATGCATCATAGTCATTATTCACTTATCAGGTACTTACTGAGCACCCACTATGTGCAGAGTGGGGCTAGGCACTAGGGGCCATAAGAAGTATACAGAATAGGATTTTTGTCTTTGGGGAATTTACAGTGTTGGAAAAGCAAGTGGATTCAACATATATTTTCTTTACCTTTAAAATTAAAAAAAAGCAAATCACAGGATCTTGCTTAGGGTCAGTACACATCTGATATCATGGCTTGAATCTAGCTGCATCTATGGTACATTAATTGATGCTACCATTGATCAATTAAGTAAAAAGTTTATTGTAGTTATTGTATTTAAGAATGTGCAAAAGGTATAATGTCTCTGAAACATTTAAATAAAAAACAATAAAATTTAAAAGTTTCTGAGTTCCCACTCTTCACCTACTTTAAGCTACTTGCTGTTCCCTGGAGAGCCTGCTCTCTCACACCTCTTGCTTTTCATATGAGCTCTTTGTTAAGCTTCACTCATTAATCTTAAAAATACTTCTAAGCACCTGTGATAAGCCAGATGTTGTTCTAGGCACAGAAGCTAGAGCAGCAAATTATACAGGCAAAAATCTCTGCCCTAAGGGAGCTTCTGTTCTAGTTTCTGACAGTCTCCCCAATCTCCCACTCACTCCATCCACTCGGTGAAATTACCCTGAAATCTCCACTGTGGTGGAGTGGTACTTCCTCTGACTGTTACCCTCCAACACAAGAAGACTGGGGCTAATTTGCTTCTCTACTACCTACCGTAACAGCTGTCACATAGAAGAAATTTAACTATTTGATAAATAAGTTGATTATTAATTTATCAACAGTTTAAACTTTAGAAATCTAGATGATTCAGTTACACAAAATGCTTAATCTGCTTAATTCCAAGTCACTAAAGCATTATTGTATATCAGGTCCATTTTTATTAAACTCAAACAGTACATTAAAACAGAAAGCAGTTCTCGTCTCAGTTTAATATTTACTCAGCTAAAAGATCTTCTCAAGATATTAAACCAATAATTATTTCTTACACATTAAGCTTTACATTTTTAAAATGAAGCCCCAAACTGGCATACTCTCTTAACTCATGTCAATAAGTTTAATATCGAGCTGATGACTATAAATACACCCAAAAACCAGAACAAATACTAAACATGCCACTCTCATAACTTTCTTTTCTAGACGGTAAGTGCAAGCATTTTTTTTTCAGGCAATCTAGCAAATAAACCAGCTGTTTCTGCCCAAAATAACTATAGTTCAAAAGTAGACATGGGGGCCTTGATTCCCCCCCATCCCATCCCAATGACTGGACTACTTCTTATACAACAAACACTGGTCAAAGTCAATTAAAGGAACCTTCAAGCAGTCAGCCAGATCTTCTCAGTGTTAAACACCACTTGAATTGGTCATCAACAAGAGATTAGAACTATTTTCTTTATACAAATACTGCTATTATGTTATTCCTTGTAAAAAAATATGCTATGAGAGCATGCTATACAATATTCTATAAGAGCATGCTTTTAATATGTGTGGCGGTCTTTTAAACTGCTTTGTTTTATTCACATCTTGCTAAAATAAGTCTATCAGTAGAGAGGACCGGGAGGTTATATTATACAAAGGGCACCAGACCTAATCAGGTACCTGAAAACTTTTTTTTTTTAAGATTTTTTTGATGTGGACCATTTTTAAAGTCTTTATTGAATTTGTTACAATATTGCTTCTGTTTTTTTATGTTTTGTTTTTTTTGGCTGTGAGGCATGTGGGATCTTAGCTCCCCGACCAGGGATCAAACCTGCACCCCCTGCATTGGAAGGTGAAGTCTTACCCATGGACCACAGGGAAGTCCCCTTGAAAACCTTTTGAGGATGATTATGCCATCAAGCAGCATGGCTAAATACCACACTGTATTTTCACTTAAGGTCCAGACTGGACGAGCTCCTTGCAGAAACTGGTTGCTGTCAAATGTAATCTTCAATTCCAACACGTAAAGTAACCTGCAGCCCAAGAAAGCTCTGACGTCTCTGCACTGTTCTCTCTTTAACCTCTTTAATTTCACTGACAGGCTTTACCTTGGGGGGTGATTGCTGCAATCTGTTGGTATTTCCCGTGTGCTGCACTCTTAGAGCCCGGGGGATAAATTCAGGTGCCAGTGGATTCAACACATATGTCTTCTTTAGTTCTAAAGCCTCTAGCTGAGCTTTGATCTGTTCAAAAGTGATTCCATGTAGGCTATTATTTTCATGACACAGGGCAATAAACCGCTCCCAAAATTTCCTACAGAAAAGATTTAGAAGATCAGTTTATAATTTCAGTGGATGAGATCACAGAAATGACTAAAAGCAACTAAAGATAATTTCGAATTCCCCCACCCCAACCCCAAATCCTTAGGCCCAGTATTCATCTATGATTCAGATATAATCTTCCCACCAGATCACAAGACTTCAGAAGTTTGCTTCTGAAACTACAGTCATGTCTAGTACTGTGGAACATACAAATTCTGCTCTCCATTAATTCTGGCTGATCAATGAAAGTAACACGGTCAGTGCTCAACTATGCACACTAATTTGGAATGACAGATTTTGTTATCCACACAGTAAGCAAGGATTTCAAAATTGATAACTCATTTTGTCAAAGATTTGTACTTCTAGGCATACTCATCATATACACATTTGTATGTATACATATATATATTATATACATACAGACATATACACACACACACACACACACACACGCACAAATTTGAATTATGGGGCCAAAGTAGCCTGGTGCTGGGTGACTAAGAAAAGCCAATTCAGACATAAATCTGAACCACAAAGTAAATAATTCTCATAAGGAACTTAAGAAATAACCAGTTATTCCTATATTTTTCTTTTAATTAACTGATGCTTGTCACAGCAAAGTTCATAACATTAATTGACTATGTTAAAAGAATTAAATTATGAAAAACACAGGAAGTTGGAATGCTAATTTTTTTTAAAAAAAATAAATTTATTTATTTATTTTTGGCTGCACGGGGCCTTTGTTGCTGCTCGTGGGCTTTCTCTTGCTGCGGTGCGCGGGCTTCTCACTGCGGTGGCTTCTCTTGTTGCGGAGCACGGGCTCTAGGCGCGTGGGCTTCAGCAGTTGTGGCTCGCGGGCTCTAGAGCGCAGTCTCAGTAGTTGTGGCACACGGGCTTAGTTGCTCCGCGGCATGTGGGATCTTCCTGGACCAGGGCTCGAACCCGTGTCCCCTGCATTGGCAGGCGGATTCTTAACTACTGCGCCACCAGGGAAGCCCTGGAATGCTAATTTTAATGATGATTATTTATCTCCTAATCAAATTAATAAATACTAAAGGAGAAAAATACATTCAAAATTAATCCAGTTGTACACTGTTGTTCCTGAAGTTTTGAAAATTGATCTCCAAATATTAAAAATATTATATATTACAAAAGATAACATATAAGAAGTTTTAGGATTTTAAATGACTATTATAAATATGCATACCTATCTTTAGTATGAGGTTCAAATAATGTTTTATTATGCTATAAAAGATATGTGATATGGTTTCTTCCCAAGTTGGTATCCTTGTGTCCAGGTGGACAGCAGGTAATCAAGATGGCTTCAAGAAGCATAAATAAAAAGGTTTATATTATAAAAGTTAGTATATGAATGGGCATGGAGTTATTAATACATTCATAAAACTTTGCAGATTTTCGTTTCAAACTATGTTTCTCTTACATATGCTTTCTACCATCTTTTCTAATTTTTTAAAGATGAGTTTAAGAAATGGGTCCAGAAAAAATTTCAGGCCTTCATGTCAACAATAGGAAAGGTAAAGATACTATAAAATATTAAATATGTATTTCCAACAATAAGACATAAAGGCTAACAAGATACTCATTCAGCTACAGGAAGTGTGTGTTGCTAAGAAATGCACACTGAAAGCTGCCCTTTATTTTTATTCTTAAGAACCTTTCCATAGGAATCAAATTTTTTGTCTCATAGTCTGACAGCTAAGGAAAGACTATCTTCAACATAGCACTCAGGATCTAAAATCCAAAACCTTTCCTACCCTTTTGATAAAGAACCCCAAAATATTCAATTGTATTATTGTTTATCAATACAATTCTACTACATCCTGTGTTAAAAAGGAAGTTTTTTTGGTCTAATAAAGTAACAATTTCAGAGTGGCATTTCATATTCGTGTGAACTTCAAGACACAGCAAAATGAGGAGAGAATGGAGTGACTTTACTACAGCTCAGTTTTAAATTTTAATGTATTATAACATTTTCATTTCCAGCTTACGTAACCAAAATGCTAGAACTTGCTCCATTTCAAGCTCCTTCTTAAGCTCCATACCCTGTCCCTATACGGCTCTTACTGACCTCAACTGCACTGAAGTAACATCGAGTTAAGCAGAACCTTTAAACAACCTCACACGTCACAAGATGCTGGTAGCTTGGTGACAGTTTTCATCTACAAGATCCCAGGGATCTCAAGGAACCAGCCTCCGAGTTAAAGGAACTGTTTCAGAAGTAACACTAACTAAACACTTGCTATAAGCTAATCAAGTTCAACTAATTCCAAAAGCAACCTGGAATTTCCATCTTAAATCTCACTTGTCTTTTGATAGCCCCAGGGAACAGCAAAATGGTCAAGCACGTGGATTCTAGAACTAGGCTGCCTGGGCTTCAGTCATGGCTCTGTCATTCAGCAGCCCTGTAACGTTGGGCAAGTTATTTAACCTCTCTTCATACCTCAGTTTCCTCATGTGTAAAACAGGGCACCAACAGTGTTATTATTATTATTTTATCACTAAGAAGACTTTTATTTCTCACTTTTAAACTTTCAGAGAAATGTATTCTTTCCTTCAAAAATTCTTAAAGCCAAAAATATTCCTTTTTTCTCTCTTTGCGAAGGCTCTTTCAAAGACCATTTCACACTGTCCTTGACTCAATTCTTTAATGAAATACTACACATGGCATTATGAGGCATTTCAGAACACATAACTGGAAGATCACTTGAGAATTTCAACATCACTCAGACTGAAGAATTCACCACTATGATTATTTAAAGGCTTCACCAATTCTCAGTGCCTCCCTAAAATGTTAACATGTTAATTTTTTTTTCTAGTAATGTTGGTTAGAAAAGCCAAGTGTGTCTCTACGTTGTGATGTAAGTGTTACTTTCAGAAGACAAAACCTTACTTTCAATCACTGCATGAACCCAAAGTCTGCTTTCATTTTCATGCTAACCTTGCTTCTAGGATCGTTGATAAAACATTGAAAAATCACTTGGTGTCCTCAGGTCATAGAGAGGGTGTGTGTGCACATACACACACCTCTACACGTGTGAAACAGGTTTATATCTCACTGAGCAGGTGGAATTCGCTAATGAAGAAATTCGGTTCAAAGGGAGATCTCTTCCAAACTCTCTGGTTTGGAAAAACGCACGAACACGCCCCGCCTTCCCCCCCCCCACCCCGCCCCATCACCTCTCCTCACTCAGTGTAGATTTAACCACGCACACACGCCTCACTTCCTCGGAAAGGCAGGGTAACCCAGTGAGGTCAATCTGACATCTTTGTGAGTGAGACACTTAGTAGCTATGTGGTCCTGGGCAGTAATTTAAACTCTACATCAGGCTGCCCATTTAAAATGCAAATAAAATACCCACATTACCGGGTTATTAGGATGACTGAACGAGGCAAAGTGAACAAAGCACTTGACCTAGCACCTGGCATAGAGAAAGCTGTCAATAAACAGCAGCTACTACATTAATATTTGTTTGTTTGGCGAGTGGGAGAAGGGAAAGTTCCCTCCATTCACTTAGGGTTAACAGAAAAATTCTGTTTAAAAATCCTTTACAACAAAAAAGATTATACAACTAAACTGGTATAGTAAACACAGTAATTATTCCTTGAAAACTTAATTAATATTTGGAAATATCATATTAGTTTTTTATAAATATCAAATGAGCAAGGGAGGGAGACATCCTGATTAACTCAAACTATTGATACAAAGAATTCACGCCTTCACTAGTATAGTACCTAAGAATCACATTATGTCCTCCAGGTTTACTTGTATTATGAGATTAATTTAATTTCTAATGAAACTGGAAAGAGTAAAGCATAAATATCCATAGCCTCACCTATCAGCTCCTGGGTTAGAGCTGATTAAATTGTCCAAATAACATAGATTATCAGCATTCCCATTCAGCTATGGGTCACATGATTTTCTCTCCCTACACAATGTATTGACCTCTCTGAAAATATTTTACTTAGCTTATAAATTAATTTGAGGGCCTTGACACACTCCAGCTGAGTAGTAAGAAATAAACAACCAGTAGACCTGGCTTCAAGTTAAAAATTAGCCCTGGATCATTCTGATAGTATGGCCTCAGGAAGAATCATTCACCTATTTGCTCTGAGAAAATAACGACTTATGTCAGAGAAGGGGTGAAAAATGCCGATCTCATGTAATTCACAGTATAATATACCTCTATGGAAAGGGGTAATGATTTAAAAAAATATGCATGTTGGTAAATGTTTGGGGTTATTTATAAAGAATGTCCAAAAGTAATGTCACTCAAGACTACTGTTATACCTATTTATTCCCACAACAGTTTCTAGTTGCTTTTAATATGTCAGCCTATTTTACATGTTTTAATCTAATAAAATTCTAATCAAACTGTATGTGTTCTCACATTTATCAAATGATAAATATAAACAAAAATGGTAAACTACCACAGCAATATTCTAACCAAATATATCTGCAATGAATAGTAAAGTAACTAAAGTGAACTTCTCAGGAGGGAAGCCAAATTAATAGACTTAGTTTTATTCATTGGTATCTTGGAAGTAATATAGTTCCTTCCCCAACTTTTTGTCATTAGTGGCTAAAAATGAATGGAAATCTATTTTTTAAATAAGAAATTAAAGATATTTTACAATAGAACTGTTTAGCTATATATAAACAAATCATGGACCATTCAAGTTTTATTTCCTTAAAAATAAAAGGTTATTCTTCAAAATGTCACCATAAATTAAACTCTACATGATTCCTTTGTTAATGGCTTTCCCCTATAAAATATATTAACTTCTTTTGGAATCTTAAACTCTAATGTATGCAGCTTATTCTTAAAGGTCCCAAATTGTCTCCTTTGCCATAGAATACTTTTTTCCTGCTGAGACAGGAAAACAGATAATAAAATGCTGCTATATCTATATTGCAACAGAAAACTTTGTTTAAACGGGCCACTTCCTAACAACTTTGTCTATTTTAACACATCATGAAGAAATAACTACCCAAGGCATATTTGAGACCATCGGCACCTCTTTCTACTTTTCTGAACACACTCTCACAGGTACTAGAATACTTAAGTTTTAAGTAATCCCTCGTGTATTTTTCTTTTTCATAAAGAATATTCTAAATTTCTGTTCAACTGGTTTTTTGTAAATTTTTTTTGTAACATAGTTTTTCAACACTGCGTAGGCCAAGTCTTATATCACTGGCTTCATACAATTAAAATTCCTATTAACTAGGATAAATCATAAGTGTACAAAGAGAAATTTTTTATTTATGTTGCTATTTTAACACTCCTTATGACTACAATCTAAGGAGTACTAACAGTTCTTTCCAAAGACAAGTAACAACCCTTTTTAACCCCCTAATTTTAAGATCCTCTGGATTAACCAGACACAAAGATTTGCATTGAGAAGCCCTGAGAGAAAATGAGAAGGAAACTCATCAAAAACGAGCTAAAACAATAATGAAGGAAAAAAGAGGGGAGTATGGGTATGAAATTCAGTCTCCATCAAAGATAATGCACACACACAAAACCACCTTCAGGACCCTCGCACTGGTCAGTCCCTTGTCCCGGAGCACTCTTACCCCAGGAGCCTGCGTAGCTCATACCCTCAACTCCAGAGTCAGCTTCTCAGTAAGGCCTTCTCTGACCACACACCCCATGTGAGATCACAAACCGCCCACCCTGCCCCATCACTTCTAATGCCCCTTGATGTTCTATTTCTTTTCCATTGAACTTACCACATAAAATACTACAAAGTGTTTTTATTTTGCTTACTGTCGGTGTTCCTCTCCTCCCCAATAAAACGTTAAGCCCCACAAAGGCAGAGATTTTTGTCTGTTTTGTTCACCGATGTATCCTCAGTGGCTAAAAGAGTACTTAGAACACAGTAGGCACTCAGGAAACATCTTATGAATGATGACTGATTCAATGAACACACAATTTTATATACATAATGAATAGGCTCAAAGCAATATATTTTTGTGTTCCAACTGGGTATTAGTTAAGACTAAACTTGATTTTAATTAGCCAGGAGGTCATATAAATATGTGCATAGGGATGCAAATTACTCTACATTTCCCCCTTTAATGTCTCAAACACTAACACATAATTACCTGCATCTTCCAATAGAGCACAGAGCAATGGGATCACCCACCACAGCAACCAGGGATTGTGCTCTTGTGATGGCAGTATTGAGAAGCTTATAGTTAGATAAAAAACCATAATCTAAGTCCTCTGTGGAATCTTCCAGCAGTTGCTCTTTCTTTTTAATTGGTGTCTGTTTATGTTTACAAGTATGTCTTGTACGTACTGTGCTAAGAAACAAAACTCTGAATTGCTTTCCTGTAAAAAAAAAAAAAATTAAAAATAAGAGGACTGTTATTCTGAACCACGGATATAATAAAAGCATTTCATTTTTTAAATGTTATTGCTAAATAAGAGGTGTTGATGAGAATGTGGAGAAACTGGAACTCTTGTTCACTGTAGGTGGAAATATAAATCAGTATGTAAAACACTATAGAAAATACCATGGCAGTTCCTCAAAAAATTAAACATGGAACAAACATATGATGCAGCAACTCTACTTCTGGAAATACACCCAAAAGAACTGATTCCATAAGGAAGCCTAGAGAGAGACTAGTTTGCACATGTTCTTTCTTACATCGACACATCTCTTCCCTCATTCTATGACAAGTCTCCACAGATGCGAATACAGTTCTAGCATCAATTCTTAGTTCTCTCTTCTCCAGGCCAAACAGTCCTAGTTCTTTCAACCATTTCTGACTCCACAGGGCAGTTTCTAGACCACTAACTATGCTAGGTCGTTTTTGGACTCTTCCTAGTTTATTAGTAATATTCTTTCTAAAATGCACACCCAAATTCTGCGTCACCTGAATGCATGGTACACTGGAGCTGTTTTTTTTCCCCATGATCTAGAAATTGTATTACTGTTATTATTGTATATTACCACGAAACCTCAGATTGTACTGGGCTTTTCTGGCACTCACATTATAGTGTTGCTGCACTTACTTAAACGCACAAATTTCACAGCAACTAATTACATGAAAATTTAAAAGAGTTGCTTTATTCACTTCGGAAAATCTAGATGAAGAACAAGCTATGCCTTTAAAAGTTTGCTTGACAGGTACAAGTTTTTAAAAACCTTTATAAACAAAGTAGTTCTCAGATACATTGTAACAACAACAGGTGTTGTATGCTACTGCGACTGCAACTACAGCATACAGATACTTGCACTTACACTCATGGAGGAAGTCCATTTGTTGGTACTTCTTTCATTTGGATATAGAAACTTAACGAACATGTAAATGAGCTCGACCTTGAATTGCCAAATTTGGCATTAAAGAACTTGGTGTGAAATGAATACATAATTGCTTGTCCAGAAAAGAGATCTTGAAAACTAAAAATCAGATGTGCACACACTTTAAGGTCTAACCATTTGAATAACTTAATTCGTTTCCATTAATAGTTACCTTGAACATTTAGCACCCTTTCGACGTTAACATCAGATAATCTCTTTTTTCGAAGTTCAGCGCGTATCCTGAACACCTGGTCGGCATACGGAGTCACCACACCAATACTGCCGTCATCTAACTTCCCCCACGCTACTGGCCACTTCCTTCTTAACTCTTCCACACGTTCCACCACTTCAAAGACCTTTAAACAAACGTACATGTATACATATTAAAGTTATACAAGTGCTTGGAGAAAAGAATATGGTAACTGAAATCGATGTACAAAGGATTCCATTTTAGCAAATGTCGTTTTAAAATCACCTCGAACCAGGAATAAGGCTTTGCTGATGTGAACACATTTTTGTTTACATTTCAAGCGGTAAATCTCTACAATAGTGCACCCAGTGAAAACGTGAAAATCAGAGATGATGTAACTGGCCATTGGCCCCACCCCTCACCTGGCCCCCCTTCTCAAATAGGGACAGGTTCGGGTTCCTGTTTAGAGAGAGGCGCGTGGGACCGGCAACCCCACGTTCCCAGTATTTCTCAGTCCACTCTGTAGCTCAGGCCGATGAAACCCATTAGGAGAGCCCTAGAGTCAGCGCCGCCAACGTCTCAGCAGTGCGAGGGCTACCCTTCCTCCTCTCCCAGTGGATATAAGTAAACAGAACAGCCAACAGCTGGCAGCAAACCACAGCTGGGACTGGGGCAAATCTGGACCTCAGGACAGACTTTCAGAGTTCACTGCCTTCTCATGGTACAACTCCGCCCAAGCCCTGTCATTAACCTTGCAGTGAAGTAAGCCCATATTTTACCATCTGGATTTTCTGGACCCCACTTAGTGAATTAGAGTAGAACTTTTAGTGTAGTTTAATCTACTTTAATTCGATGAATTCATCAAACAAATTGTGTTGAGGCTTGGCACAGTAGGGGACAAAATGATTACTAAAACACTCTCCTTGCCACTGAAGAGATTACTGTATATTTAGAAAATAGATTCCTAATTTAAAATACGTATTGTAAGGCAAGCTCAATAGACGGTCAGGCAGGGGCAGAAAGAGGAAGGAGAAATTTTTTAATGTCTTTTAAATACATCATTTATTTACTATTTGTTAGTAATATCTACTTAAATTTATAATAGTAAATATACAAAAATTTGATAGTTTTATTCCTTTTAAGAACTCGAGGATTAATGGCCAGGATGCAGTTCCCACTTCCACATATAAATTCAATGAATGACAGAGGAATAGACTCTAGTCATCCTGTTGTTATAATGAAATAACAGCAAGTGAAACAACTACCCAGACTGTCCAAGGATTCTGATGAGTCAACTGGATTGAAAACATGGCGCTCTCACCCATAAGGAACAAGCAACACATAACCATTTCTCCACTTCGTCCCTCTGTTACCCCTTATATCATAGGCAGCATAAAACTGTAGTCAAAATACACAGACTTGGAATGGTATGAGGAGCTTGGGGAAACCCCTTTCCCAGAGAGACATCTATGAAGCTGGTCAAGGCCAACAGATAATCATTCAAAGTCTCTGGAGATTGATCAAAGAGCTTCCAAGAAATTGAGAAGCACTGTTTCAACAAAATCTACAGGAAGTCGGGAAGAAGAGTGGAAGGCTGGGACTGCCCCACTCTCCCACAGCCCTGTCTTACAGGACTGTCTCAGCAGCCGAGGGGCAGCTCCCACCTGCTCCAGCTCCCTGGGGTGAAAGAGCTACTCCAGGTGGTTACAGCAGTGGATGAACATCAGAGATGTTGTTTTCCCCAGCAAGGTGCAACAGGAGCCCATGAGCAGCTGGCAGCACCTGGGTGGCACCTATTCCTCTACCCCACCTCCTGCCACACAGGGAGGGCCTGAGTGGGACAGCAGGTGAAGCAAGCAGTCTCCTTTGCTCGTACCATAGTCAACATGGTAGAAGTCACAGACAAAAACAAAATCTTGATAACAGCAACAAAAAAACAACTCATCACTTACAAAGAACTCCAATAAGATTAACAGATGACTGCTCATCAGAAACAATGAG
Organism: Mesoplodon mirus; assembly: GCF_964341445.2. Lineage (NCBI taxonomy): Eukaryota > Metazoa > Chordata > Mammalia > Artiodactyla > Ziphiidae > Mesoplodon > Mesoplodon mirus. The sequence continues at coordinate 24,985,339 of NC_138994.1, forward strand.
GGCAATAAAGCAGTAGGAAAGTATATTTCAGTGTGCTGAAAGAAATAACTCAATAATCTAATATCCAGCAAAACTACTTTTCAAAAATGAAGGCAAAATAAAGACATTCCCAGAAAAAACAAAAACTGAAAGAATTCTTTACTAGCAGACCTGCCCTAAAAGAAACACTAAGAGAAATTCATCAGGCTGAAAGCAAGTGACACCAGACAGTAATTCGAATCCACACAAACAAAGCATACTACTAAAGGTAATTACATGGTTAATTATAAAAGACAGTATAATAGTATATTTATTCTCCTTTTTCTTAACTGATTTTCCAGCCAGCAGTTTCCAACCTGAGTGCAAAAGTAATAAAGGAAACCCTAGAGTTATTTGTCAATATTTCAAACAGGTAAAGAAAAGTCTCCCTTTTCCTAAAATTAATTGGCACAGACTAATTAAAATGTCAAGTTTCTTTACTTTCGGCTAGGATTTTATCAAGTGGGTACTGTCAATTTTCTTGTACTGACTTCTAACTACAGGCCTCTGACCAATTTTTTAATGGAAAGATGAATTACTATTACCTAATAAATGGCATTTTTTTTTTTTTTGTAAATAAAATGAGTAAAGCACGGGACTCAAGGGAAGAAAGGGAGATGGAGATCACAGATCAAGAATCATTCTTCTAATGACCAACCATGCACACATCCTCCCCTGGGTTTCCTCAAGTCCAGAACTCCACTCCCCTGTGACAGCCAGAACCAAACCTCAGGTTCTCTGGCCTGCTGGCCCCTAAAGACATCACAGGTTTTTGTCTGCTACCTGATCTGACCCCTCATACTTCCCACATTTTCTCTGAACTTAAAAAGTCAGAAACTGTAAGAGAACCACACAAGTTGCAGCACATAATGGGTTAGCACCATCATCATCTGGGTCTGTGTGACCCCCTGGAGCCCAGGATTCCACAATTCAAGTCTTACTCATGTAAAATGATGCCTCATTGGAGTGTGCACTATAAAATGTGATCATAGTCCATTTTAGATGGCTTCTTTTAAATGAGGTTCTGTATTTTGGCACAAGACAAAATGTAATTCAAAGTTTTTGTTTCCCATGGCAGATTCATCTTAACAAATCAATGTTACACAAGAAAGAATAAACTTCCATACTATTTTCATGTAAATGAAGTCAACCCACAATAAAATATCAACCCAAAATTTTAAATAAATGCTTAGTAAGACCAGACTATATATATGACTGCAAAAATGTCAACAATTTGCAAAAAGGACTAAGGTACCTCTGCATTATTATAAAAAGCTGTGCTATTTTTCTCTTGTACATCTTCCCCTCGTGCTGTAAAGAAGGTTAGTGGGTAGAAATCCTTGTGTGCTGGCTGCTTTCCACTGGCCATCAGTTTGCCCTCATAGAAGAGCTCAGAGGTGTAACTGCAGAAAAAGCCCGAAATAAATAAATAAATAAATAGTAATCTATCATCAACATTAATTTTACCCATATAAAAAAATTACCAGTCAAATCTCACGTTGCTTTCTGCCCATGATTAATTTTAATCCAAACATCTAATACCCATGATGCCAAGATTTTCACCAAAATTAGCCACAGCAATGAAAACACAGTGGGCTCCTCGTATACCACTGATAAATGAATTGATCTGGGGAAGGGAGGAAGCCAGAACATAGAAAGAAAAGGAAGAAATGATGACAGTTCAGTACTAGATGAAACTCTTGTTTCATGAGGAAATTTGCTACCTGTTATGGGTTTCTATACTAAAATTTTTTAAATGTATATTTTTATTTATGTGGATCATACACTTAGGCAAACACAAAGATCTACAGACACTGAAACAATACACACAATTGAAGGGTATTCCAGTCTTCAACTGTGAAATGAAGACTCTTTACTAATGAAGATACTACGTAGTACTCGATTCACCACTGACTGCAGCAAATGACTGGCAACAATAAAAGAGGAATCCCACTTCGAGATGTTGATAAAAGCCATATTTAAATCTAAACTTATTTTTATATCTCTCCTACTGCTTTCAGAGAAACCTAAAATTTATTTTCACATGACCACCATCAATATTATTAAATTATACTAAACTTGAAAAAATCCTAAGTTTTTGGTGGTGACAGTGACAGGAACGCAGCACAAAGGGGCTTCCCCGGGTGCTGGGAACATTCTGTTTTTTGGTCTGGATGCTGGTTGAGGGGTACGTTTGGTTTGTGACTATTCACTGGGCTACCATTTATGATACTTTTACGTGTACAGATGTATACTATATTTAATAGAGACCTTTTAAAACTTTATTACTAAGTTTCATGGTTTTCTTTCCTTCCTTCCTCCCATCCTTCCTTTCTTTTAAAATAGACTCCTTGTATAACACGGCCAGACACACATATGCAAACCATTATGTGGCTTGTCAACATATTTGTTTATTACATCATGTAGTTTTACATATACATTATATATTTAGTCCCAGAAAAATATGTTTATAGCTAGTAGAACCTTAAGTTTTTGTTTCCAGAACTGCCCTACTATAATAAATTACAGCTGACTTTTGAAGTGTACTTTCACAGACATAAAAGTAAACATAATTTACAATACTAGGGACACCATGTAACTCTGCTGGGAATAATCTGTCCCTAGGAACAGTGCTGTTTTGAGTCCCCTTCCACTGGACCACACAAAGCGTTACGGAGGGGCAGTTCACACCTACTTGATGATAGCTTCGTGGGAGCGGTAGTTCTCACACAGGAGGATCCTGCAGGGAAACTCGGCAGGGTAATGCTCATAGAGCCGGTCAAGCAATGAAACGTGAAGGTTTCTTTCCCTGGCAAACTCACTGTAAACAAAAGGGCTGAGCTGTAACAGAGAGACACATGGAGAGAATTTAACTAAATATACAAGTAGCATTTTTTTTAACACACTTTAAAAAGAACCCACCACGCTGAAACTCCTGAGGTACTAAACCTCAACATGCTGGATGCTGCAACAAGCAGAGTCAAAAACATTTTTCTAGGAACAATTTTACTACTATATAGAATGAGGCTAAATTTTCTAACTTTTCGTTTCAGCATGCCAACACTAACCTAGAGTTTCTACACACAGGTTAATAAAGGACTCTTCCAACTTAATAAATAGCTACTACCTTAGTAATTTTAGGGATGCAACCCACTGCATCATTGGGGGAGTCAATCAACTGTCTCACTAAAATTCAGCAACTATTTTAAACAGTGAGCTAGCAGGATACACCGCCTATGACTAAAACACTTATTTTTAATAATTAGCAAAAAAGCCATCTTTATCTCGTAAAGTGTAAGGAGCCATCCTTGATTATAACTTTGATGCTAAGAATAAAATTAAACTCTGGCAAAGAAACAAAAACAGAACTTGTCCCTCTACCTTCAACTCTTCCCTAAATGGATAGCTACAACACTGTGTAGGTTCAATCTCAACCAACTGTGACAAAAGAGAAAGAACCTCAAACTGAAACTTTGCAAAACTGATATTTTAATAGAAAAACCGTAATTTTCTTTCATACATCGGTATTAAGATCAGACAAGTTCTTTGAGATTTTGGCTATTATTTTTAATTAGGCACTTTGTTTCCCATGATAGTGAAAAATTAACCCTTCAGGAAGACAAATGCTGGGGACAGGAACTGGGGAATCGTAAGAAGGATACTTTAAACTTATCTGATAAAGAAAAGTAAGAATCAAATATTCATACTACAGAGAACTGAACTTCAAATTAATAAACATGACAATTAGAACACTGATAGACTCATTCATTCCACTCTCTATCCAAAGAAGGAAAAAAAGTGGGGCGGGGGGGTAGCAATTTTCCTTCAGAAACACCAACATTTTCCACTATTAGTACAGAAATATTTAAAGTACTTAAACTGACATGCATGGCACAACATGGCATAGGCTGTTTTAGAAAACAAATATTAAACATCAAAATATAACAGAAGTTTCTTTCAACATGGTGACTCAGAGGGCACTCACCTGCATGTGGTCACCAGCCAGGACAACCCGGGTGTCCTTAGTTGCTAATGCTAGGGGCATAATGGTTTCACACTCCATGGCCTGGGCAGCCTCATCTAATAGAACGTGCGTAAAAAACCCTGCGAGGTACAGTGTAAACACAGGACCGCATATTACAGCAGTGATAAAGGGAGGAGTAGTGTCTTTCTTTTAAGGAAAGAGTTTAGTGTCCTGATTTACAAGCTGTGAGTATTTTTAATGCCAGTCCTCAATTTAGAAGATCATATATTTAAATCATTATTTAAAAAATAGAAGTTGAAAGGAAGAACTATTTTGCTCAACAACAGGTTATGTAAATGGCATCTGGTACTGATGGCCCCAAGACTAACAATCAGGACACATAAAAAAGACTTTAAAAGTACAAGATAGCAGCTTTTCACCACAAAGAAAAGCTGGCAATAAAACAGTGATAGGCCCAAAACCCTTTCACTATTTATTTGCTAAAACACCAAAAATAAAACAATGGTAGTTTATAAGTACCTTCAGCTTAAACACACACATTAGACATTAAAGAAAATCATACCCAAAATCTAATATAAAGGAGAAAGTGATAATCTAACTTTGACCGAAAACAAAGGTTATCTGTTAGCAAATGCATTATTTTGATTATTTAGGTTTATTGTGTGTGTGTGTGTGTGTGTGTGTGTGCGCGCGCACGTGTGTGCGTACAGATTATATACAATGTTTTAGCCTAAGACCCTATCCTGGCTGTAAAAATATCACCAGTCTGAAAAAGAAAAAAACAAAAGTGACACAAGTATCAAAAAGGTACATTGTCAAATATCCCCCAGATGCAAACACCCAGTCTCGATTACTGCTGCCACGCACACTGAGGCACAGGAATCTGTGTACAGAAAGGAGGAGAAGCCTCTGGGCCCCTAAAAGAGGAGACAGAAGAAAAATCTCCTCGCTGTTTCAATGTGTAGAAGTAAATGTTGCCCCCTATGGCTAGCTCACTGAGGTAGGGAGAGGGGGGCCCTGTTTTTACTAGCACAGCAAAGAACACGAAGTAGCTTCTCAACAGAATGACCAGTTGTAACTCTCTAGATTAATTAGCCTCCTGTGAGTTGGTCCCAGAACCTAACCTCTATTTCTATGGATAGCAACAAGTTCCAAACAATCTGTTTATACAACTTCCTAATGCAACTTGTTTCTAGGTTGGGAACTTTCTAAACCTTACTGACTGGCAGTTAATAACCGCCACCACCATCGCCACCATCATCACGGTCCATTCAAACAAATGGCTATGTTGACAATACAAGTATCAATAACTGTTGTCTATTTAATGACAGTGGCCCAAGCATGATTTGGACACATGCATTTTTCTCCCTGTTGAGGAGAATTTGTGCTTTTTGTTCTACAAGACTAATTAAGGAAGATGACTATATAATTATAGGATCAAATTGGAAAAAACTGAGACTAGTGAAAAAAATCTACTGTTTTCATTAGATAACATTTTAATTAAATAGAGCTAGGCTGTAAATCAGGAACTGAATAAATCATGAAATTGTTATACTGTTGCTTAAGCTAGTAAAAGAAACCTGAATTAGTCAAACTGATTTAGCCTGAGCCTTGGTTGTCTTAGCTGTAAAATAACCCTCCACAAAGTTGATATGAGAATTAAATAAAGTATAAACAGTGCCTAAAACAAAGCAGATAGTTGACTTGCAATAAATGTTCTACACTCTTGCTCTTCAAAGCCATTCTTTACTCTTCCTCAAAACTATACTGCTTAGGAGGCTTGGGTATTTAATTTACGTGGCAAATATGCAGAGTATAATCATGAAGTAATGAGACTGATTGTTAAATAAACATACCAAAATTTACATTGCAAATAAGTGTTGTTCCATCAAAGAAGTCAGTTGAGAGGAAATATAACTCATTCCAATGGATGCAGCCACTGTTCAAAACATTTTTGAAACTCTGCTTTTGTAACTGCCCTCACCAGCCAGCTATGAGCTGCGTGCACAAGAAAAATAAGTCTCATTACATGAGAGGCACGTCTCTCTCTTTTTTTTCTTTCAACCCCTAATGGTATTGCTCAGTTTGATAACCTACCTTATTTACCAGGTATGTCTCAGAAAGATTTTGAAGCTTTTCTAAAATTAACTCTACCCTCAAAAAAGAAAGTTTGGCCACTGTTCATTCTTTAAGATAAACAGAGGTTTATCAAGGGCCTCCAGGTGTCTATACCCTGGGCCAAGTGCCAGGAATACAAGGTGAAGAGAACTGTCTCTACCTTCCAGAGACTTAAAAGAATTTGTCACTGGCTCTGAAAGCAATTCCAAAAGGAGAGAGCAAAAAAGCGTTGACCAATGTCAACAATTATAATAAAGTGGTAATAAATGAATATTCTTCCAAAGCAACTACCTTGAAGTGATACCACATTTTGATGGTTAAGTTCTGCCATATTTATCAGAACTTCGTCACCATCTGTCTGTACTTTGTATAATATTAGTTTGATTTTACATAGTTCCTGTACTTAAATAATCCTAATAGTATGTCATAAAAAAACCTATCATGATTGTTGTCTCTACACTGTATTAATGGAAAACTATTTTAAAATTAAAAACTTGAGAAAATTGTAAAAACACCAACACTGTCCAAATTTGAATTTTTCACATGATCAATAGTAAGTAAATACCATCTGATCAATTAGAGAACAAATAGAGTAGCAGTCACTAAAATGTCTAAACTAGGGGTTGATAATTTTTGTGTGTGTGTGAAGGGCCAAACAGTACACATTTTAGGTTTTTTTGGCCATACAATCTCTGTTGCAACTACTCAACTCAGCTGCTGTAGCACAAAAGAATCCATAGAAAACATAGGTAAATAAATGGACATGATTGTGTTCCATCCAATAAAACTTGATCTACAAAAACAGACAGTAGGCCAGATACGGCCCACAGGCCAACCCCTGATCTAAACTGAATGCAGAGCCCTGTGCATTCAGACACCCTTTCTGTGTCTTGAGTCAGCATACCAGGTTCAAGGTCCAACTGACAGAGGTACTGGGAAGTATTCAATGTAACAACAACCACTCGGTGTTTAAGAATATCTTCTTTCTGTGGCATCTGAAAGGTGGAATGTGCGCTTGAGATCAAACAGTACTGATGCACAACTGGGTGGACAGTCTTTACCCAGCGATTTCTGAAATATACCCTATAAAAGAAGATAACATTTCCTATTTATACTTATTAACATCTTACCAGTATGTGATTATCAAAATATTGACATTATGATGTTAAGACTACAATACCTGGAAATTAACAAATAAGTCTGGTAACTGTTAACACTCTACTGGATTAGAATTTAACATACAACTGTAACTCCCCCCACCAAAAAAATGAATCAAGCAGAAAGTATATACACTATGATAAGATAAATATCTAATTATTTTTAAGTGTTCAGAATAATCTTACAACAGAATGACACACAGAGTTTCATAAGCATTAGTTTTTTTACTTCAAAACATTCCCATTTGGGAATTACTTTTTTTTCCCTAGAATATTCTTACAAAAATATACTTATATTTTAATTATCTATGCTAATAAAATATAGTGAATTGCATACTTACAAGAGAAATTTAAAAGTTACTTGCATTTCACTTTAGAATATATTCTTATACCTATATTTAAATAGACCTCTATCTAAAGTTCTGGAAATTTAAAAACAAATTTAAATTTTGGACCATCAGAAAATCTTAAGAAAGAGCATCTTTTCTATTAATTGCAAAAGAAAAATAGAAATAGGACTCATACAACAGATTACTAAGATGGTACAGAAACAACTCATCCATCCACCCACCCACCTCCCCCCATCTCTAACCCACCCACACCACAAAGATCTGCTGGGTATCTACTATGGTCCAGCACAGAGGCAAGTCACATGGCTTGCAAACTTTCATAAAGACTTTGGATTTATTCTGATTTTAATGGAAAGCCATCAGAGAGTTGTAATAGGGCACATGTCATGAGACATGCCTTAGGTTGTTAAAGGACCCCTCTGTTTCTCTGGACAGAATACACAGTTCTGGAGGCAGGAAGAGGGCTGGACAGTGGTGTGGTGGTAAATGTTGAACAATCAGCCTTTGAGGGGGGTGGGGAGGGGTGACCTGATCTGCAGTGTTTGCTGGTTTCTGGGGGTATAAAACCTACTATCATGGCCAATTTCACATGAACTTGGGAAGACATGCACATGATTGGCTCTCACAAACCAGTACCAGCTGCTCCATCACACCAGGGACTGGGAGAGAGGCAGGGGGAGGGGGCGATATCAAGGAGACGCATTAGGAGGCCGCTGTAAGGATCTGGACAAGAAAAAATGATAGCTTGAACCAGGGTGGTAACAGTAGAGATGTGAAAATGGTCAGATCACTGCACATTTTGAGAGTAATGCTGACAGAATTTACTGATACACTAGATGTGGAATTTAAGAGAAAGGATGTTCCATGGCTTTGAAACTGGATGAGTGGCAACAGTGGTGACGGGGAGGAACAAATTTGGGGTGGGAATTGAGAATTCAGTTTTGGACATATTTAGTAGTAGACATCCAAGTAGAGATATCCAGTAAGCAGAGGTATTTATAAGTGTGGAGTTCAGAAGAATGCCTAAGACAAGAAATATACAATTGAGATCATACTTAAACCCTGAGACTAGAAGAGCTCACCTGGAGAGTAAGTGTAATAAAAAGGAAACTAGTTGGAAGAATGGCTGATGGACCACTTCCACATGTAGAGGCTGGGGAATGGAGGGACACAGGAAAGGAGACTGGGAAGCAGCAATCAGTGAAACAGCAAAGAACTTAGGAGATTGTGAGGGTCCAATCAAGGGACATAAACTTCCATGTCACTAAATCGTTTGGACATTTTCCAGGCCCATCAAGTTACTTATTAGCAGCATCCAGCTCTGTGGTTGCTCCCCCTCCTTGAAATATTCTCTCCCTCAGCTGCCATAACTCAACCGCTCCCTGCTTTCCTTCCACCTCTCTAAGCTGGTTCCTCAAGGCTTAGCCTTTAGTGCTCTCATCAAGCTCTGTCCTCTCACCTGACAATCTCATCGCAGGCCCATGGCTTCAATTACCACCAATACCCTAATGACTCACACATTCTTCTCTCTCCAGCCAAGACCTCACCTCTGAGCTCCAAGATGCATATCCAACTATTTATTTGACATCTGTCTCCTCTAGAATGTTTCAAAGGCAGCTCAAATGTCATGTGCACAAACACTAACCTCATGATCTTCTACAATGTGTTCTAACCCTCTATGAAACAATTAAAACTGGTTATTGTCTTTTTTTAAGCAAAGCAAAGCAAAAAAAAAAGCATTTAATAAATGTCCCTAATTTATAAATAAATTGTAATAGAGGAAAGTAATGTATTTTAAAAGCATTAGTATGATAGGAAGGACTGTGAAAGTAACCAACACCGCTCCTAAAAGATGTAAAAATCTTAAACATGTTTTAGGTTTTAATAAAAAAATATTTATTCAGATCAGCAAAGCAGAATTTACTTTTAAATATATGAAAAATCTCATTTTACAAATTATGTGAAAAAGTATTTACAAATTATGATTCCATTAATATTAACTTATGTGTGTGTATTTAAGCATATAAATGACTAGAAATTAAACTGTAAAATGTTAGTAGTATTTATCTCTGACTGGTAAGGTTATAGATAATTTTTATTCTCCATGCTTTCCTATATTTTCCATATTTTCTTAAATGAACATTTCATTATAAAATTGAAAAATTCATTTTCAAATTACTTATCAAATCTAACTACAGGCACTGTTTCTTTCTCAAAGAAAAAATAGAAATTGAAGTTCTAAGCCTCATTACTGACTTTTTTGTAGTTACCTTGGAAAGTTAGCTCAAGATGAAGTTAGTAAGAATATAAAGTTTGATCATTAGGCCCATTTCCTTAAAAATATAATAGTCTAGTGCTGACTTAAAAAAGACTTAAATATTTTCTCAGTACTTTCATTTTGTGCAACATTTAAGGTAGACACTGTCTATAAGATTACTTAAAACACATCCAACAACATTTTTCAAAATTGGAGAACTGACACTTTCAAGTCCATGGTATAAAAGGTGACACCAACTAAGTAATTTACATATTTCTAGAAATAAACTGTCCACATACCCCACATGAATTATAATGAAATTTAAAACAGAAGACTGTCTGGTAATATATCATTTTAATTCACTGAAATTTTATTCATGTATTGAATTCATATGCAATGAACACCCCCAAAATATTATTACATAAGATACTACAGAATCAGAAAGACCTTATTTACTTATTTAAAGATCTTTATAAAATAACATATACCTTCTATTTGTCCAGAAAACAGTAAATGTACACTTTCTCCATAGATAGGCTTTATCTAATAAGTGATAACTCTGCCAGAATCAGCTACTGATTTTCAGAAGCATACACAGAAACTATGTTTTCCTCTCTATTCCATTTTAAAATCTTCTGATGCTAATAAAGAAGTAAAAACTGAAACTAAATATAATTAAAATGTATTCTAAAACCTTCATCCCAAAATAATTTAAGCTCAACTCCTGGCAACTAATAGAATTTTATACATTTTAACCACAAGTGTGCATATTTAAACATATTTACTGTTTTAACTATTTAATGTTTATGGCTATTTTCCCACTTTGTCACATTTACTAGGGCCCACTCTAAGCTACAGTGTGAGAAGGTAAACTTGCCATCATCATTCTTATTCCACAGAGACAACAAATCTTCAAGGTCACATGCGGACACTTAGGGCCCTCTTGTGTTCTTTCCCCTGCATTCTGGGACAATTCACATCAAGCTGATCTCCCCAGAGTGCTCAGCCATTCTAATTTTCTCTATTCCATCTCCCATACCACTCATATTTGTTGCCCATTAGGAAAATTATAAATTAATCTCAGTTAATATAATAATAGATGGTGCTAATAAATCCTAACATTTCAATGTATTAGCCCTCCTAGGAAATACATTCACAAGTTAACACCTTTCCTGAACAGAAAAACTATGGTGAAAATACAGTGCCACATAAAGGCCAAGTCTTTTCTTATTTTATTCCACTTATTAAATGAAATAACATGAAATTTGTATTTAAATAAATTTAAATATTTTCTACTAGAGGGCAAGTTTCTGTATTTGGGTCACTACAACTATACATAGACCCTACTAGAACATAACTTCTTATCCTACATATTTAGATGCACTACATGTTGGATTGTAACGCCCAAAACATAATTTTACATGGGAAAAGCTAAACATAATGCTAGCCAAATAATGGATTTCAGTGTTTATCAACGACAGCTCTCCTGCCCCAGATGTCAAATGACCTATGCTAGGTCAACCAAGCTTTGAGGGGTCTTCACTCCACTGTTTCCAAGCCAAGTACAATGATAAATGAGATTGTCACAGTTCCTACATAACATACATACACAAACATAAGCACACACACAAGCTCTACCAACAATAAAACATCTTATCGACACTGAAGTAAGAACACTCATAGCAAAAATGCTACTAGCTAACTCAATTTCACTTATGGGTTAAAAAAGATTAGAATCTGAAGCAAACTAGTTATTGATGAATTTATCCATTGGTAAATATCACATTTTCATTTATAGGGACTGTATACATGTGATATTTTCTTACCAAATAAAACTGGGTTCTACTTAAAATACTTATTTCTTCTCTAATTTGTCTCCAGAGTAGAAACAGAGTATGGCATAAAAACCTGTGTTAACAGGCCATGCCACTTTTTTCTCTTTTGTTCTTTTTAATGCAATTGCAAAATCATTCGAATGGCTTTGTTTATGGTTATTAAAGAATTAAATAGCGTAACCTCATTTTTCCATGCCCAGGCTCAACTAGAAAGAAAAAGTTAGTGAATTATGATTCAAAAGTGTGTTAGAAATTAATTTTTAAACAATAATTGTATTTGAACAACATAGGGCATGACATATTAGTTTGTAAAATGGCAAAACTAAACATTAATTCATATAACAATGAGAGCAAATGGTATAATAACCATTTAATGGTTCTTTATTGTTTTCTGAAGAAAAGGATTTTATTCCCCCACAACCCTATATTTAAGAACATTTCATATCCATAGACACTTAGTAGACCTGTATTAACCTAGAATTTTCTTTCTCTCTTAAATGACAGCAAAGAGCTATAAGTACCAGTCGGTTACACCGTGCTGCAGAAATCACTTCAATTTCATGCTTCTCTAATGTGTAGCGTCTATGAAATTACCTGCATGATCACAGTCAAAATTTTATTTCCATAAACAACTATCACTGCATGACTACTCTGCCATGCAAAATATGCTAGAATTTTAATTAAAATTGATTTAATCATAAATTTATATAGTAGCTTTTAGAGGAACACATCAAAATCGGCTCAGATTGTAACAACATTTTTTACATACAAAACTTAAAAAAGGATGTCTTTCTCTTTACTTAATGTTTAAGAAATGAATGGTCAAAGATTTTTAAATTTTTCCTTAATTTAAATGGTTTCTTCAAAAGGCATAACCTCCAAATGCCAATGCACAGTTAAAGATTTTGGTTTTCTCAAAGTTACTAAAATCTTTATAGACACCTTTTCTTAAGAATAATAAAGTATGATACAGAGACATAAGAAGCCTTAAAAGAATACCTGAGAGGTCTTGCCTGGGGATTGCCTGCTTCTACATATGGATGTAAATAATCCTTTATGTAGAGATCAGCAGCACTATTAGAATGGGTGCAAATGAGAATCCTGCTGAAATAAACGGTGCAAATAAAAAGAATGATAAAGCACAAAGCTATTCAAGCAGTATAATACCAAAAAAAAAGCAGTGGCCACTTTAATATAATACATTTCCCTCAACCTACTCAGTAACCTCTAACATATTATTCAATTATGCCTTTAGGAAATTATTATTAAAGCTTAATTACTCTTTAAGCTGTAAAGGAGATAAGTTCCCCCAAATTATTTTTAAATCTATCACATAAAATTATTTTTTAAAAACTCAACCCTTGTGGCACTAACATTTATCACAATCTCTTAGCAGACTTGGAGTTTTGAGGACTATTTAAAAGCTACAATTCTCTATGTTGCCAATTTTTAAAAACAGTACATTTTCAGAGAATTCAAATTTTAGTGCTTTGGGGTTTGAGTGTGGCTCTTTTTCTTTATTTGTATTTTTTTTTAAATTTTTACAAGCAAGATGAAAATTTTAAAAGCTAGCCCTTGCTTTGTCTTCACAACAAGGACAGAAACTGTGCCCTGCTGATGAGACCAGGGCACACACAACGCCATCTCACCTGGTCTCCTGCTGCTGGAGAATGTGCTTGACGGCCTGAGCTAGGGTGAATGTTTTGCCGGTGCCATAGGGGCCGATGATGAGAACAGGAGGCAGCTGTATTGAAAGTGGGGTCGTAACGGCCAGAACAGCCTCTTTCTGTTTTGCATTTAGCCGAGGATCCAACTGCTCATCCCATTGTCTAAAGAAAATTAATATGTAAGTTATTTTAAACACATGCATCTTATTCATAAGCAGAACATGGCACACAAGTATCTTGAATTTCACTGAACCATTAAAAACACTGAAATAACACAGCATCTATAAAAACAAATGCTTATTTTAAAACTACTTTTTAAAATATTCCCAACAAAGTCGGTGTAGGGTGTTTTACTACTCTGATCAAAATTCACTTTAGTTATCCTGTCCTTTTCAAGTGCAAAAAGATTCTGGTAACTAACCAAGAGACATCACAACACACTTCCAGTCTAGTTGCTATGTAGCAGCAGTTTCTTTGCATAGCAAATAAAATGGAAAAGGGAAACTAACTGATTTTCAAATTCTAATCCATTGAAAGATCTCTCAGTAAAATTTAAAACAAAAGAAAAAGAAAAAAACCTGTGTCACTGGTTAAGAGATATCAAACTTTTATAAAGTTCTTAATTCAGAAAATAGCAGGGTTTTTTTTAAGGTCAAACAATATGAAATGTTTTCTGATTATTTTCACACACACAAATAACATACGTATGTCCTATTTTTCTGGGTAAAGAACACCTGTCATGGCAACACAAATGGCTGTTGTAATGAAATCTATCTTATTAGTGTCCCTTCTATGACTTGGCTAAGTTTTGAAGATTTAAATGGACGGCAGATGCTGAAAGGGATCAAACCAAGTGGAGAATCAACAGCATTCTTTCTCATAACTACAATTATAATACTAAATATTGCAACAACTATGGTAAAAATGATAGAGATGTAAACTAAAATAGGAAGGGTGTGTAAAGAGACTCTTGGAAAATTTGCAAAATGCCTACAAAATAATCCTGAAATAGGAGGACACAGTTTAGACAGCAAAATGCCCACTCTGTGAGGCTACACTCTACTTAAACAGAAGTTAGTTATTTATGGAAAGTTTTAACTCTTTCAGTTTTAAAAAATTATAACTAATGCTATATATTATGATAGGTAACTTCAAACAAACAAAATTCTCCTGATGTAAAACCTTAGAAAACAAATTTTAAAAACAAATTTTAAGCATATAAACATGTTATTATTTATTTTTCTGAAATTTAATTTTTTAAGTAAAAAACAAAAGGACTCTGACCAGCGGCACTAGATTTCCTGGAAGCCATTCACGAAAACACCAAAGAGTCCCTCAGCATTAACCAGTTTCTTTACTCATAATTCTGCCAGTACCTAGCAATGCTCCATCTCCTATAAATAAGGAAACTGCTTTAGGTAAGTACTAAGTCCAGAGCTAATACACGTGGCAGACACTGTGGAATGGTTACCCCCAAACCACCCACGGTGCCCGTCTCTTCCTCCTTCTACTACTGAGCCCAGACAGCTATAATACTCCCTTTCCGGCCTCTGTGGCTGGAGACCCAACTGGTCAACAAGACGTAAAGGAAGTCCCTCAGAAGGGCTTCTATACCCAATAAAACAAAACAAAGCATCTCTAGAAGAAAGCCTTCCTGCTTCTTTGCCTTCCTCCTTCACCGTACTGGAAAAAGCTCATGATAAACACAACTGCAGAAGCCATCTTATAATCATGAGGCAACAACAGGCATCACGAAGAAAACTAATACGCTCTCTGAGTAAAGAGAAAAGGGAGACCAGGTCTGCAAAGGTACTGCTGAGCCCCGGACCAGCCCTCGACCACCCAGCTCTGGGCCTCTACTTCTGTTTGTTTAAGCCACAGTCAATCCAACAAACTGTCACTTGCATCCATACCTGACCACTATGATTCTACGATACCTGACCCCAATGGTCGGAGATAATGATACTTGCATCAGATAGATATTTTAAAGGATCAAATAAGATAATTCATGTAAGCTGTTAAGAAAAATAACTGAGGAATAAGTGCAAAATTAACTTTGACTTCTATTACTATAATATTTTCTGAGGATTTCAGAAAAATAAGATATTACTTGACCAGCACACACTTTTGAAAATCAAAAAATGTTTTTAGAATACCCTCTAATCTCTCAAATTTGGGGACTTTAATGAACTTATGAATGAGATCGATATTAGATTATATACATAAGTATAAATCTAAGAGATTAGTAACAGATTTACAGGTATAATTCTAAAATATGTCGATATCTCTGTTTTATTTACATAGACCATTCTACTTGTCAATTGTTTCAGTGCAAATAAATGCTTCAGAGTAGATCAGAAACTTTACCAATGTGAGTCATCTCTATCGTTTCTGGTCATGAATGATGAACATTTATAGAAAGCCAATAAGTAAAACAAATTGTCTCTATTTATTATACTACCTGCTTAATAAAGGGAAGAAGATTTACAATAAACATGTTGGTAAAAGTCATCTCTGAATTTCACAATTAAAACAATATAAAGTCTTTTCAAGTTTACTCTGAATAAAATAAGAGTTATTTTATTCCCTGAACCAAATTAATTCTAAGTTCTTTTTTTCCCCTGGCCTGACGCATTGTTGTAATTAATTTATAGACTACATGCTCAAGAATAATTTCTCAATTTCATTTATCTTTCTATATTCCACCTTATTCCCGAAAAGATTTTAAATGGCTAATAGCTTCTCAGCGTTCCTAGACCTAGATACATTTTAATTACTATTTAAATTATAGGGGTATGAAATCTCTTCCTGCTTGAAAGTTTTCTGCTACTTGACATTTCCTTACTTTTGCAGTTAACACTTGCAATCAGTGGTATCTGAATATACTGCTATACACAATATATTTTTCAGAAGTGAACATATCAAGTCAATGCCTATAAGTTTACTGGTATAGCCTCATATTTGAAACCCTAATTTTCTTCTTTAAACATGATATTCTTATTAATTTAAACGTGTCATATATTAATAATGTGCAAGGTTGTGTTGGAGATTCAAAGACAAATAAGATGTGGTCTCTTCTAAAAAGCTCAGAGTCTAATGAGAACAGCAGAAATGTACACAACTGAGAAAAATTAATTTTAGAGAAATTATGCTTGAAAGTACAAAACTGACTGAACCTAGCACATACTAGGCATCAATAAATATTTGTTGAAATAATGAAATGGAAGAGCAGATTCATTTACTAGAAGGAGAGCCCTTGAGCGGGACTAAATTTTAAAGGAGGGGTAGATCCTCCAATAGATCAATATTGGGGGGCCTCCCTGGTGGCGCAGTGGTTGAGAGTCCGCCTGCCGATGCAGGGGATACGGGTTCGTGCCCCAGTCTGGGAGGATCCCATATGCCGCGGAGCGGCTGGGCCCGTGAGCCATGGCCGCTGGGCCTGCGCATCCGGAGCCTGTGCTCCGCAACGGGGGAGGCCACAACAGTGAGAGGCCCACGTACCGCAAAAAAAAAAAAAAAAAAAAAATATTGGGCAAAGATTATTTCAGGGAGAAAAAACCACAGATAGAACACAGGGCTGGGGGAGGGGGAAATGCAGCGTTTAATGAGTATAAAGTTTCAGTTTTGCAACATGAAAAGGTTCTGGAGATAAACTACACAACAATGTGAATACACTTAGCACTCTTGAACTGCACACTTTAAAAATGATTAAGATGGGGCTTCCCTAGTGGCACAGTGGTTGGGGGTCCGCCTGCTGATGCAGGGGGCGGGGGTTCGTGCCCCGGTCCGGGAGGGTCCTGCGTGCCGCAGAGCGGCTGGGCCCGTGGGCCATGGCCGCTGGGCCTGCGCGTCCGGAGCCTGTGCTCCGTGGTGGGAGAGGCCGAGCGGTGAGGGGCCCATGTACCGCAAACAAACAAACAAACAAACAAAAACAACAACAACAAAAAATGGTTAAGATTGTAAATTTTACATTATGTAGATTTTACCACAAATTTTTTTAATTTTAAAGAATTTTTTAAAAGATGAGGCAAATAAGTTCAGGGCAAATTAAACAAACGTCAAGGTAATTCTATATGGCTAGAACATGAGGATTTAGAGGAAGAAAGGGAGAGTAAGAAGAAAAAAGTAAAAGAAATCTGAAAAGATACTGTTGAGAAGCATTGTCAATGAGACCACATAATATGAGTTTTGTATTAGGACATTCAGACTTTATCTGCATATCAAGGAGAAGCCCTTCAGAGGTTTATAAGCAGTGAAATGAAATGATTATTTTAGCAAACTAACTCTGGAAGAAGTATGTGGGTTGGACCACAGAACAGAGACACAGACAGCAGGACTGACGACTGACTAGAAGGCTACTGAAATAGTCCAGCTCTAAATTATGCACTGGCTGTAGGGATGGAAAGAAGGGAAGGATGCAGAGAAGCTGAATCAAATAAGAGCTAAAAATATGAGATGTCACTGGATTTTTACAATTGGTAGATCACTGTTTACTTTCAGGAGGGTGAGGAAGTAGAAAACAGATCACAGGATGAGTAGATGAGAATACCACAATTAGGGTGACTATCCTTGCTCAAGAATTTTGGCAATAAAAAGAAGAATGAGGAAAGTGAAAACAAGGGAGAAATGATTTGGATTTTGTATTATAAGGCATATTTTGCTTTGTTCTGTTTTTAGGACCAGAAGAAATGAAGTGTGAGGGGAAATGATGTAAGTCACTTCTTGGCCTGGCCCATAAAAATTTCCCACATGGTCCTCTGTGCTCCTGCTTCCCCTGTCTGCCAGCTCATGTCAGCACCTAGGGTGACCTTGGAAACCACTCAGTAAAGATACCAGAGCCTCCATCAGAGATGGAGCAGGGCCATGCTACCATGACTAGATTGACACAAGTGATTAAAAAATAAACTATTTTGTGGAGCCACTGAGATTTAAAAAAAAAAAAAAAAAAAAAAGGTGGAGTGAGCTGGGCATGGGCAGGGGCCAAGAGGATAAAATCCAGTAAAAGAATAAAAAAGATGCAGTCATAGAGCTGTCACTACAGTTAGTCTGGAAACAAAATAGAGGTATCATATTTAACGACATGTAAAGATGTGTAAAGAGAATTAAGCAGAAAAATATTTACATAACAATTAACTTTATAGCATCTTCCATGATACTTCCTCCATTTTCCTAAATTACAAAAATGTCTTCCTATTCAAAAATTATTTTAAATTAACTATTTGAACCACTTTAGAAAGGCCCTAGTTTCCCTATTCAGCTTCTACTCAGGAATATTCCTAAATTGCTTGGCATTCTGTCAAATTAAGGCTGTTGAGAAAAGCAATAGAACTCATTTAGACTCTGAGGAAAAGTGAAGAAAATCGATGATGAACTTCAAATGCTTCATTCTAAGGGTTCTTGGACTCTCTTTTCTCAACTAATAACATCTCTCTTGAAGAATATATGGAAACTTTCTTATAAACATATTTGAGTTATTTGATACAGATATTAAATTTAAAATTTATATAACTTCTGGAATGAGATATCTCTTTTTTGTACCTGTTGGGACTCCAAGGTATGGTTGGAGTCATAGTGATGTCTGGAAACAAAACCCCATTGTCCTTGATCCTGTCTAGTGCATAATGCATTTCACAGAGGGGTAATCGATTTAATTGAAACTGAAGTTCAACCTGAAAGACAAAATAAAAAAAAAATTTTTTTAAAGCATTAAAGCAAACATCAGTGCTTTTCAGCTTCCTAGAATGCTCTGTGGAGATACCCTTTTACAGGGGCCAAGTTTAGAGATGCCTTTAAAGTGTAATCATAGTGTAATAATAATTATTATGCCTAATATTTGCTTTGTTTATTCAGTGCCAGGCACTGTAATATGCACTTTACATAGATTATCCCATTTAATAGCACCAATGACGTGTATACTATTATTAACCTCATTTTTCTTCTAAAGAAACTGAGGCACTTGTAAATTACTTAATCTCTAAATAAAGATTATCTGATTCCACCATTCCTAAGAAGAATATATTTGATAAAATTAGTAGAACAACTGTGAAATATCATCTCTCAAGGGTTAAAACCAGGCCTATGACATTGTATTATTGATTTACTATGAATGGATAACATTCACCAACTGCTATACTTAAAAAGAAAAAAAGAGTAGCTTTCCAGTTAAGTATGGCAGACTGAGCACAGTTCACCTAAAAATCCATAAAGACAAAAAGAACAGGAGCAGGGCTTCCCTGGTGGCGCAGTGGTTGAGAGTCCGCCTGCCGATGCAGGGGACACGGGTTCGTGCCCCGGTCCGGGAAGATCCCACATGCCGCGGAGCGGCTAGGCCCGTGAGCCATGCGCGTCCGGGAGAGGCCACAACAGTGAGAGGCCCATGTACCGCAAAAAAAAAAAAAAAAAAAAAGAACAAGAGTAGATACAACTTTAGATAAGAACTGCCCCAGGATCTAGCTTAGTTTAATCTGTTCTTCCATTGCTGATTTAAAACAGAAATCAGAAAGCTTGACCTCATATAAAACTGGAACATTTTAGATTTTACTTAAAGAGAATCGATTTTCTCTGAAAGTTATCAAAGGTCCAATTCTCCACCCACCAGAATCAATACTTCAAAGTCAACTGCACTTCTAGTTGTGGCAGAGGGAGGGAAACCAAACCAGAAGAAGAGGATCTGCTGACAGGGAAACTACAGACAACCACAGGGAAGCTGCCACACTTCAAAACATACCTGTGTGTCATAATCAGGCCGAAGATTAAGTTCTTCACAGCATTCCCTGGATATCCTTAAAAATATATATTCTTTTGTTTTTTCTTCAATAGTAGCTTCATAAACCTTCTCTTTGGTTCCCTGGGTCTGTACTAACTTCTCTTTAGGGACTGGTAATAAATAAACAGCATTGACTTTGGTCATCACCAGCCGTCCAGCCAAAGTATCTTCAGAAAGTGTTTCAGTAAGCTTAAAACGGCCAAAAAGTTGTCCATTCTGAGCATACTTTGCACCTCCAGAAACTCCAGTGAGCATGAAGCTTGCTAGAATCTGCAATTGCACTTTAAGGTTGAACCTAAGTCAGAAGTAGAAAATGAGTTTGAATATTTTACATCAAAAACATTAAAACTAAATAAGAGAGTAAAACAAAATAAATCAAATATAAACATAGAAAAATTAAAGGTTCATTATCAATTCCACTCCACTGAGCTACAAATTATATACTGTCTTTAATACAAGCTGGAAACAACAAAACTTTAAGTGAATAAACTCTCCAAGTTTATAAAAATGCATGCTTAGTTGTGTTGAAGAATACACATATTTTTAAGTTTGAGCATTTAAAATGAAGCTAAGTATGATTTTTTAATAAAATGAAATATCATGTACTAGTTAATATGAAAGTCTGTTTGAATATACCATTAGGACAATCAAGACTTTAAAATCACCTAAAGCCAGAAGGAAATGTACTGTATTGAAACTGCAACAGACTTTTATTAAACTGCTGCTTTCCAAGTAGATCTTACCAAGATTCTAACCATAAAATTTCTCTTCCAATACCGTTGACGAATAACATCCAGAATACATTTTTATTCATGGCTACATCAAGGCAGGTCTCATGCCCAAATTATGGAAAGAAAAGTTAAAGGCTATCTTATTAGACAATGGCTGGTGCACTCACTCCCACTTCCATGAGCACACGTGAGCATGAAAGAGAACATGTGTGTGCAAGAAGCACAGAGAATCAAGATTAATTCACACAGTCAAGAAAGATGAAGTGAAAGAAAGATTTAAATTAATTAACAGCTCTTCTCCTTTGCCATTCTGAAATGGTGCTGTGAGAGAAAAGACAAAGCAGTAACAATGGGAACACTGTCTTTTTCTTTTCCTTTTTTTTTTTTTTTTTTTTTTTTGCGGTACGCGGGCCTCTCACTGTTGTGGCCTCTCCCGTTGTGGAGCACAGGCTCTGGACGTGCAGGCTCAGCGGCCATGGCTCACGGGCCCAGCCGCTCCGCGGCATGTGGGATCTTCCCGGACAGGGGCACGAACCCGTGTCCCCTGCATCGGCAGGCGGACTCTCAACCACTGCGCCACCAGGGAAGCCCTGTCTCCTTTTTCTTAATAAGGTTTAAAAAATTTGAATGAAAAAATTTAATTGTTTTATAATCTATATACCCATTTGTGGAAAAGGCTACTTTTTAATGGTACTACTGAATTTTCTGGTGATTTTCTGAAATTTTCTGAATTTTCTGTATTTTCTTGATGTGATGTCAAGAAATAAATTCTTAAGGAAAAAGAAAAAAAAACCCTTTTCTAAAACATTATGCACTCTGTAACACAAACATTTGTACTGCTTACAATATTAGGAAACCAATTCTAATTAAAACATTATATTAAAATTTTGAGTTTCCATTTATATACTTTAAAGTTAGAAAACTGTAAGACTAGAGAAATATTTTAACAGAAATAAGAAAACACTTAAGGAAAATAACACATCTGAACAGCTATTTATGCATGTAACAAGTCATAGCATTTATAAGCTCCATTAGTTATTTTAAAGTACACTTAAGGGCTTCCCTGGTGGCGCAGTGGTTAAGAATCCGCCTGCCAATGCAGGGGACATGGGTTCCAGCCCTAGTCTGGGATGATCCCACATGCCATGGAGCAACTAAGCCCATGCGCCACAACTACTGAAGCCCGTGCTCCTAGAGCCCATGCTCTGCAACATGAGAAGCCACCACAGTGAGAAGCCCACTCACCGCAACGAGGAACGGCCCCTGCTCACCGCAACTAGAGAAAGCCTGCGCGCAGCAACGAAGACCCAACGCAGCCCAAAATAAATAAATTAAATAAAAAATTTTAAAAACACTTAAAATAGAATACTTAAGGCTCCAAAAAGATATGTAAAAATATACTTTATTATAAATATAAATTTAATATTTAATAATGTGGCTTTCTATGAGGATCAAATGAATTCTAGGAGTACTTGCTGTGTATCACTCATATATATATATATATATATGTGGAATTTTTAAAAATCATGTTATATTTCTCTCATTCTCTATCCATATTTCACTAGATCCAAACTAGAAAAGTACAATATAATTTAAAGAAACACAGATTGTATGTTATCTAGTTATGTCTGATTCTTTCAAGACTGGAATGTGCACTAAGGATTCATATAAAAATAAGTCATAAAATGAAACAAAAGTATACTACCCTTCCCAATTTATAGTCTATGTTCACCTTCCTTTTTTTGAAAAAATAAAATATATGCTTTACAGAAGAAAAGGAACCCTTAGGTTTTTCATGTGTTTTCAAATGAAGTTAAATTTCTACTTTGCTTTTACCATCCATATACCTGAGATGTGTGGTCATTAAAAACTTTCTCAGAGAAAAGAGATTCCTTAACAGTCCATTCTCAATTCACAAATGACCTCTTTGTTGCTAAAGTTGATGTCCAGCTTTCTGATCTTTTCTAAAATTATTATTACTTTGCAACCACTTTCCATTTCATTTAAACTCCCTCTTCCACTGGCTTCTGTACAGTCATACTCTCCTAGTTCTCTTCCTACTTTTCTGGCTGTTCCTCCATCTTCCATCCAAGCACCACCCACCTTCTAAGCATCCACCCTGCCCTCTTCTTACCCTGTCAGCTCTCACAAGATGAGGACGCCCTCTCCTAGATCTCTCAGCTCTGGGTTGTAAACCTAACTGCCAAATATGCACATTGGATTTCATGCTCTGCAAACTCCGTAAAAGCAAAAGAGAATCATCATCTGACTTCCCCACGTACTACCCCAAACCAATCCTCCCGTGTATTAAGACAGCTTAGGTAATGGCACTATCCACCTAGTTGTCCCAACCAGAAACCAAGTTATCCTTGACCTTGTCTCTCTCACCAACCTTCATTCCTCATCATACAATCACCAAGCCCTGTTAGTTCCTCTTCTTCCTAAATTATCTGCATCTCAACATTTCTAACTTGAATTACTGTAACAAACAGCAACCATGATGTCTTGCTTCAGATCTATTCTCCAAGCCACCACTAGAGGGTCTCTGTAAAATGCGAGTCCGATGATAGGCGGCTCCGAGGGTAAAGTGTAAACAGCTTTCTCTCTTACCACCCCACCACACACGTCCCTTCCATTAAAATTACGATGACCGACTTGCAGCTTCCCCCACAACTCTACGCTCTTATTCTCCTATCCTGTTTCTTCAAACTAAATACCTTTGTCCTATTTCTTCACCTGATAATTCTACCTGTTTTTCAAAATTCAGCTTAAATGCCACCTGGTCCAGAAAGCTGACTTTGATATGTCATTCAAGCTCTGGGGAAACGAAACGTAACTTGTTTACCTCAGAATCAGCAATGACCAGCCTAGAACCTAACACTTTGAATACTCAATAAATTCTGTTCATTGAATTAATTTTACATGTTTGTAATAATCTGATTTTTTTCCAGGTACCACATTCCCATTTCAACTACTTCATATTATTCCCTAACAAATTGTTGTAATCCTATAATGTTTTCTCAACTAACTCGGGTAATATATTAAAGTTTTACTGTTACATCTATTTTAGAATCTACCATCCCAAAACACTTGATCACAATTTAGCAGGCATGAAAAATTAATCTCACAGTTTTAAAGCAATAAGAGAATTCTTTTATGACATTGAGTTGTGCCTTGCAACAAAACTCTTGAGGCAGAGGCACTAGAACTAAGAAATACAGCTTTTCCCACAGAAGCGTCACCATATGTTCAAGATGCAGACATTAGAGACCTTCTCAAAGTTACAGCTACTAATATTTAATTTTTCTAAAAGTTTAACAGGCTGAAACTAAAAAGACATTAGTAAGCGTTCTTAAGTATTAAAATAATATGCATTTTTGAGATTTAGTAACTCAGAAATACCTAAAATACAAAATATATCCTATAATTAACAAAGATATGTCTTAAAAAGAAGAAAAAACATCTTTCCATGGTTCCATGCCACATTTTAAAATCAACTTGAAAGCTTACAGGATTCCTAACATTTTTGGAAATGGCAGAATAGTAGCCCAGGAAAGTTTTCAACCAATTTAAAACCATACTTCTAGCTAAAAGAAATATGGCTCCATCTATGTTAGAAATAGTTATACCTCTTGAGTGTAACTTTAAAAACACTTCAAAACTATATATAGTGAGTTTCCCTTCATGCAATTTCTGACTAAATGAATGACAACAAAAGTCAACCAAGGTAATAAGCCAAAACACAGCTGGGTCTATTGAGGCAGAGCCACAGAACCAAGGTTGAATAAACAGAGGCCTCAGTCACCGCAATGATGAAATGAGCATCTGCATATGGGGCTTGTCCTGCCAGCTTCAGTGCTGGGCAGCCACAATGCCCCAATCCTGCAGGCCACAACACGCTCTGATGCACATGCACATGACAGCTTCAGCCAGAGCCAATTTCTTTTGAAAATGTATATCTTAGAATGAAATCGATTTCACTTCAAGGTGGAATCATTATTGAATGCACAACAACATGTAGCTGAGGACAAGAGAAGTTGAAAAAAAATCTTGAAAGAACTCAGAAGCATATTCTAAAACTTAAATGAAATGCAGTATTATTCTTACCATCTCCACACATCTCATACTAAAACTTAACATAAAAAGAACTCTTAATAACTGGGCTGCTTTGAAAAAAAACATCTTTCTTTAAAAAAAAAAAAAAGACAAACCTGATTATCAAATTCAGTCTCAAGCCAAAATACATTTTTTCTAATCTTGAGAGGTTTCATTCAATCCATTTTCAAAAAGAGAATTCTAAGGTGACCATGTAAAAGTACAAGTCTACCTTGTTTTATTGCACTTCACTGTCCTTTGCAGATACTACGTTTTTTACGAATTGAAGGTTTATGGCAACCCTAAGTCAAGCAAGGCTACAGGTGCCATTTTTCCAACAACATCTGTTCACTTCATGTCTCTGTGTCACATTCTGGTAGTTCTCACAATACTTCAAACTTTTCCATTATTATTATGTGTGTTATGGTGATCTTTTATGTTACTATTTTAACTGTTTTGTGATGCCACAAAACGCAACCATGCAAGACAGCAAACAACTGTGTGTGTTCTGATTGCTCCATCAACTGGCTGTTCCCCCATCTCTCTCCCTCTCCTCAGGCCCCCTATTCCCTGAGACACAACAGTAATGAAATTAGGCCAATTAATAACCCTATAATGACCTCTAAGTGTTCAAGTGAAAGAAAGAGTCACTTGTCTCTCACTTTAAATCAAAAGCCAGAAATGATCAAGCTTAGTGAGGAAGGCATGTCAAAAGCTGAGGCAGGCCAAAAGCTAGGCCTCTTGTACCAGTTACCCAAGTTGTGAATGTGAAGGAAAAGTTCTTGAAGGAAATTAAAAGCTGTACTTCAATGAACACACAAACAGTAAGAAAGAAAAACAGCTTTATTGCTGATATGGAGAAAGTTTTAGTGGTTTGGATAGATCAAACCAGCCACAACATTCCCTTAAACCAAAACCTAATCCAGAACAAGCCCCAACTCTCTTTAATTCTATGAAGGTTGAGAGAGGTGAAGAAGCTGCAGAAGAAAAGCTTGAAGCTAGCAGAGGTTGGTTCACGAGGTTTAAAAAAGAAGCCATCTCCATAATGTAAGTAGAAGTGCAAGGTGAAGCAGCAAATGCTGATGCAAAAAGCTTTAACAAGTTATCCAGAAGATCTAGCTAAGATACTTAATGAAGGTGGCTACACTAAACAGCAGATTCTCAATGTAGATGAAACAGCCTTCTGCTGGAAGAAGACTCTACCTAGGACTTTAGAGAGAAGTCAATGCCTGGCTTCAGAGCTTCAAAGGACAGGCTGACTCTCATTATGGGCTAATGCATCTGGTGACTTTAAGTTGAAGCCAATGTTCACTTACAATTCCAAAAATCCTAGGGCCCTTAAGAAATATGTTAAATCTACTTCGCCTGTGCCCTATAAATGGAACAACAAAGCCTGGATGACAGCACATCTGTTTACAACATGGTTAACTGAATATTTTAGGTCCCCTGTTGAGACCTACTGCTCAGAAAAAAGATTCCTTTCGAAACATTACTGCTCGCTGACAACGCACCTGGTCACCCGAGAGCTCTGATAGAGAGGAACAAGATTCATGTTGTTTTCATGCCTGATAACATAACATCCATTCTAAAGCCCATGGATCAAGGAGTAATTTCGACTAACAAGTCTTATTATTTAAGAAATATATTTCATAAGGCTATGGCTGCTATAGACAGTGATTCCTCTGATGGATCTGGGCAAAGTCAATTGAACACCTTCTAGAAAGGATCTGCCATTCTAGACGCCATTAAAAACATTTGTAATTCATGGGAAGAGGTCAGAATATCAACATTAGCCATAGTTTAATAAAAGAAGCTGATTCCAACCCTCATGGATGACTTTGAGGGGTTCAAGACTTCAGTGGAGGAAGAAACTGAAGATGTGGTGGAAACAGCAAGAGAACTAGAATTAGAAGTAACTGCAATCTCGTGATAAAAAGTTAACAGATGAGGAGTTGTTTCTTATGGATGAGCAAAGAGAGTGGTTTCTTGAGATGGAATCTACTCCTGGTGAAGAGGCTGTGAAGACTGCTGAAATGACAACAAAGGATTTAGAATATGTTAGTTGATAAGGCAGTGGCAGGGTTTGAGAGGATTGACTCCAATTTGGAAGAAGTTCTAACTGTGGATAAAATGCTATCAAACAGTGTTGCTGCTACAGAGAAACTGTTCATGAAGAGACAATCGATGCAGCAATTTTAAGAAATTAAAATAAGACAGCCACCCCAGCCTTCAGCAACCACGAACCACCCTGATCAGTCAGCAGCCAGCAACACTGAGGCAAGACCCTCCACCAGCAAAAAGATTATGACATGCTGAAGGCCAGACGATGGTTGGCATTTTTTAGCAATAAAGTATTTTTAAATTAAGGTATGTACCTTTTTTTTTAAGACATCCTGCTATTTCACGTAATAGCCTACAGAATAGTGCAAACCTAACTCTTACAGGTACTGGGAAATCAACAAATTCATGTGACTTGCTTTACTGCAGTATTTGCTTTACTGTGGTGGTCTGGAACCGAACCCACACTATCTCTGAGGGGTTCCTGTAGAGTCCAGTCCTTATAATTAAAATGTAAGAAACCAGTATGAATTCCCTCAATACTACTTTCATGATTACTTTGCAAAATATGTGGTCTCCTTCAGTTTTTGTACATTTATTCGACAAATAATCATTGAGTGTTTGCTCTCCCACTGACAGACCTCCTGAAGAGCAGGGACCATGTGTTTATACTCCCAGCGCACGGTAGCAAGGCTTGTGGAGGTGAGCAAGGCACTATACACTAGGGATGCCAAGATGAGCACAGTTCTTCCCTTAAGCTCATATACCAATACTGGATAACAGCTACTGAATAACAACTGTTTCACTACCTGGCTGCGCTTAGGCACCCCTCCGTATTTTAAACATGAAAAATACTATCCAAAGGGGAGATTTTAAAAAAGAAAGAAAAGAAAAGAAAAGTGTTTCTAAAGTAACTTACTTGCTGACTTCCTTATACTGGGCTATCTCCTCAATATAAAGAAGGTCATGCAACCGTGACTGATAGTTGGTCTTGGTCAATGATTTGTCTAAAACGGACTGGGTAAATAGCTGGTCAGCAGAGAGAGGAATTTGGTATCTGATAAGAAGGCTCTTCTCCAAATCAGTAGTTTCATTAGGTTCAAAATCTATAATAGTTTTAGAAGAAGAATCCCAGCGCTTAGCCGTGGTTACTAGCTGTTGTTTTGCATGCATCAGGTACTCAAGATCTAAATGGAAACAAAAAACACATTTATAAAGGAACACAACATTAATATTCTCAAATAATACACTGTGCATTTTGGTAAGAGAATTTTGTATGCTAAAGTTCTTAAAAATGAAACAATATAAAACCCCATTTGACAGAGTGTTTTCCCCATATCAGAAATATTTTTTTGTCTAGGTTAACAAAATAACATAAATAGGAATTCATGTAAAAAATATTTTGTTGTACCTCAGGCTAGGACATACCAGGAATAGTTATTAACATTTTAAAAATACAGATTAATATTTAGAACTTAACCCTTTAGTCAAGAGAAATCTGATCTGCAGGAAGAAAGTATGGTAAATTTCTCATAAGACAAAATCTCATCAGGTGATAATCACTTTTCTCTTCCTACTAGAGAAACAAAAACCTTTTGTGTTTTTTTCCCACATTAAATTCCACATTAAAAGTGATAAAACGTACTATTCAAATGCCATTTCAGAAAAATCCAGTTTAGCCTCAGTTAAATTGCATGGTAAGTAGAGCACAATGTCAAAATGAACGACTGGGCTTCCCTGGTGGCGCAGTGGTTGAGAGTCCGCCTGCCAATGCAGGGGACGCAGGTTCGTGCCCCGGTCTGGGAAGATCCCACATGCCGCGGAGAGGCTGGGCCCGTGAGCCATGGCCGCTGAGCCTGCACGTCCAGAGCCTGTGCTCCGCAACGGGAGAGGCCACAACAGTGAGAGGCCCACGTACCGCAAAAAAAAAAAAAAAAAAAGAACGACTGATCAAGTTCTCACAGCTCTGGAAAAAAAATGCAGCAGAATACCAGCACCGGGTGAAATACATCGTAACATAAATCCTGAGCATTAGGTAGCCTCACTCTATCCACAGTGCATTTTAGTTTTCTACTGGGTGGAACACACATACACCTATAAATATGAAACTTGACCAAAAGGGGAAAAAAAAGTTGCTTAACTAACTCATTAGGCCAAGATCCAGTTTTAATATAACCTAATTGGAAAGGTGGTTTTACAACTCAAGTTAAAATTTTAGGAAGAAATAATAAAAAGTTTAAACAGAGATCAGTCTCCAAAGTGCAAAGACAAGTTATCCTGTGCTATCTTTGAAATGAGAGCAGATTGTATAATTGTCTTGTCTTGCTTAGTGACAGATTTTGCTATATTTAAATGTTATATATAAATTATAAACATATAAGTATAGTCATCCACCAAGAGAAATTTCTCAATATTAGAAAATAGTTTATCCTAGTATCATAATAAAGATTAAAATGTAGAAGTCCTAATTTCTAATCTTTGTTCCTTGAAAAGGCATTTTTACATGCCAATTTTATTATTCATCAAATGGCACTATAAACACAACTATAACCATCAATATATAAAGATGGTCTTCTTATTAAAATTTTGCATTTTTAAAATCCTCTGGATGAGATAATGATGGTCTGTTTTTGCAACAGCCTTATGAGAAGTTTCATAAACTAACCGCATTTTCTTCCTAAATCACTCTAAAATTGGGCCCTTCCTATCCTTTCATTAGATCATAGCTATAAAAAATATTTAAATTATACAAACGCCAACATTCCTAAAACAGATTATACCATCACTAAAGATCAGATACTATTAACAAAATAGTAAGGATGTACATAATTTTCTTCCCTTAATTCAAAAGTCAAAAGGAGAAACACTAATGGTACAGAAACCAAATAACCAGCTCTTTAAAAAAAACCACTGAACTCTGTGCAGTATTGAAGAATTTATTTAATATGTAATAAAAGGATGTCTATTCTTTGGGCATAGGAAAATTATATTTCATAATTTTATTTTAAATAAGAAACTGATTCAGACTATACCTACATCAATATTATATTCACCTTCTTTAAAAAGTCACTAGCTATTCCTAACTGCCATTTAAGTAACTGGGATAATAACAAACTTAAAATGGTACAGCTTTCCTTTAAAAAAGTTTTTTGTATCACCTATTTAATATACAAAGCAAACTTTGCAGAAAATCATTCTACTCTGGGCTAAAAGTATTCAGGCTTTTTGGGAAAAGTGGCATGAGAAATAGTATTTGTTTTTCTCATTTTACCTATTTAGTACCATGATTCCCACCCTGATTTTATGAAGTTCTTAAAATGAATGTCTTTAGCAGGTAGCACAACAATTTCAAAACAATTCCGAAACAATGTTAAATTTTATTCCATCTCTTTAATAACTATAAATACAATATAGGAGAGGGGAGAGCTAGGGGAGCAGAGAGAAGAATCTTGGGAAAATCCATGTGTGCCTGGCATCAAAAAGTCTACAAACCACTGACCTTGGCCATTAACTCAGGCGTCCAAGATGGACTGGGGCCAGTGACTACTGAGGGTATCTTCTGCAAAAACCACTTCTCTTTCCCTGCTCATGTTCAACTTGAGACAAACTTCTGCCTCTAATCCTCTCAGTTGTAAAAAGCTTATTAAACCTGTTTAATTACCCACCTACTTACAGTGCTTAAAGGTCATTAGGTCTTAAGAGCTCCTCTTTAAACAAAGGAGAAAGCTGAGGCTCCCCCAGGGGCACACTGGACACGCTAGTCCTGGGGCTCATCTCAC
This sequence comes from Mesoplodon mirus, assembly GCF_964341445.2. Lineage (NCBI taxonomy): Eukaryota > Metazoa > Chordata > Mammalia > Artiodactyla > Ziphiidae > Mesoplodon > Mesoplodon mirus. The sequence continues at coordinate 25,016,155 of NC_138994.1, forward strand.
CCCCCATGCAGTACATGCACCAGCTAACATGCAACCCAGACGTGAACACTGCTCAGAGCAGCCTGAGCCAGTCCATCCATGCATGGTAAGAAAGCCCTCTTCCTCAGTCTAAACTAGGCTAAGAAAAAAAAAAAAAAAATTCTGGGAAGATGAAAAGTGAACAGGTTAGAATCAATATGCATAAAATCACTTAGGGAGAGTTTAACACTGACTTATTAACCAACTCCTATAATAATAAATCTGAAACCCTGACAAATTATAAACCTACGGAATGTGTTACCCTGAGATATGATAGGCAGAAGCTACACATGTATTTTAAGAGAAATTCATAAGAAAAAGTTAAAGATAATTAGAACATACCTGATAATTAGAACATAATTTCCTGAAGATAACATATGGGAAGAACTGTTACTATCAAAAATAGAATTCAAGGTTAGAATACCTAGTCTGACACAAGATTCGCCTCCCAACTTCCCTCACCCTTCTGATTACTGTGAATAGCAAATGCTCTCATTTCAGCCACATAGTTACTATTCTAATAAAGCATCCAAAGGGTTGGTTTGTTTTATCTTGAAGTATGTAGTACAGCAGACTTGAAAATTATCCTTAACAAACCCTGGACCGTGGATAAGAAGTTAGGAGAAAAACATGCAGTGTCCTACATACCCAGCACAAAGGCTGACACACAAGAGGCATGCAGTAAATGCATGTCAAATGTGGGATTTATTAAAAACAGGTATATTTATCTAGGACTTAAAGAGAATGAGATGAAATGATTCCTAATTCCAAAATTGGATACAACACTCTTCCTTAGGAAACATTTTGGTCTGTGGCTTTACAAATCTTGACAGCCCAAATCAACAATAAAACAAAATCCCAAAGGAAACCCAAACTACGACTTCCACTATCCATTTCAACATCGTTCCTTTCACTAAAAGAGCTACTCAGACGTAAGATGAACATCTCTTAGCTTATCCATGTTATCTGTTCTCTTAATGAGGCTAATAAAAAGTTAAAACAGCGGAGTAACAACATAGGAGTACCTCACACTTTTTACATGCTTCTACTCAGTTACATTTATCTTTTATTGACAAGTATACTATTTTTTGTTTGTTTGTTCTGTTTTTTTCTTTTTGGCCACGCCACGCAGCATATGGGATCTTAGTTCCCCGACCAGGGGTCGAACCCACGCCCCCTGCATTGGAAGCGTGGAGTCTTAACCACTGGACTGCCAGGGAAGCCCCTATTTTTTAAATCAATTTTCTATTAATTTTCTGACCCCGTAATAGTAAACATTATATATTTATATATATAAACATGTCCTTAATTTACCAACAACTTTGACAGCCAGAGATAATTTTTAAGATGTACTAACATTTAATGTTAATTTTAACATACATTGCTAGACTAAAAGTAATGTGTAATAAATATCGTTTTCAAAGTTAAATATAAGAACTAATTTCCAACATGTAGCTTCCAGATATTCAAAGCAGAATTCCAGATCAGTTTTGTCAAGCAAAAATTTTCTATTACTTAAATTGAGGTACAAAGTGTATAATGCAGTTTGTGCTCTAAGCAAGGGGAAAACTCACTAACTTCCTTCTTTTGTAAATGTCCTTTGCCACAAATTTGTGAGAAGCACAGCTTTAACCCCCCAAAAAGTTTTTTTAGTTCATACAGTGCCTTTTTCTGTACCTGAACCTCACCAACAAGGAAAAAACAATGAAAAAAATGACATCAATTGTAAGAGTAGTAAAAATATCAAAGACAGAACTAAAAATGGGCACAACAGGTCAGCTAATTTAGGTAATAACAAAATAAAGCCAATCAAATGTCATCTAGCTCGCCTAAACCTAGATTTAAGTTTTTCTCTTTATAATGTTCAAAATATCTTATCAGAAAATACATTTTGTAGATTTTATATTGTTCTCTTGTAATATTTGTTTTTCCTATGTCCTTGAAAAACAAATTTCACTACGTGAAATTGTTTTAATGTTTCCAAATTAGTTCAAGAAAATGCTTGATTTTATTCAATTATTTTCCATAACATCTTAGAAGTAAGACCTTGTTTAAAGGAAAATAGGCAAAGATATCAAACTGCAAAAAGGTCACTAAGAAAAAGGATATAGTATTATAGAAAGGGGAGAGGGTATATAGTATTGGTCCCAAATGGGAGAACATCCCTGTCTGTATTAATTCCTGCTACCATATCTGAATCAAATATAAATTTTACTATATTTTCAAACTGATATATCAGAAACATCAGAAATGAGACTCTTTATTTCTTCCAGTTACCAGTCTCAAAACATCATTCATCTTGGGACAACTTCTCTTGCCAAGATCTCTAAGTGCTGTGGGCTCAATAACTTGGGTCTTCATTTCTGCTTTTCAGTCCCTTGGCTGCACCCTAGTCTTGGTCCTCACTAAAAAAAACAAAAACACAAAACAAAACAAAAAACCCTTCTCTCTTCCTTTTTACTTTGTTTGCAAACCAGAAACTCTCCTAATGATGGCTAATGATAACATCAGCAGCTACTATCTACTAAATGCCTACTATGTGCCAGATATTGTGCAAGGTTTAGTTCTAGTTCTCATGATAATCCTCTATGACAGATATTACTAGTCCCATTTACCCGATGTTTCCACATGAAGTTCAGAGATGTTAAGTTCTCTGCCCAGGGTCCTACAGGAATTAAGTAGAAAATCAGGATTTGAATCCAATTCTATTTAACTCTGAAGTCTGTCCATTGCTCTGTTTCTCCAACTAGAAAAGTAGCACATAGCTGGGGCAAAAGTAGCCAAAGCACCCTCAATCTCTCAAGCCCATGAGGGTGCCCTGAAATCCTCTTCATCACCACTTCCCTTATCATGTGTTAACAGTATCGTTTTCTCTTTTTATTGCAGATATTTAACATTTTATATTATTAATTAAATAGGCTTTTATTAACTAGTACAGATTTTTGACAACACTTACAAACTTATTTTTATGGGAAATGAGTCATGAGTTAAAAGCCACAATCTAAAAGCAAACTTTTAACGTACAACCCACATGTAAGCCAAGAACATCCTTTCAGAATTATATTTGAGAGTAGGAGATGCATGTCAGTATCTCTATGATTTTAAATCTCCTTATGATTTAAAAAGGGTGCAATCTAGGAGTTCTCAAGTTCTAGTCTCTAAAAGCAATGTAATGGCGTAATAGTAAACAAACCACTGCATTCAAGAGAAATCCAGCCTGCGTTGTTTTTGAAAATAAAGTTTTATTGGAACACAGTCACACCCATACATTTACATACTGTCTATGGCAGCTTTCTCACTATAATGCAGAGCTGAGTAATTGGAATAGAGATCATCTGCCCTGTAACACCTAAAATATTTACTATCTGGCCCTTTACAGAAAAAATCTGCCAACTAACTGCTCTATTAGTAAATATAAATCAAGTATTTTTATTTCATCAACTACTGTATCTGTTTGGCTATGGGAATTAACATACTTTTATTCCAAAGAGTAGTAAAAAGATGACAAAAGCAGAACACACCAGAATAAAAACAGGTAAAAGGGATCAAAGTAAAAGAGAAATACGGGTAAAATGAAGTATGGGTAATAATATTAGCACATATACAAGAAGGTAACACCTACTTGTTCAATTTTGGCACAAATGTTGCTTTAACCCTACTCACAGCTAAAGGTAAGGGGACAGAACCAGTTCCACCTGTTCGTTATGTCCCAAAAATAAAGTCCTAGCATTTACTCATGAAAAAAACTTCTAGGTTCTCATAAATGGGACACTGTGGACATGATGAAAAACATCCTCCACGATATGCTTAGTTATAGCCAATATAATAGCAAGTTTCATACAGCTCTGCTATATGAAGTGTTTGTTAAATAAATATTTAGTGCTCATGAAATAAAATAAAGCACCTAAAAATCCAACCAAGAGCCAAAGAAATGTAGGCTAACATGCCCTTCCCTTATCCAGTTGGACCTTGGCATAAAATTCAGGTTTAGGCAGTAACATGACAATTTACAAAGTAATTCACCATCTTCTGCAGGTGCCTGCATGTTAAAACCAGGGACCTCTTCCCAAGAACATGAAGCAGATCCTATTAAAGGCACTTTGGTCTCCTTTACACTAGTAAAATCAAGTTATGAAAGCTTATTTTTAGGACTTTCCATTCAGAGATAATGTACTAATATCAGCAAAGTTAACTGGACCATCAGTTGAACATGGAAATAGACACTGTAGGTGTATTCACAATTACCATTGAAATTATATTCTACCCAAACAAATACGGAAAGGTTTTACTGTGCTAAAATCATCAAATGAAGTTGGTAGACCAAAAGAGACCTGATCATCTACTTATACAAGTCTGGGGAACCTCAAAGCAAGCTTTGCCTGATGACTGTATGAAGTGACCAGGGCATAATGCAAACCATTCTAATTCCATTACACAGTAAATGAATCAATAAACTTGGGATCTTTTTCTTTACTCTTCCCTCCCTGTCCATGGTATATTTAGGGGCCAATACATATCTTTTAATGTTGCTGTTATAGTGCCTTTTAATACATCGTTATCAGGGGAAAAAAGTCTAAATTTTACCTTCTGTAGAAGCTGCATCAATCATTACTCTTTGCATGAGTACTGGTTCCAATCCAAAGTCGAAAACTATGGTTTGGCGAAAAGTTCCAAATATTTCTGTGTTAAATGCTATCCCGACTTTATACACGTAATGATCTAATCCATTTTGGGCCATCTTTCCTCCTATCCATTCTTGACAGTTTTCTGGGACTTCTTGTGATACCTGGGTAGTACTATCTCCGGCAGATATTGCAATGATACTAAAATGAGGACGATGAGCATCATAAAGCAATGCTACACGATACAGCATTCTTGCAGGCTACAAGGAAGTTAAAATAATTTGTTGAGTACAAGGGGGTGAAAAATCCAGTTGTAATTGGGCTCTTCAATGAAAATATTTCCATAAAGGACTTTTACTTTCCCATGCTTCTAAGATACCATGTTAAAAATACAAGTTGTACTCATAAGCCATTTAAGAAAAAAAAAATCAGAATGGTTAAAAAAAACTCAGTTGTTAAAATGATATATTTATGATGTCAATTATACCTCAATAAGGCTGACATTTTCAAAAACGATATATTTATGCTACATTACTAGCCTCCCTGCTCTTTCTGTGATACATTTATCTTTCACTGTGGCAAAAGCTTTCACCCTGTATCACCATCACCTCCAACTTTCCATACCCTTGGCCTAAAAAAGTTTTATCTAGCCTCAAGGAGGAAGTCTTCATAGGAGAGCAGTGACCTCTGAAGACAATGGATTGGGTTCAAGGCCAAAGCTAAATGTTCCCAAATTTTTCATCCCAAGATGCAGATGGTACAGTGGAAGAAACATCACAAAAAAGTACACAAAACTTTTCCACTGCATATATTCACAGAAATATTTTACTTTGCTTCATTCTTAAACTTTGAACATTATAATTCAGGATGGGAAGCACTGCAGAAAATGTCTCATATTAAAAACCCATTATTACAGAATTTGTGATTTCATTAAATCAAAATTAAAAACAAACTCATTGTTTGAATATCTTAGAACCACCAGATTAAACAATTCAATTTTTAAATAGTTAACTACAAGCCGTGAACCCCATCCTATGTTTTAAGTTTGGAAGACAACATGTCGAAGACCTCTTCACCAAATAAATAAATAACTAAGTATCTAAACATCTACAAAGCTTTTATCTCAAAATCTAAGAAAAACCTGTACCCTTCATGATCAAAATACAGAAATATGCTTTATCACAATATAGAACCTACATAAAAATGTACTTAGAATAAAACATTTTCAATGCTCTTTCAATACACAGATTTAAAGGTCCAAAAAGCCTTTATGAAAATTGAAAGACATTTATATTCTTTAACTATCACAAAATTCATACCTTACAAGTGAGAGCAAAGGTCCATGTCTGGTGAGACTTTTTGGTGTTGACAGTAACGGACAGATCAGGATTATGCTCTACCTTTACTCCTTCTACACATTCACTAAGCTGAAAACAGAGAGCAACTAATGTTACGTTTTATTCCTAAAAACACAAACAAACACTTCTGGCATGGTAAATAAATGTCAACGGTAAAGATGCTGATGGAACTGTTTACAAAGCAAGGTATTTTATACATGAATTTTCAGTTATTTTTATAAGCACAAAATATAATAAAGCTAAAATAAGAGACATAAGAAAACTAACAACAACAACAAAAATGGCAATAAAAACTCCCTGAATGAAGACAAATTAATATAATACCTGCAAGTCTCCAAACAAATGGCTTAGTTCTGCTCTTTATTTTAGCAAATGGGTCTACTTTTGCTACTAAAAACACTTTATCAAGAATCAAGTGTTTCATACAGAGGATAGGGAAATAAACCAAGATACAGCATGAAATAAAGTCAAGACTCAAACAAGGGCACTGTTTAAAACAAACAAACAAAAAATGCAGTTTATTTTCCTCACCACTTTCTCAGGAGATAATGAATTCATCCACTTTTCTATCAAGGTCTCCATGTAACTGCCTGAGAGCTGTTTATTCTCATTCTGCTGTTTCAATTTTATCAACCGTGAAGCGTATCTTTTCTGCCATTCTGCTAGTTCTTCCTGGGAATGTGCTGAAGTACACTGGGCACCATACCTACAGATTCCTTGCTCTAAAAATCTAAGTAGAATAGGAAAGACTGTTTTATCATATACTTTGTTGGACCATTTAAAAGATAAACTTCCAGCATTTGCCCTCCGACTCTCCAATAACAAAAACAAAACTTCATCTCCTGAAAGGCCATATTTATCACGTCTTGCACCGAAGAGGAAGAAGACGTTTAGAAAACATTTGTAACAGTTAATCAAAACAGCAACCCCCCGCTCCATGTTCACTGACCTCTTTCTCTGGAATAAGGGGATGACAAAGCAGAACATATTCATAACCGCCCCCCACCCACAAAAACTGGCATTGCAAAGGTAGCTTCCTTCATGATATAACAACTCTGTTAGACAATTCCTCTTAGAGCAGAATTTTTCTAAAGCAACACTGACATCAAGTGGATTAGTTCGTCAAGCACAGGTATGCCCTACTTCCCAAAATGATACGACCTAAAGAAAATTTTCCACATACTAGAAATTTTGTTCTGGGGAAAAAAAAAAAAAAAAAGTAATATGTCACTGAATTAACATTTCAAGGCTTCTACTTTTCACCTTCAAATGTAATGCCTTCACTCTTCTCTACATTACTATTGCCTATATTTCACTGAAAATATTGGACTATATTAATTTGCTTGAAGTTTTAAATAAACTAAGAATAAAAGTTTTATGTAAGAATCACAATTAATTCAATAGTCAGATTAAATTCTTCAATGGGTAAATTCATAAACGTTCTTTTTAGAGGATATACAGTTAATATTTCTCAATGTTTATGACTCAGAAAATTCAACTGATAATTCAATGGTCAAAACAGATAAAAATGCAAGACTTTGATCAGTAACTTTTTTTTTTAAGTTTTAAATACTCTATAAAATAATAGATCCAGCCAGTTTTTAAACATTCAAAAATGAATAAAAGATCTTCTGAGAGAAAACATGAAAATCAAACTATAAATAGCAAATGGATAAAAGCGATGTTATGTTATAGATATTTTTTCAACTGGAAAAATATGAATAATAAGAAATACAAAATGAACCACAGCACAGTGTAAATTATCATGTTTCACCCTATTTGAAAAGACGAGTGTATTTAAAGCTTTTCTTGATGATACATAAAGTACTTGAACTTAAATTATGCTATTTATTAAGTTCTCTTATGCTTAAGACACATTTAAAATCATGCATTTGTTTCTCTTCAGTATGTCGTAATAAGCCAAATATTTCTTTGTCTTTCTATTGCTTTGCTTTAAATTATTTCCCTAAAAATTAAAGGTTTGATAGTCTCATCTGGACTATAAATTTTCTCATACTTCCTTTGCATAGGATTGCGTTCTACATCTCCTACAACACTGATACCACCAGGATTTTAAAAATTTACTACCTAGTTTCTTTATTTCTGCTATAAAATCAAACCTGACCTCTTGACTATTCAATCATCAAAGCTGCATATCAAACTTCCTTCATTATCAAAAGCAACCTAGAGTAATTAGACTTATATCTAAAAAACCAATAGTTTCTAGTTCTTATAAAAAGAACCTTTCTTAATGTAACTTTAATAATTCTTTCTACCTTAACATATAATTATTAAATTTTGAAAGGTTAGCCCTTCAAATATAAATTACTCATAAATTCTATATAAGATTACGTGATAATAGATTTTCTTTTTTTTAGAAAAGTTATTAAAATAATTTAAGATTTCTTTATCTATTTTATGCTCCATTTCAGTTTAAATAAGGTAACTTCAACTTCAATCACCATAATTTAGGTAAATTTCACATAAACAAGAGACCAGCAATTAAATTGAGTCATATTAATCCAACTGGTATTACAGAAGTCTTAACAATCTCCACTTAGATCACTGTTGTTTATAATTAAAAGAAGGATCATCAATATGGTTTTGATTTTTATTATTTAATGATAATGACCATTTTGGCTTCTGTTTCAAATTGAAAATAAACCATTTTACTCAATTGTTATGCTTCTTCCTTCACATATTATCTTCTTTAAATCTGAATTACTACTTTTCAAAAAGTGAAGGAAAATTAACTATCCTTTGAATAAAGACATGTCATTGGTTTAAAAAAAAAATTCACGTTACCTTTTACACAAAGTATATTCCTCGCTGCTTGTGATTCCCCTAGGTGGTGGGCGGAAATGCCAACCATTACAAGATCCTAGAGAGTAATCAGGATATATAGTCTTATCATTTGAGGCTTGCTGATAATTCTGATATTTTAATGTGTAAGAAATACTATAAACCCTCCATACACATCATCTCAGATGATGTAAAAAGAACATGACATGCTTGCCTCTACCAAAAGAGTCATCTACCAGTCAAACGAATTATAAATCACTTAGCCATATGAAACTTAGAAATCACTGAAGAAGCAGTTACACAGCAGCTAAGACAAATCAATGACCCTTACTCTACCCCAGCGACTGGCAGACATACTTCCAAGTGCAGTCTCCTGCCTGGCATCTAAAGGGGAGATGTGTTGGCATGCTTGTCATTTCTTAAGTATGAGTCGTGTCTCTATTAGGAACTATTTCAGGAATGAGAAAATTATGGTATCCTGGAAGGAAATTTTGTAAAACAAATTCCAGTACTGCATATGGAGTGAGAAGAAGTTCCACATTACCATCCATGTTCCTTAGGGTCTGTCTGACACATGGCACTGAATAAAGTAATCTTTTTTTAATAATTGAAATAAAGTTCAAAAAGGTGAATTCTGAGATAGGAGCTAAAAAATAACATTAGTTTCCTTCTGAATACAATGAGTTTTAATGCACTTGGATAAAAGGTTCCAAATAAGCCAAGGAAAACAAAGCGTCAGAGAGAAATGGCTGAGCTCTAGAGGCTGAGCAGCAAGTTTCCCAGGACCTTGTAGCCATTTTCTACCTCCTCACAAGGCACTGTGCTCCCCCGCCTCCAAAACATATTCCGCCCGGCTGAGTTTAAAGCTGCGTTTCACCCCTTCCTATCTGCGTGACTGGGAAAATTACCGAACCTTAATGAACATCAGTTTTATCACCTATCAAAAAGATGAAGAAAGACTCTAAGAAGTCAGTACTCGTTTCTGTGAAAGCCACTACATGGTAGACATCATTTAGCAAACACTCAATGAATGCCAGTCTCTCTTCACCTTCCTCTGGCAGGAGAAGAGGAGATCACAGACTTTCATTGTGGCAGGAACAACTCAGCTTACAGGTCAGAACTTCCAAAAAGTAGTAACTGTACTAGCCTGTGATAGAGAGAAAGGAGAAAAGACCTCCCTCTACAGATTGCTAAGAGCAGGGTTCATTCAAGTTCAGAACTGCGTACATGGAGGAAAGAAGGCAAAATAGGTCACCTCCAGGGTTACCTCCCATCTCCGTACTCTATTACTCCATGACAGGGGCTAGTGAACAAACTGCTTCCATCCGCACTACTTCTTAAAATTAAATCTTTATATTCTCTCCTGTACCTCCACTAACATGTAATCTAACTCAGAAATTTCCTCCCAATAATCAATAAAGAAGCAATGCCCCAAAATCACAGCTACCAGAAGTTATACAGTTTCGTACTTACCCTCTTCTAAGTCTTCCACATGATATCCAGAGAGGACATTACCAGTTGCTGTCTGCAATTTTTCAAATGAAAGAAATTTTTATAATAAGAAATAACTAGTTGATGTTGAATTAAACTTGGACATTTTTAACATTTTTTAAAAAGCTTGAGATTGACTATTTAGAAATTTTTAATAAACATTAATATGCAAACGGTATTTTTTGCTCTTTGCTCTAGTTTCCATATGTAAATATGGAAAAGAAGTACTTCTGTGGCCCTCATTAAGGAAACTGATAGAGATTCCTTCCCTACATAAAAATTACCTGGGAGCAAGAGAAGTCTCGGTCCCCAGTCCTGAACCCCGTGGAGTAGCACCTTGCATCCGTGTATGTATTGCACTCTCCTCTGCTAACGTCTACAGTATGACCAGCCGCTTCTCCTGCATCAAGTGCAGCACCACCACCACTTCAGGACCTGGGAGCATATCCTGGCCGAGTCCCCCTCGTTGCTCTAGGATGAGACCTTCTCCCACAGTGGAGCCCATGGCTGGGGCCCATTCACCCTGACTTCCTGGCTTTCTCGACCCCTCTAATGCAGGTAAGTCCTCCATCTGCCCCTTTGGCTATAACCTTACTCTAAGCTCCACACCCCCAATTTCAACTGAGTGCCAGCTAGAGAATAGTTAAGTGCCAGCTTAACTATTCTATAGCATTTTACATGCTGGGTTACTGTCAGCCATGCACAGATCCACTGTCAACAGCCTGCAACTGCCTTTCTGCATTCCTGCGCCTCAGAGGATCTGGCACATAATGAATGCTCAGGAAATCTGGATGGATGGGTGGATGGGTAGATGGATGGATGACCACCCATGCACTTCAAACACAGTATGTTTAAATAAAATTCATCAACTTTAACCCCAAATCTCATCTTCCTTCAGTGCTCCTTATCTCAAGTTAATGGATTCATCTTCCCCCAAAAGAGCCAGGCTGAAACCCTGAAAGTCAGACTCTGTCCTGCTCCGAGTATTCTCCAAATCTTTGCCCAACCAGGTCTAGAATGCCTCTCATGTCTGTCTCATACTCAACCCCCCCGCCACTATCCGAGGTAAGAGCATCATTACTACTTGTCGCATCTACCCCTGAACCAACTGACTGCCAACTTATTGTACCAAGTCACTCCTGGGTCTTTACTTAGCTGCCTCTACCCTTTAACTTCAAGTCTGACACTAGCCTCCCTGGTTTCCCTGCAGGGTGTTTATCTCTCCTTTCCCTGCTTGTACTTCCATTACAGAACCTACTGACCACAGGCTGCCCCGTGGGTACATTAGTTACGCACACCTTGGGCTGGCCCTTCAGATTGCTTTTCATGGATTTCTCAGCTTTCCAAAACCCAAAGAACCTTGAACAGCACATGCACTCAGTAAATGTTGAACTGAATGAGGAGGAAACGGTATCCCAAGGTGAAATTTGGAATGTCTTGTACCATAGAAAGAATGGCATAAATGCTAATTGGGTATAACTGAAACAATAATACCACCATAATTTACATGTCACTGATTAAATTGGACCCTTTTTAGCATGGGGTGGAACTAAATCACTATAATACTGTTTCAACAGGAAAATGCCTTCTGATTCTCAAACTACTTACTAACAAGTTTTTAAAGACAACCCATTCTTTTTGTAAAATGAGGACTGAATATAAGAATATATAAGCTAACAAATAAATCAGGAGTAATTATTAACATTATAAGGACTCTATGCGCACCAAAAAGGTATATTTAAAGATCTTTTAAAATTCTATAAGCAAGATCTAAGCAGCATAGTCCCACACTAGCCCTTAAAATGATTCTAACTACACAGAATTTATAAGTGTAAGAGCTAAAGATTCACTTCAAGTATGAATTGAAAGTACCTCCTCTAAAAACATTTATCAAAATACATTTACCAAATATGTGAGAAAAAAACGGGACAAAAATGTTTTGGTGATGAAATAAACCTTAAAGCATTTATAACTGTCACAAGGGAAACATACATGGTGTATTTCATGAGTCAGCATCTACAACAATCTGCAAATGGGCAGAGTATGCATGTGCTGACACTGTAGTTCTCACTCTGGTGGGGTCTGGTGAACAGCACATCCTCATCAGAAGAGCTGGTAAAAATGAGAAGCTCAAGCCTGGGCTGAATATTTGGCCACTGTGGCTTTTAGTTTCCAGGTATTGTGTTTAGTTTTGTTTTTTTTAACACCCTTTTTATATGCTCAGACCCTAAGACAGAAAGGCAACATCAATTAGTTTGTGATCTTCAGTCTCTACTGAGACCTTCAGGGAAGGCAGCCGAAGTTCACACTGCTAGAATTCCTGTAAATTTACAATCAAATCTATTGATTGGATATTTGAAATTTTTCTAAAGAACATGTGTTGTTTTTCTTTTCATTAGTCAGCCTTTAGTTCCATGTCTTTATTCTAATCCACCAGCATTTACAGGTTAAACATCAGCTCAGCCCAATCTTTAAATAACAAATTGTTGCTATTTTTAAATACGTCAGGTGCAATGATAAGTAAGGGTAGTATTGTTTGTTAGCTTTTTCTAGATGGATTTTTTAATAGTACCAGTTCACTAACCAAAAATAATACTACTCTGGTTACACAGAAAAGAAATTATAAACAAAATTTAAGTCACTTATTCCAAAAGTACAGTCACAAAATGAGAGTCAAGTGATATTTGTGACCTTATACATAACAGGATTATAAGTATTAAAAATAAAATTTTATATATATTTGTGTATGATTATCAGATGTAAAGCTGCTAATTCAACTAAGGTAATAAAAGAGGAGAACAAGGCCAAAAATCATCTTATTTTATGTTCTCATTTTAAAAGTCTAAAACACTTATAATTGTCATATTTTACTTCTTAGAAATTAAAAGACTACATATATACCAGAAGGGAAATGGCTTCGAAGTTAATTAGAGCTTATTGATTCTCAGTTAATTCATAATAAGATAACATAAGACTAAAAAAATAACATTTTTTAAAAGGCTATTTAATTGTAGCAAAACAAACAGTATCTTTATGCAGCTTATATAATTCACGATGACTATCTTCTTTGCTTACTTATTTGTTGGTATGAACTGCGATGTATGATTAGATTTGAAGTGGGAAAGTAATCTACAGGAGGTCAAGGTTTACACCTGGGGGCTGTTCTCATCCTCTTGGCCTGATGGGAGCACCCTTATCGCACTCTCCATGAGACCAGCACCTTCTCCATTCTCAACTCAGCTTAAGTGTCTCGTTCCTCACCACCATTCCAGTTATTTTTCCCTCACAGAAAGCTTATTCTTTTCCCTCATACCACTCACCTCAATGTGAATTATACCTATACTTGTTTAATTAATTTATGTATTTATTGTCTATCTCCTCCCCAAGACTCTAACCTCCCAGAGGACAAGGACCATGAGTGTCTTCTTCAGTGCTGTATCCTCAGCACCAAGCATAATACCTAGCACATAGTAGGTGCCACTTTTTAAATAAATAAGCCAATCAATTGATCACTTTACATGGGCTTCCATTTATGATAAAAACTGACAAAAATGGCTATTTTTAAAATGAGACATCTAAATAAAAATACTTTTATATGCCTGTATGAGGAATAGAAATTTGAGACTTACAAAGCCACGGGCCTTTTACATGCCACTGCTGTCCCCGGCCTTCAACTGCTTCACCAGAGCACATTTTTGTTCACCATTTACCTTGATACACATTATTTCCATCAGCTAAACTCATTCCCTAAAAATACTCCTCAAATCACAGACTTCTATTAGTTACTTAAAAACACAGAAGGCTTGAGGAGTATCTCACTTTTAATAACAGAAGTTTCTAATAGCCAGATGTAGTTAAAAACTAAAATTTCCCCATTATCTTTCCATTTATTGGCCAGAGACAGCTAACAAAAATTAGGGACAAAACAGAAGACCTGGGATGCAGAGGCACCTTGATAGGAAGCAAAGTTCCTAGGATGGGACCAAGCCTGGTTACAGAAAGTCTAAAGGTTGCACTACCCCACCTTTAAAGCCTTGCTGATGCCCAGTGATTTTCCAAATTTTAATAAAGAACATGTACTAGCCAGACTGAGTTAAACTCTTCCCAAAGAGATCCACTGAAATAGTCTTACCTCCGTTTCTGTGAGAAGTATTTTTAGTCTTGTCAAATCTTTTGTTACCATCCCATTCTGAAAGGGCAAATGAAAAATGGAAAAACCAAGTAGTGTATTAGTTCTTTACTATGGGGACTTAACTCTTCAGCTGTTTCTAAGGTTTATCTGTAAAAAGAAAACCAATGCTATGCTCATCTCCCATCCTCATTACCATTAGAGGTGATGATAAAGCTAACCATCTATGCACAAAGTTAAAAAGATTAACAGGACAAAAGATACAGTGTGCCCTAAAACACTGTATTCACCTTGCCTAAGAAGGTAAGATTAATTCAATAAAATATTCACAAAGGGTATCACTGAAGAGCAAGATAGAGTAGGTAAAGAAAAAAATAAACCTCAACTTTTTAAAACTCCTTTTTCCTAAAACTAATAGGCTATATTTACAAAATGGTGAACTCAGTTACTTATGACTCAGATTCACATACAATGATCACACTACTTAAAGATGGTTCATTAACAAAGCTGTTGAAGGAAAATACATAAAACATTCACTCTTCTGAAATTCAAATTTCACTTGAGATTTGAAAGCAAATTGCTTCTTCCTAATTTTAAATTTAAAAATCTACAAACAATAAATGCTGGAGAGGGTGTGGAGAAAAGGGAACCCTCCTACACTGTTGGTGGGAATGTAAGTTGATACAGCCACTATGGAGAACAGTATGGAGGTTCCTTAAAAAACTAAGAATAGAACTACCGTATGACCCACCAATCCCACTCCTGGGCATATACCCTGAGGAAACCGTAATTCAAAAAGAGTCATGTACCACAATGTTCATTGCAGCACTATTTACGATAGCCAGGTCATGGAAGCAACCTAAATGTCCATCAACAGACGAATGGATAAAGAAGATGTGGTACATATATACAACGGAATATTACTCAGACATTAAAAGGAATGAAACTGGGTCATTTGTAGAGATGTGGATGGACCTAGAGACTGTCATACAGAGTGAAGTAAGTCAGAAAGAGAGAAACAAATATTGTATATTAATGCATACATGTGGAATCGAGAAAAGTGGTACAGATGAACCTATCTGCAAAGCAGAAATAGAGACACAGATGTAGAGAACAAACGTATGGACACCAAGGGGGGAAAGGCGGGGTGGGAAGAATTGGGAGATTAGGACTGACATGTATACACTGCTGTGTATGGAATAGATAACTAGTTGAGAGCCTGCTGTACAGCTCTGTGGTGACTACTACTCTATGCTCTGTGGTGACCTAGATGGGAGGGAAATCCAGAAGCTGGGGTCGGGGGGGAATTTGTGTATACATATGGCTATTTCACTTCTCTGTACAGCAGAAACTAGCACAACACTGTGAAGCAATTATACCCCAATAAATTAAAAAATAATAAAATAAAATAAGTAAAAATCCAACAGGTAAAACTGTGTAATATGCTTAACTTATATAGGAAAGTTCCTTAAGGATAGAATTATCTAAATAATAAAGAAGAGAACTATTCTTTATCATCTATCTAGAACTAAATACCCATACAATTTTGCTATATTAATAACACATCTTAGCTTTTATATTCATTTGTTAAAATGGTGACATCCAAAAATATTGTTAAACCAACTGAACAATTCACTGCAAAATAATTCCTTAGAAAATAACTAAATTACCCTCTGAAACGGGTCATTACATTGCACTCAACAATATACAAAGTACTTTCCTAATCTGCATTTTTTTTTACCAAATATATATTTATTTGCAGTGAAAACACAACTTTGCTCCAGCTTTCCACAATTTTCAGAAGAAAAGTATAGAGAATTCACGCTGTATAACAAAGTATACATATATTTTCTTGCTTTCACTGTTTTTCATTATGATTCCTGAAAAATATTAGCAAATTCTGTAACAGTTACCAACTGGTAAAAAAAAGTTATAATATCTCTTTTCTTCCAATTTCTATAGACTGCCAACTCTAAAGTACAAAAAAGTAGTCTTTCAATTATCTCATCCAAAAACAAACAAAAACTCTCAAAAACTAAATACTACATACAAACATTTATCCCAAAGTCTGAAAATAATTAGATAACTCCATCAGAGCAGTCATGAATATTAACTTACACATATGACATCTTCAGAAACAAAAGTAATTATTACTTAGTTTAGATAAACTTAAGCATTTTATAAAATAAATTGTTGAATTTAAGAACCCTGTAAGATCATATGTCCACAGGAGCATTTTAAAACTCAAAAATATTTCCAGATTCTGTTAAATTATACCTTTAAAGAAAATCCTTTAGTTATTCTATACTTTCAAAGCTTGAAAAATATCTCCAATTCTTATATATATTATCACAAACTACAAGAATCCAATGATTAAACATCAGTTTGTTGAAGAGAAATAAGCATCTCAAGATACTTATAAACTTTGACTTCTGACAGAACCTAGAGGAACGTAGGTAATACACCTAAGGAGTCAAATGGATGAACCCGTTTTCAGACATTCAAATTTATAACTCATCAACATACCAGGGACTCTCCTGTCAGTGACTTGGCAAGAATGCTGGATACAGGTTGGAGCTTTCCTTTAAGCTGCATGCAGCAAAGCACTGCTTGAAAGGTACCATCTCCCTTGGCCAGTCCTTCTCCCAGCACTGTCATGAAAGAACAGCCATCATTAACCACATAACATTCGATACACATTTTTCTCAATTTTATTATTAGTACACTATCCCAAGCATGACTTATTTTATGCTAAAAGAATAACTATAACTACTAGAGGAAGGCAGTGATGTTTCAGTTCTGTCCATGACATGCATAAAGCCAAGAAAAAACATGGGACAATCAACATACCTAACCTACTACAGCCTATAGTCAGGTAGGATCACCGCAAAATCATGAGGAGAATTAATCTTACACCTCTCCAGTGAAAATACTGTTCAACCTATGATTTCTGGGTAAATGAGGGCTTTTAAACTGCGGAGATAGATATTCACTGAATAAAGTTGTTGCATTTTTGACAAAGAGACCCAGTGCCACTAAAGAATAGAAACATAAGAATAGAAACTGCAAACCTCAATATTTAGATATTCCTAAGCTATTAAGAATTAGCTTTTATTAAAACCAGCAAGATTAACTAAGAACCCAACTGTCAAATGGCCAGAGAAAATGCTACCCAACTTGTCTGCAAGGGTTTACTGACTTAATTTAATACAATCACAAGGAGAACATATTTCTAACAATACAGAATATACTCATTTTTATGCCATGTCATTTGAGATGATTTCCCATAACTGCTAATGGTTCAACCAGTAAAACAATCTGTACCCTTCTCTTTACTGAGAAGTCCAAGATTCATTTTTTAGTTTATACACACTTCAGCTTCCTTTACAAAAAGATAATTTGCTGAAAGAAAATATTTTGGAAATTGCATTTTTTCTAATTATTTTCAAGGAAATGTTTTGTTTAAGTATCAATATAATATATTGCATTTAAAGTCCATTGGGGGCTTCCCTGGTGGCGCAGTGGTTGGGAGTCTGCCTGCCAATGCAGGGGACACGGGTTCGTGCCCCACTCCGGGAAGATCCCACATGCCGCGGAGCGGCTGGGCCCGTGAGCCATGGCCGCTGGGCCTGCGCATCCGGAGCCTGTGCTCCGCAGCGGGAGAGGCCACAACAGTGAGAGGCCCGCGTACCGCAAAAAAAAAAATAAATTAAATAAATAAATAAATAAAGTCCATTGGGTCTGTCCTTAATATATATATATTTTTTTAAATAAAATGTATTTTATTTATTTATTTTTGGCTGTGTTGGGTCTTCATTGCTGCCTGTGGGCTTTCTCTAGTTGCGGTGAGCAGGGGCTACTCTTCGTTGTGGTGTGCGGGCTTCTCACTGCAGTGGCTTCTCTTGTTGTAGAGCACGGGCTCTAGGCATGCGGGCTTCAGTAGTTGTGGCACACTGGCTCAGTAGTTGTGGCTCGCGGGCTCTAGAGCACAGGCTCAGTAGTTGTGGCACACAGGCTTAGCTGCTCCGCAGCATGTGGGCTCTTCCCGGACCAGGGCTCAAACCCGTGTCTCCTGCATTGGCAGGTGGATTCTTAACCACTGCGCCACCAGGGAAGCCCTGTTCTTAATATATTTATTTTGGTTGTACTGAATATATCCTTTTGTTATATGGTTCAATTTTTTTATTACCCAAATAACATAACAAAAGAACACGAATAAGGGGCCTCCCTGGTGGCGCAGTGGTTGAGAGTCCGCCTGCCGATGCAGGGGATACGGGTTCGTGCCCCGGTCTGGGAGGATCCCATATGCCGTGGAGCGGCTGGGCCCGTGAGCCATGGCCGCTGGGCCTGCGCATCCGGAGCCTGTGCTCCGCAACGGGAGAGGCCACAACAGTGAGAGGCCCGCATACCGCAAAAAAAAAAAAAAAAAAAAAAAAAAAAAAGAACACGAATAAAATTCTACACAGAAGTTCACCATAAACTCACCACTCAACAAAAAAAAACTGTTTTCACTTATTCGTGTTCTCTTCAAATTCTGATCAATATTTACATAATTTTTACATGACTGTAACTGATATAACAGTTTATATCCTATTTTACTTCCCCTTGACACATTCAGTATTTTCCATATTACAGTGTTTATATTTATATTATTAGCGATATAATGTTCCATCAAGTAGATACATCAATTTACTTAACTATTCCCTTGATCCAGAACAGTTCCAATTTTTAACTATTAAAAAGAGCACTGTGGGCTTCCCTGGTGGCGCAGTGGTTAAGAGTCCGCCTGCCGATGCAGGGGACACGGGTTCATGCCCCGGTCTGGGAAGATCCCACATGCCCCGGAGCGGCTGGGCCCGTAAGCCATGGCCGCTGAGCCTGCGCGTCCGGAGCCCGTGCTCCGCAAGGGGAGAGGCCACAGCAGTGAGAGGCCCGCGTACAGCAAAAAAAAAAACAACAAACAAACACTGTAATAAACATCTTTCTACATATATACTTTATTGAATCAGATTACTAAATTGAAAGTTGCAGTCTCTGTATTCTAGAAGGTTTTATTCAATTACTTTCAGTTTAGACCAACCTGCTGTCACAGCATCCATGTTACAGATCACTTATCGCCTCACTGACAATTCCAATACATGAATAACAACAACGGGGCATCCTTAAGAATGTTTTGAGCATCTCAGAAAATTCCACAGTAAGCCCACATCTCCCTCAGATCTTACTATTCCTGAAACTATTCAAATATGACCTTTGGCAAGTCATTTTATCTCTCTGGTCCTCAGTGTGGTCACCTGTAGAACTGCAAGATGAAAAAATGTGCTGCAAGGATCAAATAATATAATGCAAGCATTAATAAAATGCTCTGAAGAAAAATGACAGTCCTATCGAGGTCTGGGTCACTCACATTCGCTAAGCCTGTTTCCTCCCCCGTAAAATGGAGGTGCCAGTAGCTACCTAACAAGGTTGTGGTAAAGACTAACTGTGGTAATTATATGAAGTATCTAGCACAATCTCCTCAAGAGTTCCCTAGATGTTACGTTCCCCTCTAAAAAGTATAAAATAGTATTAAGAACTGTTGAGGAACTATCCTAGTTCCTTTTCAGTAATTGGGATATTAAGAAACTAGTTGTCCAGAGCTGAAGAATGTTTCAGGGAAATGAAAAAAAATGTAAGAATATTTCAATCTCAGATGACTATGTCATGTTTAAAGAGTATTAAATGACATGATATTTTACAAGCACTTTTCAGAGATCCTTGGTTTTGTACAAGGTATATGCTGAATTTTATTTTGCAAAAGTTCTTCCATTACATTGATGTCTAAATGTCTCCAGATTTGTCAAAATTATCTTTCCCTTTCCTCTCTCTAAACATTTTAGACAAGAAACACTACTGATGTACTTTCTTCTAACGGCTGTCTTTAAATGCAATTCAGTTTATGTCTTGTAGGATCCCACATGAAGAACTATGGCAAAGAAACAGTCAACTACTATAGATAAAAAGCTATCCTGCTATGGTGTCATATGATAGAATCAAATTGCAGTGCTGCCAATCTGGTCCTGTATTACCTTTAACATCTTGAAAAGCTTGAAAGAAAACAAAGTATGGCCTAGTGTATTCTTAAACTTGCCTCAGCTATAATAATTGAACTTGCCAAAAGAGATGACATTAAAACATAACCTAATCTTGGACGACTGTAAAAAAGTTATGATTCCTTACAAATAAATTCTCTTCCCCCAACTATCTGTGAAATTCTACTGTGAGCACATAACTCCTTCCTTCCCCTGGGAGTTACAAAGGAGAAATCTGAACACCTTAGCTGCGTTGCTAAATTCAAGTCTCTATCCCTTCTCATTCTTAAGTTTTTGTAAGATTTTCTAACACTTGAAATATGTCTTACTTGGAATGTTTTGGACCAGAATATGAGTAATCTTAAAGGAGTCCTCATTCAACTGTTTCAACGAAAACAGCCCCTGGCTACCAAAAGGAGAGGATCAACAATTAAAACGTAATTCCCCTTGCCTGTAAAGAATTACATGCAATGAGAAAGATAATTTAAAACAAGCTTAAAGTCCAGTAAATGCTGAGTATTAGTCTGTATTTTTTCAGTAACATGACCATAAAAGGTTATTTCTCTTATCAAGCCCTTAGTTATTTCCAAAGCCGTTTATTGAAGAGCATAGCGTAATCAAGGTAGTATTTTTCCAAATTTTTTGAAAGAAATTTTAAAATTACCATTAAACTAAATCCTTGAGTCACTAATAAAGTGAAGTTATTCACCACTTGGAAATAATCACATTCTCAGAACCAACACATCAGGAACTGAATCAAAAATGAAAATAGATTCATTTAATAAATATATGAAACAAATTTATAATTTATAAATAAATTCCTTTCCTAAATATCAGCCATTTAATTTTGGGGCAATAAACTTATTGCCAAATATCTATTGGGGTGGGGTTAGGGGAGGAGTTTATAAACAGACTCCAAACAGCAGAAGGCCTAAGTCAGGTTAAAATGTCCACTTGTAACAAGTAACAAAAAGTATAATGTAAACCAGAATAAGAACTCTCTCACCCGGGTCCATTTTTCCAAATAGTTTTTTTTTTTTCCCACCATCCTTCTCCTCCGTCTCAACCCTTTTTCCCCTTGCCCTCTATTTACTTCCAATTATAATACATAATACTTTAAGACATGCGGACCGCAGCTTTTGTGGCATTTTATGTCCTTCCTACCAAGGTCTTTTGCAGATAAAATCTTTCCTTTATAAGACGCTTTTGGAAAATGAAAAGCCCTAACAGTATTCAATCTCAGGTATCATACAGACCTCTTCTAAATATTTCATATCCAGATTTAAATACTATAATGTACTCTCTCTCTCATTCTCTCTTTCTTTTTTTTCCCCCCAAATCCCTGCTACCTTGCTCTTGGCTCCTTCCAGTATTCGGTCCTTAACCTGGTCACAAAAATCTCTGCATCTCTTTTACAGCCCTCTTGTGTGTGCCATAAACTTTGAAGCTGAGACCTTACTATTTTTGAAAGTACTCTTTCCTTCAACTGCAGCTCAGCGTAAAGTCTCTTGGACTCCTGAGTAGCCTGTTGTACTGTGTGTGCATTAGAAAGAGAGAGAGAGAGAGAGCACGCTGCTTGCAGAGCCTTCAGCCTCCTCGTTATAAAGAACCCTAATTTCCAAGATGCATTTGCTATATCATTACAGGAAAGTTAATCTCTGTTAACTGTTCAAAAACTGGAAGAAAGAGGCTTCCCTGGTGGTGCGGTGGTTAAGAATCCGCCTGCCAATGCAGGGGACACGGGTTTGAGCCCTGGTCCAGGAAGATCCCACATGCCGCGGAGCAACTGAGCCCGTGTGCCACAACTGCTGAAGCCCGTGTGTCTGGAGCCTGTGCTCCCCAATGGGAGAAGCCTCCACAGTGAGAGGCCCGTGCACCACAACGAAGAGTAACCCCTGCTCGACGCAACTGGAGAAAGCCTGAGTGCAGCAACAAAGACCCAACGCAGCTATATAAATAAATAAATAAATAAATAAATAAAAAATTTAAAACCCTGGAAGTTTTCTATTTAAAAAAAATCAACTTAACTGTATTTTTTATCTTAAAACTCTTTCACTGACTTTATTTCAACGTCAGAAGTCAACATCTTGCTATGTCCGTTGTAAGCATTCAGAGGAAATCCTGAGTGTGGAAAATCCTCTGCTAAGGCACTCCCTTACTTCATTGTTTCCATGGTTGATTTGCTTACTTTTAAAAAAAATAATTTGCTTACTGAGAAGAACTGACATTTTGCTCCTCTTCTGACTATTTTCTTTGTACTATGCGAGAGGGCTGTTTTCAGGTGTTCACAATAATCTTAATTTCAGTGTCATCGTCCTGTCCGTCCGTGTCCGTCCGTCCCCCCCCACCACCCCGCTTTGGTATAGTTTTTTTTTTTTTTGCGGAATGCAGGCCTCTCACTGCTGTGGCCTCTCCCATTGTGGAGCACAGGCTCCAGACGCGCAGGCTCAGCGGCCATGGCTCACGGGCCCAGCCGCTCCGTGGCATGTGGGATCCTCCTGGACCGGGGCATGAACCCGTGTCCCCTGCATCGGCAGGCGGACTCTCAACCACTGCGCCACCAGGGAAGCCCTGGTATAGTTTTTATTGAGATTTTACAAGGCAAGGTACCACTCATTTTAAATCTTCTCTTTTTATGGTATACATATAATTTGAGCTAATATAAAATTAATGCTAGTATTTATTCTATGAGTGAAAAACAACATGAAATACATTTATAATGTCACTCATGACTATAACTGACACCCTGCATAAATAAGAAAAGACAGTCATACAACCATGATGAGGCTCTTGCAACTGAGTTCAAAGGGCATAGTTCAAAGACTATTGCTTACTTAAATATCTACTCATACAAAAGAGAGTCTGCATACTCAGAGGATGGTCTCCAACTTAACTTAAATATTAAAAAAACACTTTCCTGATTTATATTCTATCCCTAACAACTTACATAAAAGAACTTTACTTAAAACAGTTAATAGGCATTATGTGGAAATGAAGAGTGGAAGTTAAGGTCCTATTCCAGAAAGGCTTAGGTTCCTGCTGAAGAACAAACTGTGGTACAGCCATGCTGTGGAATACTACTCAGCCATAAAAATGGATGAACTACTGATACACACAAAAACTTGGATGGGTCTCAAACACATGGTGAGAGAAAAAAAGTCATCCTTAAAAAGGTCACATACAATATGGTTCCATTATGTGGTATTTTCAAAATGACAAAATGATGGAGGTGGAGAACAGATTAGTGGCTGCCAGGGGTTACACAGGGAGGGCAGACAGTGAGTGTAACTACGAAGGGTAGCCCAAGAGAGATCTTCACTGGGATAGAACACTTCTGTATTGTGACTGTGCTGGTGGTTACCGGAATCTACACATAATAAAATGAAACAGAATTACACATATTCATTGAACCAATGTCAACTTCCTGGTTTTGATATTGTACTACAGTTATGTAAGATGTAAGCAGTGGGGGGAAAGGTACATGGGATCACTGTACTATATTCGCAACTTCCTGTGAATCCATAATTATTTCAAAATAAAAAGTTTTTGGGCTTCCCTGGTGGCACAGTGGTTGCGAGTCTGCCTGCCGATGCAGGGGACATGGGTTCGTGCCCCCGGTCCAGGAGGATCCCATAGGCCACCACGGAGCAGCTGGGCCCGTGAGCGGAGCTTGCGCGTCGGGAGCCTGTGCTCCGCGACGGGAGAGGCCACAACAGTGAGAGGCCCGCGTACCGCAAAAAAAATAAAATAAAATAAAAAGTTTTTTAAAAAATTCCTGTTGGAGAAATAAAGCTTACATACATGAAATTTTTAAAATAGTTACCGCAAATGGATCTAAAGAACAAGTAATTAAGAAATATTATCGAGTTGCATCCCTATTTAACATTCTGGTCAACAGGAAAAACTGGATGGACTAGAGGCTTAAAGATCCAAACGCTTGTCCCACTCCACTATTATCTACGTGATCCTGAGCCTCAGTTTTTCTCATTTCTAGAATATAAAATACCCATTTGCCTTTTTCCCCCCCAGGTTTATTACACTAAATAGAATAATGTCTGTAAAACCCTAAAGAATAAATAGGTTGTACCTTAGGATAAAGAGAAGGAGCATGGCCTTTCAGGTCAGAAAGACCTCACTTCAAAACCACAGTTCCACTCTGGACTGTCTCTATGCTCTTAAGCAAGTTACTTAATCTCACAAAATCTGTTTCCTCACCCATAAAACTGGAATGATATTACAGTGTGATTAAACAAAATACTTCAGAGGGTCTTACCCAGAGATAATTCTGAATATTATTACCCCTATTAACTATTTTTCCAAAACATTTTTAATTACCATAAAATATAAAATCCATTTAATCAAAACTCTTCAGAGAAGGAAAGTATAGAAGGTTCAATCAATCATGTATCAATTTGCCTTTTGTAATACAGTCAGCATCTATTTAACAGGGCTTTTTGGTTACTGAATCACTTACTTCACAGGGCAAGTTATCAATATAATAAATATCAATTGATGGCCAAAACTCCTTTGTTTATATTAATTTCTTAAATTAATGACACTCTCACCTAGGGTTTAAAAATCTTGCAGCCTTATGAAAAGTATTCATTGATGTTATAATGACTAAGTTTGATCTACACATTACATGTAGCACAAAACTCTTAGTTGATAAGACTATCTTTCGATTTCACTTTCTCCATTTACCTCATTCCCTTTTGTTAGTGTAAAAAAAAAATGTGAGTTTCCTATATGATGAATATTTCAGAGGAAGAAAAAGAATCCTTATGTTATGAAAGTTTTCCTGTTACGCCAAATACAGCATATGTTCAGATAATGAAAACAGACTTGACCACCTCACTTACTCGCTGGTCACTGGTTTGACAACCCTCACTATCCAGAACACAACACCAAACTCAGAACTAAACTCCATGAACTTAAAGTCTGTGTAGTTTATTTTCAGGATGCCCTTGAGTCCTCACTCAGAATCTATTTCTTATTTAAGTAGAATTCCAACTATTAAATCTTATGACTCTGATTAGTTCCTGGCTTAAACAAATCAGCCTTAAAAAAAAAACATTTTGGGAACAACCAGGTAAATCTGATTATGGACTGGTTTTGGATATTAGGGAATTATGGCCATTTTTATTAGGTTAATAATAATACTGTGGTTATACAGTTATGACCTTATTTTTTAGAGATGGATACTAAAGTATTTAGGAGTAAATATCATGATGTCTATAATTATTTTTAAATAGTTCAGAAAAAAATTAATGAAGTAAAATAAATATGGCAAAAGGTTACAACCTAAGTTTCGAGACTATGAATGTTTATTATACACTTTCCTCTAGTTTCCTGTATGTTTTAAATTTTTCATAATAAAAAATTTTTCAATGTTTTTTAACTCCATGACAAAGATTGCCTGTCTGGTTTCCTATCCCTGCCTAAGAAAGTGAAATCAGGGTCAGAAGCAGCAAGTGGAGAAGAGGGGGAGGGTAGTTGCAATGAGGCATGTTGAGAGTTGTAAGGAATGCAAACTGATAGCCTGACAGTGAGGGAACAGACACCAGGATGATACTCTAGTACATAAAATTCAAACAAAGCTCTGGGGCCATTAAGGCAGGAGCTATTCGGGCTATCTAGCATTACAAACCAATATAATAATTAACAGAGATTGAGATTCTCGTGTTGCTTTTTATTACTGACTACTTAACTGTGGTATTTTACCTTATATAAAAATAAGTTTGCTGTACACTTGAAACTAATACTGTAAATCAACTGTATTTCAATTTAAAAAAACACAAGTTACCAAAAGGTGAAAAGAAAAAAAATTACATGTACATAATATAAAAGCAGAACTCTACAATTAGCAATATACACATGTAAACTTTGCCAATATTCCCAAATGTCTATTTCAAACGACAAATTTATATACATTAAATAAGCACTTCCATGTTCTTACTTATCACATAAATGGTAACAAGGAATGCACAGAGTGTAATCAATGAACCCTTATTGCAAGCTAACCGATTTTCTGCTTTTCCACACAGTATTGCAATGAAAACCATTCCACATACAATTTCTTCCTTCTTTTGGAATATTTACTTGGGACAGTATCCCAAAACTAAGATTAGTGGGTCAAAGGAACGAACATGTTACCAAGCTGAATTCCGCTTCATACTCTACCACACCACAAGCATACACTCATTTCACTGCAACCTTATCTTAGACATTGGTTAAACTTTTCTCCCCACATTACAGAGACATAATCAGTATCCAAAAACTGCACGTAATTAATGTATACAGTCTGGTGAGTGTGGACATAGATATACATTCATGTTACGATGATCACAATCCAGGTAACAGACTTATCCTTCATCTCCAAGGTTTCCTGGTTAAGCTTTTATTTTGGTAATTCAGCAGCTGTAAAATAGTATCTAACTTGAAAACGCTAAGTAAAACAATTAACAAAAAATGCAGCGTTTTTCCTTATGTTCCTTCACCCACAGCGTTTACCCTTCGACAACTCTTCACAAGTCAGTTACTCTTCTGGGACTTTGTGTGTCTCCAAATGAAAAGCATCAACCTCACTAGTACTCAAGGAAGGGAACATTAAAGAAAGAGTGGCCATTTCTCACACACAAGATTGTCACAATGTCAAGACTGAGAGGTTCCAGTTAGTGAGATCACAGGAAACAGGCATTCAAGTATATTTTAACCCAGACATCCAACTTTTAAAACTCCTTAACCCAGATATCTAACTTTTAAGACTACCATAAAGAAACAAAGGCAACAGTAAGAAAGAATACATGTTTATTACAGGATGAACTATAGCAAACTAGAAAACTAGAATCACCTGAATGCCCATCAATCTGGGAATGGCTGAATAAATTACAGCACATCTATGCCATGGAATATTCAGCAGGAATTGGAGCTGATGTATTATTAACATAGTAAGATGTCCATGATCTATTGTTACAGAAGAAAGCAAGAAACTTTGTGATGATCACATAATTCTTTTTTAATTTTTAAAGGAAAACCCTACCTATGTATTTAAGCATTTGTGCTTATCGCTACAGAGAAAGGTGAAGAAGATGCAGCAAACTAATAACATGGTTCCTTCAGATGGGGGAGAAGGGGAAGTGGGTCCCTTCTTCATATTCCTCTATATTATCTGGCTTGTTGGTAACTTTTAAATGTCCACAGATAGTAAAGATTTATTTAACGGAAGATGGTACTAGATATCTCTCAAGCCAATTAACTCTCAAAGTATACAATTCTATGAAGCAAGGTTTACAAAGAGGTCACTGAATCTTTAATGAATGGTTAAATTACGTCCAATATGCCCCAGGAGTAGATAAGATGGTTTTGTAAGGTTAACAACAAAAAGAGCTAATACTTTTTAAAGTTTTGACACAAAGGAGCAAATAGGAAAAAAACTTTAACTTATGTTAGACACCTCAGCCCCCCAACCCCAATCTGGATAACTGAAACATTATATTATCCAAATCACTGAGCTGTGCAAAACTCCCACCAAGAGTGTGTGAGAATGTACACTGAACCCTCCTCCCACTCACTTCTAGATTCATTCTAGTGAATTGGCAGCAATCTCCAAGAAAAGGATTCCTATTCTATGAGTACCCAAAGAGCACGAATCTTATTAATCAATTTCCTGCCCAAAAGAAAACAGGAAAAAGCACTAAAGAGCATTCTAGTCAGTCTCTGCTCTCTAAGGGAAATCTTCTAATGAAGGGGGAAAGAACATTACAGGAGGCAGAGGCCCAGCTTTTCAATTTATCCAAGCTTAACATTTTAATCAATGTGTGTTATGTGCTACAGTTCTTAAAATATGGCTCTTTATTGACTGAAAATACTCACACAAACTTTCAAAGGGCATTCTCAATGTTCCCAAGGGAGTGACAGCAATGCCAACACTTGTGATTAGGAACAATGTTCATGTGTGCACCCATCACAGCAGGAAAGTCGCCATCCAAATTAGTCACTCAGCACCACCGTGAGGTGGGTTTTCTAAATATTATAATCACTTTTGAAATTAGCATATGGAAAAAAACAAATCTTAAACACTGCTCAATTAAATAATTCGAAATCTTCACAGCAGAAAAGAATCCTGCTTTTAAACATACCATGCCTACAATCTTCATCAGCTTGCCCATAGTTTTTCTGCAAAATAAAAGATACAAGATAAAGTTAAGTAGTTCAAGGGCTGCTTAAAACACATTTTATCAAAAAGCTCAGCTTTGTTTCGAAGCTTAATCACTAATGTTGCAAATTTAATATGCAGAGAGCAAAGCTAACTCGTGCTGAGGATTACGTGACATTCTACAAACATTACAGTATACTTCCCTAGGCCATTTATTCACACTCCTCCCTCTCGCCCTCTCTAACCTCAAGTCACCAGAAATCTCTTCCCCATCCTCGTTCTCAGCTAATGACTTTACTGAGTAAACTGCAGCCCTGAGAAGAGACTTTCCACGGATGGCCACTACCATGGCTGCCCACTTCCCGGCACACTGTGCCTTCCACCTGTTACCAGGTGAGCCAGCCCTGTTCCTTCCTAAAGCCCATCCTACCACCTGCACAGATCTGCTCCAGGGCCTACTCAAGAACAGCGCTCCAGCAAGCTTCTATTTTCTCCTACATCATTAATATTTTGTTTTCTAACGGTTCAGTCCTATAAACAAATATGCTCTTATTTCTCTCATCAGAAAAGATCCTTCTCTTGACTTCACTTCTCCCACCAGCTACCATTCCATTTTTTTGTGCTTCAATGGGGCAAACTCCTCAAGAATTGTCTATATCATGTATTTCAATTCCCTTCCCTCTGACTTTCTCTTAAACTCTCTTTTATCAGGCTTTCACCCACCACTCCATGGAAGCTGCCCTCATGGAGCTCACCAGTGACTGCCAGTGAATCCAGTTAGGTACACTTACACGTACCCATTTAGACACACTGTCATTTCTCAGTCAATTCTCAGTTCTCACGACTCTATTCACAGCAGTGGACACTGAACGTTCCCTCATCTGGACAGGCTTCTTTGACTGGTTCCTAGGACATCTTACTCTCTTAGTTTTCCTTAACCTCACGGGCTGCTTTTCAGGATGCTTTGCTTCTCCTCCCAACCTCTTAAACTAGTGCCACAAGACTAGGTCCTCAGCCCTCCCCTTCTCTCTACCTATACTCATTCCCCTGCTGATCTGACCCAGGTGTAAGACTTTATATATCATCTATAGGCCACAAACTCTCAAATTTACATCTTTAGCCCAGACCTCTCTCCCAAACTCCAGACCTGCATATCCAACTGCTTATTCAACATCTCCAGCTGGATATCTAAATGTCATCTCAAATCAGTATGTCCAAAATGAACTCTTTCCCATCTCCCCACCTATAGGCCTCTCATCTCAGTGTAAGGAAACTCCACGCCTCCAATTGCTCAGACAAAAAAAGGGCGAAGTAAGTAAACTATGCCTGCTCTATATCTCTCACTCCCTGCCTTCAGTACATTAGGACATCTGCTTCGTTCTATCTTCAGATTGTAACCAGAACAAACCACTTCTCACCATCTCCAATGCTAGCATTTTGATCTGAGCCACTTCACCGCTGGCCTAGATTATTCTAATAGCTTCCAAACTAGTCTCCCTGCATCTGCTCTTACTCTTTTACAGTCTATTCTCAACACAAAGGCCAAATCACTCCTATTAAAGCAGACCATGCCACTCCTCTGCTCAAAATCCCACAACAGCGTCCCATCTCAAGTAGAGCAGACACCAGCCCTGACAGTGGCCTGAAGGGTCCCACAGGATCTAGCCCTGCTGCACTCTCCCCCTTGGGCACTTTACTCCAGCACAAGGGCCTCCCAACTGTTCCTCAGACGCGGCAGGCATGCTTCCGCCTCAGGAATTCCACACTGACTGTTCCCTCTGCCTGTGACGATCTTCTTCCAGATTTCAACACGGCTCACTTCCTTACCTCCTTCGTATCACCTTATCACGAGGCCTATCTTAACCCAATTTAAAATTGCAACCCTATCCCTAACCCTAGTAACCCTCTAGTCTACTTTTTTTCCATGCAGACTGTTACCTTCCAACAATCTAAAGTGTTTACTTATTTATAATGCCCATGGTTTATTGTCTGCCCCCCACTAGAAAAAGTACTATGAAGGAGAGATCTTTCTCTTTCTTTTTCACCAACGTATAGCAAATACCTAGAACAGCGTAAATATTTGTTGAATTGAGTGAATAACATTTGTTGAAATATTTGTTGAATGGAGTGAATAACCCAAAATGCTAAAAAACAGTAATACTTTCAAGGCTTAAAAACACAGTTGCTTGCCATCAAAGATATTCAGCAATCACTAGCCACTTCACTCATGTCCTCAGCCCAGAATGTGGTGACCTGTGGAAGCAGTGATCAGCAATAGTCCCCACTCACAGAAAACAGCCATTTTACATGGTTCAGCACTGGCTCATTGACAGTGTTTACTCACCAGCTGCAAAAAGGAGGCAATTCTGTAAAGAAGACTCTCGATTTTGATGCTTTCTATCTCCAGTGGACACGGCCCTGTGAAGTCAGCCATGGAGTACTGGCCAAGAGAAAGGAGGGCCTCTGTGCAGTGCTTGAGGGTCATTTCATAGTCTTGTCTCTTAAGTGATTCACATGCTTGTTCACATGACTTCTCAGCTCTTCTGTCTTCCATGACTCAGGGACAAAAATCCTAAAGACAGGGAGAAAGAACAAGTAAGAAAAGGTTTTAAAAAATGTATTAATTTTCAATTCTAGCCCCATTCCTAACTCAACTGGTCCAACTATATATCTGAATAGTTACTCTCAAGCAGCCTTTTGATCAAGGTCAGAGCTGAGTAGCAACTACTGACGCTACAAACTCTATGCTTCTCTTTTATATTTTATGAACTCTTCACTAAAACCCAAGCAAAATATCAACCGTAAGGCAGGATCATGCCAACAATACATCAAATTTATAAATGAAACATGATGCTGAATATCACAAAGTGTAATAAGCCACGAAGGCGTCTCTTTTTTTTTTTTTTAAACCAGAAGGTGCAGGGGCTTCCCTGGTGGCGCAGTGGTTGAGAGTCCGCCTGCCGATGCAGGGGACATGGGTTCATGCCCAGGTCAGGGAAGATCCCACATGCCGCGGAGCGGCTGGGCCTGTGAGCCATGGCTGCTGTGCCTGCGCGTCCGGAGTCTGTGCTCCGCAACAGGAGAGGCCACAACAGTGAGAGGCCCGCGGACCGCAAAAAACAAAAAACAACAAAAACAACAACAAAAAAAACAAACCGGAAGGTGCAAAACTGTTTCCTATCCCAGACTCCTATCTTCCGTCTTACAATACTGTAACTGACACTTCAGAGAATCAAAGTCCACACCGTGTAGGATTTTTCCCACCAGTACAAAACACTGGCTCAAGGGCAAGTTCGAACTGGCTATTAATTCAGTTCAGCAAACATTTCCTGAGGCCAGGCCCTGTGTTAGCAGCACTAAACGCAAAGAGGAAGCATGCCATCACTGCTTTCAAGAAACTCAGATTCTAGCAAGACAGGCAAAGCACAAATGAAAAATAGCAAGAAATACCTTCCATCTGCCGAAAGGCATGAGCTGCCCTCAAAAGAAGAACACAAGTTCACTGTGCAGAGATGATAGGGAGAGCACAGGGGAGTTTATCAGAGAGAATGCACAAGAAGTCACCAAGACAAGAAAAAGCACATGATACACTCCAGGTGTGTCAGAGAAGGAGGGAAAGAGGCTAAGAATGCCCTCCAATGCCACAAGAACTGAGGGCTTTATTCCATAGCAATGGAGCATGATGGGAGGTGTTTAAATAAAGAAGGAACCTATAGGGCAGTGCAGTGGTTGGGACTCCGTGCTTCCTCCACGGCGGAAAGGGGCGGGGAGAGGGTTTGATCCCTGGTCGGGGAACTAAGATCCCGCAGGTGGCATGGTGTGGTCAAAAAAAAAAAAAAAAAAAAAAAAGAAGGAACCTATCATGTAGAAGTCCTGTGAACAACTGGTGATAAGCAGGCATTGCCATTAATAACAGACCACTAAGCAGTCCAAGTAATAGAGATTGAGAATTCAAGCGCAGCCTCTCCTGAGCTATACCACTCATAATGCAGGGAGCAGCAATCCTGGGCAAAGAAGACCTAAGATCCTCTGACCTGACAGTCACAACATTGCTCCGGCGGACCACGCTTGCAGACCTCCCACCACCATCTCTGTTGGTTCCGAGACTGCTCTTCTTGCCTCTTCCCACCCTCGCTCACTCTCCCCACTTTCTACCTCACCAAACGGCCCCAAGGTACAGGTCTCCTCCATCCTTCCAAAGCTCAATTTATGCCACTTCGCTTTTAAGAAAGACCCACGTTAGCGCCTGTTTTCCCAACCAAAAGAAATCCAAAGAGGTATCTATTTTCACAAAAAAGGGGGGAAAATGAGAACAGTGCCCGGCACGTATTGTGCAGCAGCCCGTACAGAGGCAATTCGCACTGTGCGCTGCAAAAGCGGGTGCGAGGGGCACCACCCAGCTCCTTCCTGGGAACCACACTCAGCACCTCAGCATCAAGCCACCATAGCTTTGAACTGTCACTGAGCTTCCGTACTTTAGCTCAATTTATTTTGTGCATCCGTTAGCAAGATGTGTCCTATGGTCACTGCTTCTTCGCTTTACGCCACTTCGGCTTATGAAAGGTTTCATGGGAACGCTCTGCTTTCAGTCATTGGGGGAAACCCATACTTATTGTCCTCCCGCCTCCCTCCAGCCTACGCATCCACTCTCGGCCTGGCCTTTCCAGCTTTGAAAAGACAACCTGGCTCCGCCCTCCACCGCCTATATACTGCAGTGAAAGATGAGGGGAGAAGCTGACAGGCAGACAAAAGGCAGCAGCAGTGAGTGAGGCCTGACGACAGACATCGGAAGAGTTCCAGGCCCCTTCAACTTTTGAGATGTTTGGTATAACAAAAAATGTAGAAACACCTAAGGGATGGGATGAGAAAGAGCTCAAAATGGACTTCAGTATTTGTTAGCATTTGTTAAATATGGGTGGTACATAACACGGGGTACAATGTAATATTCTCCACTTTTCTCAGTATGAAATTTTTAATTAAAAAAATACCAAAACACGGTTTTAAAAAATACAGGATATTTAAAATGTTTATACACTTGACATATTAACACAACACAAAAAATGAAATCTAATTGTGTAATTCACAAGGTAATCCAACAAATATTTAGAGTATTGTATCCTCAGGCATTACATGGCCTCCCTTTAAACTTCCTCAGCTCTCCCTCAGTGGGCTATAATTCCCAGTTTACTTTAAGGGAACTTCAATATTTAAGTTATGGTTGGTGTTTATGTCCCTTATACAAACATGCATTCATTTGGGGAAATCAATTATCAAACAAACATCAAAAGTAATCATTTCTACATTACTAATGTGACTTTGCCCAATAGAGATCAGAATGCCATTACAAGATCATCAGTCACTTATTCTACAGGCCAGAGTTGATGCTATTGACATTTTGGGCCGAACAATTCTTTGTTGCGGAAGGCTGTCCTGTGCTTCATAAATGTTTCAGCAGCATCCCGGCCTCTGACCACTAGGTGCCAGGAGCATGTCTCCTGACTTACGACAACTAAAGATGTCTGTCTCTAGACATCAGCAAATGTCCCCTGGGGGCCAAAATCATTCCTGGTTGACACCTACTGATATAAACAAGCATAGAGTGTTTGCTTGCCAAATAACAGCAACAAAAGATGGATAAATCCATGGATTCCAAAGGTCCTAGAATTAGCAAATCTTCTCTATAAAACTCCTAGCCCACATCTAGAAAATATTACAAAAAGAAGCAAAATGAAAAGAAAAACTAACAACACATGAGCTAAAATCTTTACTAGGGACAGAACACAGCATAGTGATCCAAAGCACAGACTTGGAGCCAGAGGACTTACATTCAGAACTCACCAGCTGTCACTCACCAACTGTGTCACTCACCAGCTGTGTGACCTGGAGCAAATGACTTAGCCTCAAGTATCTCAACTTGCTCACCTCTAAAATGGCAAGGAGACAACTAATACCTACCTCCTATGGTTATTTATTTTCACTTAAGAATTAAGCGAAATAATACGTGTAAAGCGCTTAAAAGAATGCCTGGCATACAGTGAGTGCTCAGTAAGTGTTCGCTATTGTTATTTCACTAAAATTCCATATTTTCAAGTTATACAAAGTGGAAATCACTTTACAGATTTCAACATTCAATACTGTATTTATAGAAAATAAAATATCATGCTATGTAACTACTTTATCTACTTGACAGAGGAATTATTTTCACCCATTTTCACCATCTTGGTAAAATAATAATGGTTATGATTATGAAATCATAATAATGATTATGCTCTCCAATAGCCATTGGAGAAACAAGTGTACTTGTACATCACTGACAAACACAAGCTAACCCCTAAAACTGGCTCTGAGGGGAGATCACAAAGCCTACCATCAACATTAATCACCAAACATATTAGCCAGGGATATCTCAATAAAAGTAACACAGAAGTAGAGATTAGGGACAGAATTACTAACTCCGGGAGCTATGGGGGGAACTGACTTAATTTCAAGAGTTAATGTCTCTGATATGTAGGCTCAGGTGCCCACCTCAGCACTGGATATGAAGATGCCTACCACAATTAATCAGGTCCCAACAGTTCATTTCTAACTGCAGTCTCCCTGAACCTCACTGCGGGTACTTCTGTAGCGTAGCTCTCCATACAAGGCAGGTCTCTGGTAACTGTCTTCCCTGGTTCTTCAGAAAACAGCATGACCTACACATACTCTTGTTCGAGTTCAAGCATCTTCTTGAAAAACATAAAATAAAAACTGCCAGCCGAAGTCAAAGTGAGACAATGTCTCAAGCCACACTAAAATGCACTATAAAAAACACAGAGATCTAGAAACCACCTCTACACGACACCAGCTCCCAGACACACCTCACCATGTAGCCGACACTCTTGCCCAGGATACACGGATACACCCGTGTCTACAGCACGCAAAACTGCCATGTAGCGGACAGACACTGACCAAGCTGGGTCTTGTACAGCCTCTGCCATGGGGACAGAAAGGCCCGGAGAAGGGCGCTGAGTCGCTTAAACCCACCAGTGTGGGAAGAAGCACCACGTCCACCCATTGAGAAGGCCACCCCTATTTGCCTTGACTCTTTCTCTTCCTGTTAAAAATTATCCGACTTTCACCAAAAGAATACACAACACTAACTTTCTGCAAACTCCTGCCCCTGTGGGGAACGGCATTCCTGAGACAAAAAAGCTGGAATCAGTAACCAAGGTTCTAATTCAAATCCGGTCTAATTCAAATCCATTAACCCCTGTGATCCGTTGCCGATCTACAAAAAGAGCCTAACAGCACATTAGTCGTTTGACCAGCCAGCGTCCATCCCTTTTTCTGGTAATAAAAGCCCACATATTCCCTCAGAGTAGGCACCTCTCCCCGCCTCTCAGTCAGCGTGGCTCTGGTGGGATCGACTCCGTCAAAGAGCCATGGGTGACACGTGACCAGAACTAGCCAATCCCAGTCTCACAGCCTCAAACAGCGATTGGCTCCAGGTCAGACATGTGACCCCATAAGAGCCAATGAGACATCATGAGACTTTTGCTGAGGCTTCTGGGAAAGAGACAGGCGCTCTTTCCGGCTGAATCTAAACGCTGACAGGCTACAGGGGGTGAATATGCTACAGCCAAGTTTCTAACATACAGTTCCTACAACTGAAGTCCATACAGGAAAAGGCAGAGTTGACTCGTGGGGAGAACCTGAGTCCTGATGACTTTACTTGAACCCGGAATCCAGCTAGCTGTGCCTGACTTTGCAGTTAGGTGAGCCTAACTAAAATTTCTTTCCAGCTTAAGCCAATTTAGGTTGATATTTCAGGCAGCTGAAGCTGTATGTGTATATCTGATTAGTACCTCACAAGATGTGAAAAATGGAATGAACTGATAGCTGGCTTGTAAAACAGTGTATATATACATGATTATTAAAAACACTGGTCACAGGTATTGATTAATACTAACAAGTGCAAAGAGAAAAAAGTGGGCATGGGAGAGAAATGACTTAGTGTGATATGTGGTTATTCTGACTCTTGAAAATATTCCAAAACATTTGTTTAAACAATTTTATCATAAAGCTATTTCAGCAATAATAATAAGAATAATAACAAGAGCCATTTGCTGAATGCTTACTGTGGGCCAGAGGCCGCTGAAATGACTATATTATGTAATCTGCTTGATTCCTCATAATGACCTTACAAGGTGGATGTTATTATTATCATTCCCACTAACAGATAAGGAACCTGAAGCACAGACAAGTTAAGTTACTCACCCACAGTTACACTGTAAATAAAAGGCAGGATTCAAATGCAGACATTCTGATGCAGCTCGTGCTTTCAGCCATGACACTGAATCTGAACCTACACTCAGAGTTCTAATGCTGTTCCAGTGAAGCAGAAACTCAAACTCAGGCACTCCCCAAAGCATCAAATGGGAATGTAATATACCACTCTTTTAACCCTGGAAGAGTCTTAAGGACTAATTCCTACATAGTTCTGCATTATGAAAGTATACATATTTAACCACATTAGTGATTATCATTTTTTTAAAAAGTGTGAAAACCCTCACAAACCACAACCAATTGCATCCTTTGGTTAAATAAAAGTCCTAGATGTTCCCAAGACTAAGAGGTATATTAATTAGTACCACCTTTCCAGAAAATAACATTTGCACCTTCCACAAAGTCAACTTTATGAGGACATTCCCATCACTAAGTTACTTTTCACCACTTTTATAGAACAGAAACTTATTTTAAAATCTACCCATCTTAGTATAATGTAAAAAAGAAAAAAATTTATGAACTGGACTTTCTCAAAATTAAACCTTTTTCCTCTTTGAAAGACACTATTATGTTAGAAGGATACGAAGCCAAGCTAAAGACTGAGAAAAAACCAACGGCAAATCACATACCTGAAAAAGGATTTGTATCCAAATATATAAAGAATTCTCAAAACTCAACAGTAAGAAAACAACCCAATTAAAAGCTAGACAGGGCTTCCCTGGTGGTGCAGTGGTTGAGAGTCCGCCTGCCGATGCAGGGGACATGGGTTCATGCCCCGGTCCAGGAAGATCCCACATGCTGCGGAGCGGCTGGGCCTGTGAGCCATGGCCGCTGAGCGTGCGCGTCCAGAGCCTGTGCTCCACAACGGGAGAGGCCACAACAGTGAGAGGCCCACATACCGAAAAAAAAAAAAAAAAAGCTAGACAAAAGATTTCAAGGGCACTCCACTAAGGGGATCTAATGATGGCAAATAAGCACATGAAAAGATGTCCAATGGCATTAGTCATCAGAGAAATGCAAATTAAAACCATGATAAGATATTACCACATACCTATTAGAATGGCTAAATTAAAATCACTGATAGTGTCAGTGATGTGGAATAGGTGGAATTCTCGTACATTGCTAGTGGGAGAATACAAAATGGTACAGACACTCTGGAAAAAGGGTTGACAGTTTCTTATAAAGTTAAAAATATACTCACTATATCACCCAGCAATCCCCTCTCCCCAGAGACAGCTACCCTAGAGATAGAGAAATGAAAACTATGTTTGCACAAAAGTCTGTACACAAATGTTTACAGCAGCTCTATTCCTAAATGTTAAAAATTGGAAACAACGCAAATGTCCTTTAATGAGTGACAATGGAAAACTACTGAGTAATAAAAAGGAATAAACTTTCAATACATGCAATAACTTAGATGAATCTCAAAGACAGAGTAAAAGAACCCAGTCTCAAAAGCTTACATGTATGATTCCATGTATAGGACATTCTCAAAAAGACAAAACTATAGGGATGGAGAAAAGGTCAGTGGTTGCAGAGGTTATAGGATGGGGACAGTTAACTATAAAAGGATAGCATCAGGGAATTCTGGGGGGTGATAATATTATTCTGTATTCTGATTGTAGTGATGGTTGCACAAACTACACGTGTTAAATTAACAGGATAAAAGAAAAAAGTTAGTTTTACTGTATGATAATTTTAAGAATAAAATTTTAAAATTATTTTTAAATATGAATCTCAATGTCACAATGGACACGGTTTTTAAAAACTGGAAAGAAATAAAGAAGGATAAGTTTGTTAATAAAAGGAAAACCTGGGCTTCCCTGGTGGCGCAGTGGTTGAGAGTCTGCCTGCCGATGGGGGGGACACGGGTTCGAGACCTGGAATGGGAGGATTCCACATGCCACGGGGCAACTGGGCCCGTGAGCCACAACTACTGAGCCTGCGCGTCTAGAGCCTGTGCTCTGCAACAAGAGGGGCCACGGCAGTGAGAGGCCCACGCACCATGATGAGGAGTGGCCCCCGCTCGCCGCAACTAGAGAAGGCCCTTGCACAGAAATGAAGACCCAACACAGACAAAAATAAATAAAAAATAAATAAAAATAAATACATTGAAAAGGAAAACCTATACATTTCCCTTTCTGCAAATGTAGGTTTTCGAGGCAAGAGTAGAGCCTCAGAAAGAATGTCTGCAAACAGAACAATCACTAGTTCACAAGGTACAAAATGTAGGATACTTTTGAAGAATCCCATCACAGCTAGATAATTGGTCCAGGACCAAAAGTAAATACTGGAAGAAAAATGAAATCAACAGTGTACCACAGAGGTGGTAGGCAGACTGGCCTGGACTAAGACATGTTCAGTAATAGATAATAAGGGTGGTGATTTGTAAGCATCATTCTCATCCCACTGTGGACTTCCTTCTGCGACAGTATAAGGATACCACCAGATCATCTTGAAATCAAGTCATGAAATGTACTTTTATATTTTTAAAAGTCAATTATTGTCCTTAAATTAACTTTTCTTATTAATTTAGTCATGGTCCTCTTTTACTGCTAAAACATTGAATCTTATTTGATTAGAGACAGACTTCAAAAAATAAAAATAAACTGTGATCAAATAGCAGGAACAAAGAGTAGTAACTAAAATTACTTCAATCTAAACTGAAGATGATTTCTGTATCTCTGTCTTTTACATTTGTCTCCATTAGGGGAAAAAAATGATGTACCTCATAATTACCTTGGCTGGAATGAATCAGACTGCATTTGTAAAGGTTTCAGAAGACCAATGAGCTGTGCTAAACAGTACCACTATCCACCTGAGCAGAAATTACTATCCATAAGTTTCTTTACATAACTAACAAAACAAAAATTTAAACAAAAGAAGAACTACTAGAAAAATATTAGAGATTCATTTTTTAAATCAGTAATTTGCCTCATACATTATTATTTTCCCTGTGGAAACCCAATTATTACCCTGAAAACAAGACCACGTTAGAAAGTAAATGCATTGTGATAAAAGAAAGAAAAGGCAGATTGATACATTATTAAAATAACTCACACGCCATACCTTGAGGAGTAAGGAAGCCATGGCAGAGCAGGCCCCCTTCTCCTCAATGGACAGCACAGCTGTGGGGAAGACACTGCAGCTAGCACAAGCGTGTCACACTTCCTCAGGGAGGAAGCAAGTTACAGACCACTCTAGAGAGGGCGCCCATAAACTGACGGCCACGCTCATTACCCAACGTCCAGGCCACCCACAGGCTGACTGCAACCCAACTTTCCCACCATTCCCACACAGGCCTCAGGAACCGTCAGGCTTCTGAGGCTCTGCCAATGCCCTTCCCTCTACCCAAATATCCTTTCCCTCCTCTCTCCGGACCTCAATCCTGCCCAGCTCTAGATGAACACTTCAAGGCCTATTTCCCTAAGAATGCCTCTCTCAAAACCAAAATTACTTCCTAGAGAATCATCTGCCTCTTACTCATCCATTATCTTGGATTAAATACATCATGTAAGATGCCTTATCTGACCAACACAACTATTTTATAAATAGGAGTCATGTTTTATATCATCTATGACATGACATGACAACCAATCAGCTCACTAAAACCATTCAATAAATACTCTAATTGAATTTCCCAAAGAGTTGACCTAAAATAACCTAAATGTTAAGCATTTCAAGAACTGTCCTGAACCAAATTCACTTCTCATTTGAATGCCAATGTCATAGACAGGGATGTTGTATTGTCTTTAAATGTACTTGCCTTTATCCAAAACTAGAATCTCTGATGAATCTATGGGACACACATGTAAAATATTCTGCAAAGTAAAAAAGCTTTATTTATTGTACTGTGCTTAATATTCAGCCAGACTTGCATTTTTCTCTAAAACTTATAAAATTACTGAGTATGCAAGAAGCATTAGAAGAGAGACTAAGTCTATTGAGAAGAAAACTGGAAGCGAAGGTCATCAATCATTTTCTACTTTGAATAATCTCTTTCATAAAGAGGTAAATTCTCCTAAATTCCAGAATGAATGGAATTCAATACAGCAAAGTAAAATGCTTTAAATACATAAAATAAATATCTTGATGGACCTTCCACCATCTGTTTTAGTAACGTAAATTATAAAAAAGAACCCTAAATTTAAGAAAAGTTATATCAAGAGCTAAAATTGAGATTTTTTTTCCATCTATTACTTTGATTTTCCTGACCCATTTTTGAGAACTGTCAGCATTCTGGATCAATAATTCCAAATTATTTCTTGAAGAGAGTGAGATTCCTCCCAAGTCATTTAATATGCTTACTAATCAATAAAGATATGAAAAAACAAAAAACCCATATTTATGAAGCAAGCAAATTATATTAAAAGACTGACTTTGAGAAAAGGTTGCTGCTTGCCAAGAAAATTTTATTATTATAAAATATTTTCTGTCATTTGTATTTCTTCATTTTCCCTTCCAGATTATCTGTGTAGCCTTGTAAACACATCATAATCCAAAGCAGTGGAGCTTTATAAATAAAATGTAAATCAACGCAAGAGAGCCAACTGCATAATTAAAAGTGTACCGGGCTTCCCTGGTGGCGCAGTGGTTGAGAGTCCGCCTGCCGATGCAGGGGACACGGGTTCATGCCCCAGTCCAGGAAGATCCCACATGCCGTGGAGCGGCTGGGCCCATGAGCCATGGCCGTTGAGACTGCGCGTCCGGCTTCTGTGCTCCACCACAGGAGAGGCCACAACAGTGAGAGGCCCGCGTACCGCAAAAAAATAAAAAACGGGCTTCCCTGGTGGCGCAGTGGTTGAGAGTCCGCCGGCCGATGCAGGGGGCACGGGTTCGTGCCCCGGTCCAGGAAGATCCCACATGCCGCGGAGCGGCTGGGCCCGTGAGCCATGGCCGCTGAGCCTGCGCGTCCGGAGCCTGTGCTCCGCAACGGGAGAGGCCACAACAGTGAGAGGCCGTGTACTGAAAAAAAAAAAAAAGCATACCACCACCACGACCACCATCATCCCAAGCAGATTACAAAATAGCAAGCAGATTATAAAATAATAGTCTACAAGCATACTTTTTAAAATATATATCTATATGCACTGAATATCTTATATAAAAAGCCAAGAGAGAGAGATGAAACAAAATATTAAAAGTAAACATCTCCTTCCCCAAAACCCTAACTCCATTCCAGTCATGAGGAGAACATCACACAAACCCAAGTTGAGGGACAGTCTATGAAATACATGAACCAGGACTCTTCAAAATTGTCATTAAAAAAAGGAACGTCTGGGACTTTCCTGGTGGTGCAGTGGTTAAGAATCCATCTGCCAATGCAGGAGACACGGGTTCCAGCCCTGGTCCGAGAAGATCCCACATGCCGCAGAGCAACTAAGCCCGTACGTCACAACTACTGAGCCTGCGCTCTAGAGCCCATGAGCCACAACTACTGAGGCCACATGCTGCAACTACTGAAGCCTGCGCACTCTAGGGCCTGTGTGCCGCAACTACTGAGCCCGGGTGCTGCAATTACTGAAGCCCGCGCACTTAGAGCCCGTGCTCCGCAACAAGAGAAGCCACCACAATGAGAATTCCGCGCACCACAATAAAGAGTAGCCCCCACTTGCCACAACTAGAGAAAGCCCGCGCGCAGCAACAAAGACCCAACACAGCCAAAAATAAACAATAATAAAAATAAATAAATAAAGGCATCATCACATAAAAACAAATGAGGAAATAATTTTTTTATAAAAGAATAACTGGCGGGGCAGTGGTAAAGAATCCGCCTGCCAGTGCAGGGGACAAGGGTTTCAGCCCTGGTCCGGGAAGATCCAAC
Source organism: Mesoplodon mirus (assembly GCF_964341445.2). Lineage (NCBI taxonomy): Eukaryota > Metazoa > Chordata > Mammalia > Artiodactyla > Ziphiidae > Mesoplodon > Mesoplodon mirus. The sequence goes on from NC_138994.1 coordinate 25,058,890, forward strand.
ATGCTGCAGAGCAACTAAGCCCGTGTGCCAGAACTGCTGAAGCCCGCATGCCTAGAGCCTCTGCTCCACAACAAGGGAAGCCACCACAGTGAGAAGCGCGTGCACCGCAATGAAGAGTAGCCCCTGCTCACCGCAACTAGAGAAAGCCCACACACAGCAACGAAGACCCAACGCAGCCAAAAATAAATAAATTAAATTAATTAATTAAAAAAAAAGAAACTAAAGAGTCAAAAACAAACTAAAGAAATAAAATATATTTGGGGAAGAAATAGGAAAAATTATACATGGACTTGATATCTGATGGTATAACTATTAGTATTACTGAATTATCTTCTTAGGTGTGATAATGGTATTATGTTTATGAAGAAATATGTCCTCATTCTTAGGAGACACATGATGAAGTATGAATGAAATGCCATGTAAGATGTCTGCCACTTACTTTCAGCTGGCTCAGGAAAAAAAAATTCTATCTATTTGACAGAGAAAGAGACAAGGCAAATTATGACATAACGCTAACAATTGCATATTGATTATACTATTCTTACAACTTTGCTGTAGGCGTAAAGATTTTCATAATATAAATTAAACTAACAGTTTTAACTTAAAAAAGATTCAAAACCCAAACTAATCCAGAAGTTATAATCTTCTCGTAAATATAAAATATATTTTATTTTATGCTGCTTAACTCATCTCCTCCAAATTAAAAAAAAAAATTGAAAAGGGGTGACTTATTTTCCATAGTAAGGAATTATAGCTAACATCCAGGAGTAATATTTAGGTTTCCTTCAAATTGATATTGAATACAGTCTTTTTAATCATCTGAGCAGTTTATACTGATCTTGGGCTCATTAATTGCTAACTTACCTAGTTTTTTTAAATAAGAATGTTTATTTGAATACAATTACCTTATCCCTTAAAGAAGCTGGAAAGAAGATTAAATAACCCAGAAGACACAGTTGGAAACTGTAAAGAAGTATGAGAAAGAGAGTCACTGGCAGAAGAGAAGAGCAGATCTCTTGCAAAGCTGCATTCCATGTACCCTGCCTGGGTCAGACATAGTTCATCTTGAGCCGAAGATCCAGTAGAGACCCACCTGCCCAAAATGCCTTTCTCCAACTGAGAAAGAAGTGAAAATGCTAAGACATATGAGGACATTTGTTGCTGACTACAGCTAATTGAATCAGAAATGTTTAGTACCATTTCTAGTCCTGAAATTCTATTATTCTACATAAAACACCTTTAAAAACAAGTATATATTATCATTTCACACCCATTAGGATGGCTACTATCCAAAAAATAGAAAATAACTGTTTGCGAGGATGTGGAGAAATTGGAACCCTTTTACATTTCTGGTGGACATCAAACGGTGCTACTGCTATGGAATACAATATGGGGATTCCTCAAAAAATTAAACACAGAATTACCATATGATCTAACAATTCTTCTGGGTATTTCCTGAAAGAACTGAAAGTAGGGACCTGAACAGATATGTATACACCCAAGTTCACAGCAACATTATTCACAACAGCCAAAAGGTGGAAGCAACCTGAGTGTCTATCAAAAACTGGATGGATTTTAAAAAATGTGGTATTTACATACAATGGCATAGTATTTAGCCTTAAAAAGGAAGAAAATGCTGCCACATGCTACAATATGGATGAACCTTGAAGACACGCTAAGTGAAATTAGCCAGTCACAAAAAGACAAATATTGTATCAGTGCACTTATATGAGGTACCTATGGTATGAATGGACCCTATTGAAATTCTGAGAAACAGAAAGTAGAATGATGTTTGCCAGGTGCTTGAGGGAGAGGGGGATGGAGGGTTAGTGTTTAATGAGTACAGACTTGAATTTGGGAAGGTGAAGTTCTGGAGATGGATGGTGGTGATGGTTGTACAACAATGTGTATGCACTTAATGACACTGAATTGTATGCTAAAATGATTATAATGGTAAATTTTATGTTATGTATATTTTAACAATATTCAAAAAAAAAAAAAACCCACAGGTATGCAAGCCATAATACCCTCCTAACCCTCCTTAAAAGGAGTGAGGCCCATGTCCTAATCCTGATGCAAACTTAAGGAATGCTCACTGCCCATTTCCCCATCTTCCCTGCCCGGGAAGGAGAACGACGAGCTGGCAGGGCAGAGCCAGAGCCAGAGGCGGGAAATTGGTCCTGACGTTAGTCCCACTGAAGAAACTCAGAAGAGCCACAACAGAGGGTAAGGCCCAAGAAGACGGACAGAGGCAGGCTAGGGAAGAGAAGGCAAAGGCAGAAGGAAGGAAATCCCTGAGAACATGGGCAGCTGATGACACTGGGAAGGGACACCACAGCTGTGAGGAAAAGGAGGATCAGACAACAGGGGAAATCAGAGAAGGGAACTGCCCCAAGGTAAGGAAAGAGAGGAGTAGGAGAAAAAAGAAGAATTGTAAGCAAGAAGGAGATTCATTCAAGAAGAGACTCTTCCCAAGTACCAGCAGGAAAATGACTTCGTTCCACTGAGGTGGCCATTTGTATCTATAGAAACCAAGAAAGTTGGTGAAGCCTATAAAAAGTTAGGAAGAAACATTCTTTTCTGTATAAGAATACTAATATACCCCCATCCACAGAGAACTATATACTGCCATTTTTTTCATTTGGTTTTGTCTTTTTTTCTCTCACAAGAAGAGAACACTTACTTGTTTAGGAATAATTTCCATCAGGGCCTACCTTTTTTATTTGTACCAAACACTAGTACGCCATGAATGAGCTAAAGCGTTTTAATGGCACAGGGGTAAGAGTATAGGCTTGAAGCCAGCTCTGCCTGAATCTGAATCCTGGCATTGTGACCTGAGGCAATCTGCTTAAAAATCTGCTTTGATTTCCAAATCTGCAAAATGGGGATAATAACAGGGCTACACTTCAAGGCATTACTGCAAGAATTAAATAGGGTAAAATATGAAAGCACTTAGAACAGTGTCTGGCCCACACTAATCACTATGAAGGTATTAGCTTCCTATTATACTCCAGACCTAGAACATGAGTTCCAGGAGAGCTGAGATTTTGTCTGTTTTGTTCCCTGTTGAAGCCTCAGGTACCTCACATCATTCTTTGTTGAATAATAAAAATGTATTGAATGCCAGCAACACAGAAGCCCGAAGGAATAGCACTACCTTTCTGTTATTACCAACAACTAAAATCTGCATAACACTTCAGGCTCACAGTTCACAGAGCGTTTTCTACACCTTATCTCAGGTGATCCTGTGACGCTGCCATTATTACCTCCGTCTCACAGACAAACGAAGGCTCAGAAGACGTAAGTGACTTGCCCAGGAATTCTGGCAATTAATGCTACTTCTGTTCACTCTAGACCCCCACCCAGAAAGCTCAGAACATACCCTACTGAACTGTTCAATTCTCCTTAACTACAGATACCCAGAGTTCAAGTTCACCAAAACACTTTATCTGATTTGCTTCAATATAATTGATGGAGAGGGAGGAAACAGATGAAACAACATTACTAACTATTAAAGTTGAACAACGGGTACAGTGGGATTGATTATACCCTTTCCACTTCTATACATCTGAAATTTTCCATAATAAAAAAAATGTAATTAAAAAATAAACTCTTCACTCCCAACATAAGCTCTGCCACTTCCAACTCCTATTGAGCACACCTGGGTGCGAGGAAAACACCACAGCAGAGAAGTTTCTCAGTCTGAGGCACTGAAGAGAGTGCTGCACTGGGAATCAGGAAGCTTCAGTCTTCACTCTGCTTTATCTAACTGTGAGACCTCACTGGTCCCTCTAGCTCCTCTGGGCCCTGAACTTCCTCATCTGTTCCTTCCAGGGTTAAGATTCTGATTTCACCTTTCTACTAGTTCCTTAAACTCAACACACAAAACCAAAATCATCTTTTCTCTATTCTAAACCCCTAAGACCTGCTCTTCCTCCTGACTTCTGTATTCCTGCTGTCCCATTCTGCCAGCCATCCAACCACAAATACCTCAGCATCATCTCTGACTTAAGACACAGAACTGACTGTTCCTTACCCTCCTACCTAATCAGTCACCACATCTCTCTGTTCAACCTCCAAAGTATCTCTTGACTCCACCACCTCCTTTCATTCCCAAGCACACCAACTCAGGCACTCATCATCCCTCACCTGGAGTAGTACCATGAACCCGACTGAAAACCCTGTCTCTAGTTTCTCCTCACTGACAATCCATCATATTCATGCTCCAAAACCCAGTCATGACCTCTCAACAGCCTCACTGTCCACTATGTTCTTTCATGTAACCCAGGGTCCGGGTAATTTGGATACTCAGTTTCCGGACATCCACCTCATTTCCAACACCACCCCTCAGCCTTTGCTCAAGCTACCCTTCCCTCCAGAATGCCCTCTTCTTGCCCTGGCGCCTCAATTTCACAGTGGTGCAATTTAAATGCCACCTCCTCAGTTGAAGTGTTCCCTTACATCCCCAAGGGGGCAGTATCACTCCCTCCACTGAACCCCTAAGCACCTTGTCTGAACCCCTCTTACAGCACCCTTCAAATTCCTATTAGTCCTTTCTTGTTTTGGTGCCCCTACTCTCTCTACTAGATGATTCGCTCCTTGTCAGAGGAAATGATGCTTTATTCGTCTTTGTATCCTTCAGAACAGAGCTTCTCAAAGACTGTGCCGTGGCACTGTGGTATGCCATGAATGAGCTAAAGAGGTTCTAGTCAGTCATCCCCTCAGCCCTCCACAAAGAGACTTCAGCAGCCAAAGTCCCACAAGTCAAGCCTCAAGCAGCCTCAAGCAGCCTCCTCCTTCAGCCAAGTATACGCCACGATGACTTGAGAAGCACTAAGAGGACGCAACACGTGGTACACAATGGATGCGCACTAAACATGTGCTGAGCTGAACCTTGGAATAACTCACCCGTTCCCCTTCAACCACTATGTTCTCAAGAAAACTTACCATCCAGACTAGACTCTCTGAACATTCTCCCCGAACATGTTCTGATCATCTTTTTAATAATCACCTGTTTATTAGCTGGTTATACTTGCCTTACCATCCAAAGCCCACATCGATAGTTTACTGATTAAAATAGCAAAGGATATGAACAAACAATTCACCATGAAGAGACTCAAAGAGAAAAATTCAACATTATAGAACAAAGAAGTACAAATGCCACTTTACACTATTAAATAAGCAAAAACTTTTAAGGAAAAAATGTATTTATATCCAGTTATGGTGAAACAGGTACATCCGTATATCTGTTAGTAGTACAAACTGGTATAACATTCTTGAAAAACAGTATGGCGATATATATCAAAAGCCATAAAAACATTCATACCATTTAACACAATAATGCATTCAAAAATTTATCCTAGAGATATAATTAGCCAGAAAAAAATATAATAATATCTACAATAATGTAGATTAAAGTATTAACTGAAAACCAGCCAGCAACATAAATATCTAACATAAAAAGATTTAATTATTGACGGCATGACTTGATGAAATATTTTGCAGCCTCTCAAAGTGTAATCATCTCAATTAAAATTGTGGCAACTATAACATGGAAATGTTTCATAATCTAATAAGTAGGAAAAATTCAAATTATATGCATTATAATTAAAAATGAGTATAATAATGTGTGTGTATATAGATATATAGATATATATAGATATATATCTATATATATATATACATATTTTTTAACAGAATGCCAGAAAGAAAATCAACTGTTTTAGGGGTAGTAACCCAAATATTTAACAATTTACTTAATAACAATTCTTAAATTATTTTATAATTTAAGAGAGAAAGTTCTATCATACTGAGGAAACTAGGGGTCCCAGGATGCAAACTCGATATAGTCTCAGGAAGAGGTCCACACCTCTCTTTTACTGCTCACTTTGGCCTTAACTGAGAATGCTCATGCACTTCTTATCACAATGACCTATGACAACCCAGACCCCAGCTTTCCAAGGACCAAGAAACCACCTCAACTAGCCTTCTGATCATCCCCATGAACCTGTGGGGGATGAATCGTGCAAACTACCCTAACTTCAAGAAACAAAGAACCCCTACAACAATGTTTTACTTTAGCAATCAATAAGTAGCCAAGCCTAAGTTTAATTATAAACCCTAAAAGTATATAGCATTGTCTCATTAAAGTCTCTGGGACTAGTATTAAAAATATATCAAAAAATAATTTTAGCACTGATGCCCCACAAGGACAATATTAAAACAGTCTTCTAATTGTTTTTCTGTAGTATTACCATTTTCTTAGTTTAATACTGAATGGCAAAGATACTATAATGGACCAAAAAGATTAATTACTGTGAAATAATAAATACTCAAGACTAAAATGTCATTCTTAGGGCATTTCAGCAATAAACAAATAATTTGAAGCACTAATACAACCATTAGGAAAAAAGTTTAACCTTCTGTTTCCATTGATATGTTCCTGGTATCCAGATCCTCAAAAATGCAGATATATAGTCATTCATGACAACACACACATAGTACATAACAGGAAAAATAAACAATTTAATACTTAACCCGTTCATCAGAGCACTGGGTGATCAACACTCAAGAATGTTGACACAAAAACTGAAGGACCTCTGAAGATCCAATCATATGCAGATAGGTTGAATCCCTGTGCAGTTACTCATTCAAAACAGAAGTGGAAGATTAACCTACCCTCACTTCTCTTCAAACAAACTGACAAAGCATCAGGCAGTCTGTTTGGAGTAGGTTCACCATCATCCAGTCGGCTCCAGAAGTAGCCAATTCAGTCAGGTCACCACTGCTGCACCAGGGCCCTACTTCCTCCACCTTGTCCCAGCTCATCTTGCTGACCAGACACCCTCCTCTAGATTAAGTCCCTTTGGTCTTTTCCTCAGGCATTACCAAGTCCTTGCTTTGTAAATAAGGCTCTCCCAGACCTTACTCACCTGCAGTTCACTGCACTGGGTATCACCCAAAGAGCCCATCAGAGCTCTTTATAATTTCTGAAAGAGAGAGAAGGAACCTTTTAATACATACTAGAAAACACCACTGCTGATGTATCAGTTCTGAAGCATTTGTATCCAGTGGTCACAGCATATGGTCCTTTGGTCCACAGTACTTCAGTAAAATGTAGTATAACCAGCCAGGACCAAGAGTCCTGAGATAAGGGTCCAGAGATAAAAGTTTGGTTTAATGTTGCTACTAATCAGCTGTGTGACCTTGGGAAAGTCACCTGACTTCTCCAGGCCTCAATTTCCTCATCTGGAAAATAAGACAGACTAGATAGAAGCAGCAGAGCATACTGCAGTGGAAAGAGAACGCCCTTTCCAAGGCACAGCGCCAGCACCACCACTTACTGGTCTTGCGACGTTATGTTCGTTAATTCACATTTAACCTAAATCTCCTCTGCAAAGCAGAAATAACCGCTATCTTGGAGTTGTTCTGAAAACTAAAGGAAACATAATGAGTTATAAAAAGCCTAGAGTAAGTATACTGTGCATCTCATCATAAAATTCCACAGATGATCATTACCAACATTACTCCCAGCCCTAAGGTTACGTGAATTCAATTTCCAAACATTTATTTCCTTACAAGATCAACAAATCAAAACTTTACCAACCTGACAATGCAATTAACTGTTTGAGTGTTTCACTAACAATTCAATTACAGTTATCTTAAACTAATGGAAGTTTAAGATTATCAATATTAGTTAACATCACAGGAAATAAGGGTGGAATACCTGCCTAACATCTAAACGGGTTCCGTGGCCATGCCTTCCATGACTTCTCCCTCTGCTTTCACTACTGCCCGCACACCGAGTCAAGAGAGGTCTTCCAAACACCAAGTAACACCAACTGCTTTCTACGGTCAGATTAGGGGGACATGGCTAACGATGGAGGAAGGAGAGCAGAGGCTTTTTATCTTTTTTCCTATATACACTTAGCACTGCTTGGATTTGTTGACCATAGCATGCATCAGTTTTACATAAAAATAAATAAGTTTTTAAACTATATTAGTTACACATATTGCCTACTGAAAGGAAGCTCGCCTCACAGGATTATTTTCACCACTAGGAGAATATCGACAGAAGAAAGCAAAAAGGCAAATTCAGATGTTCTGAGAACACCTAAAATATGGCACAGAAATAACAAAAATCACAAACATTCACATGTCACAATGGTTTACTCAAAAAAATGTGCCTGCATTCTTTGAAGAACCTAATGATGAATCAGGGTTTCTGGGGGTCAAAACAAGTTGAACACACAAATTCTGGCTTTACCAGACAACTTCCTGCCCTTGAAGAAACTGACCCAGTACAATTTACACCAGTAAACAAGTTGGTATGACTCTTTAGTAGTATGCTGAAAAACGTTCAATTTGCTTTAGACAATTGGTAGCTTTTAAAATAAAGATAGATACATATATAAATATATATGCACACATATATATACATATAAATTAAAAATCTTCATGTTATATTTACTATTTATTTTTGAAAGAGGAATATTAACCTTATTAAATTCAGGATAGCTCAAAAGTATAATCTCAGCCACCGGTGAAGTGACAGACCACTAAGTTTTATGCGGCTCCTAGCCAGTGCTACCGAAGTCATCCTGTCTACACCCAGCAATTTAAATGAACTACAAGCTGCTGCGACCACACTCTCCACACATACCATACTTCTCTCCTAGAAAACAATTCAAACTATTGTTTAGAAATCAAATTATATTTGCATGTATACTTATCTAAGTTTATGGAAATAAACAGCCATAACAATTTGTTTATAATTTTTAAGTAGCTCCTCCCCATCTCTTGTTTATCGACAAGTTGATAAACTTGGCCCCAAATCTACTATGCATTTAAAACTGCTAAGCATTTAAAACAACAGGCAAAGGACCTTACTTCTTGTGCTGGGCCTGTATTTAGAATCTTAAATAGAGTCTGACAGATAATTATAGACTAATTTGCATTTAATATCAATACCATGCCTACTTCTTAAACAGGGAACAAAAATGCATGTGTAAGATCTGGTCTACTTATTTGTAGGTCCCTCTGCAATATTCTTAGCCTTTCATGAATATGCTCTATATTTTTAAACTACACAAGGCCCTTTGCAAGTAGGAATGATTTCCCCTGTTATTTTGGCATCACTCCCTTCTCCAGTAAAACACTGGACTGTCCATAAATGTATACAGACTTTAAAACAATGTAGATTGAATACTTACGGTATTAGAAATAAAACTTCTTGCTAACAACTGCAAAAATCAAGCACACCAGCTGATAGAGAGGCACTTACTGACTCCCCAAAACTCCCGCCTTACCTAAAAATAGTGTCCCAGCTTCCCAGCCAAAAGGACAGACTAAAAAAGCTATGTCTTCATTCAACTCAAAGACACAGACCCTCGCTTCACCACAAACTTCAGTACTATGGCATTTCCCATTTTAGAATGCTTCGTGTGACAACCTGTTCGGTGGCCAACCACCAACTTCACTTTGAAGTGAATACTAACACTTCACATGGTCTACACGTGTGAAATTTGTGGAAAATGTCTTGACACAGCTCAGGCCAAACAGCACTAGCCGCACAAGATGACCTATTTCTAAATATTCCCTTTTGGATTATAAACAAACATCTCCATAGGCCCAAAAGTAGATCATTGGTTCTTTCCACAAAGTAATATGTATTAAAAAAAAAAAAAGATAAAAGGTACAGATTGGGAGGTCTAAGGCATGAATATGCCTCCATCTGTAAGCTGAAAATAAATTTTAAAATCCATATTTGCTCTGCTAAGAATAAAAATAAAAATATATGTAATACACACAAGCACTTCTGAGTTTCAAACACAAGCAAATGTGGTGTGTGCACTTACAAAAAGATCTTGGTTTATGTCCACCTTCCTCTCCCCAGTTTTTTTTTTAAGGCAAAAATGTCAACTGTATGCCTCAATCTGGAATAAAATAAAGCACAGCTTACTCTTCTTAAACAGATGTGTGAGAGAGATGAAAACTTTGTGAGTGCATTTCAAAACTCAAAGGCTACCCAGATGTGTTAAAGGAAAAAAAAACAAAACCCTGCAGTAACCAATCTACCATAACAACTTACATTTTCTCAATAAACCATAGTAAAATATTTTACAGACACACACACTCACACACACTGTAGTATAGTACATCTACAATGACTAAAATTAAAATAAAGATATATTTTTAAAGTTGAGAAAATTGCTTGTGAAGAATGTAAAATTAGCAACACTCTCCTTCTCACCAGTACAGAATACTGACTGTTCATTGACACTATATTAATAATGTTCTATAAATCCAAAGCCTTATAAGTTAGATTAAATAAAGCATCACTCTGAATTCACACACTACATGTGACCAGAAGATAATGACAAGCCAGTCTTATCCCTAATAACCTAACCAAAATGCAGCACTATCATTTTTATTTCCAAATAATTATGAGAGAGCCAAGCACTGTTCCATTTTTCAGAAAATAAAAGCAGGATTTGCCTGAAATCATTCTTTCCAATGGAAAGGGTGTACTTTACACGAGTCCCACAAACTGTAGACACACAAAATCCACATACACAATCACTAACACTCAATGCAGACTAAGTGATGGACACCAAAGCACAGATAAAATTAAGACATTCAATTAAAGTTACACAAGGGAATTTAAATAGGCAAACTATAATTACCCCTGGTGAAGATACTAATCAAGGATGGCTGCAAATAACATTTGGCTCTGGATAAGCTCCAGTAGCTGAAAAGTTTGGTATACTTGACACAGTTGTCCTTTCCAGATCTAGCCCTGCCTCTACTCCCATTTGACTGGGTGAGTGATTTAGAAATAAAGATGGCCCCATCAAGTTACTTAGTTTCAGTCTCACTCTCATGACTTGATTAAAATAAAGAAGGAAAAAAGGTAAATCATTTTTAACTGCAGTCTCACCTTACACATCTCACCAGCACTGTAGTTCTTTAGTGATCAATGACTTCATCCAGTTCCTGAGATAAACAGAAAAGTAAAATGTGTCTAGACAACACCAGTAAGAGACATGTAGCAAACATTCTATCAGCCTGAAGTGAAAGGGCATATAAATTTCAAATGGAAAAAGTTACCAAAATGGTACAGTATGCAGTTTGTAAATGAGTCTGTTTGCTTTACTTTAAAACAAAAACATTTCCTCTCTGTGTGATAAAAGAATAATTATAAAGTGTTCTTAAAATCCAAACATAAAAATGTCATATCTGACTGACCTTACTTTCAAAAAATGGAATGAAAAAGAAGGAGAAAAAAGAAAAGATGAAGGAGAAGAAATCCATTCATACGAGTTTAAGAGAGGGCAAAATTAAGAACAAACTAGCCAGGACGACGGCTTTCTCCCCCCTCCCCCCGCCCAACTCTAGGAATCCACTGTCTCTGAAGTTACACATCTATTAACGATTTGCCTGAAAAGTGTAAGTGGTGAGGGTGAAGGAACAACAATTTTGAGTTTCAAACACAACCTGAGGGTCTCAATCCAAGAAGAATCCTAAGACCCTGATTTCCAACCCTGGCTGGACGATCCTCAGCAAAGGGGAGGGTGCAGGAGGCTCAAATAATTTGGGGGGAGAGCAATCAAAGTTCCTTAGATAAAGCTGCGGTCCCTTAGCTAAAGAAAAGGGAAGTCTTGAAGGAATCTCCAGGAAAGGATCCTCTGTTTTTATTTTTGTTGATGTGCTTGTGGCCCAATGAGAATTTCCGAGGAGGGGGCGGAGAAAGGGGGTAAAGAAAGTGAAGCTCAGGCAACAGCCCTCGGCGGGGGAGGGAGGGGTGCACCCCTGACCCACTTTTCCCCGCGCCCACCCTCCGGCCCCCGCCCGACCCCGCGTGGAAGTCCGAGCCCAGAGGGGGCAATCGAGCGGGGCGTGGGAGGCCTGCACGCTCCCCACCCCCAGCCGCGACCCGGAGGAGGGGAGCGTGCAAGGCGGCTCGACTCCCCCTCACGGAGTGCCGTGGGCTGGACAAACCTCCCGCAGGCTAGCGGCCGGGGTCTGCGAGGCCCCCTCCACGGCCTGGGCCGAGGGCTCCGCGGCCCCCAGCGGAGGGGAAGGGGGCCAGGGAGGGAAAGAAGCTGTAAACAGCCCCAGCGTCCGGGCCTCGCCTCGAAGAGCCCCGCTTCCCAGGCCCCGCCGCGGGCCGTCTGGGCCCCAGGCCCGCCCCGGGGCCGACCCTCCCGGGACTTGGAGGACCGGAGGGGAGTCCGGTCCTCTCTCCGGAGGGCTCCGGCAGCTCGCGGAGCGGTCCCAGCAGCAGAGAAGGGGGAAGTCAGCACTTACCTGTCATTACTTTCTACGCCATCTTGGATCCACTTGTCAACGTCCCCACAAAGCATTATGGGTAAGAAAGAGCCTTTAAAGTGACTCCCTCCCCGCCCCTCGGCCTCGGACTCCCGCCTCCCGCCGCCGGCGCCGCCCCTCGGGCCGCACCTCCCGCCCGGAAAGTTGCCCCGGGTGGCTGGGAGGTCCAGAGGCCCGCAGACCGGGTCCCTCCTCCCCCGTACTGTTTGCCTTTAAAACCGCCCCCCATGTTTAAAAATGTGGCTTTGGGTCTTTCCCGTCGCTCCTGCCCCGGCCTCCCTTCCCCCCACCCTTCGCCTCCACGCCGGTTCCCTCTACCCCGCCGCCCTCCTGTCCTGGCAGACACCACGCGTCTGCATTTAATCAGCCCGAGGTTTCCCTGCTGCTGGCAGCAAAGAGCCGCTCATTGATTTATTTATGCGTCTGTTATTGCTCTAGATCTTCGGTGCCCGGAGGCGGGCTTCTGCTTCCCGCCCCCGGGCAGCCGGGGGTCGCCCTCGGGGCCCCGGAGCCCGGCAGCCCTGCAGGCCAACCGGCGCTCTAACTGCAGCGTCCGCGTATGGAAAGATGCCTCTATCCTGCTAAACCGTTCCGGGGCCGTCGGGCTCCGGAACCTGGGCGGACACTGTGTCCCCGAGCCTACCGGCATCGCAGCGCGTTAGGGAGGGGGACGGGAGTACTAAGTGAAAAGCAACTTTTGCCCCTGTTGACTCTCCCTTCCGCTGTCTCCTCCCCTCGGCCGGTAATGCGATCCGTGACCCTCTAGATGGGGACCCCACCCCTCCCCTAGGAATGTGGTTTTGGGCTCTGCCGAATCCACCCTTTTACAGTCCGGGCTGCTTGCGAACTGGGACTTCCCGAGGCAGGTAACTCGGGGACGCAGATGGCGAGCTCTGGCCGGGGAGCAGAGGCGCGCCAGGGCTCGAGGGAGGGTCCGGGAGAGGGGCCGGGGCCGGAAGGAGGGTGCGCCCGCCGCAGTCCACCTGCCGGGTCCCATCCGGGCGGCGAGCGCTGGCGCCCGGGCGGCGAGCGCCGGCGGCCGGGCGAGCGGAGGACTGCGGGCAGCACTCCGGCCCAAGGCTGGTTGGGGGACGCTCAGGTCGCCTGGCTGCGACGGGGCGCGCTGGAAGTAGGGGCGCCGAGATGCCAACCGGGGAACCAGGCGAGCGACCCCGCAGCCCACGCCCGCCGCCTGGGCCTCTCCTCCTGCCCGAGGGCTCGCTGCAGGGGAGCTGAGCGCTCTCGCGATACTCGCCGCCCGCTTTCGGTTGCGCGGGCGAGCAGAGCTTCGGCCCGCGCCTTCGCGCGGTGGTCCCCTTGCCCCGGGGCCCGTTGGTCAGTCCGCCGCACCCTCACCTCCCATTGCCACTGGTCTCTGCTTTGCAGACTTTGGGGGCCTACTCTGGTTGCTTTTTTGTTTTCCCCAAGCAAATTTTGACCAAGAGGTGTCCAAGGGAAAATTCCTCCAGGACACCAAGACTTGCGAAATTGTATTCGGTATAAAATGCTGTTGAAAGGCTCTGAAATTAGAAGAATGCACAGGCATTAAAGCCCTCCTTCGGTGCACGGGGAGGGCCTGGGGCCTTCGGGTCCACCCAAGGGTTTTACGCTCCACCAGCCCCTAGGAGAAGCCTCTCTCGAGGAACCTGGACGGTTGCTGACAGAAGCCCTGCCCCCGGGGAGCTAAAAACTCTACCAGGCAATTGTCCCGGCCAAGTGAGAAGAGTGGGGTGTAGACTCCTTAAGGGATTGGCCCGGGGTCAGCGGTGAGGGAGGGAGCGAGGTGGTGAGTCACTGCAGGCCGGCTGAGAACGCGGCGTGCCGGGAGGGCCCTCGCCTGAGTCACCGCTTCTCTGAGCTCCGAGTGAGTTGGGAAACTGGAGCCCGGAGCCAAGTTCTTGGACAATCCAGGCCCCGCCGCCACGCGGGGCCGTGGGCTGGGGGCGGGGAGGCAGCGCTGCTCGCGACCCTCTGCCGCTGCCCGCTGGAAAATGAGCCGCCCCGCCCGTCTGGAGAAGGCTCCAAAGTCTCCCCTTTACGAGGTAGCCAGTTACTGTTTCCAGTCCCCCTTCTGCACCTAGTCAGCCCCTCCTATGCACTGACTTACTGGTTGCTTTGTGTTTACCCGGCACCTTAATATGTGTGGTCTGAGTTTCCTGTAATTCAGCATTCAGTAAGCTGAGGGCAAGGACTGTACCTCGCCCATGTTTCTTTAGGAGGTGCTTTTCTTGGCCTTGCATAGGCCTGGACCCAGAGAAGAGCTTGATATATGTGGCTGCCTGACCCACCCGTTCGTCCAAGACAGCGTGCATCCTGGCCCATCCTAGTGCAAGATGCCACCTGTGGCCTCAGCTCGAAAACCCTCCTAACTCCTTTCGCTGCCTCCACTCTGCCCCCTACTGTCTGCTCTCCATCTGACCAACCCAGTGAGGTCTGTGAAATGTTGTCACGTGAGTCCTCTGCTTAAACCCACGGGAGGTGTCCTCGTCACACTTAGAATAAAACCAAATTCCTAACCATAGCCTACAAGGTCCCATGTGAGGGGGCTCCTCACCATGATCAGCACACTGGCCTTCAACATTCCCCTGCAGCACTGCAAGCCTCCCTCCAGCCAGATCCTTGACCCCCAGATCTGATGGCCATCATCCTTTTAGCGCTCAGGTCTCAGCTCGGATGTCCCCTCCTGGAAGAGAATTTTCATGATCCCCTGCACCAAAGCAGGGCATTCTCTATTCTTTTACCCTGGATTAGGAATGTTCTTGTTTGTCTATTTGTTGATTGTTTATTATCTGCCCCAGCCCCCTTATGGAGTATAAGCTCCAGAAGGGCACAGGCCTTGTCTAGCTTGTTCACTCAGGGCCTGGCACATATATAGGCATTCAGCAAAGATTTGTTGAATGAATGACCAAACCTTTATGAGAGCGAGGGGTGGTGGTGAAAGAGTGCAGAAGCATGGAATGAGCAGCTGACGGCCCTGCCCATCATCAGACCACTGGGATTGTACACAGCTAGAGGCAGGCAGGTAGGAGTGGAGTTGGGGGGAAACAGACCCCTTGGTCACCATTAATGGTGCTCCATTCTGATTCTGATCTGATGAACCACAGCCCCAAATAATTCCCCACTCACGCCCGCTTCCTTCCCTCACTCTTTTTCTCCCCATCCCCAGCAATGGCCACATCTTATTCTGTCCAGACCTAAGGCTCAGTCCTTGGGTCTCTCTTTTTCAACTACACTGCCTGCCCTTCTCTTTCGGTCTCAAGGCTTTGAATAGCGTCTTTACCCTGAGAAAGGACTCTAAACCTGTAGCTCAAGCCCAGGGCTTTCTCCTGAGCTTCAGACCCTAGTCCAGCAGCTTCTTAGCGTC
This sequence comes from Mesoplodon mirus, assembly GCF_964341445.2. NCBI lineage: Eukaryota > Metazoa > Chordata > Mammalia > Artiodactyla > Ziphiidae > Mesoplodon > Mesoplodon mirus. The sequence goes on from NC_138994.1 coordinate 25,074,584, forward strand.
TCCACGTGAAACTCGCATGGACGTCGCAAGCTCAACATGTCTAGAGGTGAGTTCTTGACTTTCCCCCACAAACGTGCTCCACCATGGTCTTCCCTAGCTCCATCTCTTAATTGCTCAGGCCACAGTCACTCCTGTCTTTCTCTCAAACTCCATCTTCAATTCATCTACAAATCCTGCTTTGCCTTCAAAATGTATCTAGCAACCTACATCTCTCATCACCTCCATTGTTGCCGCTCTGGTCCCATGCACTTTTATCTCCTTCCCTTTGCCCCCATTCAGTGTATTCCCAATGTAGCCACCACACTGGTCTCGATAAAGTGCAGATCAAATCCTAGCTCTCCTCTGATTTCTTCTCATCTCATTCAGAGGATAAATCTAGAGTCCCACACGATTTGCCTCTGATTGGTTTGAGCTCATCTCCTACCTCTCTCCACTGGCTCTGTTTCAGCCATAATGGGCTCCTTTTTGAGTGTTTCCTCTTCCAGTCACACCGTCTCCCCTATATTCACATGGCTCACGCCTCTGCTTCCTTCAAGCTTTGCTCAGCCCAGTGAGTCCGTCTCTCACCAGTCTATTTAAATTTTCAATACTCCCCCCCCCAGACACTCTATTTCTTTCCTGCATTTTTCCCATAGCATTTATCACCTCTGAAAGTAATAAATAATTTGTTATTCAGTTTCTTGTCTGTATCTTTCCATGTGAAGAATCAGTTTGCTGATCACCAAAGACTTGTGTTTGTTACTGGGAACTACATTTCCCAGCCATGCCCTTGCCTTTGGGGCCATGTGACTAGTTCTTGCCAATAGACGTGAAGCAGAAGTGTGACTCTGAATGAGCAGGGCAGATCTGCATGACCAAAAATACATGCAAGGACTCTCAGCTGAGCAGACAACAGACCTTTATTATGTTAACCTGCTGAGAAGTTGTGATCTGTTTGTTACAGCATTTAGCACCTCAATCACTGTACCTTGGGTACAGTGGCCCACTAGAACAGAAGTTCAGTGAGGGCAAGGGCTTGTGTAGGTTTTGTTCATTTGTTTCTCCTCAGTGCCCAGAACAGAGCTTGGCATATAGTGGGTACCTAATAAATGTTTGTTGAGTGAATGAATTAGTTTCCTTTTTCCACGACCAGTCATGAAAATAAGTGAATGGTTGGCAAGGAAAGGACAATGTGAAAGGAATTTTTTGTTTGTTTGCTTGTTAAGCAGGTAGTAACTCTGGATTTCTACAGAAGCGCTGGCTACAGGTCTTGGTAAAACTAAATGGAGCTTCCTTTAATTCTGTTCTCCCCGCTTCATCTTTCTCTTTTCTTTTTCCCGCTTTTCTGCCTTCTCCATCTCTATCCCTCTAGGTCCTCCTTCTCTCTCCCCTTCTTCTTCCACTCCTTTTTCTTCCATGGATTTTCTTCTCTTTTTATTCCCACTTAATCCAAAACAAAAAAACAAAATTCACTGCCTGTTAATGTGAGCTACTGCGAGTACTCAGCCAGGATATCTACTCCAGGTTACTTAAAATATAGATGTGGGAAATAACATGGGTTAAAAAATAAAGAAATATTAAATCCATGGACTCCTACTCTCCTTCTACCTTTAAGGCCCACTTCATTTCTTCTTGCAATACAGAAAAGAAGTGATGGTGGTCCAGATAATTCAGACTAACCCTCCCACTAAGGACTACTAAAACAAAATAGACAATGTATTCCTCAAAACATCTGCTTGGAAACATCTGGTAGGTTAATAAGAGTGAAAACTATCAGGGGTAGACAGAACAGGGAGGTGATTCTAAGATTTGGGGTCCTTGTGCCCTAAGGTCCTTTGCTTTTGACAGCAACTTAAGTCCAGAGTAAGTATCACCTCGCACACATTTAGACAACTGTTATCAAAACAAAAACAAAAAACAGAAAATAACAAGTGTTGGCAAAGATGTAGTGAAATTAAAATACTTGTGCATTGCTGGTAGGAATGTAAAATGGTGCGACCACTATGGAAAACATTATGGCAGTTTCTCAAAAAATTAAACAATGACCATATAACCCAGCACTTCCACTTCTGGGTATATAACCAAAAGAATTGAAAGCAAGGACTCAAACAGATATTAAACACTCATGTTCATAGCAGCATTATTCACAATCACAAAAAGGTGGGAGCAACCCAAGTGTCCATCAACAGATGAATAGGTTTTTTTTAATGTGGTATATACACACAATGGAATATTACTCAGCCTTAAAAAGGGAGGAAATGCTACACATGCTACAACATGGATGAACCTTGACAACGTTGTGCTATGTGAAATAAACCAGCAGCAAGAAACAAATAACTGTCTGATTGTATTTGTATGAGGGCATCTAGAGTAGACAAATTCTTCGAGAGTAGGAAGGGTGATTGCCAAGCAGGGGGTGGGAAGGAAGGATGGGGAATTGTTACCTGGATACACATATAGCGTCTTCAGTGTGGTAAGATGAAAAGACTTCTGGAGATTAATTGCAGAACAATGTAAATGTACTTTACTGTACACTTTAAAATGACTAAAATGGTAAACTTCATGTTAACCGAGTTTTTACTGCAATTTTAAAAAACTTTAATGGTTAAGACAGTAAATTGTGCATTGTACCACAATTTTTGAAAGAAGAACAAAAATTTAAAAAGACAAACCATGCAAAAACTACAAAAAGAAAGTAGCCATTATGGCAAAAAAGCATGACTGGAAGTAAAGAGGGATGCTTCATAATGATGGAATGCTTCATTCACCAAGAAGACATAACAGTTCTGAATTTGTGTGTGCCTAATACACATAGCCTCAAAATATAGAAAGCAAAACCATGGACAGAATTGCAAGAAGGTAGAGACAAATCTACAAATATAGTGGAAGATGCATATATCAGTAACTGTTAAAACGAGCAGATGGAGAGCTAGTAAGAAAGAGATCTGAACAACTGGATAAGCAGACCTTACCTAATAGGTATATAGAGAATACTGCACCCACAACTGCAGATCACAAATTCTTCTCCAGTCTACATGGAATGTTTATGAAAATGCTGGGCCATATAACAAGTCTCAACAAATTCAAATGCTCTAAATCATACAGAGTACATTCTCAGACAGTGATGCAATTAAGATAGAAAACAAGAAAAAAACTAAGAAAATATCTACATATTTGAAAATTCTATATACTCCTAAATAACTCATGGATTTAGAAAATCACAGTGGGAACTAGAAAATATTTTACACTGGAAGCTTTTGAAAATATTACATCCCAGAATTAAGATGTAGCTAGAGGGCCTCCCTGGTGGCGCAGTGGTTGAGAGTCCGCCTGCCGATGCAGGGGATACGGGTTCGTGCCCCGGTCTGGGAGGATCCCATATGCTGCGGAGCGGCTGGGCCCGTGAGCCATGGCCGCTGGGCCTGCGCGTCCGGAGCCTGTGCTCCGCAACGGGAGAGGCCGCAACAGTGAGAGGCCCGCATACCGCAAAAAAAAAAAAAAAAAAAAAAAAAAAAAAGATGTAGCTAGAGCCATGCAAACATGGAAAGTTTTTAAAAGCATGTAATAAAAAAAATGAACCTGAAATAAGAATAAGCAAAGTAGGGGCTTCCCTGGTGGCGCAGTGGTTAAGAATCTGCCTGCCAGTGCAGGGGACATGGGTTCGAGCCCTGACCCAGGAAGATCCCACATGCCACGGAGCAACTAAGCCCGTGCGCCACAACTACTGAGCCTGCTCTGTAGAGCCCGCGAGCCACAACTACTGAAGCCCGCATGCCTAGAGCCGGTGCTCCGCAACAAGAGAAGCCACCTCAGTGTGAAGTCCGTGCACCGCAACAAAGAGTAGCCCCCGCTCACCACAACTAGAGAAAGCCCACGCACAGCAGCAAGGACCCAGCACAGCCAAAAATAAAATAAAATAAATACACTTAAAAAAAATAATAATTTAAAAAATGTTAGTTTCCTTTCTGAAGATATAAAGGAAGTTTTAAAAAAAAGTATAAGCAAAGTATTCTTCTGAGAGATTCCTTTAAGCACAAAGAAAGTGTAAATAAATGGAAACAGTCAAAAGTTAATTCTTTGAAAAGACTAATAAAATTAATAAACTCCTCCTGGGACTAGTTAAAGCACAAATAATGCCAAAAAATGAAAAAGGGAACATTTCTACAGATTTTTCAATAATTAAAAAGACACTGAGATAACGTCATGAACAGCTGTATGCCAATAAATCTGAAAATTTGATTGAAATGGAGAAGTTCCTTGAAAATACAATTTTCCAAACTGGCACAATTAGAAATATAAAACCAGACTAGTCCTATATCTACTATTTTAAATTAGGTCTATAATATAAAATCTTCCTGCGAAGAAAACTCCAGGCCCAGACAGCTTCATCAGTGAGTTCACTGAGTTATATTTAAGGAAAAAATAGCACCAATCTAATTTTCCTTCAAAGAATAGAAAAAGGAAATAATACCTAACCATTTCATGAGGTCCGCACAACCTTGATACCAAAACCTAACAAAGACATTACCAAAAAGAAAAATAACAGGCTAATCTCACTCATAAACTTTAATGTAAAACTACACAAATGATCAGCAGAATGAATCCAGGAGTATGTAAAGAAGTTAATATACATCACAACCAAGGTGGGCTTTTCTATGAATGTTAGTTTAGTTTAACGTTCAAAAATCAGTCAGGGGCTTCCCTGGTGGCGCAGTGGTTGAGAGTCCGCCTGCCGATGCAGGGGACACGGGTTTGTGCCCCGATCTGGGAAGATCTCACATGCCGTGGAGCGGCTGGGCCCGTGAGCCATGGCCGCTGAGCCTGCGTGTCCAGAGCCTGTACTTCGCAACGGGAGAGGCCATGACAGTGAGAGGCCCATGTACTGCAAAATAAATAAATAAATAAAAATCAGTCAGAAAAAAATGTTGAATAATATTTAGCACTATTTATGATTTTTTAAATGTATGTACTAGCAAAATAGGAATAAAAAGGAATTTTCTGAGCTTGATAAAGTGTGTGCAAAATTTTCAACAAACACACCAAATAGTGTAGAAAGCTTCAAGCATCATACCAAGTAGTGAAATGTTGAAAGCTCTCCCTTTGAACTGGCAACAAGGATGCCTGCTCTGACCGCTTCTATTTACCGTCATAATGGAGGACCAGGCCCGTGCAGAAAGCAGTACAAGAAAAAAGTAAAAGGTATACGTTTGGAAAAGAAGAAACACTGTTTACAAGATGACCTGATACATATGTTTAAAAATCCACAAGTAAACAATTGGAATTAACAAATGAGGTGAGTAAGGTTACTAACATCAATATTAAAATGTATTTCTACATACTAGTATATACTATATAAAAGAATAATCAGGTAGAATATAAAAAGTTTAAAAAGATATACATGCACACCAATGTTCATAGCAGCACTATTTACAATAGCCAAGACATGGAAGCAACCTAAATGTCCATCGACAGATGAATGGAATATTGCTCAGCCATTAAAGAATGAAATAATGCCATTGCAGCAACATGGATGGACCTAGAGATTATCATACTAAGCGAAGTAAGTCAGAGAAAGGTAAATATTATATGATATCGCATATATGGAATCTAAAAAAAGATAATACAAATGAACTTATTTACAAAACAGAAACAGACTCACAGACATAGAAAACAAACTTATGGTTACCAAAGGGGAAGGGGGCGAGGGATAAATTAGGGGTTTGAGATTAACAGATACACACAACTGTACGTAAGATAGATAAACAGCAAGGATTCACTGTAGAGCACAGGGAACTATATTCAATATCTTATAATAACCTGTAATGGAAAAGAGTCTGAAAAAGAATATACATATATATGTTTATATATACATATATATACATATATATATGTATATATATGGCTGAATCACTTTGCTGTACACTGAAAACTAACACAATATTGTAAATCAACTATAGGTTAGTTAAAAAAAGTTTTTTTAAATAACGGGGAATCACCAAAAAAAAATAATAAATCTTACAACAGTGGTAAAATAGTGAATACATAGGAAGGTATCTGTTGGAATGTGTACCAGAACTCTATGCAGAACTAACCATTGTGGAAATTGACATAAATGAGAGGCATCATGTGTGGCAGACATGGAGCTGTCATCTAGATGCCCTTCAAGAAAGAGCTTGGGCTTCCCTGGTGGTGCAGTGGTTGAGAGTCCGCCCGCCGATGCGGGGGACACGGGTTCGTGCCCCGGTCCGGGAAGATCCCACATGCCGTGGAGCGGCTGGGCCCGTGAGCCATGGCCGCTGATCCTGTGCGTCCGGAGCCTGTGCTCCGCAACAGGAGAGGCCACAACAGTGAGAGGCCCACGTACCGCAAAAAAACAAAAATAAAAGAGCTTTCTGCTCAGCCATGTAGATGTGGCCTGCACGCAGCCTCCAGCTGCAGAGAGCTGCCTTGCCTGAGGTTACATGAGCATACATCCAGTGACACACGGGACAGGGACATACTTAGGGCCATTTTCAGCTAATGCACGATATTCCAAAGCTCTTGGCCACTCCCTGCTGCACTGACGGAGTGTCATGGGGCCAGCATTGCTGTTTGAGCCTTTGCTGTGCCTGACCTTGCTGCCTCCCCTCCCTTTCCCAAGTGTCGAGCCCTCATAAACATCTTGCACCTCAAAGTCGGTCTCTGCCTCTGCTTCTGAAGACTCTCACCCGTGACGGCTGGCTCGGGAGAGATCTGAGGAAGCAGGTGATAAGATGGGGTTCAGAGCCAGCCAGCGAGGAGGTCCCCCTTACTGATGGTAGGTGGGTGGGACTCAGACAGCCCTTGACACAAGGTGCTGGTTCTGTTGTTCACATCCTTCTGTTGGCACATGAGGAAGGTGTCCTGGTCGAAGTGAAAGCACTGGCAGAGGTCGTGTATCAGGCCCTTGAGACGTATGGGGGAAATAGTTTTTATAGAGATGATTGGTCTGGATGGCTATTGATATGCATCATTGATGTTCTACAGAGAGATGATAAAGAGTTGAAGGTAATGGGCAGTTGAAAGCCAGGTGTGAAAACCAGAGGCCTCCTTGGTTGCATAAAATGAAGCTCTTGTCTCCTATAGCGACAAGGCAGAGAAAGCTAAGGAACAAGACAATGAAGATTAAACGCCCAGCAGAGGCTGGTCAGGCCCTGGATGGGATAGAGACATATGGGCGATGACACTGAAGATTTTGGCTTCCTGGACTCCTGTGGACCTTCTGAGCCTGCAGAAGTGGCCCATCATCCCCGAATCCCCAGTAAGAACTAGCACTCCCATGTGCTGGAACACCACACAGAAGAGCCTAGGTTCCTCGGAATTCCCCCTCCTTAGTCACTATTCCTATCACTAGCTTAAGTCACAGTCTGTGGCAGCTAGGGACATGCTGAGGGGTTATATCCCACAAAAGTGCTGCAAGCCCAGCCAGTATGCCAGGGACTGGATTCTAAGGGTGCTTGGTCAAGGGGGCCAGAATATAAATGTGGGTTCAGAGGAGTCTATTGACTTGGGAGTGCTCTCCTGGGATACAGGATTCAACATCCTGGTGAGGGTCTCGGTTGCAAACTCACTATTAGAAAAGTTGAAATCCCAGAATTGCCAGGAAAGAAGGTGGAGGAGAAAATTAAAAAGCTTAAGAATGAGCTATGTAGACCTGGAAGTGCCAGACACACCCAGTCCTCCTTCAGGGAAGGACACTCTGCCCAGCTGTGGGGAATGCACAGCCTGGACATGCAGCTCCCGGGGGCCTGCCTCAGCTGCTGAGTGCTGCTTTGCCTAGGGTCGCTCTCTTCCTGCCCTTCCCAGGCAGCCTGGGTTTCATGACTCAGCATATGGACATTTCAGCCCAACACCGGACACTCTCACAACAATAAATGCTCCCAAACACACCAGGGTAGCCAAAGCTTTGTCAGGTCTGGATCTGATTTCTTCCTCTGCCCAATTCTGCTGCTTTCCTTTTCCCTCATAAACTCTTGTGCTCCAAACTCCATTAAACATCTGTTTCTGGACACCCTGACCTGCATACCATACTCCTGGGTTTAAAGACTCCAAAAAGTTTCAAGAGGTCAGTTCACCCACAAATGCTCTATAGATTATATACAACCGTATCAAAATCTCCAAATATTGATCTTCTTGCAATATTTTTGCTCATACAACACATTTATTTCCAAAGAGTATTGCCCATAGTAAGTTTTTGAAAATAGAAAGTAAACAAATATTCTGTGGGACTATATTCAAGGATTGACAGATTTGGAGGACAGACACTTTATATTCTATACAATATATATATGGTCAGGACAAAGGCAAACATTATAAAAAAGTATAAAATAGACCAAAAGATACAAACACAATAGAATGATAAACCAATTCTGGAATTTATTAGGAGATGCAAAGGGCTAAGAATTATCAAGACGCTCTTGAAGAAACAGGAAGTAGGTGGACTTGCTCTACCAGATATTAAAACTTACTATAAAGCTACAGAAATGAAGACAATGTGGTTTGGGTACAAATACATAGAAACGAGAGAACACAGAGACAAGCAGATCCTATTTGAGTGCTTGATTTACATCAAAGGTGAAACTGCAGACCAGTGATGGAAGTCTTTGTCATTATATGGTTCTAGGACAGTTGGATGCCCTTACAGAAAAAAAATGAAACCTTACCTCCACCCTGCCCCATAAACAAAAATTAACTCCAGGTGGATTGTAGATCTAACTATGAAAGACAAGACAATAAAGCTTCTAGACCAAGAGAAAATGGAAATATTCTCTCATCTGTGCTGTTCAATACAGGTAACTGAAGGGCTGAATATTTTAAATTTTTATTTCATTTTAATTAACTTTCATTTAAATAGCCACAAGTGGCTGCCATATTGGATAGTTCAGAACTAGAAGGTAATATTGAAGACTTATCTTCATGACCTGAGGATAGAAAAGACTTCTTCAACAGCATATAAAAACCACTAACCAAAAAGAAAATAAATAAACTTAACTGCATTAAAATTAAGAATTTCTGTGCATGTAAACATATCATGATATACTTTGATTAAAGAAAGAAAGAAAGAAGTAAGAAAGAAAAGGAGCACAAAGGCAAGTCACAAGTAGGAAGAGATATTTGCAACACATAACAAAGGGCTCATATCCAAAATATATAAACAACTCCCACAGATAAAAAGGAAAAAACAAACAACCCCAAAGTAGGTAAAAGACTTCAACAGGCAATTCCCCCCCAATAAAAAAAAAAATCCAAATGAACAATTAACATGTTCAAAGTGTTCAACCTCAGCAATAATCAGGGATATACAAATTAAAATCATAATGAGATAACATGACACGCCAAGCAGAATGGCTAAAATCTAAAAGACTGACAAAGCAGACTGGTGGTAAGAATGTGGACCAAGGGAATCTCTCAAATAGAGCTGGGTGAAAGTTTAGATTGGTATAACCACTTTGAAAACTGTTTGGCGGCATCTGCTAAAATGAACCTATGCTATAAACCAGCAGTCTCACTTTAGGAATATGCCCAACAGAAATATGTGAACTTGTACATCAAAAGACATACACAGGGCTTCCCTGGTGGCGCAGTGGTTGAGAGTCCGCCTGCCTATGCAGGGGACATGGGTTCGTGCCCCGGTCCGGGAAGATCCCACATGCCGCGGAGCGGCTGGGCCCGTGAGCCATGGCCGCTGAGCCTGCGCGTCTGGAGCCTGTGCTCTGCTGCGGGAGAGGCCACAACAGTGAGAAGCCCACGTACCGCAAAAAAAAAAAAAAAAAAAAAAAAAAAAAAGACGTACACAAGAGTGCTCATAGCAGCATTATTTGTAATAGCCAGAAGTTGGGTAAAACTTGTTAGCTGTAGCAGGAAAATAAGTAAACAATCAAATCATCATGTTGTACAACTTAAATGTATACAATTTTATCTGTCAGTTATAACTCAATAAAGCTGGTAAAAAGAAACTATATAAAAGTGAACCTATAGGGCCTCCCTGGTGGCACAGTTGTTGAGAGTCCCCCTGCTGATGCAGGGGACACGGGTTCGTGCCCTGGTCCGGGAAGATCCCACATGCCACAGAGCGGCTGGGCCTGTGAGCCATGGCCGCTGAGCCTGCGCGTCCGGAGCCTGTGCTCCGCAACGGGAGAGGCCACAACAGTGAGAGGCCCACATACCGCAAAAAAATAAAATAAAATAAAAAATAAAGTGTACCTATAAAAAAAGTAAGTAAACTGCTACAGTCATACAGTGGCATACTACACAGCCATGAAAAAGAATGAACAACTGTTATATTCAACAACATGAATGAATCTCACAAAGGATGCTGAGCCAAAAACATCAGTTACAAAAGAGTCCATACCCTGTGGTCCATTTATACAAAATTCGAAATGCAAGAAAATTCAGCTATAGTGTTGAAAGATACATGCTTAGCAAGGAGATGATTGCCATAAAATTCAGGCCTGAGGTCACCTCCAAAGGAAGGTTAGGGAGCATACGTGAGCATTCTGAGTTGCCTTACGTAATGTTCTGGAATGTGGATCTTTGCTTTGTGATAAAACAATGAGCTGTCCATCTCTGTTTCATATGTTTTTGTGTGTGTTCTATTTCACAATTAAAATGGCCAAAAGGAAACAGAAAAGGTTACAAAATATTGGGATGAATGTTTGCAAACCCTGTATGTTATATGTTTGAGTTTTTGGCTTTTTTTTTTTTATCATGTTATCTTATTTTTTTTAAGCCTCGATGCTCTGTGGAGGGTCCTAACATTTACCTACTACTGCTCCCTGGCCAGACTATTTGGTGTCGGGGGAAATAATCTGGGGGACAAGAAGTGCAGGTTGCAGCAAGAGACAGTATGAGTGGGCACATGGTACCAGTCTGCCCTGGAGAAGCAGCAGCAACTTTGCACCAAAATCCACCATTGGATTTTTCCTTTCCAGCCTCAGTGAAGGCAGAATGGAAGAAGCAGCCCCTTAGTCTAGTTTTACGGTCCTGTCATGCACTCTTCCCCACCATCCATGAGGGATAAAGTCCCCAAACTCATTAAGCCGCTATGTAAAAGTTTCTGTTGTTGCCAGGGGTTGGGGGCAGGAAAGAAGAGGCAGCAACTGTTTGATGGGTATGGAGTTTTCTTTTGGAGTGATGAAAATGTTTCGAACTAGAGTTGGGGGTTTCACATCACGAATGTGTACTAAATGCCACTGAATTGTGCACTTTGGTTAATTTTATGTTTTGTGAATTTCATCCCAATTTAAAAACAAATAAATAAAAATTTAAAACTCAGTGGATAGATTTAACAAACAAAAGACTATATTTTTCTCCTTCCTAATAAAGGCAGAAATATTTCTTTCTAAAAGGAAATAAATAGACTTTTAAAGAATTTCTGGCATCCCCAAACTTATCTAGTTGCTGTTTCTTGCTTTTTTCTTTTTTTTTCTATAAATTTTATTTATTTATTTATTTATTTGGCTGCGTTGGGTCTTCGTTTCTGTGCGAGGGCTTTCTCTAGTTGTGGCGAGCGGGGACCACTCTTCATCGCGGTGTGCGGTCTTCTCACTGTCGCAGCCTCTCCTGTTGCGGAGCACAGGCTCCGGACGCGCAGGCTCAGTAGTTGTGGCTCAAGGGCCCAGTTGCTCTGCGGCATGTGGGATCTTCCCGGACCAAGGCTCGAACCCGTGTCTCCTGCATTGGCAGGCAGGCTCTCAACCACTGCGCCACCAGGGAAGCCCACTCTTTTCTTTTAGGTTGTACAAAGCAAGTTCCTTAAGGTGTACTACATGATGACTTAACATACATATACATTGTGAAATGATTACCACAATCAGGTTAATTAATACACTCATCACTTTAACCTTTTGGGGGAGGGATGGGGAGTGAGAACAATTAAGATCTACTCTCTTAGCCAGTTTCAAGTATATCGTACCATATTATTAACTGTAGTCACCGTGCCATACAGTAGATCTTTAGAACTTAGTCAACTTATTACAAACTGAAAGTTTGTGCCCTTTGCCCAACATCTCCCCATTTTCCCCACTCGGCCCCTGACGACCACCATTCTACTCTCTGGTTCTAAGAGTTTGACTTTTTTAGGTTCCACGTGTAAGTGGGATCATGCAGTGTTTGTCAGTCTGTGTCTGGCTTATTTCTCTCGGCATAATCTCCCCCAGGTTCATCCGTGTTGTTTTGCTTTTCAGTTCTTGTACCCACCCCCTTTCCCTGTCTCCCCTAGAAGGTAATTTTCAGCGCATGTTTGCGTGCACAAGCACTTCTGTGGGTCTGCCTTTGCCTCTGGTTCTCTGACCTTTTGCAGCCTCTCCCGTGGTGAGCACTGCTTTGCTGAGTCTGCATTTCTGCTGGCAGTCCTCAAAATGATCTTGACAGGAAGCCAGGCTTCCTGGGGTCCTGAATCAGCAGAGCAGGAAGGAAATAAAGGCCACAGAACTGTCGAAGAGGAAGCAGCCAACTTGAAGACAGAACCCATACCTCTCAATAGGTCTGGAGAAGAGTCCCATCATCTGTGACTAGAAGCACAAATGCTGGAACAAGTCACCTGAAATGCTGTTTCCTGCGATCAGATGACCCTGGGCAAGTCCTCTGCCTCTCTCTGCTGTCATTTCCCCATATGTAAAATGGGAATGATTGTTTGATGGTTACAGGCATCTCCAGCCATGGCTTGGATAGAGAAAGTCTGCAGCAAGGCTAGCTCTTACTCCTTTCAAAGCTTTCAGTTTTAAAGTAGAGAGTTTAAAAAATACCCATTTCTTTTCTTCCTGCCTTTCACCTCCCATGTTGCAGTTAAGAACTGATATCACACGAGCAAACAAACAAAACAAACCAGAAACACTTTGGTAACCTATTTTTGGCATTCACAATTGAACAAAGACTTCTTCCACAGGAAAATGGCACAGGAAAATAGGATAATATGTTTGAGGACATTTTCTTCCTAGACCTTATTGTAACTGGCAATGGCATTTAGGGCCTACAAGTCTAACTCCCTTATTTCTAGTAGTTGAAGTTTTGGAGTGGAGCTTTTCATTCGCAGAGACAACAAGAAGTACACAGTTCAGTGATGAATTCTCTTGTGGCGAGCCTACTCTTCAGAAGTGTTAGGATACTGGGAGGTGCTGGGACTTGGAGATGGGTGACCCAGGCTTTGGTTTGCCAGGAGACCCTGGGCTAATTACTCCACTTCCCTACCCATCAAATTGGGGGTGTTGGATTGAATGGTCTTTAAAGTTCCTTCAGTTTAATGATGAAGGATTCCACTCTTCAATATCACCCCCAAAGATAAAAAGGAGTCATGAGGGTTTGGGCTAAGAATGAGCTGGGAAAAAAAAAAAAAAGGCCCCTAAGGTCCTCCTTTAAAAAAAAAAAAGTGTGTTTTAACTATAAGTCAAATTTTACTTTCAGGAAAACAAACAATACCTAGGCATTTTTTGTTCTGTTTAGTTTAACTTTAATCTTTCTCCCCAGCAGATAACTCTTCAGTAGAAAGGTTTGGGGAAGGTTTCTTACACTTTCCACCTACAGGCCAGTGTACATACCTGAAAGGACTCCCTGGAAGCTGCTTTGCCAGTTTTGCAGAAAGTCACTGCCAAGAGAGAAAGCTTCACATTAAAATGACTTGAGTAAATCTCTTGTGTCATTTCTGATGCTACAGGGTTAATCCAGTATGAGGACAGTGACAAAGTGCAGGGATTTTTTTTTTTAATGGATTCCACGTTCATAGCCAAGTACTTGGCAACCTGCCCTCTCATATGTTACAAAACAAAAATGTGTTGCCTTCAGTGTGTTTTTATTAGGCCAAGCAGTTTGCAACGCTTGGGTCTAGACTGAGGCGCCAGAACTTTCCCGCTGCTTTGTCACTGCTCTGATTAGTATCTTGGTGTCCCTCGTCCTTTTAAAGAACCGTTTGAGGCCTCAGGGAAGTGATGTCCTGGGAGCAGGCACAGGCCCTCAACCTCGGCTGAAGCTCTTCAAAGGGGTTCAAGTTCAGATTTGCATAACATTCCACAAAACTTGCAAACATTCACCAGTCTTCGACTCTGAAGTTATTGGCAAAGGGAAGGTCCACCGGCATGAAATTCTCAGGAGCGAGGTGGAGCAGATTTCCATAAACAAAGCAAACTCCAGTCTCTGCAGCCTTCTGTAGAAATATTTATACCCAAACAGAAGGGTCCCTTCCAGCTCTAGGACGCTATAATGTAACCATTTTGCTCTAAATGAAGTGCTTGATGAACAAGCTTGCCTATGACCTAGGAAACTTCAAGTGCATAATTTTACCTCAATACATCTTTTTGCCCCATAGGCTTGGCTGAAAGGTAAGTATCCCTGATGATTTTCCTCACAGGGAAGTATTTATTGGAGGAAAGGCAGTTTTTTTCAAGAGGACTAAAAAAAAAATTCTATTGACTCAGAAGCCTTGTGAGCAGCTTTCCCAGTATTTAGCCACCACACTGAGCCCTCCAGCCATCCCCGCGATATCCCTGAAGGCGGCAGCAAAGCCATGGGTTGATCTATCAGGAGTCATTAAAACTCCTACTAGCACACAATTAGGATTTCTTCTCAGTGTAGCCTAACTTTTTTTTCTGGCCCTGGTACCATGTCTGCTCACCCAGCTTAGTTGTATAAAGGCTTTTCATGAAGTCAGGAGAGTCTCCAACACTACAAATGACCGATGGTTCCTTATACCAGACGAAGCTGTGCTTCCCAGGACTCTCCTTACAGGTGAGTTAAGAGGCCACAGTGCCAGGGACGCCAGAGCCAACCTCCAGCAGCTAGAACAGCTGGACTTTACCCCCCTGTTACTCCTGATCTCTCCCTTGCTCAGGCCCTCTTGTCCTTTCTTTCCAGTCTCTTCCGTTTTCTGGTTTTCCTTATCTTCCCTTTCTCCCTACTCAGCTGGAGTCTTAGTCACTTAAGCAGAGGTCTTAGCTCTAGTTCATCTCACTTCCCACAGCATCCATAGGGTTGTTTCCACTTTCTTCTCCTCTTTGCAAACAGCTCTTTCCTCCACTTACATATCCTAGGCCACCCCCAAATCTACTATCCTTTATGCCACCAGGCAGCCCCAATACTGTCACTTGAGTCATAGTTGCAAGAGTTTCCTTATAGAGTACCTTTATCTCGCTTTGAAACATGTACTTATTTCACATCCCAATAACCATTCTCTTCCTCCTTAATTTTTGGATGGAACGTGACTGCCCAGAGTGCAATGCACAGCCTCTCTTGCAGCTAGAAGTTGCCTTGGAACAAAGAGAGGTAACCAAAACTGTTGTGTGCAATGTCCAGAAAACGTCCTTAAGTGGGGACTGTGGGACACCCTTCTTCGTTCCTTCCCATTTCCTACTGATTAGAATAGAGATGTGCTGTCTGGAGCCTCAGTCACCAACTTGGATCATGAGGCCACACACCGAGCACATCAGAGCAGTAAGACTTGATCTTTATTGATAAAGGAGCCTCCCTCCAGACCAGCCCTGGGCTGACAGACTGCTGAGTTCTGTTCCTCGAGAGAGAAACTAAACTTCTATCCCATTTAAGCCACTGTTATTTTGGAAGATATGTATCCAAATGCACATTCTAACATATGGAATTTATAAATTCATATTGCTCAGAAATCAAATTTATCTGGACCCACGCAAAAGGATGGGCCTTGCCAAGAGAGAAAATAGAAAGGTAAGAAATGCTAATGACTCCGAGTCCTTTTGACGAGTTTTCACATGTTTACCAGACTCCCTCAGTGCCACAACAAATGACATCCAACAATGGCTTTAATGACCAGAGACAAAAGATATTTTAACATTTCTCACCTTTTTTTTTTTTTTTGGCATAATTGCCGACTTCCCAGCAAATTGCAAGAATAGTACATGGAGTTCCATACGACCTTTACCCACATTCCCCAAATGTTAATGTTTTACCACATTCATTTTATCATTCTTTGAATATCAAATGTTTTTCCTGAAACACTGGAGAGTAAGATGCAGACACATTGCCCCTTTACCCGTAAACACTTTAAGTGGGTATTTCCTGAACAAGGGCTTATGTACAACATAGCCACAGGAAGATAATCAAAATCAGAAAATTAACCCTCATACGATACTATTAGCTAAACTATAGACTCTTTTCAGGTTTGGCCAATTGGCCCAATAGTGTCCTTAATGCCCCCAAAAGAAAGACAATAGAAAACCCCAAATTATAGGCTGCACTCTGTTTTAGTGTCTACCTAGTCCTCTTCACCCTGGAAACATTTCTGTTTTGGCCTGTTTTTCCTAGCCTTGACATTTTGAAGAGTCAGTTATTTTGTAAAATGTCCCTCAGTTTGGGTACATCTGATGCTTTTCTCATGATTAGATTCAGTTTGTGTATTTTGCACCAGAATCCTCCAGAACTAATGCTGTGTTATTCTCAGTGCAGCATTTCAAGAGGTGGCAATTTGTCCCATTACTGGTGATGTTAACTTTGGCTGTCAGTTGGGATGGTGTCTGCTCTGAAGAGTTATTATTTTCTCTTTGTAAAATTAATAAGTAACTTGAAAAAGGGTTCCCAGACCCAATTCCAGTGTGTGTGTGTGTGTGTGTGTGTGTGTGTGTGTGTGTGTGTGTGTGTAGGCTTCCCCATACCAACAAGCAATTCTCTGACACCAGTGGGGTGTCCAAGAATTCAACTCATTTCTTTTTTTTTTTTTTTCAACTCATTTCTGACGCTATCTACCTGGAGATAGAATCAGATTCCACAGGTAGGGGGCTCAGTCCCACAAGACCACCCTCCACTTCAGATGCCAGTCACAAGCCCAGGTTATTATTACCTGTGCTTCTGACCAACTGACTATAAATCAGAGATTCTCACAACCCCCTCCTCGGGTTTGATTAATTTTCTAGAATGGCTCACAGGATTCAGGAAAACCCGTTTACTCACCAGATGACTGATGTATCATAAAAGGATATGAATCAATGGCTAGATGAAGAGATACATAGGGTAAGGTATGGGGAAAGGGTCTCTCCAAACACTCCACTCTCACCAAATCTCCACGTGTTCACCAGCCCGGAAGCTCTCCAAACCCTCTCCTTTGGGGTTTTTATGGAGGCTTCATTACACAGGCGTGATTGATTAAATCATTGGCCACTGGCTATTCATTCAACCTCCAGCCCCTCTCCTCTCCACTGAGATGGGGGATGGTACCGAAAGTTCCAACCCTCTGATTTCATGGTTGGTTTTCCCGGCAACCAGGCCCCACTCTTGTCACCTTCCCCAAAGCATTTTCAGGAACTGAAAACAAGAGACCAAATAATCATCCTGTTGCTCTTATAGCTCAGGAAATTCTAAAGGTTTGGGGAGCTGTGAGCCAGGAACTGTAGGTGAAGACCGAATGTATGAGAAATATATATTTTGGTCATCTGAATGACCAAATACCTATTTCTTATAAACCATGATATCACCATCTTGTGGAAAGATACTTCGAGACTGTGTAAATATCCTGTTAATCCTTCAACTTTCACCCGCTAACCTTAGCATCCATTGATGAGCCTTGCATGAATGAAATATTACTATAATGGTTGTCCAATAGTGATATGATAACACTTTTTCTCTTATATTCTTTCCCAAAGAGGATTGGAATTTATTTACTTTTAAAGTTTTTAATTTATTTACTTTTTGAGCCACTTTATTGGTATGTGAGGGTAGAAGTTTAGAACGTGAAAGCAAGAACCCAGGCATGTGGTGATTGTCACTCTGAACACTATAAATAAAAATAACTTACCTATTAAGAAATTTCTTTTTGCGCCCAGAGCATGTGCCTGGCACTGCGCTGGGCCCTGGGGTCCAGTAGTAAGTGAGACACATCCAAATCTTCAGGGAGCACACTATTTTTTTTTTTTTTTTGCGGTACGCGGGCCTCTCACTGCTGTGGCCTCTCCCGTTGCAGAACACAGGCTCCAGACATGCAGGCTCAGCGGCCATGGCTCACAGGCCCAGCCGCTCCGCGGCATGTGGGATCTTCCCGGACCGGGGCACGAACCCGTGTCCCCTGCATCGGCAGGCGGACTCTCAACCACTGCGCCACCAGGGAAGCCTGAGCACACTATTTTTAATGTGGAGGACACAAGTGTGGACATATATTTTCTGCAACACGGTAAGGGCCATTCCAGGGTGGTTTGGAACCAGGTGCCTTGCACAGTGGAGCTGGGTTCCTCTGTTGAGTGGAATAAGAGCACTTGATTTGCTCTATTATAAAACTACTTTGCATACACTGATTTTTGTGTAGGATAACAAACTTTCTGGAAGGCAAAAACTTGAACCCTGTCTATTATTGTTATGTCTGAGGAACTTGGGAGCCCAGAAAGGGGCATTTCTACAGGGGAGGACTACAGAAGCCTTAAGAAAGACCTCACTTTAAGGAAAGAAAAAATTGGCTATGTGAAGCAGCTTCCGTGTCCCAAGACTCTCATAGTCCTAGCACCCTGCTCCTGGGGGTCTCATTCCTTCATGTCACATGTGAAATACACCCACATCCCATATTACATCAATGTATGTGTATGCATATTAGTTTCATATGAGTTGGCTTTCATGGGTTCGTTGACATATTATTATATTTTGTCAGCTCTTGATTTATTTCAGATAAGTCTTTACAGTTTAAAGCCAATACATTTTTTTTTAGGTCTCAAAAATCTTTTTGTAGATTCTCACAAAGGTTATAGGCCCCAGGAACTGCACCTGAAGTAACTGATGTATTTTTTTAAGTTGCAAAAAGTTTTATCTGTCTCGGAGACAAATACCCCTGAATTAATCAAACTTCTTTAAAAAAATTTATAAAACAAATTTATAGAGATATAATTTACATACCATAAAACTCACCCATGTATACAATTCAGTGGTCTTCAGTACCTTTACAGAGTTGCACAGCCAACACTGCTGTCTAATTGTAGAACGTTTCATCCCTGCAAAAAGAAACCACGTACCCGCTTAGAGTCACTCCCCACTCTTCCCCTTATCTCTGGTAACCACTAAACTACTTTTTGTCTCTATAGATGTGCCGTTTATGGACATTTTATATAAATGGAGACATGTAATACGTGGTCTTTTATGACTGGATTCTTTCAACTCAGCCTAATGGTTTTGAGGTTCATCCATGTTGTAGCATGTATCAGTACTTCATTCCTTTTTATTATTCTTCATATTGTACTATGTGGATATAACACATTTTATTTATCCATTCACCAGTTGAGGGGCAAGGGGGTTGTTTCCACTTTTTGGTTACTGTGAGCAATGCTGCTATGAACATTTTGTGCAAGTCTTTGTGGGACATTTATTTTTGTTTCTCTAAGAGAATTGTTGGGTCATGTGGGAACGTTTTGAGAAGCTGCCAAACTTTTCCACAGCGACGGCACCATTTTACATTCCAGCAGCACTTTCCCTATATCCTCACCAACACTTCTTATTGGCTTTTCTATGCTGGCCATCCTAGCAAGTATAAAGTGGTATCTCATTTTGGTTTTAATGTGCATTTCCCTAATGACTAATGATGTCGAACATATTTTCATGTGCTTACTGGCCATGTGTATATCTTTTCTGAGAAATGTTTCTTCAAATCCTTTGCCCATTTTTAAAATGGAAGTATTTATTTTCTTCTTATTAAGAGTTCTTTCTTTATATATTCTGGATACAAGTCCCTTATCAGTTATATAATATGCTAGCTTTTCCAGTTCTGTGAGTTATCTTTTCACTTTCCTGATGATGTCATTTGAAGTGTAAAAGTTTTTAGTTTTGATAAAGTCCAATTTATGAATTCTTCCTTTCATTGTTTGTGCATTTGGTGTCATATCTAAGAAATCATTGCCTAACCCTAGATTATAAAGATTTATTCCTAGGTTTTCTTCTAAGAGTTTTATAATTTTATTTTTTTAAGATTTATTGATCATTTATTTATTTTATTTTATTTTATTTATTTTTGGCTGCATCGGGTCTTAGTTGGGGCATGCGGGATCTTCATTGAGGCGTGCAGGCTCTTCATTGTGGCGCGCGGGCTTCTCTCTAGTTGTGGCGGTGGGTTTTCTCTTCTCTAGTTGTGGTGCGCAGGCTCCAGAGCATGTGAGCTCTGTAGTTTGTGGAATGGGGCCTCTAGTTGAGGCAGGTGAGCTCAGTAGTTGTGGCGCGCAGGCTTAGTTGCCCCATGGCATACGTGATCTTAGTTCCCCGACCAGGGATCGAACCCACGTCCCCTGCATTGTAAGGCAGATTCTTTACCCCTGGACCACCAGGGAAGTCCCTAAGAGTTTCATAATTTTAGCTCTCACATTTATGTTTCTTTTCCATTTTGAGTTGATTTTTATGTATGGTATATGATATGCATTCAACTTGATTCTTTTACATGTGGATATTCAGTTGTCCCAGCACCACTTGTTGAAAAGACTATATTTCCCCCATTGACTTGTCTTGGCACCTGAATTTTACAATGATTCTGAAAGCTAGATGCAGTGAAAGGGTCTGAGAATTAGGGAAAAGTGATTATTTCCAGGTATGATGTAACTACTCATACTCGGGCCTGTCCTGCAGACCTCTCATATAGTAAGCTTGCTTCTTGCAAGAAGAGAAGCAGCCTTCTGCTTCCCAAGGTAGCAAAAGGGATTTCTGATTTTTTAGAGCACCAGGGATGTTCCAGTTTTATTGGCATTGTGCATGGTGGGTCTCCCGTTCCACCAGCATCTAGTGGTGGTCATAGCAGTGGAATCTAAGTATTGCCCATGGAGCAGCATGTGTACAACTGTTAGGATCTGGATCATTAGGTCCAAGTTCAAGTAGCCATAGTGGCAACCAGTGACCAGCACTAGTTTGTGAGTATGTCTAAGTACCCTGGTATTTCCTAAGTGATTTTGTAAAAATAGGAGAGGCTACTATAAAAGATTGAAACAGTGAGACCTCAGAGCAACTAAGATTTGGGCATTCATTTAAATGAGGCTCTACCTGTATTCACAGACTGGTAAAGACTGAGTCACCAATATACATGTACAATGTACAGTGGGGTCCCGTGCACTGTTCCTGATGATGCAGTTTTTCACGATCCAGCAAGGGCCTAGGAATGGGGGGAAATCAGCTGTGGACTCCAAGGCAGAATTTGGAGCTGGGACTTCAGGCCAAAGAGATAGATGGGCCAAAGCCAAAGCCAGGAGTGAAATGAGAGATATATCAGGAGCCAAAGGTCAGGATCTAGGAAGGCAGGATACAAGAGAGACATTAAAACCAGGAGGGTAACAAACATGAAAGAAACCAAGGATGGCATTGTGACTGGGAGCCTAGGTAAATTTGTAGTTGGATTTAGAGACACATTGGGTGATTTTCCAGGCTTTTAGAAATTCCAGGCATTCTCCGTAAAGCACCATTTCTGCGTCTCAGAGGTGGGTTCATGGCATAGCTGGTCTCAAAGTTGGTGCTTATAACATTGTGCTCCTGACACAAGGCACACATATATTGAACACCTACTATGTGCCTCATGCATACTTGGAGGTCGAGGCTACTGTCATAGTGTAAGACACACTCTGTTCTCAGGAAGCTGAGGAAACAGCTGGCTTAGAACATTTCCAGGGTTGACACAGGTCCTGGGGCAGTGAGGTTTCTACTCAGCTTAACTACAATGGTGATGACACATGTCCAGGTCAACATAGCTAATAAATGAAAGAGCCAGGATTAAAATGCAAGTGCCTTTACTCACATGTGGAGCTTTTTCTTCTACACTATGGAAGACTCAGAGGCACAGTTGAAAGGAGGTATAAAAAGGACTACAACATGATTATTTCTGTAGGAAAGAATGATAGGGAAGAAGAAGGAGCAGGGGAGGGACACTGGAGGGAAAAGGGGTCAAAGAGGATAAGCAGTGAGAATGAAGGGAGAGTGAGAGAAGGTGTTAGTCAGGGTTCTCCGGAGAAACAGAACCAGTGAGATACAGATACGCAGAATATACAGATCTCCTCTTCCCTCTGTGTGTGTGTGTGTGTGTGAAGCCTCAAGGTCTGCAGAGCAGGCAGAGAGCCCGTCCTGGTCCAGGATCCCCCGCAGGCATCAGCAGCCCCTCCTTATGGGTGGTTAGCACAAAGAACACCTACCCAAGAGTGAGCACACACCAGGGAAACCTGTCCAGTTACGGGCTCCACAAAGACAACTAGAGACACCGTATGGGCTGAAAGGGCCAGGGCGTGGTGGGGAGTGGAGGAGAGGAGGGCTTACTGAATGCTACTAGACTTTGCCCTCCCTTTTCCCAGGGGAAGTAGCCCAGAGGATTTACCTTTTTTTTTTTTTGTGGCGTACGCGAGCCTCTCACTGTTGTGGCCTCTCCCGTTGTGGAGCACAGGCTCCGGACGTGCAGGCTCAGCGGCCATGGCTCACGGGCCCAGCTGCTCCGCGGCATGTGGGATCTTCCCGGACCAGGGCACGAACCCGTGTCCCCTGCATTGGCAGGCGGACTCTCAACCACTGCGTCACCAGGGAAGCCTTGCCCTTTCTTTTTGGCAGCCATTCTTGTTTTCCACGGGCCAGAGCAGGTCCTAGTTTCCATAGTCCTTATGCTGGTTCTCAACAGTTCTGTCCGTTCCACTCCATAAATGTTCTTGCCTGTGTAGGTTTTCTTCTGGGATCTTTCTGAGCTCATCCTCCCAGCCTCATCTTCTTGCCAATTCAGGGCTGCCAACCTACCCCTTCAAATCCTGGTTTTAAACGTGATGTTTCAAGTCCAAACTTGTTTCCTTGTTTGCCCTTTCCCAAGACTCAACACCAGTTTCCACTTTACACTATGACCCAGAACCCAGGTCTGACCCACCCTTGCTTGGGACCCAATTTCACTTTTGTTCCATTGCCTCATAACTGCTGACCAAGCATGCTCTCCCTCAAGCCCAGCCCTGACGGAGCTCCTGGCCTGGGCTGGAATCCAAGGCCAGATTTGCCAGGGAGAGAAGGTTGGACAGCTTCTCCCACTCTGCCTGTGTAGAAACCAGAGCCAACTACCCTGACCTCATCTGTCTCAGAGTTGCCACTACTCTTCTCTCGGAGGTAAGGATGGGCTCTCTTACTGCCAATGTTACATCCATTTTTCACCTTTGAGGAAGAAATTAAGAGTAACCAGTGTCCAGCATCCACACCCAAGAGGAGCAGGCCTTTTGGAGAAGCCTAAATCATCCATGTAGGCAGGTTCAGCCACTCATCGTGCAAAGTTCCCTTTGCCATTTCTCTTAGGGAACTTCTTGGATTTGTATTGAACCAACTATTTCTGATACCTGCTGGAGAATACATTACATCCAAGAAATATTCGGGTCATCACTCCTTCCATACATCTGCAAACCCTAGCCACAAACACCTCGCCATTTGCTACATGTAAAGTATACTAAATCTATTAGAATCCTGAATATAGTTCAATCATTTTTCTTTTGAATTTAGAAACAACATCTAGAATGTTCTGTGTTGTAGTAGAAAGAGATTTTTTTTTTTCAAATCTCTCCCTTCTCTCTCTTCAGGCAACCCTAGCCCGTAAACCCCCTCCCCTTCCAAGACTCTTCCCCTACCCTCTCCCCCATCCATCACCCTTCTTTACTGAAAGGATCAAGCCTCAATTCCCCTCTTTCTCCTTCTCTGTGTCTTGCAAATTTCACAAGCCGCTGGTGTCAAAAGGATGTTGATGCCCTTTCATCTCTACCAGATTACTGATGCTTCTGCAGAGCAGCCAGTGGGCTGCAGGGAGATGGGAGGAGTGAGCTCTGATTTCAAAGATGGGGGGATGTTCCATTTGGAGCTGCAGCTGCTTTCTCTTAGCATATTTAAAATCAAACATCTCTTGCCTTGACCAGGATTAATTTTCATCCAAAATCCTCTCCTGTCTGGAATACATAGGAAATTTGCATTCCTTCTATTAACACAGATTTGACTGGTCCCATAAACTAATCCGTTAAGCCCTGTGCTTCGTGAACATGCACATTTTCCTTGCCCTGCGTTACATGACAAAGCATCCTACCTCAGCTGACAGTGCTGGCAGGCCCAAACTGCAAGCACATTTCTCCCTGCCCCCAGGCCTGGTGCCTTGGGGATGGGGGCGGGGTAAAAGTTCAGTGCGCCCAGCCTTATTATAACTACAATTATTATTCAGGCCTCTGTGCTCTACACCCGCAGGCTGGGGGCGCCCGAGGAAGCAATGTTTGCAAATTCTTTAAAAACTGAATCAGCAAATGTCTGACCTAAATAGTAAATCTCTAATAAATAGAACTTCAATTACAAAACAACATCAGTAACAACAACAAATCTATATTATTTTCAGCCTTGATTTTGTTTTCTGCACTAGGCCAGATTACCAAATTTACCGGACGGACTTTACTGCATTGCTTCTAGAACATACACCCACCATCAACACACTGACATTCCCATGTCCGGGTCATCATTTTCAAAATCAGAATTCCCATCATGAGAGCCCATGATTGCCCTTTTGAGGGCTTTTGTAAAATCAAGCAAAGTACATTCTAACAGAGATATTTAGATACAGGGTCATTTTGACTAAAGGAAATCATGGGACACTATATCTAAAAACCAACTTCTTAAGGCTATGAAAATTTTCCACTTGGGTATTTCTTGAGCTTATGACACTCAAGTCTATTTTTGTGTCAAGGGTCAATTAACCAGTGTCCAGTATTTAGAAGAGTATCGATAAACGTTTGATTGACTATTTGAAAAAAAAAAATCATTGATGGGAAATGATAATACAAAGGACAAGCAACATTGTGATCCATCTGGCTTGGGTTTGTTTGGGCACTTTTTTGGAGTCCAGTCCCAATTAGCAAAGAGCACAGAGGAAGAACTGTCTTTAGGGGTCACCCGCACCTCTGCCCTTTGCCTAGGGAAGGTGCATCCCAAGTCCAAGATGCAAGTAACCGCTGGCCAGCCCAGGCTTTCCGGGTAAAAAGCCTGATACTCCTGCCATAATTACAAAATGCCTTACCCACCCTTCCCATAGTCCTTTCCTGCTCCTCCTGCATTAATCAGATTACCTTTTTTTTTTCAATTGAGGTATAGTACAATGTTATATAAGTTTCAGGTGTACAACATAGTGATTTACAATTTTAAGTGTTATATTTCATTTATAGTTATTCTATAAAATATTGGCTGTATTCCCTGTGCTGTACAATATATCCCGGTAGCTTATTTATTTTATACATAGTAGTTTGTACCTCTTAGTCCCCTGGTCCTACCTTGCCCGCTCCCCACTTCCTTCTTCCCACTGGTAACCACTAGTTTGTTCTCTATATCTGTGAGTCTGTTTCTTTTTTGTTATATTCACTAGTTTGTTGTATGTTTTAGATTCCACATATAAGTGATATCATACAGTATATCATACAGAACTAAGTCTTTCTCTGACTTATTTCATTCAGCATAATGCCCTCCAAGTCCATCCATGCTGTTGCAAATGGCAAAATTTCATTCTTTTTTACGGCTGAGTAGTATTCCATAGTATATATGTGCCACGTCTTCATCCATTCACCTGTTGATGGACACCTAGGTTGCTTCCATATCTTGGCTATTGTATATCAGATTACCTTTTAATTAAAAGTCTGGTGAAGATATTAAAATGTATCACAAAAAGTCCAACCCTTAACTCACTGAGTTTATGGCTTAAGTTTTAAGGAATTTAGGATAATGGATTCTAAATTCATATCAAGTTTTCATCCAGCAAAACAGCTGAATCTCATTCTTGCTGTTGACTAAACCTTATCAAAAATTACCTAGGACCCAGGTCAACCTCAGACCCAGCTATAATAACACTTTCTAAGCTAAAGTAGTAGAGCCTAACCTTCTCCTCACGTTCTTCCACACGTGTCACCAACAGTGTTCCCATGCTCCCACTGTGGATGGCCTGTGGCTTCTCCAACAGGCCAAGCTGTTCCCATGCCCCAGCCCTACAGTACCCTCCCCCCACCCTTCGTGCTGCAGAAACCCCTTCCATAGAAGCTGAAAATGCCAAGACTCACCTCTAGGACTTAAGGCTGGAGTATGGGCGTGTGGCCTGATCCTGGCCAACTGTTTCTGTAGGAAAGCTTTTAGGCAAAAATTTTCCCCTACTGTAGAGACTCATGGGAGGAGATTCCTTTCTTGGCTAGATGTGTGCATATCTGCAATGTCTATAACTGCTCAAACATCTGCCTCTTGACCGTGAAGAAGGGATACTGCTGACAAGCTGAGAGTAGCCAGATGGAAAAGTGGAAAGCTGGAAAGCACCCTTGTGCTCAATGTCATGGTTGAACCACTGCATCTACCCCAGGAGCCACCACTCTGCCTTTGAACCTCTGATCATGTGAGATAACAAATATCCTTATTGGTTAAGCTAGTGGTTCTCAGACTTCTGGTTTCAGGGCCCCTTTCAGCTCTTAAAAATTATTGAGGCAGGACTTCCCTGGTGGTCCAGTGGTAAAGAATCTGTCTTCCAGTGCAGGGGACGCAGATTCGATCCCTGGTCAGGGAACTAAGATCCCATGTGCCGCAGGGCAACTAAGCCCATGTGCCACAACTACTGAGCTCGTGCGCGTCAACGAGAGAGACTGCATGCCACAAACTACAGAGCCCACGCGCCCTGGAGCCTGCACGCCACAACTAGAGGAGAGAAAACCTGCACACCACAACTAGAGAGAAGACTGCATGCCACAGTGAAAGATCCTGCGTGCGTCAACAAAGATCCCGTGTGCCGCAACTGAAGTCTCAACGCAGCCAAAAATAAATAAATAAATAATAGATCTTAAAAAAAAAAAATTACTGAGAATCCCAAACAGCTTCTGTCTATGTGTGCTATGGCTCAGTATTTACCATGCTAGAAACTGAGACAGAGAAAAAGTTTAAATATTTATAAGTAAAGATAATAAACCCATTTGTTGTTCATATAAATCACATGGATTTATGAAAAAATAATTATATGTTCCAAAAGAAAAAATTAGTAAGAAGAGTGGTTGTTCTACCTTTTTGCGAATCTCTTTAAGTCTGAGTTAATGGGAGATGGCTGGGCTCTAATAATAATTGCTTCTGCACTTCATCTCTGTGATATCACACATCATATAGCCGCTGGAATACCTTCACTTTACACTTGTGAAATAATGAATGTGGTCTTGGTCTTATTATGAAAATGCTTTAACCTCATGGATGTCTCAAAAGGGTCTTGGGAATCCCCAGGGGATCCCCAGATCTCACTTTGAGAAAGGGTGGTCTAAGCCATTCTTTTTTTTTTTTTTTTTTTTGGCTATGCCATGGGCTTACAGAATCTTAGTTCCCCGACCAGGGATCAAAAACCAGGACCCTGGCAGTGGAAGCGTGGAGTCTTAACCACTGGACCACCAGGGAATTCCCATAAGCCATTCTTTTTTCTTTTTTTAATTTTATTTATTTATTTTTGGCTGTGTTGGGTCTTCATTGCTGCACACGGGCTTTCTCTAGTTGCGGCGAGCAGGGGTTACTCTTCGTTGCAGTGCACAGGCTTATTGTGGTGGCTTCTCTTGTTGCGGAGCACAGACCCTAGGCACGCGGGCTTCAGTACCTGTGGCGCACAGGCTCAGTAGTTGCGGCTCGTGGGCTCTAGAGCGCAGGCCCAGTAGTTATGGCGCACGGGCTTAGTTGCTCCGTGGCATGTGGGATCTTCCCAGACCAGGGCTCAAACCCGTGTCCCCTGCATTGGCAGGCGGATTCTTATCCACTGCGCCACCAGGGAATCCCCCATAAACCATTCTTGATTGGATATTCTACTACCTGGAGCAAAAATCCTGTAATTGATACACCTCCTCAGGGTTGGTGCATTTATTCCTTCCAGGCTTTCCCCCGTCCCGGGACCTCCCCCACATTCTCCTCCCTTACATTCTTGCATGACTCTCTTTCACTTCACTTAAGTCTCCATCAACAATTTCATATCCTGCGAGAAACCATCTTGGACCACCTGGGAACTGTTTCCCTACATAGCATTTGTTACTACTCTACACTTATTTTATTTTTATCAGTTAATTGTTTAAGAACATAAGCTTCACATGGGCGAGAGTTTTGTTCTACTCACCAGTATGGGCCTTCAATAAATATTTGTAAAATGAATAAATGAGTGAATGAATGTGAGCAATGATATAAGCATAACCTAGAATATACTCTAATTGATGTGAAAAATGAGTTATTTTCCAGAAAGTAGAAGAATGGTTGCTAGAGGCTGGGGAAGGGATAACGGGGAGATATTATTTAATGGGTATAGAGTTTCAGTTGGGAAAAATGAAAAAGTTCTGGAGATGGACAGGTGGTGATGGTTGTACAACAATGTGAACGTACTTCATGACACAGAACTGTACACTTTAAAATGGCTAAAATGGTAAACCTTTTATCACAATTTAAAACATAAGTTATTTGCAAACACTGGTACCAGGGCTTCCCTGGTGGTGCAATGGTTAAGAATCCACCTGCCAGGCTTCCCTGATGGCGCAGTGGTTGAGAATCTGCCTGCCAATGCTGGGGACACAGGTTCGAGCTCTGGCCTGGGAAGATCCCACGTGCCGTGGAGCAACTGGGCCCGTGAGCCACAGTTACTGAGCCTGCACGTCTGGAGCCTGTGCTCCACAACAAAAGAGGCCGCGATAGTAAGAGGCCCGCGTACAGCGATGAAGAGTGACCCCCGCTTGCCACAACTAGAGAAAGCCCTCGCACAGAAACAAAGACCCAACACAGCCATAAATAAATAAATTAATTTAAAAAAAAATAGAATCCACCTGCCAATGCAGGGGACACGGGTTCGAGCCCTGGTCTGGGAAGATCCCACATGCCGTGGAGCAACTAAGCCCACGCGCCACAACTACTGAGACTGCACTCTAGAGTCCGCGAGCCACAACCACTGAGCCCACGTGCCACAACTACTGAGTCCACGTGCCACAACTACTGAAGCCCGTGCGCCTAGAGCCCATGCTCCACCACAAGAGAAGCCTGCACACTGCAACAAAGAGTAGCCCCTGCTCGCCACAACTAGAGAAAGCCCGTGCACAGCTACAAAGACCCAACACAGCCCAAAATAAACAGTAATAAACAAATAAATTTTTTTAAAAAGGAAACAAATTACCTACAATACATATAGCTCACACCTGAGGAAACAGCTATACATCTACTAAAACACTGATGATTTTCATCATCAACAAAGTTCAGTTGTTGGTTGGATTCATTTGCAAAAATTTTCATTCACAGCCACTTATTCTTCACAACTGAGTCAGCTGGGGAAGGATAGGTCATCTATTTGCATGAAAGCAGGGAAAAAACTGTGCACTGAGCTGTTTTATACTATGACAGAAATAAAGTCACAGGTTGGGACTACACACACACGCATGCACACACACGCACGCACACACACACACACACAGAGTATCAGGAAACAGCCTGTCCATTTTGGCTGCAGAGGCATGGATTTTGGTTTCCTTGGCTTCTGAGCTGTTCTTGGAACCGGGCCATCAAGGGAAACTGAGCAAGTACACAGGTCCATCGAACTTGGGCTGGATCCATCAAGGACACAAAAGCAGACTATCCAGCCCTCTCCCCAAGGGGAGCAGACAAAAGTATCGTTGATGCTGAAACTGTGGAAAGCTTGAGCAGCTCCCATGGGAGGGAACTTGGCATGAGCAGGCAAACAGCTCTGACTGACCTGGAAGGGAGCACCAAGCTGGGGTAAGATCCAGGCTTCTGCTCAGTCCCGACTGCTGACCCCTGTGCTTTCTCAGTGAGGGAAAGAGAGGCGGCCTGTCCCCGCAGGCTCTGCCTGGAACATTTCCCTGATGTCTGAGGAATTCTCTCAAGCGGGCACCACCCGCGGAAGAAATGCTCGTGATATAATGTTAAATGGAAAAGTGAAGATAAAAGGATTTTATATGTGTGTGTGTGTGTGTGTGTATACATCATGTATGTTTTAAAAGTTTTTTAAAGCATTCATTGACAAGTAAGACCAGGAGGCTACAATATTATCAGTGATATTCTCTGGGTGGTCTAATAACAGGTAATTATTTTTCTCACGTTGACATTTTTTCTGTGGTTTTAAATCTTCCTACAACTAGCAGGGCTATTCACTAGTCATAAACATGTTTTGAACTCCACCAGCGCAGAAGCCCCTCAGCATGGGGGAAAGTGAGGGCTGTGGAAGACGGGTTAGGAGGGCTCTTGGAAATATTGGCAGTTGTAATGAGCTTGCTGCTGAGGGGAAGGGGGAATCGTCTGGGAGGCCAGAGGCAGAGTACACTCCTGGCTTTGTTGCCCCATAGTTTCTCTCAGAGTTACTCTGGTTTCCCTGATTGCAGGCCTACTTAGCAAGAAACACGGTTGCAGACTTTTTTTCCCCAGAAAAATGTAGCCCAAACTCCCAGAGCAGAATTCAAGCCTCGCCTGAGCCCCTGGCCCACACCCGCTCCCCTGGCATCCCAGGAAAACTTTCCACCATCTCCGCCTTCTAACACTTCTGAGTGTGACCCCAGCGGGCGGTGGCGGTAGGAGGGCAAGTTGTTTTCTACTCCCACGTAAACCACCTTTCTTGCCTTCTCAGCCATGTTGGGACTGTGTTGCTCACACCAGCCACCGCTGTGGAAAATGACATAGACAGTTTGTCCTTTGAAAACATTTGGCATGTTCCTTGGAAGGAAAAACTGAGCTCATCCCAAGAAACAGGAGAGAGTTGGGGATAGTACAGTCATCTCTGGATTCCAAGAAATCCATTTTTTGGCTTTTTTTTTTTTTCTATCATTAGACATCTTTTTGTAGCCCCTAATTTCCCAAAGAATGAAGTTTCTTCCCATAAACACTATGGTGAAGCTATTTCACAGCCACCTCAGAATAGCAGAATCGTGGCCTCTTCATAACTTAATTTCAAGTTGCTCCCTCAGAGCTCTCATCTTACAGCTGGGTGGGCTGGGGGAAGCCTTAGAATGTGGCCTTGAGAATGTTCCAGTTGCTTTGGAGGATGGTGTAATAGATAAGACTACCGTGAGGAGATGCACGTAAGGCTGAAGCTGAGTGAGTGCTAGGAACTGGCCCCGGTCTTGGAGGAGCGAGTGGTGGGGAAAGCTAGGACGTCCCCGCACTGCCGCAGCTGCCCTGAATCTCCCCAAGCTGGAACTCACACGCACTCCGTGCTGGGCTGCAAGCCCTGTACTTGCCCAGACGCAAGAAAGAGTCTGGAGTCAGCGACAGAGACATCAGTGGTTTAGTGGATGAGGGATCGTACACAAGGGCCCGGAGCAATACCCCACCGTGGGTGCAGATGGCACGCAGGACAGGGCAGCAGCCTTCGTTGCTGAGGGACAGGGAGGTTACCAGTCAGAGAGGGAATTGATGTCAGCGGGCTCAGCGGTCACCAGAGAGACCAGCAGCGGAGCCTGCTTCCCACTGCCCCTTTGATAAGCTGTCATGGTGGGGATAGTTCTGATCTAAAGATTAGCACAGTCACTAGCTGGGCCGGGGCAGGTATGTAGGCATTTACTGATCAGGCTCTACGATTAAGAGGGAAGGTCAGCCAAGTGAGTAGAGTGTAGGTGAGGCAGGGACTGGTCCAGCAGGGGATGTACAGAGAGCAAGAGCACAGCTGTCTTGGGTGGCCTGATTGTACACACACACACACACACACATATCACAGCATCACAGCAGATGGGAAGAGGTGGCATCTTTAGACCATCATACTGGAGGCTGTCTCTTGCTATGATCTCTTGAGGTGTAGTAGCTCCAGAGATGGGAATGAAGGAAAGAGGACGGGAGGAGGGTTTTACATGTCAAGGAAGGTCCTGGTTTTCCCACCCTCCTATCAAGTTAGGACCCTTTAACAACCTTCCTGGGTTTTCTAATGAGTCTTCTTGGCCTGAACTGGACCCCGAGTACGCTTCTCATTCTCCATCCTTCCCGTGACACACAAAGGGCTCCATTCTAGGAAGGTGAGACCAAGAAGAGCATTGGATTCTTGAGGGACCAGGTGGCCACAGCAGGCAGTGTCTTCTTGCGTCACGTCATGGGTTTCTGCAGGGCAGGAGGACATCCCCAGCTCTGCCCACCAACAGCAGGGCACTGACCACACGAAGTGGGGCACAATTCACACCACCCCTCTGTCCACCACCAGCACCTTCACAATCCTCCCTGGCCTTCCCACTGGCCACCAGAAGACAGTTACCCCTGTCCTCACCGCAGTTCCCCACCCCCGCCTCCCCTCCTTGCCTTTGTCATCCCAGTTGGAGGATGTGAACGTTGGTGGACTTTTAAGCTGTTCTTGACGTTGAAGAGAACTGAGCCCCCTGAGTCACAGTCTACTATGGGCTGAATAGTGTCCCCCAAACTCATGCAGTGGAGGCCTAACCTCCAGTACCTCAGAGTGTAACCTATTTGGAGACAGGTCTTTAAAGAGGTGATTCAGTTAAAGTGAGGCCCTAGTCCAATGTGCCTGGTGTCCATAAAAGAAGAGGAAGGGGCTCCTGGGGCAGAGGCATGACCATGTGAAGAGGAAGCAAGAAGCCTCAGGTGACACCAGCCCTGCAGACACCTTGCTCTTGGACTTCCAGCCTCCAGATCTGTGAGAAAATTAGTTTCTGTCATTTAAGCCACGGGGTCTGGTATTTCGTTATTGTGCCCTGAGCGAACTAATACACAGTCCCACAGTCCTCACTAGGCCCGGGGGCCTCTGGACTTCATCTTGGAGCAAACCCTCCCCCCCCAACACACACACACACACACACACACACAGAGGCAGCCCCTTCCCCTTAGTTGACGGGCAAGAGGTTGTCTGCGGTGGTGAGGGGCTGTTAAAAGGCCTGCGGAAGGGACACCCCTTCCTGTCCATGAGAGGTCCAGACAGCGAGGCGGGCCCTCTGATTCCCTGCTCGAGATGGGCGGGGAGGGCTGCCACCTAAGCCCTGGTTCTGGGTCTCGCCTTATAGCTGACCCCGACCTTGTGGGAAGGAGCGGAGAAGACCACCTATCTGTCTCCTTTCCTTCCTGGTCTCCGACGTGGTTCCTTCCAGTCCTGGCCCTCCACGTGGCAAAGGGAAGTTCCCACGGGCTCGGCCACTGCCCATCCTGCAGCCCCGCTTCATGCAGGGGGGTGGGGGGGGCGTGCCGCAGCTCACGGGATGGGCACCAAGGCCCTGGGCGACTCGGCCACTCGGCACCTGGGCCACTGGCCGCCGCGGAAAGGAGACATCAGCCGTTTCCTGCTGCTGTTTGAGAGAGTGGAGACCCTACGCAGCACTTGTCACCTTTTCCTTTGGAGAGCAGGACTGGGAATGCAGGGGATTTCAGATCTTTCATGCAGCAAAGGTGGTGGGAGAACTGGCTGGGACCAGCGAGCAGAGCTGGCCCTCTAGTGGCTTCTGAGGGCCGGCGGCTTTTCCAGGAAGTCACGTATTAAGAGTTCCTTAAAAAAACAAATGAATAAAAGCTTTAAAAAATATATTGGAGGGAATACTTATTTCTCCCTTTTCTTCCTCTTTTCCTCTATACCTCTGAGGAATAGAAGAAGGAGACAGGAAAGGAGAGAAAGGAGCAAAATGGGAGGGGCGCAGGAGGGACCAAGGGGATTTTTAACCTGTTTAATAAATGTGAAGCAAAGTTAAATATACCCCTAGGAGAACTATTAGTTTACTTTCTCTGTGACACTTCAAGTCTGGCCCCTTTTAGCAAACTAGCTAGAAATCCAGTTTGGTAACCGTCAAATATTTTACTGGGATAGATAATTTTATTTAATTCTTATACAAACCCTAGATAGAGGTATTTTATTTTTATCTTCATCATCATCTCCATACAAATGGGAAAACTGGAGTACAGAGAAGTGAATTGACTTACTCAGGGGTACAGAGTTATTGAATAGGGAAGTCTGAAGTTGGGATCCGTGTCCAGGCTTCAGGGATAGGACCACATATTAACCCCTCTATTGGGCCAACCAGCACAGAGGCTAAAGTGTTCTCAGGACACTCCTGCTCTCTGGGTTCACCATACATTCCCTCCTTTTCGTCTCGGGTCCTCTCTTCCAAGCTCCGACATTCTCCACACCCATCAGATACAGAGGGGAGGCACAGGATGATTTTTATTCCTCACAATCCAATAAGGTCTTTGTGACCCTAATTCTTTGGGCAAAAGCATAATAATTATAAAAGTAATGAAAGGAAGGCCAGGGAAATTTTCCTCTTAATGGGCAAAAAAGACAGTTATTTCCAAAGATTGCAAACCATCCTCTGATCTCCTTTGTTTCAAGTCATTTAAAACAGCCTGCCACAGGGAAGTAGCCAACCCAGAATGCTACCACACATATTCATTAATTCCACAAATATGTATTTTGTAGCCAAAGAATGAGTTCCTATTGTATTCCAGGCACTATTCTAATCTGCAGGGATATAGTAGGGAAACAGGGCAAAGGTCAAGTAGTCTAGGAGAGGGAGACAGTCTGTACTTAGACAAAGGAAGAAAGAAGGAGGAAACAAATAATGAGATAATTTCAGACAGTGATAAATGACATGGCTAAAATAAAGCTGGGTAACGGGATATGGAGGATCTCAGGACCAGGACCACCTTAACCAGAGAGGTCAGGGAAGTCCTCTTGGAGGAATGATATCCGAGCAGAGACCCAAGTGACAAGAAAACACTCAAGGAGAGCCAACCATGTCAGGATCTGGGGAAGAGTATTTCGGAAAAGAGAGATTAGCGTGTGAAAGATGCTGACCCAAGAAAAGTCAACATGTTCGAGATATCCAAGGACAAATGAGTTGATAGATGGAAATATCCAAGTAGATATTCAAGTAGAAATGAGTTGATGATTGGAGTCTGAGGTTCAAGAGAGAAAGACAAGGTAGAAGACAGGGACTTGAAAGTCATCCGCCTATAGATACATGTAAAACCATGGGATTGGATGAGCATATCTGCGGAGAGAGCACAGATGGAGAAGTTGAAGATGGCTGTGGAGAGACCCTGGGCCCTCCATTAACAGCCAGTGGTCTGACAATGCTGGTCCAGAAACAGTCCCTGAGGTAGGGTGTGATGGTAACTCTGGCATAGAAGCCTAGAGAAGCCTTCAATCGGGCAGCAGTTAACTGAGCGAAAGGCCGCCGAGAGACCAAGTAAGACAGCAACAGGACACCTGACCCCTGGATGTGACATGATGGATGGTGTGGATGTCCTCCAAAGGGCCTCTTCAGAAGAATGGTTGAGATGAAGGACAGATATCAGGGCACAGAGGAGAGAAGAGGGGGAGAAGGCAGACAGTGAACAAGGTTATAGCACACGTTTTTGTCAAAGTCTCTGCTACTTCCCGGACCCCTCATTCTCTTACACCTCTCTTACCCAGAGGAGTAGGGAGCAGGTCTGCATTTGCCGTATACCGTCCTTTACAATCCCAAGAACTCAGTATTTAATGACAACGTTGATAACTAGGAAGATTTACAGATGGCTTAAAGTCAGTATAACCATGTGGAAAGTCCAATTGTCTTAGCCTGGATTCCCCAGAAAACACAGCTTGAGGCAAAAGCTTACGTGCTCCTACTGTGTCAGGGAGTGCAATTCCAGGCAGCAGAGGAGTGAGGGATCAGGGGAAGGAGGCCTGGAAGGAGGGAGATGCATCCTTAAACCTGCTGCTCCTCAGCGTGCTCGGCTCAGTCCTGGGGGATCATCCTCCAAGAAGTCATGTAACTGGCACCTTAGGACAGTCTGCCCGGGGAGCGGGGTGGTGCTGGGGGAGAAGCAGCACCTGACTCCCTTCTCCAACTGGTCAAACATTCGCCTCCTGGGATGTTGACCCCCCTCCCTTTCTGTAGCACAGACTCATGTGGGTGCCAAGCTGGGGTCTTGCTATGTCAACAGGGAAGCCCTAGGGCAGGAGGAGGGAAGCGGTGAAGCAGACCCAGGGCAGAACCTGGTGTGGCCACACCAGCTTGAAATCCGTCACGTCTACACAGAAATGATCACTGCCTTGGTGACTGGAAAAGTGATACATGAGGCCGAGAAGTTTTCATATGGTGCATGAGAGGTACCTGTTGGGTCATCTGAATATTAATTTGAACTGTGACTTTAAAGAACATAAGAAGGGAAATGTCAGTGAGGTTTTATGTCTTTAAGAGAACAACCAAACCAAGATAGCTGTTCAAGGATGTTTACAGGAGCAGTGTCTGTAATAGGAAAAAAAAAATTAAAATTAGTCACAAAAACTAGGGAAAATCATCCCCCAGAAATGGAGACTGGTAAATAAATGATGGTGTCTAACACAATGAAAGTCTATGGCTTCATTAAAAAGAAGGGTGATTGGCGCTGGTGGCGGGAGACAGGAAGAAAGGGGCACCAGGAAGGTTGTGAGGGTGACAAATATGTTTACTATTTGCTGTTGGTGAGAGTTGCGGGGATGTATATGTATCAGCATGTACACTTCAAATATGGGAAGTTTATTGTGTGTCAGTAAAGCTGTAAAAATAATAAAAATTGAGGGTGCTGCGGAGGAAATACAGAGGTGTTGGTCCAAGGGTACAAACTTTCAGTTACAAGAGGAATAAGTTCTGGAGCTCTAATGTACAGCATGGTAACTACAGTAATGTGTTATATAATTGAAAAGTCCTGAGAGTAGATGATCAACGTTTTCAACACACACACACACACACACACACACACACACACAAAAGGTAACTATATGAGGTGATGGATATGTTAATTAGCTCGACTGTGGTCAGCATTTCACAATGTACACATACATCAAAACATCATGTTGTAGGCAGTACACTGAACCTCACTGAGCCTTAGCTTTCTCATCTCTAAATTGGGGGCGAATAATCATTAAAAATTCTACAAATAATAAATGCTGGAGAGGGTGTGGAAAAAAGGGAACCCTCTTAGACTGTTGGTGGGAATGTGAATTGGTGCAGCCACTATGGAGAACAGTATGGAGAGTCCCTAAAAAACCAAAAATAGAGTTACTATATGATCCTGCAATCCCACTCCTGGGCATATATCTGGAGAAAACCATAATTCGAAAAGATACATGCATCCCTATGTTCATAGCAGCCCTGTTCACAATAGCCAGGACATGGAAACAACCTAAATGTCCATTGACAGATGAATGGATAAAGAAGATGTGGTACATACATATATATAATGGAATACTACTCAGCCATTAAGAAGAATGAAATAATGCCATTTACAACAACATGGATGGACCTAGAGATTATCATACTACATGAACTAAGTCAGAGAAAGACAAATACCATATGATCTCACTTATATGTGGAATCTAAAATATGACACAAATGGACTTACCTATGAAATAGAAACAGACTCACAGACATAGAGAACAGACTTGTGGTTGCCAAGTGGGGAGAGGGGTTGGGGAGGGATGGAGTGGGAGTTTGGGATTAGCAGATGCAAACTATTATATAGAGAGTGGATAAACAACAAGGTCCTACTGCATAGTACAGGAAACTAGTATCCTGTGATAAACCATAATGGAAAAGAATATGAAAAAGAATACATATGTATAAGAGTCACTTTGTTATACAGCAGAAATTAACATAACATTGTAAATCAACTTATACTTCAATAAATTTTTTTAAAAAAGTAGTAAGTGAACAAACAAAACAAAGGCTAACACATAGATACAGAGAACAGGTTGCTGGTTACCAGAGGGGAAAGGGGGTGGGGGGAAGGGCAAAATGGGTAAACGGAGTCAACTCTATGGTGACAGATGGAAGCTCTACTTTTGGTGGTGAGCACACTGTAGTGTATACAGAAGTCAAATTAGAATGCTGTACACATGAAACTTATATAATGTTATAAACCAATGTTACCTCAATTAAAAAAAATAAAAATAAAATTCTCTTCCTGACAAGCTTTTATCAATAGATCCCTCTAGTCTTGCATTTCTGTGGAACAACATGTAACGCTAAGAATTAACTCCAAAGGCTTTGAAAAATTTTTTGGATTCCTCCTACCACAAGAAGATTAGGCTCAACTAGGCACAGGTTAAGTTTCTATTGAATCATTTGGTTTTTCCAATCCCAGTTCATGGCACAGTTAGAACTGCTATTTACACAGTTACGTGATAATGTGGATTCAAAGGGAACAAAAGACATATATATTATTATTTCTCTGTATTAAATGTATAGTGTGTATAAAATCATTAAAATTATATAACCATCAGAAATAATAAAATATTTTCAAAACTCTCAAAAAAATCATGTACACTTTAAATATATATAGTTTTATCTATCTATTTATTCATTTATTTATTTTTGCTTACGTTGGGTCTTCACTGCTGTGCCTGGGCTTTCTCTAGTTGTTGCGAGTGGGGGCTACTCTTCGTTGCGGTGTGTGGGTTCCAGGCACGTGGGCTCAGTAGTTGTGACTCGCAGGCTCTAGAGCGCAGGCTCAGTAGTTGTGGCACACGGGCTTAGTTGCTCCGCGGCATGTGGGATCTTCCAGGACCAGGGCTCGAGCCCGTTTTCCCTGCATTGGCAGGCGGATTCTTAACCACTGCGCCACCAGGGAAGTGCCAAATATATATAGTCTTTATTTGTCAATCATACCTCATTAAAGCTGGGGAAAAATGGAAAAGATAATTAAAATAATTTTTAAGTTAAAAATTAAAAATCCTGGAAACAACCATTCAATCACTGGGGGCTGGTTGATAAATGATGGTATTTAATACATTGAAAATCCATGCACCCGTTAAAAAGGGGAGGGGTAGATCTGTACACGGAGATATGGAAACAGCCACAAGACATATTTAATGAACAAAGCAAAGTACCGAGCAGTGTGTCCGAATGGTCTCACTTGTGTACATTTTTGGACAGATTTTATATATGTAAGTATGTTACAATATTTGGGGCTGCAAAATAACAGAAAACTAAGACTCGAAATGGCTTAAACAATAAAATTTTCTTATATCTCATAATTTATAAAACCAAAAGTGGAGTGGGTTTCAAGGTGTAATTATTCCAGGTGTAACCAACTCTCTCCTCCCCAGGGGAGTTATGCCAATTTTCTCCCCATCCCCCGACAACATCTGGCTCCCTGAATAAACTGCTTATTCCTCAAATGAACCCAGAGGTAGAGGGGAGAGCATTCCCATAACTTCTCTTCTCAGCCCGTACGACGTAGCCCTTTGGGAAAGGGAGATGGGCCATGAAACACAAAGGCTTCTTGGAATGAAAGAGAGAAAATACCTTGCTTGTTTGTTGTTGAGTCTTCCACGGCAGTGGGAACACAGCAGAAAAGTCTCGATAAATTATCTCCACATCAGTAACTGGCAGTGAGACTCCCAGAGTCCTGGCTCTCTGTACAGGTCCTCTCCTGGATAGATCTATGCACAATCACCTCCTCTCGTTTCACTTAGCCTGTGTAGGACACCGATAGTTTTCTTGCCCAAAGTGATGGGAAATACTATAGGACATAAACTTTGAAAACAACCTTGTGACTCAGTGCTTCCAGGTGCATCTGGAAGAAGGAAATGGAAACAGCTCTCAGCAATTCTCCTAGTTTAATTCACTTTGAGTAGCAGAACTGGATGATTTTGATCCAAACCCCGGGATTCCAAGGAAACTGTTTTGACAGTCAGTTTACCATATATCGGAGAAGCAGGTAGTTCATAAACATACATGTCATGAGGATACCATCTCAAAAGAAGTAGCATCTAATGCAACTCTACCAAGCTGTAGTGTAACTACTATAACCAGTAAAGAGCTTGAAAACGCTTTTGACAGAAAGAGCACTTGAATGTAATATCGGCCAATGTTCTCCCCAACATAAAACCCTGCCGTAAACGTTCACAAAGAGAATGGGAATTGAAAAACCAGGAAGGAAATGAGTGATAGTTATCTCATGGGAAGGAACAGAACTTCCTTACAATGGCACGTGTTCTATAGGCGCTTGTATCCCATCCAACTTTTACCTCACAATTGAGTGTACTTCGAATGACTTCAAGTAGTGAGTAATTTGCCTGAATATCTCAGCAAACATTCCACAGTAAATGGAGTTTAGTAAACTTATTTCAAGAGTATGGTATATCCCAAAAGTCAGAGAAATAGATAAATGGTTAAACATTTGATCTCAAGATCTGAAAAAAAAATGCTTCAGGGCCAACATGAAGTTGTTAAAGTTCAAAATAAGAAAAGGACTCTCTTCTCTCTTTCACCAGGGAGAGTACAAAGAACTGTCTATGGAGAAAGACTTCACCAGTTCACATTTGTTGCCTTGGTGAATCTTCTACCAAGTTTGACCTCTGTCCTTGCAGGCACAGAAACCCAGTGTTTCCAGCTCAAAGAGCAGATCCATCTTTCAGGGATGAATATACACTATCTATCCATTGCAGTACTGGTGTATAACACCAGAATGACCATTTGTTCATCACTAATGAGAATTTAACTGTCATCCACATGAGTAACCCTTCGTCTCCTCGGAGGCAGACATATACAATATCAGAAAAAACATGTATGTATGTATGTATGTATGTATGTATGTATATTTCTCGTTTGATTTCTTATTATAGTAAAATGTAATAACATAAAATGTACCATTTAAACCACTTAAAATTTTTATTTATTTATTTATTTTTTTATACAGCAGGTCCTTATTAGTCATCCATTTTACACACATCAGTGTATACATGTCAATCCCAACCGCCCAATTCATCACACCACCACCACCTCCAGCCGCTTTTCCCCCTTGGTGTCCCTAAGTTTGTTCTCTATGTCTGTGTCTCAATTTCTGCCCTGCAAACCGGTTCATCTGTACCATTTTTCTAGGTTCCACATATATGCATTAGTATACAATATTTGTTTTTCTCTTTCTGACTTACTTCACTCTGTATGACAGTCTCTAAACCACTTTTAAGTATAGAAAAAGTATTTAAAACTTGGAAATAGGTAAAAGAGATTGCTGGGTTTTCTTTCAGTGCAGTGCTGATCTTGACACTTTCTGGGCTATTTTAAAATTCTAGGGCTTCCCTGGTGACACAGTGGTTAAGAATCTGCCTGCCAATGCAGGGGACACGGGTTCGAGCCCTGGTCTGGGAAGATCCCACATGCCGTGGAGCAACTAAGCCCGTGTTCTGCAACTACTGAGCCTGTGCTCTAGAGCCCACGAGCCACAACTACTGAGCCCACATGCCACAACTACTGAAGCCCGGGCGCCTAGAGCCCGTGCTCCGCAACAAGAGAAGCCACCGCAATGAGAAGCCCGCGCACTGCAATGAAGAGCAGCCCCTGCTCACCGCAACCAGAGAAAAGCCCGCGCACAGCAATGAAGACCCAACGCAGCCAAAAATAAAATTGATAAAATAAATAAAATTTATAAAAAAAAATAAATAAAATTCTGTAGGAGCAGAGATGAATACAGATTTCTGTCCACTAGTGATTCAAATAATTCCTGTCTGGCAAAATAGATAACCTCAGGACGTTACAATGCATGGCCTTGTTGGACATTAACCAATTTTGTATCTGACTAGCAGTTTTATTCTTATATAAAGATCCCTTGAGGGGTTTTCCCTGGCAGTCCAGTGGTTAAAACTTCGCCTTCCAATGTAGGGGGCGTGGGTTCGATCCCTGGTTGGGGAGCTAAAATCCCACAGGCCTCACGGCCAAAAAAAACCAAAACATAAAACAGAAGCAATATTGTAACAAATTCAATAAAGACTTTAAAAATGGTCCACATCAAAAAAAAAAAAAAGTCTTTAAAAAAAAAAAAAAAAAAAAAAGATCCCTTGGAACATCTTTTAACATCTTACTGGTTCCCTTATTAATTGTAAGTTGAATAAAATCCTTGATATGTGTATTTTATATTTACATGAGTTGTGATCTTATCTTAAAAAAAACCTAAGGTGAAATTTCCATAACATAAAATTAAGCAAACTAGTTACAGATGTTGAGAATTTAGCATTGGTGGTATAGTGGTGAGCATAGCTGCCTTCCAGATGTTGAGAATTTAGTTGTCAACTAGTTGTGAAAAGTGGGCTTCTAGAAGCTTACCTTCTTTTTTTTTTTTTATTTTTTTGTGCTGTACGTGGGCCTCTCACTGCTGTGGCCTCTCCTGTTGCGGAGCACAGGCTCCAGACGTGCAGGCTCCGCGGCCATGGCTCACGGGCCCAGCCGCTCCGTGGCATGTGGGATCATCCCGGACCAGGGCACGAACCCAGGTTCCCTGCATCAGCAGGCAGACTCTCAACCACTGCGCCACCAGGGAAGCCCCGAAGCTTACCTTCTTATAGTCAGATTTTTGTCAGCCAGGGAGGCATTATGCATCTGCCTATCTGCTTTTGTCCAGAATATATTGCTACTTGAATCTAAATCTTGGAGGAAGAATTTATTTCCAAACTCTTACCATAATCCCTAAGTACTGACAGCAGAAGAAAATTACATTAGCCTTCTCTTTCAAGATTTGCATTCAAAAAGCGAAGGGGATGTGGTCTTATATAGTGTTTTCATTAAGTAGGAACACTTTGAATAAAATACCTGCCCTGCATTCTACACACAATGGAAATCAATGTGGACACACCAGGAAACCAGCTGTTTAGTATTCTGTAGTGAGGCATTACACTGTGCATTCAGCAGTGGCAGACATAATATGCATTTTAAGAAATGTCTATTATTTCCCAGCATTATCTTAGCTCTTTCTTGAAGATTAGTTAGTTCTTTTAAACTTATCTAATCCTTCAAATCCTCAAAAATTTTAAATGAATACAATGCTAAAGTCTTGATCAAGTAAAATTAGTTTACATCATATTGCTTTAACCTTTTAACTTTCTGTACTTTCAAGTGACATTTAAGCACTTTTTAAAAAGGCATTATGAAACCAGAAAGTTTTCTTTCACAGTTCAAGGAAAATGTCCAAAGTTCAAATTAAGATGTGAAATTAATCAGGGCACTAAATTCAGAAATATTAGTCTTAAACACAAAGAGGACTTTTACTGCAGGGTTGGTACTCATCATGTATTAAATAACAAGGCTGTATGTATGGCAATACAGAAAAATTAAGATGTCTCTGTGACACCTACTTTCTTCCTTGTAGATAAAGCTTCTCATGTTGAGAACGTTATTTCTACATCCTAAACTTTCTGAAAAGGTGGCCCAGATTATTTTGTGTGTGTGATGTATAAATAATGTTTATTTAGCAACTTTTATTAGTAGTAAAAATAAAGCTTTTTAATTTTTATTTATTTTTAATATTTATTTATTTTTAATGCTCCTTTTAAAATTGAAGTATAGTTAATTTACAATGTGTTAGTTTCAAGTGTACAGCAAAGTCATTCATATATATATATATATATATATATATATATATATATATGCGCTGTTTTTCAGATTCTTTTCCGATATAGGTTGTTACAAGATACTGAGTATAGCTCCCTGTATTGGCTTATAATTTTTAAATATTAGACATATGGTCTATGGGTGTCCATCTGCACTCTTGCCCTGGGCCTGACTAAGTCAGGGAGAAGCCTGGCTGAATGAACAGACAGCGACTTCCTGGGGCTGAGCTCTCTTTGCCACGGATAGGAAATGAAAAATCGTCATTTCAAAGCTGACGTTAATCCATTTTCATTCTAGGGAAGCCCCTTAAGGGGACTTTTAGTTATGCAAATGCAGAGAAGAGCTACTCTTTTGAAATGGAGATGCCCGTGGCCCCGTGGTCCAGGAGCACCACTTTTGGCCAAACAATGGCAGTAGCTTTTTTATTTTTATTTTTTTTACAACTTTATTGGAGTATAATTGCTTCACAATGGTGTGTTAGTTTCTGCTTTATAACAAAGTGAATCAGTTATACTATACATCTGTTCCCATATCCCTTTCCTCTTGCGTCTCCCTCCCACCCACCCTCCCTATCCCACCCCTCCAGGCGGTCACAAATCACCAATCTGATCTCCCTGTGCTATGCGGCTGCTTCCCACTAGCTATCTACCTTACG
The DNA here is from genome assembly GCF_964341445.2 of Mesoplodon mirus. Lineage (NCBI taxonomy): Eukaryota > Metazoa > Chordata > Mammalia > Artiodactyla > Ziphiidae > Mesoplodon > Mesoplodon mirus. Next base: position 25,118,477 of record NC_138994.1, read on the forward strand.
TTTGGTAGTGTATATATGTCCATGCCTCTCTTTTGCTTTGTCACAGTTTACCCTTCCCCCTCCCCATATCCTCAAGGCAGTAGCTTTTGTTGTAGGCAGAAAGGCATCTCTTCAGATTCTCCTGGTATTCATGGCCTTGAGTAGTCTCCACCCACATTCAGTAGAGCTGACCAAGATTTTTTTTTTGTCCAAGATTCACTTTACATGTAGCCTAACTTCCGTGCTTTCACTGTGCATTAAGATTCTCCCTTCTAGCAGAAACTAATAAAAAATATATATATTAAAAAAAAAAAAAAGATTCTCCGTCCACAGCCATTCCTGAGAGAGTCAACACTCAATCTTGAAAAAATACTTGTGAGAAAGGAGATAAGGAGGCACGGCACAACCTTTAAAAAATGACATAGCCGGGCTTCCCTGTTGGCGCAGTGGTTGGGAGTCCGCCTGCCGATGCAGGGGACGCGGGTTCGTGCCCTGGTCCGGGGAAGATCCCACGTGCTGCAGAGCGGCTGGGCCCATGAGCCATGGCCATTGAGCCTGCGCGTCCGGAGCTTGTGCTCCGCAACCCAAGAGGCCACAACAGTGAGAGGCCCGTGTACCACAAAAAAAAAAAAAAAAAAAAATGACATAGCCATTGAGGATATGACATAAACTGGTTAGAACCAACTAGGCCCAAGATCTAAATAATACTCTTTTTATTTGTCCCACTGATGACAAATGTGCTTTAGATTTTTTAGGGTTCTAAAACCCTAAAACATCCTTAGTGGGTTTCAGATATAAGACCACCTATTCTGAAGACAGGAGTGCTTTACTTAATGCTGATCGCACTACTGGGACTTATGCACTTGATACACGTTCAACATGGTTGACATTTGGTCTTATCACTCTGATCACAAGTGGTTCCTATTCCATTGACTCTGGGCCCCCCTGACAGTAGGTCCAAGAGAACAGGAGTTCTTTTGGAATTTGTCTTTAGGGTTAGTGAGATAAGATTTAAATAGTAACAGCTTTATCGGGAATTGCTCTCTCTCTGATCTACCACATTATTCCTTTGTGCCTAAACTTCCTTTTGGTTTTAAAAGCCAGTGTGCAAATTGAGTGAAGGGTACAAAGGACCTTTCTGCACAATCTTTTTTTTTAACATCTTTATTGCAGTATAATTGCTTTACAATGGTGTGTTAGTTTCTGCTTTATAACAAAATGAATCAGTTATGCATATACATATGTTCCCATATCTCTTCCCTCTTGCATCTCCCTCCCTCCCACCCTCCCTATCCCACCCCTCTAGGTGGTCACAAAGGACCGAGCTGATCTCCCTGTCTGCATAATCTTTACAACTTCCTCTGAATCTTTTTGTTGTTGCTGTTTTTAAGCCAATATACCTAAAAGAACTGAAAACAGGGCTTCAAACAAACAGTTGTACACCCGTGCTCACAGCAGCACTAATCACAATAGTCAAAAGGTAAGAAAAATTCAAGTGACTATCAACAGATGAATGAAGACAAAAAATGTGGTATATCCATACAATGAAATGCTATTCAGCCATAAAAGGAATGAAGTTCTGATGCATGCTACAACATGGATGAACCTTGAAAACATGCTAAGTGAAATAACCCAGTCACAAAATGGACAAAGATTGTATGACTCCACTTATATGAAATATATAGAGTAGGCAAATTCACAGAAACAGAAAGGAGATCAGAAGTTACCAGGGGCTGGGGAAGGAGGTGGGTGGGGATCTACTGCTAATGGTTACAGAGCCTCCGTTTGGGATGATGAAGTTTTGGAAATAGTGGTGATGGTTGTACAATACTGTGCATATAACTAATACTACTGAACTGCATGCTTACAGGATAATTAAAAGTTGGAAGTTGAGGATCAAAACAAAATTGCAGGGCTTCCCTGGTGGCGCAGTGGTTAAGAATCCGCCTGCCAATGCAGGGGACACGGGTTTGAGCCGTGATCTTAGAAGATCCCACAGGCCGCGGAGCAACTAAGCCCATGCACCACAACTACTGAGTCTGTGCTCTAGAGCCCGCAAGCCACAACTACTGAGCCACAACTTCAGTGCCACAACTACTGAGGCCCGCGTGCCTAGAGCCCGTGCTCCGCAACAAGAAAAGCCACCACAATGAGAAGCCCGCGCACCGCAATGAAGAGTAGCCCCACTCGCCACAACTAGAGAAATCCTGCGTGCAGCAACAAAGACCCAAAGCAGCCAATAAATAAATAAACAAACAAATAAATAAATAAAATTTAAAAATTGCGGTAAGATATGCTAATGAAGGATGAAAAAGATTAATTGGTTAAAACAATTTAACTCAACAATTATCTAGGTTTCTACTATGTAACAGAATGATGGATACAAAGATAAAAACATCGTTCCCAATCTTATATAGAGGAAATAGCAAGATGATAATAAAGCCTTTGCAGTCTTCAAAGAGATGTCATTCAATTCTTTCAACATAGGAAATACTAAACTCCAAGTTAGGGACATTGTTTTATGTCCACTCAAAAAGTGACATTTCTCTGCATCTCAGTGGGCAGGATAAAACTAGATTCAAAAACAATTGACACTGGATAAGCATCACCCTGCAGCACAGTCCTAACTTTACTGATGTCCATGTTCACTCAGTATTTTTTTCTCACAAAAATATCTTTAAAAAACTCAACATGGTTCTTTTCTAACATTTACTGCAAGTATCATCAAGGAGTGGTTCTCAAAGTGTAGTGCATGGATCAGCAGTATACGCATCACCTGAGAGCTTGTTGGAATTCAAATTCTTGGGCCTCACCTACTGGGTCAGGAACTCTGGGGGTGGGCCTAGAAATCCATGGTGGAACAAGCCCCGCAGGTGATTCCCATGTGTGCTAAGTTAGAAAACCATTGGTCAAACACAACAAGGTACACCTTTCACAAACCCCGAATCAGAAAGAATCCAGGGGGAAAAGCCAACCGGTTGCAACATACAAAATGTTTTCCCACTGCTTAAAAACAGGTTTAGAGAGGTAACATGATTTTGAAAGAAAAATGAAAATTATCTACGGCTTTTTGTTATAAACAGTAAAAGAGTTGAAAAGAGACGTGATATTTTAAAACATGAGTTTATTCTCCAGCTTTTCTTAAATACCCACAAATTAGTACTTTTCTTGCAGTTATATCCAGGAGCGGAAGATAATTTAAAATATGTACTTTTATCATACATTTAACACTTATAAGAGAGAGAATGGAATGATATGAATTTTAAAGACGAGTTTTTCAGTGATTCAATAATAAGCATATGGAAATTGAAGATAATTACAGAAATAACAATTGAACTCTAAAAACATAAATTATATAGAAATAAAGGGGAAAAGGTGTTTCGTTAAAAAAGCAAAAACAAAAAACAGTGGCCCATCACCTCACCTGCTGGTTAGTAACCTAATGAAAACAATAAGTCAAGTATTCTCTTCTCCATATTAAAACAAAGTGGCTCTATCTTTTTCATGCATGACAGCTTTAGGTCTGAAATGGGAGCCAGGATTTTAGGTTCTGAACATATCATACATTTCACTGCCTTAGGATAATGGAGTCTTCTTTGTAACACTAAGAAATTGGTCTTAAGTTTGCTTGGAGAGAAAAAACAAAAAAATGGATAAGCAGTTAATTAAGTCAAGTGGGATGTGGCCACTGGGACACAGTTACAAATGGCACCAAATCAGAACACACAAAAAGCTTAGTTTGAGGGTGAGCATGTTAAATAAAAAACAAAAGGAGCATTTTAGATCTTTACAGCAACATATTTGGCCAAATAGTCTAGGTTTGGCAACTACAAGGTGAATGAGTCCCTAGAAAGATGAAGTTAAGGAGAAGCTAGATTCAAATTAATTCCAACTCAGTTTACAAATTAACAATGCAAAGGATTTTATTTTCTATCGTTTTCATTCAAAAGAAAATTAAAATCATATTCTTACTGCTAGTGTGAACTTCTGATGTTTCTAAATTTGCCATATTTTTGGTTAGTTTTTAAAGATAGTGATAGTAGATGTTGTTATTAATGTAACCAAGACATTACATTTCCAAAGAATAAAATTAGATCAGTACGATGTTATTATTCACAATGACTCAGAAAAAAAAAAATAGAGGTTCCACAATTGTCTCCAGCCCCTGGGATCATGAAATATGACAATTTAGTGACCATTAAATGGAAAATGAATTATGAGAACTGCTGTTTCCAGAATACCTTCCCCGCCTCTCCTTATTTGTATTTTTTAAAAAGTAGACCTTACACTTTCTTTATTTAAACATATTTAAAATATCCTAACATTGGTTTCTTTTCTATTTTCTTTGAAATCAAAATTTAAAATTTCTAAAATTTGCTCATGGTAAGTGATCTCAGATGTTTCTTTTGACAGTGAAACTACTTTTGTTTAATTCTGTTTGAAAATAAAAGTCAACGCTATACCATTTACCGAGAGGGTGGCCTGAAGTCTCTTTTTTTGGTCATTTTTAATGCATCTTAGGTTGTTATCTAGCATGCATTATAATGGAACTGAAGTTCCTATAGGGAGAAAATGAATTTGGAGCGTTAATGATGTAATTAGACATGGAAGTTAAAGCCACAAACGAGTCTTATCAAAATGACTTGGTGTATTAAACTGTGTCAACACAATGTCAGTTGTTTTAGGTTAACGACTGGTCAAGTCAAGGAAAGGGGGTAAAAATAAGCTACTGTGTTTAAAACTAGTTTGACTCAAAAAAAAGTCTATAGCCTACTTGATAGCTCTGTACACCATCTAGAGACTTTCTGACACGATACTAAAATACAAATTCTTCACAAATCACAACTTTCTCCCAAATGTTCTTATAGATTCTATGTTGCTTTTTAAATTCTACTAAATAATCAATAGTTTTACAACAAAACTTATTTACTTAAAAAACACTTAAATCACTATCCCACAAAATGTTTAGAGACACAGGTAACCATAGAAAGTAAACATGCATATACTGTTTTTTTTTCTGTTACGTAATTCAAACTTTAATGCAGAAAAAAATACATTACAGTCAAAATAAACCAATGAAAGTGATACAAATCATCTCACACTCACTGAATAAGTAGACATCAGAAGGACCATGCCCCATAATATATTCCTGGCAAAAACAAGGTGACTGCTCTGAAAGGAGAAGTTTGTACAACTCACAACAAATAGAGAACTGCAAGGATGACAATGTGGTGACCCCTTCTCAAGGCACTCATGCTCACATACTGCTTTTTGATTATTATAATTTGGGTTGTTAGCTGAATGAAAACAAATAATAGCTAAAAAAGTTTTCAAATGATAGAAAAACATATTTAGGTAAGTTTTGACAATTTTTTGAGTACTCAGACAATAGAAATATATTATATATTTTTGTACCAACTGCAAATGCAAAGTTAATAATGAAATTGAGGAATAGTAAGATCGAAAGGGGCCTCAAATATATTGACTACCTTTTAAATTTTAGACAAAAGAGCTGAGAATAGAAAAAAAAACAACACCAACATATACATCATAAAAGTCTTCTTTAATATATGACTTCTGATTTTAAATCTTTTCGGAAAGCATTAAGGGCATGGAGACCCTTATTGTAGATTATGTATCATCTCCTCTTTGGCAATGAGGTGTGTAGTTTTGTTAACTAGAGACATAAATGAGTTCAGTTTCTGAGACCATTCATTTATTTTTATATTTATTTATGTATTTGTTTGATCATTTTATTTTATTTTTTTAAACTTTTTATTTTATATTGGAGTATAGCCGATTAACAATGTTGCGATAGTTTCAGGTGCACAGCAAAGCGACTCAGCCATACATATACATGTATCCATTCTCCCCCAGACTCTCCTCCCATCCAGGCTGCCACATGACATTGAGCAGGGTTCCCTGTGCTATACAGTAGCTCCTTGTTGGTTATCCGTTTTGAATATAGCAGTGTGTACATGTCAATCCCAAACTCCCTAGCTATCCCTTCCCTCCTCACTTCCGCCCTGGTAACCATAAGTTTGTTGAGACCAGTCATTTAAAAAATTATTTAAATCCTTAGGTCTCTGGAAATTGATGATTTCTGCTAACCTGTCTACTTTAGCAAAGATGGTCTTGCTAGCTACTAGATTTGAGAGAAAAGCCTCTGAATCCTGCAAGAAAGACAAATTAAGACAAGATAATTTTAGACAATAAAATTTTAGAAAAGCATTTTCTTAACTGTTTATTCAAGAATATGCAAGGCTAAAATTCATTATTAATAGTTAGAAAGGGCTGATTTCCTGCATTAATGCACTTATTTTATTGTGAATCTAGGGAATGATTAAAATGAGTACACTCAGAGTCAAGGATCAGTTTGAATCTCCCCAGAAACTCAATACTGCGGGTAAAGGACAAGAACCTGTTGCTAACAGCAACTTGGTCTGCCTTCTACAATGTTTCCCCCTAAAAGGAAGAATTATACAGGTTAGGGTTAGGGTTAGGGTTAGGGGTTTTTTGGGAAGTTGAGTTATGTGAGTTCTTGGTCTGTTTTTGATATGAACCCCTTATCAGATACACTATTTGCAAATATTTTTTCACATTCAGTATGCTTTCTTTTGGTTTTGTGCATGGTTGGCTTTGCTGTTGAAAACACTTTCGGTTGGATAGAGTCCTTTTGGTTTAGTTTGCTTTTGTTTCCCTTGCTTGAGGAGACCAATCCAAAAAAATATTGCTAAGATTGATGTCAAAGAGTGTACTTCCTATGTTTTCTAATAGGAGTTTTATGGCTTCAGGATTGAAGTATTTGCAGTGCTGGATTTATTTTGAGGTTGTTTTTGTAGATGGTATGAGAAAGGAATCCAATGGTGATTTTTGTGCATGTAGCTGTCCACTTTTCCCAACACCATTTATTGAAGAGGCTGTCTTTTCCCCATTGTATATTCTCACCTCTTTTGCCATAGATGAATTGATCATATAAGCATGGGTTTATTTCTGTGTTTTCAGTTATGTTCCTTGTATCTATGTTTATTTTGTTTGTGCCAATACCATGCTGTCTTGATGATTCTAGGTTTGCAGTATAGTTTGAAATCAGACAGTATGATATGTCCAAATTTGTGCTTCTTCTTAAGATTTTATTGACTCTTTAGGTTCTTTTGTGTTTCCATACACATTTTAGAATTTTTTGTTGTAGTGTTCTGAGAAAATCCACTGATATTTTGAGAGGAATGGCATCATATCTCTCAACTGCCTTGGTGGTGTGGAAGCATTTTAACAATACGAATTCTTTCATTCCATGAGCACAGCATATCATTCCATTTGTTTGTGTCATCTTCATTTTCTTTCATCAATGTCTTCCAGTTTTCTGAGTACAGGTCTTTTACTTCCTGGCTTAGATGTACTTATAGGTATTTTATTTTTGTTAATGTCATTGTCCATGGGATTGTTTTCTTAATTTCTCATTCTGATAGTTTGTTGTGAGTGTCTAGAAATGCAACCAATTTCTGTAGATTAATTTTGTATCCTGCAACCTCACTGTGCTTTCTGATGAGTTCAATTTGCTTTTGGGTGTTGCCTTCAGCATTTTCTACATAGAGTGTCATGTCATCTACAAAGAGTGACAGTTTTACTTTTTCCTCTGCCATCAGATTTCTCTTATTTCTTTTTATTTAATTATGTTGAATGAAAGCGAGGAGTGTGGTCAGGGTTAGAGTTCTGTGTCAGCATATCTGGCCCTCTTCCCCTTCTTCCCTCTCCATCTCTCTGATGCCTCCAGGAAGAACAGGACTAGTCCAGGGTCACACATTATTCAGGGAGTTGAGCTGGACCATTGTTTTTCTGCCCCCTAGTCCTGGGCATAGTTCTGTGTACTGTCTGTGTATCTTCTTTGGCCAGGTGTCCAGTCAGATCTTTCCCTATTTTTCATGGGGTTGTTTGTGTTAGCATTCTTCGTATGTTTTGAGACAAATCCTTCATCAGATGTGTGTTTGTAAGTATTTTTCTCCCAGTTTGTGACTTGTCTTTTGCTTTTCTGAGTAAGGTCTTTCATGGAGTAGATATCTTTAATTTTATAAAGTCCACAGCATTCCTTGTTTTTCTTTGTAGATTGCCTTTTTGCGTTGTGTGTTAAAACTCCAAAGCTCATGATCTACATGACCAAACTCAAGCTCATTGTCAATTGTCTTCTACTTTTGCTTCCATAATTTTGAATAGTTTTGTATTTACATTTTGTCTGTGAATAACTTTGAGTGAATTTGGTGTAAGTTGTAAAGTTTGCATCTTCGTTCATTGCATTCCAAATGGTTTCCAATTTGTTGGAGTTATGGGGTGTCCAGTTTTCCCAGCACTGTTTACGGGTGGGGACTGTCCTTCCCCTCGGTGTGTCCTTGGTCCCTTTGTCATAAATTAACCGACCCCATCCGTGCGTGTTGAATTCTGGGCTCTCTGTCTGGTTCCTCTGGTCCCTGCACCTGTTTTTGTTCCAATTCCACACTGTTTCGGCGACTGTAGCTTTTCAACAGTGTGTGAAGTCCAGTAGGGAGATGCCTCCAGCCTCTTCTCCTTTCTCAGTTAATTGTTCCCTAACTGTTTTCTGAAAACTTTTGGGATATTTGTCTCCATTTCAATTTGAATTTCCACGGTTTAACAGATTCAGCAGTTCCGCCAGCAGGCGGCGCTGTCTCCAGTAACCGACCACTTCCCGCACCGACCACAGGGTGGCGCTGAGCCCGCCTCTCTGACCCCCACAGCGCATGCGCGTTCCCCGCGGACTCGGCTCTGAGCGCAGCTGAGGGGAGTTGTGTCTCCTCGGGCACCGCCGGGGCTGCGGCTGGGACGCTGGGCTCAGCGTCTTTGCTGACAGGAGCTCGGTCTTCTCAGGACTCGCTGGGGTTTCGGCTTCAGGACAAAGTGGGGCTGCGTCCACGCTGACGGGAGCTGGGTTTCCTGAGGACGCCGGCAACGCCGGCGGAAAAGGTGAGGAGACAGTGAGGAAAAGTGGGGAGAAGCTTCCTGGGGGCGACTGACGGCTGAGGGGGCCCGTCTTCGTGCGACCCAGAAGGGCTTGGTGTGCAAAGCTGGGGTTTTGGTCAGGCTGGTGCGCGGTGGAGCCGCGTGGGTTATGGGGTGTGCAGTCTTCCCAGCACCGTTTACCGTGGGGCTGCCCTTCCGCTCGTTGTGTCCTTGGCCCCCTTGTCGTAAATTAACGCCCCCCCGCCGTGCGGGGTGGATTCTGGGCGTTCCGTCCCGTCCCTCTGGTCTGTGCGCCTGTTTTGAGCCAGTTCCGCACTGTTTTGGGGACTGTAGCTTCGCCAGGTAGTGTGAAGTCAGGGAGGGAGGTGCCTCGGGCCCGTTCTCCTTCCTCAGGGTCGCCTTGGCTCTTCGGGGTCCTTTGTGGCTCCACACGCGTCTTAGGAGCATCTTTCTGATGGTTCATTATTAGTGTTTGGAAATGCAACTGATTTCTGTGCATTGATTTTGCAACTTTACCGAATTCAGTTATTAGTTCTAATAGTTTTTTTAGGGAACGAAGTGGAAAATTGGAATTCCAAAATCCCACCGTTTCTACTGTATCTAGGTCGTCCACAACACGGAGGACAGTGGCTCCTAATATAACCTTCCCACAGTGCCTCTAAATGACGTGTGGACTTTGGGTGAACTGGATCTGGGTAGGGCTTGGCTGCTCTATGGAAGCTTGATGTTTTCTCTGCTTTTCGGACATGCTATTGACATGGTGTTTTGAAAAGTAATTTACTTTCCAGTAATTTCAAACATATAAATTTACACACATAAAACAAGTCTTGTATCTTGACTAAATATATTCCTAAATATTGACGTTGACATTATTTACAGTGAAATTGTTATCATAAATGCTTTTTCTGGTTATTTATTGCTCGTGTATACATGTAAGATAGATTTTTGTGAATTGATATTTTGTTCTATAACTTTGCTGCATTAGTTGACTAGCTCAAATAATTTTTTGTTCATTATAGGTAGTTTTATATATAAAATGATGTGATCTGTGTTCTGTGAAGAGACACAGTTTGAATTTTTCCATTCACACATGGATGCCTCTTATTTCTTTCCTCAATACTCTGGGTAGGACTTCCGGCATCCTATTGAGTAACAATGATGAAGACCAGCTTATTGGCCTCGTTCCTGATTTCAGGAGTAAATCTTTCCGTCTTTAACATTGAGCATGATGTTTGCTGTGGCTTTTTGTACTACTCTTTTCCATACTGAACAAATTTCCTTTTATTCCTGCTTCCTTGAGTGTTTGTATCATGAAATAACACTGGTTTTTGATTGTAGCTTTTTCTGCATTAAATGATATGATCATTAAATGATATGATCATTCACACTTTTATTGTGGTTTATTACATTGCTTAATTTTAATATGTTGAACAACCTGAAATTTCTGGTGTAGAGATACTTGGTTATGGCATTATCCATTTAATGTTCTTTTGGTTTCCTGTTGCTATTATTTTGTGATAGATTTTTACATTCATCTTTATAAGGTATGCTGGGGTAGTTTTCTTTTTTATGATGTATTTGTATAATTTGATTAGATTTGGCTTGGTGTAAGTGGTTTGGAGGGTTAGCATTAGGGCTGGGGCTGTGTATGGTTTATGGTTGCTGTTATGGTTTACGTCTTATGGTTACGTTTACAGTTATGACATATTTATGCATATGGTTAATGAATACATTTTATGGTTTATGGTTTTGGTTATGGTTGTGGTTTTGTTTATTGCTTTGTTTATGGTTTTGGTCTCAGGGTGTTAGGGTCCTGTGTTAGAGTGGGTGTTAGGACATGGGCTAGAATTAGGGTACAGGTAGGATATAGGTAGAGTATGGGTTACAGTAAGGTACGGGTTTAGGATACGGGTTAGGGCTAAGGTTAGGTCAGGGCTTAGGGTCAGGATCAGAGTCTAGGGTGAGGATCAGTGTCGGGATTAGGGTCAAGGCTGAGCTCGGCCGTTGTTTTCTGCTCCTCCAGCCCTGAGCCCTGATAGAAGATGAGTGAAGTGTCTGCTCTGGTCCCTCACTGTTTCCAATTGAACTCAACCTCAGTCCAGTGTTCTTAGGGCCTCAGAGGTCATGCAGGGTTTCCCTACACCCTCCCTCCTGGGAAGGGTGATGCAGGGCTCACGTGGTCAGGCCCCTCCCAGGGTATGGAGCTCACCTGTGCAGCTACCCAGCAGCCCACGGGGCTCTCGTGTTCAGGCCCCTCCCAGGATACGGAGCTCCCCTGGGCAGGCACCCGGCAGGGCTGGGCACACAGGAACCGTGCACGTAGCCTGCATTGCAAAGCACCCCCAGCCCACCTGTCGGTCAGAGCTGACCCTGAGCACCTCAGAGCAGGACCTGAACTAACACACAGCAGCTCCGACAGGCCTGTGACCCTGGGCGTCACTCTGTGCGGCCTCCTTCCATCGGGTCTTCCAGAGGCTCCCACTGCAGCCGGGGCACCAGGCCTCTGTCTCCACCCACCACCCCTCCTCTCCCTGACTCCTGGATTCCTTTTGTGAGGAGAGGGTCTTTTTGAAATTGTCTCCCACTCATGGGCCAGTTAAAATGATTAGAAAACATGCCAGAGCTGCAGCCCCACGTCTATCCTGACTCTCAGGACGCCACACCTGTTCCTTGGACCTGGCCAGTGCAGCAAGGCCCATTTTCTGCAACTGTGAGCCCCTGAGGGGCGAGGATTGGCTGACCTGGGCAGCCTGACCCTGCCGGCCAGCCCTCCCCAGGTGTGCCTGGGTTGAGGTCAATATAAACACCCCTCCAGGCAGCAAGATTACCTGCAGCTGTGCCTGATGCCATATTCTCTGCCCTGTCAGCAGTCTCGGGGCTGGGCTGGTGGAAGGGAGTAGGGCCCACGGCTCTGTGGGTGGCCTGGTGTGCGTGGGGCTCTGCTGGACTTTCTGCGGGAGTTGCCAGGCTGCCACCTGCTAAGAAAGGGGATGTGTCACCCATACCTGCCGCTGGAATTTCTCCCCGGGCAGAGGTGAGGAAGGAAAAAAGCAGTGGGGGCCGGGACAGGAGGGGTACCTCAGGCAGGGAAGTGGAAAGCTTCCAGAAGAGCGCCCGGGGCCAGGACCATCCTGGCTGGCCTGCAGGCACCAAGTCGGCCTGCGTGCTGTGGCTGGTGTGGCTCCACGGCCCTTCCTCTAGGCTTTCGTCTTTGCACACATTCAGGTGTTTTACCTGGGAAGGGTGGGAACAGTTCAGCAGCAGCTGGCCTGGGGCTCAGCTCACGTTTACTCACAGACGCCTCGGCACAGTCCCTCAGCTTTGCAATGAGGATGCTCCTTGCAGGGGGGCTGCTGGCTGCATGGGAGATGATTCCCCACCTCTGACCAACTTCAGAATTGTTTACCACTGGAGCAAGTATCCTGATAGGGTTTTCATCTGTGTAACTAGTGGGTTCTTAATTAGCAACGTGAATGGTGACATCAGAAGTCCTGAATCAGAATGAAAATACTTACCCCTAACAGGTACAGGCGAAAAAACCTGGGGAGGCCGTGTGCAGCCGGTACCCTTGGGGATGGGCATCCGAATTGACCCCTCAACATTCTGGTGTCCAGCCACTGCTTTAGGATTTCTGAGGCTCAGTGCTGACTCTAAGGGTTCTGTAATCCAGCCTCTATCTGCCTTTAGTGAGACCCGCACTTCCAGGATCCTACAGAGTAGGGTCTGTGTGACTGTTCTGTGGCTTCTGTAAAAACTGATGAGAAGCTGGGTGGTTTAAAACAACAGGAATTCATCCTCCCCCAGTCCTGGAGACCAGACATCTGAGATCAAGGTGTTGCAGGATGGAAGTCCCTCCAGAGGCTCCAGGATAGGGTTCTTCCTGCCTTTTCCAGCTTCTGGGGGCTCCAGGCGTCCCCAGTCTTGAGGCTGAATCCCTCCCATCTCTGCCTTCGTCATCACATGGCTTCTCCTCTGTGTCTGAGTCTCTCCTGTTTTGTCTCTCATAAGGACTCTCTCAATTGGATTGCGGGCCACCCTAACCCAACATGACCTCATCTTGAGATCCTTAACTATATATACAAAGACCCTTTTCCCAGATATGGTCCTGTTCACGTGTTCTGGGGGGACACATCTTTTGGGGCCAGCATTCAACCCATTATCTGTGTATAAAATAACCCTCATTTTAGGAGATTACCAAGGTCCCGTATAGACTGGCACAGACAGCAGCCATGTGGGTGAGGGTCTGGGGAGAATGAGGACCCTGGAATCACCTGGAAAGGATCAAGGCCTGGTACCATTAGGTGAGCTCTTCCACCATGGGGCACGTGGAAACAGCCACTCCACTCTGTCCGTGGAAAGGGACCCAGTGCCAAGCCCAGAAGTGGTTATGTTGCAAAGCTGGCTCTTCTGGGATTTCATCATCGATAGCATCATGTAACCAATAACTATGGGCTTGGAAGAATCGCTCTCTGGCACATGATGACAGCACTGTCACTTTAGGCTCATCAAGCCTAGAGTAGGAATGTTTGAAGGAGAAGAGTTTGGGAGATTGCGAAGCTTGGTTGTTAAGGAAACTGAGCAGGTTTGTCAAGGTTGTCAAGGAAACTTCTCCCTTAAACTGAAGGCAGGGCTGGGAGAGCTGAACTTCAGGGATCTTTTAAAGGGGCTGCTCTGAAGCACCATCACCTGAGAGGTGGTCTCACCTTGAGCTGGGGTTTGCAAAAAGTGTGATGAGATTAAGCCTTTCTGTGACAGCTGGGGAGGTGTTTGTAAAGCACCTTGGCTTTTAAGGCAAATGTTTGTTGCTGGAACAAAGTGTCTCCCAAAACTGGGCTGAAGCTCAAGATGTCTCTGTCCCCTTCTTGTGAGAGTCCAGGGCAGGTGGGTGTCGGGGCCCAGGCTCTGTCCCCCTTGTTTCTCCTCCCTGCTTCCAGGTGAGGGCTCCAACCAGCAGGGTGGGGTGACCAGGTGGGCATCATGCCCTCCATCCTAGGATGCAGGCTGGTCAAGGCCCTCACCACCTCCACCCCTTCCCCTTGGTAACACGAGGCACTGCACCCCAGCTGTAAGGGGTGGGAAGGCTGGGAGGTGCAGGGTAGCTGTGAACAGGAAAAAGGGAAATGGTTTCTCATGGGCAGCTGCACGGCTCTCCTGTGAGGGTCGCCTGGACGCTAGTGCACAGACTCTGGGGCCTGTGAAGCTTCGATGCTTTGTGGTTCTGGAAATCCTATAGGAGACAGTCCACAGCAGGTGAAGCTAATGCTTTCAGTGGAGCTGGTGAAGCCAAAGATCTTCAGTTCAGACTGAAGGTGCCGATGTACATACAGGACAAAACCATCTCGTGTGAATGGATTTCAGGCACGTTTAACATGAATGCAGTCATGTTAATGCCTAGCATCTTCTATCTTGTGCCTCCCATCAGGGACACCCTCCTCAGTTCCTGAGGATCCTGTAACTCCCATACAGGCGGATGGAGAGTGGGCTCTGTCCAGTCTGAGCCCTGAGTTACTCTGCGTGTGAGTCTGCTCGGGGCTGCCGTATCAAATACCACAGACAGGGCATAACAGACCTATCTCCGAGTCCTGGATGCTGTCAGAGATCAAGGTGTCTGCACGTTGGCTTCTCCTCAGGCCTCTCTCCTTGGTGCTTAGACAGCCGTCTTCTCCCCAGGTCCTCACATGGTCTCCCCCTGTGCCTATCTGTGTCCTAGTCTCCTCTTGTAGGACATCAATCCTATTGGATTAGGATCCACCCTAGTGACCTCATTTTTACCTTGATCACCTCTTTAAAAATCCCATCTCCAAATACAGCCACATCCTGGGGTCCTGTGGGTTAGGGATTCAGCCTGTGAATTTGGGGGGACGTGACTGAGCCTATACCATCCTCCTTAGGAACCAAGTGTGCTTCGGTCCTTCCTTCCCTCAAGTCACACGAGGTGATATAATGGCTCAAGGAGAGGCCACTCATGCAGAGTTTGTGTGCCAGCTGGGGAACCCTTCTCTGCTCTCTTTGATCAGGCCGTGGCAGTGCCAGTCCCCTCCTGAGGTGAGCAGTTCTGGGGTTTCCTGCCGTGTCACCTGGCCTGCCGAGGTGCTCATTGTCAGGGAACCCAGGAGCCAGCAGCCTAGTGGGGATGCCGGGGACTCGCAAGGCCTTGGCAGATGTCTCTCCCAGCAGATACCCTAGCGAAAGTGGGGAAACTTTGGGGGATTACAGGTGGGAGAGAGTCAGTCTCGTTTGTGCTTCAGAAAGACCACATTGGGGTGGGATATGAAATGCACCGTGCCGGCAGGGAGCTTTGTCAGGCCTGATGGAGGAACCAGGCACAAGATCGGGCTTGGGCCAGGGCTGTGGGCGTAGAGGTGAATTAGTGTGGGAGCTGGCCACAGACTATTGTCGAAGTATCGGCTTCCCTGTGCACCGAGGCCAAACAGAAATATGGAGACAGGGATTTTGGAGGAAAAGAGAGATGGCTTTATTTTTCTGCCAGGCAGCAGGGAAGACACAGCCAGCTAGCGCCTCAAGAACTGGGCATACCTCCTTGAGAATCAGGGAAGATTTTTTATTTTTTTTTGCGATACGCGGGCCTCTCACCGTTGTGGCCTCTCCCGCCGCGGAGCACAGGCTCCGGACGCGCAGGCTCAGCAGCCATGGCTCACGGGCCCAGCCACTCCGCGGCATGTGGGATCTTCCCGGACCGGGGCACGAACCCGTGTCCCCTGCATTGGCAGGCGGACTCCCAACCACTGCGCCACCAGGGAAGCCCCAGGGAAGATTCTATATGTGGGGCTCTCGAAGTCAGGTGTATAGGATAAGGATCAAAGTAGTGAAGGTCTTGCATTCCTCCTTTCCTTTGCATTATTTCAAAACAGTCATAGTTGGCGTCAGGCTGCCTGGTAATTGGGGTCCAGCAGTCTGGTAATTGCGTATGTTTGTCTCTGGTTTATCGGCCGATGAACTTGTTTCTGAACTGAAAAACTAGGGGGTGATTTGTTATGAGGGGCGTATAGAATGTAAGTGCTGGACATAATAAGGTTAGGGAGTGAGAGGCAGGGGATGTAACTCACACAGAGTCAGCGGTGATGGGTGCCGAATGTAAATTACATAGTGTCAGGGAGTGAAGTTAGCTTTGTAAAGTACCAATCTAGTTACTACAAATTAGTGACAAAATAAAATAAGAATTGATGAACTCTTTCAGGCCAGGTTATGTTTCTTATCTAGCCTGTTCACTGTTCCCTTTATTTTCCTTGTTCTCAGGGGAGGGAAAACTTCATTTCTATTTTTGCTACAAGACTCTGGAGGAGCAGATGACAGTCACTGGGGCACAAGGTGAGTGGGAGCCTTGGAGACCCCAGTGTTACCTAACCAAACTTGGGTCCACTTGCCCGAGTGCAGTAAAGCCAATCTACTGACACCGGCTGTGGTGAAGAAAAGTGCAGCTTTAATTGTAAAAGTGCCAATACAAGGAGGCCAGGTGGCTTGTGCTCTGAAACCCCGAACTCCCTGAGGGATTTCAGCAAGGCAATTCTAAAGGCCAGGTGAAGGAGGGGGGCCGCAGGGTATGTGATCAGCTGGTGCACAATTCTGTGGTTGAAGATGAGGTAACAGGCAGTTAACATTATAAATTCGTAGGCAGCAGAATCTCTGGGGCTACCTGTTCATGATCATCAAGTAGTTAGTTTCTTCCACTTGGTGGTGGTTTTAGCATCTGTAAAACAACCCAGGAAGTGTGCATCAGATACTGTTATCCAGGTACTGCAGAGAGGACCTACAGCAGAGGATGTGGGGGAGGGGTCTGTCCTGGGAAGGCCCCATAGGGTCCTGCTCGGTTACACCCAGTGCCTGGGCTCAGCAACCTGAGAAGGTGGGGCTGCTCCTGGGTGTAGGGAGCTGCGGGATCCCAGTCCTCTGAGGGGGCCTGTTAGTCCCCAAGGGAGATGGGGATGCAGTGGCTGGACAGAGGCTTCTGGCCTGAGAGAGGGGTCTGGGCTAGAAATGTCACTAGAATCATCACAGGGAGGGAGAGGAAAGGCCAATGGGGGCAGTTAGGTCACAGCAGACTACGTGCAGGTGACTGCGGTCCTGGTGGAAGCAACTCAGAGGCAGAAACGAGTGGCCGTCAGGGGCTGACCTTCATTCTCTTGTTCCATTGTAAAACCGTTGTGTCAGAGTTTGAGACACCGCCAGGAGACATCTGGGCCCAGTGCTGCCATGGCTTCATCAAAGAGGCCCAGGGCGAACACAGAACCACTGCAGGCCCCGCCCATGTCCGCACTGGGAATGAATCCCATCGGGGCACCGGGGCTCACAGACTTCAGGGAACCTCTGTCCTCAGGTCTGGTCCTCCTCCTTCCTCTCACCTGCTGGTCAGAGGCCCAGGAGCCCCCAACCTGGCTCTACCCCCAGGGCCTGGATTCTGGGACAGCTTAGGGGTAAGCAAGACCCTTATGTTCCTTTATCTGCTTAGGGATGAGAATGTCTTAAAAGCTGCAAGTGACTGATTACAAAGGACTGGGTGTTTCCAGTAGATATGGGTGGAAAGATGGGGCGTGAAGTTCCTGTGTCTGCAGGGTCTTCCCAGTGTGAAGATGTGTGTGTCCCCCAGCCAGTCAGCATCCTTCCAGGAAGCCCAGATCCAGGATTACGAGGGCAGAGGCTCTCCCCTTGCTTATCTGTAACTTCCCACCCCCACAGCAAGGAGCCTGGCTCCCACCATCTGCCATTTATCTGTGCATTGCTCCTTTCCAGGTTACATGTGCAGAGGTTTCAGAATTGTTAGCTACTACACCCTGGAAAGAGCTTCATAAAATAAAGCCCACTGTTTATATATGGTCCATTTTGCCTTTAGTCTACAGATTCCATTCATTTCCAAAGGTAACTTAGGTCAGCACCTTTTACCCCATCCCCTACAGTGAGTTATTTCCATATATTTCTAATACATTTAGACTCTTGTCACATTATGTATTCCATCCTGCAACACGCCTACATCCTAAATAACTAAATTTGAATAGATTATGATTGGCCCCTTGGGCTCTGCACATCTGTGGGCTTAGACAATGCATAGTGACAGGTATCCACCCTAGAGTATCACGTGGAACACTTCAAACCCCCCACCCCATGATCTGCTTATCATCTATGTAGCTTTGCCTTTCCCGGAATGGCATCAATGGGGTCATACTGTGTGCAGCCTCCTCAGACTGGATTCTTTCACTTAGCAATATATACTGAGGATATATCCATGTCTTTCCATAGGTTGATGGTGCATTCCTTTCTGCTGAGTAGTATTCCAGTGCACGTGTACGGGAGGAAAAACAATTTCCCCTCTATTTTTCTAGGTTCTTGGTTGAGGACCCCCCGCCCCTGTAATAAAAGACAAGATTACCAGGAGAAAAACAGAAATTTAATAATACGTATACCTTCTGAATACAGGGGTGATAGCAAGGAAAACTGAGTCACTCCCTGAAATGATCCCCTTAAATACTGTCTTCAGCTAAAAACAGAAGAAAGACGTTGGGGAAGGGGGGAAGGCCAGTTATGTCAGGTTATTGTGCAAGGCACAGTAAGCAAGGGTATGATTGTTTGCACATTTAAGTCAGGACATCTCCATTAATAAGTGTTACTTGAGATTTCATTATCCTTCTATTTCTGGTGCAAAGTGGGACATACCCTTATAAATGGAGATTTCTCTATTGTAAATGTCCTTCACAAAAGGGCAGTCTCTACTCAGTTTTCTGAGATTCCCTTTTTTAAAAAAATCAGACTGAAATAATCCTCATGCCAGAGAGAGATATTTTGGGGTGGCATATGCTACTTGCCTTGACATGGATGCTTATACATTCATCTCTTGAAGGATATGCTGATTTCTTCAAGTTTTTAGCCATTATGAATAGTGCTCCTGTGCATAATTGCATCCTTGTTTGCATTTGGACATAGGTTTTCAAAGCAGTTGCCTAAATACTGGAAGCACAATTGTTGGATCCCAAGGTGAGACTTGTTTAGCTTTGGAAAAAACTGCCAAATTGTCTTACAAAGTGGCTGTACATGCATCCCACTGGCAATGAGGGAGAGTTCCTGTTGTTCCTCACCCTCTAGCAATTGGTATTGTCATATTTTTGGAGTTTAGCAGTGCTAATAAGTGTGCGGTGATATCTCATGATTTTAATTTGTAATTCCCTAATGGTATATGATGTTGAGCTTGTTTTTGTATGATTTTTACTATCTGTATATCTTTTTTGTCTGGGTGTCTGTTAAGATCAGATCCTCACCCATTTTTTTTATGGGGTTGTTTTAGAGGTCTTTGTCTATTCTGAGTCCAGATCCTTTATCAGATACAAGTTTTGCAAATATTTTTCTCCCAGTTTGTGTCTTGTCTGTTGATTTTCTGAATAATGTCTTTGAGAGTAGAAATCTTTAATTTGATAAAGTCCATAATATTACTTTTTTGTGGATTGGCTTTTTGTTTTATGTGTTAAAACTCAAAGCTCGTGATCGAGAGACTAAACCCAAGGTCATGTATTTCTGTGTTTATCTCTGTAATTTTGATAGTTTCACATTTTCAATGTCTGTTAATAAAGTTGAGTGAGTTTGGTGTAAGTTTTAAAGTTTGTGTCTAGTCATTTCATTTCATACAGTTTCCAGTTAATTGTTTCTTAACTATTTTGGAGAAGTCATAGGATACTTGACTGTATTTCAGTTTGCATTTCCACAGTTTAGTGGATGCAGCGGGAAGTGCCTTCAGGGGGCGGGGCCTCCACTGAACTGGGAGGTGGCTTGGTCTGCACGTTCCCATTGGCTGTCAGGGAACGCGAGCCCGCCTCCCTGAGCCTCCGTGGGAAGGCGCATTCTGCCTGCAGACTTGGCGCGGCGGCGCGGAGCTGACGGGAGCCCTGCCTCCTCAGGACCCGCTGGGGCTTTGGCTTCTGCGACACGCGGGGCCGAGTCCATGCTGACAGCCGGGCTTCGGGACAACCCGGGGTTGAGTCCACACTAACGGAAGCCGGGTCTCCTCAGGACCTGCTGGGGCTTCAGCTTTGGGACACTGGGGGGTCCAGTTCATGCTGACAGGAGCCTGGTCTCCTCAGGACCTGCCGGGAGGTGATGCCGCTGAGGGAGAAGGTGAGGAAAAGTGGGGAGAAGGTTTCTGTGCGTGGCTGACCGCTGAGGGTGTCTGTCTTCAGAGGACCCAGGAGAGGAAGGGCTTGATGTGGAAAACTGGGATTTTGGCCCCTTTTGTGTGTGGTGTAGACAGAGTGCAGCGTTGTTCTTTGGCCTGTGGCCTCTGGTTTTCCCAGCACCGTTCATTGAGGGGACTGACCTTTCCCTGGTGTATGTTCTTGGCTCCTTTCTTGTGAATCAACTGATCACATACCTGTAGGTTGATTCCTGGGCTCTCTGCTCTGTTCCTCTGGTCCGTGTGCCTGTTTTTGTGCCAATTCCACACTTTTTTGGGACTGCAGCTTCATAATGAAGTGTGAAGTCAGGGAGCGAGATGTCTCCGCCCGTTCTCCTTCCTCAGGGTCGCTTTGGCTCTTCTGTGTCCATTGTGGTTCCACACACGTCTTAAGATTGTTTGTTCTGTTTTTATGGAGGATGTCATTGGACTTTTGGTAGGGATTGCATTGAATGTGTACATTAATTTGGCTAGAATGCATTTTTTTACATCTTTATTGGAGTATAATTGCTTAACAATGGTGTGTTAGTTTCTGCTTTATAACAAAATGAATCAATTATACATATACATATGTTCCCATATCCCCTCCCTCTTGTGTCTCCCTCCCACCCTCCCCATCCCACCCCTCCAGGCGGTCACAAAGCACCGAGCTGATCTCCCTTTGCTCTGCGGCTGCTTCCCACTATCTATCTACCCCACGTTTGGTAGTGTATATATGTCCATGCCTCTCTTTCGCTTTGTCACAGCTTACCCTTCCCCCTCCCCATATCCTCAAGTCCATTCTCAAGTAGGTCTGTGTCCTTTATTCCTGTTTTACCCCTAGGTTCTTCATGACATTTTTTTTTCTTTAAATTCCATATATATGTGTTAGCATACGGTATTTGTCTTTCTCTTTCTGACTTACTTCACTCTGTATGACAGACTCTGGGTCTATCCAGCTCATTACAAATAGCTCAATTTCATTTCTTTTTATGGCTGAGTAACATTCCATTGTATGTATGTGCCATATCTTCTTTATCCATTCATCCGATGATGGACACTTAGGTTGTTTACATCTCCGGGCTCTTGTAAATAGGGCTGCTATGAACATTTTGGTACATGACTCTTTTTGAATTATGGTTTTCTCAGGGTATATGCCCAGTAGTGGGATTGCTGGGTCATATGGTAGTTCTATTTGTAGTTTTTTAGGGAACCTCCATACTGTTCTCCATAGTGGCTGTACCAATTCACATTCCCACCACCAGTGTAAGAGTGTTCCCTTTTTTCCACACCCTCTCCAGCATTTATTGTTTCTAGATTTTTTGATGATGGCCACTCTGGTGTGAGATGATATCTCATTGTAGTTTTGATTTGCATTTCTCTAATGATTAAAGATGTTGAGCATTCTTTCATGTGTTTGTTGGCAGTCTGTATATCTTCTGTGGAGAAATGTCTATTTAGGTCTTCTGCCCATTTTTGGATTGGGTTGTTTGTCTTTTTGTTATTGAGCTGCATGAGCTGCTTATAAATTTTGGAGATTAATCCTTTGTCAGTTGCTTCATTTGCAAATATTTTCTCCCATTCTGAGGGCTGTCTTTTGGTCTTGTTTATGGTTTCCTTTGCTGTGCAAAAGCTTTGAAGTTTCATTAGGTCCCATTTGTTTATCTTTGTTTTTATTTCCATTTCTCTAGGAGGTGGGTCAAAAAGGATCTTGCTGTGATTTATGTCATAGAGTGTTCTGCCTATGTTTTCCTCTAAGAGTTTGATAGTGTCTGGCCTTACATTTAGGTCTTTAATCCATTTTGAGCTTATTTTTGTGTATGGTGTTAGGGAGTGATCTAATCTCATACTTTTACATGTCCCTGTCCAGTTTTCCCAGCACTGCTTATTGAAGAGGCTGTCCTTTCTCCACTGTACATTCCTGCTTCCTTTATCAAAGATAAGGTGACTGTATGTGCGTGGGTTTATCTCTGGGCATTTTATCCTGTTCCATTGATCTATCTTTCTGTTTTTGTTCCAGTACCATACTGTCTTGATTACTGTAGCTTTGTAGTATAGTCTGAAGTCAGGGAGCCTGATTCCTCCAGCTCCATTTTTCGTTCTCAAGATTGCTTTGGCTATTTGGGGTCTTTTGTGTTTCCATACAAGTTGTGAAATCTTTTGTTCTAGTTCTGTGAAAAATGCCAGTGGTAGTTTGATAGGGATTGCATTGAATCTGTAGGTTGCTTTGGGTAGTAGAGTCATTTTCACAATGTTGATTCTTCCAATCCAAGAACATGGTATATCTCTCCATCTATTTGTATCATCTTTCATTTCTTTCATCAGTGTCTTATAATTTTCTGCATACAGGTCTTTTGTCTCCTTAGGTAGGTTTATTCCTAGATATTTTATTCTTTTTGTTGCAATGGTAAATGGGAGTGTTTTCTTGATTTCACTTTCAGATTCTTCATCATTAGTGTACAGGAATGCCAGAGATTTCTGTGCATTAATTTTGTATCCTGCTACTTTACCAAATTTATTGATTAGCTCTAGTAGTTTTCTGGTAGCATCTTTAGGATTCTCTATATATAGTATCATGTCATCTGCAAACAGTGACAGCTTTACTTCTTCTTTTCTGATCTGGATTCCTTTTATTTCCTTTTCTTCTCTGATTGCTGTGGCTAAAACTTCCAAAACTATGTTGAATAAGAGTGGTGAGAGTGGGCAACCTTGTCTTGTTCCTGATCTTAGTGGAAATGGTTTCAGTTTTTCACCATTGAGGACAATGTTGGCTGTGGGTTTGCCATATATGGTCTTTATTATGTTGAGGAAAGTTCCCTCTATGCCTACTTTCTGCAGGGTTTTTATCATAAATGGGTGTTGAATTTTGTCGAAAGCTTTCTCTGCATCTATTGAGACGATCATATGGTTTTTCTCCTTCAATTTGTTAATATGGTGTATCACGTTGATTGATTTGCATATATTGAAGAATCCTTGCATTCCTGGAATAAACCCCACTTGATCATGGTATATGATCCTTTTAATGCGCTGTTGGATTCTGTTTGCTAGTATTTTGTTGAGGATTTTTGCATCTATGTTCATCAGTGATATTGGCCTGTAGTTTTCTTTCTTTGTGACATCCTTGTCTGGTTTTGGTATCAAGGTGATGGTGGCTTCGTAGAATGAGTTTGGCAGTGTTCCTCCCTCTGCTATATTGTGGAAGAGTTTGAGAAGGATAGGTGTTATCTCTTCTCTAAATGTTTGATAGAATTCGCCTGTGAAGCCATCTGGTCCTGGGCTTTTGTCTGTTGGAAGATTTTTAATCACAGTTTCCATTTCAGTGCTTGTGATTGGTCTGTTCGTATTTTCTATTTCTTCCTGATTCAGTCTTGGCAGGTTGTGCATTCCTAAGAATTTGCCCTTTTTTTCCAGGTTGTCCATTTAATTGGCATAGAGTTGCTTGTAGTAATCTCTTATGATCTTTTGTATTTCTGCACTGTTAGTTGTTACTTCTCCTTTTTCATTTCTAATTCCATTGATTTGAGTCTTCTCCCTTTTTTTCTTGATGAGTCTGGCTAATGGTTTATCAATTTTGTTTATCTTCTCAAAGAACCAGCTTTTAGTTTTATTGATCTTTGCTATCGTTTCCTTCATTTCTTTTTCATTTATTTCTGATCTGATTTTTATGATTTCTTTCCTTCTGCTAACTTTGGGGTGTTTTTGTTCTTCTTTCTCTCATTGCTTTAGGTGCAAGGTTAGATTGTTTATTTGAGATGTTTCCTGTTTCTTAAGGTGGGATTGTATTGCTATAAACTTCTGTCTTAGAAGTGCTTTTGCTGCATCCCATAGGTTTTGGGTCGTCGTGTGTCCATTGTCATTTGTTTCTAGGTATTTTTTTATTTCCTCTTTGATTTCTTCAGTGACCACTTCATTATTAAGTAGTGTATTGTTTAGCCTCCATGTGTTTGTATTTTTTAAAAATCTTTTCCTGTAATTGATATCTAGTCTCATAGCACTATGGTCAGAAAAGATACTTGATACAATTTCAATTTTCTTAAATTTACCAAGGCTTGATTTGTGACCCTAGATATGATCTATCCTGGAGAATGTTCCATGAGCACTTGAGAAAAATGTGTATTCTGTTGTTTTTGGATGGAATGTCCTATAAATATCAGTTAAGTCCATCTTGTTTAATGTATCATTTAAAGCTTGTGTTTCCTTATTTATTTTCATTTTGGATGATCTGTCCATTGGTGAAAGTGGGGTGTTAAAGTCCCCTACTATGAATGTGTTACTGTCGATTTCCCCTTTTATGGCTGTTAGTATTTGCCTTATGTATTGAGGTGCTCCTATGTTGGGTGCATAAATATTTACAATTGTTATATCTTCTTCTTGGATTGATCCCTTGATCATTATGTAGTGTCCTTCTTTGTCTCTTCTAGTAATCTTTATTTTAAAGTCTATTTTGTCTGATATGAGAATTGCTACTCCAGCTTTCTTTTGGTTTCCATTTGCATGGAATATCTTTTTCCATCCCCTTACTTTCTGTCTGTATGTGTCTCTAGGTCTGAAGTGGATCTCTTGTAGACAGCATATATATGGGTCTTGGGTCTTGTTTTTGTATCCATTCAGCCAATCTGTGTCTTTTGGTGGGAGCATTTAGTCCATTTACATTTAAGGTAATTATCGATATGTATGTTCCTATTCCCATTTTCTTGCATATTATTTTAAAATTAAAAAAACTTTGGGCTACACCCTGTGGCATGCAGGATGCGGGATCTTAGTTCCCCAACCAGGGATGGAACCTGCGCCCCCTGCAGCGGGAGCGCAGAGTCCCAACCCCTGGACGGCCAGGGAAGTCCCACCTTAGAATGCATATAAATATGCATTTATATGAAAAGAAAATATAAAAAGAATAAAAAGAAAATAAAAATAAAAAGATTAAAAATATTCTTTTTACCCATGAGCACGGGGTATCTTTCCATTTATTTTTATCTGTTCAGTTTCCTTTATCAGCGTCTTCCAGTTTTCAGTGTGCAGGTCCTTCACATTCTTGGTTAAATTTACTTCTAGTTATCTTTTTGGATGCAATTGTAAATGGAATTAAAAAAATATTTCTCTTTCTGATGGTTCATTATCAGTGTATAGAATCACAAATGATTTTTGTGCATTGATTTTTTTTTGGTATCTTGCAGCTTTACTGAATTCATTTGTTAGTTGTAATAGTTTTTTGGTGGTTGGATGTGGAAAACTAGAATTCAGAAATCCCACTGTTTCAACTACATCCAGGTCATCCACAGCACCCAAGACATAGTGGCTCCCAGTATAATCTTCCCATGGTGCCTCTTGTAGTATGTGGACTCCTACAAGGGTGATTAGCATCACCACTGTGGGTGAACTGGATCTGGGTAGGGCTTGGCCTCTATAACAGAGTTTGATGTCTGTATTTCTGGTGTGGTATGACATGGTTGTTTTTTTTTTTTTTTTAACATGTTTTTAACTAGTTTCTGCTTTATAACAAAGTGAATCAGTCATACATATACATCTGCTCCCACATCCCTTCCCTCTTGCGTCTCCCTCCCTCCCACCCTCCCCATCCCACCCCTCCAGGCGGTCACCAAGCACCGAGCTGATATCCCTGTGCTATGCAGCCACTTCCCACTATCTATCTACCTTACGTTTGGTACTGTATATATGTCCAAGCCTCTCTCTTGAGAGTGGACTTGAGGATATGGGGAGGGGGAAGGGTAAGCTGTGACGAGGCGAGAGAGACATGGTTGTTTTGATGAGTACTTTATTTTCTAGTAAATTTCAAGTGTATAAAAAACTTTAAATAGCAGTATAAAGTTTTCCACATTCACAGAATACTCGTTTGTTTTACCCTGTGAGAGTGGGAGGGCCACTCTCCCAGGGAACCAGCACATAACCCCAAAATGAGGAATAATTATGGTTTCCACATTATAATCCTATCCACAGACCCGCTTCAACTTTTACCAGCTGCCCCAGCTTTGTGGAAATGTATTTTCCATTCGAATACAGTTTTCTTTTCCTGGAACCATCACTGGGGCTTTTCCTCACTTTAAAAACCTTGTTGTATTTAAAGTGTACAAGATGAGCATGATCTGGGTGGTTTTTCTGTACGGCTTCTTTCACTTAGGATGTTTTCAATGTTTATCCGCATTGTAACATTGATCATTATTTCATTCATTTTTTTCATTGTGATTAAAAACACATAACATTTACCATTTAAACCATTTTTAAAAGCTTTATTTAAATAAAATTTATTTTATTTTTAATTTTTTGGCTGTGTTGGGTCTTCATTGCTGTGCGCGGGCTTTCTCTACTTGGGGCGAGCAGGGGCTACTACTCTTCGTTGTGGTGTGCAAGCTTCTCATTGCGATGGCTTCTCTTGTTGCAGAGCAAGGGTTCTAGGCACGCTGGCTTCAGTAGTTGTGGCGCACGGGCTTAGCAGCTCCACGGCATGTGGGATCTTCCAGGACCAGCGCTTGAACCCGTGTCCCCTGCATTGGCAGGCGGATTCTTAACCACTGTGCCACCAGGGAAGCCCCATTTAAACCATTTTTAAGTACACAGTTCGGTGGCATTAACTACATTCACATTGTTGTAAAAATATCCTCACCATCCATCTCCAGAGCTTTTTAATTTTCCCCATGTGAAACCGTAGTCATTAAACACTAACTCACCTCAACCCCTGGCAACCTTATTCTACTTATTCTACTTTGATACCTCATACTAGTGGAATCATAGAAGGTTTGTCCTTTTGTGTCTGGCTTGTTTCACTTAGCATAATGACTTCAAGGTTCATCCACACTGTTGCATGTGTGAGAATTACCTTAGTTTTAAAGGTTGAATCATATTCCATTGCATATATACTACACTGTACTTACCCATTCATCTGTTGAAGGATGTGTTGTGTTGCTTCCACCTTTTGGCTCTTGTGAATAATGTTGCTATGAATATGGGGTACAAATGTCTGTTCCAGTCCTTGCTTTCTAATATTTTGGGTGTACACCCTGGAGTGGAATCAAGGGATCATACATTAATTCCATGTTTACGTTTTTGGGGAGCTACCATACTGTTTTCCACAGCAGCCGTATAATTTTATTTTATTCCTTTATATGACAGAATAATGCAGCTTATTGATCTTCCTTATTTTGCTTATCCATTTACCTGCTGATGGACATTTAATCTTTTCTACCTTGGGCTATTGTGAATAGTGCTGCTATGAATAGTTGGTGTACAAGTTTTTGTCTGAACACTTGTTTTCCATTGTTTGGGTATATATGTAGGAGTAGAGTTGTTGAACCACATGGTAATTATATTTTATATTTTTGAATAAATGCTAAAGTTTTGTACACATAGACTGCACCATTGTACATCTCCACAAGTGACTTTTAAGGGTTCCAATGTCTCTACATTGTTGCCAACATTTGTTACTTTTATTTATTTATTTTAAAATTTATTTTTATTGTTATTTTTATTATTTGTTATTTTTATTTATTCTAGTGTGTGTGAAGGGGCATCACATTGTGGCTTTTATTTGCATTTTCATCATGACTACTGATGTTTGACATCTTTTCATGTCCTTGTTGACCATTTGTATGTCTTGCCTGGAGAACAGTCCATGAAAGTCATTTGTCCCTTTCAAAAATTGTATTGTTTGTCTTTTTGTTGATGAGTTGTAAAAGTCCTGGGTATATTCTAGATAAAGAGTCTTATCAGATATATAATGTGCCAATATAATATTTTTTTCCATTCTGTGGGCTGTCTTTTTACTTTCTGCATAGCCTCTTTTGATGCACAAAGGTTTGTAATTTTGAGGAAATCCAATTTACTTTTTTCTTTCATTTCTTATGCTTTACTGTCAAATCTAAGAAACCATTGCTAAATTCGTGGTCAGGAAGATTTAATTCCTTGGTTTATTTGAGAGTTCATAGAGTCCTTTCTCGGTACCCACTAGACCAGGCTTTAGGCCTGGGGTTGAGTCAGTGTGAGGGTTCAGGGGTCACGGTTTAGGGTTATGGGTCATTGTTGGAGAGTCATTGTAGAGGGTTGTGGTTAAATGTCATGGTCAGGGATTAGAGTTTGGGGGTCAGGGGCGAGGGTCTAGGGGTCTGGGGCTAGGGTTGTTAGGGGGTTATGCTTAGAGGTTAGGGTTCATAGGGTTAAGGTTAGAGTTAGGTTTAAGCATAATTGACCCTCACTGCCCTCCCCTATTCTTCTCTCTGAAGCCTCCAGAATGGATAGGACTTGCCCAGGGTCAAACAGGAGTCAGGGAGCTGAGGTCAATAACTGTTTTTCTGGCCTCCCTTTCCCCAGTCCTGGGCTCTGAGAGAAGAATGAAATGTCTGTTCTTGTCTCGGACTGTTTCTTATCCACCTCAACCTCTGTCAAGGATTAGGGAGGGTGTCAGAAGTCATGCATGGTTTCCTTCTGCCCTCCCACCTGGGAAGGGTGATGCTGGCCCTACTCTGCCTGGGCAGCCCCAGGTTCCAGCACAGCCCAGACAGGAGGGCACTCAGTGGACATGTGTGGATTTATACAGGACTGGGTGCAGTGACCTGCCAGCTCCCAGATGCTGCCTTCTTAAGGGCTGGTGGGGCCTTCCTGGAACTGGAGGCATCCTTTGTGCAATCTGAGTGGGCATGAATAGATGATCAAGTCTCAGGTAGGACAGCCCTTGACCTCTCACTATCCAGGCAGGCATCTGTGGTCCTCTAGTTCAGTCCAGCCTGGGCATTGTCAGGCCCTCATGTATAGTTACTGAGCTGACCATGCTGCCGGGCAATTGAACAGCTACCTGGGCAGTGTAGACATTCCTTTGAGAAGTTTCAACTACCAACATCCCTGTGGTTGAGAAAAAGGCCTCTCCCTCACAGCCTTGTAGCTTGCCAAGAGAGGTAATAATCCTCTAAACATTGGAGTGTGTCCCTGACACAACAACCATACAGCAGACCATTGCCCTGCAATCCTTTGCCCTTTCAGTCATTAGAAACTTTTGACATTCATATTCATTAAGAATCAAAGATATGGGAGCAACTGGACCTCCCAATGGGAGATTCACACTGAGACTGCATTGTCTTGGAGAGCCATATGCATCCATGTGACCTCTGGAAAGCCTGCCAATTATGGGTTCCATGGCATGGAATAATTCTTGAGCCTCCTGTTACTTCATTGCACAAGAGTTCCCTTACCACCCTAGCATTTGGTTTCTTCCCTTAGTAAAGGAGACAGAAGAAACTGGAAAAGGAGCAGTATTGTTTTTCAGGGATGGGTGATTAATATGGCCAGGGAGATGGCATAGCTCCAGGGCTCCCACCTCTCAGGGGCAGGAATGAGGTCTGTGTGTCTTCTGAGGGCACATGGGCTGTTCTGGGCCAACCTCTGAGATGTGAGGACCTAGTGCCCAAGGCAGGAGACTTGAGTTTACCACCACCAATAATCCTGACTTTTCAGCAAGTGAAAGAACTTCTTGCAGTCTTGGGAGGACAGTAAAAGCACTAGATAAGTAGCTGCAGCCCCTGACCCTGAGTGAACCCCTTTCTTCCTTTTGTGTCAGATTCTATGCTCTACAGTGAGCTGTCATTGACATAGAATCTGTTGCTTTCTCCCAGCCAGCATCTGTTCTCATGCCCAAGTGCCTCAGTTTTCCTTTGGGAATTGCATCTCACCTGCTTCCAGTCCAAACAGTTCCAGAAGGATGACCCCATGTTCCACCCAGCTCGAAGATGGGTTTACAGCCCACATCTAGCCAGTCCCATTTTCCATCTTCTGGTGATGGGGGAAGTATGAGACTGTAACCCAAGCCAGACCAAAGGCATTTAAAACCATGACTTTATTGGAATCCAGGAAAAGGAGAAACTCTTTCTCGGAAAATGGATGGTGAGTGGTTGTCAGCCTAGAATAGCTGTTGGCCCAAGGGCAGTGAGAGAGCCTGTGCCTGTGAATGGGGTCCCCCAAAGGCACTGAGCAGGACAGAGGTTTGGAGAGAAGCAAGATCACACGGAGAGAGTGTGAGCCACTGGACCTGCCAGGTCCAAACCCATTCTTCAACTTGCCACTTGCAAGTATTAATGTATTTCTACCCTTACAATAAATACTAATTTATTTTACTTCAGTAAGTGTGTCCAGTCGCTGGGAATAAAAAAAAGTCCTAGTTGACACATCCGAATCAATACTCCCTGATCCATCCTCAGGTGTTCACACTGGGTAGGCGTGGCTGGGGGAGGTGAAGACACTGGGTGAGGTCATATACTAGGGGAACTGCCAAACAGCTCTGTCCCTGCTCCTTCCCTGTCCTGGGAGAGGGAAACCCTGGAACAGTGATAGGGTAACCAGTATGGGGAAGAGGTTCCTCAGTGATTAATTGCTCTTTTTGTGTTTTCCTTAATTTAGGGTTCATTTTGGTAACGTGTTTCTACAAAGAAATCACCCGTTTCCTCTAGATTTCCTGTTACAGTAGTTTTCTCTTATTTAACTTTTAATTTTTCCTGTCTAATTTTCTACAGAATCATCACAAATAATGAAGAAATATTGATACTTTATTATTAACTGAAGTCCCTATTCACGTTCCCTTTGTTATACCTTTCCTTGTTCCAGGATCTCAGAGGACGTGGGGTCATCATGTCTGTTTAGTCTCTTCTGGGCTTTGACAGTTGCTCAGACTCTCCTTGTTTCCATGACCTTGACAGTGTGGAGGAGGACTTGTCAGGTATTTTATAGACTGCCGGGCACTGGGATTTGCTTGGTGGTTTTGTCGTGGTTAGACTTGGCTTTGAAAAAGCAGATCACAGAGGTGAAGTGCTTCCTCTTCACTATATATCAAGAGGACAGGATCTTAAGGGAACTTCTCACTTATTTTCTTAATTTTGGTCACCTAGCTGAAGTAGTGTTTGTCAAGTTTTCCCACAGTGAGGTTAATTTTTTTCCATGTCCATCCTGTGTGTCTTATGTAGGAGGAATTCATAATGCAGAACCCACACTTGAGGAGAGAGGGGTTAGCTTCACATCCTTGATGGACAGCTGAGTGTCTATATGAATTGTTTAGAAACTTTCTGCATAGGAGATTTCTATTTAACACCATTCATCAAAAACTATGTAATTTATTTTTACCAGTTTGGACACATGAAACTTTAACTTTTAACTTTTGTTTATAATCCAGCACTACATTATTAGACTGCTTAGTTCATTCTTGCTTTGGCTGTTGAGAGCTTTTTCCATTTGCTCCTGTTTTCATTTTACATAATTTTTCTTTTGTGGGTTTTTTTAATTTTTGGTACTTCTTTACTTTCTGATATTTTAAGATTATCCTGCTTCATATATTTACTGTCTCAGTCCTAGCATCAGCCCTTTCTTCTGAGAGCCCTTGTTCCTTTTATTAGAGACTGATATTAAAAACTTACATGTGGGAGCTAAATATGCTCAGCTGACAGTGCATGGAAATACGTGCATGTATCCTAGCCTATGCATATACACATAGTTCCACATGGAAATCTTTATAATTAGGTGTATCTCTGTTAGGCTAAAGATAGTTTATACTGATATCTCCAACCTGATCTGTTATGACATGGATATTGTAACCTTCTCTCTTTGTCTGTGACTTCCCACTCCAGTGGTCAGAAACCTGGCTTCCACCATTTGTCGTTTATTAAATTCACTGCTTGTTCCATTCGATTACTGATATAGTAGTTTCAGTACTGTTAGCTGCTACCCCTCATGGGAAAGAACTTAGAGTCCACTGTGTATGTACGGTATATTTTGCCTTTGGCCTACAGAGTCCGCTCATTTCCAAAGTTAACTTAGGTCAGCCCATTTTGTCCCACCACCAACAGTGAGTTTTTTCATACATTTGTAAATCAGTTAGATTCTTTGTTACATTCTGTATGCCAGTCTTTGACACTCCCATATCCTAAGTAGCTAAATTTGAATAGATTGTAATTTACTTGTTGGGTTGTAAAAATCTGTGGGTGTAGACAAATACATAGTTGACAGCTATTCACCACTAAAGTATTATACGGACTGTTTCAACCACATATTCCATAAACTGTTTGCCATGTCAGTGTTGCCTTTTCTAGAATGTCATATAAATGAGGTCATACAGTGTGTAGCACTTAAGACTTGATGCTTTCACTTAGCAATGTAAGTGTTAGATGCATCTATTTTTTTTTTGCCTGGGTTGATGGTCCATTCCTTTATATCGCTGAATACTATCGCATTGCATGTATATGAGAGAAAAAATAATTTTCCCTCTACTCTTCTGTGTTCTTCATTGAGATCTCCCTTATAATGAAAAGGAGATGAACTGGAGAAAACAATCAGAAGTTTAATATATACCATCCATACCTCCTGTATACTTGAAAGATACCCAGGAAAACTGAGTCACTCCCTGAAATGGCCCAAGCCATTACCTTAAATGCTTCTGCTGAGAACAAAAAAAGATGTTAGGGAATGGAGGAAGCCATTTAAGGGAGGTTATTAGGCAAAGCACAGTAAACAAGGGTATGGTTGTTACACAGATTTATATCCAGGCCTGTTTCATTGACAAGCTTTTTTTTTTTAACATTTATTTATTTAGCTGCGCTGGGTCTTAGTTGAGGCCTGTGGAATCTTTAGTTGCGGCATGTGGGCTCTTATTTGCAGCATGCGGGATCTAGTTCCCTGACCAGGGGTTGAACCCTGGCCCCCTGCATTGGGAGCATGGAGTCTTAACCACTGGACCAGCAGGGAAGTCCCAACAAGCTTTTCTTGATATTTAGTCATCATTCAATTCCTGGTCCAGAGAGGGATGTGCCCTTACAAATGGAGATACCCTTAATAATTGTAAATTTACCTCATAAAAGGGCATTTTCTGCTTGATTTTGAAAGATTCTCCTGGGCCTGTTTCTTAAATTAATCAGTCCAAAATAATCCTTTTGTCAAATGGGCATATTTTGCGGTGGTGTATTCTGCTCCCCTCGACATGTATGTGCCCTAATTTGCTTATGAATTCATCTACAGAAGGACATCCTGATATCTTTAAGTTTTTAGCCATTATGAATAAGAGCTGCTGTGCATTACTTGATGCTAGTTTTGGTTTGAACACAGTTTTTCAAAGCAATTGTCTAAATACAAGAGGTACACTTCTTGGATCCTAGGGTGAGACTGTTTAGATTTGGAAAAAACTGCCAAACTGTCTTCCGAAGTTGGTTGTACATGCATTCCACCAGCATTTTGAGTATATTCTTGTATGCTTATTTACTGCCTGTTTATCTTCTTGGGCTAGGTGTGTGTTTCAATCTTTCCCAAATTTTAATGGTGTTGTTGGCATAATTTGAGTACAGATCCTTTATCAGATACGTGTTTTGGAAATAGTTTCTTGCAGTTTGTGGTTTGTCTTTCGGTTTTCTGAATAAGGTCACCAGACCCAAGGTCATGTAGATTTTCTTTTTTTTTCCTAGGATTTTTATAGTTTGGTAATTTAAATTTGTCTATGGGCAATTTTGAGTGAATTTTGGTTTAAGTTGTGAAGTTTGTGTCTACATTCATTTCATTACATATGGTTTCTGATTAATTGTTCCTTAACCATGTTTTGAGAAGATACAGTGAGATACTTGGCTCCATTTCAGTTTGGATTTCCAAACTTAGTATATACAGCAGAGCTGCCTTCCGGATGAGGCCTCTGGGTTTGTGAGTGCGGCGCTCCCGGCACTTCTCTGACGTCCCACAGGGGGCGCCGAACCCACCTGTCTGACCCTGGGGGCACAGGTGCACCCTGCCCACAGACTTTGCTCTGTGACAAGCAGACAGGAGCTTTGTCTCCTGTCAGGGCTTAGGTTTCTGGACCATGAGGCATTGTCCACACTAACAGGAGCTGGGTTTTCTCAGGAACCACTGGTGAGGAGACTCCACAAGAGGAAAAAATGAGCAAGTGTGGAGAATCTTCCTGTGCAGCTGACTGCTGGCTGGGTGGGGTGCATCTTCAGGGGACTCAGGAGAGAAAGGGTTTAATGTGGAATATTGTGCACTTTAGTTAGTTTTATGTGCAGTGTAGATGGTGACCAGTGTTGTTCTTTGGAGTCTGGTGTCTAGTTTTCCTGGCACTGTTTGTTGATGGCTTTGGGTAGAATAAACATTTTTAATAATAGTAATTTTTCTGATGCATGAGCATGGAATATTGTTTTCTATTATGTCTTCAATTTCTTTATCAGTGCTTTATAGTTTTCTGGGTACAGGTCTTTCGTGTCCTTGGTTAAATTTATTCCTAAATAGTTTGTTCTTTTTGATGGAATTGTAAATGGGATTGTTTTCTTGATTTTTCTTGCTGGTGGTTCATTATTAGTGTGCAGAAATAAAACTGATTTGTGTATATTGATTCCATATTTTGCAACTTTACTGAATTTATTTTTTAGCATATTTTTTGAAGTAATGTGAAAAATTGTAATACTAAAATCTCACCGTTTCTACTGCACCCCAGGTCATCCACAGGACCCAAGACATGGTAGCTACTAATATACTCTTCCCATGGTGCCTGTTAATACCATGCGGACTCCTACAAGGGAAATAAGTATCACAACTTTGGTTGAACTTGGTTTGGGTAAGTCTTGGCCTCTATAACTAAGTTTGATGGCTGTCTTATCTGATTTTCTGGCATGGTACTGACATGGTTGTTTAGAAAAGTAATTTACTTTCCAGCAACTAAAAATGTACAGAAAAGTTTCAATAATGGCAAAAAGTACTCACATTTGCCACTTCACACAAAATGCTCAGTGTGTTTTACCCAAGGAACCAGCACATAATCCCTAAATGAGGAAATCATGATGTCCACATTATAATTTAATACACAGGCCCACTTCAACTTTCATCTGCTCTCCCAACTGTATGAAAATGTCTTTTTCCATCCTGATCCAGTTTTCTTTTTCTGGAACCATTACTGAGTTTTCCCCTCATTTGGACAACCTTGATGGATTTGAAGCAGACAAGATGAGTATGGGATCTGGGTGGCCTTTTTTTTCCCCCTTGCAATACGTGGGCCTCTCACTGTTGTGGCCTCTCCCATTGCGGAGCACAGGCTCTGGACGTGCAGGCTCAGCGGCCATGGCTCACGGGCCCAGCTGCTCCGCGGCATGTGGGATCCTCCTGGACTGGGGCACGAACCCGTGTCCCCTGCATCGGCAGGCGGACTCTCAACCACTGTGCCACCAGGGAAGCCCTGGGTGGCCTTTTCTGTATGGCTTTTTTCACTAAGGATGTTTTTAACGTTCGTTTTTGTAACAAATATCAGCACTACACTTTTTTTTCATTGTCATTACAAATACAAAACATGACTTTAGCATTTAATTCATTTTACGTATCCAGTTTTGTGGTATTAACTACCTTCATGTAGTTGCACAAACACGTTAACTAACACGTGTACATCCTGTTTGCATGGGAGATACCCAGGAAATTGAGTAACACCTTGGAATGGCCCAAGACATCACCTTAAATACCGTCTTCATCTAAAATGTAAAAAAAAGGAAGGGTATAGTTGTTTCTGTCTACATTCATTTGATTGCATATGGTTTCCAATTGATTGTTGTAGAACTAGTTTTAGAGAAGTCATGGGATAGTTGGCTTCATTTCAGTTTGAATTTCCAAATTTAGTGGATTCTGCAGGCTTGATACAAGGTTTACAAACTTGATATTGGATCAGGACATCCCATGGTGTAACTGGTATTAATGGTTTGTTCAACAATTAAAGTTCTGTGTGATATGAGTTCAGCCTGGAGTAATCCAGGTTAGTTTCTATCTGTTATACATTTGTCCCAGGATGAAAGGACAAAAGAAATAAGGCCTACTTTATAAAAGTGCCTTCAAATTAATTGATGGTATAATCTCAACCTAATTTAAAAAAATTATTTTATTGAAGTATAGTTGACTTACAAAGTCGTGTTAATTTCTGCTGTACAACAAAGTGATTCAGATATATATACACACACACACATACATATATACATACTGTTTTTCATATTCTTTTGCATTATGGTTTATTACAGGGTATTGAATATAGTTCCCTGTGCTGTACAGTAAGACCTTGTTGTTTATCCACCCTATATATAATAGTTTGCTTCTACTAATCCCAAACTCCCAATCCATCCCTCCCCCCGTCTTCCCCTTGGCAACCACAAGTCTGTTTTCTAAATCTGTGAGTCTGTTTTTGTTTGTATATAGGTTCATTTGGGTCTCATTTTAGATTCCACATATAAGTGATAGCATATGGTATTTGTCGTTCTATGACTTACTTCATTTAGTGTGATAATCTCTAGGTCCATCCATGTAGCTGCAAATGGCATTACTTCATTCTGTTTTATGGCTGAGTAATATTCCATTGTATATATGTACCACATCTTCTATAGCCATTCATCTTTTGAGGGACACTCAGCTTGCTTCCATGTCTTGGCTATTGTGAATAGTGCTGCTGTGAACGCTAGGGTGCACGTATCTCTTTGAATTATAGTTTTGTCTGGATATATGCCCAGGAGTGGGATTGCTGGTTCATATGGTAATTCTATTTTTAGTTTTTTGAGGAACCTCCATACTGTTTTCCATAGTGGCTGTATCAATTTACATCCCCACCAACAGTGTAGGAGGGTTTCCTTTTCTCCACACCCCCTTCAGCATTTATTTGTAGAAATTCTTTTTTTTTTTTTTTTTTTTGAGGTACGCGGACCTCTCACTGTTGTGGCCTCTCCCGTTGCAGAGCACAGGCTCCAGACGCGCAGGCTCAGCGGCCATGGCTCACGGGCCCAGCCGCTCCGCGGCATGTGGGATCCTCCCGGACCAGGGCACGAACCCGCGTCCCCTGCATCGGCAGGCGGACTCTCAACCACTGCGCCACCAGGGAAGCCCTATTTGTAGACATTTTAATGATGGCCATTCTGACCACTATGAGGTGATAACTCACTGTAGTTTTGATTTCCATTCTCTCATAATTAGCGATGTGGAGCATCTTTTCATGTGCCTATTGGCCATCTGTATGTCTTCTTTGGAAAAATGTATATTTAGACCTCCTGCCCACTTTTTAATTTTTTTAGTTTTTGAGTTGTATCAGCTGTTTGTATACTTTAGAAATTACGCCCTTTTTGGTATTTGCAAAATACCTTTTGCAGGTATTTCCTCCCAAACAGCACAGGTGCTGGAACAACTGGATACCCACATGCAGAAGAATAAAGTTGGACCCTTACCTCCCCCCAACCCGTATACAAAATCAACACAAAATGGACCAACGGCCTAGATGTAAGAACCAAAATTAAAAAACTCATAGAAGAAAACATGAGAGTAAATCTTTGTGACCTTCGATTTGGTCATGATTTCTTAGATTTGCTACCAAAAGCACAAGCAACAAAAGACAAAATAGATGAATTGGACTTCCTCAAAATGAAAAACAGTTGTGTATAAAAGGAGCAAGGAATAAGATAATCCACCATCCAAAATGGCACAAGATGTTTGCAAACCATATCTGATAAAGGACTGTAGCCCACCAGCCAAGCCCCGTGGTGGTCCAGTGGAGTGTCTGTGTGGCCCCTCCTGTCCTAGGTGATAAGGGGATTTCAGGCCCCACAGCACCCAGGGTGTGGACACTGGTTATCCTCAGCACCCTCAAGGAGTGAGTGCTGGATGGTTTTGAGCCCAGCTGCACTCCCATTACTGCCCTCAAAGGCTGAAGGCTTCAACATGCCTCCAGAAGGACACAGAGTATTTGCAAGTCTTTGAGACCCAAGAGGACAGTCTTCACTTTTCTGAAAAGGGCATCTTATTATTTCACAGCA
Source organism: Mesoplodon mirus (assembly GCF_964341445.2). Classification (NCBI taxonomy): domain Eukaryota; kingdom Metazoa; phylum Chordata; class Mammalia; order Artiodactyla; family Ziphiidae; genus Mesoplodon; species Mesoplodon mirus. The sequence goes on from NC_138994.1 coordinate 25,156,358, forward strand.
TGACCATTTTCAATCGGGCTCTCAGGGGTGCCCTCCCAGCTTCTTTATTTCTCTGAGAGTGGCCATGGGGGTTTGGCTGTCCCCAGTCCCCACACCAGGTGACAAGGCCAGTGGGGCCAGACCCTGGTGGTCCTTAGCTTCGTTGGAGATGAACCCAGACTCTCAGCCTGCGATTGAACGTGGATGCCCCTGCTTCTCCCCATCACCGATTCTCATCTCCTCCTCTATCTCTCTTCCTCTTGCTTTTCAGTCTCAGATTTACCTCATGGTCACCACTCACAGTTCCCACAGAGCCCAGAGATTTCTCCCTGAAGGAAAGGTTCTGGAAAATCAGAGGGATAAATAAAGAATGCAGCTGATTCCCGCCTTGTGCTGACACCCAAGAGGGTGAGGAGAGTGAGTGTTTTCTCATTAGAATTTTAAATCCTCCAAGTAATAGATCATTGTGGGGGGGGGACATCTGGTGTCTTCCTGCTCATTCTAACAATGTCATTCCTGAATTTTAATGTGGTAAATAATTTAAATCATAAATATGCTGAGGGGGGAGATCCATTTAAAAAATGTTAGAGGTAACTCCAAGGGATTTACAACAAACAAGGACACAGAACCCTGTGTCCAGACACTGGCTGACAGATTCCTGAGCCGCAGTCCCCTGGAGGGCAGAGTGGCCATGACTCTCCTCCCGCAGGTGAGCCTACACAGGCACATCCCACGTGGGACCACTGCATCGCAGAATCTTAGAATGGCCAATGGCAGGCAGCTGGCTAGAGATGCGGACAAGAGAAAACTGCCCAGCAGCCTGGGACAACCCCAGGGTGAGGCCTTAGTAAGGGCCAGTGTCAGAGCCTCAGAGATAACTTGAAGAGACAGTTCAGGCTGTTAGGGACATCGTCAGAGATGTACTTAGGGACATATTCAGGGCCTTAGTTATGGACAGGATCAGGGCATTATTTAGTGACAGCTTAGACTATAAGGGACAGCGTCAGGGCCTAAGTTAGAGATAACGTGAGAGCCTTAGTTAGACAAAATTCAGGCTGTTACTTAGGGATATATTCTGGGCCTTAGAGCCAGCATCATGGCCATAATTAGAATCAGTGTCAGGGTGTTAGTTAGGGCCAAAACTAGGGTGTTAGTTAGGGAAGGAGTCAGGTCGTTAGTTACAGACAGTGTCAGGGTTTTAGGTGGGGACAGCGGCAAGTCCTTAGTTAAGAAGAATGTCACGGCCTTGGTTAGGGACGGCATCAGGGCGTAGTTAGGGAAAGAGTGAGGCCATTAGGTATAGATAGACTCAGGGCCTTAGTTAGAGACAGCATCAAGTCCTTTGTTAGGGACATTGTCGTGGCCTCAGTTAAAGAGAACTTGAGGGTCTTAGAGATAGTGTCAGGGACTTAGTTATGGACATCTTTAGGGCCTCAGAGGTAACTTGAGGGTCTTGGTAAGAGACATTTGGGGTCATTAGTGCCATGGTCAGGACCTTAGTGCCATCTTCAGTACATCAGTTATGGGCCGCATCAGGGCATTAATGAGGGACAGCTCATGTTATTAGGGGCCGTGTCAGGGACTGTGTCAGGGCCTTAGTTAGGGAAAGAGTGAGGCCATTAGTTAAAGACAGACTCAGGGCCTTAGTTAGAGACGGCCTCAGTCCTTAGTTAAGGAGAGTGTCAGGGCCTCAGTTAAAGATAAGTTGAGGGCCTTTGTTAAGGACAGCCTCAGGGCCTTAAAGGGATGTCCGTAAGAGTATCTTTGGGCTCTTTACCAAACTAAAACCCCCACAAAATAGAAGATTTTAGCATTCTTCATTCCAGAGAAGCTCATCAAGAGACCATCTGAGGCCAGATTAAAGGGAGTTAAGGCCCTGTACACACACTAATCCTTAGGAGCAACTGTGTCCTTAAACCATTGCTGTAAAACTCCTCACCAGATCCTCCTGCATTGGGACACACAGTTTTTGAGGGCATCAGTTTTGTGTGTCCCCCTTTGGCTGGCAAAGCAGTAAAGCTGTTCTTTTCTACTTCTTCCAAACCTCTGTCTCTGAGATTTGATTTGCCACTGGTGCACAGAGGTCGAGTTTTCGGCATCAAATTTAGTACCCAATATGGGGCTGACTTGGGGATGGCCCCTGTGGATCCCGTGACTTGATTGGACACTCTATGATTTTCTCCATGCCAGCCTCTTTTGAGAGAGTGTAGGGTTGGAGAATTCCTTTAAAGGCCAGACTGCCTGGGACCCTTGCCTGGAGAGGCCAAGCCCCAGTCATACCCCATCTGCCATCCCAGCAGTTGGAACTCTGGGGCAGGAGAAGATGGCAGAAGAGGGACCACCCTAGCAACTGCCAAGGCCATCTTTGCCTTGAGGATGTTCCTCTCTTCCTCCTTCCTGGACTGCCCCGAATGTCCTACTCCAAGGGATTATTTTGGGAAACCAGAAAAGTAGCATTTGGGATGTGGCGATACCTCGGCCAGCATGTGGTAACTCCCCTAGCATGCACTCTAAGGTCCTTTTAGCCCTGTACATTTGGGGGAACTTTAGTTCCCATTTGGGTGACTTTTCATTCCAGGAAATTTCATTTGGAAGGTGCACCACTTGGACAGAGGTCACAGGCTAAGTTGAGACTTGGAAGCTGACTTGAGTCTTGTGCTGTTTGGTTTTTGGTTTCTGTTTGACTTTTGGTTCCTTTGGTTTGAGGCTTCCCTTAGTGGTGAGGATTTTGTTTTGTTCTTAGTCCGCGTATGAGTGTTCTATGGTTCAAACATAGGAAGTGCTGCTTCTTCAATTCCATCTGATAGCCAATGGGAAAAATCCTGGCAGACTGGTCAACCTGTAGTTGTAAACCTAAGACTAAGAAAAGAATGAAATTCTATTGTAATTTTGTTCAGCCAACATATGGATACATTCTTGAAAATGAGGAAAGGTGGTCTTTGAATGGTAGCCTAAATGACTGTACTACCCTTCAGCTAGAGTTATTTTGTAACTGGAAGAGAAAGACAAAAGAAGTTCCATATGTTCAAGCATTTATGAAGCTACATAATAAACAAAGTGAGCAGCTGGGTACCAGGCTGATAGTACAAAGAGAAAAGAAAGTCACTTTGTACTAGAGCTGTTTGTTTTTGAATGCAGAAGAAAATAAGGGGCAAAATAAGATGGATACAGAAGGTGATGAAAATTTGTGAAAAGGAAACACTGAGAAAACAAGTTGTGCATGACCAGGATTTTCTAAAATTGGATTAAATTTAGTTGGGTAAATGGATTTTGTTGGAAGTGGGTTAGGGCAAGACTGGCTTTGGTTTCTCCCTCCAAAGTTTTCTTGGAACACTGCTTTTGATAACAGCTTGTGAGTTCCTTTCCCTGTGTCTGTGATCTGTATTTTTGTTTGAAATCTCCTTGCTTTGGTTAAGTGAATAAGTGTTTGGCCAATTCTAACAGTTCTTTTGATCTCCAGCTAACTTTGAGATGCTTTAGAAGGCCCCTGAGCCATCTCAGAGAGAAATGTTTGATTAGTATGTTAAATTACATGGAATTCCTAAAAATCTAGTATGTCCTGGTAAAATGTTATCAGTCATAATTCTAGTTATTTTTAAATGTTTCATGTAACAGCAATAATTGTTTCTTTTGGGGCTTCCCTGGTGGCACAGTGGTTGAGAGTCCGCCTGCCAATGCAGGGGACACGGGTTCGTGCCCCGGTCCGGGAAGATCCCACGTGCCACGGAGCGGCTGGGCCCGTGAGCCATGGCCGCTGAGCCTGCGTGTCCGGAGCCTGTGCTCCACAACGGGAGAGGCCACAACAGTGAGAGGCCCACGTACTGAAAAAAAAAAAAAAATCCTTCATGGGGCCATACTTTTTAAGAGTTTCATCACCAGTATTAGCAAGATGTAATAATGATGATTGGTATAATAGATTCCAGTTTACCAAAAATGCAGAACCTCTCCCAGAATTCCATGGAAAGAGTTCTGTGCCATCAAGTCAAAGGGGTTTTGTCTCAAAGAGAGACAATAATAACAATCCCATGGCAGTAAGCCCTTTAGACAGCTCATGCAATAGGGTTACCCAAAGTACTTTGGACCAATGAATTTTAAGAACAAGAAAAATATAAACTGCATTAATAGAGTGTAGGCTTGTGTGTGAAAGGCATAGTATATCTTTAAGTATTTTTTTTTCTTATTACAGAAGAAGTTACTATTTGGGACTTCACTAAGGAAACACATTAATCTCTTTTCTATTTTATTTCCACCTGTAGAGTTTTCAGATTGCTTTCCCCACAGGTCCATGGGCAGCAAATAAACCCACCCATGCCGAAGCGGCAGCTGAAAGTCCTAAATGGTTTGGTCAGTAACAGCCAGGAGCTGAGAACGCTCTGTGCCAGGAGAGCCTGCGTGGTTGACAAAGCCATTAGTAGCCCTTCCCTGATGCAGAGCGTCATCGTCATGCTTTATCCAATTACTCAGAATATATCAGAAGCAAGGTGCCAGTGCTATTTTACGAAGAATTAGAATCCTAAACTACAAGTTAAAAGGCTGTTCTCTGGTTTACTCTCTTCCATGTGGAGGGTTGGCTGAGGCCATGGAAGTGAATGTGGTCTGCTTACCTGGTTTCAAATGTAGCTTCAGACAAAAATAAAGATACTCATTTGTGGAAAACATGAATGTTTATACTTTTCAGTGACTCATCTTTGCCATCCTTCCAAAAGCTCACTACATTTAAGAAATGTTAGCTACATTGTCATAGTTATATAAAAGGTAACTAAGATTAAGAGATCAGCTGCAGGGTTCGTGTGGGGAGGAATGAGGCCTATGTATGGATGGTCACATTTTTAAGTGGAAGAATTATGAAGGGGAACTATAACTTTCATGTCTTATCCAAACAGAGGTTTCTGCTGACATCAATAGAACTCTTATTTTACTAGCAATGCAGTTGAGCACATATATTTTTTAACACTAAAAGGGTTATATTGTATTTTACTTGATTGAAAGGAAAAAGGGGACAGCACTGCTTTGCACCCATTAACAATGTGATATCAAAATGGAAACATACATCTTTTAGGATGAAATCTAATAAATAATCGAGAACCACTGTGATGCCTGACACTTTACTACCAAATACTCAAATCTAGCAGTTTTTATATTGTCTAACAGAAGATAAACATATACCCAAAAAATAGACCTGAATTCACCTAGATTTGAGATATAAATTCATCTTCTCTTTGCTAATTAAAGGGAAAGAACAAGGTATTTCTTACCTGCACATGATTTCGTGTGTGAGCAAGGCTCGGCACATTTCTGGGTTCTTGTCTTGGCCTTCAATATACTATGGCCTGTAAACAAAGGCACGATATGAGCTAAGAATGGAACCAAGTAGCAGAGGACTAACTACCACAATCGAGTTCTTGACCATTCACCACTGCTGCAAGGCCAACTAGCTTTCAGAGCCAAAGGCCTCACTGGGCTGATTGTTTTAAGACAGTTGTTAAGGATCAACCCAAATTGAGCGGAAGTGGATATGTTCCTCTCTGTCCCATCAACCACCTTATTATAACACACATCTTTGGATCCTTGTATGAGATGGGCTTCTGTCGTCAAGACAACCACAATTCTCTCTTCAATTCAGAATAAAAATAAATCTAACCAATGGGGAAGGAAAAACCCAGAAGGCTTAGCAGACTGAGATACTAGTGATTTAAAATATAGAAAAGCACATGGATTTTATTTTTAAATGATTCGTATTTGTTGCCTCATTTTACTACTTCCAACTCCAACATGTAATATTCTAGAGGTAAGTAGCAGAAAACAATTGAGGATATGGTTATGAGTCCACTCACTGTCTTGCGATGATTCATCAATGGGGAAATCCTTCCTGCCTACAGGTTGAAAACATGTGCTCTCTGGGGTATATAACCACCCAAACAGTAATACTGGCCCGCATATGCTGGGGGAAGGGCAGGGTTGGGCAGGGAGTTAAGCCATAGTTATCTCCCTCAACTAAGAAGAATTACATCTGACTCTCAAAATTTGGAGTCCCAAACCACCTCACCAGCCAAGATGTTTTTAGTAATATGTGTACAAACATGTTACATAAGGTCACTGGAAGTTTCCTTGAGACCTCTGCTTACTGGAAGATCTACGTGTTAACACCTGGGCCAGAGAGAAGCTCACAGCTATGGGTAGAGCAGTGCTCTGCATGGGGATACATTTTAACTAACTTAACAATGTAGCACTGCATAATACTAATGTAACACAGCTTCAAATTGTTAATAAAATTACTTTCACACATTCAGATAATTCTCAATTTCTTGGTGACGAAACTACTTAAATTAACCAGAGACTATCCTTTTTTTAGGACACACAAAAACTGCAGTAACTAACTTATAGTTGTCCAGAATGTGCTTGTTTATGAACCTGAGACTTTTAGAACTGTAAATGATGGAGGACAGCTTATGACACTGTGTGTGCAGACCCTCAGAGCAGGCTCTTGCTTTGTTACCTAACTCCATTACAAAACAAAAATTGCAACAAATTAAAAAATGAGAAAAAGTACCTGTATAAGGAGAAAACATTTCTCTACCACTGGCCCATCAAAAGCCTCTTTTATGGTTAGCCTGTTATAACCCTATATTTTTTAATGTTTTATTTTGCCATAATTTTAGATGTATAGAAAAGTTGTAAGGATATATAAAGAATTCCAAGATACTCTTTACCCAGATGCCTCGTGTTTACATTTTAGTAAATTTGCTTTATTCTTCTTTCTTTCTCTATTTTCCTGAGCCATTTATTAGTTAACTGCAGACATGCCCTAAATACTTCAGAATGTATTTCCTTAAAACAAGGAATTCTCTTACATAACCATAGCGCAATTATCTGAATCAGAAAATTAACATTGATACAATACAATAATCAACACCTGAGATTCACCAAATACCCAATAATGTCCTTTATAGCAAACAACAACAAAACCAATGCCAATCACAGCATTCAGTTGTCATATCTCCTTAAAAAAGGAATATTCCTGAGTCTTTGTATTTCATGATATTGACATTTTTGAAGAATACAGGCCATTTTGTAGAACATCCTCATTTTGGATTTGTCTAATGTTTCCTCAGGCTTAGACTAAAGTTATGTAATTCAGGGCTAGAATACCACAGACATGATGCTGAGTTCTTCTCCCTGTATGACATCACACTGTCAACTCGTTCCACTAATGCCAGTAAACTCTGACCATTTGGTTAAGGGGGTACCAGCCACCCATCAGAGAGCACAGCCAGATTTGTGTACTGTAAAGTTACTACTTGAAGTAATTCATAACTATCTTCTGGGGAAATCATCTAGATTATGTTAACATCATATTATGACTTAGATTTTCACCCATTAGTTTTAGCATGCACTGATGATACATTCCTGCAATCTTAAAAGACCTTTTAAATACCCAAGAAGTTGCTTTACTCAAGAAAATGCATTAAGTAAATTGAAAATGTTTTAAAAACCAAAACTTACATCTGCCTGCTTTATTTACTGCAATCACTGCTTTAAAAAATCAAAGAAACACTGTAAATAACTGATTAGATCTCATACATGGTGCTAAAAAATTCTATCATGCATTTCTGCAAAATCCTATTATCACTACATGTTTTGTATGTTCTCTTAATACCCCTGAAAACCTCTGGTTCAACTTTAGTTTTCTGTCATGCTAAACTAATACAAGTAACTTGGTAAATGAAATTCACAGGTATTAATGGGGTTTTCCTTCCTGTTTAAAAAAAATTGGTTTTGGGAGGAGAAAAGTATCAATTACATCAGACCTTCTCATTTTGAGTCTTTCTAGATAATACCAATATTATTTTTTACTGAGGCTGCTGGTTCCACTGAAATCAGTGGGCTCGTGATGATACTCAATTAAAGATATGCTGCAGGGGGCTTCCCTGGTGGCTCATTGGTTGAGAGTCCACTTGACAATGCAGGGGACACGGGTTCGTGCCCCGGTCCAGGAAGATCCCACATGCCATGGAGCGGCTAGGCCCGTGAGTCATGGCTGCTGAGCCTGCTCATCTGGAGCCTGTGCTCCGCAACGGAGAGGCCACAACAGTGAGAGGCCCGCGTATTCCCCCCCCCACAAAAAAGATATGCTGCAGTGAAAATATGTTGACGACCCCCCCAAACAGTAGATGATCCATGGTCTCCCAGGTATTCCATGTTTTTGTCTTTGGTGACTGAACATCATTTGTTGAAGGCCCAGGGCCTCCGTAATACATCTCTACCAAATGTCAACCTGCCACTTCGCTTCTGGCAGCAGAGTCAAAATGGAGAATCTTTCTCTACATCAAGCATAGAAAAATGAAAGCATGAGTTTGGATTTGCTCAGAAATAGTTAAACTCTGGGGACGGAAGGAAGCATGAAGTTTCTTCTGTTCCTTTTCTTGGGGCCTCAGCAGAACAATACTTTTCAGCACATAAACACAAAGAAGTGCTTGCTGCTTCTGTGACTTCTGAGATAAAAACAAGTGAAACAGAGAGTCTTTCCTCTCTCCTAAGGAGTAGAACTAAAATCCTGGAAACAGAGTAATAATCTAGAACCTCAGTGTGATAGAGTTAGCTATACAGTGAAACTCCGTCAAAGGCAGCTCCACCTCCAACCTCGCCTAAGGAGTTTCTGTTACAGAAAAAGCTTGTTAAAACACACAGACACACTCACACACACACACCACACACACATACCACACTATCATATAAAAGTATGGTCCAAGAAATCGACATTCTGATGAGATCCAACATGGGACAACAGGATAAATCTATTTTGATGAATGTCTCCAATGTAGAGTGTCAACAATAAAACAGACTTTTAAAAAATGTCAACAAGTTCTCCCTCCAGCTTTCACACACATCAAATCTCTACCGTGTACATTTAGTACACACGTTGAGACTGGTTCACAGTTCAGCAAATGCAGACTCCGAGCCTAAAAGAAAAGGGGTCCTCTAACACCAGCTTAGGGAGAAGTTTCTGCTTGTTTTCCCAATTTAATATATGCCTCTGTGGGGTGTGAGTGAAGCTCGTTGAGGCCGGATCATTTGGGAGATCACAGAAGCATATAAACAGCATTGACTACTTTAAGTGAAACGATTTTAACAGACAGCTGGTTTAGGACCTAGACAATGGAACACCAAGAAGAAGGCTTATCTTCATCCTCCATAGTAAGTCATACTTCTGCTCACTGGGAGGAAGGTAAGTCTGCCGTGAGAGCGACAAAAACAACAGTGGTTTAAAGAAATCAGCGTGTTCATCAGGAAGGAGTAAGGATGGGAGGCCTGTTACAGAGATGGGCAGGAGGGGGAGAGGAAGCATATCAAATATATTATTTAAATAAATGAATTGATGGTGAAGCAAGTTGAGGTTTTAACCTAAGAAACAACGACAACAACAACAAAATACAATATCAAATAGAAAACGATATTTACATTAATCCTGCCAATGCAAATAAATCCCTTAAGGTGGCAGGAATGCTTGTACAGGAAAAAAAGTAAAAAAATAAACAGCACAAACTTCATCTCAACTTTAAAAACCTAGTGAAATTGATAAACAAGTTGTCAAAACTTGACATATTTGGAGCAGATTTATTCTGATATACTAGCCTCAATGTTCTCCTCTAATGAGCATAATGAAAATATCACAATTATTTTTAATACTCTGTTGACTTTCTGATTGAGGGGTTTTTCAAGAATAATTTTTTATAATTAACAAAAATGAAGGAAAAAATAGGAATTGTTAAACTTTCACATTCTTACACAATAGTGCCAGAAGGTTTGCTGTGAGAGGATGAAATGCCATCAGTTTCAAATGCCCAATTACACACTAACCTATACCATCTTTGAAAAGAAATCAATCAATAGAAAAAATCTGCCTCTGTTGCCAGTGTTTTAGAAGGCATCTTGTGAAATGTGGTTCATCTCCACCTTTCTAAAATATCACTGGGTCTTAAAAGTTAATTGAAACTTACTATGGATAAAGACCACATAGTAAAACAAAAAATACACGGTGAACTTACACAGGGATCACACTTCAATGGCACGCCGAAAGAAATACAGGGAATTGAGCACAGTTTTCTTTGTTTACTTTTCAAATAATTTTAACTCTTTGTGTTCCATGCAAAAATAAAGTGGACAAAGAGAATACTTTTGACTTTGGTTCATTAAAATCTGAAAGGTTTTTAGGAACAAAATGTTTTCATTAGGAGTCTTCCTTGGTTTACAAACCAACAATCTGAGACTTGTCATCATTAATTTAGAAAGACAGAAAGAATGAAAGGAAAGAAAGGAAGAAAGGGAGGGAAGAAGGAAGGAAAGGAGGAAGGAAGACAGGTAGATATGTAACCTATAACTAACAAAAACTCCTAATTTTCCATTTAAATCAAAACAGTAACCTTGAAAATACATCACTCTTTTTTCCAAATACAGAATAAAACGCCAAACCTAAAAGAATACATTCATGAATGTACAAAGTATCTCCTTCAACCAGAAGTAAAGTGTCCTCTAAATACAGACTGTCAACACGACTTTGGCAGCAAGTTACCAAGAATCAAAACTAATAAAAAAATATGAACACCTACATTATCAACATGCTGTAATATTAATCATTACTTTCAACCACCAAGTTCCACTGCTTGTCATTAAAAAAAAGTGTTAGCTAATGCAGTTCGAGAAATTTCCAATAGGTGAGGGAGCCTTAGTTAAAAATTAACCTGTGCCAAAGAAAACACTACAAATTTGACGTTTCATAAACAACTGTGTGAAACAGCAATCCAAAATTAATAGTGAAATAAAAAATTATTTTGCTTCAATTAGCAGCTTGGCTACTAGTGAACAAATTACAAAGATGTAATTTAAGCTCAGCAGCTAAGCAGGCCTGTTTGCAGAACTGAATTAGGAAAGTTGCCTAGGAATATCATATTCAGTATGCTGTTCAGTTACATCACAGCCCTGAATAACAAGAGAATGTGTACCAAAAGCAGTTAGCTTCAGAACGCATCTTTTGTGTCTCAAATAAAATCTCTCATATTATTCAAACACCAAGATAAAAACCGAATCATTCTAACAATATCATACAATATTTCTTTCTAGCAGTAATAAAAGATATTTCACTCATATGATAACTACATTTACATCTATATTAGTAGATACAACTGGCTTTGTCAACTCAATGGGGTAATAATAGTAATAATAAAAGCAGCTAATTTATTAAGCACTTAATGTATGCTAGTCACTGTTCTAAGCATTTTCCATGTGTGAATTCATTTAATGTTCACAACTGAGCTTCCAGGTATGTGCTGCCATTACTTCAATTAGTTTCCAAATGCTTACATAGTTTAATAACTAAGACCAAATCATTCTTGCTCAACAACTATATAAACAATTCACCAACATCCAGACACTCCTTCATTCCTCTCAGCAATATAAGACACAAGAACAGATTATCTGTGTAGTCATACAAATTTGATAAATGCACCACTACTAATATGTTCGTTTTTAATGTTCAAACATTCACATGGAAACAGCTCTAGTGTAAATATCCCCAAACAAATGGCTGTATATTATCCAGGAGGGAGCAGTTGGACCGCCAGACTGGGAAAGTACTAGGCCATCTGGCTCTGGCAATCTCTCCAAAACCATCAGCTTTGTTTTCACCCCCAGACTCCAAACAACACATTTTCCACTGTGATGAGTTTACATTTTCCCAAACACAGGTCCTGATTGTGCAGAAAAATTCCAAACTTCTTCATTCTTCTATGTGCAAGGAAATTCAAATCACCTGCATTTTTTTTTTTTTTTTTTTTTTTTTTTTTTTTTTTTTGCGGTACGCGGGCCTCTCACTGTTGTGGCCTCTCCCGTTGTGGAGCACAGGCTCCAGATGCGCAGGCTCAGCGGCCATGGCTCACGGGCCCAGCCGCTCCAGGACATGTGGGATCTTCCCGGACCGGGGCACGAACCCGTGTCCCCTGCATCGGCAGGCAGACTCACAACCACTGCGCCACCAGGGAAGCCCTCACCTGCATTTTTGACATGTTACCAAAGAAGAGAGACAGATGCTAAAATATGGCTTCTAACTATAAACTTGCCATGTCATTTTTTGTTTGTTTGTTTCCCCAAATATACGAAAGAACCTCTCTGCTGGCCTAGGTGAATTCCTTAGGAACATACTGATACACTAAAAATGTGCTTATCTACCAATGAAGAACCATGAACAGAAAGGGCTGTTAATCAAATCTGTGTAGCTGTGGCAGGATATGATGAAACAATCAATAGGAAAAAATGCACTTGCATCAATAACTTAAAGTACCAGGAACATCAAAACAAATATATAAAGATTAGCTGGAAAGAGAACTACAACAGCAGTTCTGATTATCGTACCTTAGACTTCCCACTGTGCTGGAAGTTTTTAGGGGTCCCCTCCTAAATAGGGGTCCCCTTCGTAGAGTTGCCGATAATTTAATATTTAAGTGGCCAATGTTTCACAAGCAGACAAGTCTTACATACTGGTTTGTGGGGACTTTTTATTCTTTAAAAAATAAACTCTAATCAGTACATAAGGAACATGTATTAGAAGCCATAATTTCCCTCTCCCCCTCCCAGCTTTTCTTTCCTCTGATGGGAATGGCAGGAAAAGGTATCCAGGGTATCAAAGACAATTTTTTAAAGACAAAACTCCACTTAAGACATTTTTGTTTTGATATCATTTGTTTTAAAAATTACTGAAATCAGGCTCTTGCATTTTTTTGCTTGGCAGGAAAAAAATTTAACAAAATACAGAGCGTCCAAATCAAAGGGAATTATCCTATGTAATGATCAAAACCAGTATAGTAATAATAATAAAAAACAATAATAATACCAAAAGTATAAATGTACGTTTACTCTGAACAATCAACTAAGAAATAAAACAGATCTTCAAGAAAGTCAAATATTTTAGGCTAATAACTTGAAATAGATCTCAAGAGATATGTATTTATCATTTTAAAAAATACATGTCATACCCTCATGTTTTTCACTTGTTTCACAATGAAATATGAAGGTAATAATTACAATTAGCTGTTATTAAATTGGTTCCTGCTGAGTAGATTTAAAAACTCCCAACAGGTTATTAATGTGCATTTGGTACAACATATTTAAGCCATGGGTATCTAAAAATAATTTTTAAATATGTATGTATACTCTAATTTGAAACCTTCCAAGCCAGCATCTATGAAAACTACGCCCCTTATTTTAAAGGGAATCTTTTAAAACCTCCATCAAGCAAACCAGTCTTAACCCTCTCACTGAATTGGTGGTTAGTACACAATGGGTAACTTTTCTCTTTGTTCTGATTTCTATCCCCCACCCAATAAAACTGTCTTCTTTTTGTTTTTTGCGGTACGCGGGCCTCCCACTGCCGCGGCCTCTCCTGCCGCAGAGCACAGGCTCCGGACGCGCAGGCCCAGCGGCCATGGCTCACGGGCCCAGCCGCTCCGCGGCACGTGGGATCCTCCCGGACCGGGGCACGAACCCGTGTCCCCCGCATCGGCAGGCGGACTCCGAACCACTGCGCCACCAGGGAAGCCCAAAACTGTCTTCTTTTTTGTCACGAAATCCTCCAACTACCTAACTAGATATTTAATTCCTAAACTTTTTCTTGAAAAGAAAAAATGTTCATGCGCCTCGTAAAAACGTCAGACCTCTTTTCTGACTCGGCTCATAACTGTGTCTTTTAAACCATATCTCACCTTTAATGTATACCGCTCGGCGCCCGCGGGTTGGAAGCGTAAGAAAATGCCGTCTATGTACCTTTAAGAGCACAAGCTCGCTCACGCTGCCTGGCTTCTTGCCAAACTTGGAGGCAAAAGCAGGAGGATATTTGCAAGATATCTTCTGACAGTTGTCGCTCCGTCTTCCAGCACTACCACCACCACCATCTCTTCTTTAAAAAATGTGTAGAGTGGGTCAAGCACGCTCTCAGACCACCGCACCGTTCCTGGGGAAGCTGCTTTTGTCCCTCACCCGCTTCCTCTACCTCTGCCCCCCGGGGGAGGCCCTGAGGGTTTGGGTTTCACAGGTTCAGCCCAGTCTGCACCAGGGTCTCTGGGCACCTTTGCGCCCCCTGGGGCCCCCCGGCCGGGTCAAAGGAAGTTCAGCCCGTACTCTCCCCGCGCAGCACCCCGTAGTCTCAAATCGCAAGGTCTGAAGTTCCCTTGAGAAGAAGGGGCCGCCCAGCCATCTCCCGCGCGGCGAGTCAACGTGCTTTGGGGCGCTTGCAAGGCTGTGCTAAGAGCGCGGTCCGCCCTGGCATTGAGTGTTCGAGTCCCAGCCCTCCCGCTAAGGAGTAGCCGGCTTCTTGACTCTCCCAAATTTCGCGGCCGTAGTCACCCCCGCAGCGCGAATTTAAGAAACTCACCTGTTTTGTCACGGAGTCAATGAGGCGAACGTAGAAATCCCGCTGCGTCCTCATTCCTGGGGGAGGGGCGGGGGATAGGGGAACGAAGGAGAATTAAGTGAGAGAGGATCTGTAGGAAACAAAGAATGGGGCTCCGAGGCTGATGGAAGGCCGACTGTCCCAGAGAAGCACAGCCAGGACCCCCTTCCCCAGTTTCCGGACGAGGGCCTCTGGCCCAGCCCGAGCGCATTTGGAAGGCAGCTCCGCCCCCAAGCACAGCAGCTGGGAACCGGGCGGACAACCCCTCCGCCCGGGTTCTCTCCCTTCCCACGGCTGGAGTCCCTCTGCGTGCTCTCGGGAGCCACCAAGGCCCTGACCGCTCTCGCCCGCTGAACGCAAGGGACCTGGGCATGAAATCTATGCTAAGCCGAGGAACCCGGCCTTAGGACGGGGAAGAAGAAAGAAAGCGGCCCAGCGGGGCCGAGGCGCCACACCTGGGCCCAGGTACGCGCTCGCTAATGCGGCCGCCCTCGAGCCACTCAGGGCCTCCTCAGGTGAAGCCTCTTCGGGCGAAACTTAGGAGAGGCCGGTTTACCCCGAGGATGGCGGACGACTGAGCTTTGCTCCGGGTCCTCGTCCACTTGAAGCTTCCCGCGCCCCCCACCCTCACCCGGAGCCCCGGGGTGCCGGCGCAGCCCCGACGGGAGCCTCACCACTGCTGTGGGGGAGCTGGAGCCGGTGGTGAATCCCGTTATTGGTCTTTTAGCTGCTGGCGTCCTGGGTCGCAGCAGGAAGCAAAGACACTAGAGGCGCAGGAGGGAGGTCGGCGTGAGCTAGTGGACCGACTTCGAGGCAACTTTCCCCAAGCGGGGACCCCTGGCCTGGGAGCCAGACAGGCCCGGGAGCAGCAGAAATTGCGGCCAACTGGGATCCCTCTGCCGCCCTCCCGCCCCTTACTGCTCCAACTTTCCAAAAAATTCCGTGGGGCGCGCACGGGCGATCCCGTTCCTAGGGCCTGGGAGCTCGAGCCCGCGCCAGCAGAGGCAGGAGCTGCGCGTGGTCGCGCGGTCGAGGGCGGATTCGTCCCGGCGCCCTTGACTCTGGAGTGCGAAGCCGGCCTCGCCTCTCTCCATCTTTCGGGACTCAGCACGAACTTTTCTGGAGGAGAACCTCAGGAACGAGGAGCCCGCGTTCGCCCGGAACGGGAAGCGGCTTGGGGGACCGCGAGGGGGGCGTGTTACGGATGCTTCGCCTTCGCGGGGGAGCGCGCCTCCCGAGGCGCCTGGGCCTGCTCCCCGGCCGGGGGCGAGGGGCAGCGGCGCTGCGCCCACTTACTTTTTCCTTCTCCACGAACCCCGCAAAGGCTGCCCCCTCGATCTCCGCGGGCTGGCCCTGTCTGTCGTAGAGGGCCAGGACGAAGCGGAAGAAGTTGGATTTCTGCAGATTGGAAGGTGGCTGCTTCTGAAAGTGAGCCCGGGCCAGACCCACCCCGCTGCGGCCAAAGACGCAGTTAGACGGCTCAGCGGGACAACACCCGCGATCCCTTGTCACCCCTTACACACGCGCGAACCCTCAAATACCCGCCTCCTCTGCCCCCAAAACGCCCCGTGGGCCCCCTACACACCCCCTCAGGCGCCCCGGGCCCAGCCGGCGACGGGACATGCGTGCTGTCGCCTGGCCATTCCTCCCCGCCGAGGACGTGCGCGCCCCCCGAGCCCGAGGAAGAGGTGTGAAAGTTTTGTTTGGGTTTTGAGCAAGAGACAAAACGCTGTACGCGTTTACTCCGACCTGACGCGCGCTGCGTGGGGAGGAAGAAAAGTAGCGGTGGATGAGGGGACGCGCGATCGTGGAACAAAGCCGGTCGTTTACAACTTAGGGGGAGGGTGGGCATGGGAGTTGGTTCTCGACACCCCCTTGAATCTCCCGTGCGCAGGTGCGAATGGATGGGGAACAAGCTCAGCTCCTCGCTGCAGCAGCCATCCTCCGGGAAACCTCATGCGCCCCCTGCCGCCCCTGCCCAGCCGCGGGTGCCCGGCCTCGGGGAGCCGTCTGTCCCGCCCCCCCGCCCAAATAAAGCATGTGGAGAAAAAGGATCTGCGGGTGGAACTCAGAGCAGTCAGGAGTGGTCGCTGTGGGAAAGGGAATTGGGGATTTTAAGAAAAGACCTGTCCTGACAAAGGTTCGCTGTTCCGCAGAAATCCTCACACCCTTTCCAGAAATCCTATGGATAAGGGCTGACGGTTGAGCGCGCCCTCCCGGGGGCTGGAGCCTGGGGCGCCGGGGGCGCAGGGCGGCCACTGACAGCCCGCCCTGGCCAACACAAGGGCGCGCACACACACACACCCCTTCGTTTCTAGCCGTTACCCAACTCACTCTCACTACCAACCACCCCCATCTTTATTATCATCGGGGATGGGAACAGTGTTGTGGACACTTGTCCCCAGCCCGGAGAAGATGAGGGTGATGTAATTAGTCATCTTCATTCTTCCCCTTCCGCCCTCTCTGGGCCGGAGAGAGCACGGAGCCACTAGATCTGCCATTCCCCCAAGCCCAGCAGGTGGCCTAAAAAAAGAGGGGGGGCGACCATATATCTCACTTGGGACCAGGAGTCCCCAGAAAGGGTACTGAGGGTGCCCAGGAAAGTTCCCCCAGGTCCATCTCCAAAAGCAGTGCCTCTAGGCCATACAGCCTAGCATCCAGGAGCTGAGAGTGGCAGAGGGGCTAGAAGGGGCCATGGTCCTAGATGGTGGGGAAGACTTTTAGGAGACATCAGAATTAAAGTTAGGAGTTGCTGTTCTTCGGGTGGACCAAGAAAAACTGAAAGCTAAAGGGAGAGGGAGGGAGAACCAGAGAGGAGAAATAAGAGATAATTCTAGGGGGACATGGAAAGAGAAAAGGGGAGAAAAAGGAGTTAAGAGAAGGAAAAAGAGGAAAGAGAAAGAAAGAGTGAAGAAAGAAGAGGAAGGAAAGAAGGAAGAGGGAAGGAGAAGAAAGGGGGAAAGAAAGGAAGTAAAGGAGGAAGAAAGGAAGGAAGGAAAAGGAGGAAGAAAAGAAGGGGGAATGAAAGGAAGTAAAGAAAGGAGGAAGAAAGGAAGGAAGGAAAAGGAGGAAGAAAAGAAGGGGGAAGTAAGGGAGGAAAGGAAGAAGGAAAGTTTTTAAAGAGGGGGAAAAGGAAAGAAAGAAAGGAGGAAGGAAAAGAAGAAAGAAGAGAGAGGAAGGAGGAAGAAAGAAATAGAGAAGAAAAGGCGAGGAAAAGAAAGAAAGAAAGAAAGAAGAAAGAAAGAAAAAGAACAGAAAAAATAGGAAAGGAAAGGAAAAGGAAGGAAAGAAAGAAAAGACAGGGGCTTCCCTGGTGGCGCAGTGGTTGGGAGTCCGCCTGCCGCTGCAGGGGACGCGGGTTCGTGCCCCGGTCCGGGAAGATCCCACATGCCGCGGAGTGACTGGGCCCGTGAGCCATGGCCGCTGAGCCTACGCGTCCGGAGACTGTGATCCGCAACGGGAGAGGCCACAACAGTGAGAGGCCCGCGTACCGCAAAAAAAAAAAAAAAAAAAAAAGAAGAAAAGAAAAGACAGGTGGCCTGAAAAGAAACAGCAATCACACAAAAACACAGATATCCAACATCATAGTGGTGAGATGCCTCTTCAGGCTTAAAACAAAATGAAAACAGTCACAGACCAGGCAGGGAAAAGTGCCTGTAAAGCGCGGGCTCCTCGCAGGCAGCTCCTGGCTCTGCGGCCGCAGGCAACCAAGACAGAGCGGCCGGGGAGCGCGGAGCCCCGGAGACGAGCAGAGCCGATCGGCAGACTCACGAGCGCGGCCCGTCCCCGGGGCGGCTGCTTCCGCTACCACCTCCGGGCTCTGCTGCTCGCCGCTTGCCTCCCCGGCCGCGGTCCCCGAGCAGTACTCACCTCTGCGCCGCTGTGTTGGCGTCCAGCACCCGGCGCCCTTCATCCACGTCCGCACCGCGTTCCTGTCGCTGCCCAGCAGCTCTTCCTTCCTGCTGCTTCCACTCCGTTGGATGCTTTCCTGAATCCCAAACATGAAAACAATCTTTTCTTGTGGGAAATCTCCTCCCCCTTGAAAATTTGAAAAAAAAAAAAAAAAGGAAAGAAAAACGCCAGCCAGAGATTTTTTTTTTTTTTGAGTCGTTGAATTCGCGCTAGAAGATCAAGGGGGGCTGGAAAGCAAATTTTTAAAAATGTAAACCTTCGGTCAAAACTGAGCGATAACCCGAAGGAAAAAAAAAAGGAGAGAAAAAAGGAAGGGAAAATCCAATAAAAAGACCAAAATTAAAAAAAAACAGAGATGTATGTATGCTTGGCTGTTGGGGATTGTTTGGTTGGTTAATTTTTGGTTTGGGTGCTTTTCTTTTTCTTTTTGTAATGATCACAGGCCAGTGGAAGACAGGAGGGGCTGGAGTTTCCTCTTGTAGAGGTACCGTTCACTTGAAGAAGCAGGAAGAAAAAAAACCCAACCCTGATGGCAATTTAAGAAACAATAGACTCAACTCACGCTGCCGGCTTTGCTACTTCAAGTGTCATTTTCCACTACCAGGCAAGTTTTTCCTCTCTCTCCCTTTTTTTGTTTTTCCTCCTTCTCTCCCAACCAAAGATGTTTCTTTCCTTTCAGTGCGTATAGTAGATGAGGAGGACGCTGGTTGCCCCAGACAGATAAACCAGAGAGGGAGAGTGGGGTGGGGAAAGGGGGGGGGTAGGGAAAGACAGAGAGGAAAGGAGAGGTGAGGGAGAGAGAGAGGTGGACCCTGTTGAACGGAGATTCTGTTTTCTCTTTGCTAAAATAGAAGTGATTTGCAGGCTTTCCCTATGGAATCCAGTTTGACTCTCCGCGGAGCTAAACACAAGCACACTAACCCCAAGGGGAGGAGGCGGGGCCCGCGTGGCAAGGGCCCGCCCCTTCATTTGCATTACGCCATCCTTCCGCCTCGCCTCAGCCAATCGCAGCGCAGGAGCCTGCCGGCTCTTAGCGCAGGGTCACGCTCCCTCGTTAACATCCCTCTATGGCTGACGCAGGGAGCCGGCCAAAGTTCCTGTCAAAGTGGCGCGCGAAGGATCGCTTAGTACCCGTGTCCGAGCTGGAGAGGAGCGGGGCTGAGCTGGGCAGAGCCGGGCAGGAGAAGGGAGACAGAAGGAAGGGGAGGAGGATATTCTTCTCAGGGATTTCAGCTGGGGTCTGCATCCCGGCCACTGCAGTCAGCTAAGCATCCTCGCCGAGCCCTGAGCACGCTCGAGGCGCACAGGCTGCGCCCTCCCAGGGTCGTGTCCTGCTCCACTGTCCTGGGACGTCGGGCGCAAAAGTGGAGGAGACGGGAGAGCCCGGGCGGAAGAAGCAGGACGCGCATGCCAGGCGTCCACCTCTTCACTTTGAGGAGGGGTGGTGGTTGGAAAAATGGGTGCGTGAGATCGGCGCTGGGAGCTCGCAGATGGCACTGCCGCCACGCTGGGAGGATGGGGTGGACCCTGGGCCCCAGCAAGCAAGGTGCCGTGGATCCCCAGGGAGTGGGGGACCCGCGCTCTGCCCCTAGTCAAGCCACTGAAACACCTCGCGCTCCGCCGCTAGCCTGGAGACCGCCGGCATTAGGCGCTGTCCTCACGTGCTCACTTCTCTGGACCATTCCGCGGGATAGGTAAACCACCGTTTACCTAACGAATGCTCGCACTGCAGCTGTGCCAGGCTGCATTTTAAAATTTGCTCAGATTCAATCCCCACCCCCTCATCCCTGTCCCCCAAACAGTTTTTTCCTTAGAGTAACTACCAAAGCAAAAACAACGTCTCTGATTAGTTATCTGGTGTAGAGTTTCTCTCTTCCTCATTTTGTTAGAATGGGGGGCTTGAACAAACCTTTCCCCCCAACTTCGGCCTCTGACACCTGTCAAGAAAGAGAGAGATGGGGAAGGAGGGAATGAAGGGAGGGAGAGAGGGAAGAAGGGAGGGAGGAAGGGAAGAAATGATCTCCTCCCTCAGACCTTTCAACTTACATGCTTGTGGCTGGCAAAGGAAATAGCTAGATGTTTCTGGGTAACGTGCCCCATCATTGTTTAGCAGGCTGTAACCTCTAATAAGCACATGGTGAACTTCTGTTTCATTGACCTCAAAGGAACTCCCTGAATGCAGCCAAGTCTGCTAAGGGCTCCTTTGGGGAAATTGTCTGCCAGAAATCCAGGTCCCCTTTCTGCTGGCCTTTCTTGGCCCTTTGATTTAGGGAGCTCATGGGATCAGTGACGGAAAAGTTCACATGCCCATGTTGAATGGAATGGAGACAGGCAGAAGTTAAACTTAGTACTCTTCACAGAGCAGGAAAGTGGGAGCCACTTCCAGATTCATAAACTAGTTGAAAGACTGTGTTTCAGGCCTGAGGATACATGGCTACTGTCTTCAACACTGCTTTATCTCTTGTGCACAAAGCCTGCCCAGTTTCATACCATTTAATTTGGACCACTTCATGTGCTGAGCTCTTCCTCCCTGGTACTGTAATTAATGCCATTTCCTCCAAGATGCTCTTGAAGAGATCTGTTGGTTCCATCAGGATCCCCACACCACCCACCAGAGTTCCTGGCACACAGTATGTGTTCATGAGAGGTATGTTGGTGGAAAAAGGATTATAGGTTTGTGAGGAGGGGAAAGGGGAAGCTGGACATGCTCCATCTCTACAGAATTTAAGTGCACAGTTGAATCTTGGCCTGCTGAAAATTTCCCAAAGCTCCAAGTTTAACCTCCAAGGCCCAAAGGGTCCCCAGAGCCCATCACTTCCCCTTCCTGGACCATCCCCTGCCTTCTCTGAGGGGATCCTTCAGAGAAGGGGGACCAGGAAGCAGAGGCCACTCTCCTATCAAAGAGTCCCAGGTAGCACTGGCATAAGACCGAGACCTCCCTCTCTTTAATTGCCTGAGCCTCCATTTCACTCTCCAGTAAACAGTGTTAAGACTCCCAAGTTGAGTCTGGTGAGGTACACATCCCAGTGATGGGGAACACACAATGGGGCATCAGATCACTGCCAAAGGTGACAGAGAAAGGAGAGACACAGCCACTCTGAGGACCAGGATCAGTGAGAGTAACACAACAGATGGATTTCTAGGGGGTCAAGCAAATCTAGAAGCACTCTGCAAATGATGTGTTTGTGGAGGGGCCTGAAGCTGCATGATCCAAAAGAGAAACTGACCCAGAGAAAGAAGCCTTCAGCAGCCCAATTCCTGCCCCAGAGCCAGTAATCTCCAGGAACTAAATAGGAGGAAGGCAACCTCCACATCCACCAGGCCATGGGAGGAAAAACAAAAGGAGGCAGGTATCTTTTGCTACGACCAAGTCCATTTGGCTATGCAGAGGCAGCAGATACTTCACCTGGGATGCTGAGTGTACTTTATTTTAATCAAGCAGAATGTATTTGTAGCTTTTCTTCTGGGCATCCTTGTGCTTTCGACCTTGCTCGCTTACCCAGTAAGAAATGTTTAAGTAGGAAGGAAGTTAAAGAGAAGGTGGAAAAGAGATGAAGAGGGTGACAGAAAACTGGGAACAACACCCAGGCCAGCAGAATGGTACCTTTTTGTGGATTTCCTCTGGTGAATAATGAACTAGCACTGGCAGTTTGAAACTTTGAAAAATCCCTTAAACTCTTTTCAGTCTTCCCTCACGTAAGGTTTGCACCACCTGCAGAAAGCAAAACGTGTGTGTACAGGGGTGACTATAAAGTATGTACTGAGACTGTCTTCATCCTTTTTACATTATAGTCCCATCCTCTGTGGAGAGACAAACTTGTACGTATAGCATTGCCCAGGCTTTATAGCATATCTGTGATATGACTTTAGCATAACTTATAACGGTAGTCACTTATAAGGTAAACCCTGCTTATCAGCTTAATCAAATGGGGAAAGGAGGAATTTTGTTAGAAATGCAGATTTCCAGGCCTTGTCCAGACCTGCAGAATTAGGGAGGAAGAAAGTGAGGGGTAAAGAACATGTACATGAGGAAAATATACAGCAGAATGAGATTATATGTGGAAGGAGTAATTGGAAGCGCTTGATATTTCCCCTGGAGTGAAGACTCCCTCGGGGCTTCTCAGAGTTTCTTCCGCCTGGCGGTGGGCGCGGTTCAGCATCCACCCACTTCCTCTCCGTTGCTCCAGACAGCAGACAAGGCTGCCCAGCCCTCGGGGTCTCCCCGCGCTGGGAGCAACTCAGGCCCTGTGCGCAAGCCCTTCTCCCCACCCCGACCTTGGAAACCCTCTCACTCGTGGCTATCCCAACCCTCTTACGTCACAAAGAGATCAATTCCATTTCCTGAAGAGCATCAGTCGCCGCGGTAACTTCCGGGAAGTGCAAATGGAAACACACCCGCTCCCCAAAAGAGCGGAGCCAAGATAAACACCGCCCAGCTAAGACTAAGGGGAAGTCCCAGGGAAAGAGGGAATCTTCTCCGCGAGTCCGCCCCCAGGAGGCCAGACTTGGGACCTGTCGTTTAGAAAATTCCCTCGTTTCGGTCCCCCTTAGGGAGACACGCTCCCAGAAGGGCCGCCTGTCGGGGAAATGCCCCTTGCCTTTTGCCGCTAGCCAGAGACCAGAGTGAAACCGGAGGAAAGATGCCTCCTCCAAAGCTGGGAAGAAGGGAAAAGGGAAAGACGGGGCGATGAAGGCCAAAGGCGCGAAGTCCTGCCGCACGCAGCCGGCTCCGAAGGCGGCCCTCCGCGGCCTAGAGTCCCGGGCAGGGTTGGACAGAGGCCAAGGCACTGCCCCAGAGAGGAGAGAGATAGGTGGGTGGAGGGTGGTGGCCCGGGGCCCTGGGAAAGAGAGGACCTGAGCGGGACGCAGCTCCGCAGCGGCCCCTGAGCAGCACCCAGATGCCGGCGGGGGTGGTCAAACAACGGATCCCGGTCGCCCACGGCAAAACCCTGCCCCTGCCCTCCTAATGACTCTACCCGCTGCCCTGGCCACGGTTCCAGTGGAAATCGTCTGTCCTCCCTCCTTGCTCTCAGTCCTCTCCGGCAAGTGGCAAAGGGAAGGGGGCATTTCCCTGGACCATGAACCCTGATTCCGACCCCCAGCGCTGCAGAGAAGCCCCAGCTTGCTCGTCCAGTCTGGCTGATACTTCCAGACCCTGGGAGCGTGCCTCTTCCCACAGCACGGACAGAGAAACTGAGGCCTAGAGAGGGACAAAGTCACCCACAGAGAGCTAGGAGGTAGAAGTCAGGCAAATAACACCGCTGGGGCTCTGGCTTGGGAGCGCTTAGTCTGCCTGGGACGAGGGCTTGAGGCCAGGGGTTCGAACGAACCTTTCCCGGATCGAGCCTGCAGACTCTCGGGTTTCCTCTGGGGTGGTCCCCAGATAAGAATAGATCCCATTTGTTGGAGGTTTTATGGGCATAAACTCACTGAATTCCCACAACAGACAAACAAGGTAGGTAAGATCACCCCTATTTTACAGGTGAGAAAACTGACGCTCTGTGATTAAAATGAAACTTGCCCACAGCTGCATTGCTAATAAACTCGCCGAGCCGAAATTTCTCCAGAGCCTATGTGTGCTGTGAACCTTGGATCCAAACCACTCACCCAGCTTCGGTGCTCATCTCCAGCATTCGCCTTGGTGCTTGCCCCCCATGGCTCGAAGATCCCTTTAGCTCTCAGGCCTGTAAGTATCCTGGATGACAAAGGAGCGTGGGTGCAAGTAGTCCCCCCGAAGGCAGGCAGTAGAGAGTAGAGAGGAGGGTAAACGGTTCTGAAAAGCCATAATACGCGGACTGCATGCGCATTCCAGTGGTCGGATACAGATGCCCGCGTCTTTCGGGGCCGCCAGCGGCAGGGCGCGCTAGGGTCGTGCCAGCTCCAGCCCTGGCTCTGCCACATTTGTTATGTGACCTCCACTTAGCCGCTTCTCCCCAGCCCTAGCTGAAGTTTTAGAGCTCCAGGCGCACGCAAAGTCGCCTAATTGAAATAGACTAAATAAAAGACTGTGGGGAAGCCTGGGACGCCCATCAGAAGGCAAAAATCTGGACACCTGCGGATGTGCTTTAATGGAGGAAGGCCACATGGCCTTGGAATGACCATAGCTAAAAGCTGAAGTTACTCTGTGCAGAGACAACACAGTTAGGGGCACTGCCAGAAAGGTCCCAGTCCAAGGCTGCCCCAGGGCGCGACCTTACCCCTCCCCGGACCCTTCCACACAGTCCTCTAGCCGGTGGGATTGGAGTTGATCAGTCTGCTTGATTCTGGAGTCTGAATGGCCCTCTCTCCCCGCACGGAAGGAGACTCCAGGGTGGGAGAACAGGGTTGCCGGGCTGTTTGGAAATTAGCATCCCTTCAGTAGTGCAGATCCGAAAGAAGGAAATTGAGGCCTCCGAGGATTTGGAGCGGAAGGGAAGGAGGAGAAGGCCTGTTTGCTTAGAGGAAAGTAGAAGGGAGGAGGAGTTTAGCAGACAAGCCCGAGATGTCGCAGTCACAAAAAGTTCTCGAGTGTGTTTTCTTTAAGGTGCAATTCACTGGGTGTTTACGCACCGCTCTGCGCTTGGAGGTCTTTGCTGGATGTGTGTGATGTGAGTGTGCAAACATGTTTGTACAAACGAAGAGTGGTTGCATATTGTGGGTCTGTGGAATAAGAGTCTGTGGCAGTGAGTGACATCGCGCACTTGGGTGCATGTGTGCGCGTGTGCTTGAGGAGGATTGTTGCACACAAAAGTGAGTACACGAGTGCATGTGTATAGTGTGTGCATGTGTCACGTGTAGACATTCCTCCTTTATGTGAGCGGGTGTGCATGTACTGTGTGTGCAAAAGCATGGTACACGTGTCTGAGCCTGAGCTCATATGTGATTCGTGTGTCCATATGTGCATGTGAAATCCAGCGAAGTAGTTCCCCAAAGATCTCAGGTCCAGTCAGAGGAAAGGTGCAGACAGGCTGCGGACTGAGCGCCCCACGGCAAGCGTGGAAACTGTGGCTCCTTTGGCCTGCGGGTAGCAGGAGGTCGCCCACGGGGCGCAGGAGCCGCCCAGAGGCTACAGGTTAGCGCCCAGCTCGGCTCCAGGCGGGCGAGGCAGGTTCCACCGGGGTCCTCAAATTATGCGGAATGCGCGCGCACTAATCCCTGGTGGACAGTTCCGCGCTCTCAATTGTTCCTCGCGCACAGTTTCTGATTATTGATGCCGTGTGTCCTAGAAGAGACTGCTTCGGGTTATCTGCATATTTATTATCTTTATCACCGTCATTATTTGGTGGCTGTATGAAGATGGTGCCAAGCCCACAAAGACCGCCGTACCCCGCCTCCCCGAGGCTGCCCTGGACGCGCAGTGACCCACGGGTGCCCGAATCTTCCCTTTACGTGGAGCCACAGCGCCACCTCGCGACCACCCTGCCTCCCTCCCGTCACTGCCGCCCAAGGCAGAGCCTTTCCTGGTCCAGACCACCCAAGTTCCCACTCCTGGCTTTCCATTCGCTTTTCATGGGAGAAGAGTAGATGTTAAGGAATTAAGTAATGGGGTAAAAAATGGAGAAGGAAAAAATAAGGGCAATTAAAAGTAAAAGACTGGAGGAGAGGAAAAATAGTAAGAAGGAGAATGAAGATAAGGAATCATTGACAAACAAAAGGTGGAAATAGAAAGTAAGTCAATGTGGATCGGGGAGATAAGGAGGACCCAGGAAGACTTGAAGAAAGGCTGCCAGTTCAGGCAGGATGAAGAGAACAAATAAGGAAAGGCAATTCTTACATGACGGTGAAGGTGCCGTTGTAGGCGTTAGGTTCTGGCTTAGGCACTCTGTGGAGCTTCTGCTTTGGGCTGAGACCAACACACGACAACGTCTCATTTTTGCAGGTACAGAGCTCACATATGCTGATGTTTGTGGTGGCATTCTGTTATGGCTGCTTCTTTTCTGGGGTATATTTTACACCAGGAATACCTGTGGATAATGAATACTGAGTTGAAGGTAAAAGAACTGTCTCAGATGGCCTTGGTTGCTGAGATATGTTAACTCCAAGGTCCACAGGGGGAACTGTGATTGTGTCAGGTTTGGTTGTGCAAGTGTCACCTCAGGATGTTTTGGAGGGGGAGCTGTAGTCTGCTGTAGGGATGTAGAATGTCCAGCCTCCACAGTGGGTTCTGGAGTTGTGGTTTGCTCTAGGTCCACATGATGAACTGTGACACTGGATGATGTTGAATACTGACTTTGATGCTTACTTGGAGTTGGAACTGTCACCTCCTGCTGGAATGGAGATTGAACTACAACGTCCCGAGGTGCCTCTTGAGGCTGGGTTGGGGTCTCCTGCATGATTGGAGAAGGTAGAGTCTCCATATTGGATCCTGCAGTAACGGTAAGCTCCACATCCATAGGTTGAATTGTGACTTGAGTCAGGTTTGTCTGTGCAAGTGTCAACGGTTCACCTGACTCAGCAGGTAGAAAGTAGCTGTTTGACCCCTCTGAAGGAATGCAATAGCCTCCTTCGCTGCCCCTTGCCTACGTCCCCTTACCTCTTTTTCAGAAGAGGGTAGTGGTTTGCGGCTTCCCTCTTAGGGTTAGCTACAAAGGCTGGGAAGTGAATGGAGAGGAAGATTCAACAGGTAACTTCTTCCTGCTGCCGGCAAGGCCACGCCCCTAAATTATAACCACGCCTCTTTTGGGAGACTGTCGGGGTGGTTCCGGACCAGCCCGGCCTCCAGTCAGAGTTCAGTCACTCCTTTCGCTCTGCGGAGGTCTCGCGGCTATCCTGTGAGTTGTAGTTTGTCTTCAAAGCTACCAGGGCGTTGGGGCCACGCACCCACATCCTTTCCCGTTCCCTTGAAGTAGTGCCTGATGGAAGTTGTAGTTTCTATAGAGATGAACTATTCTGTGTCTTTACAAGGTCAGGTCAACCGCACAAACACTCCTTGGGGTTAGAACAGAGGCCTAATAGGATGGATCTGAATAACAATAATGAGGGGCATACACTAGGGCATGCGGAGAAATAGGGGACTCTGCATCTCACTTGGGAGTAGAGGCGCCCTGGTCATTTGAATCTAGAAGGGTTCTTGCGTGCAATTATAACTTCAGATAGAGATGAGACTGCAAGCCTAGAAAGGTTGCACATGACTTGCCCAAGGTCGGAGCTGAGCCAGAGAGGTGTTGGAAATGGGCTCTCCAGCTGGGACGTATCTCCTTGGAATCGGTGGTGGTAACGTTAGACAAGAACACGCCGATAGTGTGCATGTAGTGACCCAGGGATGGACATCTGACTCAGCGAAGGGACATATTAGTGTTGCCCACCTCAGACACACAAGTGGTGGCAGGGAAAACACTTTGGAATCTCGCAGCTTATGTGTGTATACAGAAGAGTTATCAGGACTGAAAGTCAAGGCCAGAGGAAACCCCAGCTGGGCTAGGGCAGGGCGATGAAAAATTATCAGGGGAAGGAAATGGCTTTCAGCAAACAGTGCTATCATGGACACAGCTTAAGTCCAGGATGAAACTAGGAGCCAGAATAATAGGACAGAAAGATAGGACACCAGAGACATGCTCACAGATTAGACCAATGCATACTGGACCAGGAATTCTTACATTCCTTTTTCCCAGGGTTCTGTCTCCACAGTGAACTAGGCCTAAGTCCATGGGCAAGAAAATTATGTGCAGACACCTCGAAAAAATTAGAGGCCTATGAAGGAGGGGACCCTCAGAATCCAGGCCTCAATTTGGGGAGCCTAAAACACAAGGTTTCCTACTCACTGTCAAAGAGAGGTCTTCTCCCTCAGTAACCAAGAGCCCCAAACACAGCCCAGCATGTGGGGGCAAGTTTCCATACATGTGGTCGTGACTCAAGAGACCAGATGAGGAAAACTGAAGCCTGGGCTCTTTCTCACAGTCTGGGGAAATCAGGCATTGGGCATCTATCCCTACATGTTACCTCCTCCCCAGAGGGTGGCTTCTGAGCCACCCTAAAAAGAACTAAGTTCTCTGCACTCTGGGGGAGCTTTAAGATGCTGGGGGTGGGTGACAGGGAAAGGAAAATTGCTCTAAACTCTAAAGCACTGCTCTCCAATAGCATTTTCCATGATGATGGAAATGTTCTAAATCTGTGTGGTCCAATACAGTAGCCGCTAGCCCCATGTGGCTACTGAGCACTTAGAAGATCATGGCAGTGAGGAACAGAATTTTTTTTCTGGCCAATCCATGAAGCTTGCGGGGTCTGAGTACCCTGACCAGGGATTGAAAACCAGCCACAGCAGTGAAAGCACCAAGTCCCAACAACTGGACCGCCAGGGAACAGAATTGGATGTCAGGGAAATTCTGTTCCCTGAGGAAGAGAATTTTTAACTTTTTAACTTAATTTTTAATAGAATTAATTTTCCTTAATTTTAACTAATTTAATAGAATTAATTTTCCTTAATTTTAACTAATTTACATTCTAATAGGCATTTGGCTAGTGGCTACTGTAATTGACAGTGCAGCTCTAGGGCCTTGGGGATAACGGATTTAGCTAGAGATGGAGGGAAAGCAGGGATAGTTCAGGTCCTCATCAGGCCCTGTGGGATGGGGCTGGGGTGGATGTCCTCAAAAAACCACAGAACACTTCTCTTGTTTCTTTATTCCTCATGCTTATCTGTCCCCTCTTTTTCTAAGTTTCTCATTACACACTGATATCCCCACTCCTTGATGGTCTCCGGTGAGTTGTTGGATGTTGGAAGCCATCCTGGAGCCATTGCACCATGACAAAGTCATGAAGCAATGGAAGGCGAAACTGCAAGGCAGCACCGTGCCAGGAAGGTGGACTACAGCTCTGTTGTTATGTTTTATGATAATAAATTTAAATATAGGGGCAATTTTGGGGGGATGTTGCTCCACGTGAAAGAAAAATTTCTCTAGGACTCCCCCTCCTGAAACTACCACAGAATGGGAAGTACCCACTAAAGCCCCGGGGAAATGGGTAAAGAATTAAGAGCCTGGAACTAAGGGGATGTTTTCATGAAAAACACCCTCTAGTATGGAGTTATGGCCATGGGCCGAAGTTCCTGATGATATAGGAAATTTATGGTTCTATTATAAATGAAGATTAATTATAGAAAAGCAAATGCTTAGAGCAGAATTGATTGCTAGGATAGGGAGAAAACACTGTCTCAGTTGAAGGAAACAATGAGAAAGGGCATGCAGGGTACATTGTAAATATTTTCGTGGAACCATTGTAAAAGGTTGAAATATTTTAATAGGACATCTAGAAACTAGGGGATATTTTTTTAAAAAAATCTTTATAGAACATTTTGAGGTTTGATTGTGCTAAGATTGTTTGGTCACGTACCTGGTAAAGTAATCAACTACAATATATAAACCTGTGATTGTAAACAATAAAGAAGAGAGAGAAACATGCAATGCTAATACTTTAAGAAGTGTGATAGATTTATTTCCTTCGCCGATGCTATCCATCCCACGGTTATCCCTGGACTCGCTGGAGCTGGACTCCGGCAGTTGGATGTCTCTCGGTGAAGGCGCCTGGGAGACAGAGCTTCGCACTTGTCCCTGCCCGCTGTCTCCGGCGGGCGTCAAAGACCACACGCCCTAGCCGGGTGCCTGAACCAGGACAGTAGGGCTTCCAGCTGGTTTCTGGAGGCGTAGACATCTGGCGATAGTTCTGTCAGTCTGGAGGAACTGTATCAATGGGGTGGTACACCAAGTCTTGGCTGCCTGTTCGCTGCAAGGAGGTTAGCAGGTCATTGTAGAACCCCTGAGCCTTGGCAGAGCAGGAGTTGTGACTGGGTGGGACAGAAGTCCATGGTATGTGCTGCCCTGCATCCCCCTTTCGAGGAACTGTCTCAGATATAAATGAATTTTGGGTCTGATGTGGGCCCCAAACTGGGACAGAGTCAGTTCCTAGAGGGTTCTTGTGAAGGCCAGGGTTTGGGATAAGGCATGAGTTGTTATGGAGGCCTGGTCTCTTGGATAAGCCAGAGCCTTGAGTAAGGGCTGGACCCTTATGGGGGCCAAGATCTCGATTAATTCCTGAGTACTTGTGGAACTTAGGGTCACGGGTATGATCTGAGCTCCTGTAAATTCCAGTATCTTGGGTAAGGCCACATCTCCTTTTGACTTCAGTGGCTTGGGTAAGGCCTGGATTCTTATGGAGGTCAGAATCTTGAGTAAGGCCTTGGCTCCTGCAGACTCCAGAATCTTGGGTCAGACCTGGATTCTTGTAGTCTCCTGAGTCTTGTGTAAGGCTTGAGCCCTTATGGAGGCGAGGGGTTTGCACAAGGCCTGGGCTCTTATGGAGACCAGATTCCTGGCAAAGGACTGAGCTCTTGTTGACTGCAGAGTCTTGGGCAAGGTATGGACTCTTCTGTGGCCCAGAATCTTGGGTAAAGTCTGGACTCCTAGAGACTCCTGAATCTTGGGCATTACCTGTACTCTTGTCACATCCAGAATCTTGAAAAGGGTGTGCGCTATTATGGAAGTGAGTTTTTTGAGAAAGCCCTCAACTTTTATAGAGTACAGGCTCTTGGTTTTGTTCTAGATTCCTATAGACTCGAGAATCATGCATAAAGGCTGAGCTCCTCTGAATGTAAGAACTTTGGAGAAATGATGTGTTCTTGTGGAGGTCAGAGGGCTGGGTGATGTATGGCCTTTTAAAGAAACGTCCATGTAGAGTAGAACCTAAGATCTTCTGGGAGCCAGAATCTTGCGTAATGACTGGATTCTTGTGAAGGTCAGAGTCTTGGGAAAGGCTTGGATTCTTGCAGAGGTAAGGATTTTCGGTAAGGCCTCGAAGATCCTGGAGGACTGGATCTTGAACAAGGCCTGGGTTCTTGGGGAGGCCTGTGTCTCCGGTAAGGCCTGGGGTCCTTTGGAGGACAGAGCCTTGGTTGAGACCTAGACTCTCATGAAGTTCAGGGGGTTGGGGCTAGTTTTGGGTTTGGGAAGTAGTGGATAACTGGGGAGGGATGGGGCCCTGGGGAGAGAGGACAGACTGAGGAGACTTGGAGGTTGGGGGAAAGGTGGGGGTTTGTATTAAGGTGGAGGGCTTCTGGTGGTTGCTGTGTTGATGAAGGACAAAGGATCTGGGAGAAACAAGAGGCAGAGAAAGAGTGCATGGGGGAGGCATGGTGCATGGTGAGCTCTGGGCACTGGTCAGAGAATGGAAGCAAGGTTGAGAAGGTGCATCATCCTTGGAGTACACCAGGAATTTGGGGTAGACTGGAGTCTGGGGATCCATGTTTCTCTTCTCAGACCGGCAAGGGTGGAAGCTACAGTAAGGGAAGGTCTTGGATTGTACAAATTTGTCTTTGGCATCATTTGAGATCTTCCATTCCATATTCCCCAACTCCACGTAACCCAGTATGGATCCTGTGGAGGGCTTGGCACTGTCCCCACTACATTGCTTCAGTGTTTGCTCAGCTGTACCAGAGCTCACCAGACCATGCCCCTCTTGGGGCCTGGAGAGGGTACCCAAGTCATTTCTGGACTACCCAGAGTTCTGAGTGGGACACACATGGAATAAGTTCTGCTTTATGCTGCGGGCATCGTAGACCACATGGCCGGAGGAGAGGCCTTGGCTGAAGGCAGACAAGGTAGAGGGAATAGAATCTAGGATGGGGGTAGGGGTGGTGGAAGGGACTGGAGTGGTCGTCAGGGCCATGACCAGTGCTGGGACAGAGGTTGTGGCAGAGATCGGGACAGGTGCTGGTGTAGGGGCTAGGGCAGGAGTAGTAGCAGGGGCAGAATTTGGGGGAGGGACCAGAGTGCTGGCATGGGTATAGGTCAGATGAGCATGGGTCAGGGTGCAGAGAGAAGTATGGCCCAGGGACTGGACTGGGGCATGTGAGGGGGCCTGGGCTTGGGCCTGGGTTGGGGTATGGGCTGAGGTGTGCTCAGGGCCATGGACCTGGGCAGGGCTGTGCTCAGGGGTGAGGGCTGGGGAGCGGGTCTTGGCTTGGGGGGTAGTGTGCTCAGGGGGGTGGAATGTGGATCAAGTCCGGGCCTGAGGTGGGGCATGCACAGAGGGGTGGTTGAAGGAGAAGGTCTGGGCCTTGGCAGGAGAATGTGCAAGGAGCTGAACTAGGGGGCAGGTCTGGGCCCTGGCTGGGGCCTGGGCTAGGTCATAGTCTGGGGTCTTAGTCTTGCTCTCTTGGGGCAGGCGGAGTGGAACCACGTCCACCTTGCTTCTTGTGCGGAGCTTGGAAGATGTCTCTTACCTGCAGTTAAAGGTGGCTTGGGACTTTAAGGCTGTGACCAGAGGGGCGTCCCCAGCTCCCACTACCCCCTCCTTCCACAGTCCCCGTGGAGCCTCCGTGGAAGCCCGAGCCCGTCCACACTGAGGCGGCATCCAGCAGCACTTAGAAGCCGTCTCATCATCTGTTTCTGGTATCCAGGAGTCAAGGTGTTTTGGGTGCCTGAGCAGGAAGCTCGGGTGATGGCGGAAGCGGGGAGGAACTCTTGAGCGTATGTTCTTGGGACCCACGGAGCAGCGCATGCACATGCGATGGCTGCCTACACAGCTGGCTTGCTTGTCTGCGGGGAAAGGCGAGATAGGACAGGGCCTGGGGTCCTGAGGGGCTGAGAATCAAGGCAGGGATAGAAGAAAGGGGACAGGCCCACATCCCCTGAGCCCACACTGGCGCCCACTTACCTTTGGGGAAAATACGGTTGAAACCTGCCCGCAAGAATCTCTTCAGATGCATCCAGAGCTGAGGGAAGCAAGGGAGGGGGGAGGCGGGGATCAGGGTGAGCCCTGAAATCCAACCCTTGTCCGGCCACACTGCAGTAGCCCTCCCATTTCAGCCCCTTCAAGACCCCAGGGCTCCCCCAACCCCACTGCCCAGATCCTGCCCTCACCAGAGTCACCACATTGATTCACACATTGAGCAAGATGAAGCTGACCAGGATCAGAAGAATTGAGTCTCGTAGGTCCTGCCATTTCCTGGGGGTGGTGCCAGAGCACGGCTGGGGTAGGTAATGGGTTTGCTCAGCCATGGCCTGGTGTCTCAGGACTGCCTGGGTCCCCTGGCCTCCATATATATACTGGGAGCCAGACTGGGTCATAATGGGGCAGGTGGTGGTGTCACAGTGAAGGAGGGGGATGAAAAGGAGGGCCAGGCGTGGCATTCCCTGGTTACCAGGGTCAGGTAAGCTGAGCCTGGACAGTCAAACAGGGCCTGGAGGCCGGCACACCTCCCCTCGAGCAGTCAGTCATTCACTCACCGCCAGCTGACTCACTTGTTCAAATGACACATTCCATCTCTTGGCCCCTCCTGAGACTAGGAAGACCTTGGCCTCAGAGCCCTGTGGAAGGCCTGGCTGGAGTCCAGAGCCCCAGCCTTCTTCATGCCCTTCACTGGGTGTGGAGCTGGACCTGCCCAGATGTGGAACCTCCCAGTTTGGAAGCAGCTTCTTGTATGAGGCTCTTTGGGGACAGGGACAGCTGAGACACAGAGGAGGTGCCCAGAGACCAGTGGTTTGGAGTCTGCAGCTGCAGATCTACTTAGTGCATGGTATAGGACCAGGAGGGGCCTGCTGGCAGGACTGTGGCCACTAAACCAAGGGCACCCTCAGGCCCAGAAGGGGACACTGGCTTCTTATTGCAGGAAGCCAAAGGCAGGGACCCAAGCTGGCAGAAGGAGTGGCGCTTCCAAGCCACAGACCGCCAATGTTTTCTGGACCATGGCGCTCTTTATTCCTCTCTCCATGCCCTGCCGCCCCCCACCCACCCCCATTAGCTGCTGGCCAGTTCATTTTCCCAGTCTGGCTTCTGTGCAGAGAGGGCCTCGAGGCCGAGGTGGAAGGTAGCAGCGAGTTGGCCCGCGCTTGGCTTCCTGCACTTGCCGCTTCAACTCCAGGCTGTCATACACCTGGTAGTTGGCATTTCCCCCTGGGTTCCAGCTGAGTGGCATGAAGGTGGGCGGGGGTGGAGGGTGCTCGGTAGCCTGGACGTCAGGCAGGGTCTGGGAGGGGCGGAGGAGCAGCGCTGACCTGGGAGCCGGGGGCCGCTGGTAGAGGCCTCGGCCAGCACCGTGAGGGAGGCGGAGGCAGCCAGAGGGTGCCGCACAGGCAGCATCTTTGCCCATTCGGCCGGCGGCGCCGCATCTCGTTGGGATCCAGGGAGTAGTTCAAGTGTCCCGTGGAGGGGCGCGGGCTGCGGTTGGGCTGGCTGTGAGCACAGCTGGGGAGGCTCCGTCCGTGGGCCGGGGGGGAGTTGCACTGCCAGGCTTCGGGCCGGCAGCCCCGAGGCACCAGAGCGGATGGAGGCTCAGAGCCCTCCAGACCACGCCGCCGCTGATCCCAGGAGACATACGGGAGATGGCCCCTTGTGGGGTAAGTGCTGTGCCCCCCAGGGACCCATGAGGATTAGGGGGCAGCCATCAGGGAAGTGGTGGAGACGAGGTCCACTGGTCAGTGTCCACGTGGCCCTAGATGCGGGATGGTGAGCAGGGGGCCCCGAAGGACTGCAGCCTTAGCTCGGACTTGGCCTCCACATGCTTGGGCATGCAGTGCAGCTCGGGCGACAGGTAGAGACAGGGTGGTGGCAGGCTGGCCAGGATTCCACCCTGGCGGGCCCAGAGGCCCACATTGGAGGGCAGGCCCATCTGCTGGTAGAGCCCTCCCCAGCACCCCCACGGGTACTTTGGCTGTGGGAAGGAAAGGTCGTCCTCCTCCTCCAGGTAGAAGTCCGGGTCCTCCCAATCAAAGGAGGGCATCGGCCGCAGCTGTGACATCCCGTGGCTGCGATGCGGCCTACGGAAGCCTGAGCGGCTGTAGGGGAATTGTCTGCGGATCTTCGGCCTCCGCTGGTGGGTGCAGGGGCGGCGGCTGCAGCTGCAGCTACAGTTGAGGAGATGATGGTAGGAGGACGAGGAGTAGCAAGTGGGCCGGGCCATTCTCACTTCCACAGGGTCCAGGGTGCAGTGGACGTGGATGTCTTGGGGCTTGGCTGGAGGATGTTTGGGGGAACTTTCACAAGCCTGTGAGAT
Source organism: Mesoplodon mirus (assembly GCF_964341445.2). Classification (NCBI taxonomy): domain Eukaryota; kingdom Metazoa; phylum Chordata; class Mammalia; order Artiodactyla; family Ziphiidae; genus Mesoplodon; species Mesoplodon mirus. Next base: position 25,191,649 of record NC_138994.1, read on the forward strand.
TTCATCTGTGGGAAGCGAGTCCATGAGGGCAGGGCAACTGTCAGAAGAGTTCAGGGTTGGGAACCTGGGGACCTTGGTTTCTAGGGCCCTGGGAATGGCGGGGGTGGGGGGCCCCCTACCTGTCTTCTGTACTTACTTTTCTGATTAATCCAATACATGGCCTTGTCTAAGCCATTCTGGAGCCCATGCCATATCTGGGGTGGGGTGGGGTGGGGTGGGGTGGGGTGGGTGAAAATGGAGGCCAGGCTCTCTACCCTCACCCCCATTCCCAGCCAAGACCGTTGCTGCAGACGGAGGTGCAGTCTGCAGCTGGTTCCTACCCTCTGCCCTCTTCACCCCTACTGGTGGTCCCCAACCATCGCTGACCATAGTTGCTATGCTGATCCCAATGCTGACAAGAATGACAATGCCCAGCAGCAGGAGTAGTTAGTCCTCCGCATTCTGGGTACTTTCTTGGTATTGATGGCAGCACCCCAGGTTGTCATACCAGAGCCGGTTTTCCATGGTGGGGGGGCGTCCTAGGGCCACCTGGACCGTGGGATGCCCCCCTCCCACCAGCCCTGACCCACAGTGAACTCATGCCAGGACCTGGGGACACCCACCAACAGGTGAGGGAGCATGGTCATAATGAGGCAGGTTGCAGGGAGTCACAATGCAGAGGTGGCCAATCTTTCATCCACTCAGCTGGTCCTTTAGGTGGCCGTCTCTGCCCTCGGCTCCCACTACATGGAGCCTAGTCCCCAGAGTTCAGTCTCTCCTTCTGTCTCCATGGGGCCTTGCTTAACTTGATTTGCAAGCATGGTTGCTACAGATGAGAGACAGTCTTCATAGTGACCGGATCATTCATATAGGATTTCCTCCATTTCATTGTTCGAGACATTAGGGCAGCTTATGTAGCCTGTTGGGCTTCTTAGAACTAGCCTGTAGTTCTCTAAAAGTTTCAAGAGAAGCCAGAAATCCAAATTTCTCTGTGAAATATCCACATTTTAAAAGTAGCAAACCAATTCAAATTTTAAACTCTGCTGGCCAACAACATGGGCCAAACAAAACACACCAGTTTGTAACCTCTGATGTATACTGTATAATGCTTTTGTTCTCATCTTCTCATATGATCCTCAGACTAGGGAGCAGATACTATTATTCGCTTCATTTTACAGATGGAGAAACTGAGGCACAGAGCAGTTTAGTAGCTTGTCCAAAGTTTGAGCACCAAAGCTGGAACTTGAGGTTTTTACAGTGTGCTTTTTTATCCTCATTACAAATGCATCCTTTTAGAAAGAACCTTTTTTTATCCTAAAGATAATACATATTACAAAATACAATAAACTACAGAAAGGTCAAAACAAAGAAAAAACGACCACTAGTCCCAACATGCAAACATAAGCACTATTACTTACTGTATTTCCTTACAGAAAAAAAAATTTCCCTATTCATTCAATCAGAGGTACCGGCTGTATAGGTTAGGATCTGTGCTAGGTGCTGGGGATATTACAGTGAACAGCCATAGTTCCTGCCCTCAGAAGGCTTACAATCTAGTTCTTGTTCTTTGTTCCATTCATTGCCAACCTAGATGTGAATATCCAATGGAGCTTCTTCAAGAAGCCAAAGAGTAAATAAGCGGATAGTGCATTTCAGGTGGGCCCAAGACTCCCAGCTGCCCAGTCCCACTTGGGCTTCCTCCCTAGAAACGAAATGAGGAGAGGATTGGACTCCTAGTGAAGCAGTTAAGATGCAGAAAGGGATAGGACTTGAGAGTACTATCAAACTCTCAATTCAACTGGCCGAGGACCTCGGTCTCGGTCCTCTCGTCCTCAAGGAAAGGGGTCGGGAGGGGACAAGTGGTACGTGGCATCCAGAAAGATGACGAGGGTCCACAGGAAGAGGCGGTCCACCACCATGGCCACAAACTGCCAGTCCTCCTTCAGCTGGGGGTAGGAACAGGAGACTGTTCCTGAGCTCCAGACCCCCAGGGAAGGCGGCCCAAAGGCCGTGTACCGCACCCAGGTCCTCCAACCACGGCTTTGAGACAAGGCCGGGCCCGCAGAATAGCAGAGAGCGAAACTGCGGGCGACGGATGTGAGTAAAGAACAAGTCGGAAGCCAGGGGGCGGGACCAAGTGAGGCAAACTTCCAATCAGAAATAAAATCGAGTGCTGGGGGCGGAGCCTAAGTTTGCGGGTGGAGCCAAGGCCACCCAGGCCTTGCCTTAGCCCACCCTCTTTGGAGTCACCGCGTCGTGGTCCTCCTGTTCCCGCAGCTGTTGAGCGGTGTAGCTGATTGAGGAAACGACCTCCCGTAGCTCGGGAGGCAGGCCCACAGCCCGGCTTGGACCATCGATAAATGGCCGCAGGTCCGGGACAGACGGTTCAGGCTGGAACCTGGAAGAGGCGAGTCTGTTTGGCCACGACCGTGGCGCAAAGACGGCCTGTGCGGGTGCTCTAGGCCCCGCCCCAATTCCCTCCTCCAACGCCCATCCAGGTTTCAAAACGTGAGAGAGCCCTTTAGGTTCTCTCTGACAGCGGCGACCTCTCTAGCCTTCCGCAATTCCTCCTATTCCCTTACGCCGGGGCAACAGAAGGGGTACTACAACTCCCATGATGCTCAACCACGACATCCTCCGGGAGCTTAGGACGCCTGCCTCCGCACAGTCTTCTGGGAACTGTAGTTCTCCCTCTCCCTTCTACGTGGGGGATGGGGAGTAAATACTACCTGTTGGGTTTGGGGAAGAGAAAATCTTGTGATGGCTTGCGGATGAAATATTCATCTGTTCCCCGACCCCAGCCACTTCCTGGAGAATCCCTGAGAGGTATAGGAGGTGGCTCCGGTATCTGGTCTCTCTCAGGTTTGGGTCTCTTCAGACCTAGATACGGAGGCAGTTTGTGGATAAAGATCTGCAGAGTAGAAGAAGAGGCGTCTTGGAGGGGGCTCTTATGCTTTCAGACCAGAAGGGAAGCCGCCAACCACCCCCACGGCACGTGCCCATTCCTGTGCATGCGTGCATGCGTCCCACAGATGAAATGCAACTACACAGCCCAAGAGTTCTTAAGTGGGTTAGGAGGCATCCTGACTGGAAAGAAAAGTGCTGAGGGCTTCCACCCTGATAGTACCTAACCCTGAGAATGCTTCCTTGGGACCCACGATGGGCAGTATTGATGAAGAGAGTCTGGGATCTACGCAATGTTAATGATGGGAGGATAAATTTAATTGGGCAACATTTCAACACCCAAAGACCTTGGCACTTTGACACTCTACCAGGAGTTGTAGTTCTCCCTCAGGTCTGTGAAAGGGAAGGTTGAAAGTTGGTGGGAGTGAGGAGCGATACCTGGACAAAAAGCCAAATACTAGGATTGAGAGTTAACACAGGTTGGAGAGGAGATCTTCTTACCTGACGGACCCAAAGGGGCATTTGGTGGGTGTGGGGTGAGCGATGGTGCAGGTTGAGGACTACGATGTTAAGGATGACTGAGAAGGTGACGAGGACCATGGTAAACATGAGGTATTTGATAATGACGGGGACAGACAGGGAGGTCTCAGGCACTTTGTCTGCCAGCAGCAGCAGGAACACAGTAAGGGTCAGCAGGGCAAAGATCGAGAGCCCCATCTGCTCTACTTGGGGGACAGAAGGGAAGGCGGAAGGATTAGGCTTTGCCAGAAAGCAATCTCCCTGGCATAATCAGTGACCGTGTTTCCAGCCCACTCAAGGACAGGCTTTTGGAAAGGCCAACTGCATGCAAATAACTCCTACATTTATACCTCCAACCTGGACTGATTCCCCTAAATTCCACACTTGTATCCACCTGCCTACTTAACCTCTCCATTTGGGTGTCCAATAGACATCTCGAACTTAACATGTCCAAAACTTAATTCCCTCACCACCGACTCCCCCCACAGTCTTCCTCAGTTCATAAATGACAACTCGATCTTTCCTGTGGCTCAGGCCAAATCCCTCGGAATCATTCTCAGCTCTCCTCTCCCTCATCCCATATGCAATCCATACGAAACCCTATTGGCTCTACCTTCAAAATATATCCTGAAACTGATGACTTATCCCATCTACCACTACCATCCTGGTACAAGCCACCATTACCTCAGATCTGAGTTATTATAAAGGCCTCCTCTTTGCTTCATCCTTTGCCCCCCTGCTGACTGTTCTCAACAGAGCAGCCGGATTGATCCCGTTAAAAGGTAAATCAGATCATATCACTCCAGTGGTTTCCCATAGCCTTTAGCATAAAAGTCCTTACTGAAGTCTACAAGGCCTTCCCATTTGCTCTCTGACTACATCTCATACTGTTTTCTCTCTTGCTTACTTCTTTCAGTTATTACTTCATTGGTTATTTCTTGAATATGCAAGGCACACGCCCACCTCAGAGCCTTTGCATTCACTGTTAACTCCTCCTGGTAATTTCTTCCCCCAGATATCTACCAGGGTCATTCTCTCACTTCCTTCAAGTCTTTGTTCAAATATTGATCAAACATTCCCTTTTTAGTGAGGCATTCACTGACCATCCTATTTTTAAATTGCAACCCCTGTGATAAACCATAGCGGAAAAGAATATGAAAAAAAAAAAATATATATAAATGAGTCACTTTGCTGTACAGCAGAAATGAAATACAACATTGTAAATCAACTATATTTCAATAAAATTGTTTAAATAAATAAAGAAATTGCAACCCCTACCCCCATTCTCATCCTCCCCAAACCCTTTTCCTGTTTTTCCTTCTTAGGAATTGACCTCTCCTAATATACTATCTAGGACTACCCTGGTGGCACAGTGGTTAGGAATCCGCCTGCCAATGCAGGAGACGCGGGTTTGAGTCCTGGTCCGGGAAGATCCCACATACCGCAGAGCAACTAAGCCCGTGCACCACAACTACTGAGCCTGTGCTCTAGAGCCCGTGAGCCACAACTACTGAGCCCAGGTGCCACAACTACTGAAGCCCGTGCGCCTAGATTCCGTGTTCCACAACAAGAGGAGCCACCGCAATGAGAAGCCCGTGCACTGCAACGAAAGTAGCCCCTGTTCTCCACAACTAGAGAAAGCCCCCACGCAGCAACAAAGACACAACGCAGCCTAAATTAATTAATTAATTTAAAAAATAATAATATACTATCCAATGGGTTTATTTATTTTGTTTACTGACTGTCTCCCCCACTAGAATATAAACTCCACAAGAGCAGGGATTTTGTCTGTTTTATTCACTGATGCATTCCCAGTGCCTTGCACATTACAGATGTTTAACAAATATTGTTAAATGAATGAATGGGCCAACCCCTGTAGCAGGAACTATATAGCAAATCGAAGGATCTGAAAATGAAACGTAGTATATAAGAATATGCCAGGTGGCTGGTTATTACTGTGGCATACAACAGGCACTGAAAACTTCATGGAAGGTATTGAAATAAATAACTATTATGGTCTGTTCTACTTTAGTCTTCTAATATTGGGTCCCAAGATTTACCTTGCTCCAGGAAGAAGGAGAAGTTACATGTGGAAGTGTGTTCTAGAGATGCATCACTCTCCTTCCCTAGACTGAGAGAGGGCTTGATTACACAGAGAAGGAAAGCGTGTGTTTTTTGTTTGTTTTGTTTTGTTTTTCAGGCCACAGCAGTAAAAGCCCAGAATCCTAACCACTAGGCTACCAGGGAACTCCCAGGAAAGCATGTTTTGAATATGAGTGTTTAGGATATCAGTCTCTGAATCAGACTAGTACTAAGCAGGGTTGGAATAGCAACACTGCCTCTCTCTGTGTAATGTCAGGTGAATGACTTCAACTCACTTAGCCTCTGTGAAACGGGAAGACAATTCAGTACTTACCTCACAGAGTTGTGAAGATTAGAACTGAGTTAATATATGTAACACATTGTTTGTATTATCTTATAGCAAGTGCTTAAAATTAGAAAAGACTATACCTACACTTACACAAAGCTTACAGAGTACCAGGCATAGTTCTATTAACTCAGTTAATCCTCAAAATAGTCCTATGGGGGAGGGACAACGACTGTCCTATTTCCAGATCAGGACACTAAGAGATTAAGGAATTTGCCCAAGGTTACTCTGTTAGCATATTGTGCTGTCTCCCAGAGAAATGTTGGCTATTATTTCCAAGGGAGATAGGAGGTTAAGGTACTAGTAGGCGGCATTTGACAAGTGGGGGAGGGAGGATGCCAGGAATGGGGAAAGGGAAAGGAAGCGTTAGCTAAGCCTGGGAGTTTGTTGGTCAAAGGAGTGGCAGTTCCAAGGATGAGATCCTAGGACTCTGAAGGGAAGAGTTCAGAAGTTACTGGGTGCAGAGAAGTGAGCAGCAGAGGGGAGGTAGAGCTTGAGGTTGGAGGGGAAATCTGGATGCAAAGGCAAAGGTTCTTCCTGAAAGGAAAACCTGAGTCAGATTGCTGAAGCACAGTTCATGAAGGCTTCAGTTGGCACGAAAACCTTCCCTGTATTATAGGCGAAGAGGAAGAACCCGAGCAATTGGTAAGAAGGACTGCTGGGCCCCTTCCCCTCTTACCTGCATCCGGTGGCAGGTAGAAGACGAAGATGGCCAGAAGAGTGATGAGGATGCGTGGGGCAATGACGTTGACCACGTAAAAGAGAGGCTTCTGGCGAATGATGAGGTAGAAGGTGACTTCTTCACGCCGTCTTCCCCCCCCTCCCCTAGGATCCACTGGAGGCTGGATTAGCTGAGAAGCCTTGTGAATAATCTCCCATTGACCATTCTCGTGGGGGGCGGGGGAGGGAGAAGAGAAGGTGACACAGATGTGGAACCTGTCTTTGTTGGTGCCAGATACGGCTATCATTTTTTTTTTTTTTTTTTTTGCCTCACTGCACCACTGCGCTGCTTGTGGGATCCTAGTTCCCCAACGAGGGATTGAACCCAGGCCCTCAGCAGTGAAAGTGTGGAGTCCTAACCACTGGACCGCCAGGGAATTCCCAGATATGGCTTTCTCTGCCACATCCTAGAGCAGGGGGGACTGATGTAATAAGGGGCTAGCTACGGTCCCTGGGCTGGACAGCCCATCTCTAATAAATCTGAGCAAGTCTCAATTTCCATAACCATAAAATATAGACAGTTACACCTATCTTGCTGAACCCACAGGGACTCACTGATGGAGTATATTTATCAGCCTGTTAGAAACTGGAAATCATAAAGCCCATGGACATGGGAGCCATGCCCACTCACCAATAAAGGTGCCTTCATGAATGTGCACTTCCTGCCGCTCCTGCCCATCGGGACCCAAGCCGGTCTGCAGACTGACTTCTGAGCTGTCATAGCTATAGGAACTGAACACCATGGTGCAGTTCTGCCAGTCAAAGGGGAAGTAGGTGACCGGGATGGAGTGGAGAGTCACTAGAGCTGCCAGAGAGCTGGTCAGGGCTGGGGGAGTTGGGGAGGTCACAGGGCAGACAGGGGTCAGAGGATGTGGGGCACTAGGGAGATAGGGACCACCAGGGGAAGATCCCAGAGAAGTGGAGTCACAGAGGAATAAGAAGGTTATGCGGGGAGGTCATGGACAATGGAGGGGGGCGGTCACTGAGGAAGACTGGAAGTCAATGAAAGTGGACAGAGAAGATGAAACTCAACGGAAAATCAGAAGGGTAAGAGAGACGTGAGGGTCATGGGGATAATGGAGGAGGGATATCCGAGTGAGGCTTTCTAGGAGCACCTTGAGCTTCCCAGGTGGGGCCCGGACACCTGGATGCTGCAGCTTCTGCGACAGGTGCCCGGGGGCTGCCAGGGCACGGAGCCGTCGGAGGACACCACGATGCTGATGTCCAGAGCAACGTCAACATTTCTGTCGTTGCTTCAGGGAAAGAATCTTCTCATCTGGGATCAGGCCCCTCCCTCCGGAGGCCGCGCCCCTCCAGAGGCCCTGCCCCACCTCCCAGACTTTGGGAACATCTTTACTTGTTTAGGAGCACCACTTCTGGTAGCCACACGGATTCGGCAGTGATGCGGAGTGAAGCGATGCCCTCGTGCTCCTCAGGGTCCCAGCTCAGCCTGTCGTCAGTCCACTCCTAGGGAAGCAGAGGCTGAGGGGCCGTCTGGGGCTGGGGGCTGGAAGAAGTCTTGGGATGTGCGAAGGAAGCCCAGGCAGGGAATGCAAGGGAGGAGAGCCGCGCAGGCATGGTCTGTGGTTCCGGAGGCCGGGGCTCTGTTTAAGACTCCAGCTACACTCTTTGGGACCCTATCAACTAATTTCCCCTTCTCTCTCATCGGGCCCCAATTTCTTTTTTCTGTAAAAACGAGGGGGTTGTACGCTAGCCTCTAAAACAGTGGTTTTCAAACTGCAGTTAACGACCCTTTTCATAGGTCCGGAATCAAATGAGTGGCCCCAAACCAGTGTTAAAAAATTTTTAGAATGAAAAATGCATGGAATACAGCTCCCATAGTAAAGACAGGTATTGTTTCCTGAAGCTTCTGTTTCAGTTATAAATGTGTTTTCTGAGGTCGTGATGCAAAAAAAAAAAAAAAATCTTACTGGGCGGGACATTCGAGGAAATTGTAAAGGCAGCGGGACGCCCGCCCTTTCCACCCTGCGGGGGTCTCCGTACCAGGTCTAAGGAGACCTTTGTGCTCATCTCCTCATCCTTCTCGTTCTAGAAGGGAAAAGTTTAAAGGGTAGATATGATGGCAGTGTAGGGAAATGAGGGGCTCGGTGGGTAAACTCTCCCTGGAAACTCCCCTCTTTTTCTGAGTCGCACCCTCTTCGGTTCAAGCCCCACCTCCTATAAACTGCGTTGGCTTAAGCTCCGCCTCTATCTCGTAAACGTCCTGCTGGCCATACAGCCAGCCAGTTAGTTCATTTATCTGTCCCAGCCCCAGCCGGAGTGAATCTCTGCCCGCTGTTGTTTATTGACCCTGTCCGGCACCAAGGTCCGCCCCAGCCTGTGACCCCGCCTCAAGGTCCGCTCTCTGGCCTGTCCATCGGCCCCAGCTCCACTTTGAGATCCGCCCACAGGCCCGTTCATCATCCTGCCCGGCTCAATCCTGGCCCGTCCAGCAGCCACGCCCACAGCTTGTCCATTGGTCCGATTTCGACCCAATCTCTACTAATGGCCCGTCAGTCACCCAGCCTGGCCTCGCCCCGGACCCCGTCCCCAGTGGTCCCTTGGTACCGCCCTGCCTAAAGCCACGCATCCCAGCCGGCTCGTGGGCCAGACCTCAACTCCCCGCGTGCGCCCTCACCAGGCTGATTAATTGCGCTAGGCTGAGACCAATGCTGACCCCGATGCGGTCTCCCACCTCCCGCGCCGGCCTCACCGAGCTATCATAGCCCGAGAAAAGTTTCTCGCGGACTCGGCTGTCTGCCTCCGAGCCGCGGGCGCCTGGAGGAGGAGAGAACTGAGTGAAACCCTGGTGCCCGGCCACGACCTCTGGCCCTGTCACTGTCCCTTTGAGGCCCAGACTTACCCGGGGCGAAAGGCGCCCCCAACGCCCCCAGCAGCAGCACCAGCGCCCCTGGGGTCATAGCCCGCAGCGTCGCTCAGTGAGTCCCCTTGGGTGAGCCGCCAGGACAGCAGCGCAGGGGAAGTGACGAGGCGCCCAGGAATGTGCACCTGTTATTGGGGGGCAGCCACTAGCCTACCCGCCCCGCCCCTGGGACTTCATCCCTCCCCGAGCAACTGCCAAAGCCTGCTACCCACAGATGGCAGACAACACTTCAATTGTATAAATCGTCTTTAATTGAGAAAGCATGGAGTGGAGACTGGTCCCCCGGGAGCAGAGCCTTTTTGGGTACCTAACAGCCAGCTGAGGTAAAGCAAGTTCTATTCAGTGAGAAGCTGGAGGGGTGTATGTGGTCTAGAGACCAAGAGGCCCTCACCCTCCTTGGCCTGACCTGTAGGGGAGAAGGGTGGGACTTATTGCTGAATTGGTATCTCCTCATTTGAGGGGGCTCAAAGCTATGTCCCATTTGTCTTTTTTTATTCTAGACCCATTACCCTAAAGACCTCAGCTTTAAAGGGGACCTGGAAGGAATTCCTGCTGAGGTAGCTAAGTGTTCATGTCCCTCCCAACCCAGGCACAGGTCCAGCCATGCCATGGCTCTGGCCCCTTTCCCATCCTAGCTGCCCTTCTATGAGCCAGGGATTCCTTGTGAAACTCCTCTGCCCTTCCTCAGCCTCTGTTCCCTGGCAGGACCCCAGCTGAGTTGCAGGAGCTAGAAACTGCATGTAAAAAAATAAGGTTAGCATTCTATAGGAAGAATAAGATTTTTGGAAAATTGTCTAGGGAAAACAAGAAGTGGTTCTTGATCCATCCAGAACTTAGTTCTTTGTGAATCATAGCTGGCTCCTTTCCAGAGCTCCTGCTTAACAGGTATCAATAGAGAAGGTGGGAGCGTGGGTCTAGAACTCTTAATCTAGAGCAATAACATGCCTATATAGGCTCTAGTTCCATCCTAGAGGGAAGGGCTGAGAGTCGTGGTCTATGTCCTAGAGCTGAGATTCAGAAGGAAGTAATCCGCTCGACAGGAGGTGTGCCGGCCTCCGGGCCCTGTTTGACTGTCCAGGCTCAGCTTACCTGACCCTGGTAACCAGGGAATGCCACCCTGGGCCCTGCTTTTCGTCCCCCTCCCTCACGGTGACCCCACCACCTGCCCTATTATGACCCAGTCTGGTTCCCAGTATACATATGGAGGCCAGGGGACCCAGACAGTCCTGGGATGTCCGGCCATGGGTGAGCAAACCCATTACTGAGCCCAGCCGTGCTCTGGCACCACCCCCAGGAAATGCCAAGACCTAGGAGACTCAATTCTTCTGATCCTGGTCAGCTTCATCTTGCTCAACGTGGGGATCAACGTGGTGACTGGTCAGGGCAGGATCTGGGCAGCGGGGTTGGGGGAGCCCTGGGGTCTTGAAGGGGCTGAGATGGAAGGGCTGCTGGGGTGTGGCCGGACAAGGGTTGGATTTCAGGGCTCACCCTGATCCCGGCCTCCCCCCTCCCCTGCTTCCCTCAGCTCTGGATGCAACTGAAGTGATTCTTGCGGGCAGGTTTCAACCATATTTCCCCAAAGGTGAGTGGGCGCCAGCATGTGCACAGGGGATGTGGGCCTGTCCCCTTTCTTCTATCCCTGCCTTGATTCTCAGCCCCTCAGAACCCCAGGCCCTGTCCCATCTCGCCTTTCTCCACAGACAAGCAAGCCAGCTGTGTAGGCAGCCATCGCATGCACTGCTCGGTGGATCCCAAGAACATGTGCTCAAGAGTTTCTCCCCACTTCCGCCATTGCCCAAGCTTCCTGCTCGGGCACCCAAAACACCTTGACTCCTGGATACCAGAAACAGATGATGAGACAGCTTCTAAGTGCTGCTGGATGCCGTCTCAGTGTGGATGGGCTTGGGCTTCCACGGAGGCTCCACGGGGACTGTGGAAGGAGGGGGTAGTGGGAGCTGGGGACGCCCCTCCAGTCACAGCCTTAAAGTCCCAAGCCACCTTTAACTCCAGGTAAGAGACATTTTCCAAGCTCCGCAGAATGAGCAAGGTGGACGTGGTTCCACTCTGCCTGCCCCAAGAGAGCAAGACTAAGACCCCAGACTATGACCCAGTCCAGGCCCCAGCCTGGGCACAGACCTGCTCCCCAGTGCAGCTCCCTGCACATGCTCCTGCCAAGGCCCAGACCTTCTCCTCAGGCCATCCCACTGAGCACACGCCACCCCCAGGCCGAGACCTGCTCCCGAGGCCACGCCCATGAGCACACTTCCGCCAAGACCCAGGCCTTCTCCCTAGTGCACCCCACTGGGAACACTCCTGCCAAAGCCCAGACCTTCTCCTCCGCATACCCCTCTGAGCACGCCCAACCTCAGGCCCAGACTTGCTCCACATTCCAGCCCCCTGAGCACACCACCCCCCAGGCTCAGACCCCCTCCACAGCCCTCACCCCTGAGCACAGCCCTGCCCAGGCCCATGGCCCTGAGCATACCTCAGCCCATACCCCAGCCCAGGCCCAAGCCCAGGCCCCCTCACATGCCTCAGCCCAGTCCCTGGGCCACACTTCTCTCTGCACACTGACCCATGCTCATCTGACCTATACCCATGCCAACACACTGGTCCATCCCCCAACCTGTGCCCCAATCCCTCCCCCAACTTCTGTCCCTGCTACTACTCCTGCCCTAGCCACTACACCAGCACCTGTCCCGATCTCTGCCACAACCTCTGTCCCAGCGCTGGTCATGGCCCTGACGACCACTCCAGTCCCTTCCACCACCCCTACCCCCATCCTAGATTCTATTCCCTCTACCTTGTCTGCCTTCAGCCAAGGCCTCTCCTCCGGCCATGTGGTCTAAGACGCCCGCAGTGTAAAGCAGAACTTATTCCATGTGTGTCCCACTCAGAACTCTGGGTAGTCCAGAAATGACTTGGGTACCCTCTCCAGGCCCCAAGAGGGGCATGGTCTGGTGAGCTCTGGTACAGCTGAGCAAACACTGAAGCAATGTAGTGGGGACAGCGCCAAGCCCTCCACAGGATCCATACTGGGTTACGTGGAGTTGGGGAATATGGAATGGAAGATCTCAAATGATGCCAAAGACAAATTTGTACAGTCCAAGACCTTCCCTTACTGTAGCTTTCATCCTTGCAGGTCTGAGAAGAGAAACACGGATCCCCAGACTCCAGTCTACCCCAAATTCCTGGTGTACTCCAAGGATGATGCACCTTCTCAACCTTGCTTCTATTCTCCGACCAGTGCCCAGAGCTCACCATGCACCATGCCTCCACCATGCACTCTTTCTCTGCCTCTTGTTTCTCCCAGATCCTTTGTCCTTCATCAACACAGCAACCACCAGAAGCCCTCCACCTTAATACAAACCCCCACCTTTTCCCCAACCTCCAAGTCTCCTCAGTCTGTCCTCAATCCGCAGGTTCCCATCCCTCCCCAGTTATCCACTACTTCCCAAACCCAAAACTAGCCCCAACCCCCTGAACTTCATGAGAGTCGAGGTCTCAACCAAGGCTTTGTCCTCCAAAGCACCTCAGGCCCTTCAAAAGGCTGTAGAGTTTCCAGAAACCCAAGGCTTACACCAAATCCAGTCCTCCACAAGAACCAAGGCCTTATCCAAGACCCAGGCCTCCACAAGAACCTAGGCCTTACCCGAGACCGAGGCAGCCCCAAGAACCCAGGCCTTGCTCAAGATCCAGGCCTCCACAAGCTTCGAGGCCTTACCCAAGACTCTTACCTCTGCAAGAATCCAAGCCTTTCCCAAGACTCTGACCTTCAGAAGAATCCAGTCATTACCCAAGATTCTGCCTCCCAGAAGATCTTAGGTTCTACTCTACATGGACGTTTGTTGAAAAGGCCGTATCACACCCAACCCTCTGGTCTCCACAAGAACACATCATTTCTCCAAATTCTTTATATTCAGAGGAGCTCAGGCTATATGCATGATTCTGGAGTCTATAGGAATCTAAAACAAAACCAAGAGACTGTACTCTATAAAAGTCAAGGCCTTTCCCAAAAAACTCGCTTCCATAATAGACCACACCCTTCTCAAGACTCTGGATGTGGCAAGAGTACAGGTAATGCCCAAGATTCAGGAGTCTCTAGGAGTCCAGACTTTACCCAAGATTCTGGGCCATAGAAGAATCCATACATTGCCCAAGACTCTGCAGTCAACAAGAGCTCAGGCCTATGCCAGGAGTCTGGTCTCCATAAGAACCCAGGCCTTGTGCAAACCCCTCGCATCTATAAGGGCTCAAGACTTACGCAAGACTCAGGAGACTACAAGAATCCAGGTCTGACCCAAGATTCTGGTGTCTGCAGAAGCCAAGGCCTTACTCAAGATTCTGACCTCCATAAGAATCCAGGCCTTACCCAAGCCACTGAAGTCAAAAGGAGATGGGGCCTAACCCAAGATGCTGGAATTTACAGGAGCTCAGAATATACCCATGACCCTAACTTCCACAAGTACTCAGGAATTAATTGAGATCTTGACCCCCATAAGGGTCCAGCCCTTACTCAAGACTCTGGCTTACCCAAGAGACCAGGCCTCCATAACAACTCATGCCTTATCCCAAACCCTGGCCTCCACAAGAACCCTCTGGGAACTGACTCTGTCCAAGTTTTGGGCCCACATCAGACCCAAAAGTCATTTATATCTGAGGCAGTTCCTCGAAAGGAGGATGCAAGGCAGCACATACAATGGATTTCTCTCCCACCCAGTCAGAACTCCTGCTCTCCCAAGGCTCAGGGGGCCTACAATGACCTGCTAACCTCCTCGCAGCGAACAGGCAGCCAAGACTGGGTGTACCACCGCATGGATACAGTTCCTCCAGCCTGACAGAACTATCGCCAGATGTCTACACCTCCCAAAACCAGCTGGAAGCCCTACTGTCCTGGGTCAGGCAACCGGCTAGGGCGTGTGGTCTTTGACGCCTGCCAGAGACAGTTCAGAGCAGGCAGGGACAAGTGCGAAGCTCTGTCTCCCAGGCGCCTTCACCGAGAGACATCCAACAACTCCCCGGAGACTGTCAAGGAGTGGGGTTATCAGTGTGTGATGAGAAACTTAGAAAAAGAGGGGACAGATAAGCATGAGGAATAAAGAGACAAGAGAATTGTTCTGCGGGTCTTTGAAGACATCCACCCCAGCCCCATCCCACAGGGCCTGATGAGGACCTAAACTATCCCTGCTTTCCCTCCATCGCTGTCTAGCTAAAGCTGTTATCCCCAAGGCCCTACAGCTGCTACTGTCAATTACAGTAGCCACTAGCCAAATGCCTATTAGAATGTAAATTAGTTAAAATTAAGGAAAATTAATTGTTAAAAATTAAGTTAAAAATTATTTCTCAGGGAACAGAATTTCCCTGGCATCCAATTCTGTTCCCTGGTAGTCCAGTTGTTGGGACTTGGTGCTTTCACTGCTGTGCCTGGGGTTCAATCCCTGGTTGGGGAACTCAGACCCCGCAAGCTCCATGGCTTGGCCAAAAAAAAAAAATTCTGTTCCTCAGTGCCATGATCTTCTAAGTGCTCAGTAGCCACATGGAGCTAGTGGCTACTGTATTGGACGGCACAGATTTAGAACATTTCCATCATCATGGAAAATGCTACTGAGAGCAGTGCTTTAGAGTTTAGAGCAATTTTCCTTTCCCTGTCACCCACCCCCAGAATCTTAAAGCTCCCCCAGAGTGCAGAGAACTTAGTTCTTTTTAGGGTGGCTCAGAAGCCACCCTCTGGGGAGGAGGTAACATGTAGGGATGGATGCCCAATGCCTGATTTCCCCAGACTGTGAGAAAGAGCCCAGGCTTCAGTTTTCCTCATCTGGTCTCTTGAGTCACGACCACATGTATGGAAACTTGCCCCCACATGCTGGGCTGTGTTTGGGGCTCTTGGTTACTGAGGGAGAAGACCTCTCTTTGTCAGTGAGTAGGAAACCTTGTGTTTTAGGCTCCCCAAATTGAGGCCTGGATTCTGAGGGTCCCCTCCTTCATAGGCCTCTAATTTTTTCGAGGTGTCTGCACTTAATTTTCTTGCCCATGGACTTAGGCCTAGTTCACTGTGGAGACAGAACCCTGGGAAAAAGGAATGTAAGAATTCCTGGTCCAGTATGCATTGGTCTAATCTGTGAGCATGTCTCTGGTGTCCTATCTTTCTGTCCTATTATTCTGGCTCCTAGTTTCATCCTGGACTTAAGCTGTGTCCATGATAGCACTGTTTGCTGAAAGCCATTTCCTTCCCCTGATAATTTTTCATCGCCCTGCCCTAGCCCAGCTGGGGTTTCCTCTGGCCTTGACTTTCAGTCCTGATAACTCTTCTGTATACATACATAGGCTGCGAGATTCCAAAGTGTTTTCCCTGCCACCACTTGTGTGTCTGAGGTGGGCAACACTAATATGTCCCTTCGCTGAGTCAGATGTCCATCCCTGGGTCACTACATGCACACTATCGGCGTGTTCTTGTCTAACGTTACCACCACCGATTCCAAGGAGATACGTCCCAGCTGGAGAGCCCATTTCCAACACCTCTCTGGCTCAGCTCCGACCTTGGGCAAGTCATGTGCAACCTTTCTAGGCTTGCAGTCTCATCTCTATCTGAAGTTATAATTGCACGCAAGAACCCTTCTAGATTCAAATGACCAGGGTGCCTCTACTCCCAAGTGAGATGTAGAGTCCCCTATTTCCCCGCATGCCCTAGTGTATGCCCCTCATTATTGTTTGCTATTCAGATCCATCCTATTAGGCCTCTGTTCTAACCCCAAGGAGTGTTTGTGCGGTTGACCTGACCTTGTAAAGACACAGAATAGTTTATCTCTATAGAAACTACAACTTCCATCAGGCACTACTTCAAGGGAACGGGAAAGGATGTGGGTGCGTGGCCCCAACGCCCTGGTAGCTTTGAAGACAAACTACAACTCACAGGATAGCCGCGAGACCTCCGCAGAGCGAAAGGAGTGACTGAACTCTGACTGGAGGCCGGGCTGGTCCGGAACCACCCCGACAGTCTCCCAAAAGAGGCGTGGTTATAATTTAGGGGCGTGGCCTTGCCGGCAGCAGGAAGAAGTTACCTGTTGAATCTTCCTCTCCATTCACTTCCCAGCCTTTGTAGCTAACGCTAAGAGGGAAGCCGCAAACCACTACCCTCTTCTGAAAAAGAGGTAAGAGGACGTAGGCAAGGGGCAGTGAAGGAGGCTATTGCATTCCTTCAGAGGGGTCAAACAGCTACTTTCTACCTGCTGAGTCAGGTGAACCGTTCCATGGGGACGGGGACCAGCATATGAGGAAAGGGCAAGGACGGAGGAGGTATTTATTTGTTCGCTTTCAAGACTAAATATAGGGCCCTTCGTCTGCAGACCCATTGGCGCACTGTGTCTTGGGAACTCTCCTGGCCTCTGGAAGAGCAAAGAATGGGGGCCAGTTTTCCGCAGCAAAAGGTACGGCCCGTCTGGGCTTCCTCCCCTCTGTGTATTTCCTAGCTCCAAAACGACAGAGCCATATGGCTTCTGCGGTCTGGGGGAGTGCTCCCTGGTGGGGCCCACCGCGCCCAGCCCCTGCCCGGCCGCTCACGGACATCGACTTCTGCTCTGGGGAACAGCAGCAAGAACTAACCCAGCTGATCCAGGAGCTGGGTGTGCAGGCGAGCTGGAGTGAAGGTCCCAAGCCAGGACCAGATCTCCTCCAGGCCAAGGACTTTGCTTGGTAAGTAACCATCCCAGCCTTCGGAAACTTGCAGCTCTCAGCTCCGCCTCACCCTGCCCCAGCCCTGGATCACGCCTTTTACGATCCCTTCTCTTTCCTTAGGTCAACGTGGTGACTCTGGTCAGGGCAGGATCTGGGCAGTGGGGTTGGGGGAGCCCTAGGGTCTTGAAGGGGCTGAGGTGGGAGGGCTGCTGGGGTGTGGCCGGGCAAGGGTTGGATTCCAGGGCTCACCCTGCTCCCGGCCTCCCCCGTCCCCTGCTTTCTTCAGCTATGGAGGCATCTGAAGGGACCCTTGCGGGCACTTTTCAATCATATTTTCCCCAAAGGTGAGTGGACACCAGCGTGTGCTAAGGGGATGTGGGCCTGTCCCGGTCCCATCTCGCCTTTCCCCGCAGACAAGCAAGCCAGCTGTGTAGGCAGCCATCGCATGTGCATGTGCTGCTCCGTGGATCCCAAGAACCTGTGCTCAAGAGTTCCTCCCCGCTTCCGCCATCGCCCAAGCTTCCTGCTCGGGCACCCAAACCACCTTGACTCCTGGATACCAGAAACAGATGATGAGATGGCTTCTAAGTGCTGCTGGATGCCGCCTCAGTGTGGACGGGCTCGGGCTTCCACGGAGGCTCCACGGGGACTGTGGAAGGAGGGGGTAGTGGGAGCTGGGGAGGCCCCTCTGGTCACAGCCTTTAAGTCCCAAGCCACCTTTAACTGCAGGTAAGAGACATCTTCCAAGATCCGCAGGATGAGCAAGGTGGATGTGGTTCCACTCCGCCTGCCCCAAGAGAGCAAGACTAAGACCCCAGACTATGACCCAGCCCGGGCCCCAGCCCGGGCCAAGACCTGACCCCCATTTCAGCTCCCTGCGCATTCTCCTGCCAAGGCCCAAATTTTCTCCTCCTGAGCACAAGCCCCCCCCACCCCCACCAGGCCGAGACTTGTTCCTGAGGCCACGCCCATGAGCACACTTCCTCCAAGGCCCAGGCCTTCTCCCTAGATCACCCCACTGGGAACACTCCTGCCAAAGCCCAGACCTTCTCCTCCACCCACCCCTCTGAGCACGCCCCACCTCAGGCCCAGACTTGCTCCACATTCCAGCCCCCTGCGCACACCACCCACCAGGCTCAGACCCCCGCCCCAGCCCTCAGCCCTCAGCACAGCCCTGCCCATTTCCATGGCCCTGAGCATACCTCAGCCCATACCCCAACCCAGGCCCAAGCCCAGGCCCCCTCACATGCCCCAGTCCAGTCCCTGGGCCATACTTCTCTCTGCACCCTGACCCATGCTCATCTGACCTATACCCATGCCAACACACTGGTCCATCCCCCAACTTCTGCCCCTGCTACTACTCCTGCCCTAGCCACTACACCAGCACCTGTCCCGATCTCTGCCACAACCTCTGTCCCAGCGCTGGTCATGGCCCTGACGACCACTCCAGTCCCTTCCACCACCCCTACCCCCATCCTAGATTCTATTCCCTCTACCTTGTCTGCCTTCAGCCAAGGCCTCTCCTCCGGCCATGTGGTCTAAGACGCCCGCAGTGTAAAGCAGAACTTATTCCATGTGTGTCCCACTCAGAACTCTGGGTAGTCCAGAAATGACTTGGGTACCCTCTCCAGGCCCCAAGAGGGGCATGGTCTGGTGAGCTCTGGTACAGCTGAGCAAACACTGAAGCAATGTAGTGGGGACAGTGCCAAGCCCTCCACAGGATCCATACTGGGTTACGTGGAGTTGGGGAATATGGAATGGAAGATCTCAAATGATGCCAAAGACAAATTTGTACAGTCCAAGACCTTCCCTTACTGTAGCTTCCATCCTTGCAGGTCTGAGAAGAGAAACACGGATCCCCAGACTCCAGTGTACCCCAAATTCCTGGTGTACTCCAAGGATGCTGCACCTTCTCAACCTTGCTTCCATTCTCTGACCAGTGCCCAGAGCTCACCATGCACCATGCCTCCCCCATGCACTCTTTCTCTGCCTCTTGTTTCTCCCAGATCCTTTGTCCTTCATCAACACAGCAACCACCAGAAGCCCTCCACCTTAATACAAACCCCCACCTTTCCCCCAACCTCCAAGTCTCCTCAGTCTGTCCTCTCTCCCCAGGGCCCCATCCCTCCCCAGTTATCCACTACTTCCCAAACCCAAAACCAGCCCCTGAACTTCATGAGAGTCTAGTCCTCAACCAGGGCTCTATCCTCCAAAGGACCCCAGGCTGTTCAAAAGACTGTAGAGTTTCCAGAAACCCAGGACTTACCCCAAATCCAGTCCTCCCCAAGAACCAAGGCCTTGCTCAAGATCCAGGCCTCCACAAGCTTCCAGCCCTTACCCAAGACCCTTACCTCTGCAAGAATCGAAGCCTTTCCCAAGACTCTGAACTTCAGAAGAATCCAGTCATTACCCAAGATTCTGGCTCCCAGAAGATCTTAGGTTCTACTCTACATGGACGTTTCTTTAGAAGCCCATATCTCACCCAACCCTCTGGTCTCTGCAAGAACACATCATTTCTCCAAACTTCTTACATTAATAGGAGCTCAGGCTTTATGCACGATTCTGGAGTCTATAGGAATCTAGAGTGAAACCAAGAGACTGTACTCTATAAAAGTCAAGAGCTCTCCCAAAAAGCAGGGTTCCATAATAGCCCACACCCTTCTCAAGATTCTGGATGTGACAAGAGTACAGGTAATGCCCAAGATTCAGGAGTCTCTGGGAGTCCAGACTTTACCCAAGACTCTGGGCCACAGAAGAGTCCATACATTGCCCAAGACTCTGCAATCAACAAGAGCTCAGTCCTTTGCCAGGAATCTGGGCTCCATAAGAACCCAGGCCTTGTGCAAACCCCTCGCATCTATAAGGGCTCAAGGCTTACCCAAGACTCAGGAGACTACAAGAATCCAGGTCTGACCCAAGATTCTGGTGTCTGCAGAAGCCAAGGCCTTACTCAAGATTCTGACCTCCATAAGAATCCAGGCCTTACCCAAGCCACTGAAGTCAAAAGGAGATGGGGCCTAACCTAAGATGCTGGAATTTACAGGAGCTCAGAATATACCCATGACCCTAACTTCCACAAGTACTCAGGAATTAATTGAGATCCTGGCCCCCATAAGGGTCCAGCCCTTACTCAAGACTCTGGCTTATCCAAGAGACCAGGCCTCCATAACAACTCATGCCTTATCCCAAACCCTGGCCTCCACAAGAACCCTCTGGGAACTGACTCTGTCCAAGTTTTGGGCCCACATCAGACCCAAAAGTCATTCATATCTGAGACAGTTCCTCAAAAGGGGGATGCAGGGCAGCACATACCATGGACTTCTGTCCCACCCAGTCACAACTCCTGCTCTCCCAAGGCTCAGTTGGCCTACAATGACCTGCTAACTTCCTTGCAGCGAACAGGCAGCCAAGACTGGATGTACCACCCCATTGATACAGTTCCTCCAGCCTGACAGAACTATCGCCAGATGTCTACGCCTCCCAAAACCAGCTGGAAGCCCTACTGTCCTGGTTCAGGCACCCGGCTAGGGCGTGTGGTCTTTGACGCCCGCCAGAAACAGCAGGCAGGGACAAGTGCGAAGCTCTGTCTAGGGCGTGTGGTCTTTGACACCCGCCAGAGACAGCAGACAGGGACAAGTGTGAAGCTCTGTCTCCCAGGTGCCTTCACTGAGAGACATCCAACAACTCACTGGAGACCGTCAAGGAGTGGGGATATCAGTGTGTGATGAGAAACCTAGAAAAAGAGGGGACAGATAGGCATGAGGAATAAAGAGACAAGAGAAGTGTTCTGTGGATTTTTGAGGACATCCACCCCAGCCCCATCCCACAGGGCCTGATGAGGACCTAAACTATCCCTGCTTTCCCTCCCTCGCTGTCTAGCTAAATCCATTATCCCCAAGGCCCTAGAGCTGCATTGTCAATTACAGTAGCCACTAGCCAAATGCCTATTAGAATGTAAATTATTTAAAATTAAGGAAAATTAATTCTGTTAAAAATTAAGTTAAAAAGTTAAAAATTCTCTTTCTCAGGGAACAGAATTTCCCTGGCATCCAATTCTGTTGAGGAGTCATAAGAGTCATCCTATGAGATGAGATGATAACTACCATAATCCCCATTTTACAGATAGGAAATTGTGTCATAAAGCTAATAAATGAGTGACCTGGGTTCAAACCCAGGTAGTCTGGCTCCGGAATCTCTACTGTTAACCACTTTGTTGTATTACCACCAATGAGATGGGGAGAGGGACATGTTCCTATAAAGAGGATGGAGTAAAGATGGGAGAAGAGTAGATGTTAGGGAATTAAACAATGGGGGAAAAATAAGGGCAATTAAAAGACTGGACGAGAGGGAAAAATAGTAAGAAGGAGAATGAAGATAAGGAATCATAGACAAACAAAAGGTGGAAACAGAAAGTCAGTCAATGTGGATTGGGGACATAAGGAGGACCCAGGAAGACCTGAAGAAAGGCTGCCATGTCAGGCAGGATGCAGAGAACAAATGAGGAAAGGCGATTCTTACATGATGGTGAAGGTGCCGTTGTAGGCGTTAGGCTCTGGCTCAGGCACTCTGCGGAGCTTCTGCTTTGGGCTGAGACCAACACACGACAGCGTCTCATTTTTGCAGGTACAGAGCTCACATATGCTGATGTTTTTGGTGGCATTCTGTTCTGGCTGTTTCTTTTCTGGGGTATATTTTACAGCAGGAAGACCTGTGGATACTGAATACTGAGTCAAAGGAAAAAGAACTGTCTCAGATGGCTTTGGTTGCTGAGATATGTTAACTCCCAGGTCCACAGGTGGAACTGTGACTTGAGTCAGGTTTGGTTGTGCAAGTTTCACCTCAGGGTGTTTTGGAGGGGGAGCTGTAGTCTTCTGCCAGGCTGTAGAATGTTCAGACTCTTTAGTAGGTTCTGGAGTTGTGGTAAGCTCCAGGTCCAAAGGTTTAACTGTGATACTTGGTGATGTTGGATGCTCAGTATGATCCTGATCTGGTGCTGGAACTGTCACCTCGGGATACAATGGAGATTGAGTTACAACTTCCTTAATGAGCTCTGGAGGCTGAGCTTGGGTCTGCTGCATGGTTGGAGAAGGTTCAACCTCCATACTGGATTCCAGAGTTAACGTAAGTTCCAGGTCCAAAGGTTGAACTGTGGCCTCACTCCAGGTTGGATGCTGAGCCTGAACTTGCTCTGGATTTGGAAATGTCACCTCAGGGTAAGTTGGAGGAACTGCAGTCTGCTGCAGGGCTGTGGAATGTTCAGCCTACGTTGTAGGTTCTGGAGCTGTGGGAAGCCCCTGGTCCAAAGGTTTAACTGTGACACTGGGCAAGTTTGAATGCTGAGCTTGATCCTGTCCTAGTGTGGAACTGTCATCCCATAATGCACTGGAGTTTGTGCTACAACCTCCTTGGGTGGCGCTGGAGGCTGAGATGGGGCCTCCTGCTGGGCTGGAGAAGGTTCTGTCTCTTTAAGGGGTTCCAGAGGTAGGTCTGGGAACTCCTGTTGGACTGGAGAAGATTCCATATTCTCATGGGGCTGTAGAAGCTGAGGAAAGGTCCCTTGAGGGACTGGAAATGGTTCCACCTTTGCAAGGAGCTCTGATGACTGAGCATGAAACTCCTGCTGTGTGGGAGAAGGTATCACTTCCTTAGGGGGCTCAGGAGATGGAGCTGAGCCCCCCTGGGGAACTGGAGACTGAGCTGGGGCCTCCTCCTGGACTAAAGAAAGCTCTACCCCTCCAGGGGGATCTGGAGTCTGCGTAGGGTCCTCCTGCTGCACTGGAGGATGTTCAACCTCTTTAGTGGGCTCTAGAGTTAAGAGAACCACCAGATCCACGGGTTGAACTGTGATGTTAGGCAACACTGGATGTTCAACTCCACCGGGACCTAGAGGTGAGAATGTCACTTCATTATGCGCTGAAGATTCAGCTGCACCATCCGTAGAGGCCCCTGGAGGCTGACTTGAGTGCTGATGCTGGACTGGAGAAGGTGCAACCCACTCAGTGGGCTTTGGATGCTGAGCTGAGCTTTCCTGCTGGCTTGGAGAAGGTTCAGTTTCCTCAGGAAGCCCTTGAGGTTGAGTTGGAGCTCCCTGCTGGACCGGAGAAGGTTCAACATTTTCACAGGGGGTTGCATGCTGATCTGAAACCTCTTGCTGAACTGACAAAGGTACCAACTGCTCAGGGGACATTGTAGACTGAGCCGAGGTTTCTTGTTGGGGTGGAGAAGTTTCAACCCCATTAGTGAACGCTGGAGTTACGATAAGTGCAAGATCCACAGGTTTAACAGTGACATTGGGCCGCTGCAGAAGCTGAGCTTGATCCTGACCTAGAGGAGAAACTGTTGTCACATGACGCTATGGAGAGAAAACTACAGTCACATTAGAGAGCTCTGGAGACTGAGTTGGAGCAGCTTCAACCTCACCAGGACACTCTGGATGCTGAGCTGTGTCTTCCTGCTGAGGTGGAGAAGGTACAACCTCAGGAGCCTGTGGATGCTGATCTGGAGCCTCCTGCTGGCTTGTGGCAGGAATAACTTCTTCTCCAGGATGCTCTGGATACTGAGCTGGGGTCTCCTCTTGTACTGAAGGTTTATTATGTGAACCGGCTTCTGGAGATTGGGCTGGAGCCTCCTGTTGAACTGGCAAAAGTTCAAACTCCTCAGGTGGCTGTGAAGGCAGCGTGGGGGCCTCATGCTGGGCTGTAGAAAATTCTGCTTTAGTAAGGGGCACTGAGGGCTGAGCTGAAGGCTTGTGCTGATTTGGAGAAGGTCCCACCTCTGGAGTGGGTTCTTTTGTGATGGTAAGCTCCACATCTACAGGTTTGACAGCGACACTGGATAACTTTGAATGCTGAGCATGAGGGTGACTTGGAGGTGAAACTGTCATTTCATGATGCTCTGGAGGTTGAGCTGGCTGTTCCTGTTGAGTTGGAGAAGGTTCCACCTCCCCTGAAGAAGGCTCTGGAGGCTGAGCTGGTTGCTCCTGCAGGGTTGCAGAAGGTCCTACCTCCGGAGGAGACAGAGCTGGGATCCCCTGCTGGGTTGGAGAAGATTCTGCCTCATTAGGAGGCTCTAGAGACGGAGCTGAGGCTTCCTCCTGGGTTGCAGAAGTTTCAGCTTCTCCAAAAGACTCTGAAAGCTGAGCTGGGGTCTCCTGCTGGGTTGCTGCTTTCACCTTCTCAGGAGGCTCTGTAGGCTCAGAAGGCTGAGTCGGTTGTTCCTGTTCACTTGGAGAAGGCTCAGCTTCCACAAGAGGCTCTGGAGGCTGACCTGTGGGCTCCTGCTGGGTTGAAGAAGGTTCAACTTCCCCAGGAGGCTCAGAAGGCTGAGCTGGCTGCTACTGCTCCCTTGAAGGCTCATCCTCTCCAGGAGGCTCTGGAGGCCTAGCTGTGGTCTCTTGTTGGGTTGGAGAAGATCCTGTCTCCTCAGGATGCTCAAGAGGTGGAGCCAGGGCCTCCTGCTGAGCTGTAGGAAACTCAGCTTCCGTAGTGGCCTGTGGATTGATGGTAAATTCCAAATCCAGAGGTTGAAGTGGAACACTGGGCAAGTTTGAATGAGCATGACGCTGAACGCCAGGTAGAGTTGCTACCTCATCAGTCACTGGAATTTGGAGTACATACTCAGTAGGGAAATCTGGAGCCTCACTTGGGGCCTCTTGATGGAGTAGAGAAGGATCAATCTCCTCAGGGTGCTCTGGAGGCTGAGATGGGGCCTCCTGCTGGACGGGAGAAGGTTCAACATCCCCGGGGCTCTCTGGAGCCTGAGTTGGGGCCTCTTGATGGAGTAGAGAAGGTTCAATCTCCTCAGGGCGCTCTGGAGGCTGAGATGGGGTCTCCTCCTGGACTGGAGAAGGTTCAACCTCTTTAGTGACCTGTGGATTTATGGGAAGTGCCAGAGCCAGAGATTTAACAGTGACATTGTACAAGTGTGACTGCTGAGCTTCATTTACCCCATGATGTGCTTCTAGTCGAACTACAACCTCCTTAAGTGTCTCCAAAGGCTGGGTGAGGGCCTCTTGAGGACATGAAGTTTCTAGTTCCTCAGGGGCCTCTGAAGGCTGAGATGGAGCCTCCTGCGGAAGTGGAGGTGGTTCTACCTCTTCAGTGGGCTCTGCATGCTGAGCCTGGGCCTCTGCCTGGGGTGAAAAAGATTCAACGTCCTCAGGGGTCTGTGGATGCTGAGCAGGGCCCTCCTGCTGGGTAAAGATTCAGCCTCCTCAGTGAGCTCTGGATGATGAGTTTGGGCCTCCTGCTGGGATACAGAAATATCTCATCCTCATCAGAAGACTCCCTGTCGTGTAGCTTTTGGGCCATGTGTTCCTTGCGTGTGGTGCTGACAGGCCTATACATATCCCTAAGCCAAAGTGGTCGCCTTCTCCCGAAAAAGCCCTCCTAGAATACAGAAAGGGAAATATTAATTCTGCATCCTCCCTGCTTTCTCTGGCCACAGTACTTTACCCTCCTCACATCTACCTGACTCTCACTTTCCCCTGAGCTTCTCTTACGCAGCAGAAATCAAAAAAAGCCCCTTGGAGGAAAACACACACAGTTAGTGTTACATGTCACTTTTCATCTCTCTCACAATGTGTTATCTCTGCTTTCATTAGGACTAAATGGGTACCTCAGTCCATAATCACAATGAGCAAAATCACCATAGACCCGGGATCATGAAAATCATTGCATGCATGCTGGCCTTCTAGAAGTTCTCTGTGTCTGTCCAAAATGGACCCCAAGTGTCTCTGGGGAGACGTTTGTATGTGGCTTAGCATGGAGCATAGGCAGGATTTTCAGCCCCGTTCACCTTTGCCCTTGGCCAACTGCCCTCATGCAGTGAAAACACTGCACAACGGCACTGGGCAGAAACTTGTTACTCTCTTTGACGCGCTTCAAACCAGTCCGCTTCGGACTTAGTCGCACATGCAGCATTTGCTGGGGGTGTGGGTGTGGGGAGAAGGTGATTTTATTTTCCTGGCTGCTCTATCCTATAAGTTGAATCACACCAAGTAAACACCTGAACCCAATGACTAAAGTCATCTATAGCTGTCTGATTTTCACTCTGCAGGCTGTCACTCAGGTGTCAGTGAATTGTGGAATCAGTTTAAAGGCCATGACCAGCAGGGAAGCACAAAATACTCTTTTTTAATACAAATAGAAGAGAAAAAAATCACAGTGCACAATAAGTTTGTTTCAGAAACTACTTATGTCCATATATATGTGTCTACTGAACTGTGACATAAAACGTAGCTCACAGCCCAAGCACAGTGTGATCAGCAGAGAAGTCCTCAGTGGAAAGGGACCATCTTCTTCTTGGTAATCACTAGCAGTATGACCATGGGGCAAGATATTTTCCCTTTCTCTTTCTCCAGTTCCTTATTACAAAAGGAAGAGACAAACTACTGTCTAAAGTTTCTCCCGGTTAAAATTCTATGAGGTTTGGATAAAGGGAATAGAGAGTAGGGGCCTGAAAAACAGTACGATGAGAAGGGAAGTTTTCTTGCCACTTTCCAGAAGGGACTCATATGTTCTACCTTTCGTCAGCTTTGAGTGAGGCCAGCCCCTAAATCCCCAACCATGTGGCCCTCCCTACCCCAGAGCCTCCTAGAAGGCCTCTGGCCTGGCCTGATGCCTGGGAGCCAGGCATCAGCCCAGCAGGAACAGGTACAACCAAAACCTCTCCCCGTCCACCCTCTTTCCTTAAAGGACTAGTGAAAGCAGATGAATGTGTGCCAGTCCTGTTCTAACTCAGCTTGGGCTGGGGAGCTAATTCTGCTGATAAATAAACTAGGGTAAACCATTAGGGTAATTAAGCGTTCTTCCTGCCTTTGGTGAGGAAACTGAAATCGATGAGTTCTAAGTTCTCCTCTAGTTGTAAAATTCTGCTTTCAAAGACCAATATTTACCTTCTGCTTCTTTTTCTATCTTCCTCTTTTGCAATTCTATGAGAAGAAATCTGTTTTGAAAGAAATCATGATCATGATTATCCATTACAACTATTTCCAAATCCTTATTCATTCCTTTTTACTTTAAATCTTATCTATCCAGTAAGATGATAACTCTTTCAAGGAAAGGAATTCTACCCTGTTTAAGAATCCTTTGACTCTTCCACAGTACCTAACTTAGGGTCTTGCATGCAGCTGGCGATATATTTTATTGACTGTTTTAGATAATGTTCAACAGATAATTCCTAATAAAAACTCTTAGAAGTAGGAAAAGAAAATAAAAGTATCTGGCAGAAACCTAAGCATTGTTTTAAAGTCAAGAACAAGAGTAGGATGCCCAATCATTACTGCTACTATTGAGCATTGTGGAGGAGGTCTTAATCAGTACGATAAGAAAAACGAAGTATTGGAAAGAAGAAACAAACATATCTGCATATGAAACAAGGGACCCAAAAAGACCAAAAGATTCAACTGAAATTTTATTGGAAGTAACATGAGTAAGATGGCTCCATACAAAATCAAGAGATCAACATATTAGCCTCAATAGCTTTCCCATATAACACAACTAACTAACTAAAAAACAGAAGAAACATCCCATTTACTATATCAATAAAAAATGCATCAAGTACCTAGGAATAAATTTAGCCACAAATTTGTAAGACCTATGTGATGAAAATATTAAAACTTTTTTGAAGGACATTAAGAAGTACTTACATGGCATGAGATACCATCCTCCTAGAATGTTGTAAAGAGGTCAATTCTCTTCAAATGAAACTAAAAATTCAATGCAATCCATTTTATAGCCAAAATAATTTTTAAATAAAACCTGGCCAGCTGACATTTGGTAGAGAATATATGTAAGAATAGTTATGAGATGTATGCAAAAGAAGGTCAAAGAGTAGGACCTTGCCCTACCAGATATAAAATATGTTATAGAGCAACTGGAATTAAGCAGTGTGATATTAGTACTGGTACAGGACAAGATAACTGGATCACAGAACAGCATCCAGATGAAGATAGCATATTAGACCAGGGAAGAAAGAATAAACCATTCAGTGAAAGATTTGAAAAGAATCAGATCTTCAGATAGGGGGAAAAAGTTAGATCCCCTACCTCAACCACACGAACAAACAAATACAACAAATTCTGGACAGATTATAAAAGTACTTGAAGAAAATATTAGAGATGATTTTTACGTCACGAGGTGACAAAGGCCTGGCTAACAAAACCCACCCCACATGAGCCATGAGGAGACGACAGGCAGATATGGTGGCAGACTGTCAACACACCTCCTACTCTTCACAGCCCTTGCCCCCTTTTCCCCTGGACTGTTTGTCTTCTTCTTGTTGACTTACAAAACTCTTGGGAGTTCCCTGGTGGTCCACTGGTTAGGGCTTGGCTCTTTCACTGCTGTGGCCCGAGGTTCAATCCCTTGTCAAGGAACTAAGATCCTGCAAGCTGCACAGCATGGCCAAACCCCACCACTTCGAAACAAACAAACAAAAACTCTTTATGGTAAAGAAATACTGGCTTTCATTGAATTTCAGTGTTTCGAATATTTCCAGTGTTTTTGTCTCTAAGGAGACAAGACAAAAGAGTGGAGTAGGGAGCACCAGCTTTGCAGTCGGGTGAAACTGCCTTCTGCTTTCGGTTTGGCCGCTGGGGCCTTACACTGATCTCCTTCATCTATGAGGGAGGGATAGTAATATCATCCTCACAGGACTGTGGGCTTTAAATCAGACAATATATGGAAAACTCTTCATCTTACGCTTGGCATGAATCAGTGCTAAGCTGGTGTCACAGACAAGATGGTGGAATATATCAAAGGCTCTGCTTGTGGCATCAGGCTCTGAAGGCTCTTTCCCACCAGAAGATTATAGAAATATTGCTTTTATTTTCTTCTAATACCTTTATGTGGTCTTTTTTCACATTTATGGATATATGTTTATTTAACATGAAACATGGGGATCTGCTATTTACCCCCAAATAGTTAGGCAGCTATTCTATCACCATTTATTCATTTTCTTCCGCTGATTGCAATATTAAAACATGACATTTCAAAAGTCTTAAGAACACAGGGGTCTATTGCTGGACTCTATCCTACTTCAAATAAATATTCGGTTGAATTATTCCTCACTGTGGAATTGACATAACGCCTCATCTCTCTTCCGTTGAACACCATTATTGTCTACCATAGGAAGAACACTGCATGGCCCCTGTGCTCCAAAAGCTTATCGTATATGTGGGGAGAGGAAATAACGGTTAGGACTCCTCGCTTTCACTGCCGAGGGTACAGGTCCAATCCCTACTTGGGGAACTAAGATCACACAGGCCCAAACAAAACAAAACAAAACAAAACAAATGCAAGAAGTTAAAAACAATAAAAAGGGGACTTTACAGAAATTCTAAAAATGCCAAAGGCCATATGCCACCTGAGATGTAGAGGGTACAGTCTGGGCAATGGCCAATGACTAGCAAGCTAGTCCCCAGCCTCCTAGGCTCAGAAATCATACTCTTCCTCACCAAGAGAGAACTCACGTCTTCCTGTTGTGGCAGTCTCACTTTAGCAATATCACAGGATTGATCAAACATCAGAATGCCAAATTATTACTTGACAATGAGAAATACATCTGTTCTACACACAGGGCATCTGTGTCTACACACTCAGAGAATTACCTTCTGTGGGGACAGGCCTCCGTGGCACACTGAAGCACAATCACAGAATCGAAGGCTACTTGGTGAGAACAGAATTAGAAAAGGAATCAGCTGAATCCAGAATTTAATGGGAAGGCCTGAGGTAACTGGATCCATCCATCTCCTCAACAGGCAGCCTGGCTAGTGGGCCTGACTCCTCAGTTATGCTGCCTAAGGTGCCATCTCTACTCTTGGGCAATGTGAGGATGGGCACTGCCCATGTTGGTCTCTCCTCACCTTTTCTATGCTTTCACTAGTCACCAACCCTCCTGCAGATAGACACATTTCTCTTTAGAAGTTAGTACATCATGTCAGGTTTGATTCAAGTGTGATAGGCCAGGAAGCCATTGGTCCTTACACATCTCTGCTCAGCTCCATGATGTGCTAACCTTGGTGGTTCTCTCTTGGGGGGCTGCCTTTCAAAAAACTGCTTACCACTTTTGTGAGTTCTGAGGGGAGGGGACTGCTTTGCTATGGCCCCTAAGAAATGGTGACAAACCTCACAGGACTAGGATCAGGAGGGCTGGAGTATTCAGGGAAGGCTTTACAGAGAAAGATATCTGAACTTGAGTTGGCTTTTCAGAGATTCATAGGAGTTCCACAGGCAAAGCAAAATAAAGGAATTTTCGATGGACAAAGGCACAGACAAAAGTAGGAATGGGTATGGTGTAACTAGCGTATAGTGAGGAGCTGCTTTGGCTGGAATGGAGGGCTGCCATTACAGGAGAAAAGATAACTAAAGTAATGTGGAGTGGTAGGGTAGAATCAAGACTGTCAGCCTATTAAAATCACTCTTTTAATGTTAGCAACTGCCTGCTGGGAAAAGTAATCAACCACTATGTAACTGAACAAAAGGTAAACAGGCTAGCTCCTGGAATAGGCTACTATAAATATTTGAGGGTAGCCTGCTGCAAGAGTTTACTTGCAGGGTTTTAATGGAACCTATCTACACAATTCCTAATATACCGGAGAAGAAAGCTGCTAAGTAAACCTGAGGAATTGACGAGATCACACTTTTGTCTTTTAGGCATGTCCTTTTAGCCCTCCCAGGGTGACTGATAGCTCCTTGAGTATGGAGATCCTATATCTCTCATCACTTCAGCCAAGAAGGAAAGAAATCAACAGTAGAATGAGAGTGACTGGTGAGTACATCAAATCAGCATACTTTTTTGAGTTGAAGAAAATTTACTATCATGTCACCTCTGGCCTTCTTATAAACTTCACTTGTCAAAATAGTCCAATAGCTTGTTATCATGGATCCAATTCCATAGGGATCTCCTGGGAGTGAAGTTCCTTTTAAAAATCCTGTGGGGACTTCCCTGGTGGTGCAATGGTTAAGGATCCGCCTGCCAGCACAGGGCACACAGGTTCGATCCCTGGCCTGGGGAGGTCCCACATGCTGCGGAGCAACTAAGTCAGTGTGCCACAACTCCTGAGCCCGTGCATCTACAGCCCG
The DNA here is from genome assembly GCF_964341445.2 of Mesoplodon mirus. Classification (NCBI taxonomy): domain Eukaryota; kingdom Metazoa; phylum Chordata; class Mammalia; order Artiodactyla; family Ziphiidae; genus Mesoplodon; species Mesoplodon mirus. The sequence goes on from NC_138994.1 coordinate 25,222,838, forward strand.
TACTCCACAACAAGAGACGCCACCTCAGTAAGAAGCCCATGCACCGCAATGAAGACCCAACGCAGCCAAAAAAAACAAACAAACAAAAAAAAACACCACACAAAAAAACATCCTGGGAATATACTTTTCATTAAAAGAACAAAGTGTATGTCAGTCCTCATGGCTAAAGGGAAGAATCAAGTAGTAGCAGGTGGAAAGGTGGATTTGATTCTCAGTTTCTGGGTTCTGAATCTGAATTAATTCTTGTCCTTACCTCAATGACACAGAGAATTGTAACACAAATCGTCATTACTACAGGTACAGATACTGCCAAGATGAGTTTGTTGTTATAGTCATAACCTGGAACTTCTTTTGTGAGCTAAAGAAATATATCACAATTTTTAAAAACAAGGAGATAGAAGGGATGAAAACTTACGATTCTTAATCCTATTCTAAACGATAGCTAACTATTCTTAAACTACTATGAAACCCAATCCTTTCAGGCGAGTAGCTTCTATAAGAACAAGCCAAATTTAATGTTATTAGTCTTATCATTAGCATTTTCTTCTACAATTTATCTACAATTTATTTATCTTGTGTTATGTCCTTTTCGCGTCTACCCTAGGAATAGTGACACACTCTCTCAATGAGCAAAGTTGGAGATCACTGTCTTAGCCCGTTTCATGGCTGAAGATAAGATACTGACTAGGAGCCCGTGGTATTCCCGCTTGGGCACGTTAATGGCATGTCCTAAACTGAGTAAAAGTCCAAGTCCCATGTGTCAGGGGTTATCCTCACCTCACTTGACTCCTGCTCTTTCTGCTCACTCTGGGCTTCTGTGCTCTCACTGATATAGTTGTCAGCTTTCCACTGGTCCATATCCCATTCCGCTTTGGACACATTTACTTCTTGCTGCTTGCTGAGAAGCTTCATCAGGAGGCCTGTTCTAGAGATGGGGTTGGCACAGGCCAGCTGCACGTGGGTGTCCGAGCAGTCTATTTTCAAAGTCTGGATAACATGAGAAATGAGCCTTTGCACGTCAGTGTTGGGGATGAGGGACCAGAGCTGCTGGTTTAGCTGAGTTTCAACTTGATCACCCGGGGATGCGAGCCCTGGGAAAGTGAAGCCTGTGGGCTTAGAGGATAATTCAGTGACCATGTTGTGGTGCTCCCATTGTGTTTTGTTGCTGTGTTGAACAGCTGGCATACTGTTGTCTGCAGCAACAGTAGAATGTGCAGTGGAGACGTTCCTATGGCTAGTGTTTCCAGGGCCGGTTCCTCCTGGCAGAGTAGCGTTTCCTGTAGAAATAATTGCTTCAGAAACATTTTGTGCAGTATTGTTTTCTGAAGTAGTGTTTTCTGCAGAAGGGTCTGAAAGAGAAAATAATTCTGGAAAAGGATTTTCCTGAGAAGTCACTTCTCCTGAAGATGAAACAGCCTCTCGTGGAGGGGAATTTATGAGACTCCTCACGACAGAGAACGGAGGGCTTGCAAGCATCATTCTATCAAGTGAACTTGTCTTTCTGCACTTTCGACTCCCTTTTTTTTTTTTTTTTTTTTTTTGCGGTACACAGGCCTCTCACCGGTGTGGCCTCTCCCGTTGCGGAGCACAGGCTCCGGACGCACAAGCTCAGATGCCATGGTTCACGGGCCCAGCCGCTCCACGGCACGTGGGATCTTCCCAGACCAGGACACGAACCCGTGTCTCCTGCATCGGCAGGCGGACTCCCAACCACTGTGCCACCAGGGAACCCCCTCGACTCCTTTTAACTTTGGGTTTTCTGTGGACCCGATGAGACCTAATTTTATGGAAGATGTATTTTTTTTCCAGAATGTGAGATCAATTCAAAGTCCTTAATATTTCTAACTCTTGCCTTTGCATCTTCGAAAACATGAATAGCGTTGGAAAAGTCTTTTGATTTGCTTTTAACCTCAGATGAGGATTTTGGCGGGATGGAGGCACAAGGCCTGCCCTTGAAGTACGGTTTCAGGGAAGAGGAGCCTGCGGCCTTGTGTTCCTTTATGAATGAAGACTCTGCATTAGAGGACTTTCCCACTAGCTTCCTGGGCCTCTGCACCATGAGAAGCTGTTTCAGCTTTCTTGGGGATGGCCTCCTGAGCTTTCATTCTTTGGCAGTGTTCGCCACAGATGGCTGGGCATTCTGTTTCCTCCGGACGCTCTCATCTCCCACTGCTTTGAGGTGCATTTTCTGTATGCCCCTTGAGGACCTTGTTCACTCTCAGCAGCTTTTCCTCTGTACTCTCAATCTTTGCTAGGCTGTCTTTCTGTGGTTGGGCAGTTTCTAATTTCTTTTGAAAGATGTAGCGTGTAAACATGGCACTTAAAAGGTTGGAACGTGTACGTGTGGCAGGTTTTTCTTCCTTTTTAACCTCATCAATTTTTTCTTGAGTTTCTGCATCTAACAAATTTTCCACAAAATGGAGTTTCCTCAATTTGTTTTTATTAGTTGAATTGTTGGGTACAGGTTTAACAGAAGGGCTCCTTGTATTGTTTTTCAAAAGGCCCAGTGGCATATCTCCATCTTGTGTATTTGAGAAAAGAAGTTGAATGAATGGTAATAATGTTGATTCCACATCACCTAGATTTCCCTCTGAGATATAAGGCAGTATGAAATTTAGTGTACTGATAATACCACTTTTATTATTAAAGTCCAGCTGCTCATTCATGAAGCCTGACAAGATGACAGCACTGTTAGGTGAGGACATCCTCTCTGACTCAATAGTCAGCTCGGTACCGTTTTTCTTCTTCTGGGCTTGTAACACCTTCATCAACGATCCTCCTGCATTCTCTATAGATGTTTCTTCATCTGTCAAAAAAGAAGGGACTGTTTTTCATCACTGAAGACTGATGGGACAGCCTTTTGTCAGTCCACAGCCAAAGAAATGAGGAATCAGTCAAAGTTTGAGTGCCACTTAGGAGAAAAAGAAACCCACACTTAAGCCTATGACTGGCAACAACAAAATGTGAAAAAGGTCTCTCTTGAAAAAGGGGCTATCTACTCAGAAAATTCTGTAGCGTGAAATATAGGAACTATATTCAGGATTACTCCACTGGTGCCCAGGGGCCAGTACTCAAGAAAAGCCAAGGCTGGAAGACAAATATTCCCCTAATCAGCTGGACTCTCTGCAGATCTACTGTGACTCCTCACATTCATATACCCCATCCTGTCCTGCCTCAGAGGCACAGGAGTGTGAGGCTTCCTCTCTCCACCTCTTCAGTGTGCTTGTGTTCTTGCTGCTATCACAGATCTCCACGACAACCACCGCCGCTAACAGGTCGTCATCTGGACATGTCCTTCTCCAACTACCCACTGAGTCCTTTGCTTAGTCCCTGCTTCTATATATCCCAGTCCCCATAACAGAAGGCTCTATACAGAAAAAAACACTATGTCCGCCCTGGCTCTTTGCTAAAATTTGGGCAGGGATCTCGGGTATAAGTTAAGAGATTTGCCAGATTGTATGCCCATGTGGAATGTTCAACAAATCAATGGAATAATACTTGAGGCCCTAAAATGTAGACGGGAAAAAGCAACTTCTGTCGGATGGCTACTTTGCTTTCAATTCATTTTACTTCTAATGTTTCCAGCTCTACTTGGGGAACCATCCAAATCTTCTGACTGTGTGAAGGTAATGTGTACCATTGTGTAGCTGGGCTTGTCTCCCAAAAGGATTAAAAGTATTTTTGGTGAGGGTCAAAGGAGGAGGGAAGGGTCATGAGAAAGGAGGAGCAGAGGCTAGCAGAGAGCCCCAAACTGGGGACAGGAGATCGGGGCCCTAGGGTCATAGCACTTAACACCTCTGATCTTGTTTTTCCTCACCGGTAAAAGGAGAGTAAAAATGCCTTTTCTGCCCACTTCTGGGGGAGAAGGGAGTAATATAATTAGTAAAAAAAAATGTTTGGGGGAGTTCACAGGTGGTCTAGTGGTTAGGACCCGGCTCTTTCCCTGCTGTGGCACGGGTTCAATCCCTGGTGGGGGAACTAAGATCCCACCAGCTTGGTGGCTAAAGAAAAAAAAAACTGTGTTGAAAAATCAGCAATATTGTATTTATATAAGTGGCAAAGTGTTATCATTTATGATGTGTTCTAGATCACTGAAAGAGACCTGTATTCAAGCTACCTGGGCATGAAAGCACATTTTGGAAGTCATCAAGTTAGTGCCCATAAATCTAATATATAGAAAAATAGTTGAAAGCCCCTGAGTGTTTTGTGGATGGAAAAACTTGCGATTCAGAGCAAGTTCAGAGCTGGACAGTCAAAGAAATAACTAGCTCTCCCATGCATTAGAAGGGCTTGGTAGCAGCTTCTGCTTATGGAACCAGAAACTCTCAGGCTCCAGATAGGACATAAAACAGCATCACTTGTACTCTTTATAAAATTGCAGAAACAAACAAAATAAACAGAAATATATTTACACCTGTCTTATAAGACAAAGGGTACTTGAGACCTAATGTATATAAAATCAGTTTACAAACTGTGATGTACTATGTGAATAAGTTCTCATTTGCACAGAGGGCAGCATAGGATATGTGGCCATTAATGTGAATTCCCTTCCCCCTTCCATTCCTTTCTCTGGTTCCTTTATATATGCAGATCAGTTACATTATGAAGCTAATAATGTAACTGAGCTATTCTTAGCTTAATAATGTAACCAAGAATCTGATTTTTAGCAAGGGGGTAATTCTTAGAAATTTAGGGAGCTGGAACTCTGAATGAATGTATTAAAATAATGTAATTAGGGCCTCCCTGGTGGCGCAGTGGTTGAGAGTCCGCCTGCCGATGCAGGGGATACGGGTTCGTGCCCCGGTCTGGGAGGATCCCATATGCCGCGGAGCGGCTGGGCCCGTGAGCCATGGCCGCTGGGCCTGCGCATCCGGAGCCTGTGCTCCGCAACGGGGGAGGCCACAACAGTGAGAGGCCCGCATATCGCAAAAAAAAAAAAAAAAAAAATAATGTAATTACATCATTAGTTTTAAAATGTATCATCCTTGATTAAAAATAAAAAATTAAATTAAAAATTAAAAATGTATTATCCCGCAATTGAGACTCACCACAACGTGTGACGTCCCTCAGGCGTTCACTGTCACAACGCAGCTTGACTGTCTCACAGACGACCTCAATAGTATTTTTAAATTGGCAGAGGCAGCAGGCCCTCCGGCTGGGTAAGATCCTATAAATGGAAACACAGGTCATTAAATTCGTGGTAAAAGAGTTACCTGAGTAGGTAGAAGGGGTAGGCCAAGGCCACCACAGACCAGTGCAAAAAGGAGTTCTTGGGGCATATGGACTATAGAACTGGATAGGGGCCGGTTGGCCAATTGCTGCCCTTGACTGTTGGAAATAAATATCGAGGAGGAGAGAAGTGCCCAACAGAAGGATTAGGATGGCAGGAGGTATGATATGCCTAGAAAAAAGGGAATAGGGATTAGAATTGGGTGACACTGAACTGCAGTTTAATTCAGAAGTATCTCCTTCCAACCCGAAAGCCTCACTTTGGGTTGAGAGTACACCCGAAGAAGGCAGACTTCTAAGAAGAGTATGAATAAGACCGCACATTCTGGAGTCACTTTCTCAGTTCCTATTTGTGAGGAGTAATATATTAGAAATTATTCTAGTAATAAAAAAGCATCATGTGGCTAAACAATAACAGAGATCGCATTGACCAAATCTGGACAAAAGGAACATTCCAAAGAATAACATTATCATTATAATAAGGTATAACATAGTTAATTGAAAAAAAAGCACATGGGTTCATAATGATACTCCAAATGAAAAGTGGGGGAGCTCTTCTTTATAGAATAATGTCAGCTAATAAATGCAAAAGGAAGGATAGAATTAGGAAAGTGTTATTTTGCAACTATCAATGTAATAATCGATTCAGACAAGGATTATCATTGATGCACAGTTGGGTGAAGAGTTGTTTGAAAGTAGGATCTTCACTGATCCCAAGGATCACCCCACATATTATTTATCAATTACCAAGGGGAAAAATAACTTTACAATGGAGAGATATGGAATAGACCACCTTAATAAAGTGATCAAACTTAGCACTGGGCCACCTCAAGTGATGAAGTATGAAGAATACATCACCTATATAGTATTCTTCCCCAAAATGTTTACTTCGAATCTAATGAGGAAACAGACAAATACAGATTGTGGGGCAATTTACAAGACAACTGGCTTAGACTCTTCAAAAAAGCCAATGTCATAAAAGACCAAAAAAAGATAGTAGGGAAAAATTCTAGGTTAACGGAAACACAGACATGACATGCAATGCCTCATCTTTAATTGGACCCTGTATCAAAACAAAACAGACTTAAAGAATGTTATTGGCTTCTGGCCAAGATGAAGTACAAGGGCCAACTTAACCTCCCACCTGAAACAAGGAAAAAATCAGATGGAACATAATGAAACAAAAGTCTTCAAGAAACGGAACCTCAGGCAATACATTTCAGTGATTCCCGAGGAGATGGGAAATAAATGAAGTGATCCCTATAATTGCCCTTACTTCTCTGAGAGAGTATCCACGTCATGGAACAGGGAAGAGAAGTCCAGACAGAGACTAGTGGGCTCCCTGACAGACGAAATGGAGAGAAGAGTCTGGGAAAACCAAGGTAACTAGAGTTCACAAAGCAGAGTATCAGAGAGAAAAGAAGTGCACAGACAAAGAACTCTGGAGATATGCAGAGGGAGCTCTTGAGAATTCAACAAAGTATGGGTCAGTACATTTGTGTGAGGAATAACTTGATGCCAGGAAAAGAACCACATGAAAGGATTAATAAGAAGAACAACTGGATATCACACAGGGTTGTAGGAATAGTACCTGTTCCTACAAGTCAGACTGGAAAACCTCATGATACTCAGAAAGGACTTGTCTCAGTAGTTGCAAATGATGAGCTCCAGACTAAAGGCTACTTGGACTCCTACCCAACGAACCTTAAAAGCTAGACCTAAAAGAATAAAATTGTTTTGAGTAACCTAATTTCACCCAAAACAAAGCGCAGGCATTTTACAGGAATAAAAATATACATAACACACAATAAACTAAAACTCACAATATCTGGGATCATATGAAAAATTGCCAAGCATGGAAAGAAGTAGGAAAATATGACCCATACTGAGGAGAAAAGGCAATCAATCAACAATAACCCATAATCGATACAGATGTTAGAATGGGCAGGAAAGAACTTTTAAAAAGTTATTATACATGAAGAAAAGTTATTATAACTGTATTTCATATGTTAAAACACCCAGACTAAACCCTGAAAATGTTAAGTACAGGCATGCAAAATGTAAAACAGACCTAAATTGAGCTTCTAGAGATTAAAAACAATGTCTAAATGAAAAAGATATTGCAGGAGGTTAAAGGCTAATTAGACACGGCAGAAGGTCAGTGAACATTAAGGCAGCAACAGAAACTATCCAAAATGAAACAAAAGGAGTAACAAAACAACAACAAAATGAATAGAGCCTCAGTGACTTGTGCAACAACTTCAAGTGGCCTAATACATGTGTACTTAGAGTCCATGAAGGAGAGGAGAAATATAAAAATTTGAAGAAATAATAGCCAAAATTTTTCCAACTTGGTAAACACTATAAACCCACAAAGTCAAGAAGATCAATGAACTTTAAGCAGAAGAAACACGGACAAAACTACACCAAGGCACAGAAAATAATCGAATTGCTCTAAACCAGCAATAAAGAGAAGAATTTAAAAGGAGCCAGAGGAAAAAATTATACACTACGTACAGAGGAACAAAGATAACAATGACAGCAGAATTCTTGCTTGAAAAATCGTAAACGAGAACTCAGTGGAATAACATCTTTAAAGTAGTGAAGTGAATTCTATCAAGCTAGAATTTTATACCCAGATCTGTCAAAACAAAAGCAAAATAAAGACTATCTCAGACATACAGAAGCTGAAAGAATTCATTGCTAGTAGACTTTCACAATAAGAAATGTTAAAAGAAGTATTTTTAAGCAGAAGGAAAATGACACCAGATTGGAATATGGATCTACATAAAAGATTAAGAATACTGGATACATACAACAATGAAGACCCAATTCAACCAAAAATAAATAAACAAATTAAGAAAAGAAGGGAAAAAGCATATAATCATTGCAATAGATGCAGGAAAAGAATGAAAACATCTAACACACATTCCTGATTAAAGAAAAAAACAGCCCTCAGTAGACTAGGAATGGAAGGAGACTACCTCAACTTGATAAATGACTTCTGCAAAAAACCTAACATCATACTTAATGGTGAAGGACAAAGTACTTTCTCACCAGGATCAGGAACAAGGCAAGGATATCTGCTCTCATTGCTTCTATTTGACATTGCACTGAAGGTTCTAGCCAGTGCAATAGGGCAACAAAAAGAAAAGAGATATTCAGAATGCAAAGGAAGAAGTAAAACTATCTTTATTTGCAAATAACATGATTATGTAGAAAACATGATAGAAGCTACGAAAATGCTACTGGAACTAATAAATGAGTTTATCAAGTTTGCAGGGTACAAGATCCACATACAAAAAGATGAATTTGTCTCAACAAACAGAGATCAAAGTTTTAAAATGCTACTTATAAAAGAATCCAACATATAAAATACTTAGAATAAGTCTGACAAAAGACTTGCACACTGAAAACTGTAAAATATTGCCGGGGGAAATTAAGAAAGACCTAACTAAATGGAGAGATATAAAGTATTCATGGATCAGAAGATTCAATATTGTTGAGACATCAATTCTCCCCAAATCGATTTATACATCAAAACCCCAGTAGGCTTTTCTATAGACATTGACAAGCTAATTCTAAAATTCATATGGAAATAAAATTTAGAATAACTAAAACAACTTTGAGAAAGAATGAAGTTGAAGAACTAACAGTAACTGATTTCAAGGATTATGAAGCTACACCTTCAAGACATTGTGATAGTAGTGTAAAGAGAGACAAAAAGACCAAAGGAACAGAATACAAAGTTCTGAAGTAGAGAGAGGGGGAGAACTGACTGTCAGGTTCAAAGGCATTTCAGTGGAGAAATGATAGTCTTTTCAACAAATGATGCTGGAACAACTGAATATCCAGGTGCAAAAAGAAAAAAAATGCACTTCCATCTAAACCATATACAGAAATGAACTCAAATTGGTTCAAAGATCTAAATGTAAAACATAAAACTATAAAACGTCTAGAACAAAACAGGTGAAAAATTTTATGACCTTGAGTTCGGCAAGATTTCTTAGATACAACACCAAAAGCATAATGCATAAAAGAAAAGAATAGATAAATTAGACACCATCGAAATTAAGAATTTCTGCCCTGCAAAAGACACTCCTGAGAGAACGAAAAGATGAGTCACAGAATGGGAGAAAATACCTAGCAACTTACCTATTGGATAAAGGACTAATTTCCAGAATATATAAAGAACTCTCAAAACTCCAGAAAAATATAGATAAAAGATTCAAAGGTATACAGATGGAAAATAATGAAAAGATGTTTGACATGATTAATCATTAGGGATGCTACAGTGAGATACAACTACACACCTATTAAACTAAAATTAAAAATACTGAGCATAGCAAATGTTGGCCACAACGTGAAGAAAATGCAGCTCGCATACACTGCTGGTAGAGATGTAAAATGATCAAACCACTATGGAAAATAGGTATTTTTTAAAAACTTAAACATACACTTACCAATGATGCAGCCATTCTACAGGCAGGCATTTACCCAGGAGAAATGGAAGTAAACATCCATACAAGACTTGTACAAAAATATTCATAGCAACTTTATCTGTAATAGACAAAGACTGAAACAACTCAAATGTCCATCAATGGTCAATACATAAATGGTGGTACATCCATATAAAGGAATGCTATTCAGCAATAAACAGAAATGAATTACTGATATATACAACAATATGGATGAAGATTAAAATAATCATGCTGGGTTAGAAGCCAGTTAGAAAAAAGTATACACTGTATGATTTCATTTACATAAAATTCTAGAAAATGCAAACAGAAAGCAGATCAATGGTTGCATGGCGATTGGGAAGTGCAAGGAACGATGGGAAGGAAGAATAACAAAGAGACATTAAGAAACTTTCTGAGGTGATGGACATTTTGATTTTCGTGATGTCTTCATGGTGTGTATGTATGTGTGTGTGTAAACACAGATTACTGCATGTCAATTATACCTCAAAAAGCTGTTAAAAGAAATGATATTATATAAGAGAGACAATGGGGGAAATTTGAATAGCAACACTTTATTAGGTAATATTATTGTGTAGGAATTTAATTTCTTCAATACTGTGTATTAACAGTATCGTCGTTACACAGGGAAATAATTTTTAATATCCAGAGAGGAGGGCATGTAGCTGACAAGAGAGGGATCGCAATTGTGGCAGATGCTGTGGGACGCTGAGGAAGATGAGGCTAGAGCAGTGACCAATGCGTGACGGCACGGTGAAGACAGTCATTTGTCAGGTGACCTGACAAAGACGGTTGGAACAGACTGCTAAATGCAGGGCCGTTTCTGCATACTAATCTCATGCAATCCCCTCAACTAGCCTTGGCGTAACAGAAAGTTTCTATTAGCTTGCCATATGGGAGGGGGGATGGCACAATTTAAGGTGTAGTAGGTTGTGTAATAAACTGTCACAATAGGGTCCTACAGAAATAGTTTTTTAAACCGCAAAAAAATAAAACTTGACCCTTCCCTCATAACATATATGAAAATTAACTCAAAATGAATTGTAGACCTAAATGTAGCTATACAACGTCTGGAAGAAAACGTAGGAGAAAATCTTTGTGATTTGGGGTTAGACAGTGGGGTCTCAGAGAAAGATTTCTTAGATTAAGACACAAAAAAGCAGAAACCATCTAAGAAAAATTGCTAAGGGATTTCCCTGGTGGTTAAGACTCCGAGTTCCCAATGCTGGGGGCCCGGGTTCGACCCCTGGTCAGGGAACTAGGTCCCACATGCATGCCTCAACTATGAGTTCGTACGCCAGATCTAAGAAGCCCATGGGCTGCAACTAAGGGGCCCATCTGCCGCAACTCAGACCCAGCACAACCAAATAAATAAATTAAATAAATATGAAAAATTAAGAAAAATTGCTAAATTAGAGTTCATCAAAAAAAAATTAACACTTCTAGTTTTCAGAGACACTTTAATATAATGAAGGTAAGTCACAATCTGGGAGAAGATATTTACTAAACACATATCTGAGAGCAAGGACTTTTTCCATTGCTTTTTATATAAAGCACTCTTAAATCTCAATACAAATATCCAATTCAAAATGGATTTGAAGAGACACTTCATTTAAAAAGATATTTGCACATGAATAGACACTCAGCATCATCACCTATTACAGAAATGCAAAATGTGGCAAAAACCATGAGATTCAACTACACACCTACTAGAAAGGCTAAAATTTTTTATAAAACAAATATAAGGATCAGGTGAAGATGTAGGGCATCTGCAACTCTCATAGACTGCTTGTGGGAAAGCAACATGGCACAGGCACTTTAGAAAACAGTTCAGCAGTTTCTTAAAAAGTTCAATAGGCACTTAGCATATGATGAAGCAATCCCACCCTGAGGTATTTTACCCCAAAGAAATGAAAACATATGCTCACACAAGACATATGTTCACACACACATGTGAGGGTTTTCAGAGGCTTTGTTCATAATAGCCAAAAAACTAGAAGAAACTCAAATGTTCATCAAACGATGACTGCGTATCCACACAACTAGAATACTGCTCAGCGCTCAAAAGGAATGAGCTACTGACAGGTGCAACAAAACAGATGAATCTCCAAAGAGACTGGCTAAGTGAAAGAAGCCAAAAACAAAAAGCTACATACCACATGATTTCATTTATCAAATATTCTGGAAAAGGCAACATTATACGGACAAAAATCAGATTGGTGGTTGCCAGGGGCTGGTAGTGACAGGAGGATGGATTGACTACAGAGGGACATGGGGGGTCTTTTGGGAGTGCAGAAGTTTTCTTTACCTCAAATGTGGTGGTGGCTACAGAACTATACGTTTGTCAAAACACATCACACTGTATATTTAAAAAGAGTGAAGTTTGTTAAATGAAAATTATACATAAATAAACCTGACTTAAGAAGATAATCAAACAAACCTAAAAATACAATTGAGTGAAAATCAATGTAAGAAAAATCAACTTACAGTGTTTCCAATTCAAGGGTCATCATGAGGATGCTTTCAATTGCTGTAAGTGACACTTGTGCTGTTCCCATGTCTCTGAAGGAGAAGCCCAAACATGCATGATATAAAACCCAAAGACAAAATTTCTAAACTGAAAAAGATACGTAACATGGGATTACTTCCACTTTGGCTTCTTACTTGCCATAGATGATAATTCCAAAGAGCTCCTTTTGAAGAAATTTAAATTTGCATCATCAAATTAATGACCTTGGTGCTGAACAGTACAATCATTTTCTATTAGCCTCACTTCTCATTTTCAATTGCATCTACCTCTTTTGATCACTCTTTTTTTAAAAAAATAATGTACCCCTTATTCCTTTTTGCTTTCTTGGATAAATACTATTCCTATATGCATCTTCATGTTCCATATCTATATGTGTTCTTCAACACTCTTCTCATCCTCTGCTGGCTCTCTTACCCATATATATTCTTTCTTAATCCTTTTCTTTGCCAATAACTCTTATTTTCAATAACCCAGTTAAAATCTAAATTATGACTGTTTAGCCAAAGTACTCAATTTTTGACGAAAGTCAAAAGGAGCAGAAATTATCTCATGAGCCATGAAACTGTTACAATACTTACAAAGAGTTTAATGCTGGCACTTTAAAAAGACAAGAATCTTCAACTGTTGGCAAAGGATTACGATTGAGAATTCTGAAAAGTGGAATGGAATTAAAATTATCTGCATTTTCAATTACTTCCATGAAAGTTTATAGTCATTTTTTTGGGTATGGAACTTGAAGGTTAAAAAAAATCATTTTCTGTCTTTACCTATAAATCACCCTTAGAATCTGTAAAACACTCTTTCACTGGGAACTACCCAGGTCTCTAGATGATAAAGTGGAGAAGAGAAACAAACAAACAAACAATAAAATAGAAAAAAAGTGGCTAGCAAAGAAAAAATATGCCAAAGTACTTTTCACGTTAAAAACCCTCGAAGTGACTATGCCGGTAGGAAGCCCTTGCTCTGTAAAAAAGTACTATTTCTAGTGTCCTCCATAATTCAAGGTGTTTTTCTTTCATCTCTACAAAGTTTGAAAAATTTCATGATTTAAACTACCCAGCTAAAGACAAAAATAAGGCTAATTCCTTGGTTCTGGAGCCAAAGAAGAGAGAAATCCAAGAGGAACTGGTGAAAGCCATACTCCCATCACATAGTCCCGTGTGTATTCTTGTGCCATAGCCTTTGTTACTGTGTATGTAATCAACTGTTTACTTGTCACTCTCCTAGATTGTCAGCAACTTGAGAGCAGGGACCACACTTTATTGTCATTATTATTCCTGTGCCTGACATAGTGCCTAATAGTTACTAGGCATTTAATAAATGTTTGCTGAATAAATAAATAACATTTTGTTTATATATCAATAAAATAAACAAATTAATTTTGAGGAACAAAATTTTATTCCAAAATGTTGGAATAGATTTTCTTCATAGTTCTTTCTTTCTTTCTTTTTTTTCCCCTTAGTTCTTTAAAACAAATAAGGGGGAAAAAAAAAACAAAAAGAAACAGGAAGAAAGAAAAGAATATCTGACTTTAGGTTAACTCTACTCAAGAATTATTAGTGTACTTTTGCAGAATATTATAAAGATAATTATCAAAACTAATATCTTTTGGGTTGCCATGCATATGTGATCAGCATTTAACATTTCATCCTCACAGTAACCTTATGTGATATATATATTACACAATTGTACAAATGAGGAAACTGAGGCACAGAGAAGTTACATAACTTGTCTTAAGTCATCAAGCTCGTAAGAAGCAGAGCTGGAATTTGAACTCAGTTCTGACTCTAAAGCCTGTGTTTAATCTGAATGAAAAAAAAGGGTTTTTTTTTTTTTTTTGAAACATCTGTTACTTTAACCTTAATTTTGACAGCACTAAATATAGAAATACCTTTTCAAACTTCATCTACCCATCTGGGAAAGCCTCTATGAGAATTATATTTTCTCTTTTTATTTATTTATTTATTTCTCTTTTTATTTATTTTTTCCTTAATCATCTCTCGTGATAAATATTTAATTAGCCTATGGCCATTGAGACTTTATAGATTTTTTTTTAAATTGCAGGAAAATCAGTAAAAATGATGGAGGAAGGACATCTGAAAATTCATCCCCGCATGGAAGCAACAATAACAACAACAAAACTGGAAAAATGGTCAGAATCAACGTCTTCTGAACTCTGGGAATTTAACCAACACGCTGGCAGTAAATGGGGGAGCAAGTTATTCAAGGAAAACAAATTAATTTCTGTAAGAACAACGAGATCTGTGCTGCTTTAACTTGCCCTCGACCTTTGGTCTCCATGCCAGTGGTAGCCTTGAAAAACAGCCCACATCCCTGGTACCAGAACGAGCAGCATGGACTGGGAGGTCCTTCAAAGCCTCATCCCCAAAGAACTGTCATTGTTGTACATGTCTGGTGGTCCCCTGGAAGACCTCACTTGAAAGGCTTGCCTTTGACCTGACTGAGGGCTGTCTAGTGAGAAAAGCCTCTGCTCAGGTGGCATTTCTGGAAAACATTTTCAAGCAAATATTTTAACATGGCGGTGGCATGAGGCAATGGATAACAGTTTGGGGCAAAAAACAACCCAACCGCAAAGCTTTAAAAGAAAAGCTGAGGAATGAGATGTCCACAGACACTTTGCAATATTCCAATGTATTCCTGGGAAACTGGAAGACCACAAGACATATTCCTGGGCATCTAGGAGAATAACTGTTAGCATTAATAAATGAGTTCAGCAAGGTTGTAGGATATAAGATCAACATTATTTCTCCACACCAGCAATGAGTAATCGAAAAATGGAATTTAGAAAACAATTCCATGTGGAACAGCATCAAAACAAATATAATACTTAGGGGAATATTTTACCAAGTAAGTGCAAGATTCACACTGAAAAGTACAAAACTGTTGAAAGAAATTGAAGAAGATCTAAATAAGTATAAAGACATGCTGGATTCATCGACTGGAAGATAATCTTATTAAAGTTTCACTACTTCCCAAATCGACCTATGGTTCCATTGCAATTCCTAACAAAATCCCAGCTGACTTCTTTCCAGAAATTGCCAAGCTCTTTCTAAAATTCCTATGGCAATTCAAGGAAACAGAATAACCAAAACAATGTCGGTAAAGAACAAAGTGGGAGGACTCACACATCCTGGTTTCAAAACTCAGTTCAAAGCTACTGCAATCACAGTGTGGTACTGGAATAAGAACAGACATGTAAATCAATGGAACAGAATTGACAATATAGAAATAAACCCTCATATTTATGGTCTATTGATTTTCAACAAGGGTGCCAAAACAATTCAATGTGGAAAGAACAGTCTTTTCAAATGATGCTGGGACAACTGTACATCCACACACAAAATAATGAAGCTTCACACCGTATATGAAAATTAACTCCAAATGGATCAAATATCCAAATGTCAGCGCTAAGGCTATAAAACTCTTAGAAGAAAACACAGGAGTAAATCTTTATGACCTTGCTTTAGACAACAGTTTCTTAGATATGATACCAGAAGCACAAACAACCAAAGGAAAAATAGATGAATTGGATTTTATAAAAACTAAAAAGTTTGTGCTTCAAAGGACACTATCAAGAAAGTGAATAAACATATAGAATGGGAGAAAATACTACAGGTGGGAAGAATAAGATGCAGTGGGGAGAAGAAAAGTATAGTAGTTGCTAGGTGTGACAATCTCAAAATTTTGAACTATTACAAATAAAACAGCCACCCTGAACCACCCCAAAGGGCAGACCCAAGTTATTTTTGCTTTTAGTGTTTATGCCTTTCTAAATCTGAGAAGCTGCCAGGATTCTAGTACATAGCAAAAAGTGAGGACAACACCCTCAAGTGTGTAAGCTTTTGTGTGTACATAGCTATGTAAAGGAAACCAATGCTAGCTGACTGGGGGAGCATTAGGGCGGCTCTGTGACCGCAGCTCAATTTGCCTTCATAGTGTGGCCACACCTCCCGCACTGATATTCTCAACAATGGGGTAAATAATTCAATAGGGATAAGGCTTTGATTTTCCTCTTATTCTCTCTTCGTGCTTATGTTCTTGGTACAATATTGATGTACCACGGACAAGCCAGCATGTGAATGTGCTCTGTCTGGTTAAGTTATATAGCCTTTCTACATTGTAGAGTCCTTCAGTTTCTAAAATCATGGAGCTTGTATTGTTAGATCCAATGAAGTGACTAAAAGAATTTTTAAAAATAAGCCAACAGTCTGGACGTGCATAGGTGAATGAAGGAGAAACACTTTACAGTCAGAGAAAAAAAGCATACTTAACATTTAGGATTATCAACCACTGCCGGTTTTCCATAGTATATTTCATTCCTGATTTTATCTGAAAGAGATATGATTACTACCACCATTCAAAAAGTGGTACTTTATTAATAAGCTCTTGGCTCATCTTTGAGGTAGATTTCGGATTTAAAATAGACTACCACACTGCTAACTACTTTACCTGATATTTCTCAATAACATAGAGGCTTCATTCAAGAAACCTACTGACTTATAATTACCTGACACCCGGTGATGAATCAAGGTTTTGTGGGGCCTGAACCTCATCTACTTTGGGAAATCCTATCTAATAAAAACATGCAAAGTTATAAATAGAAAAATCGCTAGGACCCCTCTCAAGACCTTGGAAGGGACCTATGCAAGTGAGGAGCCCTGAAGCCTAAGGTTCTTTGCATTCATGATAAATCCACCTCAGCTGGGGCCCTTTTCCAAACTTATTTAATGCAGGCAACTTATAAACACCCCAGTAATATGTCACTATAGGTAGTAAAATGATTTAACTCGAGGGTGGCATCTTCCCTTGGTGGCTTGCCTTTGGTAAGAGATGCAATAAAGTTTATATCTCACCATGGCAAATGTTTCCTGAAGCAAATTAGCTTTGTCTATTAGAAAGACTTAGTCCAAAACAAAGACTTACTATACTGTGACAATCTTTTGAAAGCAACTGTGAATGAGTTTTCGGAGTACAGTACTAATTTATTTACAACACCAGATAGCTCTAATTCTTTCACTACCTTTTTCTGTCATTTAAGAGGAGCACAAATTCCAAAGGAACAAGTTGGTGCCTCTTCCATTACAAATCTTTTCTAACCTACCACCCATTTTCTACTTCATCACCCCCCTCCCTCTCCTTGTTACCCTGCTACATAGATGCTAGAATGGCTCTCATATATGTTTTCCCATCGACATCCATATTTCTCCTTCCAGTATGAAAGCTTCTTGGGGACAAAGTCCCTGCCCTATGCGTCTTTGTATCCCCAGCACTTAGTACAGTGTTCACAGACAGTGGGCAACGCACTCAGTGAAAGTTTTGGAATGAATTCATTAATTTTTAAACTGTGATTTATTTATTTATTTCCACAATGTATTTTCCTGTGTTGCCTACATTAACTATAGTGAAACTCTGATTCTTATAAGGAACTCTTGGTGTTCTAGGATGTTTAGGAAAAGTGGTGAGTTTCAGACGTTGTACTGACACTACTAAAACCTCCTGGTGAAGGGACCTCACGAGCCTGCTCTCTGGTGTGCTAACAAAAGAAAAATCGACCCTTGGTGCTCTCTCCCCAAGGTAGGCGTCAGCAAACTAACAAGGGAAAGGAAGGAGGCCGCTAAAGATAGGCATCTGCAGGAATTGTTAATCCAGCTCCAGACACAGCCTCAACACCTTCATTAACCCAAAATGTGGGAACTGTGTGAAACTGGATTTCTGAACCACAAGACAGGTAAGAGAGTCTTTTCCAAAGCCAGGTGTAGAAGAGCTCTTTACCTTGAGTCTAAAATCGCCTTCGGGCCATTGAACGTACCCACTATCATTTCCTTGTGTCATGAGAAATCAGAGAAGTTTTGAGCTGAAGGGGTGTAAAACCCACACTTCTTATTGAAGAGTAGTCAGCAAAGAAAATATATTGAATTAAGCCGCAGCAAAGTCTTTTCTTTATATTTTTCACACTACAGCTGAACACAAACAACGTCTTTTTCCATACCTCAAAGGTTCCTATTGGCCACAGATAATTCACTTCAGCAATATATGCTTTTTTGAAAAATAATGTTCTGGGTGGCTGGGGAGAGCCCTGTGGTGGGTGTTCAGGAATTCTTTCTGCTTTACCATTTAAAAGAGCTAATGATGGTTGGGGAAGCACTCACACCCACTGAACCACACCCTGCTAAACTTAGTTCTCTGCAGCTCTGTGTTGCATACATTTTAAGCAGTTAGGAACTTTGCACATGAAAAGGAATCAAAGTGAAATTCAAAAGTGGAAGTTCCTGGACCATTCGCATATTGGAGAGGCATCCGTGGGATTCCATGACAATGCTAATCTGAGTGTTTTTGTTTGGTGCCTTTAATTGACCATGCCAAAGATCAGTACTATGGAAAGCAGAGCCTTTCATATATATGAGTTAAACAAGTCTCTTGGCCTCTTTGTACCTTAGTTTCCTCATTTGAAAAAAAAAATAAATGGCTCTCAAGACATACTTTCCAGAATTCATACTGGGCTTACTTACACCCAGCTAACCAATAACTGCATGATTGTTTTTACACACAGTTGTTTACATGTATTCATCTTCTATTTCACTTACAACTTGTGTAAAAACTGCATTCCATGCCAGGCCTGAAACGTTCCAAAGCTCAGTTCTGGGAGTAAATTGCAACCAAGATTTCTACAAAAAAAGACACAAGCAAAAGAATTAGAAAAATAGATATTCTTTCAGAACATTTATCCTTTGGCAATAATTCTAATTTATATATGATGAAACATAACATCACTACTCCCTCCATACACTAAAGAAATCTCACTGTGGGAGATATTATGATTTATACTTTCATGATTATATATGTGGTGCAGTAGATACAAAATACTAAATGCTCATTAAATACTTGTGTTAAGTCATCTTTATTTCTCTAGCTAGGCAGCACTATTGACACTTTGGGCTGGATAATTCTTTGCTGTGGGAGGCTCTCCTGTACACTGTTGGATGTTTAGTAGCATCTCTGGTCTCTGTCCACTAGATGCCAGTAGCATATACAGTTCTGACAAGCAAAACTGTCTCCAGACACTACCAAATGTCACCTGTGTGCAAAATCACCCTGGTTGAGAACCACTGCTCTTGATACTGGGTGATGTTGGATGCTCAGCATGATCCTGCTCTGTGCTGGAACTGTCACCTCGGGATACAATGGAGACTGAGCTACAACTTCCTTAAGGAGCTCTGGAGGCTGAGATGGGGTCTTCTGCTGGACTGGAGAAGGTTCAACCTCTTTAGTGACCTGTGGATTTATGGGAAGTGCCAGAGCCAGAGATTTAACAGTGACATTGTACAAGTGTGACTGCTGAGCTTCATTTACCCCATGATGAACACATGGTCAAACTACAACCTCCTTAAGTGTCTCCAAAGGCCGGGCGAGGGCCTCCTGAGGACTTGAAGTTTCTAGTTCCTCAGGGGCCTCTGAAGGCTGAGAGGGAGCCTCCTGCGGAAGTGGAGGTGGTTCTACCTCTTCAGTGGGCTCTGCATGCTGAGCCTGGGCCTCTGCCTGGGGTGAAAAAGATTCAACGTCCTCAGGGGTCTGTGGATGCTGAGCAGGGGCCTCTTGATGAGGTAAAGACTCAGCCTCCTCAGTGAGCTCTGGATGACGAGTTTGCGCCCCCTGCTGGGATGCAGACATTTCAGCTTCCTCATGGGGCTCTGGAAGTTCATCTGGGCTCCCCAGAAAATCCCTAGGTATTCTCTCCTCAGGATAAAAGGCCTCCATACTTGGATGTAAATAATCACCCTGCAACTGTTGTTCTAGACACTGAGTGTTTTTTTTCAAATTGGCCTATAGTTCCAACAACAACTTTGGCAAGCCGTCGATGCTGAACTAGATCTTTCTTCAGGTTTGGGGGTGAAACAATAAAGCTCATTGGTTTTGAGCTCTTACTACCTAGAGGTGGAACAAGTATTTCAAATGATTGGTGACCTTCAGCCTGATCTAGACCTATGTGTTTAGTCTTACTTTTGTGTCGAGGAGGCAGAACCAAGGGCTGATTCTGATCCCACTCTAGCACTGGAACCGCCTCTGGGAGCTTTTGATGTTGGATTTGCTCGTTATTCAGATACTGATGTGGAACAGCAAACTGATCTGGCCCTATAGGCAGCTCTACAACGGAATCCGTGTCCGGGTATGGAGCCTCAGTCTCACTCAACTCCTGATGAGGCAGGGCCAACATCTGGACTGGAGACGAGGACGTCAAGTAATTAAAGCCCCCGGCTTCTGCCAGGGGTGTAAGGGCAAGGGGCAATTTGGGAGGGCTGTCTGAGGTGTATGAAGACCAAGTCTCGGTCAGGCGCGGGGGTTAGGGGGTCACCTGGACGCGGCCCAGGGCCCACTCCAGAGGCTGAACTGCCTGGACTAGAAGCCACAGTCGTTGCCATGTGAGGAGGAGCCGTGGGGTGCAGCAGCAACACAGAGGCACAGCCAGGACATAACATGTGGCGGCTCCCAGGCACAGCGACCCAGGCCAGCGAGAAGCCAGAGCCACATCCTCCTTCAGAGCCGAACTGAACCGTTATGCCAGCGCTGCAACACAGGGCTCACGGTTAGCAACCGTTAGCAACCACGTGTCCCTCCCTCACCTAACGTCCCACCCGTTATTTATGACATCTGTATTTACTCCACCTTTATTAGGCTCCCGCGGAGATCCAATGCACGCCACCAGAGTGAGCCTTTTTCCCAGAGTCCCCAGGGCACAAGCCACCCTTCCCCTTGCAAAGGAGACAATTACCTCCTGCCGGGCCCCCTTCCCAACCCCGCCCTGCCCTCCCAGGCCCCAAACAATGAGGCGGGATTTGGGCTGCAGACCCCAGTGGCCCCGAACTCCAGCAGCCCAGGGGTGGAGGGGGGTTGGGAAGGATGCAGAGCTTCCCGAGGAAACCACAGGATGTGGCATTCTGGGAAATTCAAAAGTGCTAGTCCAGTTCTGGCATCTAAACTCTTCCTCCTCGAAGCTGAAGTCTGAGAGACATTCTTCCTCCCTTTGGCTACAGGGCTGACAAGAAAAGTAGCTGACCTGCAAAATGAGCACCAGTCAGGGTGGCGGGAGGGGAACACACCTTACAATTATTCTAAAATGTTGCCATTTCCTCCAAACTCTCAGTATTCACGTCTCATTATTAATTCACCACTCTGTCATCAGAGGTTACCACTGAATCAGTGATGACTCCAGAACTTCTGTAGGAGGGGTTTGGGGCAAGTGAGCAATTCATTCTGGGAAAGAGTGTCTAAAACCAAGCGAATGGCCCTTTATATTAGCATGGGAAAACTTCCCCCATCCCACCTTGTCTCAACAGAACCATTAATCTAGAAAAAACTACTGTGTCACTTTTCAGAGGTCTACCCTGTGTGCAGACATGGAGAAGACACTTAGAATGTTAAAGTCAGCATGTGAAGTAGTTTTCTCCAAATACTGTAACTAGCACCCAGTTTACTTTCTTCACAGTCCTTTTCATAATCTATTTAATTTTAGTCCTTTTTAATTGTCTGGTACACCTGTAACACCTAAACTCCAAGAGAGAAGGAGCTTCATCTTATTTCCAGTGCCTGGCACATAATGGTTTCTCAATGGAACTGATTCCAAGATTGGCCTCATTTAGGAATGGATCTGTTGTTACAATCAGTTTTCCGAAATCTTTACTATCAATACGGAGTCCTTTCCTCTCACATTTCACAGGAAGCTAGACTTCTTAATGTCCAAACATGGATACGTTTGAAGTTTCCTTGACTGATTTCAATTGAATTAAAATAATTATTTTGTACAGGAAAAACTTTCAAAATTTCTACATTTTTCAGAACATAACCACCTTTTCTTTCTCTACTTTCTTCCCTTCAAAACAAACTTTGCAACATTGGGGTGAGTTAAATAATCAGAAAACTAGCCCCAAAATAAGCCCTCAATGACATGAAACACATTTTTTGCTCCTTTTTAATAAAAATCCTATATACAGTACATTAATGTTTTCTTTTAGAAATTACGTTGACAACTTAATCCCTAATTCGAGGCATCCATATAATTGGTTTACAGAAAGGTGCTTCGGCAAAATATTTAACACAAGATATATATGAGATGCTGAGATCTGGGTAATATACCTTACTTGAAAGGCATGAATAGTTTTAAAACACTGTAGCATAATCACACTTAAGGCCATAGTTACTTTGTTCCCAAATCCCTGCAATTCTATTTGAGGGGAGTTCTAAAGGGCCTGTGTCTTCTCCTGTGTCCACAACTGTAGACGTACACTGATGGCCCTCAATCCTGCTCTCCAAACTTCCAATGGGCCAGAGACAAGGCTCGGGACTTGGAAAAGTCCTAGAAATTCCCTGCCTCAAAAGCAGTTTCAGGGCTTCCCTGGTTGTGCAGTGGTTGAGAGTCCGCTTGCCAAGGCAGGGGACACGGGTTCGTGCCCCGGTCTGGGAAGATCCCACATGCCGCGGAGCGACTGGGCCCGTGAGCCATGGCCGCTGAGCCTGCACGTCTGGAGCCTGTGCTCCACAACGGGAGAGGCCACAGCAGTGAGAGGCCCATGTACCGCAAAAAAAAAAAAAAAAAAGCAGTTTCAGAGTTTCACATTTTCCTAAGGAAGACAGAGCTGAGTAGACATGCCAAAGTCTTCCAAATCCTGCTGCTTGTTTTGAATTATGGCTACACTGGCTGTGTACCCCTTGAGTTTGTATCTCCACATACACATACTTGAATTAAATCCTGTAGTTCCTCTTTGGTTCTAGCATCTGTGACCTCTTCACAGAGTCTATATGCCACGGCTGTTTTACCAATTTCTGAAATAAAGTTAACAAGGATCAATTCAGAAGTTTTCTTGCTCTAAAACTTCCTGTATACAATGGTAGCACCCAATAATTAGACATTCTTTTGATTTCTAAAAGCAGAAAATAAGAGCATTTTCCTAGAAGTTCCCTCATCTGACACTCCAGTTTTTATCATAATTAGTTGTGAAAAAATATATAAGAAGTATCAACTTTGGTTCAAAAACCTTTATGATCTTAGAAATAAGAACTAAGGAATAATGACATAGAAATTAAAAGCTGTGGAAACAAAAATGTTCAATCACAATACAATGAAATAGGAAGGCATTAGGTGGGGGTCAAAATGAGTTCAAACCTGGAGAGATACCACTGGACTATAATAGATACTTCATATTAGAAGCAAGGCAAGTGCCTACTCCTTGGGACCAAACTTCTACCAGATACAATGAACAAAGCTTTGGAGACAGAGACAGAGAGAGACAGCATTTGAACACTCTACTGGCAGAAACTAGCCCATGTACCTTTTGGACAATACAGCTTTCCTCAAGGCAAGCTAGAGCCACCAGGCTTTTTGGTCTAAGGAGTTTGGAGTACATATAAGGAATACCTTGGCATATTAGGGACAAACAACCCAGACATTTAGTTTGGTTCTTAAAGGTTGTTACCCAGAGTTGACAGCTGATGGAGATTCTGCCTGATGACCAGGGAAGTCAAACTTCACTGGAAGGACTGCCCAGGCTGGAAGGCCAAGACCAATCCAGGGTCAACTCTTACAAGCAAATAAGGTCTCTGACAACTTTGCTCGGATTTTCTCTAAGCCTGCAGGGCTGTGAAGCAGGGGAGCAATTCTGTTCCGGGAATCTACTCATCATAAAGTTTCCTTTGGGCACAGCCTGTGACATTCTCACCGCTGTATAACTCGATAGGGAACACAATCAACACTATTCAATAGCATGACCACTTTCAAGGCTCACAAAAACGTAGCCAATTATTATATAAGAATCATATTCACCCAATATATCAGAAATGAAAACTGAAATTAAACTGATTTCAAAAACATCATCTGATAAACTCTTCAACAAGAAAAAAACGATAATAATAATAGTCAATATATTTTCTCTGCTTACTATGTTTCAGGCATAGTTCTAAGCTTTTTACATTCATCATCTCATTTACTCTTACAATAGCCTCCATTAGGTGATAAGCTGTATTACTAGTCCTATTTGCAGATAAAGAAATTGCAGCTTAGAGATATTAAATACCTTCCAATGCCTCTGGCTAGAAAAGCCTAAAATTGCAACAACAACGACAACAACAAAATCTAAGAGACGAAGTTAGGACTCAAACGCAGGTGCCCAAGGCTTATCATCACTGCACTATTCTGGAAGATAAGCAAGCAATTGGGGAAGAACGGGATCAAACGCTTTCTGTAGGAACTGTGGCAAGTCACTCTACATCTAAACACTGGGGACAATAATATTTGCTGTCATTTTTCTCATAAATGCCACAAAGAACAAATTTAAGACTGCTGCTGTGAAAGCACCTGGTGAATGAAAGAATATGTAATGTTTTCGCTAACCATTATTTTCATCCAATTAACTTTTCAAGTAACTTTACTTGCTCACTGAAACTGAAGTACTTCAAGGACAATCAAAAAGGTCTTACCTAAAGCCACAATCAGCAGTTTCTGGAAGGCATCTGTCATAGCCTTCTGAATAGCAAGCTTCTGGGTTACCTTCCTTTCCATAAGGAATGATAATGACCCTAAATCCAACCAAAACAGATGAATGTAAAATGCCTGTCTGAATAACTGATTTCTAGGTTATGTGTGTAAAACTAAAAATGCATCTGTGATTCTTAGATCATTATCTTAGTGATTAAGGGCAGGCACAACACTGGGGTACGGGTGAATGTCTCTGTTGTAGGTATAGCCTGGCATGGCACATTTTGACTGCTCAGATCTATTCTGGAAGTTCCTAAAACATTCGATGGGAAATGGAAACCAAGAACGTGCACAAGTCTCATACTACTCACAGATTTCAAATGGACAAGCTGAGGCTGCACTGCTACAGACCCTGCTCTCCTGTGCGTAAAGGGCTGGATTCATACAGTGACATAGATTTGGCGGTAGTGCAGATGATCTGGCCTCTCCTCAACCATCACCCACTCAGGTGGATGGTGGAGCCTCCTCCACTCCATTCGCTAACAGCTCTGCCTCTGAGTTAAAACCCTAAGCCCAAGTGCCATGGATTCTAGGAAAAAACTCAGTACCAATCGGAATCCCCTTTCTAGGGATCTACATTAACTTTTTCTGCTCAGGCCCTTCTATAGGAGGCAAAGGACTGAATATTTACACAAGGGTTTATTTCAATCTTTAGACAATGATTTTCTTGGGATAACTGAAGGCCAGAAGACATTTGTATTTGAAGGAATATTTTAGCACATAACAAATTATTAACAACAACCACAACAAAAACTAACTAATTTTCCTTCCTCCTAAGCTTCTTGGCAGGCGGTCAGTTCTCAAATTCTAAAGTTTTAAGGTGCTGTCAGGTATTGCCTAAGATAAAAACCTATATTGTCAGGCAGAAAAAATCTGCCCAGGGCTTTAGTGGCTTAGAAAAGTGATGATGTGTCTGAAAAGTTGAGTTTCAGAAAGAAAGGAAAAAAGAGAAATCCCACTCCCTCACCTCCCCACACACAAACATACTGGAAAACAGACCTTCCTCCAACTTATGCAAAGGTTCCTCAGCCATGACAACTCCGGGACTCCTGCACTCATGGGAGGGCAACACCACCTCTAAAGCACAGAAGAACTTCAGGCTTTGCTTCTGAATTGGTGTCACAATAGCTTCATTTTCCCTTTCTTCAAGGTTAGAAAGATCCTGAAGCTGTTAGGATTATGAATTAAAGGCTAGACTTCAAAATATCCTGTTGTTAGAAATAAAAACGAAACTCCAGCAATCCCAGGTAATAGTTTAGGTATGCAATAGCTTCAAAATCAAGTTGGGACTTGCAAATGAATGACTAGATATGGACAACTATTTTTTATCATATACCATACAAATACTGGCGAAAATTATGGACACCGCCATCCAAGTCATTGAGATTATCACTAATTCTAGGTGGCAGGCCAATGCTCACATACTTCCATGTGGAAGGCTCTCACATCTCCTCCCCATAGCCCTGTTCTATTCTTCTCTCTAAAGTCTAGGAGTTCAATGTTGAAAGGAGTCTGGTGAGTCAAAGAAAATCTACAGACTTCACCTTGATGATCCTTTTTGACCACCCATTGAAACCAAAGTAGTGATTTGCCAATTCTTGGCATCTGGAGCTGTTTAGGGCCAGCGTATTATGTTGAACCGCCTTATGTCTGGTGCCAAGACGAACCTAAAGACATAAAAGTCCTAAAAATATCACAATCCTACATAGAGACTTGTTTTGGATATACCTGAGATTTATCAATACCAATTTCCTAGAGTGGTTGTGAAGATTAAGTAGGACATTTTAAGCAATGAGCTCACAGTCAGCCCTAAATAAATGTTATTTATTATTTTTAAGTCAGTACTTTTCTGCATCATTTCCAGGGCCCCTGATTAACCGGAAGGTTCCCTGACCTCTGGTGGTGAAAGTGATGATGAAAGCAACCAAGGAAGCCCAGCAGAAGCCTATCATGGGGCTGGGGGTAAGCAAAGGAAGTGAACTGTTTTACTCGTCTCATCCTGTAGCTCCTGCTTGACAATATGACCTGAAGAGGAGGTAAGATGGACCTGCCACTGAATCAGGACCTTAATCTGTAGCACCCCCTCCCCAAGTTACTAACCCCTGTTAGAAGACGGAATACCTATACCTCTATAAATGTAAATAAAGCAACCAAAAGAAGTAGGGGTTCATCTGCATGAACAAGCTTCTTGGAGAGTGCAAATATTGCCAGTCTTAACTCTCTAAATAACTTACATATTACTGTGGATTTTTTACATCACTAGTTCTTTCTTAAATATCTATTTCCACTTTGAACAGGGTGTAGTATATAAATATAGTCATAAAAATTCAAATAATACAAAGAAAGTCAAAGCATTGTTAATTCTTTATTGATTGGTTTGTGCATCTTCCTCTGTCACTAGTTTATGAGCTCCTTAAGTGCTTGAAGGAACCATAACAAGGAACCATTCTTTCCTTGTTACCAGAAGCAAGCATAGATCTTGGCATATAATAGAGGAGTGATGGTCTGTTGACTGAGTGAATGAACGAGTACATAAGAAAATGAAGTTACTTTCTCCAACTGAAGCTGCCTGCTGGGAAGGAGAAATGAAGACTAATTTTTAAATGTTGAGTGTCGCATGAGAGGCTAGGCCCTGTACGGTGAGCCATAATGGAGCTGTCCTGGACAATTAGGAAGCTTCAGAAGGGCTCTGAGCCCCTGGTAGTAGAGACAGTTGACATCTGGGATAACCTTGCCACAGTTCTTGCTGGCAAACATTTCCCTTCGTGCTACTGAGAAAAACTCAGATACATTAGGCCTTTCCTTCATTTTATTTTAAGATGTTATTCACTTTTCTGTATTTATAAAAATACAGGGGAAAAAGATAAGAATTATGTATACATGCCAATGAATAAAGGAACACATAATTGGAACTTCCCTGCTGGTGCAGTGGTTCAGACTCTGTGCTCCCAATGCAGGGAGCCCGGGTTCGATCCATGGTCAGGGAACTAGGTCTCACATGCATGCTGCAACTAAGAGTTCACACGCCACAGTTCAGGAACCTGCGAGCCGCAACTAAAGGAGCCTGCCTGCTGCAACTGGGGAGCCCTTGAGCCGCAACTAAGGAGCCAACCTGCTGCAACTAAGACCCGGTGCAACCAAATAAATAAATAATTAAAATTTACAAAGAACACATAATTAAAGGAGGTAATAATATCGGGGGTGTGGGTAGTAAACTAAGGCTCTGCATTAACAAAAGAAATCTAGGGCTTCCCTGGTGGCACGGTGTTTGAGAGTCCGCCTGCCGATGCAGGGGACACGGGTTTGTGTCCCGGTTCAGGGAGATACCACATGCCGCAGAGTGGCTGGGCCCATGAGCCATGGCTGCTGTGCCTGCGCGTCCGGAGTCTGTGCTGCGCAACGGGAGAGGCCACAACAGTGAGAGGCCCGCGTACCGCAAAAAAAAAAAAAAAAACAAAAAAAAAACAAACAGAAGGTGCAAAACTGTTTCCTATCCCAGACTCCTATCTTCCGTCTTACAATACTGTAACTGACACTTCAGAGAATCAAAGTCCACACCGTGTAGGATTTTTCCCACCAGTACAAAACACTGGCTCAAGGGCAAGTTCGAACTGGCTATTAATTCAGTTCAGCAAACATTTCCTGAGGCCAGGCCCTGTGTTAGCAGCACTAAACGCAAAGAGGAAGCATGCCATCACTGCTTTCAAGAAACTCAGATTCTAGCAAGACAGGCAAAGCACAAATGAAAAATAGCAAGAAATACCTTCCATCTGCCGAAAGGCATGAGCTGCCCTCAAAAGAAGAACACAAGTTCACTGTGCAGAGATGATAGGGAGAGCACAGGGGAGTTTATCAGAGAGAATGCACAAGAAGTCACCAAGACAAGAAAAAGCACATGACACACTCCAGGTGTGTCAGAGAAAGAGGGAAAGGAGCTAAGAATGCCCTCCAATGCCACAGGAAGTGAGGGCTTTATTCCATAGCAATGGAGCATGATGGGAGGTGTTTAAATAAAGGAGGAACCTATCGGGCAGTGCAGTGGTTGGGACTCCGCGCTTCCTCCACGGCGGAAAGAGGCGGGGAGAGGGTTTGATCCCTAGTCGGGGAACTAAGATCCCGCAGGAGGCATGGTGTGGTCAAAAAAAAAAAAAAAAAAGAAGGAACCTATCATGTAGAAGTCCTGTGAACAACTGGTGATAAGCAGGCATTGCCATTAATAACAGACCACTAAGCAGTCCAAGTAATAGAGATTGAGAATTCAAGCGCAGCCTCTCCTGAGCTATACCACTCATAATGCAGGGAGCAGCAATCCTGGGCAAAGAAGACCTAAGATCCTCTGACCTGACAGTCACAACATTGCTCCGGCGGACCACGCTTGCAGACCTCCCACCACCATCTCTGTTGGTTCCGAGACTGCTCTTCTTGCCTCTTCCCACCCTCGCTCACTCTCCCCACTTTCTACCTCACCAAACGGCCCCAAGGTACAGGTCTCCTCCATCCTTCCAAAGCTCAATTTACGCCACTTCGCTTTTAAGAAAGACCCACGTTAGCGCCTGTTTTCCCAACCAAAAGAAATCCAAAGAGGTATCTATTTTCACAAAAAAGGGGGGAAAATGAGAACAGTGCCCGGCACGTGTTGTGCAGCAGCCCGTACAGAGGCAATTCGCACTGTGCGCTGCAAAAGCGGGTGCAAGGGGCACCACCCAGCTCCTTCCTGGGAACCACACTCAGCACCTCAGCATCAAGCCACCATAGCTTTGAACTGTCACTGAGCTTCTGTACTTTAGCTCAATTTATTTTGTGCATCCGTTAGCAAGATGTGTCCTATGGTCACTGCTTCTTCGCTTTACGCCACTTCGGCTTATGAAAGGTTTCATGGGAACGCTCTGCTTTCAGTCATTGGGGGAAACCCATACTTATGGTCCTCCCGCCTCCCTCCAGCCTACGCATCCACTCTCGGCCTGGCCTTTCCAGCTTTGAAAAGACAACCTGGCTCCGCCCTCTACCGCCTATATACTGCAGTGAAAGATGAGGGGAGAAGCTGACAGGCAGACAAAAGGCAGCAGCAGTGAGTGAGGCCTGACGACAGACAACGGAAGAGTTCCAGGCCCCTTCAACTTTTGAGATGTTTGGTATAATAAAAAATGTAGAAACACCTAAGGGATGGGATGAGAAAGAGCTCAAAATGGACTTCAGTATTTGTTAGCATTTGTTAAATATGGGTGGTACATACACGGGGTACAATGTAATATTCTCCACTTTTCTCAGTATGAAATTTTTAATTAAAAAAATACCAAAACACGGTTTTAAAAATTACAGGATATTTAAAATGTTTATACATTTGACAAGTTAATACAACACAAAAAATGAAATCTAATTGTGTAATTCACAAGGTAATCCAACAAATATTTAGAGTATTGTATCCTGAGGCATTACATGGCCTCCCTTTAAACTTCCTCAGCTCTCCCTCAGTGGGCTATAATTCCCAGTTTACTTTAAGGGAACTTCAATATTTAAGTTATGGTTGCTGTTTATGTCCCTTATACAAACATGCATTCATTTGGGGAAATCAATTATCAAACAAACATCAAAAGTAATCATTTCTACATTACTAATGTGACTTTGCCCATTAGAGATCAGAATGGCATTACAAGGTCATCAGTCACTTATTCTATAGGCCAGAGTTGATGCTATTGACATTTTGGGCTGAACAATTCTTTGTTGCGGAAGGCTGTCCTGTGCTTCATAAATGTTTCAGCAGCATCCTGGCCTCTGACCACTAGGTGCCAGGAGCACGTCTCCTGACTTACGACAACTAAAGATGTCTGTCTCCAGACATCAGCAAATGTCCCCTGGGGGGCAAAATCATTCCTGGTTGACACCTACTGATATAAACAAGCATAGAGTGTTTGCTTGCCAAATAACAGCAACAGAAGATGGATAAATCCATGGATTCCAAAGGTCCTAGAATTAGCAAATCTTCTCTATAAAACTCCTAGCCCACATCTAGAAAATATTACAAAAAGAAGCAAAACGAAAAGAAAAACTAACAACACATGAGCTAAAATCTTTACTAGGGACAGAACACAGCATAGTGATCCAAAGCACAGACTTGGAGCCAGAGGACTTACATTCAGAACTCACCAGCTGTCACTCACCAACTGTGTCACTCACCAGCTGTGTGACCTGGAGCAAATGACTTAGCCTCAAGTATCTCAACTTGCTCACCTCTAAAATGGCAAGGAGACAACTAATACCTACCTCCTATGGTTATTTATTTTCACTTAAGAATTAAGCGAAATAATACGTGTAAAGTGCTTAAAAGAATGCCTGGCATACAGTGAGTGCTCAGTAAGTGTTAGCTATTGTTATTTCACTAAAATTCCATATTTTCAATTTATACAAAGTGGAAATCACTTTACAGATTTCAACATACAACACTCTATTTTTAGAAAATAAAATATCATGCTATGTAACTACTTTATCTACTTGACAGAGGAATTATTTTCACCCATTTTCACCATCTCGGTAAAATAATAATGGTTATGATTATGCAATCATAAGAATGATTATGCTCTCCAATAGCCATTGGAGAAACAAGTGTACTTGTACATCACTGACAAACACAAGCTAACCCCTAAAACTGGCTCTGAGGGGAGATCACAAAGTCTACCATCAACATTAATCACCAAACATATTAGCCAGGGATATCTCAATAAAAGTAACACAGAAGTAGAGATTAGGGACAGAATTACTAACTCCGGGAGCTATGGGGGGAACTGACTTAATTTCAAGAGTTAATGTCTCTGATATGTAGGCTCAGGTGCCCACCTCAGCACTGGATATGAAGATGCCTACCACAATTAATCAGGTCCCAACAGTTCATTTCTAACTGCGGTCTCCCTGAACCTCACTGCAGGCACTTCTGTAGCGTAGCTCTCCATACAAGGCAGGTCTCTGGTAACTGCCTTCTCTGGTTCTTCAGAAAACAGCATGACCTGGCTACACATACTCCTGAAGAAGTTCAAGCGTCTTCTTGAAAAACATAAAATAGAAACTGCCAGCCGAAGTCAAAGTGAGACAATGTCTCAAGCCACACTAAAATGGACTATAAAAAATACAGAGATCTAGAAACTACCTCTAAACGACGCCAGCACCAGACACACCTCACCATGTAGCCAACACTCTTGGCCAGGATACACGGATACACCCGTGTCTACAGCATGCAACCCTGCCATGTAGCGGACAGACACTGACCAAGCTGGGTCTTGTACAGCCTCTGCCACGGGGACAGAAAGGCCCAGAGAAGGGCGCTGAGTCGCTTAAACCCACCAGTGTGGGAAGAAGCACCACGTCCACCCATTGAGAAGGCCACCCCTATTTGCCTTGACTCTTTCTCTTCCTGTTAAAAATTATCCGACTTTCACCAAAAGAATACACAACACTAACTTTCTGCAAACTCCTGCCCCTGTGGGGAACGGCATTCCTGGAGACAAAAAAGCTGGAATCAGTAACCAAGGTTCTAATTCAAATCCGGTCTAATTCAAATCCATTAACCCCTGTGATCCGTTGCCGATCTACAAAAAGAGCCTAACAGCACATTAGTCGTTTGACCAGCCAGCGTCCAGCCCTTTTTCTGGTAATAAAAGCCCACAAATTCCCTCAGAGTAGGTACCTCTCCCCGCCTCTCAGTCAGCGTGGCTCCGGTGGGCTCGACTCCGCCAAAGAGCCACGGGTGACACGTGACCAGAACTGGCCAATCCCAGTCTCACAGCCTCAAACAGCGATTGGCTCCAGGTCAGACATGTGACCCCATAAGAGCCAATGAGACATCACGAGACTTTTGCTGAGGCTTCTGGGAAAGAGACAGGCGCTCTTTCCGGCTGAATCTAAACGCTGACAGGCTACAGGGGGTGAATATGCTACAGCCAAGTTTCTAACATACAGTTCCGACAACTGAAGTCCATACAGGAAAAGGCAGAGTTGACTCGTGGGGAGAACCTGAGTCCTGATGACTTTACTTGAGCCCTGAATCCAGCTAGCAGTGCCTGACTTTGCAGTTAGGTGAGCCTAACTCAAATTTCTTTCCAGCTTAAGCCAATTTAGGTTGATATTTCAGGCAGCTGAAGCGAACTGATGTATATGTGTATATCTGATTAGTACCTCACAGGATGTGAAAAATGGAATGAACTGATAGCTGGCTTGTAAAACAGTGTATATATACATGATTATTAAAAACACTGGTCACAGGTATTGATTAATAATAACAAGTGCAAAGAGAAAAAAGTGGGCATGGGAGAGAAATGACTTAGTGTGATATGTGGTTATTCTGACTCTTGAAAATATTCCAAAACATTTGTTTAAACAATTTTATCATAAAGCTATTTCAGCAATAATAAGAAGAATAATAACAAGAGCCATTTGCTGAATGCTTCCTGTGGGCCAGAGGCCGTTGAAATGACTATATTATGTAATCTGCTTGAGTCCTCATAATGACCTTACAAGGTGGATGTTATTATTATCATTCCCACTAACAGATAAGGAACCTGAAGCACAGACAAGTTAAGTTACTCACCCACAGTTACACTGTAAATAAAAGGCAGGATTCAAATGCAGACATTCTGATGCAGCTCGTGCTTTTAGCCACGACACTGAATCTGAACCTACACTCAGAGTTCTAATGCTGTTCCAGTGAAGCAGAAACTCAAACTCAGGCACTCCCCAAAGCATCAAATGGGAATGTAATATACCACTATTTTAACCCTGGAAGAGTCTTAAGGACTAATTCCTGCATAGTTCTGCATTATGAAAGTATACATATTTAACCACATTAGTGATTATCATTTTTTTAAAAAGTGTGAAAACCCTCACAAACCTCAACCAATTGCATCCTTTGGTTAAACAAAAGTCCTAGATGTTCCCAAGACTAAGAGGTATATTAATTAGTACTACCTTTCCAGAAAATAACATTTGCACCTTCCACAAAGTCAACTTTATGAGGACATTCCCATCACTAAGTTACTTTTCACCACTTTTATAGAACAGAAACTTATTTTAAAATCTACCCATCTTAGTATAATATAAAAAAGAAAACAATTTATGAACTGGACTTTCTCAAAATTAAACCTTTTTCCTCTTTGAAAGACACTATTATGTTAGAAGGATACGAAGCCAAGCTAAAGACTGAGAAAAAACCAACGGCAAATTACATACCTGAAAAAGGATTTGTATCCAAATATATAAAGAATTCTCAAAACTCAACAGTAAGAAAACAACCCAATTAAAAGCTAGGCAAAAGATTTCAACGGCACTCCACCAAGAGGATCTAATGATGGCAAATAAGCACATGAAAAGATGTCCAATGGCATTAGTCATCAGAGAAATGCAAATTAAAACCATGATAAGATATTACCACATACCTATTAGAATGGCTAAATTAAAATCACTGATAGTGTCAGTGATGTGGAATAGGTGGAATTCTCG
Organism: Mesoplodon mirus; assembly: GCF_964341445.2. NCBI lineage: Eukaryota > Metazoa > Chordata > Mammalia > Artiodactyla > Ziphiidae > Mesoplodon > Mesoplodon mirus. Next base: position 25,257,102 of record NC_138994.1, read on the forward strand.
TACATTGCTAGTGGGAGAATACAAAATGGTACAGACACTCTGGAAAAAGGGTTGACAGTTTCTTATAAAGTTAAAAATATACTCACTATATCACCCAGCAATCCCCTCTCCCCAGAGACAGCTATCCTAGAGATAGAGAAATGAAAACTATGTTTGCACAAAAGTCTGTACACAAATGTTTACAGCAGCTCTATTCTTAAATGTTAAAAATTGGAAACAACGCAAATGTCCTTTAATGAGTGACAATGGAAAACTACTCAGTAATAAAAAGGAATAAACTTTCAATACATGCAATAACTTAGATGAATCTCAAAGACAGAGTAAAAGAACCCAGTCTCAAAAGCTTACATGTATGATTCCATGTATAGGACATTCTCAAAAAGACAAAACTATAGGGATGGAGAAAAGGTCAGTGGTTGCAGAGGTTATAGGATGGGGACAGTTAACTATAAAAGGATAGCATCAGGGAATTCTGGGGGGTGATAATATTATTCTGTATTCTGATTGTAGTGATGGTTGCACAAACTACACGTGTTAAATTAACAGGATAAAAGAAAAAAGTTAGTTTTACTGTATGATAATTTTAAGAATAAAATTTTAAAATTAATTTTAAAAATGAATCTCAATGTCACAATGGACACGGTTTTTAAAAACTGGAAAGAAATAAAGAAGGATAAGTTTGTTAATAAAAGGAAAACCTGGGCTTCCCTGGTGGCGCAGTGGTTGAGAGTCTGCCTGCTGATGGGGGGGACACGGGTTCGAGACCTGGAATGGGAGGATCCCACATGCCACGGGGCAACTGGGCCCGTGAGCCACAATTACTGAGCATGCGCGTCTAGAGCCTGTGCTCCGCAACAAGAGGGGCCACGGCAGTGAGAGGCCCACGCACCATGATGAGGAGTGGCCCCCGCTCGCCACAACTAGAGAAGGCCCTTGCACAGAAACGAAGACCCAACACAGACAAAAATAAATAAAAAATAAATAAAAATAAATACATTGAAAAGGAGAACCTATACATTTCCCTTTCTGCAAATGTAGGTTTTCGAGGCAAGAGTAGAGCCTCAGAAAGAATGTCTGCAAACAGAACAATCACTAGTTCACTAAGTACAAAATGTAGGATACTTTTGAAGAATCCCATCACAGCTAGATAATTGGTCCAGAACCAAAAGTAAATACTGGAAGAAAAATGAAATCAACAGTGTTCCACAGAGGTGGTAGGCAGACTGGCCTGGACTAAGACATGTTCAGTAATAGATAATAAGGGTGCTGATTTGTAAGCATCATTCTCGTCCCACTGTGGACTTCCTTCTGCGACAGTATAAGGATACCACCAGATCATCTTGAAATCAAGTCATGAAATGTACTTTTATGTTTTTAAAAATCAATTCTTGTCCTTAAATTAACTTTTCTTATTAGTTTAGTCATGGTCCTCTATTACTTCTAAAACATTAAATCTTATTTGATTAGAGACAGACTTCAAAAAATAAAAATAAACTGTGATCAAATAGCAGGAACAAAGAGTAGTAACTAAAATTTCTTCAATCTAAACTGAAGATGATTTCTGTATCTCTGTCTTTTACATTTGTCTCCATTAAGGGAAAAAAATGATGTACCTCATAATTAACTTGGCTGGAATGAATCAGACTGCATTTGTAAAGGTTTCAGAAGACCAATGAGCTGTGCTAAACAGTACCACTATCCACCTGAGCAGAAATTACTATCCATAAGTTTCTTTACATAACTAACGAAACAAAAATTTAAACAAAAGAAGAACTACTAGAAAAATATTAGAGATTCATTTTTTAAGTCAATAATTTGCCTCATACATTATTATTTTCCCTGTGGAAACCCAATTATTACCCTGAAAACAAGACCACGTTAGAAAGTAAATGCATTGTGACAAAAGAAAGAAAAGGCAGATTGATACATTATTAAAATAACTCACACGCCATACCCTGAGGAGTAAGGAAGCCATGGCAGAGCAGGCCCCTTTCTCCTCAATGGACAGCACAGCTGTGGGGAAGACACTGCAGCTAGCACAAGCATGTCACACTTCCTCAGGGAGGAAGCAAGTTACACACCACTCTAGAGAGGGCGCCCATAAACTCACGGCCACGCTCATTACCCAACGTCCAGGCCACCCACAGGCTGACTGCAACCCAACTTTCCCACCATTCCCACACAGGCCCCAGGAACCGTCAGGCCTCTGAGGCTCTGCCAATGCCCTTCCCTCTACCCAAATATCCTTTCCCTCCTCTCTCGGACCTCAATCCTGCCCAGCTCTAAATGAACACTTCAAGGCCTATTTCCCTAAGAATGCCTCTCTCAAAACCAAAATTACTTCCTAGAGAATGATCTGCCTCTTACTCATCCATTATCTTGGATCAAATACATCATGTAAGATGCCTTATCTGACCAACACAACTATTTTATAAATAGGAGTCATGTTTTATATCATCTATGACATGACATGACAACCAATCAGCTCACTAAAACCATTCAATAAATACTCTAATTGAATTTCCCAAAGAGTTGACCTAAAATAACCTAAATGCTAAGCATTTCAAGAACTGTCCTGAACCAAATTCACTTCTCATTTGAATGCCAATGTCATAGACAGGGATGTTGTATTGTCTTTAAATGTACTTGCCTTTATCCAAAACTAGAATCTCTGATGAATCTATGGGACACACATGTAAAATATTTTGCAAAGGAAAAAAGCTTTATTTATTGTACTGTGCTTAATATTCAGCCAGACTTGAATTTTTCTCTAAAACTTATACAATTACTGAGTATGCAAGAAGCATCAGAAGAGAGACTAAGTCTATTGAGAAGAAAACTGGAAGCGAAGGTCAGCAATCATTTTCTACTTTGAATCATCTCTTTCATAAAGAGGTAAATTCTCCTAAATTCCAGAATGAATGGAATTCAAAACAGCAAAGTAAAATGCTTTAAATACATAAAATAAATATCTTGATGGACCTTCCACCATCTGTTTTAGTAACTTAAATTATAAAAAAGAACCCTAACTTTAAGAAAAGTTATATCAAGAGCTAAAATTGAGATTGTTTTTCCATCTATTACTTTGATTTTCCTGACCCATTTTTGAGAACTGTCAGCATTCTGGATCAATAATTCCAAATTATTTCTTGAAGAGAGTGAGATTCCTCCCAAGTCATTTAATATGCTTACTAATCAATAAAGATATGAAAAAACAAAAAATCCATATTTATGAGGCAAGCAAATTATATTAAAAGACTGACTTTGAGAAAAGGTTGCTGCTTGCCAAGAAAATTTTATTATTATAAAATATTTTCTGTCATTTGTATTTCTTCATTTTCCCTTCCAGATTATCTGTGTAGCCTTGTAAACACATCATAATCCAAAGCAGTGGAGCTTTATAAATAAAATGTAAATCAACGCAACAGAGCCAACTGCATAATTAAAACAAAAGTGTACCGGGCTTCCCTGGTGGCGCAGTGGTTGAGAGTCCGCCTGCCGATGCAGGGGACACGGGTTCGTGCCCCAGTCCGGGAAGATCCCACATGCCGTGGAGTGGCTGGGCCCGTGAGCCATGGCCGTTGAGCCTGCGCGTCCGGCGCCTGTGCTCCACCACAGGAGAGGCCACAACAGTGAGAGGCCCGCGTACCGCAAAAAAATAAAAAATGGGCATCCCTGGTGGCGCAGTGGTTGAGAGTCCGCCTGCCGATGCAGGGGTCACGGGTTCGTGCCCCGGTCCGGGAAGATCCCACATGCCGCGGAGTGGCCAGGCCCGTGAGCCATGGCCACTGAACCTGCGCGTCCGGAGCCTGTGCTCCGCAACGGGAGAGGCCACAACAGTGAAAGGCCGCGTACTGAAAAAAAAAAAAAGCATACCACCATCATCCCAACCAGATTACAAAATAGCAAGCAGATTATAAAATAATAGTCTACAAGCATGCTTTTTAAAATATATATCTATATGCACTGAATATCTTATATAAAAAGCCAAGAGAGAGAGATGAAACAAAATATTAAAAGTAAACATCTCCTTCCCCAAAACCCTAACTCCATTCCAGTCATGAGGAGAACATCACACAAACCCAAGTTGAGGGACAGTCTATGAAATACATGAACCAGGACTCTTCAAAATTGTCATTAAAAAAAGGAACGTCTGGGACTTTCCTGGTGGTGCAGTGGTTAAGAATCCATCTCCCAATGCAGGGGACACGGGTTCCAGCCCTGGTCCGAGAAGATCCCACATGCCGCAGAGCAACTAAGCCCGTACGTCACAACTACTGAGCCTGCGCTCTAGAGCCTGCGAGCCACAACTACTGAGGCCACACGCCACAGCTACTGAAGCCCACAGTACTGAAGCCGCAACTACTGAGCCTGGGTGCTGCAATTACTGAAGCCCGCGCACTTAGAGCCCGTGCTCCGCAACAAGAGAAGCCACCACAATGAGAATTCCGCGCACCACAATAAAGAGTAGCCCCCACTTGCCACAACTAGAGAAAGCCCGCGCGCAGCAACAAAGACCCAACACAGCCAAAAATAAACAATAATAAAAATAAATAAATAAAGGCATCATCACATAAAAACAAATGAGGAAATAATTTTTTGATAAAAAAATAACTGGTGGGGCAGTGGTAAAGAATCCGCCTGCCAGTGCAGGGGACACGGGTTTGAGCCCTGGTCCGGGAAGATCCCACATGCTGCAGAGCAAGTAAGCCCGTGCGCCACAACTGCTGAAGCCCACACGCCTAGAGCCCGTGCTCCACAACAAGGGAAGCCACCACAGTGAGAAGCGCGTGCACCGCAATGAAGAGTAGCCCTTGCTCGCCGCAACTAGAGAAAGCCCACACACAGCAACGAAGACCCAACGCAGCCAAAAATAAATACATTAAATAAATTAATTAAAAAAAAAGAAACTAAAGAGTCAAAAACAAACTAAAGAAATAAAATATATTTTGGGAAGAAATAGGAAAAATTATACATGGACTTGATATCTGATAGTATAACTATTAGTATTACTGAATTATCTTCTTAGGTGTGATAATGGTATTATGTTTATGAAGAAATATGTCCTCATTCTTAGGAGACACATGATGAAGTATGAATGAAATGCCATGTAAGATGTCTGCCACTTACTTTCAGCTGGCTCAGGAAAAAAAAATTCTATCTATTTGACAGAGAAAGGGAGACAAGACAAATTATGACATAACGCTAACAATTGGGTATTGATTATACTATTCTTACAACTTTGCTGTAGGCGTAAAGATTTTCATAATATAAATTAAACTAACAGTTTTCTTTAACTTAAAAATGATTCAAAACCCAAACTAATCCAGAAGTTATAATCTTCTCGTAAATATAAAATATATTTTATTTTATGCTGCTTAACTCATCTCCTCCAAATTAAAAAAAAAATTGAAAAGGGGTGACTTATTTTCCATAGTAAGGAATTATAGCTAACATCCAGGAGTAATATTTAGGTTTCCTTCAAATTGATATTGAATACAGTCTTTTTAATCATCTGAGCAGTTTATACTGATCTTGGGCTCATTAATTGCTAACTTACCTAGTTTTTTTAAATAAAAATGTTTATTTGAATACAATTACCTTATCCCTTAAAGAAGCTGGAAAGAAGATTAAATAACCCAGAAGACACAGTTGGAAACTGTAAAGAAGTATAAGAAAGAGAGTCACTGGCAGAAGAGAAGAGCAGATCTCTGGCAAAGCTGCATTCCATGTACCCTGCCTGGGTCAGACATAGTTCATCTTGAGCCGAAGATCCAGTAGAGACCCATCTGCCCAAAATGCCTTTCTCCAACTGAGAAAGAAGTGAAAATGCTAAGACATATGAGAACATTTGTTGCTGTCTACAGCTAATTGAACCAGAAATCTTTAATACCATTTCCAGTCCTGAAATTCTATTATTCTACATAAAACACCTTTAAAAACAAGTATATATTATCATTTCACACCCATTAGGATGGCTACTATCCAAAAAATAGAAAATAACTATTTGCGAGGATGTGGAGAAATTGGAACCCTTTTACATTTCTGGTGGACATCAAACGGTGCTACTGCTATGGAATACAATATGGGGATTCCTCAAAAAATTAAACACAGAATTACCATATGATCTAACAATTCTTCTGGGTATTTCCTGAAAGAACTGAAAGTAGGGACCTGAACAGATATGTATACACCCAAGTTCACAGCAACATTATTCACAACAGCCAAAAGGTGGAAGCAACCTGAGTGTCTATCAAAAACTGGATGGATTTTAAAAAATGTGGTATTTACATACAATGGCATAGTATTTAGCCTTAAAAAGGAAGAAAATGCTGCCACATGCTACAATATGGATGAACCTTGAAGACAGGCTAAGTGAAATTAGCCAGTCACAAAAAGACAAATATTGTTATCAGTGCACTTATATGAGGTACCTATGGTATGAATGGACCCTATTGAAATTCTGAGAAACAGAAAGTAGAATGATGTTTGCCAGGTGCTTGAGGGAGAGGGGGATGGAGGGTTAGTGTTTAATGAGTACAGACTTCAATTTGGGAAGATGAAGTTCTGGAGATGGATGGTGGTGATGGTTGTACAACAATGTGAATGCACTTAATGACACTGAATTGTATGCTAAAATGATTAAAATGGTAAATTTTATGTTATGTATATTTTAACAATATTCAAAAAAACCCCCACAGGTATGCAAGCCATAATACTCTCCTAACCCTCCTTAAAAGGAGTGAGGCCCATGTCCTAATCCTGATGCAAACTTAAGGAATGCTCACTGCCCATTTCCCCATCTTCCCTGCCCAGGAAGAAGAACCACGAGCTGGCAAGGCAGAGCCAGAGCCAGAGGCGGGAAATTGGTCCTGACGTTAGTCCCGCTGAAGAAACTCAGAAGAGCCACAACAGAGGGTAAGGCCCAAGAAGACGGACAGAGGCAGGCTAGGGAAGAGAAGGCAAAAGCAGAAGGAAGGAAATCCCTGAGAACATGGGCAGCTGATGACACTGGGAAGGGACACCACAGCTGTGAGGAAAAGGAGGATCAGACAACAGGGGAAATCAGAGAAGGGAACTGCCCCAAGGTAAGGAAAGAGAGGAGTAGGAGAAAAAAGAAGAATTGTAAGCAAGAAGGAGATTCATTCAAGAAGAGACTCTTCCCAAGTACCAGCAGGAAAATGACTTCGTTCCACTGAGGTGGCCATTTGTATCTAAAGAATCCAAGAAAGTTGCTGAAGCCTATAAAAAGTTAGGAAGAAACATTCTTTTCTGTGTAAGAATACTAATATACCCCCATCCACAGAGAACTGTGTACTGCCATTTTTTTCATTTGGTTTTGTCTTTTTTTCTCCCTCAAGAAGAGAACACTTACTTGTTTAGGAATAATTTCAATCAGGGCCTACCTTTTTTATTTGTACCAAACACTAGTACGCCATGAATGAGCTAAAGCGTTTTAATGGCACAGGGGTAAGAGTACAGGCTTGAAGCCAGCTCTGCCTGAATCTGAATCCTGGCATTGTGACCTGAGGCAATCTGCTTAAAAATCTGCTTTGATTTCCAAATCTGCAAAATGGGAATAATAACAGGGCTACACTTCAAGGCATTACTGCAAGAATTAAATAGGGTAAAATATGAAAGCACTTAGAACAGTGTCTGGCCCACACTAATCACTATGAAGGTATTAGCTTCCTATTATGCTCCAGACCTAGAACATGAGTTCCAGGAGAGCTGAGATTTTGTCTGTTTTGTTCCCTGTTGAAGCCTCAGGTACCTCACATCATTCTTTGTTGAATAATAAAAATGTATTGAATGCCAGCAACACAGAAGCCCGAAGGAATAGCACTACCTTTCTGTTATTACCAACAACTAAAATCTGCATAACACTTCAGGCTCACAGTTCACAGAGCGTTTTCTACACCTTATCTCAGGTGATCCTGTGACGCTGCCATTATTACCTCCGTCTCACAGACAAACGAAGGCTCAGAAGACGTAAATGACTTGCCCAGGAATCCTGGCAATTAATGCTACTTCTGTTCACTCTAGACCCCCACCCAGAAAGCTCAGAACATACCCTACTGAACTGTTCAATTCTCCTTAACTACAGATACCCAGAGTTCAAGTCCACCAAAACACTTTATCCGATTTGCTTCAATAGAATTGATGGAGAGGGAGGAAACAGAGGAAACAACATCACTAACTATTAAAGTTGAACAATGGGTACAGTGGGATTGATTATACCCTTTCCACTTCTATACATCTGAAATTTTCCATAATAAAAAAATGTAATTAAAAAGTAAACTCTTCACTCCCAACATAAGCTCTGCCACTTCCAACTTCCTATTAAGCACACCTGGGTGCGAGGAAAACACCACAGCAGAGAAGTTTCTCAGTCTGAGGCACTGAAGAGAGTGCTGCACTGGGAATCAGGAAGCTTCAGTCTTCACTCTGCTTTATCTAACTGTGAGACCTCACTGGTCCCTCTAGCTCCTCTGGGCCCTGAACTTCCTCATCTGTTCCTTCCAGGGTTAAGATTCTGATTTCACCTTTCTACTAGTTCCTTAAACTCAACACACAAAACCAAAATCATCTTTTCTCTATTCTAAACCCCTAAGACCTGCTCTTCCTCCTGACCTCTGTATTCCTGCTGTCCCATTCTGCCAGCCATCCAACCACAAATACCTCAGCATCATCTCTGACTTAAGACACAGAACTGACTGTTCCTTCCCCTCCTACCTAATCAGTCACCACATCTCTCTGTTCAACCTCCAAAGTACCTCTTGACTCCACCACCTCCTTTCATTCCCAAGCACACTAACTCAGGCACTCATCATCCCTCACCTGGAGTAGTGCCATGAACTCGACTGAAAACCCTGTCTCTAGTTTCTCCTCACTCACAATCCATCATATGCATTCTCCAAAACCCAGTCATGACCTCTCAACAGCCTCACTGTCCACTATGTTCTTTCATGTAACCCAGGGTCCGGGTAATTTGGATACTCAGTTTCCGGACATCCACCTCATTTCCAACACCACCCCTCAGCCTTTGCTCAAGCTACCCTTCCCTCCAGAATGCCCTCTTCTTGCCCTGGCGCCTCAATTTCACAGTGGTGCAATTTAAATGCCACCTCCTCAGTTGAAGTGTTCCCTTACATCCCCAAGGGGGCAGTATCACTCCCTCCACTGAACCCCTAAGCACCTTGTCTGAACCCCTCTTACAGCGCCCTTCAAATTCCTATTAGTCCTTTCTTGTTTTGGTGCCCCTACTCTCTCTACTAGATGATTCGCTCCTTGTCAGAGGAAATGATGCTTTATTCGTCTTTGTATCCTTCAGAACAGAGCTTCTCAAAGACTGTGCCGTGGCACTGTGGTATGCCGTGAATGAGCTAAAGAGGTTCTAGTCAGTCATCCCCTCAGCCCTCCACAAAGAGACTTCAGCAGCCAAAGTCCCACAAGTCAAGCCTCAAGCAGCCTCAAGCAGCCTCCTCCTTCAGCCAAGTATACGCCACGATGACTTGAGAAGCACTAAGAGGACGCAACACGTGGTACACAATGGATGCGCACTAAACATGTGCTGAGCTGAGCCTTGGAATAACTCACCCGTTCCCCTTCAACCACTATGTTCTCAAGAAAACTTACCATCCAGACTAGACTCTCTCTGAACATTCTCCCCGAACAGGTTCTGATCATCTTTTTAATAATCACTTGTTTATTAGCTGGTTATACTTGCCTTACCATCCAAAGCCCACATCGATAGTTTACTGATTAAAACAGCAAAGGATATGAACAAACAATTCACCATGAAGAGACTCAAAGAGAAAAATTCAACATTATAGAACAAAGAAGTACAAATGCCACTTTACACTATTAAATAAGCAAAAACTTTTAAGGAAAAAATGTATTTATATCCAGTTATGGCGAAACAGGTACATCTGTATATCTCTTAGTAGTACAAACTGGTATAACATTCTTGAAAAACAGTATGGCGATATATATCAAAAGCCATAAAAACATTCATACCATTTAACACAATAATGCATTCAAAAATTTATCCTAGAGATATAATGAGCCAGAAGAAAAGTACAATAATATCTACAATAATGTACATTAAAGTATTAACTGAAAACGAGCCAGCAACATAAATAACTAACATAAAAAGAGTTAAGTAAATTATTGACGGCATGACTTGATGAAATATTTTGCAGCCTCTCAAAGTGTAATCATGTCAATTAAAATTGTGACAACTATAACATGGAAATGTTTCATAATCTAATAAGTAGGAAAAATTCAAATTATATACATTATAATTAAAAAGGAGTACAATAATCTATGTGTGTGTGTATGTATATATATATAGATATAGAGAGATATATATCTCTCTATATATATTTTTAACAGAATGCCAAAAATAAAATCAACTGTTTTAGGGGTAGTAACCCAAATATTTAACAATTTACTTAATAACAATTCTTAAATTATTTTATAATTTAAGAGAGAAAGTTCTACCATACTGAGCAAACTTAGGGGTCCCAGGATGCAAACTCGATACAGTCTCAGGAAGAGGTCCACACCTCTCTTTTATTGCTCACTTTGGCCTTAACTGAGAACGCTCATGTACTTCTTATCACAATGACCTATGACAACCCAGACCCCAGCTTTCCAAGGACCAAGAAACCAGCTCAGCTAGCCTTCTGATCATCCCCATGAACCTGTGGGGGATGAATCGTGCAAACTACCCTAACTCAAGAAACAAAGAACCCCTACAACAATGTTTTACTTTAGCAATCAATAAGTAGCCAAGCCTAAGTTTAATTATAAACCCTAAAAGTATATAGCATTGTCTCATTAAAGTCTCTGGGACTAGCATTAAAAATACATCAAAAAATAATTTTAGCACTGATGCCCCACAAGGACAATATTAGAACAGTCTTCTAATTGTTTTTCTGTAGTATTACCATTTTCTTAGTTTAATACTGAATGGCCAAGATACTATAATGGACCAAGAAGATTAATTACTGTGAAATAATAAATACTCAAGACTAAAATGTCATTCTTAGGGCATTTCAGCAATAAACAAATAATTTGAAGGACTAATACAACCATTAGGAAAAAAGTTTAACCTTCTGTTTCCATTGATATGTTCCTGGTATCCAGATCCTCAGAAATGCAGATATATAGTCATTCATGACAATACACACATAGTAGATAACAGGAAAAACAGACAATGTAACACTTAACCTGTTCATCAGAGCACTGGGCGGTCAACACTCAAGAATGTTGACACAAACACTGAAGGACCTCTGAAGAGCCAATCATATGCAGATAGGTTGAATCCCTGTGCAGTTACTCATTCAAAACAGAAGTGGAAGATTAACCTACCCTCACTTCTCTTCAAACAAACTGACAAAGCATCAGGCAGTCTGTTTGGAGTAGGTTCACCATCATCCAGTCGGCCCCAGAAGTAACCAATTGAGTCAGGTCACCGCTGCTGCACCAGGGCCCTACTTCCTCCACCTTGTCCCAGCTCATCTTGCTGACCAGACACCCTCCTCTAGATTAAGTCCCTTTGGTCTTTTCCTCAGGCATTACCAAGTCCTTGCTTTGTAAATAAGGCTCTCCCAGACCTTACTCACCTGCAGTTCACTGCACTGGGTATCACCCAAAGAGCCCATCAGAGCTCTTTATAATTTCTGAAAGAGAGAGAAGGAACCTTTTAATACATACTAGAAAACACCACTGCTGATGTATCAGTTCTGAAGCATTTGTATCCAGTGGTCACAGCATATGGTCCTTTGGTCCACAGTACTTCAGTAAAATGCAGCATAACCAGCCAGGACCAAGAGTCCTGAGATAAGGGTCCAGAGATAAAAGTTTGGTTTAATGTTACTACTAATCAGCTGTATGACCTTGGGAAAGTCACCTGACTTCTCCAGGCCTCAATTTCCTCATCTGGAAAATAAGACAGACTAGATAGAAGCAGCAGAGCATACTGCAGTGGAAAGAGAACGCCCTTTCCAAGGCACAGCGCCAGCACCACCACTTACTGGTCTTGCGACGTTATGTTCGTTAATTCACATTTAACCTAAATCTCCTCTGCAAAGCAGAAATAACAGCTATCTTGGAGTTGTTCTGAAAACTAAAGGAAACATAATGAGTTATAAAAAGCCTAGAGTAAGTATACTGTGCATCTCATCATAAAATTCCACAGATGATAATTACCAACATTACTCCCAGCCCTAAGGTTACGTGAATTCAATTTCCAAACATTTATTTCCTTACAAGATCAACAAATCAAAACTTTACCAACCTGACAATGCAATTAACTGTTTGAGTGTTTCACTAACAATTCAATTACAGTTATCTTAAACTAATGGAAGTTTAAGATTATCAATATTAATTAACATCACAGGAAATAAGGGTGGAATACCTGCCTAACACCTAAACGGGTTCCGTGGCCATGCCTTCCATGACTTCTCCCTCTGCTTTCACTACTGCCCGCACACCGAGTCAAGAGAGGTCTTCCAAACACCAAGTAACACCAACTGCTTTCTACGGTCAGATTAGGGGGACATGGCTAACGATGGAGGAAGGAGAGCAGAGGCTTTTTATCTTTTTTCCTATATACACTTAGCACTGCTTGGATTTGTTGACCATAGCATGCATCAGTTTTACATAAAAATAAATAAGTTTTTAAACTATATTAGTTACACATATTGCCTACTGAAAGGAAGCTCGCCTCACAGGATTATTTTCACCACTAGGAGAATATCGACAGAAGAAAGTAAAAAGGCAAATTCAGATGTTCCGAGAACACCTAAAATATGGCACAGAAATAACAAAAAGCACAAACATTCACACGTCACAATGGTTTACTCAAAAAAATGTGCCTGCATTCTTTGAAGAACCTAATGATGAATCAGGGTTTCTGGGGGTCAAAACAAGTTGAACACACAAATTCTGGCTTTACCAGACAACTTCCTGCCCTTGGAGAAACTGACCCAGTACAATTTACACCAGTAAACAAGTTGGTATGACTCTTTAGTAGTATGCTGAAAAACGTTCAATTTGCTTTAGACAATTGGTAGCTTTTAAAATAAAGATAGATACATATATAAATATATATGTACACACATATATATACATATAAATTAAAAATCTTCATGTTATATCTACTATTTATTTTTGAAAGAGGAATATTAACCTTATTAAATTCAGGATAGCTCAAAAGTATAATCTCAGCCACCGGTGAAGTGACAGACCACTAAGTTTTATGTGGCTCCTAGCCAGTGCTACCGAAGTCATCCTGACTACACCCAGCAATTTAAATGAACTACAAGCTGCTGCGGCCACACTCTCCACACATATCATACTTCTCTCCTAGAAAACAATTCAAACTATTATTTAGAAATCAAATTATATTTGCATGTATACTTATCTAAGTTTATGGAAATAAACAGCCATAACACTTTGTTTATAATTTTTAAGTAGCTCCTCCCCATCTCTTGTTTATCGACAAGTTGATAAACTTGGCCCCAAATCTACTATGCATTTAAAACTGTTAAGCATTTAAAACAACAGGCAAAGGACCTTACTTCTTGTGCTGGGCCTGTATTTAGAATCTTAAATAGAGTCTGACAGATAATTATAGACTAATTTGCATTTAATATCAATACCATGCCTACTTCTTAAACAGAGGACAAAAGTGCATGTGTAAGATCTGGTCTACTTAGTTGTAGGTCCCTCTGCAATATTCTTAGCCTTTCATGAATATGCTCTATATTTTTAAACTACACAAGGTCCTTTGCAAGTAGAAATGATTTCCCCTGTTATTTTGGCATCATTCCCTGCTCCAGTAAAACACTGGACTGTCCATAAATGTATACAGACTTTAAAACAATGTAGATTGAATACTTATGGTATTAGAAATGAAACTTCTTGCTAACAACTGCAAAAATCAAGCACACCAGCTGATAGAGAGGCACTTACTGACTCCCCAAAACTCCCGCCTTACCTAAAAATAGTGTCCCAGCTTCCCAGCCAAAAGGACAGACTAAAAAAGCTATGTGTTCAAAGACACAGACCCTCGCTTCACCACAAACTTCAGTACTATGGCATTTCCCATTTTAGAATGCTTCGTGTGACAACCTGTTCGGTGGCCAACCACCAACTTCACTTTGAAGTGAATACTAACACTTCACATGGTAATATGTATTCAAAGTAATATGTATTAGAAAAGGTCCAGAGGCCCGCAGACCGGTCCCCTCCTCCCCCGTACTGGTTGCCTTTAAAACCGCCCCCCCCCACGCCATGTTTAAAAACGTGGCTTTGGGTCTTTCCCGTCGCTCCTGCCCCGGCCTCCCTTCCCCCCACCCTTCGCCTCCACGCCGGTTCCCTGTACCCCGCCGCCCTCCTGTCCTGGCAGACACCCCGCGTCTGCATTTAATCAGCCCGAGGTTTCCCTGCTGCTGGCAGCAAAGAGCCGCTCATTGGTTTATTTATGCGTCTGTTATTGCTCTAGATCTTCGGTGCCCGGAGGCGGGCTTCTGCTTCCCGCCCCCAGGCAGACGGGGGTCGCCCTCGGGGCCCCGGAGCCCGGCAGCCTTGCAGGCCAAGCGGCGCTCTGACTGCAGCATCCGCGTATGGAAAGATACCTCTGTCCTGCCAAACCGTTCCGGGGCGGACACTGTGTCCCCGAGCCTACCGGCATCGCAGCGCGTAAGGGAGGGGGAGGGGGAGTAGTAAGCGAAAAGCAACTTTTACCTCTGTTGACTCTCCCTTCCGCTGTCTCCTCCCCTCGGCCGGTAATGCGATCTGCGACCCTCTAGATGGGGACCCCACCCCTCCCCTAGAAATGTGGTTTTGGGCTCTGCCGAATCCACCCTTTTACAGTCCCGGCTGCTTGCGAACTGGGACTTCCCGAGGCAGGTAACTCGGGGACGCAGATGGCGAGCTCTGGCCGGGGAGCAGAGGCGCGCCAGGGCTCGAGGGAGGGGCCGGGGCCGGAAGGAGGGTGCGCCCGCCGCAGTCCACCTGCCGGGTCCCAGCCGGGCGGCGAGCGCCGGCGGCCGGGCGAGCGGAGGACTGCGGGCAGCACTCCGGCCCAAGGCTGGTTGGGGGACGCTCAGGTCGCCTGGCTGCGACGGGGCGCGCTGGAAGTACGGGCGCCGAGATGCCAGCCGGAGAACCAGGCGAGCGTCCCCGCAGCCCACGCCCGCCGCCTGGGCCTCTGCTCCTGCCCGAGGGCTCGCTGCAGGGGAGCTGAGCGCTCTCGCGATACTCGCCGCCCGCTTTCGGTTGCGCGGGCGAGTAGAGCTTCGGCCCACGCCCTCGCGCGGTGGTCCCCTTGCCCCGGGGCCCGTTGGTCAGTCCGCCGCACTCTCACCTCCCATTGCCACTGGTCTCTGCTTTGCAGACTTTGGGGGCCTACTCTGGTTGCTTTTTTGTTTTCCCCAAGCAAATTTTGACCAAGAGGTGTCCAAGGGAAAATTCCTCCAGGACACCAAGACTTGCGAAATTGTATTCGGTATAAAATGCTGTTGAAAGGCTCTGAAATTAGAAGAATGCACAGGCATTAAAGCCCTCCTTCAGTGCACGGGGAGGGCCTGGGGCCTTCAGGTCCACCCAAAGGTTTTACGCTCCACCAGCCCCTAGGCGAAGCCTCTGTCGAGGAACCTGGACGGTTGCTGACAGAAGCCCTGCCCCCGGGGAGCTAAAAAATCCACCAGACAATTGTCCCGGCCAAGTGAGAAGAGTGGGGTGTAGACTCCTTAAGGGATTGGCCCGGGGTCAGCGGTGAGGGAGGGAGCGAGGTGGTGAGTCACTGCAGGCCGGCTGAGAACGCGCGCGGCGTGTCGGGAGGGCCCTCACCTGAGTCACCGCTTCTCTGAGCTCCGAGTGAGTTGGGAAACTGGAGCCCGGAGCCAAGTTCTTGGACAATCCAGGCCCCGCCGCCACGCGGGGCTGTGGGCTGTGGGCGGGGAGGCAGCGCTGCTCGCGACCCTCTGCCGCTGCCCGCTGGAAAATGAGCCGCCCCGCCCGTCTGGAGAAGGCTCCAAAGTCTCCCCTTTACGCGGTAGCCAGTTACTGTTTCCAGTCCCCCTTCTGCACCTAGTCAGCCCCTCCTATGCACTGACTTACTGGTTGCTTTGTGTTTACCCGGCACCTTAATATGTGTGGTCTGAGTTTCCTGTAATTCAGCATTCAGTAAGCTGAGGGCAAGGACTGTACCTCGCTCATGTTTCTTTAGGAGGTGCTTTTCTTGGCCTTGCATAGGCCTGGACCCAGAGAAGAGCTTGATATATGTATGACTGCCTGACCCACCCGTTCGTCCAAGACAACGTGCATCCTGGCCCATCCTAGTGCAAGATGCCACCTGTGGCCTCAGCTCGAAAACCCTCCTAACTCCTTTCGCTGCCTCCACTCTGCCCCCTACTGTCTGCTCTCCATCTGACCAACCCAGTGAGGTCTGTGAAATGTTGTCACGTGAGTCCTCTGCTTAAACCCACGGGAGGTGTCCTCGTCACACTTAGAATAAAACCAAATTCCTAACCATAGCCTCCAAGGTCCCATGTGAGGGGGCTCCTCACCATGATCAGCACACTGGCCTTCAACATTCCCCTGCAGCACTGCAAGCCTCCCTCCAGCCAGATCCTTGACCCCCAGATCTGATGGCCATCATCCTTTTAGCGCTCAGGTCTCAGCTCGGATGTCCCCTCCTGGAAGAGAATTTTCATGATCCCCTTCACCAAAGCAGGGCATTTTCTATTCTTTTACCCTGGATTAGGAATGTTCTTGTTTGTCTATTTGTTGATTGTTTATTATCTGCCCCAGCCCCCTTATGGAGTATAAGCTCCAGAAGGGCACAGGCCTTGTCTAGCTTGTTCACTCAGGGCCTGGCACATATATAGGCATTCAGCAAAGATTTGTTGAATGAATGACCAAACCTTTATGAGAGCGAGGGGTGGTGGTGAAAGAGTGCAGAAGCATGGAATGAGCAGCTGACGGCCCTGCCCATCATCAGACCACTGGGATTGTACACAGCTAGAGGCAGGCAGGTAGGAGTGGAGTTGGGGGGAAACAGACCCCTTGGTCACCATTAATGGTGCTCCATTCTGATTCTGATCTGATGAACCACAGCCCCAAATAATTCCCCACTCACGCCCGCTTCCTTCCCTCACTCTTTTTCTCCCCATCCCCAGCAATGGCCACATCTTATTCTGTCCAGACCTAAGGCTCAGTCCTTGGGTCTCTCTTTTTCAACTACACTGCCTGCCCTTCTCTTTCGGTCTCAAGGCTTTGAGTAGCGTCTTTACCCTGAGAAAGGACTCTAAACCTGTAGCTCAAGCCCAGGGCTTTCTCCTGAGCTTCAGACCCTAGTCCAGCAGCTTCTTAGCGTCTCCACGTGAAACTCTCATGGACGTCGCAAGCTCAACATGTCTAGAGGTGAGTTCTTGAGTTCCCCCCACAAACGTGCTCCACCATGGTCTTCCCTAGCTCCATCTCTTAATTGCTCAGGCCACAGTCACTCCTGTCTTTCTCTCAAACTCCATCTTCAATCCATCTACAAATCCTGCTTTGCCTTCAAATTGTATCTAGCAATCTACATCTCTCATCACCTCCATTGTTGCCACTCTGGTCCCATGCACTTTTATCTCCTTCCCTTTGCCCCCATTCAGTGTATTCCCAACATAGCCACCACACTGGTCTCGATAAAGTGCAGATCAAATCCTAGCTCTCCTCTGCTCACACCCATCTGATTCTTCTCGTCTCATTCAGAAGATAAATCTAGAGTCCCACACGATTTGCCTCTGATTGGTTTGAGCTCATCTCCTGCCTCTCTCCGCTGGCTCTGTTTCAGCCATAATGGGCTCCTTTTTGAGTGTTTCCTCTTCCAGTCACACCGTCTCCCCTATATTCACATGGCTCACGCCTCTGCTTCCTTCAAGCTTTGCTCAGCCCAGTGAGTCCGTCTCTCACCAGTCTATTTAAATTTTCAATACTCCCCCCCCCCCAGACACTCTATTTCTTTCCTGCATTTTTCCCATAGCATTTATCACCTCTGAAAGTAATAAATAATTTGTTATTCAGTTTCTTGTCTGTATCTTTCCATGTGAAGAATCAGTTTGCTGATCACCAAAGACTTGTGTTTGTTACTGGGAACTACATTTCCCAGCCATGCCCTTGCCTTTGGGGCCATGTGACTAGTTCTTGCCAATAGACGTGAAGCAGAAGTGTGACTCTGAATGAGCAGGGCAGATCTGCATGACCAAAAATACATGCAAGGACTCTCAGCTGAGCAGACAACAGACCTTTATTATGTTAACCTGCTGAGAAGTTGTGATCTGTTTGTTACAGCATTTAGCACCTCAATCACTGTACCTTGGGTACAGTGGCCCACTAGAACAGAAGTTCAGTGAGGGCAAGGGCTTGTGTAGGTTTTGTTCATTTGTTTCTCCTCAGTGCCCAGAACAGAGCTTGGCATATAGTGGGTACCTAATAAATATTTGTTGAGTGAATGAATTAGTTTCCTTTTTCCACGACCAGTCATGAAAATAAGTGAATGGTTGGCAAGGAAAGGACAATGTGAAAGGAATTTTTTGTTTGTTTGCTTGTTAAGCAGGTAGTAACTCTGGATTTCTACAGAAGCGCTGGCTACAGGTCTTGGTAAAACTAAATAGAGCTTCCTTTAATTCTGTTCTCCCCGCTTCATCTTTCTCTTTTCTTTTTCCCGCTTTTCTGCCTTCTCCATCTCTATCCCTCTAGGTCCTCCTTCTCTCTCCCTTTCTTCTTCCACTCCTTTTTCTTCCATGGATTTTCTTCTCTTTTTATTCCCACTTAATCTAAAAAAAAAATTCACTGCCTGTTAATGTGAGCTACTGCGAGTACTCAGCCAGGATATCTACTCCAGGTTACTTAAAATATAGACGTGGGAAATAACGTGGGTTAAAAAATAAAGAAATATTAAATCCATGGACTCCTACTCTCCTTCTACCTTTAAGGCCCACTTCATTTCTTCTTGCAATACAGAAAAGAAGTGATGGTGGTCCAGATAATTCAGACTACCCCCCCCCCCCCCCCACTAAGGACTACTAAAACAAAATAGACAATGTATTCCTCAAAACATCTGCTTGGAAACATCTGGTAGGTTAATAAGAGTGAAAACTATCAGGGGTAGACAGAACAGGGAGGTGATTCTAAGATTTGGGGTCCTTGTGCCCTAAGGTCCTTTGCTTTTGACAGCAACTTAAGTCCAGAGTAAGTATCACCTCGCACACATTTAGACAACTGTTATCAAAACCAAAACAAAAAACAGAAAATAACAAGTGTTGGCAAAGATGTAGTGAAATTAAAATACTTGTCCATTGCTGGTAGGAATGTAAAATGGTGCGACCACTATGGAAAACATTATGGCAGTTTCTCAAAAAATTAAACAATGACCATATAACCCAGCACTTCCACTTCTGGGTATATAACCAAAAGAATTGAAAGCAAGGACTCAAACAGATATTAAACACTCATGTTCATAGCAGCATTATTCACAATCACAAAAAGGTGGGAGGAACGCAAGCATCCATCAACAGATGAATAGGTTTTTTTTATTGTGGTATATACACACCATGGAATATTACTCAGCCTTCAAAAGGGAGGAAATGCTACACATGCTACAACATGGATGAACCTTGACAACATTGTGCTATGTGGAATAAACCAGCAGCAAGAAACAAATCACTGTCTGATTGTATTTGTATGAGGGCATCTAGAGTAGACAAATTCTTCGAGAGTAGGAAGGGTGATTGCCAAGCAGGGGGTAGGAAGGAAGGATGGGGAATTGTTAACTGGATACACATATAGCGTCTTCAGTGTGGTAAGATGAAAAGACCTCTGGAGATTAATTGCAGAACAATGTAAATGTACTTTACTGTACACTTTAAAATGACTAAAATGGTAAACTTCATGTTAACAGAGTTTTTACCACAATTTTTAAAAATTTTAATGGTTAAGACAGTAAATTGTGCATTTTACCATAATTTTTGAAAGAAGAACAAAAATTTAAAAAGACAAACCATGCAAAAACTACAAAAAGAAGGTAGGCATTATGGCAAAAAAGCATGACTGGAAGTAAAGAGGGATGCTTCATAATGATGGTATGCTTCATTCACCAAGAAGACATAACAGTTCTGAATTTGTGTGTGCCTAATACACATAGCCTCAAAATATAGAAAGCAAACCCATGGACAGAATTGCAAGAAGGTAGAGACAAATCTACAAATATAGTGGAAGATGCATATGTCAGTAACTCTTAAAATGAGCAGATGGAGAGCTAGTAAGAAAGAGATCTGAACAACTGGATAAGCAGACCTTACCTAATAGATATATAGAGAATACTGCACCCACAACTGCAGATCACAAATTCTTCTCCAGTCTACATGGAATGTTTATGAAAATGCTGGGCCATATAACAAGTCTCAACAAATTCAAATGCTCTAAATCATACAGAGTACATTCTCAGACAGTGATGCAATTAAGATAGAAAACAAGAAAAAAACTAAGAAAATATCTACATATTTGAAAATTCTTTCTTTCTTTTTTTTTTTTTTTTTTTTTTTTTTGCGGTATGCGGGCCTCTCACTGTTGGGGCCTCTCCCGTTGCGGAACACAGGCTCCGGACGCGCAGGCTCAGCGGCCATGACTCACGGGCCCAGCCGCTCCGCTGCATGTGGGATCTTCCCAGACCGGGGCACGAACCCCTGCCCCCTGCATCGGCAGGCGGACGTTCAACCACTGCGCCATCAGGGAAGCCCAAGAGGTGGTTATTATGTAGTCATTAAGAACAATGAGTTTGGGAATTCCCTGGCGGTCCAGTGGTTAGAACTGTGGCGCTTTCACTGCTGAGGCCCGGGTTCAGCCCCTGTTTGGGGAACTAAGATCCCGCAAGCTGCTCGCAGCGGGCCAAAAAAAAAACACAACGAGGCAATGAGGTCAATCCGTAAGTACAGACATGGAAAGATGAGTACAGTACATTAGGAAAAAAAACAACATGCAGATCAATATGAGTAATATCCCAATTAGGTTAAATATCAAAATAAAGCAAAACAGAAAACCTGAATGTGTTTATATATGTATAGGAAAATCTGGAAGGCTGCAAACTGATTGTTAATAATGGAGTTACCTTTCATAGTGTTGGATTATCACTTTTTTTTTTTCTCATGGTACGCGGGCCTCTCACTGTTGTGGCCTCTCCCGTTGCGGAGCACAGGCTCCAGATGCGCAGGCTCAGCGGCCATGGCTCACGGGCGCAGCCGCTCCGTGGCACGTGGGATCTTCCCAGACCTGGGCACGAACCCGTGTCCCCTACATTGGCAGGCAGACTCTCAACCACTGCGCCACCAGGGAAGCCCAGCCCAGATTATCACTTTTTAAATTACGTACTTCTTTGTATTTTTTTTTGTCAAAGACATGTATTACTTATATAATTTTTAGATTTTGTTTGTTTATTTAATTTATTTTTTGCTGTGTTGTGTCTTCGCTGCTGGGCATGGGCTTTCCCTAGTTACAGCAAGCGGGAGCTACTCTTCGTTGCGGTGCGTGAACTTCTCATTGAGGTGGCTTCTCTTGTTGCGGAGCACGGACTCTAGGCACATAGGCTTCAGTTGTTGTGGCACGTGGGCTCAGTAGTTGTGGCGCACGGGCTTAGTTGCTCCGCGGCATGCGGGATCTTCCCGGTCAAGAGCTCGAACACGTGTCCCCTGCATTGGCAGGTGGATTCTTAACCATTGCGCCACCAGGGAAGTCCATATAATTTTTTTAAATAGGTAAAAACATGAATAACAAAAGCAGCACTGTAGCATTAGAATTGACTTGAACAGTTAGAGGTGCTTAAATACAATTTTGTTACTTTCCTTTTATTTTTGTGACCTTAAGCTTAAAGTATGTTATTGAAATGCCATGTAGATGAAGATTTTTCAAATATATGAAAATGTAATAGGATTTCCATAGCCAGTTTTTCCATATTTTAATTTTTCTTTTTATTTCCTTTTCTTTTTATTTCTTTTTAATTTTTTCCCATATTTTAATTTTGTATGAAGTTATTTTTAAGTACAATTCCATTTTCTACAATAATCAAGGATATAACTCCATTGGTCCAAAAGTAAATAGGTGAAGATTAGTATTTTCCACTTTTAGGCAGGATATCTAATTTATTTTACTGTGACCTCAATTTTTAAAAAAATACCAAAAGAAGGGAAGATTGATTAGAGATCTTGCAATAACAACTCCCAATTAGGGCTTCCCTGGTGGCGCAGTGGTTGAGAGTCTGCCTGACGATGCAGGGGACGCGGGTTCATGCCCCGGTCCAGGAAGATCCCACATGCCGCAGATCGGTAGGCCCGTGAGCCATGGCCGCTGAGCCTGCGCGTCCAGAGCCTGTGCTCCACAACGGGAGAGGCCACAACAGTGAGAGGCCCTCGTACCGGAAAAAAAACAAAAAAACATCTTGGGAATTTCCCGGTGCTCCAGTTGTTAGGACTCCATGCTCCCACTGCTGCAGGTCAGGGTTCAATCCCTGGTCAGGGAACTAAGATCCCACAAGCCACACGGTGCAGCCAAAAAATTAAAAATTAAAAAAAAATGGTAAAAAAATATCATCTTGCTGGAATATTTTCAGAATTCAAATAATGACAACTGTTGTGATTTGATTTCCATTTTAGAAAGTTAGCTCTTTAAATCAACTCACAGTGTAGAGTGAATCAGAAAGGGAGGAGATTAAGGAGACCAGTTAAGAGGTCATAGTTTTAGTTAAGAATGAAAACTACCTGAACTAGGATAGCAGCATTAAAAAATAAGGATGGTGCAGATTCAAAAGTTGTGGGCAGTGTGAGTTGAGGGAAGGGGAGAAGTTAAGGCAGAGGACACGGAGGAGCAGTCCCTGGGGGCAGCTACCACTTAAATGGGATCCTCTGCACGGGTTTTGTCTGCAGGTTGGTTTGTGCCCAGGCCCCAGTGTAACCAGACCGGTTGGTCACAAGTACCCCAGTATCTACTGCCTTGGAGCCTGTATTCATCTGCCCAGGCTGCCGTAACAAAATACCACAGGCTGGGTGGCTTAAACAACACATACTCACTTCTCACAGTTCTGGAGGCTGAGAACTCCAAGATCAAGGTGCCGGCAGACTGGGTTGCTGGTGAAGGCCCTCTTCCTGGCTTGCAATGACTGCCTTCTTACTGTGTCCTCACATGACAGAAAGAGACTGGGAGTTCCCTGGTTGCCTAGTGGTTAGGATTCCCGGATTTCACTACCGTGGCCCGGGTTCAGTCCCTGGTTGGGGAACTGAGATCCTGCAAGCCTCACGGTGTGGCCAAAAAGAAACAAAAGAGAGAGAGACTGATATCTCTCTCTCTGTTCTTATAAAGCCACTAATTCCATCTGGAGGGGCCCACCCTTATGACCTTATCTAACCCTAATTATCTCTCAAAAGCCCCATCTCCAAATATAGTCACATTGGAAGTTGGGCTTCAAGGTATGAATGGGGGAGGGGGACATGAGTCCATAGCACAATGTAAAGTCCATGGAAGGAATGGGCCTCTTTACCGAGTGTGTGTGTGTGTGTGTGTGTGTATTAGATTGGATTTTTTGCCTTTTGTCTGCTATCTTCTTTCCTTCTTCCTTCCTTTATAACTGTAGTACAACTGTTTTTGTTTTGGGCATTCAGTTTGGCAATATTTAGTAAATTTTCAGCTGTGGCCCAGCTATTTCACTTCTCTGAGTGTCCATGTAAAGGAAAAACATACTCCTGTGTGTTTCCTCTGCTCTCAGTATTCTCCTACAATGCTGATTCACATTTTTAAAATTAATTAATTAATTAATTAATTTTTATTTATTTTATTTTTGGCTGCGTTGGGTCTTCGTTAGCTATGCGCCGGCTTTCTCTAGTTGTGGTGAGCAGGGGTTACTCTTCATTGTGGTGCACAGACTTCTCCTTGCAGTGGCTTCGCTTGTTGTGGAGCATGGGCTCTAGGTGCGCAGGCCTCAGTAATTGAGGCACGCGAGCACAGTAGTTGTGGTGCACTGGCTTAGTTGCTCCATGGCATGTGGGATCTTCCCAGACCCGGACTCAAACCTGTGTCCCCTACAGTGGCAGGCAGTTTTTTATTTTATTTATTTATTTATTTATTTATTTATTTATTTTTTGCGGTACGCAGGCCTCTCACTGTTGTGGCCTCTCCCGTCGCGGAGCACAGGCTCTGGACGTGCAGGCTCAGCGGCCGTGGCTCACGGGCCCAGCCACTCTGCGGTATGTGGGATCTTCCCGGACCGGGGCAGGAACCCATGTCCCCTGCATTGGCAGGTGGACTCCCACCCACTGCGCCACCAGGGAAGCCCTGGCAGGCGGTTTTTAACCACTGTGCCACCAGGGAAGTCCCTGATTCACTTTTTCCCCCCAATGCACTTATTATTTATTTATTTATTTATTTATTTATTTTTGGCTGCATTGGGTCTTTGTTGCTGCATGCGGCTCTCTCTAGTTGTGGTGAGCAGGGGCTACTCTTCATTGCAGTGCGCAGGCTTCTCACTGCAGTTGCTTCTCTTCTTGCAGAGCACGGGCTCCAGGAATGCGGGCTTCAGTAGTTGTGGCACACGGGCTCTGTAGTTGCGGCTTACGGGCTCTAGAGCACAGGCTCAGTAGTTGTGGCACGCTGGCTTAGTTGCTCCACGGCATGTGGGATCTTCCCAGACCAGGTTTCAAACTCATGTCCCCTGCATTGGCAGGCAGATTCTTAACCACTGGGCCACTAGGGAAGTCCCTCCTGATTCACTTTTGACACTAGATGTGTGTGGGTTTTCCACACATCAGGCAGGAATTGTTAAATAAATTATAGTGTATCTATACTATGAACTCGTATTCAGGCAAAACTAAAGTAGAGCTGTATCCACTGAGGTGCAAATATATCTAGGACCACATCGTTTACCAAAAAAAAAAAGCAAGTTCCTATATGTAATGTAGAGTCTGGATTCATTTCTTTATTTTATTTTTTTAATATTTATTTATTTATTTGGTTGCACTGGGTCTTAGTTTCTGCCAGCAGGCTCCTTAGTTATGGCTCACTGGCTCCTTAGTTGTGGCATGTGAACTTTTAGTTGTGGCTGTAGAAAGAGAATCAGTAGGCTTTTGCATCTGCCCTGGGGTGCACCGAGGTTGCGAGCCCAGGTGACTGATGGGGGTGCCAGGCGTGGGCTGAGGGACAGGCGGTGTTTGTATTAGATCCATCAAGCTGGAACTAACCCTCCATCCAAGAGGAGAAGCCCAGCAGGTACCGGGGCCTCCGCTGGTTCTGTGTTCTCTCCCTTCAGAAGAAGAGCTATTTGTCCGCGTACCACAAAAAAAAAAAAAAAAAAAAAAAAAGGAGAGCTGTTAGTAATCCTGGGGAAACCTGGGGTGTTCCCGTGTCACAGCTACTGGGTGACCAGTGTCACCTGAGCTGCGGTCTTTGTGTGGCTCCAGCAGCTGCTGGGCCTCGGGCAGGATGTGCTTGCACCTCCCCCCAGGAGACAGCCACTCCAGGTCAGGGGTGCACAGAAGTGATGAGAGGAGAGACCAGCCCTCCCTCTGCATGTCGCCTCCTGCCGCCCTTCCCAGATCCCCTTTCCTCCTCCTTGCACGGGTGCCCTGCCCTGACTCCTCCCCTCTAACATATTTGACTGGCGCTTACTTCTTTCCCACCCAGGAATGTGGCATCACCCCAGAAAGTGAGAACCTGACCTTGTCACCGAAAGGAGCTATTGACCAGTCGTCCTGCACGGGGACGCCTCTCTCCTCCACAATTTCCTCCCCAGAAGGTACATGATGGTGGGTGGGAACAACTGCAGGTCCTTCCCCGTCAGCCGAGTCCATAGTGCTTCTAATATTTCCTCTGGGATGGACTAGGGAGCAGCACTTTAATACCTAAGCGGCAGACAAAATAGGCCCCAGCTTGAGAGGAAGTGAGACTCGCTCCCTTGCAATGAGAGGGCGGTCTAGCGGCTGAGCTGGGGGAGAAGCAGGTATCTCACTCCCAGTCCTGCTGTCATAAGTGTTTCTTTAACATTATGACAGGGAAAAGCAAATCCCTCATCCCTGAGGTTGAGTTTGGAGTTCTAAAACATAAAGGAGCCAAACCTTGGAAAACCTTCCATCTAAACCCTATTTGGTGAGGGCAAGGCCAGGCCGCTGGTGTCCTCACTGCCCGGGTGCAGCGAGAGAGCTCTGCTCCCAGTGGAGTCACAGCAGCCGGGCCTGACCTCCGAGTCCTTCCTCCAACTCCTGTCTCCAAAGACCCTGCCAGCAGCAGTCTGGCCCAGTCGGTCATGTCCATGGTGTCCTCCCAGATCAGCACCGACACCGCCTAATCCATGTCCGGCTCCTACATCGCCCCTGGCACGGAAGAGGACGGGGAGGCTCTCCCCTGCCCCCGGGACGCCAGCAGGACCCCCTCAGAAGAAGGAGACGTAAGAGAGGAGCATGGGATCGCCCTCGCCGCTCTGCTCTGCTCTGTACTCGAGTCCCAAGGAGCTCAGTCCAGGGCCTGCCAGGGAGATCGGCAAAGCCCCCCAGTGCTCGGGAGGGGAGCCCTGGAAAACAGGGTACCATGTCGTTGAATCACAGACTCCCTCAGATGTGATCTTCCATGTGGCACCACTTCTGTCCTGAGGACTTGGTTTGGTTTGCTGCCAGGCGAGCTGGGTAGGAGAGCCGGTGGCATCTGCACCTTGACTTTTGTTGCTCCTTTGCAGGTGACGCCAGCGGCGTCTCCAGAAGGCAACTTTGCGGGCCACGCCGCCACCGCCGAAGAGCAGGATGCAGAGGTAAGAGCAAGGTGGACGCTGGTGCCCCTCCCCGGTCAGAGGGACTGCCGGCGCTGGCAGAGGAGGCAAATAGGATGGGGGCTGTTCTGGAAGAAGCCTTCCATGGCTGTGCACTTGGATCTGTTAGAGGCAGGGTGCAGGCACAGGGACTGTCCGGTTAGCAGAGGGCGCTGGTCTCAGCGTAATAGGCATGGGGTGAGTTCCAGAGGGAAGTCTTCCAGGCCAGACCCTTGAGAGGGTGTTTGTCCTCCAATTCACTTAGTATTTACCTGGCACAGGCATCTCACATGTTCCTGGCACTGGGGGACACAAAGACCGAGTGACATGGCTTTTGCCTGCCCACGCCCCCAATCCACCCATCCCACCCATCCCGGAGCTCCGTCTGATGGAGGAATCAGACTTATAACTCAGCGTGAGAAATGCTCTGATGGAGGTGTGGCGGAAGTATATGGAATGCCCAGCTCCCAGTGGGGGCTCTACAACTTTCTCTTGAGCCAGAAGTTCTCAAAGGAGTATCTGGATGGGATTGCGGATCCTAAAGGGTTTCTGAAAGTTTTATGATCTCACGGTTTGCTTTTTCATTTGTCAACTTTGATTTCCACCTGAGAGAAACAGTGTGAGCTAAACTATGACCAAGACTATTCCTGACAGTCCCAGGGTCCCTCTGTAAGGTGCCTCAGACCTGGTCCCTCTGGAACGTGCCTCAGACCTGGTCCCTACGGGCCGATCCTGCCTCGCCAAGCAAAATCTGCCTCTGCTGGGCCTCCCAGCCATCTCACACGGACAGGAAATGTATGGATACCATGAGGGTGATTAGTTCTGTCTTCTGACAATCAGTAGACTCATTTCACTGCTTTATGGACTCACAGTGCCTTCCTTCTGTCCTAGGGAGATGATGTTCTAGAAGAAGAGGACGGATCACCCACACAAGAAGATGGTAAAAGACCTGGTCTTTTGCTCCCTTTTATTACCTTTCTTTCCCGGGTATTCTCTGAAGGGTACAGAAAGGGGCACTGGTGTGACTTGGTGGCACTGCTCAAGGGTGTGGCTTTGGGGAAAGGTTGTCTTCTTGATGGAATATCAAAGCAAGCAGGGTATCTGAGGACCTCAGCAGCCTTCCTGGCTCTTTCTGGGCCTCTGAGCCAAGGCTGCAGAAGATACATGGAGTTCTCCATCTACGTTGAGTAGATCCTGAAGCTTCTTGGGCAACTGCCATCCCCTTCCTTCCTGCTTCAGCTTCTCAGCCGAGTCTCACAGAACTGCTCTAGCAGCCCCAAAGTTCAGCTGCAGCAGGAGAACAGCTTCCTCCCCTTGGGGGAACCGACTGTTAGGCAGTAGGTTTTCCTGCTTTAGTGAAGAAAACGGCTGATGTTACAGTAGCAGAAGGATCACAGCCCTGGCGGCACAGCAAAGGTGAGGTGAAGAGACGTTAGCAGCTCAGCGTACACTAGTGTTTGTAGGCTATTGGAACGATTCTCTTTACCATCATTCAGGCCTCAAGTAGATATTTTTTTTAATTGGAAGAGTTGGTTTACAATGTTGTGTTAGTTTGTGCTGTACAGCAACGTGAATCAATTATACATATACATATATCCACTCTTTTTTTAGATTCTTTGCCCATATAGGCCATTACAGGCTACTGAGTAGAGTCCCCTGTGCTCTACAGAAGGTCCTTATTAGTTATCTATTTTATATATAGTAGTGTGTATATGTCAATACCAATCTCCCAATGTATCCCTCCCCTCCCTTGCGCCCCGCCATAACCATAAGTTTGTTTTCTACACCTGTGACTCTATTTCTGTTTTGTAAATAAGGTCAATCATATCTTCAGTCGGAAGAATTTGGTTTCTAGTAAGCCGAGAAGCGAAGGAACGACCTACATATAGAGTAAGGAAGTGGGGGTGGGGAGGTGACCTGGAAATCCCACCTGGGATTGTAGGACCAGGCGTCCCAGGAACCGGTGTCTGTTCCCTCTGCTCCTCTAAGGTGCCTCCACAGAAGGGCAACCTCCAGAGCAAACATGGATCCCAGCCTGGATGCAGATGTCACACTAGTCGCCTCTGCTTTGGCCATGGCAGTTGCTTGGGGGGCGGTGTGGTGTGCAGGGGTGCGCATGCGCACATGACCACTCTCTCCTGGCAAAGTAGTGCCGAAGGAGGGGTGGTCGCCCAGGCTGTGCCTCTGCCGCACGCAGACGCCAACCAAGCCGGGGTTGGGTGCTACCTCCCCTCGGTTGATGTCTTCAGGGCACAAGGCTCCGAGATCTCCATTGTGATTGTCG
The DNA here is from genome assembly GCF_964341445.2 of Mesoplodon mirus. Taxonomy (NCBI): domain Eukaryota; kingdom Metazoa; phylum Chordata; class Mammalia; order Artiodactyla; family Ziphiidae; genus Mesoplodon; species Mesoplodon mirus. The sequence goes on from NC_138994.1 coordinate 25,286,222, forward strand.
TCCCCAGTAGAATATTTGCTTCTAAAAGGCACAGGGCAGTACGTGGTTTCTGCCTGACATTCCATATGTGGTTTCCACCTGACATGCCGTACGCAGTACATGTATGTTTCTTCCTCTCCCTTTCACCAAGGAAAAAAAACCGAGTGGGGAGCTTGAAAAAATAACATCTAAAACTGTCCCCTTCCCATCTTACACGACTGTAGGTTTCTGGTAAACCCCTTAAAACATCCTCAGAATAGCAAATTAAGTCTCAAAGAAAATAAATCATAATTTTGCGAACAATGCGATTCTTTGATTTGAGGTGCCAAATTACGGGACCAAAGAGCTTTAATTGCCATTTTATGTATTAGTCATTTCGCAGAGCCTTGTGGTCATAAACACACCCCACGTGCACCGACAGACACAGGCCGGAGTCCGGGGTCACTTCCCCCGTGGCTCTCCTAGCTCCTCCAGCCTGGTTTAGCTCTGCTGTGGGCCCGGGTCTGCGTGTCCGAATCCCACAGACCTCTCCAGGGTCTGATTTCTCAGGAACGAAGGCTGGAAAGGGGCCAGTTAAGGAAACAGAGCTGAACAGAGCGAGAACACAAACGTACCCACACAGATTCCTTTATTGTCCACTCTACCCACTTAATTATTGTTTTTAATTTTAATTATTTATTTTTTTAACATATGATTTGTTGTTTTTTGTCTCCATCCTTAAGATTTTTATTTTAAGGACAGCAAAGCAGAGAAAAACACAGCCAGGTCCTCTCTAACTGCCTTAACTCCGTTACAGGCCAGAGGACATTCGCATTTCTAGGTATGGAGTGTGACAATAACAATGACTTTGACATCGCCAGCATGAAAGCACTGGACAATAAGCTGTGCTCTGCGGTCTGCTTACCCGGTGAGTGGCAGTCTGCTGAACATGAACTTGGTGGGAGACGCTCCCCTGCTCGCACCCCTGCTCTCACCCTGGGACACCCATCTCCTGCCCTGCAGTTCCTGCAAGAAGGCATGGGCTTTGCTAAGGTGCTGGGAGCCAGTTGCTGAAAGGAAGTGAGGCGACCTCGGGAGAGTCCTTGGGCAAAGAGCGACTCTGCTCTAAGCGAAACTATTTGGGCATGGAGAAAGGCACAAAAATACCACCAAAGCCTTCCAATTTGACCTCACCGTGTCCTCTCCATCATGATCTTGCAGATCCCATGGCAGGGGGCCTGGTCTTGTTTCCATCAACAGGCAGTTTAAGGCAGACACGGCGTCTGTGATAAGGTCTTGGAAAGAGAGCCTGAGCCCTTGAAAAGGGAACCTGTAGCCCCTCAGAGGAGAGTGGTTACTTAGGATCAGAGAGGAATTTCAATGCCAGCATTTTATAGACTAGCTCTGTGACCCAGTGAGCCCTGGGCGACCACCAGTTGCCTTGTGCTCCCTAGATTTGGATCCCAAAGGAACGATCAGGGGTCGAGGGTAACTCTTCTCCCTGGAGCCCTAACTCTGTAAATTCAATCAGGGCCATCAACGTGCCCCTTATTCCTTCTCATGACACTAAACTGAATCCGGGATGAGTTCTCAGGAGGAACCCACCTATCAGTCACACTCTGGGCACTGATGTCCCCCTTCTCCATGCTCACCAAGGGCTTCACCAACCATGGCTCTAAAGCCACGTCTTGCCCGGTGGACTAGGTCGAAATTGCCCCTTCTGGGTTCACGGCAGAGACTGCCTTCATGTTGCATGGTTTGTAATCTCTTAAACATGCCCTGGACATGTTTAAGCTTCAGGACAGCCACGTCCCATCGTGGGTCCATTGCTTTACTCCCTTGGCAACGTGGCTACAGGTGCTGGAGGGACACAAACTCCTGTGGTTGCCACTCTCCATCAGCTTGCAAAAGACCCAGGTCCTCACCCCTCTGGCCCCATGCAGGCTTGTGGTGGCGGAAGCCGTAATCCCCAGAGACACCTCCCACGGCTTTCCCAGGGGCTCGCCAGCCTTTCCACTTAGCGTTGACCGAGCCAGGCCTGGGCCTGAGCAGCTGAGGTCCAGGGTACACTTCACTTCCTGCCTTCCCACTCTTTACCTGGCTTCTGTCTGTCCATTTGTTTCTCATGTCTTTTTGCCAAATGTACGTCTGTTTGTCCAGTTTGTTTATTTTGAAACTCATTTAGGTTACCCAGACTTCGTGTGAAAGTTCATGTTCACCCACACCCAACCCCAAGCTTGCTGGGCACACGCACATCCGAGGGGCCCTCGCTGAGGCTTCCATTCCTAACTGGCAAGAGCCTGTATTTAATATGCTGAAATTTTCCAGGAAAAAAAATATTTGTGAGACTAGATTAATCCCTGTTCCACAAAAGCGGAGATGCTTCTGTGGCAAAGGTTACAGGCAGGATTTGTTTTGGTCACTAGTTGGGGAAGATGCCATCACTGCCCTCACTCCGCCCTGAGTCTGTGGCAGCTGTGCCGGCCAGCCGCTCACTGGGTTTCAAGAGAGGAATCTAGGCTCCTGCCTCCCCGCAGTGGCTCCCCACCAACCCCCGTGTTTGGCAGAGAGAGCTCCTGGGAATTGTTTCAGCCACCCATGCTGTTGGAAACTGACCCCAGGCCTTGTGCTTCCTCCTCTCCCTCACTCCTTCGGGCCAACCTGCTTGTGGATGTTTATTCCACTCTGGGATTGCGGCAGGGGAGCGAGACCTGGAAGGAAAACAATGCCTGGGCTTCTTTACAGTGATCTCGGGAGCCAGCCATTCTCAGATTAAACTGGCTTCACCGTTCAGGCCAGACATGAAACCAAATGACAGTGACGACTGCCGGGAGAGGGAGTTGAGGGTCGCATCATAGCCTCACCCCGAGGTCTCAAGGGCTCTTACGGGAGAAGGAAAGTGCATCTGCTCTCTTGGTGAAATGTTTCTCGGGTTCTGCTGTTAGCGTCACACTGGTAGTAAAGAGCTGGGGAACTCTCTGGAAGCATCTGTCGGGTTAATGTCAGGTTAATGACAGAAGCATCCACTGTGGTAGTTCCCGTGGAATCAACAGACCTCACCATGCTCAGCTGTAAGTTCAAAGTTCCATCCTATGACTGAGGTGCCTCAGGCTGGCTTGGCCGTCAGGACAGCTTCTCAGGCACTTGGTCTCCCTCTCCACGCTGTTTCCCTCCCCACACGGATGCCACTCCCCTCACGGAGCGCCCACAAGGAGGGAGCCTGGGGAGCATCCCATGGTCCACCCTCCCCAGGCCCAAAGGTGCTCTGCCAGGAGCCCCAGCTTGCGGCAAGGATGGCTCAGGTCCCCATCCTCGCTGCTCTCATCACCCTTGTGGGAGTGATGCTGAGAAAGCACCTGTGTCATTCCAGCACCTCTTCCCCTAAGAAGCCTCTGGGTGTTCTTTGGCCCCAAGACCAATGCGGTGCGGCGGGTGGGGGGGGCGATGGTATGTTCTGAGATTGTTCTGCAAGGTTCACAAAGGGAGGAAATCTGAGTTGACCATTGTAGGTGGTGAGCCGATTAGAATCACGAGGCCGTGCTAGGTAGACGGGCCTCCAAGGAATCTGATGGAGTATCACACAGGCGGCAGGATAGTGGCCAGGGGACCAGTGACAATTCTGTGAAAAGGCTCTGGGGAGTGTGATGGGAAAAAGCAAAGATAATTTGAGTTTATTAGTGGAAATACAAATGTTTTTGTTTTGTTTTGTTTTGTTTTTTGTGGTACGTGGGCCTCTCACTGTTGTGGCCTCTCCCGTTGCAGAGCACAGGCTCCGGACGCACCGGCTCAGCGGCCATGGTTCATGGGCCAAGCCGCTCCGTGGCATGTGGGATCTTCCCGGACCGGGGCACGAACCCATGTCCCCTGCATCGGCAGGCGGACTCTCAACCAAGGGTAAGCTGTGAAAAAGCGAAAGAGAGGCATGGACATATATACACTACCAAACGTAAGGTAGATAGATAGTGGGAAGCAGCCTCAGAGCACAGGGAGATCAGCTCGGTGCTTTGTGACCGCCTGGAGGGGTGGGATGGGGAGGGTGGGAGGGAGGGAGATGTATGAGGGAAGGGATGTGGGAACAGATGTATAGGTATGACTGATTCACTTTGTTATAAAGCAGAAACTAATAAAAAAATAAAAATAAAATAAAAATAAAAGCAATAAATACTTGGGAAGAAAAAAAAAACTTTGACTCAAGACAAGCTGGACATGGAGGAGTGAGAGAGGGCAAGGGGTAGAGGGAAAGACATGTTTCTGGGTGGGAGCTGGTGTACCATCCCCCGGGCACAGCTCCTGCGCAGAGGCCTGATAAGGAGCCCTCACCTCCACCCACCCCCTTCAACCAGAGAACTTCCAACTGCAGCTCCTCAATAACTGAAGAGCAGGAAGGCTGGTGACTGGAGGGAGGCTGGGGGAGGGGAGGAGGAAGGACCACAGTCCACCGTTAGTCCGTCACTTAAAGGCTGGTGAAATTAATGGGGCAAATGACCCCAGTCAAAGAATTTGGCAAGTCCACGGCTTTCCTGGGTTTCACCCACCGGCTCTGTTTCCTCGGCTATCTGGAAAGGAGGGAGAGCACTTCCGAAGAAGCCTCTGGAATGTCAGCTTCTGGGAATCTTGCTGAGGACGGGGCGGGGAGGGAGCGCTTACCGGGAAACACTGGATTACCCTAGCCGCCTTGGGGTGCCTGCGACCGGGGCTGTGGTTTCTGCGGACCTGAGCGGCAGGTGGCATCGGAGCGTCAGACCTGCTTGCGGGCACCAAGACGACACTCGGTCGGGAGACCGGGACAGGCCGCAGAAACGTGAGGAAGTGCCACTCGCAGCCCAGAGGAGAGGAAAGGAAAGCCCCAAGCATGCACCCAGCCCTGGCCCCCGCGCCACGGGCTGCGTCCCAGGAGCCGTCGCCACCTCTGAGCAGCCCAGATGGGAAGGGGGTGGGGCGGAGGACGGTTCCCGCGGCGAACTGCTCGCCGAGGGCCCCGGGGCCTCTGCGGGAGCGCCGAGCCGCGCGCCTCTCCGAGCCCTGCGCGGGGCCCTCGGGCGGGAATGCGCGGAGCCGGGACGCGGTGGCGGGTAGGGGGCTGGGTCGCGCGCGGGAGAGGGCGGCAGGAGGGAGCTGGAAGAGAGTTACCGCGTGAGAGAGCCGTTAAGAGCCCGCGGTCTCTTTGGAGATGCCCTGGCTAATGGCAGAAGCGGAAGCTGTTTATATGGGCGGGGCGTCGCCACGGCAGCAGGAGACGCCTTGCGAGCGGCTACTGAGTGCCGGTCCCCAGCCGCTGGCTTTCAGAGAGGCGCCGGCGGGCGTGAGTGGCGACGAGGATTGCTGGCTGGGCCCTGGAGCTGGGAGCAGAGAGCCGCGGTGAGGGTGGGCGGTGGGAGGAATTTCTTTGAGAAGCTTCCTTTGGCCCGGGCTGCGCTCTGAGCCAGGTAAGGGACGGGGAGGGCTGCCGGCCGTGGGAAGGGAGGGCGTCAGTACCAGCCCGCTCTCCCATCCGTCCCCGACGGAAGTGGTGGGCCCGGGGACTGACATCAGAGGCGTTTGGGGGACACTCACTTCCCGCCCCCTTATAACTCTCTGTATTGTTTCCTTCCTTCCCCTTGAGCCCCATCCTAATATCCCTTTTCAAAGATCAGACGACCTCCCCCGCCCCCCGACCCGTCGTACTGCCCTCCTGGACTCTCTCGCCCCATTTCCATTGGTTGTGGACGGAGAGAGGGGGGTTAATTCCCCGCTTTGAGGGAGAAAGGGGTGGCCTCGCATGCCCCTACACTATTCCCTCGTTGGGCTAATTAAGTCTCCTCTAAAAGATCCAAGAGGAAAAGAGCGAGGCGAACCCCGTGTGGGTCGGAGCCCCGGGCACACCTTCTGTTTCCCAGACCTCGGCAGTAAAAGATCCTCCCCAGCTGCAGGAAGGATTTTAGTAAGAGCCTCCCCCCTCGCCCACACTCTCCCCTCGGGGGTGGGGAAAGAGGGCTCAGTTCCCGCTCTGGTCCCCGCAGGCACCACATTCCGTTTGGAGGAGGCTACCCCCGGATCGCGGGATGGAAGCCCGCTTCCGGGAGGCTGCGTAACTGAAGCCGCAGGAGTCAGCGGGCCGGAGAGCTCGGCGGCCACCCTCGGCTCGGCTCGTGGATGTTGACAGCGCCCTCGGAGAGTCCCCGCAGATATGGCGGAGAGCTGGCTACGCGTCTCGGGAGCAGGGGCAGCGGAGGAGGCCGGACCGGAAGGCGGCCTGGAGGAGTCCAACGCCCTGAATGACAGCCTGACCAGCCTGCAGTGGCTGCAGGAAGTCTCCATTCTCAACGCCGAGCTCCCCGCCCTGCCTTCGGGGGACACCGACCCCCACGGCTCCCACGAGCTGGCAGGCTCGGCCGAGCCGGGGTCTCCCCTGGCGGCGGACCCCGCCTGCCTGGGGCAGCCGCACACACCCGGCAAGCCCACGTCCTCCTGCACGCCACGGAGCGCCCCCTCGGGGCTGCAGGCCTCGCCTCCCGACGACGTGGACTACGCCACCAACCCGCACGTGAAGCCGCCCTACTCGTATGCCACGCTCATCTGCATGGCCATGCAGGCCAGCAAGGCCACCAAGATCACCCTGTCGGCCATCTACAAGTGGATCACGGACAACTTCTGTTACTTCCGCCACGCTGATCCCACCTGGCAGGTAGGGAGGCACTCCCTCCCTCCCTCCCCATGCCCTCGCGGACTGGACTCACATCCCAGATCCGCAGGCCAAGTAGGCGCGGTACGGCCAGGGCCCCGAGAGAGGAAGGCCGTCCAGGAAGGACCTCAAGGGAGCCCAGTGCTTGGACTGCTGCCCCTTTGACTTCAGAGACGGAGGAGGGAGGATGTTCAGAGGGCTGCAGGGGTGCCGACATAGAGGTTCAAGGGGAAAGAACTTCTCACTCATCCAGCAGGCTCAGCCCAAAAACCAGGGCTGAACTATGCGTGGACACAGCCCCCCAGGGTAGGTTGATGGACTGAGGGACACATTTTTGTCCCAAGTCCTGGAATTCCTCGACACTACCCTCCTCAAGGTCAGTTTGTCAGGGCCTGACTGGAGGCAGAGCATCGTTCTTGCCAGACTCTGCATCCCGCCTGCTTTCAGTTGGCTGGAGGGGCTGTGGGAGGGGAGAGGGGCGTGCTGCAGGGTGTGAAGGCCATCTGTGTCCCAGTGGAAGGGCTACGGGGCCTTCCAAAAGCTGCTGTGCCAGCCCCCACCCCAAGCCCTCCCTAGTTTCCTGCCTACACTCCTCCCCCTCTTCTCATCAACCTCCCTGGGGGGACAATTACCTCAGCCACGTGCTTTCCACAGGGGCTCTTTCCTCCCACACTGGCTTCATGTTCCAAGTCTCCGGAACCTGGCACAGAGCAGCCAAGGGGCCCAGACCACCATGTAAACCTCCCAGTCTTGCCAGGGGGCACTACTCACCTGCCGGCCCCACCCACCAGGCCCCAGACCCCTGTGCCCCAGCGTGGTTTGGACTGTGCACCCAGGCATGAACAAGGAAGGATGGTGATTCAGGCTGAGCACACACTGCCCTGAGCCTCTTCGACCATCAGGATCAGGGGCTACTTGGGGACAGAGACCCTGAGGATGCACAGATCCTTCCCTGTGGCACAGGTCACAGGATCACAGTTCCTGTGATCACAGCTATTCCACGTTTGCTTGGGCCCTGACCCTGGGGCAGGTACCATTTGTAACCTTGGTGAGAAAGCAGAGACCCTCCACCACCCCCCACCCTACCCCAAGCCTGAGAGGCCCCAGGAATGAGCGCTATGCTCTTGGCTGGGTAATAATCAACTGAGGCCTCAGAGCCTGGGGTGGGAGGAGGGGGACATGGTGGGTGAGGGCCCAGGCCAGCAGCCGGCTCTAGAAACAAGGAAAGTCATCAGATCCTCCCACACTTCATCCCCCGCCACACGCACACACCCTCACACCCACTCACTCATTTCACAAACAGAGAAGGCCAGCCAGGCCCAGGCAGAGGGAGATGGCCGTCCAGGACCTGGGGGAGCCAAGGCCTTTGACCAGAGGCCGCAAGCAGCGGGGTAAGGGAGGGAGGGCAGGACAGGCTGGCACTGAGAGCCAACCTGCGGCTCAGGGCTCGGATGACTGAGCAGGCAGATATCCTGGCCAAAGGGAACAAAAGCCCCCGACAGCACTCCCAGCTCCTGGTGCCCCGTGGCTGGTGTCCCAGAGCCTCCCGCTCGGAGCAGCGCCTCTGTCTCCCCTGCCCCCATCGGAGAGAAGGTGGTGGTGGGACTGGCAGTGGCGCTAGGAGCCCCCCATCACTGACCCCAACCACTCTCCCAGCTGTCTTCCTTCTCTCCTACCTCCCTGTGTCCAGAACTCCATCCGCCACAACCTGTCCCTGAAGAAGGGCTTCATCAAGGTGCCTCGGGAGAAGGACGAGCCAGGCAAGGGGGGCTTCTGGCGCATCGACCCCCAGTACGCCGAGCGGTTGCTGAGTGGGGCCTTGAAGAAGCGGCGGCTGCCCCCAGTCCACATCCACCCGGCCTTTGCCCGCCAGGCCGCGCCAGAGCCCAGCGCCACCCCATGGGCCGGGCCACTGACCGTGAGCACCGAGGCCCAGCAGCTGCTGCGGGAGTTCGAGGAGGCCACTGGGGAGGCGGGCTGGGGTGCAGGCGAGGGCAGGCTGGGGCGTAAGCGTCAACAGCCGCTGCCCAAGCAGGAGGCCAAGGTCCCGCGGCCCTCCAGCCCCCTGCTGCTGACCCAGGAGGAGCAGGGTGAGCTGGAACCCCTCAAGGGCAACTTTGACTGGGAGGCCATCTTGGACGCTGGCACGCTGGACGGGGAGCTGGGCACGCTGGAGACCTCGGAGCTGATCCCGCCGCTGAGCCCTGCCTCACACGGGGACGTGGACCTCACCATCCATGGCCACCACATCGACTGCCCTGTTACCTGGGGGCCTCCAGCGGAGCAGGCTACCGACAGCCTGGACTTTGATGAGACCTTCCTGGCCACATCCTTCCTGGAGCACCCCTGGGACGAGAGCACCCGTAGCTCCCTGCCCCCCGAGCCCCTCTTTGAGGCCGGGGATGCCACACTGGCCTCTGACCTGCATGACTGGGCCAGCCTGGGCGCCTTCTTGTAAGAAGCCAGGCCCTGCCCCACCTCCAGACAGCACCGAAGTCTGGGCCCAGACTGCCCCCCTCCCCGCCAGTGCAGGCCCATGGACACCCTACCGCCCAGGCAGGGGCTGGGCCAGCTCACCCCACCAGGCCACACGGCCCCCAGCCCAGGCCATCCTCAGATTCTAGTCCAGCAGGCTGAGAATTGGGGCCCAGGACCCAAATTGCTGCCTCCGCTCCCCAGCCCCCCATACACACAGTGTTTCACTGATCCACTTCTTCCCTGCCCCAGAGACACGCTAACGGCCCTGCACTATGAGAGCTGCGGCTTGGAGGGGCCCTGGCCAAGCTGGAAACATCAGTACAGGGCCCGCCCCAGAACACCTTAGCTTCCAAGCTTCTCTCTCTCCTGCTCTCCTCCCCAGGTCTCTATCCAGAGCAAGTTCCCAGGTACAACCAATGCTGATTAGGTGACTGCAAATGAACACCCAAGAGGCCTCTCCCAGCAGAGCTTTCCTGGGGCTGTGGCCAGCAGTCTGTGAGGCAGAGCTAGGCGGAGGGGGGAAGAGAGAGGAGACAGAACGAGGCCAGGGTCCCGGGTGGAGCCAGGAGATTTTCTAAGGCCTCTGGGATCTCTTCTCTTCATCCCTAGAGTTGGGGCAGAGGGTATGTGTCCCTAATCTTTGAGCCCAACTTGAGGCTGAGAGCAGCGGGGAGTTGGGGATCTGGGGTTTAGGGGCTGCGGCAGCCAAGCTGCAGAGGGAAAGGGGACAGACAGACTAATGTAGTGAGTGTAGCTAGAGCTGAGGCTTAACTGGGAGGGACGCAGTGCTTGCTAGAACCACTGGGACCAGGAAGGGGGGATGGCCCCATGCCCTTGCTTGCACTCCTGCGGTGGAGTGTCTTGCTCCACCTGAGGCTTCCTCCATGGTTGCAGAAGTTTCAGCTTCTGCAAAAGACTCTGAAAGCTGATCTGGGGTCTCCTGCTGGCTTGTGGCAGGTATAACTTCTTCTCCAGGATGCTCTGGATACTGAGCTGGGGTCTCCTCTTTTACTGAAGGTTTATTATGTGAACCGGCTTCTGGAGTTTGGGCTGGAGCCTCCTGTTGAACTGGCAAAGGTTCAACCTCCTCAGATGGCTGGGAAGGCAGCGTGCGGGCCTCATGCTGGGTTGTAGAAAATTCTGCATTAGTAAGGGGCACTGAGGGCTGAGCTGAAGGCTTGTGCTGATTTGGAGAAGGTCCCACCTCTGGAGTGGGTTCTTCTGTGATGGTAAGTTCCACATCTGCAGGTTTGACAGCGACACTGGATAACTTTGAATGCTGAGCATGAGGGTGACTTGGAGGAGAAACTGTCATTTCATGATGCTCTGGAGGTTGAGCTGGCTGTTCCTGTTGAGTTGGAGAAGGTTCCACCTCCCCTGAAGAAGGCTCTGGAGGCTGAGCTGGTTGCTCCTGCAGGGTTGCAGAAGGTCCTATCTCCGGAGGAGACACAGCTGGGATCTCCTGCTGGGTTGGAGAAGATTATGCCTCATTAGGAAGCTCTAGAGACGGAGCTGAGGCTTCCTCCTGGGTTGCAGAAGTTTCAGCTTCTCCAAAAGACTCTGAAAGCTGAGCTGGGGTCTCCTGCTGGGTTGCTGCTTTCACCTCCTCAGGAGGCTCTGTAGGTTCAGAATGCTGAGTCAGTTGTTCCTCTTCACTTGGAGAAGGCTCAGCTTCCACAAGAGGCTCTGGAGGCTGACCTGTGCGCTCCTGCTGGGTTGGAGAAGGTTCAACTTCCCCAGGAGGCTCAGAAGGCTGAGCTGGCTGCTACTGCTCCCTTGAAGGCTCATCCTCTCCAGGAGGCTCTGGACGCCTAGCTGTGGTCTCTTGTTGGGTTGTAGAAGATTCTGTCTCCTCAGGATGCTCAAGAGGTGGAGCCAGGGCCTCCTGCTGAGCTGCAGGAAACTCAGCTTCCGTAGTGGCCTCTGGATTGATGGTAAATTCCAAATCCAGAGGTTGGAATGTTAACACTGGGCAAGTTTGAAGGAGCGTGACGCTGAACGCCAGGTAGAGATGCTACCTCATCAGTCACTGGAATTTGAAGTACATACTCAGTAGGGAAATCTGGAGCCTCAGTTGGGGCCTCTTGATGGAGTAGAGAAGGATCAATCTCCTCAGGGTGCTCTGGAGGCTGAGATGGGGCCTCCTGCTGGACTGGAGAAGGTCCAACCTCCTCGGGGCTCTCTGGAGCCTGAGTTGGGGCCTCTTGATGGACTAGAGAAGGATCAATCTCCTCAGGGTGCTCTGGAGGCTGGGATGGGGCCTCCTGCTGGACGGGAGAAGGTTCAACCTCCTCGGGGCTCTCTGGAGCCTGAGTTGGGGCCTCTTGATGGAGTAGAGAAGGTTCAATCTCCTCAGGGCGCTCTGGAGGCTGACAAGGGGTCTCCTCCTGGACTGGAGAAGGTTCAACCTCTTTAGTGACCTGTGGATTTATGGGAAGTGCCCGATCCAGAGATTTAACAGTGCCATTGTACAAGTGTGACTGCTGAGCTTCATTTACCCCATGATGTGCTTCTAGTCGAACTACAACCTCCTTAAGTGTCTCCAAAGGCCGGGCAAGGGCCTCTTGAGGACTTGAAGTTTCTAGTTCCTCAGGGGCCTCTGAAGGCTGAGATGGAGCCTCCTGCGGAAGTGGAGGTGGTTCTACCTCTTCAGTGGGCTCTGCATGCTGAGCCTGGGCCTCTGCCTGGGGTGAAAAGGATTCAACGTCCTCAGGAGTCTGTTGATGCTGAGCAGGGGCCTCTTGATGAGGTAAAGATTCAGCCTCCTCAGTGAGCTCTGGATGACGAGTTTGGGCCTCCTGCTGGGATGCAGAAATATCTCATCCTCATCAGAAGACTCCCTGTCATGTAGCTTTTGGGCCATGTGTTCCTTGCGTGTGGCGCTGAGAGGCCTACACATATCCCTAAGCCAAAGTGGCCGCCTTCTCCCGAAAAAGCCCTCCTAGAACACAGAAAGGGAAATATTAATTCTGCATCTCCCCTGCTTTCTCTGGCCACAGAACTTTATCCTCCTCACATCTACCTGACTCTCACTTTCCCCTGAGCTTCTCTTACGCAGCAGAAATAAAAAAAAGCCCCTTGGAGGAAAACACACACAGTTAGTGTTACATGTCACTTTTCATCTCTCTCACAATGTGCTATCTCTGCTTTCATTAGGACTAAATGGGGACCTCAGTCCATAATCACAATGAGCAAAATCACCACAGACCCGGGATCATGAAAATCATTGCATGCATGCTGGCCTTCCAGAAGTTCTCTGTGTCTGTCCAAAATGGACCCCAAGTGTCTCTGGAGAGACATTTGTATGTGGCTTAGCATGGAGCATAGGCAGGATTTTCAGCCCCGTTCACCTTTCTTTGCCCTTGGCCAACTGCCCTCGTGCAGTGGAAACACTGCACAACGGCACTGGGCAGAAACTTGTTACTCCCTTAGACGCGCTTCACACCAGTCCGCTTCGGACTTAGTCGCACATGCAGCATTTGCTGGGGGGTGTGTGTGGGGAGAAGGTGATTTTATTTTCCTGGCTGCTCTATCCTATAAGTTGAATCACACCAAGTAAACACCTGAACCCAACGAGCAAAGTCATCTATAGCTCTCTGACTTTCACTCTGCAGGCTGTCACTCAGGTGTCAGTGAATTGTGGAATCCGTTTAAAGGCCATGACCAGCAGGGAAGCACAAAATACTCTTTTCGAATACAAATAGAAGAGAAAAAAATCACAGTGCACAATAAGTTTGTTTCAGAAACTACTTATGTCCATATAGTATGTGTCTACTCGACTGTGACATAAAACGTAGCTCACAGCCCAAGCACAGTGTGTGATCAGTGGAGAAGTCCTCAGTGGAAAGGGACCATCTTCTTCTTGGTAATCACTAGCAGTATGACCATGGGGCAAGATAGTTTCCCTTTCTCTTTCTCCAGTTCCTTATTACAAAAGGAAGAGACAAACTAGTGTCTAAAGTTTCTCCCGGTTAAAATTCTATGAGGTTTGGATAAAGGGAAGAGAGAGTAGGGGCCTGAAAAACAGTACGATGAGAAGGGAAGTTTTCTTGCCACTTTCCAGAAGGGACTCATATGTTCTACCTTTCGTCAGCTTTGAGTGAGGCCAGCCCCTAAATCCCCAACCATGTGGCCCTCCCTACCCCCGAGCCTCCTAGAAGGCCTCTGGCCTGGCCTGATGCCTGGGAGCCAGGCATCAGCCCAGCAGGAACAGGTACAACCAAAACCTCTCCCCGTCCACCCTCTTTCCTTAAAGGACTAGTGAGAGCAGATGAATGTGTGCCAGTCCTGTTCTAACTCAGCTTGGGCTGGGGAGCTAATTCTGCTGATAAATAAACTAGGGTAAACCATTAGGGTAATTAAGCGTTCTTCCTGCCTTTGGTGAGGAAACTGAAATAGATGAGTTCTAAGTTCTCCTCTAGTTGTAAAATTCTGCTTTCAAAGACCAATATTTACCTTCTGCTTCTTTTTCTATCTTCCTCTTTTGCAATTCTATGAGAAGAAATCTGTTTTGAAAGAAAACAGGATCATGATTATCCATTACAACTATTTCCAAATCCTTATTCATTCGTTTTTACTTTAAATCTGATCTATCCAGTAAGATGATAACTCTTTCAAGGAAAGGAATTCTACCCTGTTTAAGAATCCTTTGACTCTTCTACAGTACCTAACTTAGGGTCTTGCATGCAGCTGGCGATATATTTTATTGACTGTTTTAGATAACGTTCAACAGATAATTCCTAATAAAAACTCTTAGAAGTAGGAAAAGAAAATAAAAGTATCTGGCAGAAACCTAAGCATTGTTTTAAAGTCAGGAACAAGAGTAGGATGCCCAATCATTACTGCTACTATTGAGCATTGTGGAGGAGGTCTTAATCAGTACGATAAGAAAAACGAAGTATTGGAAAGAAGAGACAAACATATCTGCATATGAAACAAGGGACCCAAAAAGACCAAAAGATTCAACTGAAATTTTATTGGAAGTAACATGAGTAAGATGGCTCCATACAAAATCAAGAGATCAACATATTAGCCTCAATAGCTTTCCCATATAACACAACTAACTAACTAAAAAACAGAAGAAACATCCCATTTACTATATCAATAAAAATGCATAAAACACCTAGGAATAAATTTAGCCACAAATTTGTAAGACCTATGTGATGAAAATATTAAACCTTTTTTGAAGCACATTAAGAAGTACTTACATGGCATGAGATACCATCCTCCTAGAATGTTGTAAAGAGGTCAATTCTCTTCAAATGAAACTAAAAATTCAATGCAATCCATTTTATTACCAAAATAATTTTTAAATAAACCTGGCCAGCTGACATTTGGTAGAGAATATATGTGAGAATAGTTATGAAATGTATGCCAAAGAAGGTCAAAGAGTAGGACCTTGCCCTACCAGATATAAAATATGTTATAGAGCAACTGGAATTAAGCAGTGTGATATTAGTACTGGTACAGGACAAGATAACTGGATCACAGAACAGCATCCAGATGAAGATAGCATATTAGACCAGGGAAGAAAGAATAAACCATTCAGTGAAAGATTTGAAAAGAATCAGATCTTCAGATAGGGGGAAAAAGTTAGATCCCCTACCTCAACCACACGAACAAACAAATACAACAAATTCTGGACAGATTATAAAAGTACTTGAAGAAAATATTAGAGATGATTTTTACGTCACGAGGTGACAAAGGCCTGGCTAACAAAACCCACCCCACAGGAGCCATGAGGAGACGACAGGCAGATATGGTGGCAGACTGTCAACACACCTCCTACTCTTCACAGCCCTTGCCCCCTTTTCCCCTGGACTGTTTGTCTTCTTCTTGTTGACTTATAAAACCCTTGGGAGTTCCCTGGTGGTCCACTGGTTAGGGCGTGGCTCTTTCACTGCTGTGGCCCGAGGTTCAATCCCTTGTCAAGGGACTAAGATCCTGCAAGCTGCACAGCATGGCCAAACCCCACCACTTCGAAACAAACAAACAAAAACTCTTTATGGTAAAGAAATACTGGCTTTCATTGAATTTCAGTGTTTCGAATATTTCCAGTGTTTTTGTCTCTAAGGAGACAAGACAAAAGAGTGGAGGAGGGAGCACCAGCTTTGCAGTCGGGTGAAACTGCCTTCTGCTTTCGGTTTGGCCGCTGGGGCCTTACACCGATCTCCTTCATCTATGAGGGAGGGATAGTAATATCATCCTCACAGGACTGTGGGCTTTAAATCAGACAATATATGGAAAACTCTTCATCTTACGCTTGGCATGAATCAGTGCTAAGCTGGTGTCACAGACAAGATGGTGGAATATATCAAAGGCTCTGCTTGTGGCATCAGGCTCTGAAGGCTCTTTCCCACCAGAAGATTATAGAAATATTGCTTTTATTTTCTTCTAATACCTTTATGTGGTCTTTTTTCACATTTATGGATATATGTTTATTTAACATGAAACATGGGGATCTGCTATTTACCCCCCAAATAGTTAGGCAGCTATTCTATCACCATTTATTCATTTTCTTCCACTGATTGCAATATTAAAACATGACATTTCAAAAGTCTTAAGAACACAGGGGTCTATTGCTGGACTCTATCCTACTTCAAATAAATATTCGGTTGAATTATTCCTCACTGTGGAATTGACATAACGCCTCATCTCTCTTCCGTTGAACACCATTATTGTCTACCATAGGAAGAACACTGCATGGCCCCTGTGCTCCAAAAGCTTATCGTATAAGTGGGGAGAGGAAATAAAGGTTAGGACTCCTCGCTTTCACTGCCGAGGGTACAGGTCCAATCCCTGCTTGGGGAACTAAGATCACACAGGCCCAAACAAAACAAAACAAAACAAATGCAAGAAGTTAAAAACAATAAAAAGGGGACTCTACAGAAATTCTAAAAATGCCAAAGGCCATATGCCACCTGAGATGTAGAGGGTACAGTCTGGGCAATGGCCAATGACTAGCAAGCTAGTCCCCAGCCTCCTAGGCTCAGAAATCATACTCTTCCTCACCAAGAGAGAACTCACGTCTTCCTGTTGTGGCAGTCTCACTTTAGCAATATCACAGGATTGATCAAACATCAGAATGCCAAATTATTACTTGACAATGAGAAATACATCTGTTCTACACACGGGGCATCTGTGTCTACACAATCAGAGAATTACCTTCTGTGGGGACAGGCCTCCGTGGCACACTAAAGCACAATCACAGAATCGAAGGCTACTTGGTGGGATCAGAATTAGAAAAGGAATCAGCTGAATCCAGAACTTAATGGGAAGGCCTGAGGTAACTGGATCCATCCATCTCCTCAACAGGCAGCCTGGCTAGTGGGCCTGACTCCTCAGTTATGCTGCCTAAGGTGCCATCTCTACTCTTGGGCAATGTGAGGATGGGCACTGCCCATGTTGGTCTCTCCTCACCTTTTCTATGCTTTCACTAGTGACCAACCCTCCTGCAGATAGACACATTTCTCTTTAGAAGTTAGTACATCATGTCAGGTTTGATTCAAGTGTGATAGGCCAGGAAGCCATTGGTCCTTACACATCTCTGCTCAGCTCCATGATGGGCTAACCTTGGTGGTTCTCTCTTGGGGGGCTGCCTTTCAAAAAACTGCTTACCACTTTTGTGAGTTCTGAGGGGAAGGGGACTGCTTTGCTATGGCCCCTAAGAAATGGTGACAAACCTCACAGGACTAGGATCAGGAGGGCTGGAGTATTCAGGAAAGGCTTTACAGAGAAAAATATCTGAACTTGAGTTGGGTTTTCAGAGATTCATAGGAGTTCCACAGGCAAAGCAAAATAAAGGAATTTTCGATGGACAAAGGCACAGACAAAAGTAGGAATGGCTATGGTGTAACTAGCGTATAGTGAGGAGCTGCTTTGGCTGGAATGGAGGGCTGCCATCACAGGAGAAAAGATAACTAAAGTAATGTGGAGTGGTAGGGTAGAATCAAGACTGTCAGCCTATTAAAATCACTCTTTTAATGTTAGCAACTGCCTGCTGGGAAAAGTAATCAACCACTATGTAACTGAACAAAAGGTAAACAGGCTAGCTCCAGGAATAGGCTACTATAAATATTTGAGGGTAGCCTGCTGCAAGAGTTTACTTGCAGTGTTTTAATGGAACCTATCTACACAATTCCTAATACACCGGAGAAGAAAGCTGCTAAGTAAACCTGAGGAATTGACGAGATCACACTTTTGTCTTTTAGGCATGTCCTTTTAGCCCTCCCAGGGTGACTGATAGCTCCTTGAGTATGGAGATCCTATATCTCTCATCACTTCAGCCAAGAAGGAAAGAAATCAACAGTAGAATGAGAGTGACTGGTGAGTACATCAAATCAGCATACTTTTTTGAGTTGAAGAAAATTTACTATCATGTCACCTCTGGCCTTCTTATAAACTTCACTTGTCAAAATAGTCCAATAGCTTGTTATCATGGATCCAATTCCATAGGGATCTCCTGGGAGTGAAGTTCCTTTTAAAAATCCTGTGGGGACTTCCCTGGTGGTGCAAAGGTTAAGGATCCGCCTGCCAGCACAGGGCACACAGGTTCGATCCCTGGCCTGGGGAGGTCCCACATGCTGCGGAGCAACTAAGTCAGTGTGCCACAACTCCTGAGCCCGTGCATCTACAGCCCGTACTCCACAACAAGAGGCGCCACCTCAGTAAGAAGTCCACGCACCGCAATGAAGACCCAACGCAGCCAAAAAAAAAAAAAAAAACACACACAAAAACATCCTGGGAATATACTTTTCATTAAAAGAACAAAGTGTATGTCAGTCCTCATGGCTAAAGGGAAGAATCAAGTAGTAGCAGGAGGAAAGGTGGATTTGATTCTCAGTTTCTGGGTTCTGAATCTGAATTAATTATTGTCCTTACCTCAACGAGACAGAGAATTCTAACACAAATCGTCACTACTACAGGTACAGATACTGCCAAGATGAGTTTGTTGTTATAGTCATAACCTGGAACTTCTTTTGTGAGCTAAAGAAATATATCACAATTTTTAAAAACAAGGAGATAGAAGGGATGAAAACTTACGATTCTTAATCCTATTCTAAACGATAGCTAACTCTTCTTAAACTACTATGAAACCCAATCCTTCCAGGCGAGTAGCTTCTATAAGAACAAGCCAAATTGAATGTTATTAGTCTTATCATTAGCATTTTCTTCTACAATTTATCTACAATTTATTTATCTTGTGTTATGTCCTTTTCGCGTCTACCCTAGGAATAGTGACACACTCTCTCAATGAGCAAAGTTGGAGATCACTGTCTTAGCCCGTTTCATGGCTGAAGATAAGATACTGACTAGGAGCCCGTGGTATTCCCGCTTGGGCACGTTAATGGCATGTCCTAAACTGAGTAAAAGTCCAAGTCCCATGTGTCAGGGGTTATCCTCACCTCACTTGACTCCTGCTCTTTCTGCTCACTCTGGGCTTCTGTGCTCTCACTGATATAGTTGTCAGCTTTCCACTGGTCCATATCCCATTCCGCTTTGGACACATTTACTTCTTGCTGCTTGCTGAGAAGCTTCATCAGGAGGCCTGTTCTAGAGATGAGGTTGGCACAGGCCAGCTGCACGTGGGTGTCCGAGCAGTCTATTTTCAAAGTCTGGATAACATGAGAAATGAGCCTTTGCACGTCAGTGTTGGGGATGAGGGACCAGAGCTGCTGGTTTAGCTGAGTTTCAAGTTGATCACCCGGGGATGCGAGCCCTGGGAAAGTGAAGCCTGTGGGCTTAGAGGATAATTCAGTGACCGTGTTGTGGTGCTCCCATTGTGTTTTGTTGGTGTGTTGAACAGCTGGCATACTGTTGTCTGCAGCAACAGTAGAATGTGCAGTGGAGACGTTCCTATGGCTAGTGTTTCCAGGGCCGGTTCCTCCTGGCAGAGTAGCGTTTCCTGTAGAAATAATTGCTTCAGAAACATTTTGTGCAGTATTGTTTTCTGAAATAGTGTTTTCTGCAGAAGGGTCTGAAAGAGAAAATAATTCTGGAAAAGGATTTTCCTGAGAAGTCACTTCTCCTGAAGATGAAACAGCCTCTCGTGGAGGGGAATTTATGAGACTCCTCACGACAGAGAACAGAGGGCTTGCAAGCATCATTCTATCAAGTGAACTTTTCTTTCTGAACTTTCGACTCCCTTTTTTTTTTTTTGCAGTACACAGGCCTCTCACCGGTGTGGCCTCTCCCGTTGCGGAGCACAGGCTCTGGACGCACAGGCTCAGCGGCCATGGCTCACGGGACCAGCCGCTCCACGGCATGTGGGATCTTCCCGGACCCGGACACGAACCCGTGTCTCCTGCATCGGCAGGCGGACTCCCAACCACTGTGCCATCAGGGAAGCCCCTCGACTCCTTTTAACTTTGGGTTTTCTGTGGACCCGATGAGACCTAATTTTATGGAAGATGTATTTTTTTTCCAGAATGTGAGATTAATTCAAACTCCTTAATATTTCTAACTCTTGCCTTTGCATCTTCGAAAACATGAATAGCATTGGATAAGTCTTTTGATTTGCTTTTAACCTCAGATGGGGATTTTGGCGGGATGGAGGCACAAGGCCTGCCCTTGAAGTATGGTTTCAGGAAAGAGGAGCCTGCGGCCTTGTGTTCCTTTAGGAATGAAGACTCTGCATTGGAGGACTTTCCCACCAGCTTCCTGGGCCTCTGCACCATGAGAAGCTGTTTCAGCTTTCTTGGGGATGGCCTCCTGAGCTTTCATTCTTTGGCAGTGTTCGCCACAGATGGCTGGGCATCCTGTTTCCTCCTGACGCTCTCATCTCCCACTGCTTTGAGGTGCATTTTCTGTATGCCCCTTGAGGACCTTGTTCACTCTCAGCAGCTTTTCCTCTGTACTCTCAATCTTTGCTAGGCTGTCTTTCTGTGGTTGGGCAGTTTCTAATTTCTTTTGAAAGATGTAGCGTGTAAACATGGCACTTAAAAGGTTGGAATGCGTATGCGTGGCAGGTTTTTCCTTCCTTTTTAACCTCATCAATTTTTTCTTGAGTTTCTGCATCTAACAAATTTTCCACAAAATGGAGTTCCCTCAATTTGTTTTTATTAGTTGAATTGTTGGGTACAGATTTAACAGAAGGGCTCCTTGTATCGTTTTTCAAAAGGCCCAGCGGCATATCTCCATCTTGTGTATTTGAAAAAAGTAGTTAAATGAATGGTAATAATGTTGATTCCACATCTCCTAGATTTCCCTCTGAGATATAACGCAGTATGTAATTTATTTATTTTATTTGATTTATTTATTTATTTATTTATTTATTTATTTTTGCGGTATGTGGGCCTCTCACTGTTGGGGCCTCTCCCGTTGTGGAGCACAGGCTCCAGACACGCAGGCTCAGCGGCCATGGCTCACGGGTCCAGCCGCTCCGTGGCATGTGGGATCTTCCCAGACCAGGGCACGAACCCGTGTCCCCTGCATCGGCAGGCAGATTCTCAACCACTGCGCCACCAGGGAAGCCCGGCAGTATGTAATTTAGTGTACTGATAATATCACTTTTATTATTAAAGTCCAGCTGCTCATTCATGAAGCCTGACAAGATGACAGCACTGTTAGGTGAGGACATCCTCTCTGACTCAATAGTCAGCTCGGTGCTGTTGTTCTTCTTCTGGGCTTGTAACACCTTCATCAACGATCCTCCTGCATTCTCTATAGATGTTTCTTCATCTGTCAAAAAAGAAGGGACTGTTTTTCATCACTGAAGACTGATGGGACAGCCTTTTGTCAGTCCACAGCCAAAGAAATGAGGAATCAGTCAAAGTTTGAGTGCCACTTAGGAGAAAAAGAAACCCACACTTAAGCCTATGACTGGCAACAACAAAATGTGAAAAAGGTCTCTCTTGAAAAAGGGGCTATCTACTCAGAAAATTCTGTAGCGTGAAATATAGGAACTATATTCAGGATTACTCCACTGGTGCCCAGGGGCCAGTACTCAAGAAAAGCCAAGGCTGGAAGACAAATATTCCCCTAATCAGCTGGACTCTCTGCAGATCTACTGTGACTCCTCACATTCATATACCCCATCCTGTCCTGCCTCAGAGGCACAGGAGTGTGAGGCTTCCTCTCTCCACCTCTTCAGTGTGCTTGTGTTCTTGCTGCTATCACAGATCTCCACGACAACCACCGCCGCTAACAGGTCGTCATCTGGACATGTCCTTCTCCAACTACCCACTGAGTCCTTTGCTTAGTCCCTGCTTCTATATATCCCAGTCCCCATAACAGAAGGCTCTATACAGAAAAAAACACTATGTCCGCCCTGGCTCTTTGCTAAAATTTGGGCAGGGATCTCGGGTATAAGTTAAGAGATTTGCCAGATTGTATGCCCATGTGGAATGTTCAACAAATCAATGGAATAATACTTGAGGCCCTAAAATGTAGACGGGAAAAAGCAACTTCTGTCGGATGGCTACTTTGCTTTCAATTCATTTTACTTCTAATGTTTCCAGCTCTACTTGGGGAACCATCCAAATCTTCTGACTGTGTGAAGGTAATGTGTACCATTGTGTAGCTGGGCTTGTCTCCCAAAAGGATTAAAAGTATTTTTGGTGAGGGTCAAAGGAGGAGGGAAGGGTCATGAGAAAGGAGGAGCAGAGGCTAGCAGAGAGCCCCAAACTGGGGACAGGAGATCGGGGCCCTAGGGTCATAGCACTTAACACCTCTGATCTTGTTTTTCCTCACCGGTAAAAGGAGAGTAAAAATGCCTTTTCTGCCCACTTCTGGGGGAGAAGGGAGTAATATAATTAGTAAAAAAAAATGTTTGGGGGAGTTCACAGGTGGTCTAGTGGTTAGGACCCGGCTCTTTCCCTGCTGTGGCACGGGTTCAATCCCTGGTGGGGGAACTAAGATCCCACCAGCTTGGTGGCCAAAGGAAAAAAAAAAACTGTGTTGAAAAATCAGCAATATTGTCTTTATATAAGTGGCAAAGTGTTATCATTTATGATGTGTTCTAGATCACTGAAAGAGACCTGTATTCAAGCTACCTGGGCATGAAAGCACATTTTGGAAGTCATCAAGTTAGTGCCCATAAATCTAATATATAGAAAAATAGTTGAAAGCCCCTGAGTGTTTTGTGGATAGAAAAACTTGCGATTCAGAGCAAGTTCAGAGCTGGACAGTCAAAGAAATAACTAGCTCTCCCATGCATTAGAAGGGCTTGGTAGCAGCTTCTGCTTATGGAACCAGAAACTCTCAGGCTCCAGATAGGACCTAAAACAGCATCACTTGTACTCTTTATAAAATTGCAGAAACAAACAAAATAAACAAAAATATATTTACACCTGTCTTATAAGACAAAGGGTACTTGAGACCTAATGTATATAAAATCAGTTTACAAACTGTGATGTACTATGTGAATAAGTTCTCATTTGCACAGAGGGCAGCATAGGATATGTGGCCATTAATGTGAATTCCCTTCCCCCTTCCATTCCTTTCTCTGGTTCCTTTATATATGCAGATCAGTTACATTATGAAGCTAATAATGTAACTGAGCTATTCTTAGCTTAATAATGTAACCAAGAATCTGATTTTTAGCAAGGGGGTAATTCTTAGAAATTTAGGGAGCTGGAACTCTGAATGAATGTATTAAAATAATGTAATTACATCATTAGTTTTAAAATGTATCATCCTTGATTAAAAATAAAAAATTAAATTAAAAATTAAAAATGTATTATCCCGCAATTGAGACTCACCACAACGTGTGACGTCCCTCAGGCGTTCACTGTCACAACGCAGCTTGACTGTCTCACAGACGACCTCAATAGTATTTTTAAATTGGCAGAGGCAGCAGGCCCTCCGGCTGGGTAAGATCCTATAAATGGAAACACAGGTCATTAAATTCGTGGTAAAAGAGTTACCTGAGTAGGTAGAAGGGGTAGGCCAAGGCCACCACAGACCAGTGCAAAAAGGAGTTCTTGGGGCATATGGACTATAGAACTGGATAGGGGCCGGTTGGCCAATTGCTGCCCTTGACTGTTGGAAATAAATATCGAGGAGGAGAGAAGTGCCCAACAGAAGGATTAGGATGGCAGGAGGTATGATATGCCTAGAAAAAAGGGAATAGGGATTAGAATTGGGTGACATTGAACTGCAGTTTAATTCAGAAGTATCTCCTTCCAACCCGAAAGCCTCACTTTGGGTTGAGAGTACACCCGAAGAAGGCAGACTTCTAAGAAGAGTATGAATAAGACCGCACATTCTGGAGTCACTTTCTCAGTTCCTATTTGTGAGGAGTAATATATTAGAAATTATTCTAGTAATAAAAAAGCATCATGTGGCTAAACAATAACAGAGATCGCATTGACCAAATCTGGACAAAAGGAACATTCCAAAGAATAACATTATCATTATAATAAGGTATAACATAGTTAATTGAAAAAAAAGCACATGGGTTCATAATGATACTCCAAATGAAAAGTGGGGGAGCTCTTCTTTA
The DNA here is from genome assembly GCF_964341445.2 of Mesoplodon mirus. NCBI lineage: Eukaryota > Metazoa > Chordata > Mammalia > Artiodactyla > Ziphiidae > Mesoplodon > Mesoplodon mirus. Next base: position 25,309,762 of record NC_138994.1, read on the forward strand.
TAGAATAATGTCAGCTAATAAATGCAAAAGGAAGGATAGAATTAGGAAAGTGTTATTTTGCAACTATCAATGTAATAATCGATTCAGACAAGGATTATCATTGATGCACAGTTGGGTGAAGAGTTGTTTGAAAGTAGGATCTTCACTGATCCCAAGGATCACCCCACATATTATTTATCAATTACCAAGGGGAAAAATAACTTTACAATGGAGAGATATGGAATAGACCACCTTAATAAAGTGATCAAACTTAGCACTGGGCCACCTCAAGTGATGAAGTATGAAGAATACATCACCTATATAGTATTCTTCCCCAAAATGTTTACTTCGAATCTAATGAGGAAACAGACAAATACAGATTGTGGGGCAATTTACAAGACAACTGGCTTAGACTCTTCAAAAAAGCCAATGTCATAAAAGACCAAAAAAAGATAGTAGGGAAAAATTCTAGGTTAACGGAAACACAGACATGACATGCAATGCCTCATCTTTAATTGGACCCTGTATCAAAACAAAACAGACTTAAAGAATGTTATTGGCTTCTGGCCAAGATGAAGTACAAGGGCCAACTTAACCTCCCACCTGAAACAAGGAAAAAATCAGATGGAACATAATGAAACAAAAGTCTTCAAGAAACGGAACCTCAGGCAATACATTTCAGTGATTCCCGAGGAGATGGGAAATAAATGAAGTGATCCCTATAATTGCCCTTACTTCTCTGAGAGAGTATCCACGTCATGGAACAGGGAAGAGAAGTCCAGACAGAGACTAGTGGGCTCCCTGACAGACGAAATGGAGAGAAGAGTCTGGGAAAACCAAGGTAACTAGAGTTCACAAAGCAGAGTATCAGAGAGAAAAGAAGTGCACAGACAAAGAACTCTGGAGATATGCAGAGGGAGCTCTTGAGAATTCAACAAAGTATGGGTCAGTACATTTGTGTGAGGAATAACTTGATGCCAGGAAAAGAACCACATGAAAGGATTAATAAGAAGAACAACTGGATATCACACAGGGTTGTAGGAATAGTACCTGTTCCTACAAGTCAGACTGGAAAACCTCATGATACTCAGAAAGGACTTGTCTCAGTAGTTGCAAATGATGAGCTCCAGACTAAAGGCTACTTGGACTCCTACCCAACGAACCTTAAAAGCTAGACCTAAAAGAATAAAATTGTTTTGAGTAACCTAATTTCACCCAAAACAAAGCGCAGGCATTTTACAGGAATAAAAATATACATAACACACAATAAACTAAAACTCACAATATCTGGGATCATATGAAAAATTGCCAAGCATGGAAAGAAGTAGGAAAATATGACCCATACTGAGGAGAAAAGGCAATCAATCAACAATAACCCATAATCGATACAGATGTTAGAATGGGCAGGAAAGAACTTTTAAAAAGTTATTATACATGAAGAAAAGTTATTATAACTGTATTTCATATGTTAAAACACCCAGACTAAACCCTGAAAATGTTAAGTACAGGCATGCAAAATGTAAAACAGACCTAAATTGAGCTTCTAGAGATTAAAAACAATGTCTAAATGAAAAAGATATTGCAGGAGGTTAAAGGCTAATTAGACACGGCAGAAGGTCAGTGAACATTAAGGCAGCAACAGAAACTATCCAAAATGAAACAAAAGGAGTAACAAAACAACAACAAAATGAATAGAGCCTCAGTGACTTGTGCAACAACTTCAAGTGGCCTAATACATGTGTACTTAGAGTCCATGAAGGAGAGGAGAAATATAAAAATTTGAAGAAATAATAGCCAAAATTTTTCCAACTTGGTAAACACTATAAACCCACAAAGTCAAGAAGATCAATGAACTTTAAGCAGAAGAAACACGGACAAAACTACACCAAGGCACAGAAAATAATCGAATTGCTCTAAACCAGCAATAAAGAGAAGAATTTAAAAGGAGCCAGAGGAAAAAATTATACACTACGTACAGAGGAACAAAGATAACAATGACAGCAGAATTCTTGCTTGAAAAATCGTAAACGAGAACTCAGTGGAATAACATCTTTAAAGTAGTGAAGTGAATTCTATCAAGCTAGAATTTTATACCCAGATCTGTCAAAACAAAAGCAAAATAAAGACTATCTCAGACATACAGAAGCTGAAAGAATTCATTGCTAGTAGACTTTCACAATAAGAAATGTTAAAAGAAGTATTTTTAAGCAGAAGGAAAATGACACCAGATTGGAATATGGATCTACATAAAAGATTAAGAATACTGGATACATACAACAATGAAGACCCAATTCAACCAAAAATAAATAAACAAATTAAGAAAAGAAGGGAAAAAGCATATAATCATTGCAATAGATGCAGGAAAAGAATGAAAACATCTAACACACATTCCTGATTAAAGAAAAAAACAGCCCTCAGTAGACTAGGAATGGAAGGAGACTTCCTCAACTTGATAAATGACTTCTACAAAAAACCTAACATCATACTTAATGGTGAAGGACAAAGTACTTTCTCACCAGGATCAGGAACAAGGCAAGGATATCTGCTCTCATTGCTTCTATTTGACATTGCACTGAAGGTTCTAGCCAGTGCAATAGGGCAACAAAAAGAAAAGAGATATTCAGAATGCAAAGGAAGAAGTAAAACTATCTTTATTTGCAGATAACATGATTATGTAGAAAACCTGATAGAAGCTACGAAAATGCTACTGGAACTAATAAGTGAGTTTATCAAGTTTGCAGGGTACAAGATCCACATACAAAAAGATGAATTTGTCTCAACAAACAATCAGAGATCAAAGTTTTAAAATGCTACTTATAAAAGAATCAAACATATAAAATACTTAGAATTAATCTGACAAAAGACTTGCACACTGAAAACTGTAAAATATTGCCGGGGGAAATTAAGAAAGACCTAACTAAATGGAGAGATATAAAGTATTCATGGATCAGAAGATTCAATATTGTTGAGACATCAATTCTCCCCAAATCGATTTATACATCAAAACCCCAGTAGGCTTTTCTATAGACATTGACAAGCTAATTCTAAAATTCATATGGAAATAAAATTTAGAATCACTAAAACAACTTTGAGAAAGAACAAAGTTGAAGAACTAACAGTAACTGATTTCAAGGATTATGAAGCTACACCTTCAAGACATTGTGATAGTAGTGTAAAGAGAGACAAAAAGACCAAAGGAACAGAATACAAAGTTCTGAAGTAGAGAGAGGGGGAGAACTGACTTTCAGGTTCAAAGGCATTTCAGTGGAGAAATGATAGTCTTTTCAACAAATGATGCTGGAACAACTGAATATCCAGGTGCAAAAAGGAAAAAAAAAGGAACTTCCATCTAAACCATATACAGAAATGAACTCAAATTGGTTCAAAGATCTAAATGTAAAACATAAAACTATAAAACATCTAGAACAAAACAGGTGAAAAATTTTATGACCTTGAGTTCGGCAAGATTTCTTAGATACAACACCAAAAGCATAATGCATAAAAGAAAAAAACAGATAAATTAGACACCATCGAAATTAAGAATTTCTGCCCTGCAAAAGACACTCCTGAGAGAACGAAAAGATGAGTCACAGAATGGGAGAAAATACCTAGCAACTTACCTATTGGATAAAGGACTAATTTCCAGAATATATAAAGAACTCTCAGAACTCCAGAAAAATATAAATAAAAGATTCAAAGATATACAGATGGAAAATAAGCATATGAAAAGATGTTTGATATGATTAATCATTAGGGATGCTACAGTGAGATACAACTACACACCTATTAAACTATCTAAAATTAAAAATACTGAGCATAGGAAATGTTGGCCACAACGTGAAGAAAATGCAGCTCGCATACACTGCTGGTAGAGATGTAAAATGATCAAACCACTATGGAAAATAGGTATTTTTAAAAAACTTAAACATACACTTACCAATGATGCAGCCATTCTACAGGCAGGCATTTACCCAGGAGAAATGGAAGTAAACATCCATACAAGACTTGTACACAAATATTCATAGCAACTTTATCTGTAATAGACAAAGACTGAAACAACTCAAATGCCCATCCATGGTCAATACATAAATGGTGGTACATCCATATAAAGGAATGCTATTCAGCAATAAACAGAAATGAATTACTGATATATACAACAATATGGATGAAAATTAAAATAATTATGCTGAGTTAGAAGCCAGTTAGAAAAAAGTATACACTGTATGATTCCATTTATATAAAATTCTAGAAAATGCAAACAGAAAGCAGATCAATGGTTGCATGGCGATTGGGAAGTGCAAGGAACGATGGGAAGGATTACAAAGAGACATTAAGAAACTTTCTGAGGTGATGGACATTTTGATTTTCGTGATGTCCTCATGCTGTGTATGTATGTGAGTGTGTGAACACAGATTACTGCATGTCAATTGTACCTCAAAAAGCTGTTAAAAGAAATGATATTATATAAGAGAGACAATTGGGGAAATTTGAATAGCAACACTTTATTAGGTAATATTATTGTGTAAGAATTTAATTTCTTCAATACTGTGTATTAACAGTATTGTCGTTAAACAGGGAAATAATTTTTAATATCCAGAGAGGAGGGCATGTAGCTGACAAGAGAGGGATCGCAATTGTGGCAGATGCTGTGGGACGCTGAGGAAGATGAGGCTAGAGCGGTGACCAATGCGTGACGGCACGGTGAAGAGAGTCATTTGTCAGGTGACCTGACAAAGATGGTTGGAACAGACTGCTAAAGGCAGGGCCGTTTCTACATACTAATCTCACGCAATCCCCTCAACTAGCCTTGGTGTAACAGAAAGTTTCTATTAGCTTGCCATATGGGAGGGGGGATAGCACAATTTAAGGTGCCGTAAGTTGTGTAATAAACTGTCACAATAGGGTCCTACAGAAATAGTTTTTTAAACCGCAAAAAAATAAAACTTGACCCTTCCCTCACAACATATATGAAAATTAACTCAAAATGAATCATAGACCTAAATGTAGCTATACAACATCTGGAAGAAAATGTAGGAGAAAATCTTTGTGCTTTGGGGTTAGACAGTGGGGTCTCAGAGAAAGATTTCTTAGATTAAGACACAAAAAAGCAGAAACCATCTAAGAAAAATTGCTAAGGGACTTCCCTGGTGGTTGAGACTTCGAGTTCCCAATTCTGGGGGCCCGGGTTCGACCCCTGGTCAGGGAACTAGGTCCCACATGCATGCCTCAACTATGAGTTCGCATGCCAGATCTAAGAAGCCCATGAGCCGCAACTAAGGGGCCCATCTGCCGCAACTAAGACCCAGCACAACCAAATAAATAAATTAAATAAATATGAAAAATTAAGAAAAATTGCTAAATTAGAGTTCATCAAAAAGAATTTAACACTTCTAGTTTTCAGAGACACTTTAATATAATGAAGGTAAGTCACAATCTGGGAGAAGATATTTACTAAACACATATCTGAGAGCAAGGACTTTTTCCATTGCTTTTTATATAAAGCACTCTTAAATCTCAATACAAATATCCAATTCAAAATGGATTTGAAGAGACACTTCATTTAAAAAGATATTTGCACATGAATAGACACTCAACATCATCAGCTATTACAGAAATGCAAAATGTGGCAAAAACCACGAGATTCAACTACACACCTACTAGAAAGGCTAAAATGTTTTTAAAAAACAAATATAAGGATCAGGTGAAGATGTAGAGCATCTGCAACTCTCATAGACTGCTTATGGGAAAGCAACATGGCACAGGCACTTTAGAAAACAGTTCAGCAGTTTCTTAAAAAGTTCAATAGGCACTTAGCATATGATGAAGCAATCCCACCCTGAGGTATTTTACCCCAAAGAAATGAAAACATATGCTCACACAAGACATATGTTCACACACACATGTGAGGGTTTTCAGAGGCTTTGTTCATAATAGCCAAAAAACTAGAAGAAACTCAAATGTTCATCAAACGATGACTGCGTATCCACACAACTAGAATACTGCTCAGCGCTCAAAAGGAATGAGCTACTGACAGGTGCAACAAAACAGATGAATCTCCAAAGAGACTGGCTAAGTGAAAGAAGCCAAAAACAAAAAGCTACATACCACATGATTTCACTTATCAAATATTCTGGAAAAGGCAACATTATACGGACAAAAATCAGATTGGTGGTTGCCAGGGGCTGGTAGTGACAGGAGGATGGATTGACTACAGAGGGACATGGGGGGTCTTTTGGGAGTGCAGAAGTTTTCTTTACCTCAAATGTGGTGGTGGCTACAGAACTATACGTTTGTCAAAACACATCACACTGTATATTTAAAAAGAGTGAAGTTTGTTAAATGAAAATTATACATAAATAAACCTGACTTAAGAAGATAATCAAACAAACCTAAAAATACAATTGAGTGAAAATCAATGTAAGAAAAATCAACTTACAGTGTTTCCAATTCAAGGGTCATCATGAGGATGCTTTCAATTGCTGTAAGTGACACTTGTGCTGTTCCCATGTCTCTGAAGGAGAAGCCCAAACATGCATGATATAAAACCCAAAGACAAAATTTCTAAACTGAAAAAGATACTTAACATGTGATTACTTCAACTTTGGCTTCTTACTTGCCATAGATGATAATTCTAAAGAGCTCTTTTTGAAGAAATTTAAATTTGCATCATCAAATTAATGACCTTGGTGCTGAACAGTACAATCATTTTCTGTTAGCCTCACTTCTCATTTTCAATTGCATCTACCTCTTTTGATCACTCTTTTTTAAAAAAATAATGTACCCCTTATTCCTTTTTGCTTTCTTGGATAAATACTATTCCTATATGCATCTTCATGTTCCATATCTATATGTGTTCTTCAACACTCTTCTCATCCTCTGCTGGCTCTCTTACCCATATATATTCTTTCTTAATCCTTTTCTTTGCCAATAACTCTTATTTTCAATAACCCAGTTAAAATCTAAATTATGACTGTTTAGCCAAAGTACTCAATTTTTGACGAAAGTCAAAAGGAGCAGAAATTATCTCATGTGCCATGAAACTGTTACAATACTTACAAATAGTTTAATGCTGGCACTTTAAAAAGACAAGAACCTTCAACTGTTGGCAAAGGATTACGATTGAGAATTCTGAAAAATGGAATGGAATTAAAATTATCTGCATTTTCAATTACTTCCATGAAAGTTTATATTCATTTTTTTGGGTATGGAACTTGAAGGTTAAAAAAATCATTTTCTGTCTTTACCTATAAATCACCCTTAGAATCTGTAAAACACTCTTTCACTGGGAGCTACCCAGGTCTCTAGATGATAAAGTGGAGAAGAGAAACAAACAAACAAACAATAAAATAGAAAAAAAGTGGCTAGCAAAGAAAAAATATGCCAAAGTACTTTTCACGTTAAAAACCCTCGAAGTGACTATGCCGGTAGGAAGCCCTTGCTCTGTAAAAAAGTACTATTTCTAGTGTCCTCCATAATTCAAGGTGTTTTTCTTTCATCTCTACAAAGTTTGAAAAATTTCATGATTTAAACTACCCAGCTAAAGACAAAAATAAGGCTAATTCCTTGGTTCTGGAGCCAAAGAAGAGAGAAATCCAAGAGGAACTGGTGAAAGCCATACTCCCATCACATAGTCCCGTGTGTATTCTTGTGCCATAGCCTTTGTTACTGTGTAATCAACTGTTTACTTGTCACTCTCCTAGATTGTCAGCAACTTGAGAGCAGGGACCACACTTTATTGTCATTATTATTCCTGTGCCTGACATAGTGCCTAATAGTTACTAGGCATTTAATAAATGTTTGCTGAATAAATAAATAACATTTTGTTTATATATCAATAAAATAAACAAATTAATTTTGAGGAACAAAATTTTATTCCAAAATGTTGGAATAGATTTTCTTCATAGTTCTTTCTTTCTTTCTTTTTTTTCCCCTTAGTTCTTTAAAACAAATAAGGGGGAAAAAAAAAACAAAAAGAAACAGGAAGAAAGAAAAGAATATCTGACTTTAGGTTAACTCTACTCAAGAATTATTAGTGTACTTTTGCAGAATATTATAAAGATAATTATCAAAACTAATATCTTTTGGGTTGCCATGCATATGTGATCAGCATTTAACATTTCATCCTCACAGTAACCTTATGTGATATATATATTACACAATTGTACAAATGAGGAAACTGAGGCACAGAGAAGTTACATAACTTGTCTTAAGTCATCAAGCTCGTAAGAAGCAGAGCTGGAATTGGAACTCAGTTCTGACTCTAAAGCCTGTGTTTAACCTGAATGAAAAAAAAGGGTTGTTTTTTTTTTTTGAAACATCTGTTACTTTAACCTTAATTTTGACAGCACTAAATACAGAAATACCTTTTCAAACGTCATCTACCCATCTGGGAAAGTCTCTATGAGAATTATATTTTCTCTTTTTATTTATTTATTTATTTCTCTTTTTATTTATTTTTTCCTTAATCATCTCTCGTGATAAATATTTAATTAGCCTATGGCCATTGAGACTTTATAGATTTTTTTTAAATTGCAGGAAAATCAGTAAAAATGATGGAGGAAGGACATCTGAAAATTCATCCCCGCATAGAAGCAACAATAACAACAACAACAAAACTGGCAAAAATGGTCAGAATCAACGTCTTCTGAACTCTGGGAATTTAACCAACACGCTGGCAGCAAATGGGGGAGCAAGTTATTCAAGGAAAACAAATTAATTTCTGTAAGAACAACGAGATCTGTGTTGCTTGAACTTGCCCTCGACCTTTGGTCTCCATGCCAGTGGTAGCCTTGAAAAACAGCCCACATCCCTGGTACCAGAACGAGCAGCATGGACTGGGAGGTCCTTCAAAGCCTCATCCCCAAAGAACTGTCATTGTTGTACATGTCTGGTGGTCCCCTGGAAGACCTCACTTGAAAGGCTTGCCTTTGACCTGACTGAGGGCTGTCTAGTGAGAAAAGCCTCTGCTCAGGTGGCATTTCTGGAAAACATTTTCAAGCAAATATTTTAACATGGCGGTGGCATGAGGCAATGGATAACAGTTTGGGGCAAAAAACAACCCAACCGCAAAGCTTTAAAAGAAAAGCTGAGGAATGAGATGTCCACAGACACTTTGCAATATTCCAATGTATTCCTGGGAAACTGGAAGACCACAAGACATATTCCTGGGCATCTAGGAGAATAACTGTTAGCATTAATAAATGAGTTCAGCAAGGTTGTAGGATATAAGATCAACATTATTTCTCCACACCAGCAATGAGTAATCGAAAAATGGAATTTAGAAAACAATTCCATGTGGAACAGCATCAAAACAAATATAATACTTAGGGGAATATTTTACCAAGTAAGTGCAAGATTCACACTGAAAAGTACAAAACTGTTGAAAGAAATTGAAGAAGATCTAAATAAGTATAAAGACATGCTGGATTCATCGACTGGAAGATAATCTTATTAAAGTTTCACTACTTCCCAAATCGACCTATGGTTCCATTGCAATTCCTAACAAAATCCCAGCTGACTTCTTTCCAGAAATTGCCAAGCTCTTTCTAAAATTCCTATGGCAATTCAAGGAAACAGAATAACCAAAACAATGTCGGTAAAGAACAAAGTGGGAGGACTCACACATCCTGGTTTCAAAACTCAGTTCAAAGCTACTGCAATCACAGTGTGGTACTGGAATAAGAACAGACATGTAAATCAATGGAACAGAATTGACAATATAGAAATAAACCCTCATATTTATGGTCTATTGATTTTCAACAAGGGTGCCAAAACAATTCAATGTGGAAAGAACAGTCTTTTCAAATGATGCTGGGACAACTGTACATCCACACACAAAATAATGAAGCTTCACACCGTATATGAAAATTAACTCCAAATGGATCAAATATCCAAATGTCAGAGCTAAGCCTATAAAACTCTTAGAAGAAAACACAGGAGTAAATCTTTATGACCTTGCTTTAGACAACAGTTTCTTAGATATGATACCAGAAGCACAAACAACCAAAGGAAAAATAGATGAATTGGATTTTATAAAAACTAAAAAGTTTGTGCTTCAAAGGACACTATCAAGAAAGTGAATAAACCTATGGAATGGGAGAAAATACTACAGGTGGGAAGAATAAGATGCAGTGGGGAGAAGAAAAGTATAGTAGTTGCTAGGTGTGACAATCTCAAAATTTTGAACTATTACAAATAAAACAGCCACCCTGAATCACCCCAAAGGGCAGACCCAAGTTATTTTTGCTTTTAGTGTTTATGCCTTTCTAAATCTGAGAAGCTGCCAGGATTCTAGTACATAGCAAAAAGTGAGGACAACACCCTCAAGTGTGTAAGCTTTTGTGTGTACATAGCTATGTAAAGGAAACCAATGCTAGCTGACTGGGGGAGCATTAGGGCGGCTCTGTGACCGCAGCTCAATTTGCCTTCATAGTGTGGCCACACCTCCCACACTGATATTCTCAACAATGGGGTAAATAATTCAATAGGGATAAAGCTTTGATTTTCCTCTTATTCTCTCTTCGTGCTTATGTTCTTGGTACAATATTGATGTACCACGGACAAGCCAGCATGTGAATGTGCTCTGTCTGGTTAAGTTATATAGCCTTTCTACATTGTAGAGTCCTTCAGTTTCTAAAATCATGGAGCTTGTATTGTTAGATCCAATGAAGTGACTAAAAGAATTTTTAAAAATAAGCCATCAGTCTGGACCTCATAGGTGAATGAAGGAGAAACACTTTACAGTCAGAGAAAAAAAGCATACTTAACATTTAGGATTATCAACCACTGCCGGTTTTCCATAGGATATTTCATTCCTGATTTTATCTGAAAGAGATATGATTACTACCACCATTCAAAAAGTGGTACTTTATTAATTAATAAGCTCTTGGCTCATCTTTGAGGGAGATTTCGGATTTAAAATAGACTACCACACTGCTAAGTACTTCACCTGATATTTCTCAATAACATAGAGGCTTTATTCAAGAAACCTACTCACTTATAATTACCTGACATCCGGTGATGAATCAAGGATTTGTGGGACCTGAACCTCATCTACTTTGGGAAATCCTATCTAATAAAAACATGCAAAATTATAAATAGAAAATTCGCTAGGACCCCTCTCAAGATCTTGGAAGCGACCTATGCAAGTGAGGAACACTGCAACCTAAGGTTCCTTGAATTCATGATAAATCCACCACAGCTGGGGCCCTTTTCCAAACTTATTTAATGCAAGCAACTTATAAACACCCCAGTTATATGTCATTTTAGATAGTAAAATGATTTAACTCAAGGGTGGCATCTTCCCTTGGTGGCTTGCCTTTGGTAAGAGATGCAATAAAGTTTATATCTCACCATGGCAAATGTATCCTGAAGCAAATTAGCTTTGTCTATTAGAAAGACTTAGTCCAAAACAAAGACTTACTATACTGTGACAATCTTTTGAAAGTAACTGTGAATGAGTTTTCGGAGTACAGTACTAATTTATTTACAACACCAGATAGTTCTGATTCTTTCACTACCTTTTTCTGTCATTTAAGAGGAGCACAAATTCCAAAGGAACAAGTTGGTGCCTCTTCCATTACAAATCTTTTCTAACCTACCACCCATTTTCTACTTCATCACCCCCCTCCCTCTCCTTGTTACCCTGCTGCATAGATGCTAGAATGGCTCTCATATATGTTTTCCCATCAACATCCATATTTCTAACTCCAGTATGAAAGCTTCTTGGGGACAAAGTCCCTGCCCTATGCGTCTTTGTATCCCCAGCACTTAGTACAGTGTTCACAGACAGTGGGCATGGCACTCAGTGAATGTTTTGGAATGAATTCATTAAGCTTTAAACTGTGATTTATTTATTTATTTCCACAATGTATTGTCCTGTGTTGCCTACATAACTATAGTGAAACTCTGATTCTTATAAGAACTCTTGGTGTTATAGGATGTTCAGGAAAGTGGTGAGTTTAAGACGTTCTACTGACGCTACTAAAACCTCCTGGTGAAGGGACCTCACGAGCCTGCTCTCCGGTGTGCTAACAGAAGAAAAACCGACACTTGGTGCTCTCTCCCCAAGGTAGGCGTCAGCAAACTAACAAGGGAAAGGAAGGAGGCCGCTAAATATAGGCATCTGCAGGATTTGTTAATCCAGCTCCAGACACAGCCTCAACACCTTCATTAACCCAAAATGTGGGAACTGTGTGAAACTGGATTTCTGAACCACAAGACAGGTAAGAGAGTCTTTTCCAAAGCCAGGTGTAGAAGAGCTCTTTACCTTGGGTCTAAAATCGCCTTCGGGCCATTGAATGTACCCACTATAATTTCCTTGTGTCATGAGAAATCAGAGAAGTTTTGAGCTGAAGGGGTATAAAACCCACACATCTTGTTGAAGAGTAATCAGCAAAGAAAATATATTGAATTAGGCCACAGCAATGTATTTTCTTTATATTTTTCACCCTACAGCTGAACACACACAACGTCTTTTTCTATACCTCAAAGGTTCCTATTGGCCACAGATAATTCACTTCAGCAATATATGCTTTTTTGAAAAATAATGTTCTAAGTGGCTGGGGAGAGCCCTGTGGTGGGTGTTCAGAAATTCTTTCTGCTTTACCATTTAAAAGAGCTAATGATGGTTGGGGAAGCACCCACACCCACTGAACCATACCCTGCTAAACTTAGTTCTAGAACAATCTCAGAACATACCATCGCACCCCCGACCTTGGTCTCAGGGCCAAAGAAGACCCAGAGGCTTCTTAGCAGAAGAGGTGCTGAATGACACAGGTGCTTTCTCAGCATCACTCCCACAAGGGTGTTGAGAGCAGCGAGGATGGGGACCTGAGCCATCCTTGCCGCAAGCTGGGGCTCCTGTCAGAGCACCTATGGGCCTGGGGAGGGTGGACAATGGGATGCTCCCCGGGCACCCTCCTTGTGGGCGCTCCGTGAGGGGAGTGGCATCCGTGTGGGGAGGGAAACAGTGTGGAGAGGGAGACCAAGTGCCTGAGAAGCTGTCCTGACGGCCAAGCCAGCCTGAGGCACCTCAGTCATAGGATGGAACTTTGAACTTACAGCTGAGCGTGGTGAGGTCTGTTGATTCCACGGGAACTACCACAGTGGACGCTCCTGTCATTAATCCGACATTAACCCGACAGATGCTTCCAGAGAGTTCCCCAGCTCTTTACTACCAGTGTGACGCTAACAGCAGAACCCGAGAAACATTTTACCAAGAGAGCAGATGCACTTTCCTTCTCCCGTAAGAGCCCTTGAGACCTCGGGTTGAGGCTACGATGCGACCCTCAACTCCCTCTCCCGGCAGGCGCCACTGGCATTCGGTTTCATGTCTGGCCTGAACGGTGAAGCCAGTTTAATCTGAGAATGGCTGGCTCCCGAGATCACCGTAAAGAAACCCAGGCATTGTTTTCCTTCCAGGTCTCGCTCCCCTGCCGCAATCCCAGAGTGGAATAAACATCCACCAGCAGGTTGGCCCGAAGGAGTTAGGGAGAGGAGGAAGCACAAGGCCTGGGGTCAGTTTCCACCAGCATGGGTAGCTGAAACAATTCCCAGGAGCTCTCTCTGCCAAACACGGGGGTTGGTGGGGAGCCACTGTGGGGACGCAGGAGCCTAGATTCCTCTCTTGAAACCCAGTGAGCGGCTGGCCGGCACAGCTGCCACAGACTCAGGGCGGAGTGAGGGCAGTGATGGCATCTTCCCCAACTAGTGACCAAAACAAATCCTGCCTGTAACCTTTGCCACAGAAGCATCCCCGCTTTTGTGGAACAGGGATTAATCTAGTCTCACAAATATTTTTTTCCTGGAAAATTTCAGCATATTAAATACAGGCTCTTGCCATTTAGGAATGGAAGCCTCAGCGAGGGCCCCTCGGATGTGCGTGCGCCCAGCAAGCTTGGGGTTGGGTGTGGGTGAACATGAACTTTCACACGAAGTCTGGATAACCTAAATGAGTTTCAAAATAAACAAACCGGACAGACAGACGTACATTTGGCAAAAAGACATGAGAAACAAATGGACAGACAGAAGCCAGGTAAAGAGTGGGAAGGCAGGAAGGGAAGTGTACCCTGGATCTCAGCCACTCTGGCCCAGGCCTGGCTGGGTCAACGTTAAGTGGGAAGGGACCAGAGAGCACCTGTGAAGGCCGTGGGAGGCGTCTCTGGGGATTACGGCTTCCTCCACCACAAGCCTGCATGGGGCCAGAGGGGTGAGTACCTGGGTCTTTTGCAAGCTTGTCCAGGGCATGTTTAAGAGATTACAGACCATGCAACATGAAGGCAGTGTCTGCTGTGAACCCAGGAGAGACAATTTCGACCTAGTCCACCGGGCAAGACGTGGCTTTAGAGCCATGGTTGGTGAAGCCCTTGGTGAGCAAGGAGCAGAGACAAAAGTAGCCAGAGTGTGACTGACAGGTGGGCTCCTTAGAACTCATCCCGGATACAGTTTAGTGTCATGAGAAGGAATAAGGGGCACGTTGATGGCCCTGATTGAATTTATAGAGTTAGGGCTCCAGGGAGAAGAGTCACCCTCGACCCCTGATCGTTCCTTTGGGATCCAAATCTAGGGAGCATAAGGCAACTGGTGGTCGCCCAGGGCTCACTGGGTCACAGAGCTAGTCTATAAAATGCTGGCTTTGAAATTCCTCTCTGATCCTAACTAAACACTCTCCTCTGAGGGGCTACAGGTTCCCTTTTCAAGGGCTCAGGCTCTCTTTCCAAGACCTTATCACAGACGCCGTGTCTGCCTTAAACTGCCTGTTGATGGAAACAAGACCAGGCCCCCTGCCATGGGATCTGGAAGATCATTATGGAGGGGGCACGGTCAGGCCAAATCGGAAGGCTTTGGAGGTATTTTTGCGCCTTTCTCCATGGCCAAATAGATTCGCTTTGAGCAGAGTCACAATTTGCCCAAGGACTCTCCCGAGGCCGCCTCACTTCCTTTCAGCAACTGGCTCCTAGCACCTTAGCAAAGCCCATGCCTTCTTGCAGGAACTGCAGGGCAGGAGATGGGTGTCCCAGGGTGAGAGCAGGGGTGTGAGCAGGGGAGCATCTCCCACCAAGTTCATGTTCAGCAGACTGCCACTCACCGGGTAAGCAGACCGCAGAGCACAGCTTATTGTCCAGTGCTTTCATGCTGGCAATGTCAAAGTCATTGTTATTGTCACACTCCATACCTAGAAATGCAAATGTCCTCTGGCCTGTAACGGAGTTAAGGCAGTTAGAGAGGACCTGGCTGTGTTTTTCTCTGCTTTGCTGTCCTTAAAATAAAAATCTTAAGGATGGAGACAAAAAACATGAAAAAAAAAAAGACAATAATTAAGTGTGTAGAGTGGACAATAAAGGAAACTGTGTGGGTACGTTTGTGTTCTCGCTCTGTTCTGCTCTGTTTCCTTAACTGGCCCCTTTCCAGCCTTCGTTCCTGGGAAATCAGGCGCTGGGGAGGTCTGTGGGATTCGGCCACGCAGACCCGGGCCCAGAGCAGAGCTAAGCCAGGCTGGAAGAGCTAGGAGAGCCACGGGGGAAGTGACCCCGGGCTCAGGCCTGTGTCTGTCGGTGCACGTGGGGTGTGTTTATGACCACAAGGCTCTGCGAAATGACTAATACATAAAATGGCAATTAAAGCTCTTTGGTCCCGTAATTTTGCACCTCAAATCAAAGAATCGCATTGCTTGCAAAATTATGATTTATTTTCTTTGAGACTTAATTTGCTATTCTGAGGATGTTTTAAGGGGCTGACCAGAAACCTACAGTCGTGTAAGATGGGAAGGGGACAGTTTTAAATGTTATTTTTTCAAGCCCCCAACCCGTTTTTTTTTTCCTTGGTGAAAGGGAGAGGAAGAAACATACATCTACTGTGTACAGCATGTCAGGTGGAAACCACATATGGAATGTCAGGCGGAAACCACGTACTGCCCTGTGCCTTTTAGAAGCAAATATTCTACTGGGGACGACAATCACAATGGAGAACTCAGAGCCTTGCGCTCTGAAGACATCAACCGAGGGGAGGTAGGGCCCAACCCCGGCTTGGTTGGCGTGTGCGTGCGGCAGAGGCACAGCCTGGGCGACCACCCCTCCTCCGGCACTACTTGGCCAGGAGAGAGTGGTCATGTGCACATGTGCACCCCCTGCACACCACACAGTCCCCCAAGCAACTGCCATGGCCAAAGCAGAAGCGACTAGCATGACATCTGCATCCAGGCTGGGATCCAGGTTTGCTCTAGAGGTTGCCCTTCTGTGGAGGCACCTCAGAGGAGCAGACGGAAGAGACACCGGTTCCTGGGACTCCTGGTTCTACAACCCCAGGTGGGATTCACAGCTCGACTAACCGCCCCGCCCCCCGCCACTTCCTTGCTCTATATGTAGGTCGTTCCTTCGCTTCTCGGCTTACTAGAAACCAAATTCTTCCAACTGAAGATATGATTGACCTTATTTACAAAACAGAAATAGAGTCACAGGTGTAGAAAACAAACTTATGGTTATGGCGGGGGGCAAGGGAGGGGAGGGATAAATTGGGAGATTGGGATTGACATATACACACTACTATATATAAAATAGATAACTAATAAGGACCTGCTGTAGAGCACAGGGGACTCTACTCAGTAGCCTGTAATGGCCTATATGGGCAAAGAATCTAAAAAAAGAGTGGATATATGTATATGTATAATTGATTCACGTTGCTGTACAGCAGAAACTAACACAACATTGTAAACCAACACTTCCAATTAAAAAAATATCTACTTGAGGCCTGAATGATGGTAAAGAGAATCGTTCCAATAGCCTTCAAACACTAGTGTACGCCGAGCTGCTAACGTCTCTTCCCCTCACCTTTGCTGTGCCGCCAGGGCTGTGATCCTTCTGCTACTGTAACATCAGCCGTTTTCTTCACTAAAGCAGGAAAACCTACTGCCTAACAGTCGGTTCCCCCAAGGGGAGGAAGCTGTTCTCCTGCTGCAGCTGAACTTTGGGGCTGCTAGAGCAGTTCTGTGAGACTCGGCTGAGAAGCTGAAGCAGGAAGGAAGGGGATGGCAGTTGCCCAAGAAGCTTCAGGATCTACTCAACGTAGATGGAGAACTCCATGTATCTTCTGCAGCCTTGGCTCAGAGGCCCAGAAAGAGCCAGGAAGGCTGCTGAGGTCCTCAGATACCCTGCTTGCTTTGATATTCCATCAAGAAGACAACCTTTCCCCAAAGCCACACCCTTGAGCAGTGCCACCAAGTCACACCAGTGCCCCTTTCTGTACCCTTCAGAGAATACCCGGGAAAGAAAGGTAATAAAAGGGAGCAAAAGACCAGGTCTTTTACCATCTTCTTGTGTGGGTGATCCGTCCTCTTCTTCTAGAACATCATCTCCCTAGGACAGAAGGAAGGCACTGTGAGTCCATAAAGCAGTGAAATGAGTCTACTGATTGTCAGAAGACAGAACTAACCACCCTCATGGTATCCATACATTTCCTGTCCGTGTGAGATGGCTGGGAGGCCCAGCAGAGGCAGATTTTGCTTGGCGAGGCAGGATCGGCCCGTAGGGACCAGGTCTGAGGCACGTTCCAGAGGGACCAGGTCTGAGGCACCTTACAGAGGGACCCTGGGACTGTCAGGATTAGCCTTGGTTATAGTTTAGCTCACACTGTTTCTCTCAGGTGGAAATCAAAGTTGTCAAATGAAAAAGCAAACCGTGAGATCATAAAACTTTCAGGAACCCTTTAGGATCCCCAATCCCATCCAGATACTCCTTTGAGAACATCTGGCTCAAGAGAAAGTTGTAGAGTCCCCACTGGGAGCTGGGCATTCCATATACTTCAGGCACACCTCCGTCAGAGCACTTCTCACGCTGAGTTATAACTCTGATTCCTCCATCAGATGGAGCTCCGGGATGGGTGGGATGGGTGGATTGGGGGTGTGGGCAGGCAAAAGCCATGTCACTCGGTCTTTGTGTCCCCCAGTGCCAGGAAGATGTGAGATGCCTGTGCCAGGTAAATACTAAGTGAATTGGAGGGCAAACACCCTCTCAAGGGTCTGGCCTGGAAGACTTCCCTCTGGAACTCACCCCACGCCTATTACGCTGAGACCAGCGCCCTCTGCTAACCGGACAGTCCCTCTGCTCTGCACCCTGCCTCTAACAGATCCAAGTGCACCACCTTGGAAGGCTTCTTCCAGAAGAGCCCCCATCCTATTTGCACCCTGTGCCAGCGCCGGCAGTCCCTCTGACCGGGGAGGGGCACCAGCGTCCACCTTGCTCTTACCTCTGCATCCTGCTCTTCAGCGGTGGCGACGAGGCCCGCAAAGTTGCAGTCTGGAGACGCCGCTGGCGTCACCTGCAAAGGAGCAACAAAAGTCAAGGTGCAGATGCCACCGGCTCTCCTACCCAGCTCGCCTGGCAGCAAACCCAAACCAAGTCCTCAGGACAGAAGTGGTGCCACATGGAAGATCACATCTGAGGGAGTCTGTGATTCAGCAACCCGGTACCGTGTTTTCCAGGGCTCCCTTCCCGAGCACTGGGGGGCTTTGCCGATCTCCCTGGCAGGCCCTGGACTGAGCTCCTTGGGACTCGAGTACAGAGCAGAGCAGAGCGGCGAGGGCGATCCCATGCTCCTCTCTTACGTCTCCTTCTTCTGAGGGCGTCCAGCTGGCGGCCCGGGGGCAGGGGATAGCCTCCCCGTCCTCTTCCGTGCCAGGGGCGATGTAGGAGCCGGACATGGAAGAGACGGTGTCGGTGCTGATCTGGGAGGACACCATGGACATGACCTTCCTTCTTCAAGTCTGGGTCCCCAGTATGTTGAGGGGGGCAGAGGCAGGGAGAAGAGTGTTTCCTGCCCTCAGCTCAGCTCTTCAGGAGGCCTGGCGCATTTGCTTCAGGCCAGCATGGAATCCCATTCCGGGGGCATGCCCGTCACTGGAGCTGGGGGTGGACTGTCCCGTGGGCAGACGGCGAGGGTCCCCAAACTCTGAGTTCCTGAACATTGCCCCTCATCCCTTTCCTGATGGCGATACATGGGGGAGGAAGGATAGGGAAGAGGTGGAAAGTGAGGAGACAGAAAGCTGGCTTCTTGCTTTGGGAAGGGACTGTACCACACCTGAGGGTGAAGTGGCTGAAGAGCTTCTCACCTCAAAAGTGGAGATCAAAGGAAATGTGAAACCTGCCCAGAGAGCTTGAGTCATGAGCTCAAAGCCACACAGGGCAAAAGAGAAAGGACAACTCAGTGCAACATGGCGTCCTGGATTGGGATGCTGGAATGGAGAGGAGCATTACTGGGGTGATATGCAAGATGTGAAGGGGGTCTGCGGTTACATGGGATTACCAGGTCAGTGTTCATTTCCTGATTGTGATGGTGGTACTGGGATTATGGAGGCGTGTCCTTGTTCTAAGGAAACACACACTAAAGTATCTAGTGCTAATGGGGCAGCCTGTCTGCAACTTACTGTTATGGGCGCAAAATATATATTGACTGGGATTACATCGAATCTCTAAATAAATACGGAGTCACTGAACGTTGTTTGAAAAAGCCACCCAGCCAAGGGCCGGGGCAGGGATGAATAGGAGGGACAGGATCCACTCACGCTTCCCGCCCCCTCCACCGCCAACCCCCAAACGCTGCCTGCTGAAAGGGTGTGTGAAGCCCTGTGTTGTGGCCGCTTCGGAGCCCCCTCTTAGCTTTGGCTGCTCGTTGGCAGCATCCATGGACCCTTAAAAGTGCCAGTGTTTGGGTCCCAGCCCCAGAGACGCTAGTCCCAAGCATAGGGATTTTCAGGAGCTCCTGGGGATTCTTCCTGGCAGCCAGAAGCCTCTTCAGCCTTTCCTTACCTGGCAGGCAGTTCTGCCAGCCCCTGACCTTGCCCCTCTTCCCCCAGCATGGGCCCAGGCAGAGGGTGAGGAGGGGGGACAGTGACCGGCCCCACCTGTCAATCCAGGGTGTACCCCTTTTGTCGGGGGCTGGAGGCTGAGCCTGGGGACCAGTGGAGAGGCTGGAGCCCCCATGTTCCCCCAGTGCTGGGGAGCGTGGGCAGGAAGGCTGGAGGGTGGTGGGGAGAGGGAGGGAGTCGTTGCTTAGGGGGTGAAGGGAGTCTCAGAGGGAGGTTGGGGCAGCCTCCTCAGCAAGCGGTGGGAAGGGGATGGGCTGCCTCCTGAGCTCTGTAAGGCCCCAACACGGCTGGCCCTGCAGTGGGCGCACTCTTCTGAAATATTTGGAATAATTAGCAAGGGAAAGCAGCAAGTTGGCGGGGCAATGCCAGGTTGTTCTGGAGCCAGCCTCCAGTGCAAGGAAACAAAGGGTCTTGAGGAGAAAGGGGCCCGTGGAGGCTGGGCAGGATTGTGTAGGACAGTGCCCGTTTGTGTGTGTGTGTGTGTGTGTGTGTGTGTGTGTGTCTGTGCACATGTGCACGTGAGTGCTGGGGGAAGGGGCTGTGCACCACAAGGGCGTGCTGGCCGGGCCAGGTGTGGGCTCGGGGGAGACATGGGTTCCAGGCAAAGCTGGGGTGAGGGGGTTGAAATGTGCCTGCTGAGTGTCACATATATGCTGTGCCTCAGTTTCCCCATCAGAACTCTGGTACGTTGATTCCTCACAGGCTGGAGCTGTAGGGTCTAGGCACCCCGTCTTCCGTCTGCCCTGATGGCCTCCCTCAGCCCCAACCTGCATTGGAGGGAAGGCCCTGGGCGGGGTGAATGAACCCCAGGTTGGCAAGTGGGGCCCCAGGGGCTGGGGCCCTCTGACCTCACACCCTGTCCCTTCAGGAAGGGACCAAGGGAGGGAGGAGCTGGAGACAGGCCCAGGCGAGGACCGCAGGTGAGTCTGGGCAGGCCCTCAACTTGGGCGAGGTGGGGAACGTGAGCCGAGCCCTGGGCAAGAACGGCCTTTGTGAGTGAGTCCCCAGGGCCAGGGAGGGGGCTGTGCCTCCTTTGCCGCCTGCTCCTCGGGGCTGTGGGTACAGTCTCCCCATTGCACATAGAGAGGTGCCGAGGCCCTGGCTGCAGGGGACCCCCGAGGGCCGCCTCTCAGCCCCTTTCTCTCTGGGCACCCAGAGATCCTGAGGAGTGCATCAGGGGACACTCTGCAGGCCTTTGGTGCCCCCCATCTTCCTCCCAGCCATTCCCCCTTGGGCCGTGGCCTCCCCAAAACTGGCCCATGCTTTTCCCCAGAGAAAGTTGCAAGCAGGTCCATTTTGAGACTTTTTAAAACTTTAGTTTTAAAAATGTTTTTATTGTAAATCACTTTCTATGAAAAAGGTTAAATTGCCCGATGGGTTAGGAGAGTGGATGTGGGATGCAGCCCAGGGCGTTTATGGTGGAGCAAGACACTCCCCTGCAGGAGTGCAAGCAAGGGCACGGGGCCATCCCCCCATTCCTGGTCCCAGTGGTTCTAGCAAGCACTGCGTCCCTCCCAGTTAAGCCTCAGCTCTAGCTACACTCACTACATTAGTCTGTCTGTCCCCTTTCCCTCTGCAGCTTGGCTGCCCCAGCCCCTAACCCCCAGATCCCCATCTCCCCGCTGCTCTCAGCCTCAAGTTGGGCTCAAAGATTAGGGACACATACCCTCTGCCCCACCTCTAGGGATGAAGCCAGAAGATCCCAGAGGCCTTAGAAAATCTCCTGGCTCCACCCGGCACCCCGGCCTCCTTTCTGTCTCCTCTCTCTTCCCCCCTCCGCCTAGCTCCTCCTCACAGACTGCCGGGAGAGGCCTCTTGGGTGTTCATTTGCAGTCACCTAATCAGCATTGGTTGTACCTGGGAACTTGCTCTGGATAGAGACCTGGGGAGGAGAGCAGGAGAGAGAGAAGCTTGGAAGCTAAGGTGTTCTGGGGCGGGCCCTGTACTGATGTTTCCAGCTTGGCCAGGGCCCCTCCAAGCCGCAGCTCTCATAGTGCAGGGCCCTTAGCGTGTCTCTGGGGCAGGGAAGAAGTGGATCAATGAAACACTGTGTGTATGGGGGGCTGGGGAGCGGAGGCAGCAATTTGGGTCCTGGGCCCCAATTCTCAGCCTGCTGGACTAGAATCTGAGGATGGCCTGGGCTGGGGGCCGTGTGGCCTGGTGGGGTGAGCTGGCCCAGCCCCTGCCTGGGCGGTAGGGTGTCCATGGGCCTGCACTGGCGGGGAGGGGGGCAGTCTGGGCCCAGACTTCGGTGCTGTCTGGAGGTGGGGCAGGGCCTGGCTTCTTACAAGAAGGCGCCCAGGCTGGCCCAGTCATGCAGGTCAGAGGCCAGTGTGGCATCCCCGGCCTCAAAGAGGGGCTCGGGGGGCAGGGAGCTACGGGTGCTCTCGTCCCAGGGGTGCTCCAGGAAGGATGTGGCCAGGAAGGTCTCATCAAAGTCCAGGCTGTCGGTAGCCTGCTCCGCTGGAGGCCCCCAGGTAACAGCGCAGTCGATGTGGTGGCCATGGATGGTGAGGTCCAAGTCCCCGTGTGAGGCAGGGCTCAGCGGCGGGATCAGCTCCGAGGTCTCCAGCGTGCCCAGCTCCCCGTCCAGCGTGCCAGCGTCCAAGATGGCCTCCCAGTCAAAGTTGCCCTTGAGGGGTTCCAGCTCACCCTGCTCCTCCTGGGTCAGCAGCAGGGGGCTGGAGGGCCGCGGGACCTTGGCCTCCTGCTTGGGCAGCGGCTGTTGACGCTTGCGCCCCAGCCTGCCCTCGCCTGCACCCCAGCCCGCCTCCCCAGTGGCCTCCTCGAACTCCCGCAGCAGCTGCTGGGCCTCGGTGCTCACGGTCAGTGGCCCGGCCCATGGGGCGGCGCTGGGCTCTGGCGCGGCCTGGCGGGCAAAGGCCGGGTGGATGTGGACTGGGGGCAGCCGCTGCTTCTTCAAGGCCCCACTCAGCAGCCGCTCGGCGTACTGGGGGTCGATGCGCCAGAAGCCCCCCTTGCCTGGCTCGTCCTTCTCCCGAGGCACCTTGATGAAGCCCTTCTTCAGGGACAGGTTGTGGCGGATGGAGTTCTGGACACAGGGAGGTAGGAGAGAAGGAAGACAGCTGGGAGAGTGGGTGGGGTCAGTGATGGGGGGCTCCTAGCGCCACTGCCAGTCCCACCACCACCTTCTCTCCGATGGGGGCAGGGGAGACAGAGGCGCTGCTCCGAGCGGGAGGCTCTGGGACACCAGCCACGGGGCACCAGGAGCTGGGAGTGCTGTCGGGGGCTTTTGTTCCCTTTGGCCAGGATATCTGCCTGCTCGGTCATCCGAGCCCTCAGCCGCAGGGTGGCTCTCTGTGCCAGCCTGTACTGCCCTCCCTCCCTTACCCCGCTGCTTGCGGCCTCTGGTCAAAGGCCTTGGCTCCCCCAGGTCCTGGACGGCCATCTCCCTCTGCCTGGGCCTGGCTGGCCTTCTCTGTTTGTGAAATGAGTGAGTGGGTGTGAGGGTGTGTGTGTGTGGGGCGGGGATGAAGTGTGGGAGGATCTGATGACTTTCCTTGTTTCTAGAGCCGGCTGCTGGCCTGGGCCCTCACCCACCATGTCCCCCTCCTCCCACCCCAGGCTCTGAGGCCTCAGTTGATTATTACCCAGCCAAGAGCATAGCACTCATTCCTGGGGACTCTCAGGCTTGGGGTAGGGTGGGGGGTGGTGGAGGGTCTCTGCTTTCTCACCAAGGTTACAAATGGTACCTGCCCCAGGGTCAGGGCCCAAGCAATCGTGGAATAGCTGTGATTACAGGAACTCTGATCCTGTGACCTGTGCCACAGGGAAGGATCTGTGCATCCTCAGGGTCTCTGTCCCCACGTAGCCCCTGATCCTGATGGTCGAAGAGGCTCAGGGCAGCGTGTGCCCAGCCTGAATCACCATTCTGCCTTGTTCAGGCCTGGGTGCACAGTCCAAACCACGCTGGGGCACAGGGGTCTGGGGCCTGGTGGGTGGGGCCGGCAGGTGAGTAGTGCCCCCTGGCAAGACTGGGAGGTTTACATGGTGGTCTGGGCCCCTTGGCTGCTCTGTGCCAGGTTCCGGAGACTTGGAACATGAAGCCAGTGTGGGAGGAAAGAGCCCCTGTGGAAAGCACGTGGCTGAGGTAATTGTCCCCCCAGGGAGTTTGATGAGAAGAGGGGGAGGAGTGTAGGCAGGAAACTAGGGAGGGCTTGGGGTGGGGGCTGGCACAGCAGCTTTCGGAAGGCCCCGTAGCCCTTGCACTGGGACACCGATGGCCTTCACACCCCGCAGCACGCCCCTCTCCCCTCCCAGAGCCCCTCCAGCCACCTGAAAGCAGGCGGGATGCAGAGTCTGGCAGGAACGATGCTCTGCCTCCAGTCAGGCCCTGACAAACTGACCTTGAGGAGGGTAGTGTCGAGGAATTCCAGGACTTGGGACAAAAATGTGTCCCTCAGTCCATCAACCTACCCTGGGGGGCTGTGTCCACGCATAGTTCAGCCCTGGTCTTTGGGCTGAGCCTGCCGGATGAGTGACAAGTTCTTTCCCCTTGAACCTCTATGTCGGCACCCCTGCAGCCCTCTGAACATCCTCCCTCCTCCGTCTCTGAAGTCAAAGGGGCAGCAGTCCAAGCACTGGGCTCCCCTGAGGTCCTTCCTGGACGGCCTTCCTCTCTCGGGGCCCTGGCCGTACCGCGCCTACTTGGCCTGCGGATCTGGGATGTGAGTCCAGTCCGCGAGGGCATGGGGAGGGAGGGAGGCAGTGCCTCCCTACCTGCCAGGTGGGATCAGCGTGGCGGAAGTAACAGAAGTTGTCCGTGATCCACTTGTAGATGGCCGACAGGGTGATCTTGGTGGCCTTGCTGGCCTGCACGGCCATGCAGATGAGCGTGGCATACGAGTAGGGCGGCTTTACGTGCGGGTTGGTGGCATAGTCCACGTCGTCGGGAGGCGAGGCCTGCAGCCCCGAGGGGGCGCTCCGCGGCGTGCAGGAGGACGTGGGCTTGCCTGGTGTGTGCGGCTGCCCCAGGCAGGCGGGGTCCGCCGCCAGGGGAGACCCCGGCTCGGCCGAGCCTGCCAGCTCGTGGGAGCCGTGGGGGTCGGTGTCCCCCGAAGGCAGGGCGGGGAGCTCGGCGTTGAGAATGGAGAATTCCTGCAGCCACTGCAGGCTGGTCAGGCTGTCATTCAGGGCGTTGGACTCCTCCAGGCCGCCTTCCGGTCCGGCCTCCTCCGCTGCTCCTCCTCCCGAGACGCGTAGCCAGCTCTCCGCCATATGTGCGGGGACTCTCCGAGGGGGCTGTCAACATCCACGAGCCGAGCCGAGGGTGGCCGCCGAGCTCTCCGGCCCGCTGACTCCCGCGGCTTCAGTTACGCAGCCTCCCGGAAGCGGGCTTCCATCCCGCGATCCGGGGGTAGCCTCCTCCAAACGGAATGTGGTGCCTGCGGGGACCAGAGCGGGAACTGAGCCCTCTTTCCCCACCCCCGAGGGGAGAGTGTGGGCGAGGGGGGAGGCTCTTACTAAAATCCTTCCTGCAGCTGGGGAGGATCTTTTACTGCCGAGGTCTGGGAAACAGAAGGTGTGCCCGGGGCTCCGACCCACACGGGGTTCGCCTCGCTCTTTTCCTCTTGGATCTTTTAGAGGAGACTTAATTAGCCCAACGAGGGAATAGTGTAGGGGCATGCGAGGCCACCCCCTTTCTCCCTCAAAGCGGGGAATTAACCCCCCTCTCTCCGTCCACAACCAATGGAAATGGGGCGAGAGAGTCCAGGAGGGCAGTACGACGGGTCGGGGGGCGGGGGAGGTCGTCTGATCTTTGAAAAGGGATATTAGGATGGGGCTCAAGGGGAAGGAAGGAAACAATACAGAGAGTTATAAGGGGGTGGGAAGTGAGTGTCCCCCAAACGCCTCTGATGTCAGTCCCCGGGCCCTCCACTTCCGTCGGGGACGGATGGGAGAGCGGGCTGGTACTGACGCCCTCCCTTCCCACGGCCGGCAGCCCTCCCCGTCCCTTACCTGGCTCAGAGCGCAGCCCGGGCCAAAGGAAGCTTCTCAAAGAAATTCCTCCCACCGCCCACCCTCACCGCGGCTCTCTGCTCCCAGCTCCAGGGCCCAGCCAGCAATCCTCGTCGCCACTCACGCCCGCCGGCGCCTCTCTGAAAGCCAGCGGCTGGGGACCGGCACTCAGTAGCCGCTCGCAAGGCGTCTCCTGCTGCCGTGGCGACGCCCCGCCCATATAAACAGCTTCCACTTCTGCCATTGGCCAGGGCATCTCCAAAGAGACCGCGGGCTCTTAACGGCTCTCTCACGCGGTAACTCTCTTCCAGCTCCCTCCTGCCGCCCTCTCCCGCGCGCGACCCAGCCCCCTACCCGCCACCGCGTCCCGGCTCCGCGCATTCCCGCCCGACGGCCCCGCGCAGGGCTCGGAGAGGCGCGCGGCTCGGCGCTCCCGCAGAGGCCCCGGGGCCCTCGGCGAGCAGTTCGCCGCGGGAACCGTCCTCCGCCCCACCCCCTTCCCATCTGGGCTGCTCAGAGGTGGCGACGGCTCCTGGGACGCAGCCCGTGGCGCGGGGGCCAGGGCTGGGTGCATGCTTGGGGCTTTCCTTTCCTCTCCTCTGGGCTGCGAGTGGCACTTCCTCACGTTTCTGCGGCCTGTCCCGGTCTCCCGACCGAGTGTCGTCTTGGTGCCCGCAAGCAGGTCTGACGCTCCGATGCCACCTGCCGCTCAGGTCCGCAGAAACCACAGCCCCGGTCGCAGGCACCCCAAGGCGGCTAGGGTAATCCAGTGTTTCCCGGTAAGCGCTCCCTCCCCGCCCCGTCCTCAGCAAGATTCCCAGAAGCTGACATTCCAGAGGCTTCTTCGGAAGTGCTCTCCCTCCTTTCCAGATAGCCGAGGAAACAGAGCCGTTGGGTGAAACCCAGGAAAGCCGTGGACTTGCCAAATTCTTTGACTGGGGTCATTTGCCCCATTCATTTCACCAGCCTTTAAGTGACGGACTAACGGTGGACTGTGGTCCTTCCTCCTCCCCTCCCCCAGCCTCCCTCCCGTCACCAGCTTTCCTGCTCTTCAGTTATTGAGGAGCTGCAGTTGGAAGTTCTCTGGTTGAAGGGGGTGGGTGGAGGTGAGGGCTCCTTATCAGGCCTCTGGGCAGGAGCTGTGCCCGGGGGATGGTACACCAGCTCCCACCCAGAAACATGTCTTTTCCTCTACCCCTTGCCCTCTCTCACTCCTCCATGTCCAGCTTGTCTTGAGTCAAAGTTTTTTTTTTCTTCCCAAGTATTTATTGTTTTATTTTAATTTTTATTTTATTTTTTTATTAGTTTCTGCTTTATAACAAAGTGAATCAGTCATACATATACATCTGTTCCCACATCCCTTCCCTCAGGCATCTCCCTCCCTCCCACCCTCCCCATCCCACCCCTCCAGGCGGTCACAAAGCACCGAGCTGATCTCCCTGTGCTCTGCGGCTGCTTCCCACTATCTACCTTACGTTTGGTAGTGTATATATGTCCATGCCTCTCTTTCGCTTTGTCACAACTT
Organism: Mesoplodon mirus; assembly: GCF_964341445.2. Classification (NCBI taxonomy): domain Eukaryota; kingdom Metazoa; phylum Chordata; class Mammalia; order Artiodactyla; family Ziphiidae; genus Mesoplodon; species Mesoplodon mirus. Next base: position 25,337,103 of record NC_138994.1, read on the forward strand.
ACCCTTCCCCCTCCCCATATCCTCAAGTCCATTCTCAAGTAGGTCTGTGTCTTTATTCCTGTTTTACCCCTAGGTTATTCATGACATTTTTAAAAATTCCATATATATGTGTTAGCATACGGTATTTGTCTTTCTCTTTCTGACTTACTTCACTCTGTATGACAGACTCTAGGTCTATCCACCTCATTACAAATAGCTCAGTTTCGTTTCTTTTTATGGCTGAGTAATATTCCATTGTATATATGTGCCACATCTTCTTTATCCATTCATCCGATGATGGACACTTAGGTTGCTTCCATCTCCGGGCTATTGTGAATAGAGCTGCAATGAACATTTTGGTACATGCCTCTTTTTGAATTATGGTTTTCTCAGGGTATATGCCTAGTAGTGGGATTGCTGGGTCATATGGTAGTTCGAGTTTTAGTCTTTTAAGGAACCTCCATACTGTTCTCCATAGTGGCTGTACCAATTCACATTCCCACCAGCAGTGCAAGAGTGTTCCCTTTTCTCCACACCCTCTCCAGCATTTATTGTTTCTAGATTTCTTGATGATGGCCATTCTGACTGGTGTGAGATGATATCTCATTGTAGTTTTGATTTGCATTTCTCTAATGATTAATGATGCTGAGCATTCTTTCATGTGTTTGTTGGCAGTCTGTATATCTTCTTTGGAGAAATGCCTATTTAAGTCTTCTGCCCATTTTTGGATTGGGTTGTTTGTTTTTTTGCTATTGAGCTGCATGAGCTGTTTTTAAATTTTGGAGATTAATCCTTTGTCAGTTGCTTCATTTGCAAATATTTTCTCCCATTCTGAGGGTTGTCTTTTGGTCTTGTTTATGGTTTCCTTTGCTGTGCAAAAGCTTTGAAGTTTCATTAGGTCCCATTTGTTTATCTTTGTTTTTATTTCCATTTCTCTAGGAGGTGGGTCCAAAAGGATCTTGCTGTGATTTATGTCATAGAGTGTTCTGCCTATGTTTTCCTCTAAGAGTTTGATAGCTTCTGGCCTTACATTTAGGTCTTTAATCCATTTTGAGCTTATTTTTGTGTATGGTGTCAGGGAATGATCTAATCTCATACTTTTACATGTCCCTGTCCAGTTTTCCCAGCACCACTTATTGAAGAGGCTGTCCTTTCTCCACTGTACATTCCTGCCTCCTTGATCAAAGATAAGTTGACCATATGGGTGTGGGTTTATCTCTGGGCTTTCTATCCTGTTCCATTGATCTATCTTTCTGTTTTTGTGCCAGTAAAACACTGTCTTGATTACTATAGCTTTGTAGTGTAGTCTGAAGTCAGGGAGCCTGATTCCTCCAGCTCCGTTTTTCGTTCTCAAGATTGCTTTGGCTATTCGGAGTCTTTTGTTTTTCCAAACAAAGTTTGAATTTTTTTGTTCTAGTTCTGTGAAAAATGCCAGTGGTAGTTTGATAGGGATTGCATTGAACCTGTAGATTGCTTTGGGTAGTAGAGTCATTTTCACAATATCGATTCTTCCAATCCAGGAGCATGGTATATCTCCCCATCTATTTGTATCATCTTTAATTTCTTTCATCAGTGTCTTATAATTTTCTGCATACAGGTCTTTTGTCTCCTTAGGTAGGTTTATTCCTAGGTATTTTATTCTTTTTGTTGCAATGGTAAATGGGGGTGTTTTCTTGATTTCACTTTCAGATTCTTCATCATTCGTGTACAGGAATGCCAGAGATTTCTGTGCATTAATTTTGTATCCTGCTACTTTTCCAAATTCATTGATTAGCTCTAGTAGTTTTCTGGTAGCATCTTTAGGATTCTCTATGTATAGTATCATGTCATCTGCAAACAGTGACAGCTTTACTTCTTCTTTTCCAATTTGGATTCCTTTTATTTCCTTTTCTTCTCTGATTGCTGTTTCTAAAACTTCCAAAACTAAGTTGAATAAGAGTGGTGAGAGTGGGCCACCTTGTCTTGTTCCTGATCTTAGTGGAAATGGTTTCAGTTTTTCACCATTGAGGACAATGTTGGCTGTGGGTTTGTCATTTATGGCCTTTATTATCTTGAGGAAAGTTCCCTCTATGCCTACTTTCTGCAGGGTTTTTATCATAAATGGGTGTTGAATTTTGTCGAAAGCTTTCTCTGCATCTATTGAGATGATCATATGGTTTTTCTCCTTCAATTTGTTAACATGGTGTATCACATTGATTGATTTGCGTATATTGAAGAATCCTTGCATTCCTGGCATAAACCCCACTTGATCATGGTGTATGATCCTTTTAATGTGCTGTTGGATTCTGTTTGCTAGTATTTTGTTGAGGATTTTTGCATCTATGTTCATCAGTGATATTGGCCTGTAGTTTTCTTTCTTTGTGACATCCTTGTCTGGTTTTGGTATCAAGGTGATGGTGGCCTCGTAGAATGAGTTTGGGAGTGCTCCTCCCTCTGCTATATTTTGGAAGAGTTTGAGAAGGATAGGTGTTAGCTCTTCTCTAAATGTCTGATAGAATTCGCCTGTGAAGCCATCTGGTCCTGGGCTTCTGTTTGTTGGAAGATTTTTAATCACAGTTTCCATTTCAGTGCTTGTGATTGGTCTATTCATATTTTCTATTTCTTCCTGATTCAGTCTTGGCAGGTTGTGCATTTCTAAGAATTTGTCCATTTCTTCCAGGTTGTCCATTTTCTTGGCATAGAGTTTCTTGTAGTAATCTCTCATGATCTTCTATATTTCTGCAGTGTGAGTTGTTATTGAGTCAAAGTATTAAAAGCGTGCTGGAGAAAGTCGGACAGCAACTTTCACAAATAAGCCAACTGCGCAGTTAACACCTCTTCTTCCCTCGTGAACAGTTTTATTCATTTTTAAGAATCATGCAGCAGTCCATAAATATTGCATCCTTGACGTCCCCACTGTAGTGTGCCCATGAGTGTACTCCAGGGAGTGAGGGGTACACAGATGGCACAACAGTACACACATATTTACACACACTAGGTGTGCAGATCCTAAAGCACAGTGAGCAAGCAGCATGCCAAGGTCAGGTGAACAGGACAAAAACCCTCCCCAGGTGAGATGGCTTAACGTGTGTGGATCCGTGCCCAGGAGACGCCCCAGCGTTGGCATGGTCTCTGGTAGGATGGGACTGGGGAGGAGAAGGAAAAAGGGCTCTGTGAGAAGGCTGGGATCACCACACCACCCGGAAGTGAGCTCATAGGTGAGCTCCGACTTGAGTGTGGCAGGAAGGAACCCCAGGCCTCCGGTTAGTCTGTGTCCTTGTGTGAGAAACCAGGCCCCGTCATATTCTCTGTGGGTCAACTGCTAACAACATGACCATCTCCAGATGATGACTGGGGCGGCTGTCCTGTTCCCCGACCAGGCTCTGTGCCCTGTTCCCTGATCCCAGCCCTTTTGGATGGGATATTTCTGCTCGCCAAAGAGCTAAATGAGGGCAAAGAGGTGCGGGGATGGGGGAGAGAGCAGGAACTGTCTGAGAAACAGGAGTGAAGGGCCACTTCTCACCCGGGTATGTCTTGGTTATGGAACCAAGGCCTTGAGGAATCTCTCTGAGCCTCTTCCTGGGAGAAGACAGACCCTCCAGAAAGGGTGAAGACAATGGCTTCCTCTTAGGGTTCCTGGCCACTGTGGCGACTGTTTACCTACATCTCCTTCATCTCAGGTAACACCACACTCTGAATACTACCTGCCGGGAGAGGAGGTGGATCTGTATGCCACCACCCCAGGCTCAGGGAGAGTCCCCTTCCCTAGTGCTTCTGGGGCTCAGATTTCAAGGAAATCAGGAAGTGTGGTTATTGCTGGAATCATCAATATGAAAGGGTCTGTAAGAATGTTTCGGGGAAAGAAAGGACATTAACAGGGGTCTGAAACAGCAGAGCCCACTGCAGGATTTCAGAGCGGGTGGACACCGGAACTCAAGGCAGAAGCTGAGATTTGGCTTGGCTCATGTAGTGTCTGTCAGGACCACAGGCCTCCGCCTGCCCACCCCCAGGGCAGGATGTGAACCACAACCACCAGGCAGTGAGGGTCACCACGCACCTGACGGCACAAGGCAGCCACACAGGAGGTGCAAAAGATCCCCCGGCACTGGGCTCTCTTTGAGGCCTTGGGAAGGACCATGAAAAGTTCCTCTAGGGCAACAATTCCAACTACTAATTCAGGCCATCATGGTGGGCATAGCCTAGGGCTCTGTCACATCTCAGCCTCACAAACTGTTGGATCCCACTTTGCTTCTCAATCTCATGCTCCACTAACTAACCACCTCTTCCAAAAGCCAGCAGACAATGCATCTATCAGAGAGCTAAGAGGAATCCATTGATAACACTAGTGTTGAGAGACGAACAGCCAACAGCTTACGGTCTTGCTGTTTCAGACTGTTATTTATATGCCTACACTGGACTGGGGTGGGGTGGACATGTGATTTGAACAATATCTCTAAATCTCTGATGAGCCTATGGAAGGCAGTACCTCCGGCTCCCCCCATCAGGCTCAGCTGATCTGGAGGACAGGGGAGGAAAACCGGTGGGATGGGGAGCCTCCCAGACCACCACTGACCCCAGCTCAGCCCTTCCCCCAACCTCCTTTGGGGTTCCTGGGCACCAAATGAGAACCACCGGTCCACCCCTCTCTCAGCTTCTTTCTTCAACTCTTTCAGAAAAGCGGGGTGGAGACGGGGGCAGCAGGGGTAAGAATGCCACCTCCACCTGACAGGGCGGTAGTGATGAAACGTGATAATATACGACAGTCCCTAACAAGTGCCTGGTACATAGAGGGGGTCAAAAATGCCTTTGCAGTGTCACCTTAGGATGGAGCCCCAGGCCTTCCTGAGTGCACCTGATCATAAAGAACTCCCCGGTAGGTCATCATGTAACTGAGGGGTTCTCAGATTCAAGGCCTTCTTCCTAAGCAGACACACGAGGCATAGCCTCTGCTACCAGAAGCAAGAACTGTTTTCCCAACCAACCTTCTGGTGGTTGCCACTGCTTCTTGTCCTTGAGAGAGGAGCTCCTAATGCATTTTGAGGGAAACCCCACTTACAGTGCAATATGGCTTTCCCTTCTCACAGGAGTCATCCCCCAACGCCACCCCAATCTGCAGGTCTCAGATTGGTTATGATGTCCCAGAGACTAGAAAATGCCAGATGGGTGTTTGTAATGAAGTCACCCAAACTCTTGAGTCTTCTTGGTCTACCTCGTAAGGAGAAAAAAAAAAAAAGATACAAAAGAAATAACCAGTCTGTAGACCACAGCTCCACCTGAAGATCAAGATACAGTGGAAACATTCCAGAGACTCTCTGCAAAGGGTCTCATGAGCTGCAGTTCGAGTGGCTTTAGCCCACAAGGAGAAAAGAGGTTTCCAGTCCCTTCTGAGAGGGGAAGGATCACGGTTGCGGAAGAAGATGAGTCTGGGAGAAGGGTCAGGTGCCCTTAGCATCCAGCTTTCACGTGGGTCTAAAAAGTCTCCGTGTGTCTGGCTGAGGATGCCCAGGAGGTCAGTGGTGCCATGAGGCCAGGATGGGATGTGAGAACGGGAGGAGAGCCCTGGTACAGGGGCTAAGGCTCTCAGATGGCCAAAGGATCCCACACGCAGAGCCTGTTCTCGGGGTCCTCCAGGCTGCCAGAAGATGGGCGTCTGCGCTGCGTGTTCCGACGACTGACCACGTTGTCGTCAGCCTGCCAGGCACCTGAGAAGAGGAAAGGAAGGTTACCGGACCTTTGGTTTGGTGCAGATGGTGTCTCTGGCAGGACAGTCCGGGAGTTTGGCACGAAAGCTGGCAAGATGCGCATTAGCTGGAACTCCCACAGGGTGCAAACCACAGCACGTGAAACTTGGGAGCAGTGGCGTCCACTGGGCGAGGGACAGTCATGGCCACTGTGGCCCACTGATGGAGGGACATGCAGGATGGTCCTTGTTTTGTGAGCTTGCCGTAGGATCCACCTTTGTATCTTTATTTGGTCTTGAAGTTTGCCTAAGTGTTACAGCGGACCAGGAAAAGAAACTGAGTCTGGCTGAGACTTTCACGAGAGCAGGAGGAGGTGAAGGGGAGGGAGAAGAGTGTGTTAATTTGGGCTCAGAGTTAGTGTTTGCTGTGGGGGCCAGGGTGGGGCAGGAAGGGACTGGCTGCCCAGCAGGGTGCCAGGGACCAAATGGCATGGCAGAGAACAGAGTGACAGCTGTTCCTCTCCTTCTGCACCCAAACAGCCCACCGAGAGTTGCTATCAGCTGGTGCCACCAACCCCAGGAGACATTAGCTCCAGAGCTTTGGGGTCCCCCGGGTACCATCCACGAAACTCATCATCTTCCCCCCTTGTACTGCAGTTCCTGCACGAGAAGCACCCGCTGCCCATGCTGGAAACCCACTCTTGGTGCTTCTCTCTCCTTCATGCTCTGTATCCAATCCATCCTGACCTCCTGCTTGTTCAAGCTCTAGTAAGGTCTAAATCTGTAGTCAGAAAACCGGGATACAGCCCCAGCTTGTAACGTACTGACTGTGTGACCTTGGGCAGGTCACTGTACTTGGAGCCCTGGTTTTCCCATCCATCAGATGGGAGACAAGTACTTACACCCCAGGGATGCCGTGAGACTAAGCGAGGTGACATGGAAGAGTGGTGAGCAGGGCGCCTGACTCACAGAATGTGCACGAAAACCATCCGCCCCCCAGGCCTTGTTCAGGCTACACTCATCTCCCCCAAGTCGTCCTCCCAGCCCACAGAATGACTCCATCTGATTCTGTCCCCCCAGTGCAGCGAGATGCCCCTTCTGAAGGGAGAGGATGAAGCCCTAACCCCCTGAGTTGGGGGAAAGCCTTCCATTCTCTGGCCGAGGACTGCTGAGCTGCCTCTTCCAGCACCTGCCCCCAGAAGGACCCCCTGAAGCCAGATGGGGTCCAGCGTGCTCCGAAGTGCTCCCCCACTGGCCCGTACCACCACCCCATTTCTCATGCTGTGTGGAAATTGCTGGATCCTCCAGCACACGGTGATCTCCTCCAGGGCAGAGCCGAGAGCCATGCCCTTCAGAGGGCTCAGTTCGTGGACGGAGCCGGCTGACCCTGGAGGGTGGGCGTGAGGCTCACTGTGTCACATTTGAGGGAGGCCACTCACAAATGTCTGGCGTCAGCTTCAGTTTAGGCCAGCCCAAGACACGAAACCCTTTAATGGCAGAAACACTAGGATTCAGCGGGTATAAATTGTGTATACCCATAAATGTCCTGGTGTGCTAATCCGCCCTAAGGCTCTAATAATAGTCTTGTGGAGGTGGACCCCAGGGGAAGGGGAGTGAGTGGGACAGGAAATGTTTAGGTATCTCTCACAGCCAGATGGAATGCGGGGATCTGTACTCCCTGGGGGTACCGGAGTCCGGCACATGGGTCCACAGTGCTTTTCCCCTCTAAGGGTGACAGGATGCAGAGCAGGCAAGATTGCGCTTTTAAGTTAGGAACCCCCAGATGAAATAAGTTGTTCCTTCATTTTATATAATTTGGTAGATCTCATACTTATTCCTCTGTGTTTAATGGGCAGGACTCCGGAACTGTGGCTGTTTGGTAGGAACGACCAAAAGCAAATGGTAAACAGGAGAGAAGACACACACACACACACACACACACACACACACACCCACACACACAAAGTGAAATCAAAACACTGCCGCAGCCTCGCCGCCACCACCACTGGCTGCCAGGCTGCCTGGCTCTGAATTCTTGAGTCCTTGCTACAAACACCACCGGTCCAGATTCTGAGCCAGGGCTGAAAACTGGCTCCTTCTGAAACAGCCTGAAGACTCAGACCTGAAGTCTCTGATCTCCCCAGCTTCTTGGTACAGTCGGTGGTTCTCTTTCCTCTAAAAAGGCTTCTGCCAGACCCTCGGTGAAACCCTGCTGCTCCGTGCATCCTGGATGCGGAAGGTAAGCCTGGAAGGCGCAGGAGGACTTCCTGAGCGAGTGCTACCATTCTGTCCAGCCCTCAGCCAGAAAAGGGAGCCTGGAGATTCAAAATCCTTCCCGGGAGGTAGAGAAAGGTGGTTCCCACTTAATTCCCTCCTCAGGCTCAGAAACGGGGGAGTGAAGACACCTCTAGAGGCAGATTTGGGGAGCACATCTAGGGGGATTCCACACACCTCTTTCCTGCCTCTACCCAGCCACTAATTAAATTTAAGATCTGTAACAGTTCCACCATCTTGTAGAGTTTCTCTCCAAGAAAAGAGAAAGTTAATTCCGATTTTTCCTTAGTATCTGCGAAGCATAAGCCTTCCTAGTGGCGTCTTAGTCTTGGGTTATTTCAGGTCTCCATAAGTACTTTTCTTTGTTTTGTTTTTGGCTGTGCAGTGGCTTGGAGGATTTTAGTTCTCCGACCAGGGATTGAAGCAGGCCACTGAAGTGAAAGTGCGGAGTCCTAACCACTGGACTGCCAGGGAATTCCCTCCATAAGTACTTTTAGATTTCATCGGTATGCCCACTCCTGTCCAATGCCATCATTTAAAAACATCTGTATCGGGCTTCCCTGATGGCGCAGTGGTTGAGAGTCTCCCTGCCGATGCAGAGGACAAGGGTTTGTGCCCTGGTCCGGGAAAATCCCAAATGCCACGGAGCGGCTGGGCCCGTGAGCCATGGCCGCTGAGCCTGTGCGTCCGGAGCCTGTGCTCCGCAACGGGAGAGGCCACAACAGTGGGAGGCACGCGTGCCACAAAAAACAAAACAAAACAAAACAAAAACATTTGTATTTCCACTAATAAACTCAAATTATCTTTGCTTTTTCCCATCACACCACCCAGAGCCTTTTCACAGAATTGTCACTGGTCCCCTGGCCACTATCCTGACGCCTGTGTGATACTCCATCAGGTTCCTTGGGGCCCCGTCTACCTAGCATGGCCTCGCGATTATAGTCAGCTCATCACCTACAATGGTCAACTCAGATTTCCTCCCTTTGAGAACCTTGCAGAACAATCTCAGAACATACCATCGCCCCCCCACCTTGGTCTCGGGGCCAAAGAAGACCCACAGGCTTCTTAGCGGAAGAGGTGCTGGAATGACACAGGTGCTTTCTCAACATCACTCCCACAAGGGTGATGAGAGCAGCGAGGATGGGGACCTGAGCCATCCTTGCCGCGAGCTGGGGCTCCTGGCAGAGCACCTGTGGGCCTGGGGAGGGTGGACCATGGGGTGCTCCCCGGGCTCCCTCCTTGTGGGCGCTCCGTGAGGCAAGTGGCATCCGTGTGGGGAGGGAAACAGTGTGGAGAGGGAGACCAAGTGCCTGAGAAGCTGTCCTGATGGCCAAGCCAGCCTGAGGCACCTCAGTCATAGGAAGGAACTTTGAACTCACAGCTGAGCGTGGTGAGGTCTGTTGATTCCATGGGACCTACCACAGTGGATGCTCCTGTCATTAACCTGACATTAACCTGACAGATTCTTCCAGAGAGTTCCCCAGCTCTTTACTACCAGTGTGACGCTAACAGCAGAACCCGAGAAATATTTCACCAAGAGAGCAGATGCACTTTCCTTCTCTCGTAAGAGCCCTTGAGACCTCAGGTTGAGGCTACGATGGGACCCGCAACTCCCTCTCCCGGCAGGCGCCACTGTTATTCGGTTTCATGTCTGGCCTGAACGGTGAAGCCAGTTTAATCTGAGAATGGCTGGCTCCCGAGATCACCGTAAAGAAGCCCAGGCATTGTTTTCCTTCCAGGCCTCGCTCTCCTGCCGCAATCCCAGAGTGGAATAAACATCCACCAGCAGGTTGGCCCGAAGGAGTTAGGGAGAGGAGGAAGCACAAGGCCTGGGGTCAGTTTCCACCAGCATGGGCGGCTAAAACAATTCCCAGGAGCTCTCTCTGCCAAACACGGGGGTTGGTGGGGAGCCACTGCGGGGAGGCAGGAGCCTAGATTCCTCTCTTGAAGCCCAGTGAGCGGCTGGCCGGCACAGCTGCCACAGACTCAGGGCGGAATGAGGGCAGAGATGGCATCTTCCCCAACTAGTGACCAAAACAAATCCTGCCTGTAACCTTTGCCACCGAAGCATCCCCGCTTTTGTGGAACAGGGATTAATCTAGTCTCACAAATATTTATTTTTCCTGGAAAATTTCAGCATATTAAATACAGGCTCTTGCCAGTTAGGAACGGAAGCCTCAGCGAGGGCCCCTCGGATGTGCGTGCGCCCAGCAAGCTTGGGGTTGGGTGTGGGTGAACATGAACTTTCACACGAAGTCTGGGTAACCTAAATGAGTTTCAAAATAAACAAACTGGACAGACAGACGTACATTTGGCAAAAAGACATGAGAAACAAATGGACAGACAGAAGCCAGGTAAAGAGTGGGAAGGCAGGAAGTGAAGTGTACCCTGGACCTCAGCCACTCTGGCCCAAGCCTGGCTGGGTCAACGCTAAGTGGGAAGGGACCAGAGAGCCCCTGGGAAGGCTGTGGGAGGCGTCTCTGGGGATTACGGCTTCCTCCACCACAAGCCTGCATGGGGCCAGAGGGGTGAGTACATGGGTCTTCTGCAAGCTGATGGAGAGTGGCAACCACAGGAGTTTGTGTCCCTCCAGCAACTGTAACCACGTTGCAAAGAGAGTAAAGCAATGGACCCATGACGGGACCTGGCTGTCCTGAAGCTTAAACATGTCCAGGGCATGTTTAAGAGATTACAGACCACGCAACATGAAGGCAGTCTCTGCTGTGAACCAAGGAGGGGCAATTTCGACCTAGTCCACCAGGCAAGACGTGGCTTTAGAGCCATGGTTGGTGAAGCCCTTGGTGAGCATGGAGCAGAGAGACATCAGTGCCCAGAGTGTGACTGACAGGTGGGCTCCTCCTGAGAACTCATCCTGGATTCAGTTTAGTGTCATGAGAAGGAATAAGGGGCACGTTGATGGCCCTGATTGAATTTATAGAGTTAGGGCTCCAGGGAGAAGAGTTACCCTCGACCCCTGATTGTTCCTTTGGGATCCAAATCTAGGGAGCACAAGGCAACTGGTGGTCGCCCAGGGCTCACTGGGTCACAGAGCTAGTCTATAAAATGCTGGCATTGAAATTCCTCTCTGATCCTAACTAAACACTCTCCTTTGAGTGGCTACAGGTTCCCTTTTCAAGGGCTCAGGCTCTCTTTCCAAGACCTTATCACAGAGGCTGTGTCTGCCTTAAACTGCCTGTTGATGGAAACAAGACCAGGCCCCCTGCCATGGGATCTGCAAGATCATGATGGAGTGGGCACGGTCAGGTCAAATCGGAAGGCTTTGGAGGTATTTTTGTGCCTTTCTCCATGCCCAAATAGATTCGCTTAGAGCAGAGTCGCTCTTTGCCCAAGGACTCTCCCAAGGCTGCCTCACTTCCTTTCAGCAACTGGCTCCCAGCACCTTAGCAAAGCCCATGCCTTCTTGCAGGAACTGCAGGGCAGGAGATGGGTGTCCCAGGGTGAGAGCAGGGGTGCGAGCAGGGGAGCGTCTCCCACCAAGTTCATGTTCAGCAGACTGCCACTCACCGGGTAAGCAGACCGCAGAGCACAGCTTATTGTCCAGTGCTTTCATGCTGGCGATGTCAAAGTCATTGTTATTGTCACACTCCATACCTAGAAATGCGAATGTCCTCTGGCCTGTAACGGAGTTAAGGCAGTTAGAGAGGACCTGGCTGTGTTTTTCTCTGCTTTGCTGTCCTTAAAATAAAAATCTTAAGGATGGAGACAAAAAACATCAAATCATATGTTAAAAAAAAGACAATAATTAAGTGGGGAGAGAGGACAATAAAGGAAACTGCATGGGTACGTTTGTGTTCTCGCTCTGTTCTGCTCTGTTTCCTTAACTGGCCCCTTTCCAGCCTTCGTTCCAGGGAAATCAGACCCTGGGGAGGTCTGTGGGAGTCGGACACGGAGACCCGGGCCCAGAGCAGAGCCTAAGCCAGGCTGGAAGAGCTAGGAGAGCCACGGGGGAAGTGACCCCGGGCTCAGGCCTGTGTCTGTCGGTGCACGTGAGGTGTGTTTATGACCACAAGGCTCTGCGAAATGACTAATACATAAAATGGCAATTAAAGCTCTTTGGTCCCGTAATTTTGCACCTCAAATCAAAGAATCGCATTGCTTGCAAAATTATGATTTATTTTCTTTGAGACTTAATTTTCTATTCTGAAGATGTTTTAAGGGGCTGACCAGAAACCTACAGTCGTGTAAGATGGGAAGGGGACAATTTTAGATGTTATTTTTTCAAGCCCCCACCCGGTTTTTTTTTCCTTGGTGAAAGGGAGAGGAAGAAACATACATCTACTGTGTACAGCATGTCAGGTGGAAACCACATATGGAATGTCAGGCGGAAACCACGTACTGCCCTGTGCCTTTTAGAAGCAAATATTCTACTGGGGACGACAATCACAATGGAGAACTCAGAGCCTTGCGCCCTGAAGACATCAACCGAGGAGAGGTAGCGCCCAACTCCGGCTTGGTTGGCGTGCACGTGCGGCAGAGGCACAGCCTGGGCGACCACCCCTCCTCCGGCACTACTTGGCCAGGAGAGAGTGGTCATGTGCACATGCGCACCCCCTGCACACCACACAACCCCCCAAGCAACTGCCATGGCCAAAGCAGAAGCGACTAGCATGACATCTGCATCCAGGCTGGGATCCAGGTTTGCTCTGGAGGTTGCCCTTCTGTGGAGGCACCTCAGAGGAGCAGACGGAAGAGACACCGGTTCCTGGGACGCCTGGTCCTACAATCCCAGGTGGGATTCCCAGCTCGCCTACCCTCCCCCCCCCCGCCACTTCCTTGTTCTATATGTAGGTCGTTCCTTCGCTTCTCGGCTTACTAGAAACCAAATTCTTCCGACTGAAGATATGATTGACCTTATTTACAAAACAGAAATAGAGTCACAGGTGTAGAAAACAAACTTATGGTTATGGCGGGGGGCAAGGGAGGGGAGGGATACATTGGGAGATTGGGATTGACATATACACACTACTATATATAAAATAGATAACTAATAAGGACCTGCTGTAGAGCACAGGGGACTCTACTCAGTAGCCTGTAATGGCCTATATGGGCAAAGAATCTAAGAAAAGAGTGGATATATGTATATGTATAGTTGATTCACGTTGCTGTACAGCAGAAACTAACACAACATTGTAAACCAACTCTTCCAATTAAAAAAAATATCTACTTGAGGCCTGAATGATGGTAAAGAGAATCGTTCCAATAGCCTACAAACACTAGTGTACGCTGAGCTGCCAACGTCTCTTCACCTCACCTTTGCTGTGCCGCCAGGGCTGTGATCCTTCTGCTACTGTAACATCAGCCGTTTTCTTCACTAAAGCAGGAAAACCTACTGCCTAACAGTCGGTTCCCCCAAGGGGAGGAAGCTGTTCTCCTGCTGCAGCTGAACTTTGGGGCTGCTAGAGCAGTTCTGTGAGACTCGGCTGAGAAGCTGAAGCAGGAAGGAAGGGGATGGCAGTTGCCCAAGAAGCTTCAGGATCTACTCAACGTAGATGGAGAACTCCATGTATCTTCTGCAGCCTTGGCTCAGAGGCCCAGAAAGAGCCAGGAAGGCTGCTGAGGTCCTCAGATACCCTGCTTGCTTTGATATTCCATCAAGAAGACAACCTTTCCCCAAAGCCACACCCTTGAGCAGTGCCACCAAGTCACACCAGTGCCCCTTTCTCTACCCTTCAGAGAATACCCGGGAGAGAAATATAATAAAAGGGAGCAAAAGACCAGGTCTTTTACCATCTTCTTGTGTGGGTGATCCGTCCTCTTCTTCTAGAACCTCATTTCCCTAGGACAGAAGGAAGGCACTGTGAGTCCATAAAGCAGTGAAATGAGTCTACTGATGGTCAGAAGACAGAACTAATCACCCTCATGGTATCCATACATTTCCTGTCCGTGTGAGATGGCTGGGAGGCCCAGCAGAGGCAGATTTTGCTTGGCGAGGCAGGATCGGCCCGTAGGGACCAGGTCTGAGGCACGTTCCAGAGGGACCAGGTCTGAGGCACCTTACAGAGGGACCCTGGGACTGTCAGGATTAGCCTTGGTTATAGTTTAGCTCACACTGTTTCTCTCAGGTGGAAATCAAAGTTGTCAAATGAAAAAGCAAACCGTGAGATCATAAAACTTTCAGGAACCCTTTAGGATCCCCAATCCCATCCAGATACTCCTTTGAGAACATCTGGCTCAAGAGAAAGTTGTAGAGTCCCCACTGGGAGCTGGGCATTCCATATACTTCAGGCACACCTCCGTCAGAGCACTTCTCACGCTGAGTTATAACTCTGATTCCTCCATCAGATGGAGCTCCGGGATGGGTGGGATGGGTGGATTGGGGGTGTGGGCAGGCAAAAGCCATGTCACTCGGTCTTTGTGTCCCCCAGTGCCAGGAAGATGTGAGATGCCTGTGCCAGGTAAATACTAAGTGAATTGGAGGACAAACACCCTCTCAAGGGTCTGGCCTGGAAGACTTCCCTCTGGAACTCACCCCACGCCTATTACGCTGAGACCAGCGCCCTCTGCTAACCGGACAGTCCCTCTGCTCTGCACCCTGCCTCTAACAGATCCAAGTGCACCACCTTGGAAGGCTTCTTCCAGAAGAGCCCCCATCCTATTTGCATCCTGTGCCAGTGCCGGCAGTCCCTCTGACCGGGGAGGGGCACCAGCGTCCACCTTGCTCTTACCTCTGCATCCTGCTCTTCAGCGGTGGCGACGAGGCCCGCAAAGTTGCAGTCTGGAGACGCCGCTGGCGTCACCTGCAAAGGAGCAACAAAAGTCAAGGTGCAGATGCCACCGGCTCTCCTACCCAGCTCGCCTGGCAGCAAACCCAAACCAAGTCCTCAGGACAGAAGTGGTGCCACATGGAAGATCACATCTGAGGGAGTCTGTGATTCAACAACCCAGTACTGTGTTTTCCAGGGCTCCCCTCCCGAGCACTGGGGGGCTTTGCCGATCTCCCTGGCAGGCCCTGGACTGAGCTCCTTGGGACTCGAGTACAGAGCAGAGCAGAGCGGCGAGGGCGATCCCATGCTCCTCTCTTACGTCTCCTTCTTCTGAGGGGGTCCTGCTGGCGTCCCGGGGGCAGGGGAGAGCCTCCCCGTCCTCTTCCGTGCCAGGGGCGATGTAGGAGCCGGACATGGAAGACACGGTGTCGGTGCTGATCTGGGAGGACACCATGGACATGACCTTCCTTCTTCAAGTCTGGGTCCCCAGTATGTTGAGGGGGGCAGAGGCGGGGAGAAGAGTGTTTCCTGCCCTCAGCTCAACTCTTCATGAGGCCTGGCGCATTTGCTTCAGGCCAGCATGGAATCCCATCCCGGGGGCCTTCCCATCACTGGAGCTGAGAGTGGCCTGTCCCGAGGGCAGACGGGGAAGGTCTCCGAAGACTGAGTTCCTGAACATTGCCCCTCATCCCTTTCCTGGCTGGTGATACATGGGGGAGGGAGGATAGGGAAGAGGTGGAAAGTGAGGAGACAGAAAGCTAGCTTCTTGCTTTGGGAAGGGACTGTACCACACCTGAGGGTGAAGTGGCTGAAGGGCTTCTCACCTCAAAAGTGGAGATCAAAGGAAATGCGAAACCTGCCCAGAGAGCTTGAGTCATGGGCTCAAAGCCACACAGGGCAAAAGAGAAAGGACAACTCAGTGCAACATGGGGTCCTGGATTGGGATGTTGGAATGGAGAGGAGCATTACTGGGGTGATCTGCAAGACGTGAAGGGGGTCTGCGGTTACATGGGATTACCAGGTCAGTGTTCATTTCCTGATTGTGATGGTGGTACTGGGATTATGGAGGTGTGTCCTTGTTCTAAGGAAACACACACTAAAGTATCTAGTGCTAATGGGGCAGCCTGTCTGCAACTTACTGTTAAGGGCGCAAAATATATATTGACTGGGATTACATCGAATCTCTAAATAAATACGGAGTCACTGAACGTTTTTTCAAAAAGCCACCCAGCCAAGGGCCGGGGCAGGGATGAATAGGAGGGACAGGATCCACTCACGCTTCCCGCCTCCTCCACCGCCAACCCCCAAACGCTGCCTGCTGAAAGGGTGTGTGAAGCCCTGTGTTCTGGCCGCTTCGGAGCCCCCTCTTAGCTTTGGCTGCTCGTTGGCAGCATCCATGGACCCTTAAAAGTGCCAGTGTTTGGGTCCCAGCCCCAGAGACGCTAGTCCCAAGCATAGGGATTTTCAGGAGCTCCTGGGGATTCTTCCTGGCAGCCAGAAGCTTCTTCAGCCTTTCCTTACCTGGCAGGCAGTTCTGCCAGCCCCTGACCTTGCCCCTCTTCCCCCAGCATGGGCCCAGGCAGAGGGTGAGGAGGGGGGACAGTGACCGGCCCCACCTGTCAATCCAGGGTGTACCCCTTTTGGCGGGGGCTGGAGGCTGAGCCTGGGGACCAGTGGAGAGGCTGGAGCCCCCATGTTCCCCCAGTGCTGGGGAGCGTGGGGAGGAAGGCCGGAGGGTGGTGGGGAGAGGGAGGGAGTCGTTGCTTAGGGGGTGAAGGGAGTCTCAGAGGGAGGTTGGGGCAGCCTCCTCAGCAAGCGGTGGGAAGGGGATGGGCTGCCTCCTGAGCTCTGTAAGGCCCCAACCCGCCTGGCCCTGCAGTGTGCGCACCCTTCGAAAATATTTTGAGTAATTAGCAAGGGAAAGCAACAAGTTGGCGGGGGAATGCCAGGTTGTCCTGGAGCCAGCCTCCAGTGCAAGGAAAGAAAGGGGCCTCAGGAGAAAGGGGCCCGTGGAGGCTGGGCAGGATTGTGTAGGACAGTGCCCGTTTGTGTGTGTGTGTGTGTGTGTCTGTGCGCACGTGCACGTGAGTGCTGGGGGAAGGGGCTGTGCACCACAAGGGCGTGCTGGCGGGGCCAGGTGCAGGCTCGGGGGAGAGATGGGTTCCAGGCAAAGCTGGGGTGAGGGGGTGGAAAGGTGCCTGCTGAGTGTCACATATTTGCTGTGCCTCAGTTTCCCCATCAGAACTCTGGTACGTTGATTCCTCACAGGCTGGAGCTGTAGGGTCTAGGCACCCCGTCTTCCGTCTGCCCTGATGGCCTCCCTCAGCCCCAACCTGCATTGGAGGGAAGGCCCTGGGCGGGGTGAATGAACCCCAGGGTGGCAAGTGGGGCCCCAGGGGCTGGGGCCCTCTGACCTCACACCCTGTCCCTTCAGGAAGGGACCAAGGGAGGGAGGAGCTGGAGACAGGCCCAGGCGAGGACCGCAGGTGAGTCTGGGCAGGCCCTCAACTTGGGCGAGGTGGGGAACGTGAGCCGAGCCCTGGGCAAGAACGGCCTTTGTGAGTGAGTCCCCAGGGCCAGGGAGGGGGCTGTGCCTCCTTTGCCGCCTGCTCCTCGGGGCTGTGGGTACAGTCTCCCCATTGCACATAGAGAGGTGCCGAGGCCCTGGCTGCAGGGGACCCCCGAGGGCCGCCTCTCAGCCCCTTTCTCTCTGGGCACCCAGAGATCATGAGGAGTGCATCAGGGGACACTCTGCAGGCCTTTGGTGCCCCCCATCTTCCTCCCAGCCATTCCCCCTTGGGCCGTGGCCTCCCCAAAACTGGCCCATGCTTTTCCCCAGAGAAAGTTGCAAGCAGGTCCATTTTGAGACTTTTTAAAACTTTAGTTTTAAAAATGTTTTTATTGTAAATCACTTTCTATGAAAAAGGTTAAATTGCCTGATGGGTTAGGAGAGTGGATGTGGGATGCAGCCCAGGGCGTTTATGGTGGAGCAAGACACTCCCCTGCAGGAGTGCAAGCAAGGGCACGGGGCCATCCCCCCATTCCTGGTCCCAGTGGTTCTAGCAAGCACTGCGTCCCTCCCAGTTAAGCCTCAGCTCTAGCTACACTCACTACATTAGTCTGTCTGTCCCCTTTCCCTCTGCAGCTTGGCTGCCCCAGCCCCTAACCCCCAGATCCCCATCTCCCCGCTGCTCTCAGCCTCAAGTTGGGCTCAAAGATTAGGGACACATACCCTCTGCCCCACCTCTAGGGATGAAGCCAGAAGATCCCAGAGGCCTTAGAAAATCTCCTGGCTCCACCCGGCACCCCGGCCTCCTTTCTGTCTCCTCTCTCTTCCCCCCTCCGCCTAGCTCCTCCTCACAGACTGCCGGGAGAGGCCTCTTGGGTGTTCATTTGCAGTCACCTAATCAGCATTGGTTGTACCTGGGAACTTGCTCTGGATAGAGACCTGGGGAGGAGAGCAGGAGAGAGAGAAGCTTGGAAGCTAAGGTGTTCTGGGGCGGGCCCTGTACTGATGTTTCCAGCTTGGCCAGGGCCCCTCCAAGCCGCAGCTCTCATAGTGCAGGGCCCTTAGCGTGTCTCTGGGGCAGGGAAGAAGTGGATCAATGAAACACTGTGTGTATGGGGGGCTGGGGAGCGGAGGCAGCAATTTGGGTCCTGGGCCCCAATTCTCAGCCTGCTGGACTAGAATCTGAGGATGGCCTGGGCTGGGGGCCGTGTGGCCTGGTGGGGTGAGCTGGCCCAGCCCCTGCCTGGGCGGTAGGGTGTCCATGGGCCTGCACTGGTGGGGAGGGGGGCAGTCTGGGCCCAGACTTCGGTGCTGTCTGGAGGTGGGGCAGGGCCTGGCTTCTTACAAGAAGGCGCCCAGGCTGGCCCAGTCATGCAGGTCAGAGGCCAGTGTGGTATCCCCGGCCTCAAAGAGGGGCTCGGGGGGCAGGGAGCTACGGGTGCTCTCGTCCCAGGGGTGCTCCAGGAAGGATGTGGCCAGGAAGGTCTCATCAAAGTCCAGGCTGTCGGTAGCCTGCTCCGCTGGAGGCCCCCAGGTAACAGGGCAGTCGATGTGGTGGCCATGGATGGTGAGGTCCACGTCCCCGTGTGAGGCAGGGCTCAGCGGCGGGATCAGCTCCGAGATCTCCAGCGTGCCCAGCTCCCTGTCCAGCGTGCCAGCGTCCAAGATGGCCTCCCAGTCAAAGTTGCCCTTGAGGGGTTCCAGCTCACCCTGCTCCTCCTGGGTCAGCAGCAGGGGGCTGGAGGGCCGCGGGACCTTGGCCTCCTGCTTGGGCAGCGGCTGTTGACGCTTGCGCCCCAGCCTGCCCTCGCCTGCACCCCAGCCCGCCTCCCCAGTGGCCTCCTCGAACTCCCGCAGCAGCTGCTGGGCCTCGGTGCTCACGGTCAGTGGCCCGGCCCATGGGGCGGCGCTGGGCTCTGGCACGGCCTGGCGGGCAAAGGCCGGGTGGATGTGGACTGGGGGCAGCCGCTGCTTCTTCAAGGCCCCACTCAGCAGCCGCTCGGCGTACTGGGGGTCGATGCGCCAGAAGCCCCCCTTGCCTGGCTCGTCCTTCTCCCGAGGCACCTTGATGAAGCCCTTCTTCAGGGACAGGTTGTGGCGGATGGAGTTCTGGACACAGGGAGGTAGGAGAGAAGGAAGACAGCTGGGAGAGTGGGTGGGGTCAGTGATGGGGGGCTCCTAGCGCCACTGCCAGTCCCACCACCACCTTCTCTCCGATGGGGGCAGGGGAGACAGAGGCGCTGCTCCGAGCGGGAGGCTCTGGGACACCAGCCACGGGGCACCAGGAGCTGGGAGTGCTGTCGGGGGCTTTTGTTCCCTTTGGCCAGGATATCTGCCTGCTCGGTCATCCGAGCCCTCAGCCGCAGGGTGGCTCTCTGTGCCAGCCTGTACTGCCCTCCCTCCCTTACCCCGCTGCTTGCGGCCTCTGGTCAAAGGCCTTGGCTCCCCCAGGTCCTGGACGGCCATCTCCCTCTGCCTGGGCCTGGCTGGCCTTCTCTGTTTGTGAAATGAGTGAGTGGGTGTGAGGGTGTGTGTGTGTGGGGCGGGGATGAAGTGTGGGAGGATCTGATGACTTTCCTTGTTTCTAGAGCCGGCTGCTGGCCTGGGCCCTCACCCACCATGTCCCCCTCCTCCCACCCCAGGCTCTGAGGCCTCAGTTGATTATTACCCAGCCAAGAGCATAGCACTCATTCCTGGGGACTCTCAGGCTTGGGGTAGGGTGGGGGGTGGTGGAGGGTCTCTGCTTTCTCACCAAGGTTACAAATGGTACCTGCCCCAGGGTCAGGGCCCAAGCAATCGTGGAATAGCTGTGATTACAGGAACTCTGATCCTGTGACCTGTGCCACAGGGAAGGATCTGTGCATCCTCAGGGTCTCTGTCCCCACGTAGCCCCTGATCCTGATGGTCGAAGAGGCTCAGGGCAGCGTGTGCCCAGCCTGAATCACCATTCTGCCTTGTTCAGGCCTGGGTGCACAGTCCAAACCACGCTGGGGCACAGGGGTCTGGGGCCTGGTGGGTGGGGCCGGCAGGTGAGTAGTGCCCCCTGGCAAGACTGGGAGGTTTACATGGTGGTCTGGGCCCCTTGGCTGCTCTGTGCCAGGTTCCGGAGACTTGGAACATGAAGCCAGTGTGGGAGGAAAGAGCCCCTGTGGAAAGCACGTGGCTGAGGTAATTGTCCCCCCAGGGAGTTTGATGAGAAGAGGGGGAGGAGTGTAGGCAGGAAACTAGGGAGGGCTTGGGGTGGGGGCTGGCACAGCAGCTTTCGGAAGGCCCCGTAGCCCTTGCACTGGGACACCGATGGCCTTCACACCCCGCAGCACGCCCCTCTCCCCTCCCAGAGCCCCTCCAGCCACCTGAAAGCAGGCGGGATGCAGAGTCTGGCAGGAACGATGCTCTGCCTCCAGTCAGGCCCTGACAAACTGACCTTGAGGAGGGTAGTGTCGAGGAATTCCAGGACTTGGGACAAAAATGTGTCCCTCAGTCCATCAACCTACCCTGGGGGGCTGTGTCCACGCATAGTTCAGCCCTGGTCTTTGGGCTGAGCCTGCCGGATGAGTGACAAGTTCTTTCCCCTTGAACCTCTATGTCGGCACCCCTGCAGCCCTCTGAACATCCTCCCTCCTCCGTCTCTGAAGTCAAAGGGGCAGCAGTCCAAGCACTGGGCTCCCCTGAGGTCCTTCCTGGACGGCCTTCCTCTCTCGGGGCCCTGGCCGTACCGCGCCTACTTGGCCTGCGGATCTGGGATGTGAGTCCAGTCCGCGAGGGCATGGGGAGGGAGGGAGGCAGTGCCTCCCTACCTGCCAGGTGGGATCAGCGTGGCGGAAGTAACAGAAGTTGTCCGTGATCCACTTGTAGATGGCCGACAGGGTGATCTTGGTGGCCTTGCTGGCCTGCACGGCCATGCAGATGAGCGTGGCATACGAGTAGGGCGGCTTTACGTGCGGGTTGGTGGCATAGTCCACGTCGTCGGGAGGCGAGGCCTGCAGCCCCGAGGGGGCGCTCCGCGGCGTGCAGGAGGACGTGGGCTTGCCTGGTGTGTGCGGCTGCCCCAGGCAGGCGGGGTCCGCCGCCAGGGGAGACCCCGGCTCGGCCGAGCCTGCCAGCTCGTGGGAGCCGTGGGGGTCGGTGTCCCCCGAAGGCAGGGCGGGGAGCTCGGCGTTGAGAATGGAGAATTCCTGCAGCCACTGCAGGCTGGTCAGGCTGTCATTCAGGGCGTTGGACTCCTCCAGGCCGCCTTCCGGTCCGGCCTCCTCCGCTGCTCCTCCTCCCGAGACGCGTAGCCAGCTCTCCGCCATATGTGCGGGGACTCTCCGAGGGGGCTGTCAACATCCACGAGCCGAGCCGAGGGTGGCCGCCGAGCTCTCCGGCCCGCTGACTCCCGCGGCTTCAGTTACGCAGCCTCCCGGAAGCGGGCTTCCATCCCGCGATCCGGGGGTAGCCTCCTCCAAACGGAATGTGGTGCCTGCGGGGACCAGAGCGGGAACTGAGCCCTCTTTCCCCACCCCCGAGGGGAGAGTGTGGGCGAGGGGGGAGGCTCTTACTAAAATCCTTCCTGCAGCTGGGGAGGATCTTTTACTGCCGACGTCTGGGAAACAGAAGGTGTGCCCGGGGCTCCGACCCACACGGGGTTCGCCTCGCTCTTTTCCTCTTGGATCTTTTAGAGGAGACTTAATTAGCCCAACGAGGGAATAGTGTAGGGGCATGCGAGGCCACCCCCTTTCTCCCTCAAAGCGGGGAATTAACCCCCCTCTCTCCGTCCACAACCAATGGAAATGGGGCGAGAGAGTCCAGGAGGGCAGTACGACGGGTCGGGGGGCGGGGGAGGTCGTCTGATCTTTGAAAAGGGATATTAGGATGGGGCTCAAGGGGAAGGAAGGAAACAATACAGAGAGTTATAAGGGGGTGGGAAGTGAGTGTCCCCCAAACGCCTCTGATGTCAGTCCCCGGGCCCTCCACTTCCGTCGGGGACGGATGGGAGAGCGGGCTGGTACTGACGCCCTCCCTTCCCACGGCCGGCAGCCCTCCCCGTCCCTTACCTGGCTCAGAGCGCAGCCCGGGCCAAAGGAAGCTTCTCAAAGAAATTCCTCCCACCGCCCACCCTCACCGCGGCTCTCTGCTCCCAGCTCCAGGGCCCAGCCAGCAATCCTCGTCGCCACTCACGCCCGCCGGCGCCTCTCTGAAAGCCAGCGGCTGGGGACCGGCACTCAGTAGCCGCTCGCAAGGCGTCTCCTGCTGCCGTGGCGACGCCCCGCCCATATAAACAGCTTCCACTTCTGCCATTGGCCAGGGCATCTCCAAAGAGACCGCGGGCTCTTAACGGCTCTCTCACGCGGTAACTCTCTTCCAGCTCCCTCCTGCCGCCCTCTCTGGCGCGCGACCCAGCCCCCTACCCGCCACCGCGTCCCGGCTCCGCGCATTCCCGCCCGACGGCCCCGCGCAGGGCTCGGAGAGGCGCGCGGCTCGGCGCTCCCGCAGAGGCCCCGGGGCCCTCGGCGAGCAGTTCGCCGCGGGAACCGTCCTCCGCCCCACCCCCTTCCCATCTGGGCTGCTCAGAGGTGGCGACGGCTCCTGGGACGCAGCCCGTGGCGCGGGGGCCAGGGCTGGGTGCATGCTTGGGGCTTTCCTTTCCTCTCCTCTGGGCTGCGAGTGGCACTTCCTCACGTTTCTGCGGCCTGTCCCGGTCTCCCGACCGAGTGTCGTCTTGGTGCCCGCAAGCAGGTCTGACTCTCCGATGCCACCTGCCGCTCAGGTCCGCAGAAACCGCAGCCCCGGTCGCAGGCACCCCAAGGCGGCTAGGGTAATCCAGTGTTTCCCGGTAAGCGCTCCCTCCCCGCCCCGTCCTCAGCAAGATTCCCAGAAGCTGACATTCCAGAGGCTTCTTCGGAAGTGCTCTCCCTCCTTTCCAGATAGCCGAGGAAACAGAGCCGTTGGGTGAAACCCAGGAAAGCCGTGGACTTGCCAAATTCTTTGACTGGGGTCATTTGCCCCATTAATTTCACCAGCCTTTAAGTGACGGACTAACGGTGGACTGTGGTCCTTCCTCCTCCCCTCCCCCAGCCTCCCTCCAGTCACCAGCTTTCCTGCTCTTCAGTTATTGAGGAGCTGCAGTTGGAAGTTCTCTGGTTGAAGGGGGTGGGTGGAGGTGAGGGCTCCTTATCAGGCCTCTGGGCAGGAGCTGTGCCCGGGGGATGGTACACCAGCTCCCACCCAGAAACATGTCTTTTCCTCTACCCCTTGCCCTCTCTCACTCCTCCATGTCCAGCTTGTCTTGAGTCAAAGTTTTTTTTTTCTTCCCAAGTATTTATTGTTTTATTTTAATTTTTATTTTATTTTTTTATTAGTTTCTGCTTTATAACAAAGTGAATCAGTCATACATATACATCTGTTCCCACATCCCTTCCCTCAGGCATCTCCCTCCCTCCCACCCTCCCCATCCCACCCCTCCAGGCGGTCACAAAGCACCGAGCTGATCTCCCTGTGCTCTGCGGCTGCTTCCCACTATCTACCTTACGTTTGGTAGTGTATATATGTCCATGCCTCTCTTTCGCTTTGTCACAACTTACCCTTCCCCCTCCCCATATCCTCAAGTCCATTCTCAAGTAGGTCTGTGTCTTTATTCCTGTTTTACCCCTAGGTTATTCATGACATTTTTAAAAATTCCATATATATGTGTTAGCATACGGTATTTGTCTTTCTCTTTCTGACTTACTTCACTCTGTATGACAGACTCTAGGTCTATCCACCTCATTACAAATAGCTCAGTTTCGTTTCTTTTTATGGCTGAGTAATATTCCATTGTATATATGTGCCACATCTTCTTTATCCATTCATCCGATGATGGACACTTAGGTTGCTTCCATCTCCGGGCTATTGTGAATAGAGCTGCAATGAACATTTTGGTACATGCCTCTTTTTGAATTATGGTTTTCTCAGGGTATATGCCTAGTAGTGGGATTGCTGGGTCATATGGTAGTTCGAGTTTTAGTCTTTTAAGGAACCTCCATACTGTTCTCCATAGTGGCTGTACCAATTCACATTCCCACCAGCAGTGCAAGAGTGTTCCCTTTTCTCCACACCCTCTCCAGCATTTATTGTTTCTAGATTTCTTGATGATGGCCATTCTGACTGGTGTGAGATGATATCTCATTGTAGTTTTGATTTGCATTTCTCTAATGATTAATGATGCTGAGCATTCTTTCATGTGTTTGTTGGCAGTCTGTATATCTTCTTTGGAGAAATGCCTATTTAAGTCTTCTGCCCATTTTTGGATTGGGTTGTTTGTTTTTTTGCTATTGAGCTGCATGAGCTGTTTTTAAATTTTGGAGATTAATCCTTTGTCAGTTGCTTCATTTGCAAATATTTTCTCCCATTCTGAGGGTTGTCTTTTGGTCTTGTTTATGGTTTCCTTTGCTGTGCAAAAGCTTTGAAGTTTCATTAGGTCCCATTTGTTTATCTTTGTTTTTATTTCCATTTCTCTAGGAGGTGGGTCCAAAAGGATCTTGCTGTGATTTATGTCATAGAGTGTTCTGCCTATGTTTTCCTCTAAGAGTTTGATAGCTTCTGGCCTTACATTTAGGTCTTTAATCCATTTTGAGCTTATTTTTGTGTATGGTGTCAGGGAATGATCTAATCTCATACTTTTACATGTCCCTGTCCAGTTTTCCCAGCACCACTTATTGAAGAGGCTGTCCTTTCTCCACTGTACATTCCTGCCTCCTTGATCAAAGATAAGTTGACCATATGGGTGTGGGTTTATCTCTGGGCTTTCTATCCTGTTCCATTGATCTATCTTTCTGTTTTTGTGCCAGTAAAACACTGTCTTGATTACTATAGCTTTGTAGTGTAGTCTGAAGTCAGGGAGCCTGATTCCTCCAGCTCCGTTTTTCGTTCTCAAGATTGCTTTGGCTATTCGGAGTCTTTTGTTTTTCCAAACAAAGTTTGAATTTTTTTGTTCTAGTTCTGTGAAAAATGCCAGTGGTAGTTTGATAGGGATTGCATTGAACCTGTAGATTGCTTTGGGTAGTAGAGTCATTTTCACAATATCGATTCTTCCAATCCAGGAGCATGGTATATCTCCCCATCTATTTGTATCATCTTTAATTTCTTTCATCAGTGTCTTATAATTTTCTGCATACAGGTCTTTTGTCTCCTTAGGTAGGTTTATTCCTAGGTATTTTATTCTTTTTGTTGCAATGGTAAATGGGGGTGTTTTCTTGATTTCACTTTCAGATTCTTCATCATTCGTGTACAGGAATGCCAGAGATTTCTGTGCATTAATTTTGTATCCTGCTACTTTTCCAAATTCATTGATTAGCTCTAGTAGTTTTCTGGTAGCATCTTTAGGATTCTCTATGTATAGTATCATGTCATCTGCAAACAGTGACAGCTTTACTTCTTCTTTTCCAATTTGGATTCCTTTTATTTCCTTTTCTTCTCTGATTGCTGTTTCTAAAACTTCCAAAACTAAGTTGAATAAGAGTGGTGAGAGTGGGCCACCTTGTCTTGTTCCTGATCTTAGTGGAAATGGTTTCAGTTTTTCACCATTGAGGACAATGTTGGCTGTGGGTTTGTCATTTATGGCCTTTATTATCTTGAGGAAAGTTCCCTCTATGCCTACTTTCTGCAGGGTTTTTATCATAAATGGGTGTTGAATTTTGTCGAAAGCTTTCTCTGCATCTATTGAGATGATCATATGGTTTTTCTCCTTCAATTTGTTAACATGGTGTATCACATTGATTGATTTGCGTATATTGAAGAATCCTTGCATTCCTGGCATAAACCCCACTTGATCATGGTGTATGATCCTTTTAATGTGCTGTTGGATTCTGTTTGCTAGTATTTTGTTGAGGATTTTTGCATCTATGTTCATCAGTGATATTGGCCTGTAGTTTTCTTTCTTTGTGACATCCTTGTCTGGTTTTGGTATCAAGGTGATGGTGGCCTCGTAGAATGAGTTTGGGAGTGCTCCTCCCTCTGCTATATTTTGGAAGAGTTTGAGAAGGATAGGTGTTAGCTCTTCTCTAAATGTCTGATAGAATTCGCCTGTGAAGCCATCTGGTCCTGGGCTTCTGTTTGTTGGAAGATTTTTAATCACAGTTTCCATTTCAGTGCTTGTGATTGGTCTATTCATATTTTCTATTTCTTCCTGATTCAGTCTTGGCAGGTTGTGCATTTCTAAGAATTTGTCCATTTCTTCCAGGTTGTCCATTTTCTTGGCATAGAGTTTCTTGTAGTAATCTCTCATGATCTTCTATATTTCTGCAGTGTGAGTTGTTATTGAGTCAAAGTATTAAAAGCGTGCTGGAGAAAGTCGGACAGCAACTTTCACAAATAAGCCAACTGCGCAGTTAACACCTCTTCTTCCCTCGTGAACAGTTTTATTCATTTTTAAGAATCATGCAGCAGTCCATAAATATTGCATCCTTGACGTCCCCACTGTAGTGTGCCCATGAGTGTACTCCAGGGAGTGAGGGGTACACAGATGGCACAACAGTACACACATATTTACACACACTAGGTGTGCAGATCCTAAAGCACAGTGAGCAAGCAGCATGCCAAGGTCAGGTGAACAGGACAAAAACCCTCCCCAGGTGAGATGGCTTAACGTGTGTGGATCCGTGCCCAGGAGACGCCCCAGCGTTGGCATGGTCTCTGGTAGGATGGGACTGGGGAGGAGAAGGAAAAAGGGCTCTGTGAGAAGGCTGGGATCACCACACCACCCGGAAGTGAGCTCATAGGTGAGCTCCGACTTGAGTGTGGCAGGAAGGAACCCCAGGCCTCCGGTTAGTCTGTGTCCTTGTGTGAGAAACCAGGCCCCGTCATATTCTCTGTGGGTCAACTGCTAACAACATGACCATCTCCAGATGATGACTGGGGCGGCTGTCCTGTTCCCCGACCAGGCTCTGTGCCCTGTTCCCTGATCCCAGCCCTTTTGGATGGGATATTTCTGCTCGCCAAAGAGCTAAATGAGGGCAAAGAGGTGCGGGGATGGGGGAGAGAGCAGGAACTGTCTGAGAAACAGGAGTGAAGGGCCACTTCTCACCCGGGTATGTCTTGGTTATGGAACCAAGGCCTTGAGGAATCTCTCTGAGCCTCTTCCTGGGAGAAGACAGACCCTCCAGAAAGGGTGAAGACAATGGCTTCCTCTTAGGGTTCCTGGCCACTGTGGCGACTGTTTACCTACATCTCCTTCATCTCAGGTAACACCACACTCTGAATACTACCTGCCGGGAGAGGAGGTGGATCTGTATGCCACCACCCCAGGCTCAGGGAGAGTCCCCTTCCCTAGTGCTTCTGGGGCTCAGATTTCAAGGAAATCAGGAAGTGTGGTTATTGCTGGAATCATCAATATGAAAGGGTCTGTAAGAATGTTTCGGGGAAAGAAAGGACATTAACAGGGGTCTGAAACAGCAGAGCCCACTGCAGGATTTCAGAGCGGGTGGACACCGGAACTCAAGGCAGAAGCTGAGATTTGGCTTGGCTCATGTAGTGTCTGTCAGGACCACAGGCCTCCGCCTGCCCACCCCCAGGGCAGGATGTGAACCACAACCACCAGGCAGTGAGGGTCACCACGCACCTGACGGCACAAGGCAGCCACACAGGAGGTGCAAAAGATCCCCCGGCACTGGGCTCTCTTTGAGGCCTTGGGAAGGACCATGAAAAGTTCCTCTAGGGCAACAATTCCAACTACTAATTCAGGCCATCATGGTGGGCATAGCCTAGGGCTCTGTCACATCTCAGCCTCACAAACTGTTGGATCCCACTTTGCTTCTCAATCTCATGCTCCACTAACTAACCACCTCTTCCAAAAGCCAGCAGACAATGCATCTATCAGAGAGCTAAGAGGAATCCATTGATAACACTAGTGTTGAGAGACGAACAGCCAACAGCTTACGGTCTTGCTGTTTCAGACTGTTATTTATATGCCTACACTGGACTGGGGTGGGGTGGACATGTGATTTGAACAATATCTCTAAATCTCTGATGAGCCTATGGAAGGCAGTACCTCCGGCTCCCCCCATCAGGCTCAGCTGATCTGGAGGACAGGGGAGGAAAACCGGTGGGATGGGGAGCCTCCCAGACCACCACTGACCCCAGCTCAGCCCTTCCCCCAACCTCCTTTGGGGTTCCTGGGCACCAAATGAGAACCACCGGTCCACCCCTCTCTCAGCTTCTTTCTTCAACTCTTTCAGAAAAGCGGGGTGGAGACGGGGGCAGCAGGGGTAAGAATGCCACCTCCACCTGACAGGGCGGTAGTGATGAAACGTGATAATATACGACAGTCCCTAACAAGTGCCTGGTACATAGAGGGGGTCAAAAATGCCTTTGCAGTGTCACCTTAGGATGGAGCCCCAGGCCTTCCTGAGTGCACCTGATCATAAAGAACTCCCCGGTAGGTCATCATGTAACTGAGGGGTTCTCAGATTCAAGGCCTTCTTCCTAAGCAGACACACGAGGCATAGCCTCTGCTACCAGAAGCAAGAACTGTTTTCCCAACCAACCTTCTGGTGGTTGCCACTGCTTCTTGTCCTTGAGAGAGGAGCTCCTAATGCATTTTGAGGGAAACCCCACTTACAGTGCAATATGGCTTTCCCTTCTCACAGGAGTCATCCCCCAACGCCACCCCAATCTGCAGGTCTCAGATTGGTTATGATGTCCCAGAGACTAGAAAATGCCAGATGGGTGTTTGTAATGAAGTCACCCAAACTCTTGAGTCTTCTTGGTCTACCTCGTAAGGAGAAAAAAAAAAAAAGATACAAAAGAAATAACCAGTCTGTAGACCACAGCTCCACCTGAAGATCAAGATACAGTGGAAACATTCCAGAGACTCTCTGCAAAGGGTCTCATGAGCTGCAGTTCGAGTGGCTTTAGCCCACAAGGAGAAAAGAGGTTTCCAGTCCCTTCTGAGAGGGGAAGGATCACGGTTGCGGAAGAAGATGAGTCTGGGAGAAGGGTCAGGTGCCCTTAGCATCCAGCTTTCACGTGGGTCTAAAAAGTCTCCGTGTGTCTGGCTGAGGATGCCCAGGAGGTCAGTGGTGCCATGAGGCCAGGATGGGATGTGAGAACGGGAGGAGAGCCCTGGTACAGGGGCTAAGGCTCTCAGATGGCCAAAGGATCCCACACGCAGAGCCTGTTCTCGGGGTCCTCCAGGCTGCCAGAAGATGGGCGTCTGCGCTGCGTGTTCCGACGACTGACCACGTTGTCGTCAGCCTGCCAGGCACCTGAGAAGAGGAAAGGAAGGTTACCGGACCTTTGGTTTGGTGCAGATGGTGTCTCTGGCAGGACAGTCCGGGAGTTTGGCACGAAAGCTGGCAAGATGCGCATTAGCTGGAACTCCCACAGGGTGCAAACCACAGCACGTGAAACTTGGGAGCAGTGGCGTCCACTGGGCGAGGGACAGTCATGGCCACTGTGGCCCACTGATGGAGGGACATGCAGGATGGTCCTTGTTTTGTGAGCTTGCCGTAGGATCCACCTTTGTATCTTTATTTGGTCTTGAAGTTTGCCTAAGTGTTACAGCGGACCAGGAAAAGAAACTGAGTCTGGCTGAGACTTTCACGAGAGCAGGAGGAGGTGAAGGGGAGGGAGAAGAGTGTGTTAATTTGGGCTCAGAGTTAGTGTTTGCTGTGGGGGCCAGGGTGGGGCAGGAAGGGACTGGCTGCCCAGCAGGGTGCCAGGGACCAAATGGCATGGCAGAGAACAGAGTGACAGCTGTTCCTCTCCTTCTGCACCCAAACAGCCCACCGAGAGTTGCTATCAGCTGGTGCCACCAACCCCAGGAGACATTAGCTCCAGAGCTTTGGGGTCCCCCGGGTACCATCCACGAAACTCATCATCTTCCCCCCTTGTACTGCAGTTCCTGCACGAGAAGCACCCGCTGCCCATGCTGGAAACCCACTCTTGGTGCTTCTCTCTCCTTCATGCTCTGTATCCAATCCATCCTGACCTCCTGCTTGTTCAAGCTCTAGTAAGGTCTAAATCTGTAGTCAGAAAACCGGGATACAGCCCCAGCTTGTAACGTACTGACTGTGTGACCTTGGGCAGGTCACTGTACTTGGAGCCCTGGTTTTCCCATCCATCAGATGGGAGACAAGTACTTACACCCCAGGGATGCCGTGAGACTAAGCGAGGTGACATGGAAGAGTGGTGAGCAGGGCGCCTGACTCACAGAATGTGCACGAAAACCATCCGCCCCCCAGGCCTTGTTCAGGCTACACTCATCTCCCCCAAGTCGTCCTCCCAGCCCACAGAATGACTCCATCTGATTCTGTCCCCCCAGTGCAGCGAGATGCCCCTTCTGAAGGGAGAGGATGAAGCCCTAACCCCCTGAGTTGGGGGAAAGCCTTCCATTCTCTGGCCGAGGACTGCTGAGCTGCCTCTTCCAGCACCTGCCCCCAGAAGGACCCCCTGAAGCCAGATGGGGTCCAGCGTGCTCCGAAGTGCTCCCCCACTGGCCCGTACCACCACCCCATTTCTCATGCTGTGTGGAAATTGCTGGATCCTCCAGCACACGGTGATCTCCTCCAGGGCAGAGCCGAGAGCCATGCCCTTCAGAGGGCTCAGTTCGTGGACGGAGCCGGCTGACCCTGGAGGGTGGGCGTGAGGCTCACTGTGTCACATTTGAGGGAGGCCACTCACAAATGTCTGGCGTCAGCTTCAGTTTAGGCCAGCCCAAGACACGAAACCCTTTAATGGCAGAAACACTAGGATTCAGCGGGTATAAATTGTGTATACCCATAAATGTCCTGGTGTGCTAATCCGCCCTAAGGCTCTAATAATAGTCTTGTGGAGGTGGACCCCAGGGGAAGGGGAGTGAGTGGGACAGGAAATGTTTAGGTATCTCTCACAGCCAGATGGAATGCGGGGATCTGTACTCCCTGGGGGTACCGGAGTCCGGCACATGGGGCCACAGTGCTTTTCCCCTCTAAGGGTGACAGGATGCAGAGCAGGCAAGATTGCGCTTTTAAGTTAGGAACCCCCAGATGAAATAAGTTGTTCCTTCATTTTATATAATTTGGTAGATCTCATACTTATTCCTCTGTGTTTAATGGGCAGGACTCCGGAACTGTGGCTGTTTGGTAGGAACGACCAAAAGCAAATGGTAAACAGGAGAGAAGACACACACACACACACACACACACACACACACACACACACACACAAAGTCAAATCAAAACACTGCCGCAGCCTCGCCGCCACCACCACTGGCTGCCAGGCTGCCTGGCTCTGAATTCTTGAGTCCTTGCTACAAACACCACCGGTCCAGATTCTGAGCCAGGGCTGAAAACTGGCTCCTTCTGAAACAGCCTGAAGACTCAGACCTGAAGTCTCTGATCTCCCCAGCTTCTTGGTACAGTCGGTGGTTCTCTTTCCTCTAAAAAGGCTTCTGCCAGACCCTCGGTGAAACCCTGCTGCTCCGTGCATCCTGGATGCGGAAGGTAAGCCTGGAAGGCGCAGGAGGACTTCCTGAGCGAGTGCTACCATTCTGTCCAGCCCTCAGCCAGAAAAGGGAGCCTGGAGATTCAAAATCCTTCCCGGGAGGTAGAGAAAGGTGGTTCCCACTTAATTCCCTCCTCAGGCTCAGAAACGGGGGAGTGAAGACACCTCTAGAGGCAGATTTGGGGAGCACATCTAGGGGGATTCCACACACCTCTTTCCTGCCTCTACCCAGCCACTAATTAAATTTAAGATCTGTAACAGTTCCACCATCTTGTAGAGTTTCTCTCCAAGAAAAGAGAAAGTTAATTCCGATTTTTCCTTAGTATCTGCGAAGCATAAGCCTTCCTAGTGGCGTCTTAGTCTTGGGTTATTTCAGGTCTCCATAAGTACTTTTCTTTGTTTTGTTTTTGGCTGTGCAGTGGCTTGGAGGATTTTAGTTCTCCGACCAGGGATTGAAGCAGGCCACTGAAGTGAAAGTGCGGAGTCCTAACCACTGGACTGCCAGGGAATTCCCTCCATAAGTACTTTTAGATTTCATCGGTATGCCCACTCCTGTCCAATGCCATCATTTAAAAACATCTGTATCGGGCTTCCCTGATGGCGCAGTGGTTGAGAGTCTCCCTGCCGATGCAGAGGACAAGGGTTTGTGCCCTGGTCCGGGAAAATCCCAAATGCCACGGAGCGGCTGGGCCCGTGAGCCATGGCCGCTGAGCCTGTGCGTCCGGAGCCTGTGCTCCGCAACGGGAGAGGCCACAACAGTGGGAGGCACGCGTGCCACAAAAAACAAAACAAAACAAAACAAAAACATTTGTATTTCCACTAATAAACTCAAATTATCTTTGCTTTTTCCCATCACACCACCCAGAGCCTTTTCACAGAATTGTCACTGGTCCCCTGGCCACTATCCTGACGCCTGTGTGATACTCCATCAGGTTCCTTGGGGCCCCGTCTACCTAGCATGGCCTCGCGATTATAGTCAGCTCATCACCTACAATGGTCAACTCAGATTTCCTCCCTTTGAGAACCTTGCAGAACAATCTCAGAACATACCATCGCCCCCCCACCTTGGTCTCGGGGCCAAAGAAGACCCACAGGCTTCTTAGCGGAAGAGGTGCTGGAATGACACAGGTGCTTTCTCAACATCACTCCCACAAGGGTGATGAGAGCAGCGAGGATGGGGACCTGAGCCATCCTTGCCGCGAGCTGGGGCTCCTGGCAGAGCACCTGTGGGCCTGGGGAGGGTGGACCATGGGGTGCTCCCCGGGCTCCCTCCTTGTGGGCGCTCCGTGAGGCAAGTGGCATCCGTGTGGGGAGGGAAACAGTGTGGAGAGGGAGACCAAGTGCCTGAGAAGCTGTCCTGATGGCCAAGCCAGCCTGAGGCACCTCAGTCATAGGAAGGAACTTTGAACTCACAGCTGAGCGTGGTGAGGTCTGTTGATTCCATGGGACCTACCACAGTGGATGCTCCTGTCATTAACCTGACATTAACCTGACAGATTCTTCCAGAGAGTTCCCCAGCTCTTTACTACCAGTGTGACGCTAACAGCAGAACCCGAGAAATATTTCACCAAGAGAGCAGATGCACTTTCCTTCTCTCGTAAGAGCCCTTGAGACCTCAGGTTGAGGCTACGATGGGACCCGCAACTCCCTCTCCCGGCAGGCGCCACTGTTATTCGGTTTCATGTCTGGCCTGAACGGTGAAGCCAGTTTAATCTGAGAATGGCTGGCTCCCGAGATCACCGTAAAGAAGCCCAGGCATTGTTTTCCTTCCAGGCCTCGCTCTCCTGCCGCAATCCCAGAGTGGAATAAACATCCACCAGCAGGTTGGCCCGAAGGAGTTAGGGAGAGGAGGAAGCACAAGGCCTGGGGTCAGTTTCCACCAGCATGGGCGGCTAAAACAATTCCCAGGAGCTCTCTCTGCCAAACACGGGGGTTGGTGGGGAGCCACTGCGGGGAGGCAGGAGCCTAGATTCCTCTCTTGAAGCCCAGTGAGCGGCTGGCCGGCACAGCTGCCACAGACTCAGGGCGGAATGAGGGCAGAGATGGCATCTTCCCCAACTAGTGACCAAAACAAATCCTGCCTGTAACCTTTGCCACCGAAGCATCCCCGCTTTTGTGGAACAGGGATTAATCTAGTCTCACAAATATTTATTTTTCCTGGAAAATTTCAGCATATTAAATACAGGCTCTTGCCAGTTAGGAACGGAAGCCTCAGCGAGGGCCCCTCGGATGTGCGTGCGCCCAGCAAGCTTGGGGTTGGGTGTGGGTGAACATGAACTTTCACACGAAGTCTGGGTAACCTAAATGAGTTTCAAAATAAACAAACTGGACAGACAGACGTACATTTGGCAAAAAGACATGAGAAACAAATGGACAGACAGAAGCCAGGTAAAGAGTGGGAAGGCAGGAAGTGAAGTGTACCCTGGACCTCAGCCACTCTGGCCCAAGCCTGGCTGGGTCAACGCTAAGTGGGAAGGGACCAGAGAGCCCCTGGGAAGGCTGTGGGAGGCGTCTCTGGGGATTACGGCTTCCTCCACCACAAGCCTGCATGGGGCCAGAGGGGTGAGTACATGGGTCTTCTGCAAGCTGATGGAGAGTGGCAACCACAGGAGTTTGTGTCCCTCCAGCAACTGTAACCACGTTGCAAAGAGAGTAAAGCAATGGACCCATGACGGGACCTGGCTGTCCTGAAGCTTAAACATGTCCAGGGCATGTTTAAGAGATTACAGACCACGCAACATGAAGGCAGTCTCTGCTGTGAACCAAGGAGGGGCAATTTCGACCTAGTCCACCAGGCAAGACGTGGCTTTAGAGCCATGGTTGGTGAAGCCCTTGGTGAGCATGGAGCAGAGAGACATCAGTGCCCAGAGTGTGACTGACAGGTGGGCTCCTCCTGAGAACTCATCCTGGATTCAGTTTAGTGTCATGAGAAGGAATAAGGGGCACGTTGATGGCCCTGATTGAATTTATAGAGTTAGGGCTCCAGGGAGAAGAGTTACCCTCGACCCCTGATTGTTCCTTTGGGATCCAAATCTAGGGAGCACAAGGCAACTGGTGGTCGCCCAGGGCTCACTGGGTCACAGAGCTAGTCTATAAAATGCTGGCATTGAAATTCCTCTCTGATCCTAACTAAACACTCTCCTTTGAGTGGCTACAGGTTCCCTTTTCAAGGGCTCAGGCTCTCTTTCCAAGACCTTATCACAGAGGCTGTGTCTGCCTTAAACTGCCTGTTGATGGAAACAAGACCAGGCCCCCTGCCATGGGATCTGCAAGATCATGATGGAGTGGGCACGGTCAGGTCAAATCGGAAGGCTTTGGAGGTATTTTTGTGCCTTTCTCCATGCCCAAATAGATTCGCTTAGAGCAGAGTCGCTCTTTGCCCAAGGACTCTCCCAAGGCTGCCTCACTTCCTTTCAGCAACTGGCTCCCAGCACCTTAGCAAAGCCCATGCCTTCTTGCAGGAACTGCAGGGCAGGAGATGGGTGTCCCAGGGTGAGAGCAGGGGTGCGAGCAGGGGAGCGTCTCCCACCAAGTTCATGTTCAGCAGACTGCCACTCACCGGCTAAGCAGACCGCAGAGCACAGCTTATTGGCCAGTGCTTTCATGCTGGCGATGTCAAAGTCATTGTTATTGTCACACTCCA
This sequence comes from Mesoplodon mirus, assembly GCF_964341445.2. Lineage (NCBI taxonomy): Eukaryota > Metazoa > Chordata > Mammalia > Artiodactyla > Ziphiidae > Mesoplodon > Mesoplodon mirus. The sequence continues at coordinate 25,372,331 of NC_138994.1, forward strand.
TACCTAGAAATGCGAATGTCCTCTGGCCTGTAACGGAGTTAAGGCAGTTAGAGAGGACCTGGCTGTGTTTTTCTCTGCTTTGCTGTCCTTAAAATAAAAATCTTAAGGATGGAGACAAAAAACATCAAATCATATGTTAAAAAAAAGACAATAATTAAGTGGGGAGAGAGGACAATAAAGGAAACTGCATGGGTACGTTTGTGTTCTCGCTCTGTTCTGCTCTGTTTCCTTAACTGGCCCCTTTCCAGCCTTCGTTCCAGGGAAATCAGACCCTGGGGAGGTCTGTGGGAGTCGGACACGGAGACCCGGGCCCAGAGCAGAGCCTAAGCCAGGCTGGAAGAGCTAGGAGAGCCACGGGGGAAGTGACCCCGGGCTCAGGCCTGTGTCTGTCGGTGCACGTGAGGTGTGTTTATGACCACAAGGCTCTGCGAAATGACTAATACATAAAATGGCAATTAAAGCTCTTTGGTCCCGTAATTTTGCACCTCAAATCAAAGAATCGCATTGCTTGCAAAATTATGATTTATTTTCTTTGAGACTTAATTTTCTATTCTGAAGATGTTTTAAGGGGCTGACCAGAAACCTACAGTCGTGTAAGATGGGAAGGGGACAATTTTAGATGTTATTTTTTCAAGCCCCCACCCGGTTTTTTTTTCCTTGGTGAAAGGGAGAGGAAGAAACATACATCTACTGTGTACAGCATGTCAGGTGGAAACCACATATGGAATGTCAGGCGGAAACCACGTACTGCCCTGTGCCTTTTAGAAGCAAATATTCTACTGGGGACGACAATCACAATGGAGAACTCAGAGCCTTGCGCCCTGAAGACATCAACCGAGGAGAGGTAGCGCCCAACTCCGGCTTGGTTGGCGTGCACGTGCGGCAGAGGCACAGCCTGGGCGACCACCCCTCCTCCGGCACTACTTGGCCAGGAGAGAGTGGTCATGTGCACATGCGCACCCCCTGCACACCACACAACCCCCCAAGCAACTGCCATGGCCAAAGCAGAAGCGACTAGCATGACATCTGCATCCAGGCTGGGATCCAGGTTTGCTCTGGAGGTTGCCCTTCTGTGGAGGCACCTCAGAGGAGCAGACGGAAGAGACACCGGTTCCTGGGACGCCTGGTCCTACAATCCCAGGTGGGATTCCCAGCTCGCCTACCCTCCCCCCCCCCGCCACTTCCTTGTTCTATATGTAGGTCGTTCCTTCGCTTCTCGGCTTACTAGAAACCAAATTCTTCCGACTGAAGATATGATTGACCTTATTTACAAAACAGAAATAGAGTCACAGGTGTAGAAAACAAACTTATGGTTATGGCGGGGGGCAAGGGAGGGGAGGGATACATTGGGAGATTGGGATTGACATATACACACTACTATATATAAAATAGATAACTAATAAGGACCTGCTGTAGAGCACAGGGGACTCTACTCAGTAGCCTGTAATGGCCTATATGGGCAAAGAATCTAAGAAAAGAGTGGATATATGTATATGTATAGTTGATTCACGTTGCTGTACAGCAGAAACTAACACAACATTGTAAACCAACTCTTCCAATTAAAAAAAATATCTACTTGAGGCCTGAATGATGGTAAAGAGAATCGTTCCAATAGCCTACAAACACTAGTGTACGCTGAGCTGCCAACGTCTCTTCACCTCACCTTTGCTGTGCCGCCAGGGCTGTGATCCTTCTGCTACTGTAACATCAGCCGTTTTCTTCACTAAAGCAGGAAAACCTACTGCCTAACAGTCGGTTCCCCCAAGGGGAGGAAGCTGTTCTCCTGCTGCAGCTGAACTTTGGGGCTGCTAGAGCAGTTCTGTGAGACTCGGCTGAGAAGCTGAAGCAGGAAGGAAGGGGATGGCAGTTGCCCAAGAAGCTTCAGGATCTACTCAACGTAGATGGAGAACTCCATGTATCTTCTGCAGCCTTGGCTCAGAGGCCCAGAAAGAGCCAGGAAGGCTGCTGAGGTCCTCAGATACCCTGCTTGCTTTGATATTCCATCAAGAAGACAACCTTTCCCCAAAGCCACACCCTTGAGCAGTGCCACCAAGTCACACCAGTGCCCCTTTCTCTACCCTTCAGAGAATACCCGGGAGAGAAATATAATAAAAGGGAGCAAAAGACCAGGTCTTTTACCATCTTCTTGTGTGGGTGATCCGTCCTCTTCTTCTAGAACCTCATTTCCCTAGGACAGAAGGAAGGCACTGTGAGTCCATAAAGCAGTGAAATGAGTCTACTGATGGTCAGAAGACAGAACTAATCACCCTCATGGTATCCATACATTTCCTGTCCGTGTGAGATGGCTGGGAGGCCCAGCAGAGGCAGATTTTGCTTGGCGAGGCAGGATCGGCCCGTAGGGACCAGGTCTGAGGCACGTTCCAGAGGGACCAGGTCTGAGGCACCTTACAGAGGGACCCTGGGACTGTCAGGATTAGCCTTGGTTATAGTTTAGCTCACACTGTTTCTCTCAGGTGGAAATCAAAGTTGTCAAATGAAAAAGCAAACCGTGAGATCATAAAACTTTCAGGAACCCTTTAGGATCCCCAATCCCATCCAGATACTCCTTTGAGAACATCTGGCTCAAGAGAAAGTTGTAGAGTCCCCACTGGGAGCTGGGCATTCCATATACTTCAGGCACACCTCCGTCAGAGCACTTCTCACGCTGAGTTATAACTCTGATTCCTCCATCAGATGGAGCTCCGGGATGGGTGGGATGGGTGGATTGGGGGTGTGGGCAGGCAAAAGCCATGTCACTCGGTCTTTGTGTCCCCCAGTGCCAGGAAGATGTGAGATGCCTGTGCCAGGTAAATACTAAGTGAATTGGAGGACAAACACCCTCTCAAGGGTCTGGCCTGGAAGACTTCCCTCTGGAACTCACCCCACGCCTATTACGCTGAGACCAGCGCCCTCTGCTAACCGGACAGTCCCTCTGCTCTGCACCCTGCCTCTAACAGATCCAAGTGCACCACCTTGGAAGGCTTCTTCCAGAAGAGCCCCCATCCTATTTGCATCCTGTGCCAGTGCCGGCAGTCCCTCTGACCGGGGAGGGGCACCAGCGTCCACCTTGCTCTTACCTCTGCATCCTGCTCTTCAGCGGTGGCGACGAGGCCCGCAAAGTTGCAGTCTGGAGACGCCGCTGGCGTCACCTGCAAAGGAGCAACAAAAGTCAAGGTGCAGATGCCACCGGCTCTCCTACCCAGCTCGCCTGGCAGCAAACCCAAACCAAGTCCTCAGGACAGAAGTGGTGCCACATGGAAGATCACATCTGAGGGAGTCTGTGATTCAACAACCCAGTACTGTGTTTTCCAGGGCTCCCCTCCCGAGCACTGGGGGGCTTTGCCGATCTCCCTGGCAGGCCCTGGACTGAGCTCCTTGGGACTCGAGTACAGAGCAGAGCAGAGCGGCGAGGGCGATCCCATGCTCCTCTCTTACGTCTCCTTCTTCTGAGGGGGTCCTGCTGGCGTCCCGGGGGCAGGGGAGAGCCTCCCCGTCCTCTTCCGTGCCAGGGGCGATGTAGGAGCCGGACATGGAAGACACGGTGTCGGTGCTGATCTGGGAGGACACCATGGACATGACCTTCCTTCTTCAAGTCTGGGTCCCCAGTATGTTGAGGGGGGCAGAGGCGGGGAGAAGAGTGTTTCCTGCCCTCAGCTCAACTCTTCATGAGGCCTGGCGCATTTGCTTCAGGCCAGCATGGAATCCCATCCCGGGGGCCTTCCCATCACTGGAGCTGAGAGTGGCCTGTCCCGAGGGCAGACGGGGAAGGTCTCCGAAGACTGAGTTCCTGAACATTGCCCCTCATCCCTTTCCTGGCTGGTGATACATGGGGGAGGGAGGATAGGGAAGAGGTGGAAAGTGAGGAGACAGAAAGCTAGCTTCTTGCTTTGGGAAGGGACTGTACCACACCTGAGGGTGAAGTGGCTGAAGGGCTTCTCACCTCAAAAGTGGAGATCAAAGGAAATGCGAAACCTGCCCAGAGAGCTTGAGTCATGGGCTCAAAGCCACACAGGGCAAAAGAGAAAGGACAACTCAGTGCAACATGGGGTCCTGGATTGGGATGTTGGAATGGAGAGGAGCATTACTGGGGTGATCTGCAAGACGTGAAGGGGGTCTGCGGTTACATGGGATTACCAGGTCAGTGTTCATTTCCTGATTGTGATGGTGGTACTGGGATTATGGAGGTGTGTCCTTGTTCTAAGGAAACACACACTAAAGTATCTAGTGCTAATGGGGCAGCCTGTCTGCAACTTACTGTTAAGGGCGCAAAATATATATTGACTGGGATTACATCGAATCTCTAAATAAATACGGAGTCACTGAACGTTTTTTCAAAAAGCCACCCAGCCAAGGGCCGGGGCAGGGATGAATAGGAGGGACAGGATCCACTCACGCTTCCCGCCTCCTCCACCGCCAACCCCCAAACGCTGCCTGCTGAAAGGGTGTGTGAAGCCCTGTGTTCTGGCCGCTTCGGAGCCCCCTCTTAGCTTTGGCTGCTCGTTGGCAGCATCCATGGACCCTTAAAAGTGCCAGTGTTTGGGTCCCAGCCCCAGAGACGCTAGTCCCAAGCATAGGGATTTTCAGGAGCTCCTGGGGATTCTTCCTGGCAGCCAGAAGCTTCTTCAGCCTTTCCTTACCTGGCAGGCAGTTCTGCCAGCCCCTGACCTTGCCCCTCTTCCCCCAGCATGGGCCCAGGCAGAGGGTGAGGAGGGGGGACAGTGACCGGCCCCACCTGTCAATCCAGGGTGTACCCCTTTTGGCGGGGGCTGGAGGCTGAGCCTGGGGACCAGTGGAGAGGCTGGAGCCCCCATGTTCCCCCAGTGCTGGGGAGCGTGGGGAGGAAGGCCGGAGGGTGGTGGGGAGAGGGAGGGAGTCGTTGCTTAGGGGGTGAAGGGAGTCTCAGAGGGAGGTTGGGGCAGCCTCCTCAGCAAGCGGTGGGAAGGGGATGGGCTGCCTCCTGAGCTCTGTAAGGCCCCAACCCGCCTGGCCCTGCAGTGTGCGCACCCTTCGAAAATATTTTGAGTAATTAGCAAGGGAAAGCAACAAGTTGGCGGGGGAATGCCAGGTTGTCCTGGAGCCAGCCTCCAGTGCAAGGAAAGAAAGGGGCCTCAGGAGAAAGGGGCCCGTGGAGGCTGGGCAGGATTGTGTAGGACAGTGCCCGTTTGTGTGTGTGTGTGTGTGTGTCTGTGCGCACGTGCACGTGAGTGCTGGGGGAAGGGGCTGTGCACCACAAGGGCGTGCTGGCGGGGCCAGGTGCAGGCTCGGGGGAGAGATGGGTTCCAGGCAAAGCTGGGGTGAGGGGGTGGAAAGGTGCCTGCTGAGTGTCACATATTTGCTGTGCCTCAGTTTCCCCATCAGAACTCTGGTACGTTGATTCCTCACAGGCTGGAGCTGTAGGGTCTAGGCACCCCGTCTTCCGTCTGCCCTGATGGCCTCCCTCAGCCCCAACCTGCATTGGAGGGAAGGCCCTGGGCGGGGTGAATGAACCCCAGGGTGGCAAGTGGGGCCCCAGGGGCTGGGGCCCTCTGACCTCACACCCTGTCCCTTCAGGAAGGGACCAAGGGAGGGAGGAGCTGGAGACAGGCCCAGGCGAGGACCGCAGGTGAGTCTGGGCAGGCCCTCAACTTGGGCGAGGTGGGGAACGTGAGCCGAGCCCTGGGCAAGAACGGCCTTTGTGAGTGAGTCCCCAGGGCCAGGGAGGGGGCTGTGCCTCCTTTGCCGCCTGCTCCTCGGGGCTGTGGGTACAGTCTCCCCATTGCACATAGAGAGGTGCCGAGGCCCTGGCTGCAGGGGACCCCCGAGGGCCGCCTCTCAGCCCCTTTCTCTCTGGGCACCCAGAGATCATGAGGAGTGCATCAGGGGACACTCTGCAGGCCTTTGGTGCCCCCCATCTTCCTCCCAGCCATTCCCCCTTGGGCCGTGGCCTCCCCAAAACTGGCCCATGCTTTTCCCCAGAGAAAGTTGCAAGCAGGTCCATTTTGAGACTTTTTAAAACTTTAGTTTTAAAAATGTTTTTATTGTAAATCACTTTCTATGAAAAAGGTTAAATTGCCTGATGGGTTAGGAGAGTGGATGTGGGATGCAGCCCAGGGCGTTTATGGTGGAGCAAGACACTCCCCTGCAGGAGTGCAAGCAAGGGCACGGGGCCATCCCCCCATTCCTGGTCCCAGTGGTTCTAGCAAGCACTGCGTCCCTCCCAGTTAAGCCTCAGCTCTAGCTACACTCACTACATTAGTCTGTCTGTCCCCTTTCCCTCTGCAGCTTGGCTGCCCCAGCCCCTAACCCCCAGATCCCCATCTCCCCGCTGCTCTCAGCCTCAAGTTGGGCTCAAAGATTAGGGACACATACCCTCTGCCCCACCTCTAGGGATGAAGCCAGAAGATCCCAGAGGCCTTAGAAAATCTCCTGGCTCCACCCGGCACCCCGGCCTCCTTTCTGTCTCCTCTCTCTTCCCCCCTCCGCCTAGCTCCTCCTCACAGACTGCCGGGAGAGGCCTCTTGGGTGTTCATTTGCAGTCACCTAATCAGCATTGGTTGTACCTGGGAACTTGCTCTGGATAGAGACCTGGGGAGGAGAGCAGGAGAGAGAGAAGCTTGGAAGCTAAGGTGTTCTGGGGCGGGCCCTGTACTGATGTTTCCAGCTTGGCCAGGGCCCCTCCAAGCCGCAGCTCTCATAGTGCAGGGCCCTTAGCGTGTCTCTGGGGCAGGGAAGAAGTGGATCAATGAAACACTGTGTGTATGGGGGGCTGGGGAGCGGAGGCAGCAATTTGGGTCCTGGGCCCCAATTCTCAGCCTGCTGGACTAGAATCTGAGGATGGCCTGGGCTGGGGGCCGTGTGGCCTGGTGGGGTGAGCTGGCCCAGCCCCTGCCTGGGCGGTAGGGTGTCCATGGGCCTGCACTGGCGGGGAGGGGGGCAGTCTGGGCCCAGACTTCGGTGCTGTCTGGAGGTGGGGCAGGGCCTGGCTTCTTACAAGAAGGCGCCCAGGCTGGCCCAGTCATGCAGGTCAGAGGCCAGTGTGGTATCCCCGGCCTCAAAGAGGGGCTCGGGGGGCAGGGAGCTACGGGTGCTCTCGTCCCAGGGGTGCTCCAGGAAGGATGTGGCCAGGAAGGTCTCATCAAAGTCCAGGCTGTCGGTAGCCTGCTCCGCTGGAGGCCCCCAGGTAACAGGGCAGTCGATGTGGTGGCCATGGATGGTGAGGTCCACGTCCCCGTGTGAGGCAGGGCTCAGCGGCGGGATCAGCTCCGAGATCTCCAGCGTGCCCAGCTCCCTGTCCAGCGTGCCAGCGTCCAAGATGGCCTCCCAGTCAAAGTTGCCCTTGAGGGGTTCCAGCTCACCCTGCTCCTCCTGGGTCAGCAGCAGGGGGCTGGAGGGCCGCGGGACCTTGGCCTCCTGCTTGGGCAGCGGCTGTTGAAGCTTGCGCCCCAGCCTGCCCTCGCCTGCACCCCAGCCCGCCTCCCCAGTGGCCTCCTCGAACTCCCGCAGCAGCTGCTGGGCCTCGGTGCTCACGGTCAGTGGCCCGGCCCATGGGGCGGCGCTGGGCTCTGGCACGGCCTGGCGGGCAAAGGCCGGGTGGATGTGGACTGGGGGCAGCCGCTGCTTCTTCAAGGCCCCACTCAGCAGCCGCTCGGCGTACTGGGGGTCGATGCGCCAGAAGCCCCCCTTGCCTGGCTCGTCCTTCTCCCGAGGCACCTTGATGAAGCCCTTCTTCAGGGACAGGTTGTGGCGGATGGAGTTCTGGACACAGGGAGGTAGGAGAGAAGGAAGACAGCTGGGAGAGTGGGTGGGGTCAGTGATGGGGGGCTCCTAGCGCCACTGCCAGTCCCACCACCACCTTCTCTCCGATGGGGGCAGGGGAGACAGAGGCGCTGCTCCGAGCGGGAGGCTCTGGGACACCAGCCACGGGGCACCAGGAGCTGGGAGTGCTGTCGGGGGCTTTTGTTCCCTTTGGCCAGGATATCTGCCTGCTCGGTCATCCGAGCCCTCAGCCGCAGGGTGGCTCTCTGTGCCAGCCTGTACTGCCCTCCCTCCCTTACCCCGCTGCTTGCGGCCTCTGGTCAAAGGCCTTGGCTCCCCCAGGTCCTGGACGGCCATCTCCCTCTGCCTGGGCCTGGCTGGCCTTCTCTGTTTGTGAAATGAGTGAGTGGGTGTGAGGGTGTGTGTGTGTGGGGCGGGGATGAAGTGTGGGAGGATCTGATGACTTTCCTTGTTTCTAGAGCCGGCTGCTGGCCTGGGCCCTCACCCACCATGTCCCCCTCCTCCCACCCCAGGCTCTGAGGCCTCAGTTGATTATTACCCAGCCAAGAGCATAGCACTCATTCCTGGGGACTCTCAGGCTTGGGGTAGGGTGGGGGGTGGTGGAGGGTCTCTGCTTTCTCACCAAGGTTACAAATGGTACCTGCCCCAGGGTCAGGGCCCAAGCAATCGTGGAATAGCTGTGATTACAGGAACTCTGATCCTGTGACCTGTGCCACAGGGAAGGATCTGTGCATCCTCAGGGTCTCTGTCCCCACGTAGCCCCTGATCCTGATGGTCGAAGAGGCTCAGGGCAGCGTGTGCCCAGCCTGAATCACCATTCTGCCTTGTTCAGGCCTGGGTGCACAGTCCAAACCACGCTGGGGCACAGGGGTCTGGGGCCTGGTGGGTGGGGCCGGCAGGTGAGTAGTGCCCCCTGGCAAGACTGGGAGGTTTACATGGTGGTCTGGGCCCCTTGGCTGCTCTGTGCCAGGTTCCGGAGACTTGGAACATGAAGCCAGTGTGGGAGGAAAGAGCCCCTGTGGAAAGCACGTGGCTGAGGTAATTGTCCCCCCAGGGAGTTTGATGAGAAGAGGGGGAGGAGTGTAGGCAGGAAACTAGGGAGGGCTTGGGGTGGGGGCTGGCACAGCAGCTTTCGGAAGGCCCCGTAGCCCTTGCACTGGGACACCGATGGCCTTCACACCCCGCAGCACGCCCCTCTCCCCTCCCAGAGCCCCTCCAGCCACCTGAAAGCAGGCGGGATGCAGAGTCTGGCAGGAACGATGCTCTGCCTCCAGTCAGGCCCTGACAAACTGACCTTGAGGAGGGTAGTGTCGAGGAATTCCAGGACTTGGGACAAAAATGTGTCCCTCAGTCCATCAACCTACCCTGGGGGGCTGTGTCCACGCATAGTTCAGCCCTGGTCTTTGGGCTGAGCCTGCCGGATGAGTGACAAGTTCTTTCCCCTTGAACCTCTATGTCGGCACCCCTGCAGCCCTCTGAACATCCTCCCTCCTCCGTCTCTGAAGTCAAAGGGGCAGCAGTCCAAGCACTGGGCTCCCCTGAGGTCCTTCCTGGACGGCCTTCCTCTCTCGGGGCCCTGGCCGTACCGCGCCTACTTGGCCTGCGGATCTGGGATGTGAGTCCAGTCCGCGAGGGCATGGGGAGGGAGGGAGGCAGTGCCTCCCTACCTGCCAGGTGGGATCAGCGTGGCGGAAGTAACAGAAGTTGTCCGTGATCCACTTGTAGATGGCCGACAGGGTGATCTTGGTGGCCTTGCTGGCCTGCACGGCCATGCAGATGAGCGTGGCATACGAGTAGGGCGGCTTTACGTGCGGGTTGGTGGCATAGTCCACGTCGTCGGGAGGCGAGGCCTGCAGCCCCGAGGGGGCGCTCCGCGGCGTGCAGGAGGACGTGGGCTTGCCTGGTGTGTGCGGCTGCCCCAGGCAGGCGGGGTCCGCCGCCAGGGGAGACCCCGGCTCGGCCGAGCCTGCCAGCTCGTGGGAGCCGTGGGGGTCGGTGTCCCCCGAAGGCAGGGCGGGGAGCTCGGCGTTGAGAATGGAGAATTCCTGCAGCCACTGCAGGCTGGTCAGGCTGTCATTCAGGGCGTTGGACTCCTCCAGGCCGCCTTCCGGTCCGGCCTCCTCCGCTGCTCCTCCTCCCGAGACGCGTAGCCAGCTCTCCGCCATATGTGCGGGGACTCTCCGAGGGGGCTGTCAACATCCACGAGCCGAGCCGAGGGTGGCCGCCGAGCTCTCCGGCCCGCTGACTCCCGCGGCTTCAGTTACGCAGCCTCCCGGAAGCGGGCTTCCATCCCGCGATCCGGGGGTAGCCTCCTCCAAACGGAATGTGGTGCCTGCGGGGACCAGAGCGGGAACTGAGCCCTCTTTCCCCACCCCCGAGGGGAGAGTGTGGGCGAGGGGGGAGGCTCTTACTAAAATCCTTCCTGCAGCTGGGGAGGATCTTTTACTGCCGAGGTCTGGGAAACAGAAGGTGTGCCCGGGGCTCCGACCCACACGGGGTTCGCCTCGCTCTTTTCCTCTTGGATCTTTTAGAGGAGACTTAATTAGCCCAACGAGGGAATAGTGTAGGGGCATGCGAGGCCACCCCCTTTCTCCCTCAAAGCGGGGAATTAACCCCCCTCTCTCCGTCCACAACCAATGGAAATGGGGCGAGAGAGTCCAGGAGGGCAGTACGACGGGTCGGGGGGCGGGGGAGGTCGTCTGATCTTTGAAAAGGGATATTAGGATGGGGCTCAAGGGGAAGGAAGGAAACAATACAGAGAGTTATAAGGGGGTGGGAAGTGAGTGTCCCCCAAACGCCTCTGATGTCAGTCCCCGGGCCCTCCACTTCCGTCGGGGACGGATGGGAGAGCGGGCTGGTACTGACGCCCTCCCTTCCCACGGCCGGCAGCCCTCCCCGTCCCTTACCTGGCTCAGAGCGCAGCCCGGGCCAAAGGAAGCTTCTCAAAGAAATTCCTCCCACCGCCCACCCTCACCGCGGCTCTCTGCTCCCAGCTCCAGGGCCCAGCCAGCAATCCTCGTCGCCACTCACGCCCGCCGGCGCCTCTCTGAAAGCCAGCGGCTGGGGACCGGCACTCAGTAGCCGCTCGCAAGGCGTCTCCTGCTGCCGTGGCGACGCCCCGCCCATATAAACAGCTTCCACTTCTGCCATTGGCCAGGGCATCTCCAAAGAGACCGCGGGCTCTTAACGGCTCTCTCACGCGGTAACTCTCTTCCAGCTCCCTCCTGCCGCCCTCTCTGGCGCGCGACCCAGCCCCCTACCCGCCACCGCGTCCCGGCTCCGCGCATTCCCGCCCGACGGCCCCGCGCAGGGCTCGGAGAGGCGCGCGGCTCGGCGCTCCCGCAGAGGCCCCGGGGCCCTCGGCGAGCAGTTCGCCGCGGGAACCGTCCTCCGCCCCACCCCCTTCCCATCTGGGCTGCTCAGAGGTGGCGACGGCTCCTGGGACGCAGCCCGTGGCGCGGGGGCCAGGGCTGGGTGCATGCTTGGGGCTTTCCTTTCCTCTCCTCTGGGCTGCGAGTGGCACTTCCTCACGTTTCTGCGGCCTGTCCCGGTCTCCCGACCGAGTGTCGTCTTGGTGCCCGCAAGCAGGTCTGACTCTCCGATGCCACCTGCCGCTCAGGTCCGCAGAAACCGCAGCCCCGGTCGCAGGCACCCCAAGGCGGCTAGGGTAATCCAGTGTTTCCCGGTAAGCGCTCCCTCCCCGCCCCGTCCTCAGCAAGATTCCCAGAAGCTGACATTCCAGAGGCTTCTTCGGAAGTGCTCTCCCTCCTTTCCAGATAGCCGAGGAAACAGAGCCGTTGGGTGAAACCCAGGAAAGCCGTGGACTTGCCAAATTCTTTGACTGGGGTCATTTGCCCCATTCATTTCACCAGCCTTTAAGTGACGGACTAACGGTGGACTGTGGTCCTTCCTCCTCCCCTCCCCCAGCCTCCCTCCAGTCACCAGCTTTCCTGCTCTTCAGTTATTGAGGAGCTGCAGTTGGAAGTTCTCTGGTTGAAGGGGGTGGGTGGAGGTGAGGGCTCCTTATCAGGCCTCTGGGCAGGAGCTGTGCCCGGGGGATGGTACACCAGCTCCCACCCAGAAACATGTCTTTTCCTCTACCCCTTGCCCTCTCTCACTCCTCCATGTCCAGCTTGTCTTGAGTCAAAGTTTTTTTTTTCTTCCCAAGTATTTATTGTTTTATTTTAATTTTTATTTTATTTTTTTATTAGTTTCTGCTTTATAACAAAGTGAATCAGTCATACATATACATCTGTTCCCACATCCCTTCCCTCAGGCATCTCCCTCCCTCCCACCCTCCCCATCCCACCCCTCCAGGCGGTCACAAAGCACCGAGCTGATCTCCCTGTGCTCTGCGGCTGCTTCCCACTATCTACCTTACGTTTGGTAGTGTATATATGTCCATGCCTCTCTTTCGCTTTGTCACAACTTACCCTTCCCCCTCCCCATATCCTCAAGTCCATTCTCAAGTAGGTCTGTGTCTTTATTCCTGTTTTACCCCTAGGTTATTCATGACATTTTTAAAAATTCCATATATATGTGTTAGCATACGGTATTTGTCTTTCTCTTTCTGACTTACTTCACTCTGTATGACAGACTCTAGGTCTATCCACCTCATTACAAATAGCTCAGTTTCGTTTCTTTTTATGGCTGAGTAATATTCCATTGTATATATGTGCCACATCTTCTTTATCCATTCATCCGATGATGGACACTTAGGTTGCTTCCATCTCCGGGCTATTGTGAATAGAGCTGCAATGAACATTTTGGTACATGCCTCTTTTTGAATTATGGTTTTCTCAGGGTATATGCCTAGTAGTGGGATTGCTGGGTCATATGGTAGTTCGAGTTTTAGTCTTTTAAGGAACCTCCATACTGTTCTCCATAGTGGCTGTACCAATTCACATTCCCACCAGCAGTGCAAGAGTGTTCCCTTTTCTCCACACCCTCTCCAGCATTTATTGTTTCTAGATTTCTTGATGATGGCCATTCTGACTGGTGTGAGATGATATCTCATTGTAGTTTTGATTTGCATTTCTCTAATGATTAATGATGCTGAGCATTCTTTCATGTGTTTGTTGGCAGTCTGTATATCTTCTTTGGAGAAATGCCTATTTAAGTCTTCTGCCCATTTTTGGATTGGGTTGTTTGTTTTTTTGCTATTGAGCTGCATGAGCTGTTTTTAAATTTTGGAGATTAATCCTTTGTCAGTTGCTTCATTTGCAAATATTTTCTCCCATTCTGAGGGTTGTCTTTTGGTCTTGTTTATGGTTTCCTTTGCTGTGCAAAAGCTTTGAAGTTTCATTAGGTCCCATTTGTTTATCTTTGTTTTTATTTCCATTTCTCTAGGAGGTGGGTCCAAAAGGATCTTGCTGTGATTTATGTCATAGAGTGTTCTGCCTATGTTTTCCTCTAAGAGTTTGATAGCTTCTGGCCTTACATTTAGGTCTTTAATCCATTTTGAGCTTATTTTTGTGTATGGTGTCAGGGAATGATCTAATCTCATACTTTTACATGTCCCTGTCCAGTTTTCCCAGCACCACTTATTGAAGAGGCTGTCCTTTCTCCACTGTACATTCCTGCCTCCTTGATCAAAGATAAGTTGACCATATGGGTGTGGGTTTATCTCTGGGCTTTCTATCCTGTTCCATTGATCTATCTTTCTGTTTTTGTGCCAGTAAAACACTGTCTTGATTACTATAGCTTTGTAGTGTAGTCTGAAGTCAGGGAGCCTGATTCCTCCAGCTCCGTTTTTCGTTCTCAAGATTGCTTTGGCTATTCGGAGTCTTTTGTTTTTCCAAACAAAGTTTGAATTTTTTTGTTCTAGTTCTGTGAAAAATGCCAGTGGTAGTTTGATAGGGATTGCATTGAACCTGTAGATTGCTTTGGGTAGTAGAGTCATTTTCACAATATCGATTCTTCCAATCCAGGAGCATGGTATATCTCCCCATCTATTTGTATCATCTTTAATTTCTTTCATCAGTGTCTTATAATTTTCTGCATACAGGTCTTTTGTCTCCTTAGGTAGGTTTATTCCTAGGTATTTTATTCTTTTTGTTGCAATGGTAAATGGGGGTGTTTTCTTGATTTCACTTTCAGATTCTTCATCATTCGTGTACAGGAATGCCAGAGATTTCTGTGCATTAATTTTGTATCCTGCTACTTTTCCAAATTCATTGATTAGCTCTAGTAGTTTTCTGGTAGCATCTTTAGGATTCTCTATGTATAGTATCATGTCATCTGCAAACAGTGACAGCTTTACTTCTTCTTTTCCAATTTGGATTCCTTTTATTTCCTTTTCTTCTCTGATTGCTGTTTCTAAAACTTCCAAAACTAAGTTGAATAAGAGTGGTGAGAGTGGGCCACCTTGTCTTGTTCCTGATCTTAGTGGAAATGGTTTCAGTTTTTCACCATTGAGGACAATGTTGGCTGTGGGTTTGTCATTTATGGCCTTTATTATCTTGAGGAAAGTTCCCTCTATGCCTACTTTCTGCAGGGTTTTTATCATAAATGGGTGTTGAATTTTGTCGAAAGCTTTCTCTGCATCTATTGAGATGATCATATGGTTTTTCTCCTTCAATTTGTTAACATGGTGTATCACATTGATTGATTTGCGTATATTGAAGAATCCTTGCATTCCTGGCATAAACCCCACTTGATCATGGTGTATGATCCTTTTAATGTGCTGTTGGATTCTGTTTGCTAGTATTTTGTTGAGGATTTTTGCATCTATGTTCATCAGTGATATTGGCCTGTAGTTTTCTTTCTTTGTGACATCCTTGTCTGGTTTTGGTATCAAGGTGATGGTGGCCTCGTAGAATGAGTTTGGGAGTGCTCCTCCCTCTGCTATATTTTGGAAGAGTTTGAGAAGGATAGGTGTTAGCTCTTCTCTAAATGTCTGATAGAATTCGCCTGTGAAGCCATCTGGTCCTGGGCTTCTGTTTGTTGGAAGATTTTTAATCACAGTTTCCATTTCAGTGCTTGTGATTGGTCTATTCATATTTTCTATTTCTTCCTGATTCAGTCTTGGCAGGTTGTGCATTTCTAAGAATTTGTCCATTTCTTCCAGGTTGTCCATTTTCTTGGCATAGAGTTTCTTGTAGTAATCTCTCATGATCTTCTATATTTCTGCAGTGTGAGTTGTTATTGAGTCAAAGTATTAAAAGCGTGCTGGAGAAAGTCGGACAGCAACTTTCACAAATAAGCCAACTGCGCAGTTAACACCTCTTCTTCCCTCGTGAACAGTTTTATTCATTTTTAAGAATCATGCAGCAGTCCATAAATATTGCATCCTTGACGTCCCCACTGTAGTGTGCCCATGAGTGTACTCCAGGGAGTGAGGGGTACACAGATGGCACAACAGTACACACATATTTACACACACTAGGTGTGCAGATCCTAAAGCACAGTGAGCAAGCAGCATGCCAAGGTCAGGTGAACAGGACAAAAACCCTCCCCAGGTGAGATGGCTTAACGTGTGTGGATCCGTGCCCAGGAGACGCCCCAGCGTTGGCATGGCCTCTGGTAGGATGGGACTGGGGAGGAGAAGGAAAAAGGGCTCTGTGAGAAGGCTGGGATCACCACACCACCCGGAAGTGAGCTCATAGGTGAGCTCCGACTTGAGTGTGGCAGGAAGGAACCCCAGGCCTCCGGTTAGTCTGTGTCCTTGTGTGAGAAACCAGGCCCCGTCATATTCTCTGTGGGTCAACTGCTAACAACATGACCATCTCCAGATGATGACTGGGGCGGCTGTCCTGTTCCCCGACCAGGCTCTGTGCCCTGTTCCCTGATCCCAGCCCTTTTGGATGGGATATTTCTGCTCGCCAAAGAGCTAAATGAGGGCAAAGAGGTGCGGGGATGGGGGAGAGAGCAGGAACTGTCTGAGAAACAGGAGTGAAGGGCCACTTCTCACCCGGGTATGTCTTGGTTATGGAACCAAGGCCTTGAGGAATCTCTCTGAGCCTCTTCCTGGGAGAAGACAGACCCTCCAGAAAGGGTGAAGACAATGGCTTCCTCTTAGGGTTCCTGGCCACTGTGGCGACTGTTTACCTACATCTCCTTCATCTCAGGTAACACCACACTCTGAATACTACCTGCCGGGAGAGGAGGTGGATCTGTATGCCACCACCCCAGGCTCAGGGAGAGTCCCCTTCCCTAGTGCTTCTGGGGCTCAGATTTCAAGGAAATCAGGAAGTGTGGTTATTGCTGGAATCATCAATATGAAAGGGTCTGTAAGAATGTTTCGGGGAAAGAAAGGACATTAACAGGGGTCTGAAACAGCAGAGCCCACTGCAGGATTTCAGAGCGGGTGGACACCGGAACTCAAGGCAGAAGCTGAGATTTGGCTTGGCTCATGTAGTGTCTGTCAGGACCACAGGCCTCCGCCTGCCCACCCCCAGGGCAGGATGTGAACCACAACCACCAGGCAGTGAGGGTCACCACGCACCTGACGGCACAAGGCAGCCACACAGGAGGTGCAAAAGATCCCCCGGCACTGGGCTCTCTTTGAGGCCTTGGGAAGGACCATGAAAAGTTCCTCTAGGGCAACAATTCCAACTACTAATTCAGGCCATCATGGTGGGCATAGCCTAGGGCTCTGTCACATCTCAGCCTCACAAACTGTTGGATCCCACTTTGCTTCTCAATCTCATGCTCCACTAACTAACCACCTCTTCCAAAAGCCAGCAGACAATGCATCTATCAGAGAGCTATGAGGAATCCATTGATAACACTAGTGTTGAGAGACGAACAGCCAACAGCTTACGGTCTTGCTGTTTCAGACTGTTATTTATATGCCTACACTGGACTGGGGTGGGGTGGACATGTGATTTGAACAATATCTCTAAATCTCTGATGAGCCTATGGAAGGCAGTACCTCCGGCTCCCCCCATCAGGCTCAGCTGATCTGGAGGACAGGGGAGGAAAACCGGTGGGATGGGGAGCCTCCCAGACCACCACTGACCCCAGCTCAGCCCTTCCCCCAACCTCCTTTGGGGTTCCTGGGCACCAAATGAGAACCACCGGTCCACCCCTCTCTCAGCTTCTTTCTTCAACTCTTTCAGAAAAGCGGGGTGGAGACGGGGGCAGCAGGGGTAAGAATGCCACCTGACAGGGCGGTAGTGATGAAACGTGATAATATACGACAGTCCCTAACAAGTGCCTGGTACATAGAGGGGGTCAAAAATGCCTTTGCAGTGTCACCTTAGGATGGAGCCCCAGGCCTTCCTGAGTGCACCTGATCATAAAGAACTCCCCGGTAGGTCATCATGTAACTGAGGGGTTCTCAGATTCAAGGCCTCCTTCCTAAGCAGACACACGAGGCATAGCCTCTGCTACCAGAAGCAAGAACTGTTTTCCCAACCAACCTTCTGGTGGTTGCCACTGCTTCTTGTCCTTGAGAGAGGAGCTCCTAATGCATTTTGAGGGAAACCCCACTTACAGTGCAATATGGCTTTCCCTTCTCACAGGAGTCATCCCCCAACGCCACCCCAATCTGCAGGTCTCAGATTGGTTATGATGTCCCAGAGACTAGAAAATGCCAGATGGGTGTTTGTAATGAAGTCACCCAAACTCTTGAGTCTTCTTGGTCTACCTCGTAAGGAGAAAAAAAAAAAAAGATACAAAAGAAATAACCAGTCTGTAGACCACAGCTCCACCTGAAGATCAAGATACAGTGGAAACATTCCAGAGACTCTCTGCAAAGGGTCTCATGAGCTGCAGTTCGAGTGGCTTTAGCCCACAAGGAGAAAAGAGGTTTCCAGTCCCTTCTGAGAGGGGAAGGATCACGGTTGCGGAAGAAGATGAGTCTGGGAGAAGGGTCAGGTGCCCTCAGCATCCAGCTTTCACGTGGGTCTAAAAAGTCTCCGTGTGTCTTGCTGAGGATGCCCAGGAGGTCAGTGGTGCCATGAGGCCAGGATGGGATGTGAGAACGGGAGGAGAGCCCTGGTACAGGGGCTAAGGCTCTCAGATGGCCAAAGGATCCCACACGCAGAGCCTGTTCTCGGGGTCCTCCAGGCTGCCAGAAGATGGGCGTCTGCGCTGCGTGTTCCGACGACTGACCACGTTGTCGTCAGCCTGCCAGGCACCTGAGAAGAGGAAAGGAAGGTTACCGGACCTTTGGTTTGGTGCAGATGGTGTCTCTGGCAGGACAGTCCGGGAGTTTGGCACGAAAGCTGGCAAGATGCGCATTAGCTGGAACTCCCACAGGGTGCAAACCACAGCACGTGAAACTTGGGAGCAGTGGCGTCCACTGGGCGAGGGACAGTCATGGCCACTGTGGCCCACTGATGGAGGGACATGCAGGATGGTCCTTGTTTTGTGAGCTTGCCGTAGGATCCACCTTTGTATCTTTATTTGGTCTTGAAGTTTGCCTAAGTGTTACAGCGGACCAGGAAAAGAAACTGAGTCTGGCTGAGACTTTCACGAGAGCAGGAGGAGGTGAAGGGGAGGGAGAAGAGTGTGTTAATTTGGGCTCAGAGTTAGTGTTTGCTGTGGGGGCCAGGGTGGGGCAGGAAGGGACTGGCTGCCCAGCAGGGTGCCAGGGACCAAATGGCATGGCAGAGAACAGAGTGACAGCTGTTCCTCTCCTTCTGCACCCAAACAGCCCACCGAGAGTTGCTATCAGCTGGTGCCACCAACCCCAGGAGACATTAGCTCCAGAGCTTTGGGGTCCCCCGGGTACCATCCACGAAACTCATCATCTTCCCCCCTTGTACTGCAGTTCCTGCACGAGAAGCACCCGCTGCCCATGCTGGAAACCCACTCTTGGTGCTTCTCTCTCCTTCATGCTCTGTATCCAATCCATCCTGACCTCCTGCTTGTTCAAGCTCTAGTAAGGTCTAAATCTGTAGTCAGAAAACCGGGATACAGCCCCAGCTTGTAACGTACTGACTGTGTGACCTTGGGCAGGTCACTGTACTTGGAGCCCTGGTTTTCCCATCCATCAGATGGGAGACAAGTACTTACACCCCAGGGATGCCGTGAGACTAAGCGAGGTGACATGGAAGAGTGGTGAGCAGGGCGCCTGACTCACAGAATGTGCACGAAAACCATCCGCCCCCCAGGCCTTGTTCAGGCTACACTCATCTCCCCCAAGTCGTCCTCCCAGCCCACAGAATGACTCCATCTGATTCTGTCCCCCCAGTGCAGCGAGATGCCCCTTCTGAAGGGAGAGGATGAAGCCCTAACCCCCTGAGTTGGGGGAAAGCCTTCCATTCTCTGGCCGAGGACTGCTGAGCTGCCTCTTCCAGCACCTGCCCCCAGAAGGACCCCCTGAAGCCAGATGGGGTCCAGCGTGCTCCGAAGTGCTCCCCCACTGGCCCGTACCACCACCCCATTTCTCATGCTGTGTGGAAATTGCTGGATCCTCCAGCACACGGTGATCTCCTCCAGGGCAGAGCCGAGAGCCATGCCCTTCAGAGGGCTCAGTTCGTGGACGGAGCCGGCTGACCCTGGAGGGTGGGCGTGAGGCTCACTGTGTCACATTTGAGGGAGGCCACTCACAAATGTCTGGCGTCAGCTTCAGTTTAGGCCAGCCCAAGACACGAAACCCTTTAATGGCAGAAACACTAGGATTCAGCGGGTATAAATTGTGTATACCCATAAATGTCCTGGTGTGCTAATCCGCCCTAAGGCTCTAATAATAGTCTTGTGGAGGTGGACCCCAGGGGAAGGGGAGTGAGTGGGACAGGAAATGTTTAGGTATCTCTCACAGCCAGATGGAATGCGGGGATCTGTACTCCCTGGGGGTACCGGAGTCCGGCACATGGGGCCACAGTGCTTTTCCCCTCTAAGGGTGACAGGATGCAGAGCAGGCAAGATTGCGCTTTTAAGTTAGGAACCCCCAGATGAAATAAGTTGTTCCTTCATTTTATATAATTTGGTAGATCTCATACTTATTCCTCTGTGTTTAATGGGCAGGACTCCGGAACTGTGGCTGTTTGGTAGGAACGACCAAAAGCAAATGGTAAACAGGAGAGAAGACACACACACACACACACACACACACACACACACACACACACACAAAGTCAAATCAAAACACTGCCGCAGCCTCGCCGCCACCACCACTGGCTGCCAGGCTGCCTGGCTCTGAATTCTTGAGTCCTTGCTACAAACACCACCGGTCCAGATTCTGAGCCAGGGCTGAAAACTGGCTCCTTCTGAAACAGCCTGAAGACTCAGACCTGAAGTCTCTGATCTCCCCAGCTTCTTGGTACAGTCGGTGGTTCTCTTTCCTCTAAAAAGGCTTCTGCCAGACCCTCGGTGAAACCCTGCTGCTCCGTGCATCCTGGATGCGGAAGGTAAGCCTGGAAGGCGCAGGAGGACTTCCTGAGCGAGTGCTACCATTCTGTCCAGCCCTCAGCCAGAAAAGGGAGCCTGGAGATTCAAAATCCTTCCCGGGAGGTAGAGAAAGGTGGTTCCCACTTAATTCCCTCCTCAGGCTCAGAAACGGGGGAGTGAAGACACCTCTAGAGGCAGATTTGGGGAGCACATCTAGGGGGATTCCACACACCTCTTTCCTGCCTCTACCCAGCCACTAATTAAATTTAAGATCTGTAACAGTTCCACCATCTTGTAGAGTTTCTCTCCAAGAAAAGAGAAAGTTAATTCCGATTTTTCCTTAGTATCTGCGAAGCATAAGCCTTCCTAGTGGCGTCTTAGTCTTGGGTTATTTCAGGTCTCCATAAGTACTTTTCTTTGTTTTGTTTTTGGCTGTGCAGTGGCTTGGAGGATTTTAGTTCTCCGACCAGGGATTGAAGCAGGCCACTGAAGTGAAAGTGCGGAGTCCTAACCACTGGACTGCCAGGGAATTCCCTCCATAAGTACTTTTAGATTTCATCGGTATGCCCACTCCTGTCCAATGCCATCATTTAAAAACATCTGTATCGGGCTTCCCTGATGGCGCAGTGGTTGAGAGTCTCCCTGCCGATGCAGAGGACAAGGGTTTGTGCCCTGGTCCGGGAAAATCCCAAATGCCACGGAGCGGCTGGGCCCGTGAGCCATGGCCGCTGAGCCTGTGCGTCCGGAGCCTGTGCTCCGCAACGGGAGAGGCCACAACAGTGGGAGGCACGCGTGCCACAAAAAACAAAACAAAACAAAACAAAAACATTTGTATTTCCACTAATAAACTCAAATTATCTTTGCTTTTTCCCATCACACCACCCAGAGCCTTTTCACAGAATTGTCACTGGTCCCCTGGCCACTATCCTGACGCCTGTGTGATACTCCATCAGGTTCCTTGGGGCCCCGTCTACCTAGCATGGCCTCGCGATTATAGTCAGCTCATCACCTACAATGGTCAACTCAGATTTCCTCCCTTTGAGAACCTTGCAGAACAATCTCAGAACATACCATCGCCCCCCCACCTTGGTCTCGGGGCCAAAGAAGACCCACAGGCTTCTTAGCGGAAGAGGTGCTGGAATGACACAGGTGCTTTCTCAACATCACTCCCACAAGGGTGATGAGAGCAGCGAGGATGGGGACCTGAGCCATCCTTGCCGCGAGCTGGGGCTCCTGGCAGAGCACCTGTGGGCCTGGGGAGGGTGGACCATGGGGTGCTCCCCGGGCTCCCTCCTTGTGGGCGCTCCGTGAGGCAAGTGGCATCCGTGTGGGGAGGGAAACAGTGTGGAGAGGGAGACCAAGTGCCTGAGAAGCTGTCCTGATGGCCAAGCCAGCCTGAGGCACCTCAGTCATAGGAAGGAACTTTGAACTCACAGCTGAGCGTGGTGAGGTCTGTTGATTCCATGGGACCTACCACAGTGGATGCTCCTGTCATTAACCTGACATTAACCTGACAGATTCTTCCAGAGAGTTCCCCAGCTCTTTACTACCAGTGTGACGCTAACAGCAGAACCCGAGAAATATTTCACCAAGAGAGCAGATGCACTTTCCTTCTCTCGTAAGAGCCCTTGAGACCTCAGGTTGAGGCTACGATGGGACCCGCAACTCCCTCTCCCGGCAGGCGCCACTGTTATTCGGTTTCATGTCTGGCCTGAACGGTGAAGCCAGTTTAATCTGAGAATGGCTGGCTCCCGAGATCACCGTAAAGAAGCCCAGGCATTGTTTTCCTTCCAGGCCTCGCTCTCCTGCCGCAATCCCAGAGTGGAATAAACATCCACCAGCAGGTTGGCCCGAAGGAGTTAGGGAGAGGAGGAAGCACAAGGCCTGGGGTCAGTTTCCACCAGCATGGGCGGCTAAAACAATTCCCAGGAGCTCTCTCTGCCAAACACGGGGGTTGGTGGGGAGCCACTGCGGGGAGGCAGGAGCCTAGATTCCTCTCTTGAAGCCCAGTGAGCGGCTGGCCGGCACAGCTGCCACAGACTCAGGGCGGAATGAGGGCAGAGATGGCATCTTCCCCAACTAGTGACCAAAACAAATCCTGCCTGTAACCTTTGCCACCGAAGCATCCCCGCTTTTGTGGAACAGGGATTAATCTAGTCTCACAAATATTTATTTTTCCTGGAAAATTTCAGCATATTAAATACAGGCTCTTGCCAGTTAGGAACGGAAGCCTCAGCGAGGGCCCCTCGGATGTGCGTGCGCCCAGCAAGCTTGGGGTTGGGTGTGGGTGAACATGAACTTTCACACGAAGTCTGGGTAACCTAAATGAGTTTCAAAATAAACAAACTGGACAGACAGACGTACATTTGGCAAAAAGACATGAGAAACAAATGGACAGACAGAAGCCAGGTAAAGAGTGGGAAGGCAGGAAGTGAAGTGTACCCTGGACCTCAGCCACTCTGGCCCAAGCCTGGCTGGGTCAACGCTAAGTGGGAAGGGACCAGAGAGCCCCTGGGAAGGCTGTGGGAGGCGTCTCTGGGGATTACGGCTTCCTCCACCACAAGCCTGCATGGGGCCAGAGGGGTGAGTACATGGGTCTTCTGCAAGCTGATGGAGAGTGGCAACCACAGGAGTTTGTGTCCCTCCAGCAACTGTAACCACGTTGCAAAGAGAGTAAAGCAATGGACCCATGACGGGACCTGGCTGTCCTGAAGCTTAAACATGTCCAGGGCATGTTTAAGAGATTA
This sequence comes from Mesoplodon mirus, assembly GCF_964341445.2. Lineage (NCBI taxonomy): Eukaryota > Metazoa > Chordata > Mammalia > Artiodactyla > Ziphiidae > Mesoplodon > Mesoplodon mirus. The sequence goes on from NC_138994.1 coordinate 25,395,115, forward strand.
CAGACCACGCAACATGAAGGCAGTCTCTGCTGTGAACCAAGGAGGGGCAATTTCGACCTAGTCCACCAGGCAAGACGTGGCTTTAGAGCCATGGTTGGTGAAGCCCTTGGTGAGCATGGAGCAGAGAGACATCAGTGCCCAGAGTGTGACTGACAGGTGGGCTCCTCCTGAGAACTCATCCTGGATTCAGTTTAGTGTCATGAGAAGGAATAAGGGGCACGTTGATGGCCCTGATTGAATTTATAGAGTTAGGGCTCCAGGGAGAAGAGTTACCCTCGACCCCTGATTGTTCCTTTGGGATCCAAATCTAGGGAGCACAAGGCAACTGGTGGTCGCCCAGGGCTCACTGGGTCACAGAGCTAGTCTATAAAATGCTGGCATTGAAATTCCTCTCTGATCCTAACTAAACACTCTCCTTTGAGTGGCTACAGGTTCCCTTTTCAAGGGCTCAGGCTCTCTTTCCAAGACCTTATCACAGAGGCTGTGTCTGCCTTAAACTGCCTGTTGATGGAAACAAGACCAGGCCCCCTGCCATGGGATCTGCAAGATCATGATGGAGTGGGCACGGTCAGGTCAAATCGGAAGGCTTTGGAGGTATTTTTGTGCCTTTCTCCATGCCCAAATAGATTCGCTTAGAGCAGAGTCGCTCTTTGCCCAAGGACTCTCCCAAGGCTGCCTCACTTCCTTTCAGCAACTGGCTCCCAGCACCTTAGCAAAGCCCATGCCTTCTTGCAGGAACTGCAGGGCAGGAGATGGGTGTCCCAGGGTGAGAGCAGGGGTGCGAGCAGGGGAGCGTCTCCCACCAAGTTCATGTTCAGCAGACTGCCACTCACCGGCTAAGCAGACCGCAGAGCACAGCTTATTGGCCAGTGCTTTCATGCTGGCGATGTCAAAGTCATTGTTATTGTCACACTCCATACCTAGAAATGCGAATGTCCTCTGGCCTGTAACGGAGTTAAGGCAGTTAGAGAGGACCTGGCTGTGTTTTTCTCTGCTTTGCTGTCCTTAAAATAAAAATCTTAAGGATGGAGACAAAAAACATCAAATCATATGTTAAAAAAAAGACAATAATTAAGTGGGGAGAGAGGACAATAAAGGAAACTGCATGGGTACGTTTGTGTTCTCGCTCTGTTCTGCTCTGTTTCCTTAACTGGCCCCTTTCCAGCCTTCGTTCCAGGGAAATCAGACCCTGGGGAGGTCTGTGGGAGTCGGACACGGAGACCCGGGCCCAGAGCAGAGCCTAAGCCAGGCTGGAAGAGCTAGGAGAGCCACGGGGGAAGTGACCCCGGGCTCAGGCCTGTGTCTGTCGGTGCACGTGAGGTGTGTTTATGACCACAAGGCTCTGCGAAATGACTAATACATAAAATGGCAATTAAAGCTCTTTGGTCCCGTAATTTTGCACCTCAAATCAAAGAATCGCATTGCTTGCAAAATTATGATTTATTTTCTTTGAGACTTAATTTTCTATTCTGAAGATGTTTTAAGGGGCTGACCAGAAACCTACAGTCGTGTAAGATGGGAAGGGGACAATTTTAGATGTTATTTTTTCAAGCCCCCACCCGGTTTTTTTTTCCTTGGTGAAAGGGAGAGGAAGAAACATACATCTACTGTGTACAGCATGTCAGGTGGAAACCACATATGGAATGTCAGGCGGAAACCACGTACTGCCCTGTGCCTTTTAGAAGCAAATATTCTACTGGGGACGACAATCACAATGGAGAACTCAGAGCCTTGCGCCCTGAAGACATCAACCGAGGAGAGGTAGCGCCCAACTCCGGCTTGGTTGGCGTGCACGTGCGGCAGAGGCACAGCCTGGGCGACCACCCCTCCTCCGGCACTACTTGGCCAGGAGAGAGTGGTCATGTGCACATGCGCACCCCCTGCACACCACACAACCCCCCAAGCAACTGCCATGGCCAAAGCAGAAGCGACTAGCATGACATCTGCATCCAGGCTGGGATCCAGGTTTGCTCTGGAGGTTGCCCTTCTGTGGAGGCACCTCAGAGGAGCAGACGGAAGAGACACCGGTTCCTGGGACGCCTGGTCCTACAATCCCAGGTGGGATTCCCAGCTCGCCTACCCTCCCCCCCCCCGCCACTTCCTTGTTCTATATGTAGGTCGTTCCTTCGCTTCTCGGCTTACTAGAAACCAAATTCTTCCGACTGAAGATATGATTGACCTTATTTACAAAACAGAAATAGAGTCACAGGTGTAGAAAACAAACTTATGGTTATGGCGGGGGGCAAGGGAGGGGAGGGATACATTGGGAGATTGGGATTGACATATACACACTACTATATATAAAATAGATAACTAATAAGGACCTGCTGTAGAGCACAGGGGACTCTACTCAGTAGCCTGTAATGGCCTATATGGGCAAAGAATCTAAGAAAAGAGTGGATATATGTATATGTATAGTTGATTCACGTTGCTGTACAGCAGAAACTAACACAACATTGTAAACCAACTCTTCCAATTAAAAAAAATATCTACTTGAGGCCTGAATGATGGTAAAGAGAATCGTTCCAATAGCCTACAAACACTAGTGTACGCTGAGCTGCCAACGTCTCTTCACCTCACCTTTGCTGTGCCGCCAGGGCTGTGATCCTTCTGCTACTGTAACATCAGCCGTTTTCTTCACTAAAGCAGGAAAACCTACTGCCTAACAGTCGGTTCCCCCAAGGGGAGGAAGCTGTTCTCCTGCTGCAGCTGAACTTTGGGGCTGCTAGAGCAGTTCTGTGAGACTCGGCTGAGAAGCTGAAGCAGGAAGGAAGGGGATGGCAGTTGCCCAAGAAGCTTCAGGATCTACTCAACGTAGATGGAGAACTCCATGTATCTTCTGCAGCCTTGGCTCAGAGGCCCAGAAAGAGCCAGGAAGGCTGCTGAGGTCCTCAGATACCCTGCTTGCTTTGATATTCCATCAAGAAGACAACCTTTCCCCAAAGCCACACCCTTGAGCAGTGCCACCAAGTCACACCAGTGCCCCTTTCTCTACCCTTCAGAGAATACCCGGGAGAGAAATATAATAAAAGGGAGCAAAAGACCAGGTCTTTTACCATCTTCTTGTGTGGGTGATCCGTCCTCTTCTTCTAGAACCTCATTTCCCTAGGACAGAAGGAAGGCACTGTGAGTCCATAAAGCAGTGAAATGAGTCTACTGATGGTCAGAAGACAGAACTAATCACCCTCATGGTATCCATACATTTCCTGTCCGTGTGAGATGGCTGGGAGGCCCAGCAGAGGCAGATTTTGCTTGGCGAGGCAGGATCGGCCCGTAGGGACCAGGTCTGAGGCACGTTCCAGAGGGACCAGGTCTGAGGCACCTTACAGAGGGACCCTGGGACTGTCAGGATTAGCCTTGGTTATAGTTTAGCTCACACTGTTTCTCTCAGGTGGAAATCAAAGTTGTCAAATGAAAAAGCAAACCGTGAGATCATAAAACTTTCAGGAACCCTTTAGGATCCCCAATCCCATCCAGATACTCCTTTGAGAACATCTGGCTCAAGAGAAAGTTGTAGAGTCCCCACTGGGAGCTGGGCATTCCATATACTTCAGGCACACCTCCGTCAGAGCACTTCTCACGCTGAGTTATAACTCTGATTCCTCCATCAGATGGAGCTCCGGGATGGGTGGGATGGGTGGATTGGGGGTGTGGGCAGGCAAAAGCCATGTCACTCGGTCTTTGTGTCCCCCAGTGCCAGGAAGATGTGAGATGCCTGTGCCAGGTAAATACTAAGTGAATTGGAGGACAAACACCCTCTCAAGGGTCTGGCCTGGAAGACTTCCCTCTGGAACTCACCCCACGCCTATTACGCTGAGACCAGCGCCCTCTGCTAACCGGACAGTCCCTCTGCTCTGCACCCTGCCTCTAACAGATCCAAGTGCACCACCTTGGAAGGCTTCTTCCAGAAGAGCCCCCATCCTATTTGCATCCTGTGCCAGTGCCGGCAGTCCCTCTGACCGGGGAGGGGCACCAGCGTCCACCTTGCTCTTACCTCTGCATCCTGCTCTTCAGCGGTGGCGACGAGGCCCGCAAAGTTGCAGTCTGGAGACGCCGCTGGCGTCACCTGCAAAGGAGCAACAAAAGTCAAGGTGCAGATGCCACCGGCTCTCCTACCCAGCTCGCCTGGCAGCAAACCCAAACCAAGTCCTCAGGACAGAAGTGGTGCCACATGGAAGATCACATCTGAGGGAGTCTGTGATTCAACAACCCAGTACTGTGTTTTCCAGGGCTCCCCTCCCGAGCACTGGGGGGCTTTGCCGATCTCCCTGGCAGGCCCTGGACTGAGCTCCTTGGGACTCGAGTACAGAGCAGAGCAGAGCGGCGAGGGCGATCCCATGCTCCTCTCTTACGTCTCCTTCTTCTGAGGGGGTCCTGCTGGCGTCCCGGGGGCAGGGGAGAGCCTCCCCGTCCTCTTCCGTGCCAGGGGCGATGTAGGAGCCGGACATGGAAGACACGGTGTCGGTGCTGATCTGGGAGGACACCATGGACATGACCTTCCTTCTTCAAGTCTGGGTCCCCAGTATGTTGAGGGGGGCAGAGGCGGGGAGAAGAGTGTTTCCTGCCCTCAGCTCAACTCTTCATGAGGCCTGGCGCATTTGCTTCAGGCCAGCATGGAATCCCATCCCGGGGGCCTTCCCATCACTGGAGCTGAGAGTGGCCTGTCCCGAGGGCAGACGGGGAAGGTCTCCGAAGACTGAGTTCCTGAACATTGCCCCTCATCCCTTTCCTGGCTGGTGATACATGGGGGAGGGAGGATAGGGAAGAGGTGGAAAGTGAGGAGACAGAAAGCTAGCTTCTTGCTTTGGGAAGGGACTGTACCACACCTGAGGGTGAAGTGGCTGAAGGGCTTCTCACCTCAAAAGTGGAGATCAAAGGAAATGCGAAACCTGCCCAGAGAGCTTGAGTCATGGGCTCAAAGCCACACAGGGCAAAAGAGAAAGGACAACTCAGTGCAACATGGGGTCCTGGATTGGGATGTTGGAATGGAGAGGAGCATTACTGGGGTGATCTGCAAGACGTGAAGGGGGTCTGCGGTTACATGGGATTACCAGGTCAGTGTTCATTTCCTGATTGTGATGGTGGTACTGGGATTATGGAGGTGTGTCCTTGTTCTAAGGAAACACACACTAAAGTATCTAGTGCTAATGGGGCAGCCTGTCTGCAACTTACTGTTAAGGGCGCAAAATATATATTGACTGGGATTACATCGAATCTCTAAATAAATACGGAGTCACTGAACGTTTTTTCAAAAAGCCACCCAGCCAAGGGCCGGGGCAGGGATGAATAGGAGGGACAGGATCCACTCACGCTTCCCGCCTCCTCCACCGCCAACCCCCAAACGCTGCCTGCTGAAAGGGTGTGTGAAGCCCTGTGTTCTGGCCGCTTCGGAGCCCCCTCTTAGCTTTGGCTGCTCGTTGGCAGCATCCATGGACCCTTAAAAGTGCCAGTGTTTGGGTCCCAGCCCCAGAGACGCTAGTCCCAAGCATAGGGATTTTCAGGAGCTCCTGGGGATTCTTCCTGGCAGCCAGAAGCTTCTTCAGCCTTTCCTTACCTGGCAGGCAGTTCTGCCAGCCCCTGACCTTGCCCCTCTTCCCCCAGCATGGGCCCAGGCAGAGGGTGAGGAGGGGGGACAGTGACCGGCCCCACCTGTCAATCCAGGGTGTACCCCTTTTGGCGGGGGCTGGAGGCTGAGCCTGGGGACCAGTGGAGAGGCTGGAGCCCCCATGTTCCCCCAGTGCTGGGGAGCGTGGGGAGGAAGGCCGGAGGGTGGTGGGGAGAGGGAGGGAGTCGTTGCTTAGGGGGTGAAGGGAGTCTCAGAGGGAGGTTGGGGCAGCCTCCTCAGCAAGCGGTGGGAAGGGGATGGGCTGCCTCCTGAGCTCTGTAAGGCCCCAACCCGCCTGGCCCTGCAGTGTGCGCACCCTTCGAAAATATTTTGAGTAATTAGCAAGGGAAAGCAACAAGTTGGCGGGGGAATGCCAGGTTGTCCTGGAGCCAGCCTCCAGTGCAAGGAAAGAAAGGGGCCTCAGGAGAAAGGGGCCCGTGGAGGCTGGGCAGGATTGTGTAGGACAGTGCCCGTTTGTGTGTGTGTGTGTGTGTGTCTGTGCGCACGTGCACGTGAGTGCTGGGGGAAGGGGCTGTGCACCACAAGGGCGTGCTGGCGGGGCCAGGTGCAGGCTCGGGGGAGAGATGGGTTCCAGGCAAAGCTGGGGTGAGGGGGTGGAAAGGTGCCTGCTGAGTGTCACATATTTGCTGTGCCTCAGTTTCCCCATCAGAACTCTGGTACGTTGATTCCTCACAGGCTGGAGCTGTAGGGTCTAGGCACCCCGTCTTCCGTCTGCCCTGATGGCCTCCCTCAGCCCCAACCTGCATTGGAGGGAAGGCCCTGGGCGGGGTGAATGAACCCCAGGGTGGCAAGTGGGGCCCCAGGGGCTGGGGCCCTCTGACCTCACACCCTGTCCCTTCAGGAAGGGACCAAGGGAGGGAGGAGCTGGAGACAGGCCCAGGCGAGGACCGCAGGTGAGTCTGGGCAGGCCCTCAACTTGGGCGAGGTGGGGAACGTGAGCCGAGCCCTGGGCAAGAACGGCCTTTGTGAGTGAGTCCCCAGGGCCAGGGAGGGGGCTGTGCCTCCTTTGCCGCCTGCTCCTCGGGGCTGTGGGTACAGTCTCCCCATTGCACATAGAGAGGTGCCGAGGCCCTGGCTGCAGGGGACCCCCGAGGGCCGCCTCTCAGCCCCTTTCTCTCTGGGCACCCAGAGATCATGAGGAGTGCATCAGGGGACACTCTGCAGGCCTTTGGTGCCCCCCATCTTCCTCCCAGCCATTCCCCCTTGGGCCGTGGCCTCCCCAAAACTGGCCCATGCTTTTCCCCAGAGAAAGTTGCAAGCAGGTCCATTTTGAGACTTTTTAAAACTTTAGTTTTAAAAATGTTTTTATTGTAAATCACTTTCTATGAAAAAGGTTAAATTGCCTGATGGGTTAGGAGAGTGGATGTGGGATGCAGCCCAGGGCGTTTATGGTGGAGCAAGACACTCCCCTGCAGGAGTGCAAGCAAGGGCACGGGGCCATCCCCCCATTCCTGGTCCCAGTGGTTCTAGCAAGCACTGCGTCCCTCCCAGTTAAGCCTCAGCTCTAGCTACACTCACTACATTAGTCTGTCTGTCCCCTTTCCCTCTGCAGCTTGGCTGCCCCAGCCCCTAACCCCCAGATCCCCATCTCCCCGCTGCTCTCAGCCTCAAGTTGGGCTCAAAGATTAGGGACACATACCCTCTGCCCCACCTCTAGGGATGAAGCCAGAAGATCCCAGAGGCCTTAGAAAATCTCCTGGCTCCACCCGGCACCCCGGCCTCCTTTCTGTCTCCTCTCTCTTCCCCCCTCCGCCTAGCTCCTCCTCACAGACTGCCGGGAGAGGCCTCTTGGGTGTTCATTTGCAGTCACCTAATCAGCATTGGTTGTACCTGGGAACTTGCTCTGGATAGAGACCTGGGGAGGAGAGCAGGAGAGAGAGAAGCTTGGAAGCTAAGGTGTTCTGGGGCGGGCCCTGTACTGATGTTTCCAGCTTGGCCAGGGCCCCTCCAAGCCGCAGCTCTCATAGTGCAGGGCCCTTAGCGTGTCTCTGGGGCAGGGAAGAAGTGGATCAATGAAACACTGTGTGTATGGGGGGCTGGGGAGCGGAGGCAGCAATTTGGGTCCTGGGCCCCAATTCTCAGCCTGCTGGACTAGAATCTGAGGATGGCCTGGGCTGGGGGCCGTGTGGCCTGGTGGGGTGAGCTGGCCCAGCCCCTGCCTGGGCGGTAGGGTGTCCATGGGCCTGCACTGGCGGGGAGGGGGGCAGTCTGGGCCCAGACTTCGGTGCTGTCTGGAGGTGGGGCAGGGCCTGGCTTCTTACAAGAAGGCGCCCAGGCTGGCCCAGTCATGCAGGTCAGAGGCCAGTGTGGTATCCCCGGCCTCAAAGAGGGGCTCGGGGGGCAGGGAGCTACGGGTGCTCTCGTCCCAGGGGTGCTCCAGGAAGGATGTGGCCAGGAAGGTCTCATCAAAGTCCAGGCTGTCGGTAGCCTGCTCCGCTGGAGGCCCCCAGGTAACAGGGCAGTCGATGTGGTGGCCATGGATGGTGAGGTCCACGTCCCCGTGTGAGGCAGGGCTCAGCGGCGGGATCAGCTCCGAGATCTCCAGCGTGCCCAGCTCCCTGTCCAGCGTGCCAGCGTCCAAGATGGCCTCCCAGTCAAAGTTGCCCTTGAGGGGTTCCAGCTCACCCTGCTCCTCCTGGGTCAGCAGCAGGGGGCTGGAGGGCCGCGGGACCTTGGCCTCCTGCTTGGGCAGCGGCTGTTGAAGCTTGCGCCCCAGCCTGCCCTCGCCTGCACCCCAGCCCGCCTCCCCAGTGGCCTCCTCGAACTCCCGCAGCAGCTGCTGGGCCTCGGTGCTCACGGTCAGTGGCCCGGCCCATGGGGCGGCGCTGGGCTCTGGCACGGCCTGGCGGGCAAAGGCCGGGTGGATGTGGACTGGGGGCAGCCGCTGCTTCTTCAAGGCCCCACTCAGCAGCCGCTCGGCGTACTGGGGGTCGATGCGCCAGAAGCCCCCCTTGCCTGGCTCGTCCTTCTCCCGAGGCACCTTGATGAAGCCCTTCTTCAGGGACAGGTTGTGGCGGATGGAGTTCTGGACACAGGGAGGTAGGAGAGAAGGAAGACAGCTGGGAGAGTGGGTGGGGTCAGTGATGGGGGGCTCCTAGCGCCACTGCCAGTCCCACCACCACCTTCTCTCCGATGGGGGCAGGGGAGACAGAGGCGCTGCTCCGAGCGGGAGGCTCTGGGACACCAGCCACGGGGCACCAGGAGCTGGGAGTGCTGTCGGGGGCTTTTGTTCCCTTTGGCCAGGATATCTGCCTGCTCGGTCATCCGAGCCCTCAGCCGCAGGGTGGCTCTCTGTGCCAGCCTGTACTGCCCTCCCTCCCTTACCCCGCTGCTTGCGGCCTCTGGTCAAAGGCCTTGGCTCCCCCAGGTCCTGGACGGCCATCTCCCTCTGCCTGGGCCTGGCTGGCCTTCTCTGTTTGTGAAATGAGTGAGTGGGTGTGAGGGTGTGTGTGTGTGGGGCGGGGATGAAGTGTGGGAGGATCTGATGACTTTCCTTGTTTCTAGAGCCGGCTGCTGGCCTGGGCCCTCACCCACCATGTCCCCCTCCTCCCACCCCAGGCTCTGAGGCCTCAGTTGATTATTACCCAGCCAAGAGCATAGCACTCATTCCTGGGGACTCTCAGGCTTGGGGTAGGGTGGGGGGTGGTGGAGGGTCTCTGCTTTCTCACCAAGGTTACAAATGGTACCTGCCCCAGGGTCAGGGCCCAAGCAATCGTGGAATAGCTGTGATTACAGGAACTCTGATCCTGTGACCTGTGCCACAGGGAAGGATCTGTGCATCCTCAGGGTCTCTGTCCCCACGTAGCCCCTGATCCTGATGGTCGAAGAGGCTCAGGGCAGCGTGTGCCCAGCCTGAATCACCATTCTGCCTTGTTCAGGCCTGGGTGCACAGTCCAAACCACGCTGGGGCACAGGGGTCTGGGGCCTGGTGGGTGGGGCCGGCAGGTGAGTAGTGCCCCCTGGCAAGACTGGGAGGTTTACATGGTGGTCTGGGCCCCTTGGCTGCTCTGTGCCAGGTTCCGGAGACTTGGAACATGAAGCCAGTGTGGGAGGAAAGAGCCCCTGTGGAAAGCACGTGGCTGAGGTAATTGTCCCCCCAGGGAGTTTGATGAGAAGAGGGGGAGGAGTGTAGGCAGGAAACTAGGGAGGGCTTGGGGTGGGGGCTGGCACAGCAGCTTTCGGAAGGCCCCGTAGCCCTTGCACTGGGACACCGATGGCCTTCACACCCCGCAGCACGCCCCTCTCCCCTCCCAGAGCCCCTCCAGCCACCTGAAAGCAGGCGGGATGCAGAGTCTGGCAGGAACGATGCTCTGCCTCCAGTCAGGCCCTGACAAACTGACCTTGAGGAGGGTAGTGTCGAGGAATTCCAGGACTTGGGACAAAAATGTGTCCCTCAGTCCATCAACCTACCCTGGGGGGCTGTGTCCACGCATAGTTCAGCCCTGGTCTTTGGGCTGAGCCTGCCGGATGAGTGACAAGTTCTTTCCCCTTGAACCTCTATGTCGGCACCCCTGCAGCCCTCTGAACATCCTCCCTCCTCCGTCTCTGAAGTCAAAGGGGCAGCAGTCCAAGCACTGGGCTCCCCTGAGGTCCTTCCTGGACGGCCTTCCTCTCTCGGGGCCCTGGCCGTACCGCGCCTACTTGGCCTGCGGATCTGGGATGTGAGTCCAGTCCGCGAGGGCATGGGGAGGGAGGGAGGCAGTGCCTCCCTACCTGCCAGGTGGGATCAGCGTGGCGGAAGTAACAGAAGTTGTCCGTGATCCACTTGTAGATGGCCGACAGGGTGATCTTGGTGGCCTTGCTGGCCTGCACGGCCATGCAGATGAGCGTGGCATACGAGTAGGGCGGCTTTACGTGCGGGTTGGTGGCATAGTCCACGTCGTCGGGAGGCGAGGCCTGCAGCCCCGAGGGGGCGCTCCGCGGCGTGCAGGAGGACGTGGGCTTGCCTGGTGTGTGCGGCTGCCCCAGGCAGGCGGGGTCCGCCGCCAGGGGAGACCCCGGCTCGGCCGAGCCTGCCAGCTCGTGGGAGCCGTGGGGGTCGGTGTCCCCCGAAGGCAGGGCGGGGAGCTCGGCGTTGAGAATGGAGAATTCCTGCAGCCACTGCAGGCTGGTCAGGCTGTCATTCAGGGCGTTGGACTCCTCCAGGCCGCCTTCCGGTCCGGCCTCCTCCGCTGCTCCTCCTCCCGAGACGCGTAGCCAGCTCTCCGCCATATGTGCGGGGACTCTCCGAGGGGGCTGTCAACATCCACGAGCCGAGCCGAGGGTGGCCGCCGAGCTCTCCGGCCCGCTGACTCCCGCGGCTTCAGTTACGCAGCCTCCCGGAAGCGGGCTTCCATCCCGCGATCCGGGGGTAGCCTCCTCCAAACGGAATGTGGTGCCTGCGGGGACCAGAGCGGGAACTGAGCCCTCTTTCCCCACCCCCGAGGGGAGAGTGTGGGCGAGGGGGGAGGCTCTTACTAAAATCCTTCCTGCAGCTGGGGAGGATCTTTTACTGCCGAGGTCTGGGAAACAGAAGGTGTGCCCGGGGCTCCGACCCACACGGGGTTCGCCTCGCTCTTTTCCTCTTGGATCTTTTAGAGGAGACTTAATTAGCCCAACGAGGGAATAGTGTAGGGGCATGCGAGGCCACCCCCTTTCTCCCTCAAAGCGGGGAATTAACCCCCCTCTCTCCGTCCACAACCAATGGAAATGGGGCGAGAGAGTCCAGGAGGGCAGTACGACGGGTCGGGGGGCGGGGGAGGTCGTCTGATCTTTGAAAAGGGATATTAGGATGGGGCTCAAGGGGAAGGAAGGAAACAATACAGAGAGTTATAAGGGGGTGGGAAGTGAGTGTCCCCCAAACGCCTCTGATGTCAGTCCCCGGGCCCTCCACTTCCGTCGGGGACGGATGGGAGAGCGGGCTGGTACTGACGCCCTCCCTTCCCACGGCCGGCAGCCCTCCCCGTCCCTTACCTGGCTCAGAGCGCAGCCCGGGCCAAAGGAAGCTTCTCAAAGAAATTCCTCCCACCGCCCACCCTCACCGCGGCTCTCTGCTCCCAGCTCCAGGGCCCAGCCAGCAATCCTCGTCGCCACTCACGCCCGCCGGCGCCTCTCTGAAAGCCAGCGGCTGGGGACCGGCACTCAGTAGCCGCTCGCAAGGCGTCTCCTGCTGCCGTGGCGACGCCCCGCCCATATAAACAGCTTCCACTTCTGCCATTGGCCAGGGCATCTCCAAAGAGACCGCGGGCTCTTAACGGCTCTCTCACGCGGTAACTCTCTTCCAGCTCCCTCCTGCCGCCCTCTCTGGCGCGCGACCCAGCCCCCTACCCGCCACCGCGTCCCGGCTCCGCGCATTCCCGCCCGACGGCCCCGCGCAGGGCTCGGAGAGGCGCGCGGCTCGGCGCTCCCGCAGAGGCCCCGGGGCCCTCGGCGAGCAGTTCGCCGCGGGAACCGTCCTCCGCCCCACCCCCTTCCCATCTGGGCTGCTCAGAGGTGGCGACGGCTCCTGGGACGCAGCCCGTGGCGCGGGGGCCAGGGCTGGGTGCATGCTTGGGGCTTTCCTTTCCTCTCCTCTGGGCTGCGAGTGGCACTTCCTCACGTTTCTGCGGCCTGTCCCGGTCTCCCGACCGAGTGTCGTCTTGGTGCCCGCAAGCAGGTCTGACTCTCCGATGCCACCTGCCGCTCAGGTCCGCAGAAACCGCAGCCCCGGTCGCAGGCACCCCAAGGCGGCTAGGGTAATCCAGTGTTTCCCGGTAAGCGCTCCCTCCCCGCCCCGTCCTCAGCAAGATTCCCAGAAGCTGACATTCCAGAGGCTTCTTCGGAAGTGCTCTCCCTCCTTTCCAGATAGCCGAGGAAACAGAGCCGTTGGGTGAAACCCAGGAAAGCCGTGGACTTGCCAAATTCTTTGACTGGGGTCATTTGCCCCATTCATTTCACCAGCCTTTAAGTGACGGACTAACGGTGGACTGTGGTCCTTCCTCCTCCCCTCCCCCAGCCTCCCTCCAGTCACCAGCTTTCCTGCTCTTCAGTTATTGAGGAGCTGCAGTTGGAAGTTCTCTGGTTGAAGGGGGTGGGTGGAGGTGAGGGCTCCTTATCAGGCCTCTGGGCAGGAGCTGTGCCCGGGGGATGGTACACCAGCTCCCACCCAGAAACATGTCTTTTCCTCTACCCCTTGCCCTCTCTCACTCCTCCATGTCCAGCTTGTCTTGAGTCAAAGTTTTTTTTTTCTTCCCAAGTATTTATTGTTTTATTTTAATTTTTATTTTATTTTTTTATTAGTTTCTGCTTTATAACAAAGTGAATCAGTCATACATATACATCTGTTCCCACATCCCTTCCCTCAGGCATCTCCCTCCCTCCCACCCTCCCCATCCCACCCCTCCAGGCGGTCACAAAGCACCGAGCTGATCTCCCTGTGCTCTGCGGCTGCTTCCCACTATCTACCTTACGTTTGGTAGTGTATATATGTCCATGCCTCTCTTTCGCTTTGTCACAACTTACCCTTCCCCCTCCCCATATCCTCAAGTCCATTCTCAAGTAGGTCTGTGTCTTTATTCCTGTTTTACCCCTAGGTTATTCATGACATTTTTAAAAATTCCATATATATGTGTTAGCATACGGTATTTGTCTTTCTCTTTCTGACTTACTTCACTCTGTATGACAGACTCTAGGTCTATCCACCTCATTACAAATAGCTCAGTTTCGTTTCTTTTTATGGCTGAGTAATATTCCATTGTATATATGTGCCACATCTTCTTTATCCATTCATCCGATGATGGACACTTAGGTTGCTTCCATCTCCGGGCTATTGTGAATAGAGCTGCAATGAACATTTTGGTACATGCCTCTTTTTGAATTATGGTTTTCTCAGGGTATATGCCTAGTAGTGGGATTGCTGGGTCATATGGTAGTTCGAGTTTTAGTCTTTTAAGGAACCTCCATACTGTTCTCCATAGTGGCTGTACCAATTCACATTCCCACCAGCAGTGCAAGAGTGTTCCCTTTTCTCCACACCCTCTCCAGCATTTATTGTTTCTAGATTTCTTGATGATGGCCATTCTGACTGGTGTGAGATGATATCTCATTGTAGTTTTGATTTGCATTTCTCTAATGATTAATGATGCTGAGCATTCTTTCATGTGTTTGTTGGCAGTCTGTATATCTTCTTTGGAGAAATGCCTATTTAAGTCTTCTGCCCATTTTTGGATTGGGTTGTTTGTTTTTTTGCTATTGAGCTGCATGAGCTGTTTTTAAATTTTGGAGATTAATCCTTTGTCAGTTGCTTCATTTGCAAATATTTTCTCCCATTCTGAGGGTTGTCTTTTGGTCTTGTTTATGGTTTCCTTTGCTGTGCAAAAGCTTTGAAGTTTCATTAGGTCCCATTTGTTTATCTTTGTTTTTATTTCCATTTCTCTAGGAGGTGGGTCCAAAAGGATCTTGCTGTGATTTATGTCATAGAGTGTTCTGCCTATGTTTTCCTCTAAGAGTTTGATAGCTTCTGGCCTTACATTTAGGTCTTTAATCCATTTTGAGCTTATTTTTGTGTATGGTGTCAGGGAATGATCTAATCTCATACTTTTACATGTCCCTGTCCAGTTTTCCCAGCACCACTTATTGAAGAGGCTGTCCTTTCTCCACTGTACATTCCTGCCTCCTTGATCAAAGATAAGTTGACCATATGGGTGTGGGTTTATCTCTGGGCTTTCTATCCTGTTCCATTGATCTATCTTTCTGTTTTTGTGCCAGTAAAACACTGTCTTGATTACTATAGCTTTGTAGTGTAGTCTGAAGTCAGGGAGCCTGATTCCTCCAGCTCCGTTTTTCGTTCTCAAGATTGCTTTGGCTATTCGGAGTCTTTTGTTTTTCCAAACAAAGTTTGAATTTTTTTGTTCTAGTTCTGTGAAAAATGCCAGTGGTAGTTTGATAGGGATTGCATTGAACCTGTAGATTGCTTTGGGTAGTAGAGTCATTTTCACAATATCGATTCTTCCAATCCAGGAGCATGGTATATCTCCCCATCTATTTGTATCATCTTTAATTTCTTTCATCAGTGTCTTATAATTTTCTGCATACAGGTCTTTTGTCTCCTTAGGTAGGTTTATTCCTAGGTATTTTATTCTTTTTGTTGCAATGGTAAATGGGGGTGTTTTCTTGATTTCACTTTCAGATTCTTCATCATTCGTGTACAGGAATGCCAGAGATTTCTGTGCATTAATTTTGTATCCTGCTACTTTTCCAAATTCATTGATTAGCTCTAGTAGTTTTCTGGTAGCATCTTTAGGATTCTCTATGTATAGTATCATGTCATCTGCAAACAGTGACAGCTTTACTTCTTCTTTTCCAATTTGGATTCCTTTTATTTCCTTTTCTTCTCTGATTGCTGTTTCTAAAACTTCCAAAACTAAGTTGAATAAGAGTGGTGAGAGTGGGCCACCTTGTCTTGTTCCTGATCTTAGTGGAAATGGTTTCAGTTTTTCACCATTGAGGACAATGTTGGCTGTGGGTTTGTCATTTATGGCCTTTATTATCTTGAGGAAAGTTCCCTCTATGCCTACTTTCTGCAGGGTTTTTATCATAAATGGGTGTTGAATTTTGTCGAAAGCTTTCTCTGCATCTATTGAGATGATCATATGGTTTTTCTCCTTCAATTTGTTAACATGGTGTATCACATTGATTGATTTGCGTATATTGAAGAATCCTTGCATTCCTGGCATAAACCCCACTTGATCATGGTGTATGATCCTTTTAATGTGCTGTTGGATTCTGTTTGCTAGTATTTTGTTGAGGATTTTTGCATCTATGTTCATCAGTGATATTGGCCTGTAGTTTTCTTTCTTTGTGACATCCTTGTCTGGTTTTGGTATCAAGGTGATGGTGGCCTCGTAGAATGAGTTTGGGAGTGCTCCTCCCTCTGCTATATTTTGGAAGAGTTTGAGAAGGATAGGTGTTAGCTCTTCTCTAAATGTCTGATAGAATTCGCCTGTGAAGCCATCTGGTCCTGGGCTTCTGTTTGTTGGAAGATTTTTAATCACAGTTTCCATTTCAGTGCTTGTGATTGGTCTATTCATATTTTCTATTTCTTCCTGATTCAGTCTTGGCAGGTTGTGCATTTCTAAGAATTTGTCCATTTCTTCCAGGTTGTCCATTTTCTTGGCATAGAGTTTCTTGTAGTAATCTCTCATGATCTTCTATATTTCTGCAGTGTGAGTTGTTATTGAGTCAAAGTATTAAAAGCGTGCTGGAGAAAGTCGGACAGCAACTTTCACAAATAAGCCAACTGCGCAGTTAACACCTCTTCTTCCCTCGTGAACAGTTTTATTCATTTTTAAGAATCATGCAGCAGTCCATAAATATTGCATCCTTGACGTCCCCACTGTAGTGTGCCCATGAGTGTACTCCAGGGAGTGAGGGGTACACAGATGGCACAACAGTACACACATATTTACACACACTAGGTGTGCAGATCCTAAAGCACAGTGAGCAAGCAGCATGCCAAGGTCAGGTGAACAGGACAAAAACCCTCCCCAGGTGAGATGGCTTAACGTGTGTGGATCCGTGCCCAGGAGACGCCCCAGCGTTGGCATGGCCTCTGGTAGGATGGGACTGGGGAGGAGAAGGAAAAAGGGCTCTGTGAGAAGGCTGGGATCACCACACCACCCGGAAGTGAGCTCATAGGTGAGCTCCGACTTGAGTGTGGCAGGAAGGAACCCCAGGCCTCCGGTTAGTCTGTGTCCTTGTGTGAGAAACCAGGCCCCGTCATATTCTCTGTGGGTCAACTGCTAACAACATGACCATCTCCAGATGATGACTGGGGCGGCTGTCCTGTTCCCCGACCAGGCTCTGTGCCCTGTTCCCTGATCCCAGCCCTTTTGGATGGGATATTTCTGCTCGCCAAAGAGCTAAATGAGGGCAAAGAGGTGCGGGGATGGGGGAGAGAGCAGGAACTGTCTGAGAAACAGGAGTGAAGGGCCACTTCTCACCCGGGTATGTCTTGGTTATGGAACCAAGGCCTTGAGGAATCTCTCTGAGCCTCTTCCTGGGAGAAGACAGACCCTCCAGAAAGGGTGAAGACAATGGCTTCCTCTTAGGGTTCCTGGCCACTGTGGCGACTGTTTACCTACATCTCCTTCATCTCAGGTAACACCACACTCTGAATACTACCTGCCGGGAGAGGAGGTGGATCTGTATGCCACCACCCCAGGCTCAGGGAGAGTCCCCTTCCCTAGTGCTTCTGGGGCTCAGATTTCAAGGAAATCAGGAAGTGTGGTTATTGCTGGAATCATCAATATGAAAGGGTCTGTAAGAATGTTTCGGGGAAAGAAAGGACATTAACAGGGGTCTGAAACAGCAGAGCCCACTGCAGGATTTCAGAGCGGGTGGACACCGGAACTCAAGGCAGAAGCTGAGATTTGGCTTGGCTCATGTAGTGTCTGTCAGGACCACAGGCCTCCGCCTGCCCACCCCCAGGGCAGGATGTGAACCACAACCACCAGGCAGTGAGGGTCACCACGCACCTGACGGCACAAGGCAGCCACACAGGAGGTGCAAAAGATCCCCCGGCACTGGGCTCTCTTTGAGGCCTTGGGAAGGACCATGAAAAGTTCCTCTAGGGCAACAATTCCAACTACTAATTCAGGCCATCATGGTGGGCATAGCCTAGGGCTCTGTCACATCTCAGCCTCACAAACTGTTGGATCCCACTTTGCTTCTCAATCTCATGCTCCACTAACTAACCACCTCTTCCAAAAGCCAGCAGACAATGCATCTATCAGAGAGCTATGAGGAATCCATTGATAACACTAGTGTTGAGAGACGAACAGCCAACAGCTTACGGTCTTGCTGTTTCAGACTGTTATTTATATGCCTACACTGGACTGGGGTGGGGTGGACATGTGATTTGAACAATATCTCTAAATCTCTGATGAGCCTATGGAAGGCAGTACCTCCGGCTCCCCCCATCAGGCTCAGCTGATCTGGAGGACAGGGGAGGAAAACCGGTGGGATGGGGAGCCTCCCAGACCACCACTGACCCCAGCTCAGCCCTTCCCCCAACCTCCTTTGGGGTTCCTGGGCACCAAATGAGAACCACCGGTCCACCCCTCTCTCAGCTTCTTTCTTCAACTCTTTCAGAAAAGCGGGGTGGAGACGGGGGCAGCAGGGGTAAGAATGCCACCTGACAGGGCGGTAGTGATGAAACGTGATAATATACGACAGTCCCTAACAAGTGCCTGGTACATAGAGGGGGTCAAAAATGCCTTTGCAGTGTCACCTTAGGATGGAGCCCCAGGCCTTCCTGAGTGCACCTGATCATAAAGAACTCCCCGGTAGGTCATCATGTAACTGAGGGGTTCTCAGATTCAAGGCCTCCTTCCTAAGCAGACACACGAGGCATAGCCTCTGCTACCAGAAGCAAGAACTGTTTTCCCAACCAACCTTCTGGTGGTTGCCACTGCTTCTTGTCCTTGAGAGAGGAGCTCCTAATGCATTTTGAGGGAAACCCCACTTACAGTGCAATATGGCTTTCCCTTCTCACAGGAGTCATCCCCCAACGCCACCCCAATCTGCAGGTCTCAGATTGGTTATGATGTCCCAGAGACTAGAAAATGCCAGATGGGTGTTTGTAATGAAGTCACCCAAACTCTTGAGTCTTCTTGGTCTACCTCGTAAGGAGAAAAAAAAAAAAAGATACAAAAGAAATAACCAGTCTGTAGACCACAGCTCCACCTGAAGATCAAGATACAGTGGAAACATTCCAGAGACTCTCTGCAAAGGGTCTCATGAGCTGCAGTTCGAGTGGCTTTAGCCCACAAGGAGAAAAGAGGTTTCCAGTCCCTTCTGAGAGGGGAAGGATCACGGTTGCGGAAGAAGATGAGTCTGGGAGAAGGGTCAGGTGCCCTCAGCATCCAGCTTTCACGTGGGTCTAAAAAGTCTCCGTGTGTCTTGCTGAGGATGCCCAGGAGGTCAGTGGTGCCATGAGGCCAGGATGGGATGTGAGAACGGGAGGAGAGCCCTGGTACAGGGGCTAAGGCTCTCAGATGGCCAAAGGATCCCACACGCAGAGCCTGTTCTCGGGGTCCTCCAGGCTGCCAGAAGATGGGCGTCTGCGCTGCGTGTTCCGACGACTGACCACGTTGTCGTCAGCCTGCCAGGCACCTGAGAAGAGGAAAGGAAGGTTACCGGACCTTTGGTTTGGTGCAGATGGTGTCTCTGGCAGGACAGTCCGGGAGTTTGGCACGAAAGCTGGCAAGATGCGCATTAGCTGGAACTCCCACAGGGTGCAAACCACAGCACGTGAAACTTGGGAGCAGTGGCGTCCACTGGGCGAGGGACAGTCATGGCCACTGTGGCCCACTGATGGAGGGACATGCAGGATGGTCCTTGTTTTGTGAGCTTGCCGTAGGATCCACCTTTGTATCTTTATTTGGTCTTGAAGTTTGCCTAAGTGTTACAGCGGACCAGGAAAAGAAACTGAGTCTGGCTGAGACTTTCACGAGAGCAGGAGGAGGTGAAGGGGAGGGAGAAGAGTGTGTTAATTTGGGCTCAGAGTTAGTGTTTGCTGTGGGGGCCAGGGTGGGGCAGGAAGGGACTGGCTGCCCAGCAGGGTGCCAGGGACCAAATGGCATGGCAGAGAACAGAGTGACAGCTGTTCCTCTCCTTCTGCACCCGAACAGCCCACCGAGAGTTGCTATCAGCTGGTGCCACCAACCCCAGGAGACATTAGCTCCAGAGCTTTGGGGTCCCCCGGGTACCATCCACGAAACTCATCATCTTCCCCCCTTGTCCTGCAGTTCCTGCACGAGAAGCACCCGCTGCCCATGCTGGAAACCCACTCTTGGTGCTTCTCTCTCCTTCATGCTCTGTATCCAATCCATCCTGACCTCCTGCTTGTTCAAGCTCTAGTAAGGTCTAAATCTGTAGTCAGAAAACCGGGATACAGCCCCAGCTTGTAACGTACTGACTGTGTGACCTTGGGCAGGTCACTGTACTTGGAGCCCTGGTTTTCCCATCCATCAGATGGGAGACAAGTACTTACACCCCAGGGATGCCGTGAGACTAAGCGAGGTGACATGGAAGAGTGGTGAGCAGGGCGCCTGACTCACAGAATGTGCGCGACAACCATCCGCCCCCCAGGCCTTGTTCAGGCTACACTCATCTCCCCCAAGTCGTCCTCCCAGCCCACAGAATGACTCCATCTGATTCAGTCCCCCCAGTGCAGCGAGATGCCCCTTCTGAAGGGAGAGGATGAAGCCCTAACCCCCTGAGTTGGGGGAAAGCCTTCCATTCTCTGGCCGAGGACTGCTGAGCTGCCTCTTCCAGCACCTGCCCCCAGAAGGACCCCCTGAAGCCAGATGGGGTCCAGCGTGCTCCGAAGTGCTCCCCCACTGGCCCGTACCACCACCCCATTTCTCATGCTGTGTGGAAATTGCTGGATCCTCCAGCACACGGTGATCTCCTCCAGGGCAGAGCCGAGAGCCATGCCCTTCAGAGGGCTCAGTTCGTGGACGGAGCCGGCTGACCCTGGAGGGTGGGCGTGAGGCTCACTGTGTCACATTTGAGGGAGGCCACTCACAAATGTCTGGCGTCAGCTTCAGTTTAGGCCAGCCCAAGACACGAAACCCTTTAATGGCAGAAACACTAGGATTCAGCGGGTATAAATTGTGTATACCCATAAATGTCCTGGTGTGCTAATCCGCCCTAAGGCTCTAATAATAGTCTTGTGGAGGTGGACCCCAGGGGAAGGGGAGTGAGTGGGACAGGAAATGTTTAGGTATCTCTCACAGCCAGATGGAATGCGGGGATCTGTACTCCCTGGGGGTACCGGAGTCCGGCACATGGGGCCACAGTGCTTTTCCCCTCTAAGGGTGACAGGATGCAGAGCAGGCAAGATTGCGCTTTTAAGTTAGGAACCCCCAGATGAAATAAGTTGTTCCTTCATTTTATATAATTTGGTAGATCTCATACTTATTCCTCTGTGTTTAATGGGCAGGACTCCGGAACTGTGGCTGTTTGGTAGGAACGACCAAAAGCAAATGGTAAACAGGAGAGAAGACACACACACACACACACACACACACACACACACACACACACACAAAGTCAAATCAAAACACTGCCGCAGCCTCGCCGCCACCACCACTGGCTGCCAGGCTGCCTGGCTCTGAATTCTTGAGTCCTTGCTACAAACACCACCGGTCCAGATTCTGAGCCAGGGCTGAAAACTGGCTCCTTCTGAAACAGCCTGAAGACTCAGACCTGAAGTCTCTGATCTCCCCAGCTTCTTGGTACAGTCGGTGGTTCTCTTTCCTCTAAAAAGGCTTCTGCCAGACCCTCGGTGAAACCCTGCTGCTCCGTGCATCCTGGATGCGGAAGGTAAGCCTGGAAGGCGCAGGAGGACTTCCTGAGCGAGTGCTACCATTCTGTCCAGCCCTCAGCCAGAAAAGGGAGCCTGGAGATTCAAAATCCTTCCCGGGAGGTAGAGAAAGGTGGTTCCCACTTAATTCCCTCCTCAGGCTCAGAAACGGGGGAGTGAAGACACCTCTAGAGGCAGATTTGGGGAGCACATCTAGGGGGATTCCACACACCTCTTTCCTGCCTCTACCCAGCCACTAATTAAATTTAAGATCTGTAACAGTTCCACCATCTTGTAGAGTTTCTCTCCAAGAAAAGAGAAAGTTAATTCCGATTTTTCCTTAGTATCTGCGAAGCATAAGCCTTCCTAGTGGCGTCTTAGTCTTGGGTTATTTCAGGTCTCCATAAGTACTTTTCTTTGTTTTGTTTTTGGCTGTGCAGTGGCTTGGAGGATTTTAGTTCTCCGACCAGGGATTGAAGCAGGCCACTGAAGTGAAAGTGCGGAGTCCTAACCACTGGACTGCCAGGGAATTCCCTCCATAAGTACTTTTAGATTTCATCGGTATGCCCACTCCTGTCCAATGCCATCATTTAAAAACATCTGTATCGGGCTTCCCTGATGGCGCAGTGGTTGAGAGTCTCCCTGCCGATGCAGAGGACAAGGGTTTGTGCCCTGGTCCGGGAAAATCCCAAATGCCACGGAGCGGCTGGGCCCGTGAGCCATGGCCGCTGAGCCTGTGCGTCCGGAGCCTGTGCTCCGCAACGGGAGAGGCCACAACAGTGGGAGGCACGCGTGCCACAAAAAACAAAACAAAACAAAACAAAAACATTTGTATTTCCACTAATAAACTCAAATTATCTTTGCTTTTTCCCATCACACCACCCAGAGCCTTTTCACAGAATTGTCACTGGTCCCCTGGCCACTATCCTGACGCCTGTGTGATACTCCATCAGGTTCCTTGGGGCCCCGTCTACCTAGCATGGCCTCGCGATTATAGTCAGCTCATCACCTACAATGGTCAACTCAGATTTCCTCCCTTTGAGAACCTTGCAGAACAATCTCAGAACATACCATCGCCCCCCCACCTTGGTCTCGGGGCCAAAGAAGACCCACAGGCTTCTTAGCGGAAGAGGTGCTGGAATGACACAGGTGCTTTCTCAACATCACTCCCACAAGGGTGATGAGAGCAGCGAGGATGGGGACCTGAGCCATCCTTGCCGCGAGCTGGGGCTCCTGGCAGAGCACCTGTGGGCCTGGGGAGGGTGGACCATGGGGTGCTCCCCGGGCTCCCTCCTTGTGGGCGCTCCGTGAGGCAAGTGGCATCCGTGTGGGGAGGGAAACAGTGTGGAGAGGGAGACCAAGTGCCTGAGAAGCTGTCCTGATGGCCAAGCCAGCCTGAGGCACCTCAGTCATAGGAAGGAACTTTGAACTCACAGCTGAGCGTGGTGAGGTCTGTTGATTCCATGGGACCTACCACAGTGGATGCTCCTGTCATTAACCTGACATTAACCTGACAGATTCTTCCAGAGAGTTCCCCAGCTCTTTACTACCAGTGTGACGCTAACAGCAGAACCCGAGAAATATTTCACCAAGAGAGCAGATGCACTTTCCTTCTCTCGTAAGAGCCCTTGAGACCTCAGGTTGAGGCTACGATGGGACCCGCAACTCCCTCTCCCGGCAGGCGCCACTGTTATTCGGTTTCATGTCTGGCCTGAACGGTGAAGCCAGTTTAATCTGAGAATGGCTGGCTCCCGAGATCACCGTAAAGAAGCCCAGGCATTGTTTTCCTTCCAGGCCTCGCTCTCCTGCCGCAATCCCAGAGTGGAATAAACATCCACCAGCAGGTTGGCCCGAAGGAGTTAGGGAGAGGAGGAAGCACAAGGCCTGGGGTCAGTTTCCACCAGCATGGGCGGCTAAAACAATTCCCAGGAGCTCTCTCTGCCAAACACGGGGGTTGGTGGGGAGCCACTGCGGGGAGGCAGGAGCCTAGATTCCTCTCTTGAAGCCCAGTGAGCGGCTGGCCGGCACAGCTGCCACAGACTCAGGGCGGAATGAGGGCAGAGATGGCATCTTCCCCAACTAGTGACCAAAACAAATCCTGCCTGTAACCTTTGCCACCGAAGCATCCCCGCTTTTGTGGAACAGGGATTAATCTAGTCTCACAAATATTTATTTTTCCTGGAAAATTTCAGCATATTAAATACAGGCTCTTGCCAGTTAGGAACGGAAGCCTCAGCGAGGGCCCCTCGGATGTGCGTGCGCCCAGCAAGCTTGGGGTTGGGTGTGGGTGAACATGAACTTTCACACGAAGTCTGGGTAACCTAAATGAGTTTCAAAATAAACAAACTGGACAGACAGACGTACATTTGGCAAAAAGACATGAGAAACAAATGGACAGACAGAAGCCAGGTAAAGAGTGGGAAGGCAGGAAGTGAAGTGTACCCTGGACCTCAGCCACTCTGGCCCAAGCCTGGCTGGGTCAACGCTAAGTGGGAAGGGACCAGAGAGCCCCTGGGAAGGCTGTGGGAGGCGTCTCTGGGGATTACGGCTTCCTCCACCACAAGCCTGCATGGGGCCAGAGGGGTGAGTACATGGGTCTTCTGCAAGCTGATGGAGAGTGGCAACCACAGGAGTTTGTGTCCCTCCAGCAACTGTAACCACGTTGCAAAGAGAGTAAAGCAATGGACCCATGACGGGACCTGGCTGTCCTGAAGCTTAAACATGTCCAGGGCATGTTTAAGAGATTACAGACCACGCAACATGAAGGCAGTCTCTGCTGTGAACCAAGGAGGGGCAATTTCGACCTAGTCCACCAGGCAAGACGTGGCTTTAGAGCCATGGTTGGTGAAGCCCTTGGTGAGCATGGAGCAGAGAGACATCAGTGCCCAGAGTGTGACTGACAGGTGGGCTCCTCCTGAGAACTCATCCTGGATTCAGTTTAGTGTCATGAGAAGGAATAAGGGGCACGTTGATGGCCCTGATTGAATTTATAGAGTTAGGGCTCCAGGGAGAAGAGTTACCCTCGACCCCTGATTGTTCCTTTGGGATCCAAATCTAGGGAGCACAAGGCAACTGGTGGTCGCCCAGGGCTCACTGGGTCACAGAGCTAGTCTATAAAATGCTGGCATTGAAATTCCTCTCTGATCCTAACTAAACACTCTCCTTTGAGTGGCTACAGGTTCCCTTTTCAAGGGCTCAGGCTCTCTTTCCAAGACCTTATCACAGAGGCTGTGTCTGCCTTAAACTGCCTGTTGATGGAAACAAGACCAGGCCCCCTGCCATGGGATCTGCAAGATCATGATGGAGTGGGCACGGTCAGGTCAAATCGGAAGGCTTTGGAGGTATTTTTGTGCCTTTCTCCATGCCCAAATAGATTCGCTTAGAGCAGAGTCGCTCTTTGCCCAAGGACTCTCCCAAGGCTGCCTCACTTCCTTTCAGCAACTGGCTCCCAGCACCTTAGCAAAGCCCATGCCTTCTTGCAGGAACTGCAGGGCAGGAGATGGGTGTCCCAGGGTGAGAGCAGGGGTGCGAGCAGGGGAGCGTCTCCCACCAAGTTCATGTTCAGCAGACTGCCACTCACCGGCTAAGCAGACCGCAGAGCACAGCTTATTGGCCAGTGCTTTCATGCTGGCGATGTCAAAGTCATTGTTATTGTCACACTCCATACCTAGAAATGCGAATGTCCTCTGGCCTGTAACGGAGTTAAGGCAGTTAGAGAGGACCTGGCTGTGTTTTTCTCTGCTTTGCTGTCCTTAAAATAAAAATCTTAAGGATGGAGACAAAAAACATCAAATCATATGTTAAAAAAAAGACAATAATTAAGTGGGGAGAGAGGACAATAAAGGAAACTGCATGGGTACGTTTGTGTTCTCGCTCTGTTCTGCTCTGTTTCCTTAACTGGCCCCTTTCCAGCCTTCGTTCCAGGGAAATCAGACCCTGGGGAGGTCTGTGGGAGTCGGACACGGAGACCCGGGCCCAGAGCAGAGCCTAAGCCAGGCTGGAAGAGCTAGGAGAGCCACGGGGGAAGTGACCCCGGGCTCAGGCCTGTGTCTGTCGGTGCACGTGAGGTGTGTTTATGACCACAAGGCTCTGCGAAATGACTAATACATAAAATGGCAATTAAAGCTCTTTGGTCCCGTAATTTTGCACCTCAAATCAAAGAATCGCATTGCTTGCAAAATTATGATTTATTTTCTTTGAGACTTAATTTTCTATTCTGAAGATGTTTTAAGGGGCTGACCAGAAACCTACAGTCGTGTAAGATGGGAAGGGGACAATTTTAGATGTTATTTTTTCAAGCCCCCACCCGGTTTTTTTTTCCTTGGTGAAAGGGAGAGGAAGAAACATACATCTACTGTGTACAGCATGTCAGGTGGAAACCACATATGGAATGTCAGGCGGAAACCACGTACTGCCCTGTGCCTTTTAGAAGCAAATATTCTACTGGGGACGACAATCACAATGGAGAACTCAGAGCCTTGCGCCCTGAAGACATCAACCGAGGAGAGGTAGCGCCCAACTCCGGCTTGGTTGGCGTGCACGTGCGGCAGAGGCACAGCCTGGGCGACCACCCCTCCTCCGGCACTACTTGGCCAGGAGAGAGTGGTCATGTGCACATGCGCACCCCCTGCACACCACACAACCCCCCAAGCAACTGCCATGGCCAAAGCAGAAGCGACTAGCATGACATCTGCATCCAGGCTGGGATCCAGGTTTGCTCTGGAGGTTGCCCTTCTGTGGAGGCACCTCAGAGGAGCAGACGGAAGAGACACCGGTTCCTGGGACGCCTGGTCCTACAATCCCAGGTGGGATTCCCAGCTCGCCTACCCTCCCCCCCCCCGCCACTTCCTTGTTCTATATGTAGGTCGTTCCTTCGCTTCTCGGCTTACTAGAAACCAAATTCTTCCGACTGAAGATATGATTGACCTTATTTACAAAACAGAAATAGAGTCACAGGTGTAGAAAACAAACTTATGGTTATGGCGGGGGGCAAGGGAGGGGAGGGATACATTGGGAGATTGGGATTGACATATACACACTACTATATATAAAATAGATAACTAATAAGGACCTGCTGTAGAGCACAGGGGACTCTACTCAGTAGCCTGTAATGGCCTATATGGGCAAAGAATCTAAGAAAAGAGTGGATATATGTATATGTATAGTTGATTCACGTTGCTGTACAGCAGAAACTAACACAACATTGTAAACCAACTCTTCCAATTAAAAAAAATATCTACTTGAGGCCTGAATGATGGTAAAGAGAATCGTTCCAATAGCCTACAAACACTAGTGTACGCTGAGCTGCCAACGTCTCTTCACCTCACCTTTGCTGTGCCGCCAGGGCTGTGATCCTTCTGCTACTGTAACATCAGCCGTTTTCTTCACTAAAGCAGGAAAACCTACTGCCTAACAGTCGGTTCCCCCAAGGGGAGGAAGCTGTTCTCCTGCTGCAGCTGAACTTTGGGGCTGCTAGAGCAGTTCTGTGAGACTCGGCTGAGAAGCTGAAGCAGGAAGGAAGGGGATGGCAGTTGCCCAAGAAGCTTCAGGATCTACTCAACGTAGATGGAGAACTCCATGTATCTTCTGCAGCCTTGGCTCAGAGGCCCAGAAAGAGCCAGGAAGGCTGCTGAGGTCCTCAGATACCCTGCTTGCTTTGATATTCCATCAAGAAGACAACCTTTCCCCAAAGCCACACCCTTGAGCAGTGCCACCAAGTCACACCAGTGCCCCTTTCTCTACCCTTCAGAGAATACCCGGGAGAGAAATATAATAAAAGGGAGCAAAAGACCAGGTCTTTTACCATCTTCTTGTGTGGGTGATCCGTCCTCTTCTTCTAGAACCTCATTTCCCTAGGACAGAAGGAAGGCACTGTGAGTCCATAAAGCAGTGAAATGAGTCTACTGATGGTCAGAAGACAGAACTAATCACCCTCATGGTATCCATACATTTCCTGTCCGTGTGAGATGGCTGGGAGGCCCAGCAGAGGCAGATTTTGCTTGGCGAGGCAGGATCGGCCCGTAGGGACCAGGTCTGAGGCACGTTCCAGAGGGACCAGGTCTGAGGCACCTTACAGAGGGACCCTGGGACTGTCAGGATTAGCCTTGGTTATAGTTTAGCTCACACTGTTTCTCTCAGGTGGAAATCAAAGTTGTCAAATGAAAAAGCAAACCGTGAGATCATAAAACTTTCAGGAACCCTTTAGGATCCCCAATCCCATCCAGATACTCCTTTGAGAACATCTGGCTCAAGAGAAAGTTGTAGAGTCCCCACTGGGAGCTGGGCATTCCATATACTTCAGGCACACCTCCGTCAGAGCACTTCTCACGCTGAGTTATAACTCTGATTCCTCCATCAGATGGAGCTCCGGGATGGGTGGGATGGGTGGATTGGGGGTGTGGGCAGGCAAAAGCCATGTCACTCGGTCTTTGTGTCCCCCAGTGCCAGGAAGATGTGAGATGCCTGTGCCAGGTAAATACTAAGTGAATTGGAGGACAAACACCCTCTCAAGGGTCTGGCCTGGAAGACTTCCCTCTGGAACTCACCCCACGCCTATTACGCTGAGACCAGCGCCCTCTGCTAACCGGACAGTCCCTCTGCTCTGCACCCTGCCTCTAACAGATCCAAGTGCACCACCTTGGAAGGCTTCTTCCAGAAGAGCCCCCATCCTATTTGCATCCTGTGCCAGTGCCGGCAGTCCCTCTGACCGGGGAGGGGCACCAGCGTCCACCTTGCTCTTACCTCTGCATCCTGCTCTTCAGCGGTGGCGACGAGGCCCGCAAAGTTGCAGTCTGGAGACGCCGCTGGCGTCACCTGCAAAGGAGCAACAAAAGTCAAGGTGCAGATGCCACCGGCTCTCCTACCCAGCTCGCCTGGCAGCAAACCCAAACCAAGTCCTCAGGACAGAAGTGGTGCCACATGGAAGATCACATCTGAGGGAGTCTGTGATTCAACAACCCAGTACTGTGTTTTCCAGGGCTCCCCTCCCGAGCACTGGGGGGCTTTGCCGATCTCCCTGGCAGGCCCTGGACTGAGCTCCTTGGGACTCGAGTACAGAGCAGAGCAGAGCGGCGAGGGCGATCCCATGCTCCTCTCTTACGTCTCCTTCTTCTGAGGGGGTCCTGCTGGCGTCCCGGGGGCAGGGGAGAGCCTCCCCGTCCTCTTCCGTGCCAGGGGCGATGTAGGAGCCGGACATGGAAGACACGGTGTCGGTGCTGATCTGGGAGGACACCATGGACATGACCTTCCTTCTTCAAGTCTGGGTCCCCAGTATGTTGAGGGGGGCAGAGGCGGGGAGAAGAGTGTTTCCTGCCCTCAGCTCAACTCTTCATGAGGCCTGGCGCATTTGCTTCAGGCCAGCATGGAATCCCATCCCGGGGGCCTTCCCATCACTGGAGCTGAGAGTGGCCTGTCCCGAGGGCAGACGGGGAAGGTCTCCGAAGACTGAGTTCCTGAACATTGCCCCTCATCCCTTTCCTGGCTGGTGATACATGGGGGAGGGAGGATAGGGAAGAGGTGGAAAGTGAGGAGACAGAAAGCTAGCTTCTTGCTTTGGGAAGGGACTGTACCACACCTGAGGGTGAAGTGGCTGAAGGGCTTCTCACCTCAAAAGTGGAGATCAAAGGAAATGCGAAACCTGCCCAGAGAGCTTGAGTCATGGGCTCAAAGCCACACAGGGCAAAAGAGAAAGGACAACTCAGTGCAACATGGGGTCCTGGATTGGGATGTTGGAATGGAGAGGAGCATTACTGGGGTGATCTGCAAGACGTGAAGGGGGTCTGCGGTTACATGGGATTACCAGGTCAGTGTTCATTTCCTGATTGTGATGGTGGTACTGGGATTATGGAGGTGTGTCCTTGTTCT
This sequence comes from Mesoplodon mirus, assembly GCF_964341445.2. Classification (NCBI taxonomy): domain Eukaryota; kingdom Metazoa; phylum Chordata; class Mammalia; order Artiodactyla; family Ziphiidae; genus Mesoplodon; species Mesoplodon mirus. Next base: position 25,423,932 of record NC_138994.1, read on the forward strand.
AAGGAAACACACACTAAAGTATCTAGTGCTAATGGGGCAGCCTGTCTGCAACTTACTGTTAAGGGCGCAAAATATATATTGACTGGGATTACATCGAATCTCTAAATAAATACGGAGTCACTGAACGTTTTTTCAAAAAGCCACCCAGCCAAGGGCCGGGGCAGGGATGAATAGGAGGGACAGGATCCACTCACGCTTCCCGCCTCCTCCACCGCCAACCCCCAAACGCTGCCTGCTGAAAGGGTGTGTGAAGCCCTGTGTTCTGGCCGCTTCGGAGCCCCCTCTTAGCTTTGGCTGCTCGTTGGCAGCATCCATGGACCCTTAAAAGTGCCAGTGTTTGGGTCCCAGCCCCAGAGACGCTAGTCCCAAGCATAGGGATTTTCAGGAGCTCCTGGGGATTCTTCCTGGCAGCCAGAAGCTTCTTCAGCCTTTCCTTACCTGGCAGGCAGTTCTGCCAGCCCCTGACCTTGCCCCTCTTCCCCCAGCATGGGCCCAGGCAGAGGGTGAGGAGGGGGGACAGTGACCGGCCCCACCTGTCAATCCAGGGTGTACCCCTTTTGGCGGGGGCTGGAGGCTGAGCCTGGGGACCAGTGGAGAGGCTGGAGCCCCCATGTTCCCCCAGTGCTGGGGAGCGTGGGGAGGAAGGCCGGAGGGTGGTGGGGAGAGGGAGGGAGTCGTTGCTTAGGGGGTGAAGGGAGTCTCAGAGGGAGGTTGGGGCAGCCTCCTCAGCAAGCGGTGGGAAGGGGATGGGCTGCCTCCTGAGCTCTGTAAGGCCCCAACCCGCCTGGCCCTGCAGTGTGCGCACCCTTCGAAAATATTTTGAGTAATTAGCAAGGGAAAGCAACAAGTTGGCGGGGGAATGCCAGGTTGTCCTGGAGCCAGCCTCCAGTGCAAGGAAAGAAAGGGGCCTCAGGAGAAAGGGGCCCGTGGAGGCTGGGCAGGATTGTGTAGGACAGTGCCCGTTTGTGTGTGTGTGTGTGTGTGTCTGTGCGCACGTGCACGTGAGTGCTGGGGGAAGGGGCTGTGCACCACAAGGGCGTGCTGGCGGGGCCAGGTGCAGGCTCGGGGGAGAGATGGGTTCCAGGCAAAGCTGGGGTGAGGGGGTGGAAAGGTGCCTGCTGAGTGTCACATATTTGCTGTGCCTCAGTTTCCCCATCAGAACTCTGGTACGTTGATTCCTCACAGGCTGGAGCTGTAGGGTCTAGGCACCCCGTCTTCCGTCTGCCCTGATGGCCTCCCTCAGCCCCAACCTGCATTGGAGGGAAGGCCCTGGGCGGGGTGAATGAACCCCAGGGTGGCAAGTGGGGCCCCAGGGGCTGGGGCCCTCTGACCTCACACCCTGTCCCTTCAGGAAGGGACCAAGGGAGGGAGGAGCTGGAGACAGGCCCAGGCGAGGACCGCAGGTGAGTCTGGGCAGGCCCTCAACTTGGGCGAGGTGGGGAACGTGAGCCGAGCCCTGGGCAAGAACGGCCTTTGTGAGTGAGTCCCCAGGGCCAGGGAGGGGGCTGTGCCTCCTTTGCCGCCTGCTCCTCGGGGCTGTGGGTACAGTCTCCCCATTGCACATAGAGAGGTGCCGAGGCCCTGGCTGCAGGGGACCCCCGAGGGCCGCCTCTCAGCCCCTTTCTCTCTGGGCACCCAGAGATCATGAGGAGTGCATCAGGGGACACTCTGCAGGCCTTTGGTGCCCCCCATCTTCCTCCCAGCCATTCCCCCTTGGGCCGTGGCCTCCCCAAAACTGGCCCATGCTTTTCCCCAGAGAAAGTTGCAAGCAGGTCCATTTTGAGACTTTTTAAAACTTTAGTTTTAAAAATGTTTTTATTGTAAATCACTTTCTATGAAAAAGGTTAAATTGCCTGATGGGTTAGGAGAGTGGATGTGGGATGCAGCCCAGGGCGTTTATGGTGGAGCAAGACACTCCCCTGCAGGAGTGCAAGCAAGGGCACGGGGCCATCCCCCCATTCCTGGTCCCAGTGGTTCTAGCAAGCACTGCGTCCCTCCCAGTTAAGCCTCAGCTCTAGCTACACTCACTACATTAGTCTGTCTGTCCCCTTTCCCTCTGCAGCTTGGCTGCCCCAGCCCCTAACCCCCAGATCCCCATCTCCCCGCTGCTCTCAGCCTCAAGTTGGGCTCAAAGATTAGGGACACATACCCTCTGCCCCACCTCTAGGGATGAAGCCAGAAGATCCCAGAGGCCTTAGAAAATCTCCTGGCTCCACCCGGCACCCCGGCCTCCTTTCTGTCTCCTCTCTCTTCCCCCCTCCGCCTAGCTCCTCCTCACAGACTGCCGGGAGAGGCCTCTTGGGTGTTCATTTGCAGTCACCTAATCAGCATTGGTTGTACCTGGGAACTTGCTCTGGATAGAGACCTGGGGAGGAGAGCAGGAGAGAGAGAAGCTTGGAAGCTAAGGTGTTCTGGGGCGGGCCCTGTACTGATGTTTCCAGCTTGGCCAGGGCCCCTCCAAGCCGCAGCTCTCATAGTGCAGGGCCCTTAGCGTGTCTCTGGGGCAGGGAAGAAGTGGATCAATGAAACACTGTGTGTATGGGGGGCTGGGGAGCGGAGGCAGCAATTTGGGTCCTGGGCCCCAATTCTCAGCCTGCTGGACTAGAATCTGAGGATGGCCTGGGCTGGGGGCCGTGTGGCCTGGTGGGGTGAGCTGGCCCAGCCCCTGCCTGGGCGGTAGGGTGTCCATGGGCCTGCACTGGCGGGGAGGGGGGCAGTCTGGGCCCAGACTTCGGTGCTGTCTGGAGGTGGGGCAGGGCCTGGCTTCTTACAAGAAGGCGCCCAGGCTGGCCCAGTCATGCAGGTCAGAGGCCAGTGTGGTATCCCCGGCCTCAAAGAGGGGCTCGGGGGGCAGGGAGCTACGGGTGCTCTCGTCCCAGGGGTGCTCCAGGAAGGATGTGGCCAGGAAGGTCTCATCAAAGTCCAGGCTGTCGGTAGCCTGCTCCGCTGGAGGCCCCCAGGTAACAGGGCAGTCGATGTGGTGGCCATGGATGGTGAGGTCCAAGTCCCCGTGTGAGGCAGGGCTCAGCGGCGGGATCAGCTCCGAGGTCTCCAGCGTGCCCAGCTCCCCGTCCAGCGTGCCAGCGTCCAAGATGGCCTCCCAGTCAAAGTTGCCCTTGAGGGGTTCCAGCTCACCCTGCTCCTCCTGGGTCAGCAGCAGGGGGCTGGAGGGCCGCGGGACCTTGGCCTCCTGCTTGGGCAGCGGCTGTTGACGCTTGCGCCCCAGCCTGCCCTCGCCTGCACCCCAGCCCGCCTCCCCAGTGGCCTCCTCGAACTCCCGCAGCAGCTGCTGGGCCTCGGTGCTCACGGTCAGTGGCCCGGCCCATGGGGCGGCGCTGGGCTCTGGCGCGGCCTGGCGGGCAAAGGCCGGGTGGATGTGGACTGGGGGCAGCCGCTGCTTCTTCAAGGCCCCACTCAGCAGCCGCTCGGCGTACTGGGGGTCGATGCGCCAGAAGCCCCCCTTGCCTGGCTCGTCCTTCTCCCGAGGCACCTTGATGAAGCCCTTCTTCAGGGACAGGTTGTGGCGGATGGAGTTCTGGACACAGGGAGGTAGGAGAGAAGGAAGACAGCTGGGAGAGTGGGTGGGGTCAGTGATGGGGGGCTCCTAGCGCCACTGCCAGTCCCACCACCACCTTCTCTCCGATGGGGGCAGGGGAGACAGAGGCGCTGCTCCGAGCGGGAGGCTCTGGGACACCAGCCACGGGGCACCAGGAGCTGGGAGTGCTGTCGGGGGCTTTTGTTCCCTTTGGCCAGGATATCTGCCTGCTCGGTCATCCGAGCCCTCAGCCGCAGGGTGGCTCTCTGTGCCAGCCTGTACTGCCCTCCCTCCCTTACCCCGCTGCTTGCGGCCTCTGGTCAAAGGCCTTGGCTCCCCCAGGTCCTGGACGGCCATCTCCCTCTGCCTGGGCCTGGCTGGCCTTCTCTGTTTGTGAAATGAGTGAGTGGGTGTGAGGGTGTGTGTGTGTGGGGCGGGGATGAAGTGTGGGAGGATCTGATGACTTTCCTTGTTTCTAGAGCCGGCTGCTGGCCTGGGCCCTCACCCACCATGTCCCCCTCCTCCCACCCCAGGCTCTGAGGCCTCAGTTGATTATTACCCAGCCAAGAGCATAGCACTCATTCCTGGGGACTCTCAGGCTTGGGGTAGGGTGGGGGGTGGTGGAGGGTCTCTGCTTTCTCACCAAGGTTACAAATGGTACCTGCCCCAGGGTCAGGGCCCAAGCAATCGTGGAATAGCTGTGATTACAGGAACTCTGATCCTGTGACCTGTGCCACAGGGAAGGATCTGTGCATCCTCAGGGTCTCTGTCCCCACGTAGCCCCTGATCCTGATGGTCGAAGAGGCTCAGGGCAGCGTGTGCCCAGCCTGAATCACCATTCTGCCTTGTTCAGGCCTGGGTGCACAGTCCAAACCACGCTGGGGCACAGGGGTCTGGGGCCTGGTGGGTGGGGCCGGCAGGTGAGTAGTGCCCCCTGGCAAGACTGGGAGGTTTACATGGTGGTCTGGGCCCCTTGGCTGCTCTGTGCCAGGTTCCGGAGACTTGGAACATGAAGCCAGTGTGGGAGGAAAGAGCCCCTGTGGAAAGCACGTGGCTGAGGTAATTGTCCCCCCAGGGAGTTTGATGAGAAGAGGGGGAGGAGTGTAGGCAGGAAACTAGGGAGGGCTTGGGGTGGGGGCTGGCACAGCAGCTTTCGGAAGGCCCCGTAGCCCTTGCACTGGGACACCGATGGCCTTCACACCCCGCAGCACGCCCCTCTCCCCTCCCAGAGCCCCTCCAGCCACCTGAAAGCAGGCGGGATGCAGAGTCTGGCAGGAACGATGCTCTGCCTCCAGTCAGGCCCTGACAAACTGACCTTGAGGAGGGTAGTGTCGAGGAATTCCAGGACTTGGGACAAAAATGTGTCCCTCAGTCCATCAACCTACCCTGGGGGGCTGTGTCCACGCATAGTTCAGCCCTGGTCTTTGGGCTGAGCCTGCCGGATGAGTGACAAGTTCTTTCCCCTTGAACCTCTATGTCGGCACCCCTGCAGCCCTCTGAACATCCTCCCTCCTCCGTCTCTGAAGTCAAAGGGGCAGCAGTCCAAGCACTGGGCTCCCCTGAGGTCCTTCCTGGACGGCCTTCCTCTCTCGGGGCCCTGGCCGTACCGCGCCTACTTGGCCTGCGGATCTGGGATGTGAGTCCAGTCCGCGAGGGCATGGGGAGGGAGGGAGGCAGTGCCTCCCTACCTGCCAGGTGGGATCAGCGTGGCGGAAGTAACAGAAGTTGTCCGTGATCCACTTGTAGATGGCCGACAGGGTGATCTTGGTGGCCTTGCTGGCCTGCACGGCCATGCAGATGAGCGTGGCATACGAGTAGGGCGGCTTTACGTGCGGGTTGGTGGCATAGTCCACGTCGTCGGGAGGCGAGGCCTGCAGCCCCGAGGGGGCGCTCCGCGGCGTGCAGGAGGACGTGGGCTTGCCTGGTGTGTGCGGCTGCCCCAGGCAGGCGGGGTCCGCCGCCAGGGGAGACCCCGGCTCGGCCGAGCCTGCCAGCTCGTGGGAGCCGTGGGGGTCGGTGTCCCCCGAAGGCAGGGCGGGGAGCTCGGCGTTGAGAATGGAGAATTCCTGCAGCCACTGCAGGCTGGTCAGGCTGTCATTCAGGGCGTTGGACTCCTCCAGGCCGCCTTCCGGTCCGGCCTCCTCCGCTGCTCCTCCTCCCGAGACGCGTAGCCAGCTCTCCGCCATATGTGCGGGGACTCTCCGAGGGGGCTGTCAACATCCACGAGCCGAGCCGAGGGTGGCCGCCGAGCTCTCCGGCCCGCTGACTCCCGCGGCTTCAGTTACGCAGCCTCCCGGAAGCGGGCTTCCATCCCGCGATCCGGGGGTAGCCTCCTCCAAACGGAATGTGGTGCCTGCGGGGACCAGAGCGGGAACTGAGCCCTCTTTCCCCACCCCCGAGGGGAGAGTGTGGGCGAGGGGGGAGGCTCTTACTAAAATCCTTCCTGCAGCTGGGGAGGATCTTTTACTGCCGAGGTCTGGGAAACAGAAGGTGTGCCCGGGGCTCCGACCCACACGGGGTTCGCCTCGCTCTTTTCCTCTTGGATCTTTTAGAGGAGACTTAATTAGCCCAACGAGGGAATAGTGTAGGGGCATGCGAGGCCACCCCCTTTCTCCCTCAAAGCGGGGAATTAACCCCCCTCTCTCCGTCCACAACCAATGGAAATGGGGCGAGAGAGTCCAGGAGGGCAGTACGACGGGTCGGGGGGCGGGGGAGGTCGTCTGATCTTTGAAAAGGGATATTAGGATGGGGCTCAAGGGGAAGGAAGGAAACAATACAGAGAGTTATAAGGGGGTGGGAAGTGAGTGTCCCCCAAACGCCTCTGATGTCAGTCCCCGGGCCCTCCACTTCCGTCGGGGACGGATGGGAGAGCGGGCTGGTACTGACGCCCTCCCTTCCCACGGCCGGCAGCCCTCCCCGTCCCTTACCTGGCTCAGAGCGCAGCCCGGGCCAAAGGAAGCTTCTCAAAGAAATTCCTCCCACCGCCCACCCTCACCGCGGCTCTCTGCTCCCAGCTCCAGGGCCCAGCCAGCAATCCTCGTCGCCACTCACGCCCGCCGGCGCCTCTCTGAAAGCCAGCGGCTGGGGACCGGCACTCAGTAGCCGCTCGCAAGGCGTCTCCTGCTGCCGTGGCGACGCCCCGCCCATATAAACAGCTTCCACTTCTGCCATTGGCCAGGGCATCTCCAAAGAGACCGCGGGCTCTTAACGGCTCTCTCACGCGGTAACTCTCTTCCAGCTCCCTCCTGCCGCCCTCTCTGGCGCGCGACCCAGCCCCCTACCCGCCACCGCGTCCCGGCTCCGCGCATTCCCGCCCGACGGCCCCGCGCAGGGCTCGGAGAGGCGCGCGGCTCGGCGCTCCCGCAGAGGCCCCGGGGCCCTCGGCGAGCAGTTCGCCGCGGGAACCGTCCTCCGCCCCACCCCCTTCCCATCTGGGCTGCTCAGAGGTGGCGACGGCTCCTGGGACGCAGCCCGTGGCGCGGGGGCCAGGGCTGGGTGCATGCTTGGGGCTTTCCTTTCCTCTCCTCTGGGCTGCGAGTGGCACTTCCTCACGTTTCTGCGGCCTGTCCCGGTCTCCCGACCGAGTGTCGTCTTGGTGCCCGCAAGCAGGTCTGACTCTCCGATGCCACCTGCCGCTCAGGTCCGCAGAAACCGCAGCCCCGGTCGCAGGCACCCCAAGGCGGCTAGGGTAATCCAGTGTTTCCCGGTAAGCGCTCCCTCCCCGCCCCGTCCTCAGCAAGATTCCCAGAAGCTGACATTCCAGAGGCTTCTTCGGAAGTGCTCTCCCTCCTTTCCAGATAGCCGAGGAAACAGAGCCGTTGGGTGAAACCCAGGAAAGCCGTGGACTTGCCAAATTCTTTGACTGGGGTCATTTGCCCCATTCATTTCACCAGCCTTTAAGTGACGGACTAACGGTGGACTGTGGTCCTTCCTCCTCCCCTCCCCCAGCCTCCCTCCAGTCACCAGCTTTCCTGCTCTTCAGTTATTGAGGAGCTGCAGTTGGAAGTTCTCTGGTTGAAGGGGGTGGGTGGAGGTGAGGGCTCCTTATCAGGCCTCTGGGCAGGAGCTGTGCCCGGGGGATGGTACACCAGCTCCCACCCAGAAACATGTCTTTTCCTCTACCCCTTGCCCTCTCTCACTCCTCCATGTCCAGCTTGTCTTGAGTCAAAGTTTTTTTTTTCTTCCCAAGTATTTATTGTTTTATTTTAATTTTTATTTTATTTTTTTATTAGTTTCTGCTTTATAACAAAGTGAATCAGTCATACATATACATCTGTTCCCACATCCCTTCCCTCAGGCATCTCCCTCCCTCCCACCCTCCCCATCCCACCCCTCCAGGCGGTCACAAAGCACCGAGCTGATCTCCCTGTGCTCTGCGGCTGCTTCCCACTATCTACCTTACGTTTGGTAGTGTATATATGTCCATGCCTCTCTTTCGCTTTGTCACAACTTACCCTTCCCCCTCCCCATATCCTCAAGTCCATTCTCAAGTAGGTCTGTGTCTTTATTCCTGTTTTACCCCTAGGTTATTCATGACATTTTTAAAAATTCCATATATATGTGTTAGCATACGGTATTTGTCTTTCTCTTTCTGACTTACTTCACTCTGTATGACAGACTCTAGGTCTATCCACCTCATTACAAATAGCTCAGTTTCGTTTCTTTTTATGGCTGAGTAATATTCCATTGTATATATGTGCCACATCTTCTTTATCCATTCATCCGATGATGGACACTTAGGTTGCTTCCATCTCCGGGCTATTGTGAATAGAGCTGCAATGAACATTTTGGTACATGCCTCTTTTTGAATTATGGTTTTCTCAGGGTATATGCCTAGTAGTGGGATTGCTGGGTCATATGGTAGTTCGAGTTTTAGTCTTTTAAGGAACCTCCATACTGTTCTCCATAGTGGCTGTACCAATTCACATTCCCACCAGCAGTGCAAGAGTGTTCCCTTTTCTCCACACCCTCTCCAGCATTTATTGTTTCTAGATTTCTTGATGATGGCCATTCTGACTGGTGTGAGATGATATCTCATTGTAGTTTTGATTTGCATTTCTCTAATGATTAATGATGCTGAGCATTCTTTCATGTGTTTGTTGGCAGTCTGTATATCTTCTTTGGAGAAATGCCTATTTAAGTCTTCTGCCCATTTTTGGATTGGGTTGTTTGTTTTTTTGCTATTGAGCTGCATGAGCTGTTTTTAAATTTTGGAGATTAATCCTTTGTCAGTTGCTTCATTTGCAAATATTTTCTCCCATTCTGAGGGTTGTCTTTTGGTCTTGTTTATGGTTTCCTTTGCTGTGCAAAAGCTTTGAAGTTTCATTAGGTCCCATTTGTTTATCTTTGTTTTTATTTCCATTTCTCTAGGAGGTGGGTCCAAAAGGATCTTGCTGTGATTTATGTCATAGAGTGTTCTGCCTATGTTTTCCTCTAAGAGTTTGATAGCTTCTGGCCTTACATTTAGGTCTTTAATCCATTTTGAGCTTATTTTTGTGTATGGTGTCAGGGAATGATCTAATCTCATACTTTTACATGTCCCTGTCCAGTTTTCCCAGCACCACTTATTGAAGAGGCTGTCCTTTCTCCACTGTACATTCCTGCCTCCTTGATCAAAGATAAGTTGACCATATGGGTGTGGGTTTATCTCTGGGCTTTCTATCCTGTTCCATTGATCTATCTTTCTGTTTTTGTGCCAGTAAAACACTGTCTTGATTACTATAGCTTTGTAGTGTAGTCTGAAGTCAGGGAGCCTGATTCCTCCAGCTCCGTTTTTCGTTCTCAAGATTGCTTTGGCTATTCGGAGTCTTTTGTTTTTCCAAACAAAGTTTGAATTTTTTTGTTCTAGTTCTGTGAAAAATGCCAGTGGTAGTTTGATAGGGATTGCATTGAACCTGTAGATTGCTTTGGGTAGTAGAGTCATTTTCACAATATCGATTCTTCCAATCCAGGAGCATGGTATATCTCCCCATCTATTTGTATCATCTTTAATTTCTTTCATCAGTGTCTTATAATTTTCTGCATACAGGTCTTTTGTCTCCTTAGGTAGGTTTATTCCTAGGTATTTTATTCTTTTTGTTGCAATGGTAAATGGGGGTGTTTTCTTGATTTCACTTTCAGATTCTTCATCATTCGTGTACAGGAATGCCAGAGATTTCTGTGCATTAATTTTGTATCCTGCTACTTTTCCAAATTCATTGATTAGCTCTAGTAGTTTTCTGGTAGCATCTTTAGGATTCTCTATGTATAGTATCATGTCATCTGCAAACAGTGACAGCTTTACTTCTTCTTTTCCAATTTGGATTCCTTTTATTTCCTTTTCTTCTCTGATTGCTGTTTCTAAAACTTCCAAAACTAAGTTGAATAAGAGTGGTGAGAGTGGGCCACCTTGTCTTGTTCCTGATCTTAGTGGAAATGGTTTCAGTTTTTCACCATTGAGGACAATGTTGGCTGTGGGTTTGTCATTTATGGCCTTTATTATCTTGAGGAAAGTTCCCTCTATGCCTACTTTCTGCAGGGTTTTTATCATAAATGGGTGTTGAATTTTGTCGAAAGCTTTCTCTGCATCTATTGAGATGATCATATGGTTTTTCTCCTTCAATTTGTTAACATGGTGTATCACATTGATTGATTTGCGTATATTGAAGAATCCTTGCATTCCTGGCATAAACCCCACTTGATCATGGTGTATGATCCTTTTAATGTGCTGTTGGATTCTGTTTGCTAGTATTTTGTTGAGGATTTTTGCATCTATGTTCATCAGTGATATTGGCCTGTAGTTTTCTTTCTTTGTGACATCCTTGTCTGGTTTTGGTATCAAGGTGATGGTGGCCTCGTAGAATGAGTTTGGGAGTGCTCCTCCCTCTGCTATATTTTGGAAGAGTTTGAGAAGGATAGGTGTTAGCTCTTCTCTAAATGTCTGATAGAATTCGCCTGTGAAGCCATCTGGTCCTGGGCTTCTGTTTGTTGGAAGATTTTTAATCACAGTTTCCATTTCAGTGCTTGTGATTGGTCTATTCATATTTTCTATTTCTTCCTGATTCAGTCTTGGCAGGTTGTGCATTTCTAAGAATTTGTCCATTTCTTCCAGGTTGTCCATTTTCTTGGCATAGAGTTTCTTGTAGTAATCTCTCATGATCTTCTATATTTCTGCAGTGTGAGTTGTTATTGAGTCAAAGTATTAAAAGCGTGCTGGAGAAAGTCGGACAGCAACTT